>NC_090937.1:1282497848-1283801551 GCF_040938575.1 Ambystoma mexicanum
TCCTGCGACGAAAGTAACGACAGGAAATGAAAGAACAGTGGAGGAAGCAGGAAATTAGATGGGGTGGGATAATTAGAAGAAAGAGAGAAAACCTAGGATAGCCGGGGGAGAGAACACTACTTCCAGGCGCGTTGGAATCAAGGAATAGCAACACACAGAGCAGGTTAAAGAGAGCCTTCATATGATATGATATGATATATGATATGGCATTTATAACGCGCCTATGCACAAGTGTTTCAAGGTGCGACAAGGCAAGGGAGGGGAAACAGAGGGAAGACAGACAGCGATCTTACTAGTCCAGGTGACATTGAGATCGGGCAAGTGCAGGGGAGAGGTGGAAGGGGAGAAGTGCGGAGGAAAGAGGAGGGGGCAGTGCTGTACATAAGATAACCGTGAAAAATAAATAAAGATAAATAAATAAAATAAACACAAAGATAATAAATAAATAAATAATATACAGCCTGATATGTGTTTCTGACCAATGGATTGGATTGCAGGTGGTCATTTTGGAAAAGACTGATATGGTGAAGGATGCTTACTTTTACGGAACAATTCTGCTCCAACTAGGATGAATGTTGCATATGTCTTAACCCCATTCTTCTCGACTTGCGCCAAAGGGACCACGAAGAATACTGGTTCATTACATCAGAACTGTGAGTACCCCCCTGCATAGGACTAAATAAGGGAATAGGCATTTTGTTTATTTTAGGATTAAACAGGAGACTAAAGGAATACTTAGCCATTAAGTCTGAACCTCCATATTGGACTTTTGCTTTTTGAATAGGACATCCCTGGAGGGACAGCTATAGAGAGTTAAACAATTAGGTTGAAGGCCCTCATCAAGAGCACGCTGTTCAGGAAAAAAGTGCCCGTAACAACAGTTATTGGCACCTTTTCCGGACTGGCATACTCTGAGTCTGCCTGTAAGGGCAGTGAACTACGGGACTCGACGTGAATAGGAACGTACTGTTCCGCCGCGGTCCGTAATATCCCAGTATTACCGGGATATTGGGGGCGAAAATGGTAAGCCGAGGATGCCAGTACTGGCAACCTCATAATTAAGGCCTAAGACTTGGATGCTGAAAAAAAATTGCCCAAAGTGCATATAAGTGCAAAAGTACGCGTAAACCTCCATGGAATTAGTACTTTATATGCCAAAAAGAGGAGCAGCCCAATTCACAAAGGGCATCTGAATAAGCACATCCTGGAAGCACTCATTCAGCTGCACTTCTCCCCCACCCTTTGTACAATTTAAAAGAGCATCCTGAACTCACAAATGGGCTGCGCTTTTAAATGCCCTTCAGTGAGAATCATCTCACTGCGGCTTTTGAAACAGGTACAGGAGGAGGTGCAAATCAGAACTGGGTAATTTCAAGCCCTGTCATGATTATTTTTTAAGTGTGACAGCTGCAGTTTAAACCTCAGCTGTCACACTTGATTGTCCATCCCCAAAACAGGGATGGAAATACTTCTCTCTGCATTTCCCGTCTCAGTGAAAGTCTGTCGTACATTAGTGTTGGGAGGCAAGGGGGCTGGACAGCGCATCTTTGCACGCTTGTCCAGCCCCTCCTGAAATGCTCAGGTCTCCTTTGTGAATAAGGTGACCTGAACATTTCTGAAAGCAGAGAAAATGAAACCAGTGCATTCTCTGCGCTCCATTCATTTGCTCTGCTTTCTGAGAATCTGGCCCAATGTGTCTCCAAAACTTCACGGAAAGCTGTCTGTAGACCGTCCTTGTATGAAAATGAAATGGCACTCACCTGCCAGCCTATTATCATTGGGAGTCATAGGCTTTAATATCTTGCATACATCAAAGGTTATTGTAATGTGTTAGAGTCGTAAAGCATTTATTTTTCTTGGTCAATTTCCTCATGTGCACTTCTCTCGTGCAATGTTCCTCGTTGTCGTCCATGCTGTTGTAATATATTTATGTGAATGTGTGGAGTTGAGTATTGGGGGTTAGAAGGCGGGGTGTGGGCGGTGTGGTTCACCCACCTTTTAATTTACGAAACAAAGAGTTGATGAAAACACCAGCTATGAACACTGTACACCAGCGATGGACACTGTACACCAGCGAAGGACACTGTACAAAGAGAGAGTAAACGAGGAACATAACCACGAAAAATACATGTATTTGTATCTTTTTGTATTTTGTTAATTTATATAGCGCGCCTGGCCCAAAGCTATCTGGGCACATTTCTTTAAGGTTACAGTGACATAAATATACGGCAGACATATGAAATATACATTTCCAGTTACATACAAGAAACATAGAATCGTTAGAACCCCTTGTAGGGGATGCACTCTCTAAACATCCCCCCACTCCCTTCTGCCCATTGGGACATAACTACTAAATAACCTAGAACAATACACACGCCATCACAGACCCGATATTAAGGCTGGTTATGCAAAGTAGCTTATATTCGGCATTTACTTGCTCACTATAGATACAGAAGATTTAGTTCCATAACAGCATAGCCAACCAAATCCACACACGTGATATACTTGTACTCGTTGCATCAGTCATAAATCTAAGAGACGTACATTTCTAAGGTAAGCTAGAACACTGAACACGTTTTAGTGGAGTGTTGTCGAAACAGCAAAAAATGCATATTCTGAAAAGTTGGTAGTTAAAAGCCCTGCTGCCTTGAGCCCTGCATTAATTATGCCAAACTACAGCAATAACCTTGAATAAAAGCTGTAACCTTCTATTTTTAAGAAACAATTACCTTTCTGGTTGATGAAACCTGTCGTCCCATCAGGTAACAGACGTGACCAGGAAAGAGAGAAGCGGTAATGAGTCAGTCCAAGCTGTTTGATACATTTCAGATCGTCCTCCCACTGAGTGTAGCTGCCACAAGCTACGTCGCCAGTCTGGTTCTGAAAGACGCGACCGCCTCCCTGATGGCAGAATGTGTCCCAGACACTGGGACCTTTTCCATCTGCGTCCCAACCTCCTGATTAAAAGGAAAAGGAAACGGTTACCACGCTTGCATAACACACATACCCGCACTCTACTTTTATCATGATGATGGATGTGCACTTTTTATAAGGCCAAGTTCATAAGAGGGTTCCTGCACGTTTTACATTTTGCTATGCACGTACATTATGCTAAAAAGTGATATTTTAAGATTGCTTACATTTGTACCTTGGTTTGGTCTGTTGTGTTGTTTTAGGATGTCTCTTCATGAGTTTGACAGATTTATCTGGTGTAAATCAGCCAAGCTGTAGTGCAATTCCCACCAATGGCAACATAACTACCTCCAAAGATAGAGGAAGTGAAAACTCCAGATTCTTAATTAATGTAATCTCCCATTATGATTAGGACTCCATAAGGGTTTGGTAGATATACTACAGGTGGTAAATGCCACAATTTATGGGGAGAAGAAACCTCTAGCCAACTGCTAGAGGTTTTTACTCCAACCTGCCTCTTTAAGTTGTAATGATGGTGCGGTAAACATGGCAGTAAATCCATCACCGCCATTCTTTACCATACCTGCAAAGTGGGAATGAGGGTCTGTGTACTGTTGTGAAAAACTGAAGGCGTCTCCCTTACTAGGCCCCGGGGATCTGTCATTCAGGTAGCCAGAATATGGCCATTGCTATTGGATCCAGTTCCTGGGGGTGGACCAGTGGGGGAGGATCACCTGGATGAGGGATCTTCTGGGAGTGGAGTGGGACGTTGAAGGTTGAGATGTGGTAGCCCTTCCTTGTAACACCTTTTCCCCATCCTACCCTGTAGGATATTTATAACCTCTACCTCCTCCCCTTTTCCAACACAAACACTTTCTCACACAGTAACAGACAATGGACTAACACCAGAGCTGTTTACCTGACGTGTCCCAACACCAGGGTCCGGCAGAGTCAGGCAATTGACAATAATCACACACACCTGAAGGCCCTGTTCGGGACCCCCCTGACCCGCCCCTCTGTGTTGGTGTTTAATTTTATAAAGATAGCTGCGAAATGTGTGATGTCCATACACGACCACACTGGATTGTTTTGTATATGAGACTCTGACGAGCATGCCAATCAAAGAAGTTGCCTCACATTGTGAATCCACTAGGTCAGTGGCCTTCAAAAGGTTTTTGCCTGGTCCCCTTGGCCTGCATGTGGGTGCTGAAATACCCTGTTCCAGGCTGCTCTGTTCGTATGTGCGAGGAGGCGCAGGAGCTCCCCCTCGCACATACAGACATGCAGTGCCACAGTCAGCATTTCTAATGAGCTATGCAATGATGGCGAAGCAAAACGCCCCAACCTTGCATGGCTCAGTGAGCATGTGAGGCTGGGGAATGAACTGAACTGTCAAAGGGAAATAGGGTTTCCCTTTGACAGTTCAGCCAGCCCAGGAGCACTCCCTCAGCTGGAAAAAGCAGCTGAGGAAGTGCTCATTGTTTCACTGGGCTGGCTCCTTAGCTCCTCCATAATGGGTGAGAGGGACACTGGGTGGGCGCCCCCTCACCATTATGGATGAGCCGCCAGGCTCGGACTGGCCTATAGGCCAATGCCTGTACCAAAAATAAAAATGCTAGTGTGTGCCAGTCAAAATGGGCCACCTTTTTGGCCAATGTGGGCCGGTTTGATGAGTTACAATTTTGTAGTAATTGTAGTTAGTAATTTTGACCATTGTTGCTGAATAAATATTCTCTAAATATCACAATGTACTTACATTTTAACACAAAGCACCCATTTGGGTACTATTCAAACAGTCTGTCAATGAATATCCATTTACAACCACAGGCCACTTTTTCATTGGTGCCTGTGACAGTGTCATGCTTCAGCGCGATCATGTGAGCAGCCCCTGCCCATTTCTTCCAATATAAAAAAAACATATATTTTTTTTTACATTTCATGCTGGGCTCTTGCGGCCCCCCAGGGATGCAGCCGCAGCCCCCCACGGGGCCGCGCCCCACAGTTTGAATACCACTGCATTACGGGTATCAAGGAGTCCAAAACCCAAGATACGACAGAATGCTCAAAGGCAGGATTTCACAAACTAAGCAAAGCCCAAGAAACAGAAGACTGACCCAGAGATATACCCGGACATGTTTCAATAGAATTTGTGGTGGCACATAAAACACATCCAGTCCTTCAGGGAGCAGGAAGAACTGTGTCTCGAAGGCTGAAAGCCAATGTCTCAAGACGCCTCATTTCATTGAGAATAGTGGAATCCTCTAGGGTGGCATCAACTACCAACAACTGCTGGTTCCAAAACCTTTTTGGAAAGCCATGTTAGTACAAGCCTACTCTTATCTAACAGCTGGACACCTAGGGTTAGAGAAAACACGGCAGAAGCTTACAAGCCAGTTCTACTGGCTCAGTGTGTATACAGAGACCAAACAATTCTCTGCATGCTGCCCAGTTTGCCATAAGACCTGCATAGAGGATGTACCTAGGGCACTGCTCCAACCCTTACCCATAATAGGGGTACCTTCTGATCAAATCAGCATGGACCTAGTCAGACCACTAGAACCTTCAAACTCAGGCAAACAATACATCCTGGTTATTGTGCACTACGCAACGTGATTTCCAGAGGCCTTCCTGAAGCGGTGAAACACCACCAACGTGATACTGAAGATACGCATCCCATTCTTCATAAGAGTGTGATTCCCTGCAGGGATCTTTACAGACCAGGGAACCAGCTTCATGTCAAAATGAATGGCACAAATGATGGAGTTAATGAAGATTCGAACCATAAGAACCTCCATTTACCATCCTCATTTGAATGATTTAGTGACATTCTCAGCAAGCTAGTGTCAGATGGTGGATGGAACTTGTATGATCTGGTCCCCTAGGCCCAATTCGCCGTAACGAAAACCCCAGAGGTCTCAACCAGATTTTCCCTCTTAGAGCTTGGGTATGAACGAAACCTCAAAAACATTGTATCCATTCTCTGAGAAGATGGGGAAACCCCGACAGTCACCAGACAAGCATCAACCCAATGATCAAAACACCAGAGAATACATGGAGATGGTATGGCATTTGGTGAAGACCCACTTACCAGAAGCCCAATCACGGCAGGAAAAGGCACGTAACAAAATGGCCCACCTATGTAGTTTCCAAGTGAGAGAGCAAGTGATGGTCCTGTTGTCAACCACCCAAAATAAACTGTTGGGCAGATGGCATGGACCCTTCACCATCACGGACATCATATCCCCACTAACTGAAAGTAAAACAGGCAGATCATCATAGAACCTCTCATTTATTCCATGTAAACTGAAACCGTGGAGGGAAAATAGCACCTCACAACTGCTCCTTCTATATGCCAACAATACCTGGAGGAGCCCAATGCCAGTTAAAGTAATGGGAGAGACCATTCCTGTAAGACTAACAATTATCCAGCATCAAGAACTGACACAGTGGATCGAGTGCAATGTGGATGTATTTTCTTCCAAACCTGGGTGAGTTTAGGGAATTGCCCACAAGATACATACCACTCTGGGAAAAGTGATCCACCCAAAACCTTATAGGCTACTAAAATCCCTGGAGAAAACCATAAAAGCTGACTTCAAGAAAACATGGGTATCATAGATAAGTCCCACAGTGAGTGGACTTTTCCATTTTGTCTTCGTCCCAAAGTCAAAGGTTAGATGAGGTCAAGTAGGTTGTAAGAGTGAGTGTTTTTGGAGGAGTGAATGAATTGTTCTATGTTGTAAGTTGTACGTTTTTACCTAGTTTGTAATTTTAGAGGTGTGGTCTCCTGCACGTCCATTGTAAGGATAGTCTTGATACCCTTCAGGTTGCTTGTCTGGTTGGCAGGAGCCCTTGCCTTAGTATGAGGTGGCATCTTATGGTAAGACCACCTGTAGATAACTTTCAGGAGTGCACCCTTGGTAACCCCTTACTTTGTATCAATTGTGTGGACAGAGTCTGTGTCTCCCTTTTTCTTGGTTCGTCAAAGTAGTGAAGAGTATCTTCCTGTAGTCAGGAAAAGACAGCACTGTAGTCAAGAGTGTTGTACTAGTAAAGAATAGAGTACAGCGGTTTTGTAGTGGGAAACATTGCGCTGCTTTTTATGCTTGAGTAAAGGAGAAATCTCAGAGAAGTAAAGAACATTTTTTGCCAGCATGTGTTTTGATAATATGTTGTCTTTATTGTATGCCTGAGGAGTATCTGATTACCGAGACGGTAGTAGTAAAGGCGAGTAAGGAGAGTGAGTGCATGAAATTAAGAAAGGGGAAAGAAAAAGGGGATTTTTTTGTGGGTGGTAATTTTTGTGCTGTGGGTTTGGTTCTTGGGGTTTATATCGCGATTTTTGAAAATGTGTTTGAGTTACATTGATATCGAATATTGAAATGTCATTGAATCATTTATGGCAGGTGCTCCCCGGATATAAGGTGAACATTTTGAAATACCATCGAGAATTTTTTGAGGGAAACGAAAGGCAAAATGCTTAATTCCTGGCCTAACGGAAAGTCTTATGATGAGGGTATGTCGGAGAACTTGCATACTTTCCTAGTGACTAAGCATAAAAGTTCAAAATTGGAGAATAGATTGAATATCTTGGAGTTATGGAGGTTGTATGAGAAGGACAAGAAGACCCATAAAGTTATGACTGTTGAGGAGGGGGCAAGAAAATATGGTGTAGGAGTCTCTTCTGCACCGCCCCCATGTGGCTGCTATCCTTTGTTACCCACAGAAGGATATACTAACCTTGAGTTTGAACCTCCATACTCTCCAGTAACCACTACGGTGGTTACAAGACGGACATGGGTGACACCCCTGTCAGCTCCAATCTTCGAAAGATGGGATCGTGAGGGGAAAAGGAGAATAACACCTTCTTTAGTAAATGTTATTGATGGGTCTCAAATGGAAGGTGGAATGAGAAAAGTCTATTCAATATTTTGATCAGCATCGGAATTGGAGCTGAAGGAACAAGAGCAAGGAGCGATGAAGAGTTTAGAAGGGAGTAGGTGCCCCCGTCACTGGAATAGATGACAGATTGTGGCTGGTGGTAGAGAGGCAAGAACAACAGAAATGGCAAGAAGCAGTAAGGTTAGTGGAGAATGAAGTAATGCTGTTACAACAGAGCAAGAGTGAAGAACAGGAAGGAGTTAATAGGCAAGTGAAGGAGGTCCAGAAATGGAAATTGAGGCATGGTCAGATCCTCGTTAGGTTAGATAAATCAGTTATAACAAGAGTAAATGTGGATTTGGAGGAAGGACATGTCGCCACAGGTACGGATCAGAACAAGGAGAAAGGGAAGCGGCATGCTATGGCAGCGCCGAATATGCTTCCGCCCCCATAGAAAGATTAGGGGACGTGGATATAGGGACAGAGGTTGAACAGGATGAATTGGAAACAGATGACGAGCAGGGAGGACAAGGGGTAGTAGTTGTGCCTCCTGCTCCCGCAGTAATTAGGGAAAGCACACCATGGGGCCTTCGGACGCACCATGGGGCTCACATGGCTGTAGGGACAGGCGGAGGACAGATGGAAAAAAGCCCCAGTAAAGGTTAGGGCAACTCAATTCCAACTACTCCAGTGGGGTCAGGGGAAGGCGTATTATGTCCTGTGGTCACATATGGACCAGAATAATCTAATTAAGACGCTTCCTTTGCTCACTTTAGGGAAGTGGATTTAAGCTTTGGAAAAAACAAACAGCTGTTATCATGTTAGCAATTGGGGACATGTAAAGCCTTTTCACAGCCTTGATGGGGGAACGGGGAGATGAGCTCTGCAAAAAGCGGGATATTCAGGGGTTCAATTGATAACAAACACCCATGATGGAGCGACCTTTAATAATTATAGGGTACAAGTTTAGGGGGCATTGAGAATGATGTACCCTGATGTGCCCGATATAAACTCCATCTTGGCAAAAACAATTAACTGAGATGAGGATCCTACTGCCCATATTCAATTAATTCAAGATACGTGGAGGGCAGAGACAGAAGAAGCATGGGACAAGAATCTGGCTATCTTCCACCACATGTTAAAAAAGGGGCTCCCCAAAGAAGTTCAGCATGACCTGGCTAAAGTAGTAGGAATAGAGGCCAAGAGTTGGCAGGAGATTCAAGCACACATTCTGCATTTTTGTAAAAGGCAACAGGAGAAAGAGAAGGAAAGCATGGAGCAAGCACAGAAGACCGAGGCCAAGCTGGTTCAGAAAAAGTTGGCAAAGATTTCTTTAGAAGCAATGATAACAAGCTCCAAAAAGGGACAGCACAGACACTCAGGATAGCAGGGACAAATGGAAACCGGAATGGGACAAAGATGGATGGATCGGTACATACTTGGACCGAGACCAATGAGAGTGTTTCCACAGGGTAGGGTGGGTTTTCATGGGGTTTTGGGTCATTTGGTGGGTTTGGAGGAATGGGGTCCCAGTTTAATGGGCCGATGGGAGGAGTGTATGGGGTATGGAGTGCATTGTTGGGTTATGAGAGAATGGGACACGTCGCAGGGGACTGTCGAAGCCGGCTGCAACATTTCAATGCAGGTCCCCCACAAATGAATCCCCCAACTTTGCCATATGCCCCAGACTATGCACCATCGCAGCAAGTCTCGGTTGATCAAAACTCAGGAGCTGGAATGGCACAGATCTATGTGCCCCCACCGAGCATGTCAGCCCAGGCACCGGTACAAGCTTGGGATAAAAACCCTCTACCCCACGGAACAGACACCCACTACACCGGAGCAAGTGTGTTTGGAGGAAATCCTTTTTAGCCTCCTGGTGCTCACCTGTACCAGGAATAGGACAGTCCACAGGGATCTCTGATGTGTCCAGTTCTATCGGTTACTACTGATCCAGAAGAGAAACCTCGGATAAGAGTAAAGGTAGGTGAGCAGATGTTTTCATTTATGATTGATACAGGGGCTACAAAATCGTGCATCAAAGAAGGTTGTTTTCCCCAGTTGGGCAAAACGATGGACACACAGGGCTGTCCTGTCGGTTCCTTACACAGAGTATCTGTGTATCAAGGTAGGTAAGCCAATTGTATCTGCTCCCTTGTTATACTTTTAAGAATACCCCGGCAAATCTTGTGGGAAGGGACCTCCTGGGCAAGCTTAATATGTCTATTACTTTTTCGAAAGACGGCATAGTATGCTCGACTCCAGGATTGTACTCGGTGAGAGAAGCAGCGCTTTCCCCCACGTATTATATTGACAGCATGACTATGGGGGTGCCACTGCATTCAACATTATTTATGTATGGGTTGATGATAGTGTTGACTTGCGTCCCGGGAATAAAAGATCGAACATGACGCATACCTAGTGAATTTTTATTTTGGCCTACTGAGTCACAGGAGATATCGCCAGGGACTATTGTTACCATTCTGTTAGAAGCAGTAGTTTTCAAGAAAGACAGGGTAGTTCTCTCAGGCACCGATGAGAAAGGAGGCGAATGGTGCACAGTGTGGTGTATCGATCCGACCTGATTGTTAAGAGACGTGTCAGATGAGCAATTGTTTGAGGATGCAGAAGACACAGGAGAGATGGTCTTTGATATTGGGGTGCCTTGCCAGGTAATGATAGAGTAAAGGGAAGCACCACAGACTATGCTCGTTGTTAGGAAATCATCGCCATATTGGAAGGAGGTTTTGGAGAAAGTGCAGGACTACTTGTGGACCAGCAATCCTCATTATGTGGGGTTGTTGAAAAGTGTAGGAGCAGTACAGATTAAATTAAAATCAGGAGCAATATTGCCATGAGTTAGGCAATACCCCATGCCTAGGGAGGCAGACAAAGGGATTTATGAGACCATTATGGCATTGTTAAAACAAGGCATTGTACAACCACCTATATCCCTATTTAATACGGCCATCTAACCTGCAAAGAAAGCAAAGGGGAGCAGTTGGAGGATGGTCTAGGATTTGCGACCTTTGAACAACATTGTTGAAGCAGAGTTTCTGGTGGTACCAAATCCTGCCACCATTCTCTGTAACATCGCTACTGGGTCGACCCATTTTACAGTAATTGATTAATAAAATGCCTTTTTCCCGGTCCCCTTACATCCTGATTCCCAGTACCTCATGGTGTATATGTATCATGGGCACAGATTTGAGCACACAATGTTACCCCATGGGTATTGTGAATCCCGGAGTGTTTTTAACAGGCTAATCCAAATGGATTTGGGAAACTTACAAGTGCCCAGTACCTTTATTCAGTATGTGGACAACTTATTGGTCTGTAGCACTTCTGAAGAGCAGTGTCGAGGAGACACAATCAAGCTCCTCACCCTGCTCGCGGAGAAAGGGGTACAAAGTGGACAAAGATAAATTGCAGTATTGCCAGACAACAGTAGTAAATTTGCGACAGGTAATATTGTAGGCAGGGAGAAAGGTGAGAGAGCCACCGCAGTTCAGAATATGCCTCAGCCAGTTACGGTAAAACAGATGCAGCAGTTTCTGGAGCTCTGTAACTAATTTAGGTCCTGGATTTTTGACTATGCTAGTTACATGAGGCCCCTAATTTAAGCGCTCAAGGAAGCACAGAAGGAGAAGGGTCCGATAAGGTGGCCAGAGGAAATGAAAACATGTTTTTGGGAACTGAAGACTGAAATCAGTAATGATCCAGTTTTGGTGAGCCCGAATTACCAGAAACAATATTTTCTATTTTCACATACAGATGGAAAAGTAATGATAGCAGTCCTGGCTCAAAAAAACATCATTAGGTTACAAGTCCTAGGCTTACTACAGCAGGCTTTTTGATTCATTTATGCAAAGTCAGTTTCCATGTGAACAAGCTCTCGAGGTAGCAGCTTTTGTGATAAAAAAGTCTTCAACCATTACTATGCGTCACCTGATGACGTTGTTTGTGGAGCATGCAGTTTTTGCTATCTTCGAAATGTCTAAGTGTACTTTTACAACCCAAAGAGTACCAGGGTGCGAAGTTATTTTGTCAAATGCTTCCATAAATCTGGTATCTGGTAAGGTGTCAAATAGTCAATCCGGGAACATTCTTAGCCGAACCAGTGAAACCTGACGACATTGTCCAAGATTTTGCAACATATGAGGGAGGGAGGAGGCAAGGTACTATTTGTTGATGGGTCATCAGCAATTAATCAGGGCACTGGTGAGAGGCACACAGGGCCGGCTGTTGTAGCTCTTGTGGCTGGGGAACACCCGGTTGGAGTGGAGAAACGACTGCCTCCCCATTACTCTGCACAAGTGGCCGAACTATTGGCACTCATCAAGGCCCTAGAGATGAGTAAGGGGAAGGCAGTCACTATATACTCTGACTCTGCGTATGTCACCTACACAGTACATTCTGGGTTAACTGGATGGAAGAAAAGAGGGTTTAAAAGATCTGACGGGACCCCAGTCCAGCATGCAGCTCTGCTATCCCAACTAATCGATGCGCTAACATTCCCCTTAGCGGTAGGAATAGTGAAGTGTGCGATGCAAACTAATAGAACTGATTTAATAGCACATAGTAATGATGCCACAGACAGAGCAGCAAAGGCAGCATCATACTTGCCCTTTCAAGAACCTCCAAAAATGGAAATGGTGTCCCAACAGGTACAATTGCCAGTTCCATATAATGCAGTCCCTTTACTTCAAATAGTAGAAATGCAGGGAAAGTCACAGAAATGCAGGGAAAGAGGAGCAGGAGCTCTGGGCAAAGAGGGGATGTATGCCCTCGCTCACAGATTTGTTGTGGAGAGAGGAGAGTTGACGGGAAAGGTATTACTACCTGTAGAACTTCTTCTTGTGGCACTAGAGCAGCTACACTGCCCAACACATATGTCCCAACAACAAATAGCAGCAGAAGTCCAGGAGGAGTGGTTTATACCAAATATTCAGGTAAGTAGGTTTGTAGGGAATTGTATAGTATGTAAAGAATGCAATCCTGGTAACACCATGAAAGCAGTGAGAGGGGCGATTCCCTGGCCTTCAGGTCCTTTCAGAGAACTTCACATTGACTTTGTTGATATAATACAGAAGTGTGGTAATTTCAAGTATTTGATTGTAATTGTGTAACCATTTTCCCAATGGTTTAAGGTTGGTCCCTGTGTGCATCCTGATGCAAAATTGGCAGCTACATTTCTGGTGAGGGAGGTATTTCCACAGTAGGGAATATGTGAAGTACTAAGATCAGATAATGGGACCCATTTTTTAATGCATTATTTGCTGAGATTACATCCCTTCTGGGGATTAAGCACAGGTTGTGCTCAGTGTATCACCTACAAGCCAACGGAGTAGTAGAAATGCTTAATGGTTTGCTTAAAATTCAGTTGTCTAAACGATGTAGTGAATTGCGAAAAGGTTGGTTGTACAGTCTTCCATTGGCCCTTTTTTACTTATGAAATAAGCCAGGGAAAGATCATCACCTCAGTTCTCATAGGTGGTGACGAGGCATATATTGTATACATCACTCTCACCACCTCAGTCCTCATGAGGTGGTGACAGGGCGTATAATGTACACACCACTCTCGCCCACATGCACAGGTTCAGATGCAGAGATTCTTGGAGAAGAGTTTGGGAAATATCTTCGGGCCTCGACTAAGAGCGTTAAGATTGTGTCTTCTCAGGTTACGGCATCACACCAGCAAGAAACGGGAAAAGACAGAAAACACCAAGATCAACAGCAACCATTGCTACTCTCTAGGAACTTAATCTACATGCGTTCCTTTGTTCGCCACTGGAATTAACAACCTTTCCATGGGCCTCATCGAGTGATCTTGTGACACCGACTGCAGTCGAAGTTGTTGGAAGCAAAACTTGGATCCAAGTCCATGACGTACAAAGGGATACCGGAGTCCTTCCACTGACACCTGGGGAAGAGCAGTCCTAAAAAGGTAAGTGTGCCCTAAGGAAATGCAGTTCATGCTAGTGAAAGGGGGATCGGGCATACAGAGATCGAGAATTGCTATTTGCTATTCAGACTGTAAAACAAAAGAATGCATTTAAAAATGTGTATGTGAATGTGTAGATCTATTTCTCTCTTGATTTCTGTGGTATTTGTTCTCAATAGTAGGAATGTAAATGGGTATGAGTTATCAAGTACTATGAATACGGCACAAAAATTATTAAAAGCACATCAAGACCTTGAAATAGATGTTGTAAATAATGATGAAGATGTACATTTAGAAACAGTAAATGACGTACACAGCTTTGTATCAGATAATTCCTGGTATGATATGAAGATGGTGGGGAGAGAGAAAGCGGCAGAATTGTGTTATATTTTCTCTCTTATCCCTTCTTATGTTTCTTGTGTCCCTATATTATTTATTCCAGACAATGTAGAGGTAGTGGAAGCACAGTATCTAGTGCACCTAGCCTTGTGCAGGGTCAGAACGCAGTTTCAGGGGAAATCTGTAGCAGCTTCCACCCTTTCATTCAAAGAAGAATGTTTACCATTAAATGGAGACAAACAGAAGGATGTCGGTTGCATGGAAAGAGTACAGTTTAATCTTGCAGGACTAATTATCGTGAACAATAAATGGCAGCAATCGGTGAAGAAGAGTTGCAGAACAGGAGGATTGGTGAGACTTCCTGAAGAAGGGGTGGCACAAATAAAGCAAATATTTGGAAGTGTATGGAAAAAGTATGTGAACTTTTTAACATGGCTCAAGGAGCTAGAGAAACCTGTTAAGATCTGGTTATTTACACATTTTTCTCTGTGCTTTAAGGGCAATGGCACAGTGCATGTAGGCATGAATCGAAAGTGCAGCATCACGCTTCACATCGCTTATCTGGCTGGAGGTATGGCAGCACTTCTCGACTTGTGCTCGTCCTGTGGACCCTTTTCCTACAAGCAGTTAGCTCCAGCCTGGCGAGGAATTTGCAGTCTCACCACGTTGCACGTGCCCGTCCTTGTGGTTCCCCAGAGCCAAATGACATTCACAAAATCCAAATCCGAGTCTGCATTTGTGCCCCTTTGTCCCCTTCACCCCTTGCATCCCTTGTGTCATCAGAAATGGACAATTAAGGAACTTTACAGACTTTCGTATAAACTGAATCCTTGAAACGATCGAGAAGATCAAACTACATCTCATCAGCATCCACTGAGGCTCTTATGAACATTCCTGAACAGTTTCGACTTTTTAGCCGGACAGAGATGTTTTTTACTTCCCTTTTGGCCCCTGGTTTACAGACAGTGGCCAACCCGAAGTGGTTACAAATTGTTTGTTTACTATGAATTATTATTATTTATTAATTCCTCTGAATCAGCATTTAGTGCAATTAAAGAAGAATGCAGGGCCTTGCAGTTTGTAGTCTCGCAGAATCGGTACATCCTCCACCTCCAAATGGCTATGGAGGGCGAGATTTGCCAGAGGATTGGGAGTATGTGTTGCACATATGAACCTCCCAATGATTTGGACAATGGAACTCTGGCCCAAACGATTGGTGCACTGTACAACCTGAGGGGGGTCATGGAAAGGGAGGCAGGAATTGCTGATGACTCTTTTTTTTTACTTTCTTTTTTCTTGGGTACCTTCATGGGTGAGCATAACTATGAAGGTTCTCCTAGCTATTTTTGTCTTTTTGTTAATTTTCTTTTGTTCCTGTCAACTATGTCTATGGTGCTTCTCTGCCCAAATACCTAGAGCTGCTGCTATGATGGTCTTGACCCAGTCTAAGTCTAGCGCCACTGCCATTCCATGTCACATGGGCACTCAAACTGATTTTGAAATGAATACAGGAGTAGTTTATGTCATCCACCAGGTTGGGATGAATATGTAGGACAACGGGTAGATTACGGAATTGGTGGAAGGGCGAATTGGGATTGTCCATCGGAGGATCAAGGGTGGGAGGGGACTAATATGAGAGATGGCTATAAGGTTTCATTACCCCAAGAAGGTGAGATTGATGAGTTGGAAATTGGTTTGTTAGTTAATCTATTAACTAAAGGGGGGAACGTTGGGGTGGCTGATAAGGGTTCCACGGGTAAAGAGAAGTTTGAATTGCGTGCACCATATTGGTGGCTGGGGTGACAGCGATGTTGACATAATGTGGCAATTTAGTATAAATCTAGTGTACCTAATGGGAATGAGATATGCATTATTTTTAGTGTTGTTTGTGTTTTAGTTGATACATTTTTGAATTGCATGTACACAGCAAATACGTGTCAAAACTGCTGATACAATACAAACGCAATACAGGTGTGTCATGTCACGTAGTGCTTAATAATCAGGCAGCAGGGAGCTCTACATGTGCATGTGAGGTAAGAGATTTGCAATGGGAAAATCAATGTGAGGGGATGCAGTAATCCTGAACATACATGTATAGGTACACATGCATGGGGGTCCGAGGGGAAATAGGTTTTGGGCAGTATGAATATACAGATCAGTTTTGCCGCAGAGTTCTCTGACAAGTTAGGAATTGCGCTGGCTAAAAACCTTGGTTGGGCAACTAAACTCTGTGTGACTGAAAAACTAGTTTGACAAGGTTGGGGAAAGACAGCAGCAGTTGCGATGAATATCAGATGGTCAGTTTCAGGTAGGTCTTTTTTGTGGTCTATGTTCATTGTAAAGGGAAGATGCAATCTATGTAAGTATAAAGGAGTCCGTTATTGAATCACAGGAGGATTCTGCCCACCTGTTAGGTCCAGACAATTAAACCTGATGCGGGCTGCTTGCTGGCAAAGGAGCACCGATAGATCATTGATTTTCAATAGAGTTGTCAAGGTGTGGGGGTTTGGGGCCATGTGCGCTGGAATGGTAAGTCGCATAGTTTAGAATTAAATGTAAACACCAACATGTTTGGGTGATAAAAACAGCAACAATAGATCAAAAATAAATGTGTTTGCTCTCCTCTTTACATCAATGAAGTTTACATAGAATAGCCATGTGCGTCACAAGTAGGGGTAAAGGTTTCTAACCAGATGTAACCTTTGATAATTGAAATTGTTTGTAAGTTGTGTAAACTGTGTAACTAGGAGATGGGACTATTACCAAATATGGAAAGGTCCCAGAGAGGAGTGTAGTGTAACAATGAAACATGCAATTATAAATTAAAGAGGATGGTGCTTAGATGAATGTATCCATTAGGAAGTGTGGTGTCAGGAAAAAGGGCTGGTGCAAGAAAGGAGTGTGTAAAAGGCGGTAGAGGTCTGTGGAATTCACAAATTCAACTCTAACTACATTTCCCAGCATGCTTCGGGGAAAATTGTAGTTGCGGCCGTGCGGCCGTTGACACAGCTGGTAAGGATTAACAAACGTTTATAAGGAGTAACGGAGCCACGGCAGGTGTGGCTTATTTTGTGTATCAAAGCAGGAGCAGGCGAAGCTACGACACAGGCAGCAGCATGTGAAAACTCTCTACGGGAACACGGACTACAGGCGGCTGCAGAATCCATTTTAGAAGCTGAAGACTGCTACATCCGGGAAGACTTGCGGGTCTCCCGGACTTGAGTTAAGTACAGGGCGAGTGGCGGCAGGCAGAATCACGCTATTATGGGTGTTATTTGCTGTGTGTGGAAACGGCGCGTTTACCGCTCGGACATAAAATAGTTTGTCCTTGTTTCTAGTACCCTGCCGCCTTGAAAATCCAGTGCTAGAAGTTTGTTCGCTCGCAAGGTTCATTGATCAATGCGGGTGGAACAGCCATTACTGCATTGTATAACAACCAATCACGTTTTAAAATCAAAAGGGGCACGTTATTTGTTATTTATGTTGCTGCAAATACGTTCCATGTTTCATGTTATGTGTGCATATTCATTGTTTTCTGTAAGCCCAAGGGCCATGTGCTTGTTGATTCACTGTGGGATTTTCTCCCAAGTATGACATGTGCAGATTATCATCTATGTTTCTGTGTTTATGAGGTCGTAGGGACAGGTCTAAGACTATGGTAGATGCACGTATTAAGGTGTTTCAAATCTCAGGTCTATATTCTGTGTAGGGTATGCTGGCTACAGGTGTAAAGTGTACAGAGGAAAGTAGGTAGGGTTCTTTCCCGTTGCTTCCCTTGTCCTATCCAACATAGGTTTTTCCTAAACCTCTTACCGGTGTTCCTAATTTCCCCCCCACCCTATCCACAGCCTCTTCCTAACTCCTCTTCCCCCCATTGGCTGCCACGTGGTGTCCTGTTTACTCTATCAGGTGCCTGTGCCAACCACGGGTGGAGGGTCGACTTCATTCGACTTCTGTGGTTCGGGAGAGAGTGTTGAATTCTCTTCCCTTGTACTGAGTATTATTGACATAATAAGCCACCCCCATATTGGGATACTTACAACCACCCAAGCCAAATGGACGCGACACCTCCGCCTTTAGCCGATGTGCTAAAGGCTCTTCAGGATATTCAGTTGGAGTTGGCACATACCAGACAAAAGTCAGATAATCTAAAAACACAAGTTCAGAGTTTGGTAGCTCAGGGAATTCCTTTGGAAGGCAACAGAACTCAGGGAGCGTCCACAAGTCAAAATCCAACAATCATTGTGAAACCTCCAAGCAGTGTTCCTCTAGCAGCGCCGGAGCGGTTTGCGGGAGATCCTCGCAAATATATGACGTTCCTCACGCAATGCAGATTACATTTTTTGTGTAAACCCACAGCTTTTGAGAGTATACAGGCGAGAACAGCTTTTTTAATCTCCTATTTAACTGCAGATGCAGCGACTTGGGCCATGCCTTTGGTACAAAAGGATGATCCATTGCTATATAATTGGGATGGTTTTTTGGCAGAATTTGGCAGACTATTTGATAGAAGAGAGGTGTCCTTAGCACAGGACAAAGAGTTGTTGGGATTGAAGCAAGGAACAAGGGATTTGGTCACCTATGTCACACAATTTAATCGGCTGGTAATCGAAACAGAGTGGCCAGTGGCTAAACAAACAGTGTTATTTTACCAGGGGTTACGCAAAGAGCTCAAGGATGCTATTGCTCAAGTAGAGCCGCAACCAAGTACTTGTACGGCAATGATTGACTTGGCATTACGATTGGATCATAGGATGAATAAGCGAAAAGGGGATAAGAAAAGACCAGAAGTATTACCATTTGCGAGGCTGGATAGAGGTAGAGGAGGAAAACTGAGTGAAGCGCAACCTATGCAAATTGGCAGTATTAGAGGACCATTATCAGCCTTAGAAAAGGAACAACGTAAAATGAATAAATTGTGTCTTTATTGTGGGCAGGCGGGACACTTTATACGTACCTGTCCCAACACCCCGCAAAAGAAGGTGGGTGGAGAAAAGAGTACTAAGGAGTCGGGAAAAGAGTTGGGCCAACCTTAGGGGGAACACAGGTGTCAGGCCCGAACGAATTCAGGTTCCCAAGATTGATGGCAAATACGATGGGAAGTAAAACTTCTCATTTATACATTCTGGTAACATTATATTTTGCGTGTACTAAACAAGAAGTGATGGCCATGGTAGATTCTGGGGCTACAGGCAATTTTGTGGATATTTCATTTGCTGAAAAGTTGGGATTACCCTTGGTTGATAAACAAAAGATGGAGGGAGTGCAATCTGTGGATGGTTCACCACTAATATCAGGGCCCATCCGGAAACAGACACAAGTCATGGAGATGATTTGTACATCTGGGCATAAGGAGGAAATCACGTTTGATTTAATTGCAGCCCCACAGTTCGGATTGATTTTGGGTATGCCATGGTTGGTGCTACATAACCCTCGGATTGATTGGGTAAGACAAGTCTTGTGGTTTGAGGAGGAAAGTTGTCAGGAACATATGGTACCAGAAGTAGGACCTGTCCAATTTATGGTAGAGAAAGGATTGGACAATCAGGTGGTGGGGGCCGTGAGTGGAGAGATTCCGTCACAGTACCAAGAATTTGTCCCGGTATTTGACAAAAGGGTAGCAGAGCAGTTGCCACCTCATAGACCATATGATTGCGTGATTGATCTTGAGGAAGGAGCAAAATGACCTTGTAGCAGGATTTACGCTCTTACTGAAAAAGAAAATAAGTATTTACATGACTATTTGGATGAGATGTTGGCTAAGGGGTTCATAAGACTCTCTACGTCCCCGGTCTCCTCACCATTGTTTTTTGTTCCAAAAAAAGAAGGCACTTTACAAACTTGCATAGATTACCGTGCATTAAATAAGGTGCAATTAAGAACAGGTTCCCATTGCCTCTAATTGCAGACCTTTTAGATGAAGTAAGGACAGCCAAGATTTACACTAAGTTGGACTTGAGAGGAGCTTATCATCTGATAAGAGTGAAAGAAGGTGATGAGTGGAAAACCGCTTTTCGGACAAGGTTTGGGTTATTTGAATACTTGGTTATGCCTTTTGGTCTATGTAATGCCCCAGCGGCTTTTCAGTTTTTTATGCAAGAGGTATTGCATGACTTTCTTGATATTTTTGTTATTGTGTACATAGACGACATTTTGATTTATTCAGAGTCTCTAGAGCAGCATGTGCAGCATGTGAAAGCTGTGTTGCACAGGTTGCAAGCTTATCAACTGTGTGTTAAGATAGAGAAATGTGCCTTCCATGTGACTCAGGTGGAGTTTTTGGGCTTCATTCTGACGGCAACAGGAATTGTGATGGATCCTAAAAAAGTGCAGGCCGTCAGGGATTGGCCATCTCCACAATGCATAAAGGATATTCAGTCTTTTCTGGGTTTTGCTAATTTTTATAGGCGGTTTATTAGTAATTTCTCAAACATTGTTACCCCTATTACACAATTACTCAAAAAGGCAGTGAGATTTAATTGGAGCGCTGAAGCAGAAAAAGCGTTTCACGAATTGAAGATAGCATTTACCACTGCCCCAGTATTAAGACATCCAAACACAGAGAGGGTCTTTCAGGTGGAAACAGATGCCAGCAATGTGGCCACCATAGGAGCTATTCTTTCCCAAAAGGATGAGAATGGAGTTTTGCATCCGGTGGCATTTTTCTCTAGGAAATTGTCTGGATGCGAACAAAACTATTCCATCACTGATAAAGAACTATTGGCTATCCGATCAGCATTCCTTGAGTGGAGGCATTACTTACTGGGAGCAAAACATCAGGTTGTGATAGTAACAGATCATAAAAATTTACAATACTTTAAGACAACTCAATCTTTGAGTCCAAGACAATTAAGATGGTCTCAATATTTCAATGAATTTGATTTTGTGGTGACTTTTAGGCCGGGAAAGAAAAACGGTAAAGCTGATGCTTTGTCCCGGCAACAGAATTTAGACAATACAATAAGTGAAACAAAAACGATCATTGCACCCAATAGGGTTATTGGGACTATTACCACGAAATTGATTGAACAGGTAAAGAAAGCAGTATCATCTAGACAACTGCAAGAGTGGCAAAGGAGTCATTCGACTAGGACAGTACGGAATGGCTTACCATATCATCAGGGTCGGTTGTATTTACCAACCAAGATGTTGCAAGAAAAGGCTTTGTTTTGGTGTCATAACTCTCCCTTGGCGGGACATGCAGGTCAGAAAAAAATGAAAGTGATGTTGGAAAAGTATTTTTGGTGGCCCACATTAAGACAAGACATTATGACTTATTTGGTACGATGTGAAAATTGTTTAAGAAATAAGACAGATCATGTTAAGAAAAGAGGTTTGTTACAGCCATTACCGACGCCTCAGAGACCCTGGACTCACATTTCGATGGATTTCATCACAGATTTGCCCCCCGACAATCACTTTGATACAATATTGGTTGTAGTGGATTTCTTGTCAAAACAGGCACATTTTGTGCCGTGTGTTGGAATACCGGGAGCAGGCCAACGGCTGAGTTATTTCTACAACACATAGTGAGATTACATGGTCTACCTAAAAGCATTGTTTCAGACCGAGGTTCTCAGTTTACTTCCAGGTTTTGGCGTGCTTTTTGTCGACTATTAGGAATCAACTGTGCTCTATCCACCAGCTATCACCCTGAAACAGATGGTCAAACGGAAAGAATGAATCAAACACTTGAGCAATATTTGCGAGGGTATTTGGGGGATGGAAGAGGATCCTGGGTGCAAGCTCTTTGGTTAGCAGAATTCACATACATTAACACCTTTCACAGTTCTTTGGGAATGGCTCCTAATGAGTGCCTGTATGGTCAGGAGCAGAATATGATACCTGAACATTTGCCCGAAATAGAAAGTATACCAGCATTGCAGGAGCGCAAACAGTTGCTTTTGGAAGTCAGACAAAAAGCACAAACCAATTTGGAACATGCCAAAAGACAGTATAAAACACAAGCTGATAAGCATAGACAGGAAAGTCCTAAATATCAAGTGGGAAATAGAGTGTGGCTCTCAACTCGAAACCTCTCCATGATAGGATCACGAAAATGTATGCCTAGGTTCATTGGGCCTTATACCATTATTCAATGTATTTCTTTAACTGCTATGAAATTACGTTTGCCTAAGAATCTAGCGATACACCCAGTATTCCATGTATCTCTTCTTAAACCCGCAGCTCCTGGGATGACAACTAAACGACCACCAGCAATCATGAAAGAAGGACAGGTGGAATATGAAGTGGAACGAATTTTGGATGTCAAGAAATGGGGCCAGAAGATGTGGTATTTAATTCAATGGAAAGGCTATGGACCGGAGGATTGTTCTTGGGAGCCAGCAGGAGCAGTGCATGCTCCTATGTTGGTGAAACAATTTCACTTGCGCCACATGTCCAAGGCTGGTTTGAGGAAGGGCTGTGAGAGGGGAGGTAATGTCAGGAAAAAGGGCTGGTGCAAGAAAGGTGTGTGCAAAAGGCGGTAGAGGTCTGTGGAATTCACGAATTCAACTCTAACTACATTTCCCAGCATGCTTTGGGGAAAATTGTAGTTGCGGCCGTGCGGCCGTTGACACAGCTGGTAAGGATTAACAAACGTTTATAAGGAGTCCCGGAGCCACGGCAGGTGTGGCTTATTTTGTGTATCGAAGCAGGAGCAGGCGAAGCTACGACACAGGGAGCAGCATGTGAAAACTCTCTACGGGAACACGGACTACAGGCAGCTGCAGAATCCATTTTAGAAGCTGAAGACTGCTGCTTCCTAGTAGAATAGGCTCGTGCCCATTAAGAATCCCCCTGCTTCCTATTAGAATAGGCTGGTGCCCATTAAGCATCCCCCTGCTTCCTAGTAGAATAGCCTGGTGCCCATTAAGCCCATTAAGACTTGCGGGTCTCCCGGACTTGAGTTAAGTACAGGGCGAGTGGCGGCGGGCAGAATCACGCTATTATGGGTGATATTTGCTGTGTGTGGAAACGGCCCGTTTACCGCTCAGACATAAAATAGTTTGTCCTTGTTTCTAGTACCCTGCCGCCTTGAAAATCCAGTGCTAGAAGTTTGTTCGCTCGCAAGGTTCATTGATCAATGCGGGTGGAACAGCCATTACTGCATTGTATAACAACCAATCACGTTTTAAAATCAAAAGGGGCACATGTTATTTGTTATTTATGTTGCTGCAAATACGTTCCATGTTTCATGTTATGTGTGCATATTCGTTGTTTCTGTAAGCCCAAGGGCCATGTGTTTGTTGATTCATTGTGGGATTTTCTCCCAAGTATGACATGTGCAGATTATCCTCTATGTTTCTGTGTTTATGAGGTCGTAGGGACAGGTCTAAGACTATGGTAGATGCACGTATTAAGGTGTTTCAAATCTCAGGTCTATATTCTGTGTAGGGTATGCTGTCTACAGGTGTAAAGTGTTCAGAGGAAAGTAGGTAGGGTTCTTTCCCGTTGCTTCCCTTGTCCTATCCAACATAGGTTTTTCCTAAACCTCTTACCGGTGTTCCTAATTTCCCCCCACCCTATCCACAACCTCTTCCTAACTCCTCTTCCCCCCATTGGCTGCCACGTGGTGTCCTGTTTATTCTATCAGGTGCCTGTGCCAACCACGGGTGGAGGGTCGACTTCATTCGGCTTCTGTGGTTCGGGAGAGAGTGTCGAATTCTCTTCCCTTGTACTAAGTATTATTGACATGTGGGAGCTAAAGGGAATATGGTTACATTATATAGGTTTAACCAATCATGTGTGGGGATTGACTCTGTAACAAAATATTTGGGAGTGTTTTAACTGTTGCAAATTGTATAAAATAGGTGTTCTTTGTGTGGTTCAAAGGGACAGGTTAGTTTGACTCTTTGATGTAATCTAACCCCTCCTGGCCATTTGTACAATAAACTTGCTTTACGGTCAAAGCATGTACATACCCTTCAAGGATTGGCCTGTTTTTGGTTACAGTGGTCAAAAGCACAATCCTGCACATGTCCTACAGTGGACACCTCTTAACGGGATGATGAATCAACAGGGGTACAAGCTTTGTAAAAGAGAATCCCTCGTCCCAGTAGAGCTTTGTAAAAGAGAATCCCTCCTCCCAGGTAATTCGGGGTTGTTCTGACATTCCCTACATGGCACTGCAATAATTGCAAAGATCTAGTTCTATTTACTTAAACAGTGGTTTCTGGTCCAATGAGGAACCACACCCTTCTCAATTTACCTTAAAGACCAAAGCCAGTACTAGACCAACCATAAGTACTTGGAGCTGAGTTTTCCTGGTGTATTTGCCACCTATTGTCTTCCTATTCCCCTTGCTACTCCCCTACTTCCATAGCCTTTGCTTCAGCAACACTGGTAAAAGCTTTGTGGAATAACTGCAGCTCTGTCTTCCTTCACCCTTGTTCTCTTCCTAGAAGACTGAGGGCTGGCTTTGCCAGGCGGTGGCACAATAGACCATGGTCAGGAGCAGAGCATTCAAAACACTAAAGTGGTAATTCAGCACACTGCAAACGCATAGTAACGGGTTATGAGCTTGTGATTAATAAACACATTTTCTGTCTTTACATGCCCAACCTGTGCTTTACAGATCTATGTAAACATTATTACAAAGATATCTCCTAACCCCAGCTCACCCGCTTTGCAAAGCAGCCATTTAGATCGAACAGATCCGCTGGCTGGACATTTAATTTTTGTTCGTTTGAGTTCAAGCCTCAATCATCAAGGATGTTAAGACAGTTGGTGCAAAAGGCACAACACATCAAGGTCTTTTTGCCCATAGCTTAAATATGCAATACCAAACTACAGCTGTGGTTACGATGAACATGGGGTTCTCTGTGGACCACATCCATTCCTTTCCGCTAAGTAGTTAGGCTTACTCATTTACACATTTGTCTAAATATATTTGAAATACGGGTAGCTAATTTAAACAGAATTTCTCCATGGACTTTTATATAGTCTCTTGACTCTTGAGAATACACAAAATATGAATGATCGAATTAATGATTCGATGTTGAGAAGGGATATTGATAAGGGTCCCAATTCTTGTTTTGTGAGCTCTGTATTTATCTTAATGGAAGGTATGTATATCGTTCAAGTTAGCCAATGTTGCCAATTAAACTCTAGCTAGTATACTGCCCCTATTCCTTTGAATCAGCTTGTGGCCTTGTGTATATTGCTGCTATCCCCTTCAATAGATATATGTTTGCAGTAGCGCACAATGCCCACGGTCCCGCATTCAACATCTTCTTCAGTGAGGTTTCTAAAGCATGAAACTCTCCATTGTCATAGGTTGCATATGCCTCAGGAGGTCTTCCAGGTGGTCATCCGCTCAAGACATTATGTTATGTGCATGTTAATGGGCCTGTACCGCGCAGTCACCACTTGCGTGATCACTTGGCACTCTGGCGGATCTGCAAAGGAAGGAGGGTTGCAGGGTGTGTTAGTGAGGTTAAAAGGGAGAAGAGCAAGAGAGCTTTGATGTGCTGTTGGCAGCTGCAGTTCATAAAAACCGGTCACTGAGCGTTTGTGTGTTTTTGGTCGTATGCTAAACTTATTATCAATTTTATAATTTGCTAACCTTTATTGTATTTCTAGTTGTATTTAATGCCATTGCATGAGTTCATCTGTGCATATAATTTATTGTTAAGTATGTTGACGCTGTGGTGGCAGAAGACTATCATAATGTAAAAAATACTAACAATGATACCATATTACTTCCCCCGAGTAGCCATGAAACATAAAATATATCACAACTGTTACTTTTAAATTGCAAAAATAATCTGAGGGTTTATGTCATTTTTGATAACAATGAAGGTTATAAATAGGTTTAGAAATGTGTTTTTTACTCTGTGTGCATCTTTAGTGTTACTGTGATATAGCTATATTTTTAGTTGGGCTACCACAAAATTGAAATTAATTAATTGTGAACTGTCTTTAACAATACAAACATGCATAGTGTGGGAGCACAAATATAATACCATTGTTTTATATTTCCTTTATTTACATTTTCATTTATTACATTGGTTAATGCTAATCTTTTCTTTCAAGGTTTTACTATGGTCATTTTATCAGCTTCTACTCCACTCAACTAATGAAATGTTATTATGAGACCACAGCCAGCATGGCTTAGTACATTCACATGAGACGCCAGTCCTTAAAGATTGCTGGTACAATATTATGAGGCCTTAGTCTCAAGGGCTGCTGGCAGGGTACTAATGCTGATTTTGTGTTTCAGCCTTGATGCTGGGAAACAGGGCGTGACTTGGAGATGAAAACAATGGTTATTGTGAGGAATTGCCATCTGGCCTGGGTGCAAAGCCGTGGCTTTTTAGATTTTTAGCACCTAAAATGATGCAGGCGATTCCTTCTCCAAAGTAATAATCTACTAACCAGATCCCCCTTTGTCGCAACCCCATGCCAAAAGCCTAGTGCACTTGTGCACTGCTGCATCAGTAACCTGATCCACAACACCTGCTCTGCTCATGGCGCAGTGCAGGTTCAAAGGTAACAAGATGCCACTCGACCGCCCCACTAACAGCAAAGATAAGATATACCCCCTGCACCAAACTACAACAATTATGAGTTCCCCATGCTGGTGATGTGATATGATATGATATGATATTTTATTTGTATCACACTCGTACACAAGTGTTGCAGAGCGCGACAAGGCAAGGGAGGGGAACAGGGGAGAAAAAAACAGCGATCTTACTAGGCCCAGTGACATTGAGATTGTGCAAGTGCATGGGAAAGGGAAAGGGGAAAAGTGCATGGAAGGGGGAGAGTGGAAAGTGCGGAGCAGAGGATAAACAGATAAATAATAATAAATACAAATAAAATAGATAATGGAGCAATAAACAGGGGTAGTGCAGCCAGCAAGTGGCAAGTGCTGTGTTTACGGCAGCAGAACTGGGTAAGTCTGATAATTGCATAAAAAGAAGAAAATGGGGAGGTGGGGACTGTATGGGTACAGATACAGTCCTTAGTGCAAGGGGTGGCCGGAAGGCAGTGCAGAAGGATGGCAGGGTGAGCAGGTACCTGGGCCAAGGGGACAAAGGGTGGCCAGGTGCACAGTGCCAAGAGAGAGCAGATCAGCAAGGGAGAGGGGGAGCAAAGGCAGATGCAAAGAGGAAGGTCTTGAGGTGCTTCCTGAAACGGAGATTGTTCTCCTCAAGTTTCAGAGTGGCAGGGAGGCTGTTCCAGAGGAAGGCCTTGGCCGAAGACAGAGATCTACCCCCGGCTCGTTTCTTTGAGAAACGACTGACCCTGAGGGAGTTAGAGGTAGAGGAGCAAAGAGCACGAGAGGGGAGGTATTTGCGGAGGGATAGCTGAAGGTATTTTGAACCCAGGCCCCAGAAAGCCTAATGCAGAGGGTTTTAAATGTAATCCTTGCATCCACTGGGAGCCAATGAAGAGATTTCAGAGCTGGATAGATACGATCCCAGGGCTTGAGGCCAAGGGCAAGTCTAACAGTCCTGTTCTCGATTAGTTGCAGAGGGCGAAGAGTAGAGACAGGTAGATTTAGAAAGAGGCTGTCACAATAGTCCAACCTAGAGAGAACCAGAGCTTGGGAGACAGTGAGCTTCTGGGGGAAGGAGAGGAAAGGAAGATGACCTCTGAGGAGGTGCAGAAGGAAGTTTGACTTTTTAGAGACCTCAGAGATGTGTGCGGAGAAGGAAAGTGTGGAGTCAAAGACCCTGAGGATCTTAGCCTTGCAGGTGTGGATAGGAGGAGGGCCAAGCGAGGCCGGCCAGAGAGAGGGGAAAGGATGGAGAAGGGTTGCCGATGAGGAGGATCTCTGTCTTGCTGGCATTCAGACAAAGATCATTGGTGGCACACCAATCTTGAATGGCAGTTAGGCAATCAGCGATGAGGGAGGAAGAGGAGGTGGCCGAGGGCAGCCTGAAAATGAGTTGAGTGTTGTCATCGTAGTACTGGAAATGTGAGCATAGAGTGGCAATGCAGTGGGCGAGAGTTGTCAGGTATTGGTTGAAAAGCCAGGGTGAGAGGTTAGACTCCTGGAGAACACCACAGGTAGAGAGGAAGATAGAGGATATGAAGGACCCCAGTTGGACCTGGGAGGGTCGATCAGAGAAGAGGTCAGCCAGGCCAGGGCCTGATTAGTGATACCCAGGTTCTCACGGAGACGGTTGAGCAGGATGATGTGGTTGACTGTGTCGAAGGCAGAAGAGAGATCGAGTAGGATGAGGACAGAGGGAATGTTAGAGTCAAGGTTGGAGAGCAGATCTTCACGGATGTTCAGGAGAGCAGTTTCCGTGCTTCTGGCTGCTCTGAAACCAGACTAGTGTTCATGGAGACAGCCAACAGAATCAGAATTAAGGTTAAGCTGAGAGATGGCCAGATTTTCTAGGAGTTTGCCCAGAAAGGGAGTAATGGAGATTGGGCGATAGTTAGCCGAACAGGAAGGATCAGCTGTGGGTTTCTTGAGAAGAGGATGCACAAGGGAGTGTTTCAGAGGGGAGGGGAAGGATCCTGAAGCAAAGGAATGGTTGTAGAAATCGGCAAGGGCAGGAAGCGAGGGTGTCAATGTGGTCATTGATAGTTTCAGAGGAACAGGGATGAACCTGTTTTGACGAGGCTTTCATAAATCGGACTTGTCTAGCGACCTCATCGGGGAGATGAGAGGAAAGGAAGAGAAGAGGGAGGGGGGTAGTTAAAGGGAGGTTAGCAGGCGCAGACTGAGGGGGAATAGGAGGGGACAGGGAGGAGAGGGTGGATAAGATGTCCTGGGTTTCTGAGATGAAGTGAGCGGCAAGGTCATTGCAGAGAGCTTGGGAGGTAAGAGGAGGGGTAGAGACTGCAGCAGGGTTGGCAAGCTTCTTGCAGATTTGGAAGAGTTCAGCTGAGTTGTTAGATGACGCCGAGCCATAGGCTTGAATGCGGAGTCTCTTCTTGGTGCAAATAGAGAGTGGGTATTGCCTTTGGAGCAGGTGACAGGCCATTTTGTCAGAGGATGAACAGGAAGCCCTCCATTTCCTCTCAGTCACCCTACACTTATGTTTAGGTGTAGCTAGGTCAGAGTCATACCAGGAGTTACACTTGGCTTTGGACTTCAAGCAGATCCTCATGACAGGGGCAAGATCATCAAGAGTATCCGAAATGGAAGAGTAGAGAAGGGACAGGGTTGTGTCCGGGTGTGAGTCAGCCATAGGTGGAGAGGGGGGTGAGAAAGTAGCAGCGAAAGCTTCAACTGACACACGCTTCATAGGTCGGATGTCCAAGAAGGTAGGTGGCAGTGTTGGGGTGGGCTTGGCTTGGGGGGAAGAGAGTGAGAGAAGAGAGGAGAGAAGGCAGTGGTCACTCCAGGAGAGAGGAGTGGTCAGAGGGATAGAGAGGGGGAGGCCAGAGGAGATCAGGACATCGAGTGTATGTCCTGCAGAGTGCATTGGGCCAGAGGGGAGGATATAGTGGGAGAGGGAATCGCAAAAGTCGCGAAAGTGCAGAGATGAGGGACAGGGGTAATCAAGGCAGATGTTGAGGTCACCAAAGAGGAGGAGTTGAGTGGTAGAGGTCAGGAGGGAGGAGGAGAGGTCTGCCCACTCAGGAAGAAACAAAGTGATTTGCCCAGGGGGCCAGTAGAGAGTAGCAACAGTAAGAGAGTGGCTAGGAGAGATTGAGAACCTGCAGACAAGGCATTCGAAAGAGGAGTACATCTGAGTGGGAATGATAGTGGCAGGAATACACTCGGGAAAGATCAGGGCTACACCCCCTCTGGCCCGGGTGGATCTGGGTGTGGAGAGGATCTTGTAACCATCAGGGAGGAGAGTGTCAAAGCTCGTGACAGAGCTGGCCGTGAACTGTGAAAGGGTAATCTCTAAGAATAAGTTATTCCTGAGTTTAGGCATAGTGCAGGATGATACTTATGTTTGTGGTTGCCACAAACCAATTGATCTTGCACATGTGTCATCTCCGGTGAATAAACTCTGCTGTGAAAGGGAATGTGTATTAGGGTCCGACGGGCCGATACTGCCACCTGGCAGGGCAGAAACACAGACTACCCAGCCTCTTTTTGATTTTCTTTGTGAGGGCTGATGACCGCCTCACCCAGAGACCGGTGCACAGCAGCCAGCGGCCATGTGTGGCGGTCACACCGGCGTGCTGCATGTCTGAAGGTCTTTTGTTGTCAGTAGGAGGTAACAGGGACAGGAGTAGGCTAAGCAGGAGTGTTCTGGGCAATGGAAGAAGCCTTTAATCATCTTGCTTCTCGCTGTCTCTCTTTCCCTTTCCTGCCTCCTTTGCTTTCACTGGAGCAAAGCACGTTGAGTTCAAGATAAAGAGGGCAAAGCCCACTCCCGCCACGGGTAGGGTTCGGTCCCCTAAAGCAGGCTAGCTTTAGACCAATCACCTGAGGACTTTGCCCTTAAAGGACGGAGTCATGCGACCCTTCAACAGAATACCTTCAGTTCCTGGAGGATCCTTTATGGTAGAAGAGATGTTCTGGGGACTCTCACCTGAACTTCCATTGGGACAGTTGCACTATCCAAAGTGCTCTGCTGGAGTTGAAGGAGCTGTCCAAGACAGAAGGGAGATCTGTCCCCTAACCACTCCCAGGGTGTATCGTAAGTGGCCAGTGCTGTGGACCAGGACCAACCAATCTGCAACATCTCTTCTGTACCAGAAGAGAATACCCTGAAGTGGAGTATCCTGTCCTCGAGCCCTTTGCGAAGGCCTCATAGCAACCAGGAGGGCCTGACCAGCTGAAGCTCTCTGTTCACCCACACCAAACCTGTCGCTCTGTGTTTCCCACATCCTGAGCAAGATGAAAGGCTCTGGTGCTGGTATCTGCATTCCTCCAACCAGCCAAATGATTGAACTGCATCTTCATAAGCCCGACACAGAATTGCGTCCTAGCAGAGCCTGTCAACTGCCAGGCCTGACGCATTTGCTCAACGCATGAAACCAAACTGAATTTCTGGAGGATCACTTGTTGATCCTATCCGGAGGTTAGCATATGGCTCGGCCCAGCAAGCCTGAGAAGAGCTGCCTCATTGCTTGTACCCCTTGATCACCACTTCACGACCGGCACCTACCAACTCAACTCGATGCAGCGTCACCCTCCGAGCTCTGTCAGCGGCTAAAGCAAGTCTCGGCCGGCTAACATTGAAGCGTTCTTGGGCTGCCCTGACTTGCAGCACTTGAACCACCGCCATTTGACAGCACTGAAAACTCGCATTCGACCCCGCTCGATGCCTGCTTGGTACCAAGGCCTCCGTGATCCTACATGCCTGAGCCTGATCAGCTCGCGTCAAGGTTCAACCCGGGTCCGATGTATCAGCGCCCCAAGAACCAAATTCAGGTACTATGACACTGAACAGCCCCCCTGCCCCTCCAGTACACCCTGTTTTTACCAAGGTATTCTTTTTGGTAGTACTTTACCTACCACCCGTGGAACTAAGCTTCAAGTGCTACTTTCGCCAGTTTGTCACATTTTCTCTGTCTTCCCTCTGGGGTGGGTTTTTATACAGTAATCTCTTTTTGTTCTACATGTAGATGTTGTTTTATTAGTGTTCATATTTTTATAGACTAAGAGTATAAGTGAGATGGAGCTGGGATAACAGGTTGCTGTAATAACAGTCACTACTTTACAAACATTCGTAGTAATAACATCTTTAGTTCAATGGTTTCAAAAACAATGATTAAAAATTTATTAAATCAATGAACACATAAATAGACAAATGAGTCCTAATCTTGATAAAAAACAGATCTTTAGGAATACAGAACTAGACCCTAAATGGTTACTATTCATAAAAAATTCAGACATGCAACTGAAATACTGAAGCATACAACAGTCCATAAATTGGTGAGGGCTGATAGTTTTTAACTCTGTTAAATTACAGAGAACAAAATCTCAACATGTTTCTGTTCAGATCAACCCCCCGTCAACAGAAAAGAGGGGGAAAAAACTCATATAGTGTTACTAAGTACTCCAACGTACACAGTAAAAAAATACACAAGAACAGTCTATTTTCCCCCTACTTTCTTAAGGAACAAGTTACTTACCTGTAACTGTTGTTCTCCAGCATGGGTCTGGCATGGATTCACATGCTCATGAATATTCCCCGTCGTCAGGCTGGGAATCCTCGGTAAAGAAAAAACCAGTATCAGTTTCGTTTCTGATCTGTCTTTCGTAGTAATACCCAATCACTGGTCTCTGCGTCATACTGACCACAGCCAATGACTGCCCTCTACCTAAGCACCGCCTCTGGCAGCCATCTTCAGATTTGGAAGCACGTGAAGTGGCAGTATGACCAAGTGAAGAGCCGCAGAGGGGTGGGCGGGAGGGTTCGCATGTGAATCCATGCCAGACCCATGCTGGAGAACAACAGTTACAGGTAAGTAACTTTTCCTTCTCCAGCATGGGGTCTGGCATGGATTCACATGCTCATGAATAAAGAATACATAGCAGTACACACATGCACAACCACGGGAGGTTCAAAGGCTCAACATTAAGCATTACATCAAACTCAACATTAAGCATCTTACCTCCTCACCAGGCTCACCTCAGGCGAACAGGTTGCGCAGCACTGCTTGGCCGACCCTGGACTCCTCCCTGGAATCCCGATCGACGCAGTAGAATTTCGTGAAGGTGTGCGTCGACCTCCACGTAGCAGCCCTGCATATGTCCAGCAGGGGCACACCAGAAAGGAACGCCGTGGTAGCTGCGATCGCTCTGGTGGAATGGGCTCTCGGACGGCCAGGCAGCGGTCGGTTTGCCAACCGATGACAGTACATGATACAGCCGGAGAGCCATCTGGAAATGGAAGCCTTCGAAAGAGCCTTCCCCTGATTGACAGGTCCAAAATTCACAAAGAGTTGTGACGTCTTCCGAAAACACTTTGTGCGGTCCACATAGAACTTCAGCGCTCTAGCCACATCCAGCGAGTGCAAAGTCCTCTCAGCCGGCGACGAAGGCGACGGGAAGAACACAGGCAACACCAAGGGTTCGTTGAGATGGAAGTCCGACGGTACCTTGGGCATGAAGGAGGGGTGCGTCCTGAGCACTACCCTTGTGTCGTGAAAAGTCAAGTACGGGGCCTTGCAGGAAAGGGCCTGGATCTCTCCCACCCGTCGTGCGGAGGTGATGGCCACAAGAAACGCTGTTTTCCACGACAGAAACTTCAACGGGGCAGAGTGCAGAGGCTCGAACGGAGGTCCCATGAGCTTGGTCAGCACCACGTTGAGCTCCCACGCCGGGGCCGGCGCCTTCACCGGCGGGAACGATCTGAACAGTCCCTTCATGAACTCTTTCACCAGACGATGAGACCACAAGGACGTCCGGCCCGTGGTTCTGGTGTATCGGGAGATCTCAGCAAGATGAATCTTGATGGACGCGTGTGCCAGTCCAGCTTTGGCCGGCGTCAGCAGGTACGGCAGTACTTGGGGAGCCGTAATCCGTAGAGGGTTAATCTTCTCTGCGTGGCACCAGACAGAGAACCTCTTCCATTTGTGTCCGTAGCATTTAAGAGTCGAGGACGCGCTGGCCTTTGCAAGAACCTCTCTGCAGTCGGCCGGTATGTCGTATCCTCCAAACTCTAGCGCCGCAGGAGCCAGGCCTGCAAGTTCAGCAATTTCGGGTCGTGGTGGAGGATGGCGCCTCCTTCCCTGGAGAGTAGATCCGCGTCCACCGGCAGCTTGATTGGCGGGGACGCTGACAAGTCCAGACGGTCCGGGAACCATATCTGCCTTGGCCACGCAGGTGCGATGAGGATCATCCTGCACCGCGACCTCTTGAGCTGGTTGACGAGCCGGATTAGCAGTGGCAAAGGAGGGAACGCGTAGAGGAACAGGCCCTCCCAGGGGAACGAGAAGGCATCGCCCATGCTCCTCGCCTGGGGAAACCCGCTGGCGAACCTCCGGCACTTGGAGTTCGTCGCCGTCGCGAACAGGTCGATCTGGGGTGTGCCCCACCGTCGGAAGAGGCGATCCACTAGATCCTGCCGTAGTTCCCACTCGTGGCACGAGCGCAGCTCCCTGCTGAGTGATTCGGCGATGGTGTTTTTTATCCCTGCCAGATGAAACGGCACCAGAAACATCCTTTGGGCGACGGCCCAATGCCACAGGTCCTGCGCCTCCTTGGACAGCGCTGGAGACCTGGTTCCGCCCTGTTTCCCGATGTAAAACATGGTGGTGGTGTTGTCGGTGAAGATCCTCACCACCTTGCCCTTGAGGGACGGAAGGAAGGACCTGAGGGCCCAGAACACTGCACGGAGCTCCAGGACGTTGATATGGAGGGACTTCTCCGTCGGGAGCCAAAGGCCTCTCGCGTGCAAATTTTCGGTGTGCGCTCCCCACCCTTCCAGGGAGGCATCTGTGGTCACTGTCTCCTGGTGGTTTGGGGTCTGGAAGTCCATGCCCGCCGTCAGATGCGCGCGGTTGCCCCACCACCGGACCGCTCGGCGGAAACTTTCGTCGAGTGCGATCCTCTCCTCGAAGCCGCCCGTCGTTTGGATCCAGCGCGCGTCCAGGAACTCCTGCAACGGGCGCATCCGGAGCCTGCACATGGGAATGAGGTAGATGCAAGAAGACATCATTCCGAGGAGGGACTTGATGGACCTCACCTTGGCCGCGTCGGAAACCAACATCCGCTGTACCTTGCCCAGAATGGACCTGGTCCTTTCCTCCGACGGGGAGGCCAGAAGGGACACTGTGTCGAGCTTCGCTCCCAGAAACAGTGCGTTTTGCGCGGGTACCAGGTGGGACTTGGCGTAGTTCACGGAGAATCCCAGGTCCGTGAGAAGTTGGACGGTCCTTGCCGTGTGAACCACGGCGAGCTCCCTCGTCTTGGCTCGGATGAGCCAGTCGTCCAGGTAGGGGTAGATGTGGATCCCCTCGCGGCGCAGCTGCGCCGCCACCGGTGCAAGGCACTTGGTGAATACCCTGGGTGCCGACCGTAGTCCGAAGGGGAGGGCTTTGAACTGGTAGTGACGCCCTTGGACCACAAACCTGAGGAATTTTCGGTGCCCCTTTAGGATGGGAATATGGAAGTAGGCATCCTCCAAATCCAACGACGACAGGAAGTCTCCTTCCTCCAGCTGCCCCAGGACGTGCTGGAGGGTGACCATCCGGAACTTCTGCGCCTTGATGAACTTGTTCAGACGTCGCAGGTCTAGGATGGGGCGCCATCCTCCCGTCTTCTTCTTCACGAGGAAGTATCTCGAGTAAACTCCGGAGCCCCAAAGCCTCTTTGGAACGAGTTCGATGACGCCCTTCCTGAGCATTGCCTTTACCTCCAGGAGAAGCTGAGGGACGTGAAGCTCTTTCCTGGCCACGGGGGGGACGCGCGGGCACCTTCTTTGAAACTCGAGCGCGTGGCCCCGGGCTAAGGCGTCCAGCACCCAACGGTCGGTGGAGATGGACTCCCACACGCTGACGAAGCTCGCCAGCCGGCCTCCCACCGGGGTGCTTCGGTGGGGGCCCGACCCCACGGCCGGTTCAATCCTGTTTCGACGAGGCTTTGCCGCCTTGACCTCCTTGGCGACGACGGCGGGGTCCGCCAGACTTGCCTCGTCCTCTGTAGGCCTCCTGAGACGACGAGCGGGCCGATTGACGGTAGGTGGAGAAACCGCCGCCGGAACCTTTGGAGGCGCCCTTGCCTCCGCTGCTCCGAAAGGGCGTCCGTCGTTGCTGCAGAACCCTAAGGGCCCGGGCCGTCTCAGTGTCCGCTTTAATGGCCTGAAGGGAATCGTCCACTGTTTTCCCAAACAGGTTGTTCCCATCGAACGGCATGTCCAGGACTCTGGTCTGTACGTCTTGACGGAAGTCCGTAGCCTTGAGCCATCCACGCCGCCTAAGGCAAACGCCGTTGCCCAACTGGCGAAACCCAGTGTCGGCGATGTCCGTCGCATTAGTGATGGCGTGGTCCGACGCCACCTCGCCTTCCTGTAGGATCTCCAGGGCATCCGCCCTCTTGTCGTCCGGTAGGAAGTCCAGCAGGGGAGCCAGTTTGTACCATAGCTCCCTGTCGTAGCCGGCCACGATAGCCAAGGCGTTGGCCGCTTTAATCGTCGTCGCTGCAGACGAGATGACCCTGCGTCCCATAGCGTCCAATTTCTTTCCCTCGCCGTCCGGTGGGGAAGTCGATATGGAGGCCGCACCCCCCCCGCTTTCTTCCTGGCCGCCGCGGAGACAACGGAGTCCGGGGTAGGCTGCGCCCGGAGGCACAGGGGGGCCGCGTCCGGGACCCGGTACTTCTTCTCATACCGGTCTCTTCTAGCTGGCGTCGTGGAAGGGTTCTTGAGGAGGGCGAGGCCCTCATCCCAAATGTCGTCCAGTAGAGGCACCGCGAGGACCGTCTTCCTCTTGGCCTCGCGCCGTTGATAAAGGAATCCTTCCTTTTTCTTCTCCTCAGGGCAGAGTTGGAAAAGCTCGGATGCCCTGGCGATCATGGAGTGGAACGATCCAATCTCGTCGGGCGGAGAAGCCCTGGTGGGAGGTTACGACGGTAGATCCTCGTCGTATACCTCGTCGTCCGTACCCGTCGCTGCCGTGTTAGTCCCCGTATCATCCCCTCGGGTGGACGGGGAGGAGGGCTGGACGGGGCGCGACGGCTGAAAAGGAGGTGGAGGGTGAATCCTTCTTTTCTTGGGCGGGGGAGCACCAGAAGGTCCCGGTTCAGGATCCCCCGACGGGAAAGGTTCCTCCGTCGGCAACGGTAGTCTCGTCCTTAGCTCTGAACATAAGGACTGTATAGCCAACAAAATGGCCGCCGAGTTGTCTTGCGGCACTGGCAGAGGGGAATCCGACGGGCGATCAGGGGCCCCGTCGGCACCCTCGACGATGTCGTCATCACCTGTGTCGGGATCCATCCCGACGGGCCGGTCTTCTTCCACGCCAAGGCCGTGGCTTAAGACCTCAATCAGCTCTTCCTCTGAGGTTGGGGCCGAATCTACGACGACGCCCTGCCCCCCCTTTTTCTTCCCTGCCGGGGGTTTCACAGGGGTCCTATCGATGGGCACAAAAGAGGACTCCCTCCGAGGTGGCAGGGAGACTCTGAGCCCCGAGGTCGCCACCACTGGTGTAGCCTCCACAGGCTGAGCCAGGGCCGCCGCAACAGTATCGATGGAGGGCTTGGCCGGATGGATTAAGGCCTTCACCACCTTAGGTGCGCTCACCGCCTTATCCTTGAGGGGGGGGGCACTGCCTCGCTCCCCCTCCGATGGGACCTTCGAGCTCGACCGGGGCCTCTCCAGGAGCTTCGCCGGGTGCTCGCCCTTCCTCTTACCCGACCCAGAGCATTGGCTCGTGGCTGAAGGTGCCGGGGAGGGTGCGCCCTGCCTGGCGCCCGTAGAGCCCGACCGTTCGGCGCTCCCGGTGCCAGCGGACTCGCAGTGCTTGGCCTTGTGTTGGACCCCCGTCGCCGGGGCGTCCTCAAAGGTCTTAGAAGACCGCTCAGATTTCTTCCTCTTCTTCTCGCCTGACGGGCTCTTCCCTTCCAGCCAGTTGGCGAGACGTTGATGGCGGTCCTTCATGGTCCGCTCCGACATGTTGCCGCAAAACGCACAGTCCTTCTCCACGTGCGTCTTGTCCTCATGTAAGCAGTAGAGACAAAAGGAGTGTTCGTCCTCCTTAAAGACGTTCTGCAGCTGGCATCCAGGGCAGATCCTGAACAGCTTTCCGGGCGTCGAGCTTCCCTTCTCCTGGGCCATGTCCGGGCCTGAGAAACTTCTGGAGTCCTCCAAAAGCGTAGCTCGACGAAATCTTCACCCTTGAGGGGCGCAGACGAATCCGACACGGGTCCCCGTTGATCGGATGGAGAGTCGGTGGAGCTTGAGGCTCTTTTGACCGAAAAAACGAAGTTTTTTGAGAAAAAACGTGAAAAAATAGCACTAACGCTCGAGAGCAAGAGCACGAGGATCCCAACACATGAACATGCGGTAAAAATCTGAAGATGGCTGCCAGAGGCGGTGCTTAGGTAGAGGGCAGTCATTGGCTGTGGTCAGTATGACGCAGAGACCAGTGATTGTTTATTACTACGAAAGACAGATCAGAAACGAAACTGATACTGGTTTTTTCTTTACCGAGGATTCCCAGCCTGACGACGGGGAATATTCATGAGCATGTGAATCCATGCCAGACCCCATGCTGGAGAATTGTAGTTAACCCATCTTCAAAACAAGTATTCAACTAATCAATTACTGCATTAAATCATTTCACATTAAGTGATCTATACAATGATGAATTGTATTATGTAACAATATCTTCATTGACTTCATTTGCGAGGTTTAACATTTCATTTAATAGAAAAGGCTTAAACTAACACTTACAGAATATCAATCAGATGATTAATTGCAGTTTAGGTATTTAGAACAGGGTTGTGTATTTTAGATCAAATTAAGGAGTGTTTCAATTTAGCCTGGGGCAATTTTAATAAAGCATGTGCAGCACTCGCAGTGGATTATGTGCCAGAGTAGGGCATGCCCACGCAGCACACTGAACAAATGGGTTGATGAAGGCACAAAATGATTCCCTCTTTGTTGTGAGGTTTACAATGATAAAGCACATGCAGCGCAACACAGCGCAGCATCAAAACTAGGTGAAGAGTGCTTCTTTGTCTCATTTAAGTATACATACCTAAACGGGAAACGCAAGGGAAAACATCATGGTAAATCATTTGTAATGTTAGCAAATAGCAAGTTTATTTTTTTATACTGATCCACCCGAGCAATTTTCTGAGATATTTCAATGAATTTACAGCACATTACGTGATAAGTAGTATTTTGCAAATGCATCAGATCACACAGTAGACAAGTGACCATAGTATCCTGCTCCTCGCCCCACAATGTACTTCTATTGTGTTCTATTTGAACACAAAGAATTTCCACAACCACTGCACAAATTATAAGGCCGCTTTCTACCTCATCCTGCCTCGGCCTGGATCGCTTACCGCATACTCCCCTTCACCTGAGTAAGGGTCATCCCTATCCTGTGGCTATGATCACACAGTCGTATAAGCCCACACCAAGTCTCACACACAATCATTAGCAGTTATCCGCCTCTTCGCTACGCCTAATATCCCCCTACCTGCCCCTGCCACCTTCCTCATGCCTTTTGATATGTCCCCCCGAGCTGCCCGCTCTAACGCAATCCAGGCCACCATGATACAGCAACCCCTGCTCATCTCGCCAGATTGCACCCTGCTACCGGTGCCATTACTGACTCAAGCAGATTGCCCGCTCCGATCACCCTGTGCTCTCACACCTATGTCTCCAAGTACTACACCCTGCCATTAGTTCATATGGACAAGCATACAGAGCACCACGACCCCTCTCTATACCCGTGCCACCTAGATCCGCCTAAGGAACAAAAACCTGTGTTCACGAATACACCTTCTCCACAACTCACATACCAGAGCAGCCCAATCCAAGCTACACCCAATGATTACAGCTGCAGTCACTTACCAGCGCTGTGATCCACAGAGTCTTGCAGCCTCAGACGCCAAGAAAATGCCCTCACTCCTCAGCCTTCAGTTCATCGGCCCTCTGATCAACCTCACAATTGTATTTACCTCTTGCAGTACCAGCCTTCAGAATACCAACCCGCTTTCCGATGTGAAAACCCGTACACAGACCTTGAATTTAACTGCACAAACCTTGTTGAATGCAGCACCTACCCTCACCAACACTATTACTAACTCTTCAAACACATCACACAGCGAGCTGGTTGCCTTGCCTACTAACCCTACGCATAATGGTGCTGTTTCCATTTGGGATAACAATGTGACTAATACTGGCCTTCCCAAAACACTGCCTGTACTGACAACACCTATCTGCTCTAATCATGCTGGTGTTGCACAGAATGTTACCAATGCAACTCCTGCTAATATTATACCCTTACTCAATGCTGTTGACCCCATTTGTGTAACCAATATTGTTGATGCGATTATGTTGTGTGTGATGAACTCACCAGTCCATGTAGCACCATCTTGCAATGCTGATGCCCCCATTTGTGCCACCAATACTGTTGATGCGAATATACCGTGCATAGCAAACTCACCAGTCTATAATGCACCCTCTTGCAATGCTGATGCCCCCACTTGTGTCTCCAATACTGTTAGTGTGATTATGTTGTGTGTGATGAACTCACCAGTCTATGTAGCCCCCTCTTGCAATGCTGATGCCCCCCATTTGTGCCACCAATACTGTTGATGCAAATATGTTGGTTGTAGTGAGTACACCAGTTCCTGCTAATGCTGTGCTCTTTTGCAGTGTTGTTGCGCCTAACATCACTAACGTAGGTCCCATGTGAGAAAATTGTGCCTCTTCCCACAAATGCCATACCTAACAGGACTAGAGCGCCCCCCTATGCAATTTTTACTAATTCGTTTAACAGCATATCCATGAACCGCATAACCGGGTCCAATATGACTAACAGTACCTCTGAATATGGCATAACCTCTGTCAATAGCCTAACCCTGACTAACACTAATAAAACTGCGCCCACTAAGTCCAGACAGGCTTCAACCACCAATCCTCCTCCCAATGTGACTGACAACCATAACCCTGCTGCTTGCCCCAGTCAGCCCACCCACACCCCGGCTCTCTTGAACCTGGGCTCTCACAGCTCAGTAGGTGGCTCCTGTAAACCCTCAAGGCTGATCCTTAACTTATCCTTGGTCATTGCTCAGTCACAACCTGCTCATGCCTTAGACATCCACAACTTCTTGACAGTAAAAGACCTCAATGCCCTCACCATCACGAAAATGTGGCTACAAGCAGCATCAGGTCCAGCCATATCCCTTGCCACCCGACCAGGCTACACCATCTTCAGGAGTGATAGACTGAACTCCAGAGGTGGGGAAGTTGCTCTCCTCGCCAAAGACCAACTATGCATCAGACAACTCAACACTTCACTCAACAATAACTGTGACTTTCTCTCCCTTAAACTGACCACCTCCCCCACCAACACTATCACTGCACACATTGTCTACTGCCCACCTGGCCTGATCTTAACATTTGAACAGTACCTACTTCTTACCCTAGGAGATAACATCAAGCCCTCAAGCCCTCTTCACAATGATCCACCGTAGGGATTTTAATCTATGTCTTAATGACCATAGAGATTTGCCTGCTGCCTCAGTTGCAAACTCCTTAACTGCACTAGGCTTCAGCCAATGCATCCATAACCAAATGCATACTAAAGCGCACTCCCTATACTGGCTAGCGGACCTCAATTGCCACATATTAGTCAAATCCAACACTCCTTGCCCGTGATCAGATCACCCCATCAATATCCCGCTTGGTACGCATATCAAGTCCCCCACCAAGATGCTACCACCGTCCTTGGCCCCTAACTCCTCAAAACTAACCAAAGATAGTCTCCTACCATTCCTCAATGTCCTAAAACCTGAGATCCTGGACACCTCGGATCCCAACTACCTTGTGGATCGCTATAATAAAACAATGATTAGCGCAATCAACACCATTGCGCCCTTAACTCCTAAAAAAGCCAAACCTGTAGCTCACATCAATTCCTGGTACACAGAAAAAGTTATAGATCTCAAAGTGGACAAAAGAATCGCTGAAGCCACCTGGAAATTCAACCCTACTGTTGCACTTAAACAAAAATGTGCAATCGTCTCCAAGCAATATAAAAAAGCCATCATACAAGCAAAAGCTAGCACCTTCAACACAAGAATAGCCAATGCCAATTCAAACACCAGAAAACTATTCGCCATCCTCAAGGAACTAGTAGCCCCGATCCCCCTAACATCCACAGTGACCAAAGACCTAGGCTGGTGTGCTAGCATTCAGAACTCTATGCTGCTAAAAATAGACATGCTCCAGAAAAACAATACTAGCCACACAACTTAGCCCCAATCACTCACGCCAGGGCACCAATACCACCCACAACTCTACTCCCAACCCACCAGGAGCCCCACTGTTCAATTTCAACAAAATCACCATTCAAAACACCTTACATAACCTAAAATGCCTTAAACCATCGAGATGCAAAGGTGATCTGTGCCCGTCACCCATTATCAAAGATTATGCTGAATCATTGGCACCGTTCTTCATAGACATCATCGACTCCTCCTTCTCATTGTGCCGGGTATCCTCAAGTCTCAGAGAGGCATGGGTCCTACCGCTCCTGAAAAAAACGTCCGGCCCATCACTACGGTTCCTTTCCTATTAAAAATACTTGATAGAACAGCATATGTTAAAATTCAGCATCATTTAGAAACAAACCATATCCTAGGAACTCACAAATCTGGCTTCAGCCCAAGGCATGGCACAGAGTCAGCGCTCCTCGACTTGAAAAACCAGATGGACAAGATTAGAGACCTGCCCTACTGCTCCTCTTAGACCTGTCCACGGCCATCAACCTAGTTGATCACAACATAGTGTGCCACCACCTCACCTCCGCAGCTGCCTTCTCACCAGAAGCGGCGTCTTGGATTGCCTCTTTCCTTGAGGGAAGAGTAATGAGAGTATTCCCGGGCAATGCTAGTGCCCCACTATCAACTATGGGGTACCCCAAGGGTCATGTGTCTCACCAACCCTCTACAATATATTCACAAAGCCTCTCTTCGATCTCCTGGACTCTCTTGGCATAGCTTATACACATTATGCAGGTGGCATGCAAATTATCCTACCCCTCTCTGGCATATACAGCAACAATGCTACCACTTTGAACTCTACATATGCGCAAAATATGCCACTATCCATGCCTGGATGGCAACCGGCGGCCTTTGCCTCAACAATGAAAAAATATAACTGCTCATCGTTGGGCCCTGAGGTGTGTTAAAAAAACTGGACCCTAAATTTGCATCCTTTAACATTGATGACACAATGATCCCAGTCTCACCAGTGGTAAAACACACTATCCCTAACCTGCCAAGTAAGCACGATATCCTCCTCAGCGGCCTATTCAACCAAACTCCTAAACGCTCCCAGAACCTTCCTCTCAACAGACAGCTTCTTGACGATCGCCCGTGCAGTGGTGGGTGCTAAGCTCAACTACTGCAATGCATTTATCACTGATAGCTCAGCCTACAACATATAAAAACTCCAGACCATACAAAACAACGCCCTATGCGCTGCCTTGAACATTCCCAAGTCAGGACACATATCAGCTGCCCGTAGAGCTGTGCACTGGCTCCCCACCTGAGAAAGAATCTCATTCAAGATACTCTCAATCACCCACAGATGCATCACCAATTCAGCCCCGCCCTACCTGGTACAAAGATTCGCCAAAACCCATTCTACCAGGCCCACTAGAATCCCCTACACCCAAGGATTGGTTCAACCCAAGTTCAAGTGCTCCAAAGTAGGTGGGTCAAGTTTCCCAGTCGTTGCTGCCACACAATGGAACTCCCTCCCTCATGCACTAAGGGCAGAGGAATCTTACTGGTCTTTCTGCAAAGCCCTTAAAACATGGCTATTTAAATAACCATCTATGTTTCCACTATGCTATGTATTTTGCCTCCGGGCCACATGTAACTGGTTTTTTTCAGTGCCCTGATGACTGAGAGTTTGTGTGCGCTATACAAATGAAAAAATTAGAATAATAAATAAATAAAATGCGTGACTGTTTTACAGAAACCGTAGTTAAAATGACAGAGGTACGCACGCACTCTAGCACGACACGCACGTTTTCTAGAAGAGAGCTACATAAAAGACAACGCACAACATACATAAATAGTTACCTTCAATCTGATAGGCCGAGGTTGATGCTCCCCAAGCAAATCCGGCTGGGAATTGGAAACTGGGAGGATTGCTCAATGAATCCATTTGCAAAGTGATTGATTAATCAGCTATGAAACGCCAATTGTTTCGCAGTCTGGAGTCCTTGGGATGGAAGCTGAGTGTGTCGACCTAAACATAGAAAAATAAAGACGCAATATTATTCATATAGAAAACCGATTATGTAGGTAGACACGTATAATTCGTTGTGCACAATCTTACACAGTCGAAATGTTACACAAAGCACAAACAAAAGTTATATCAAAATAAAGCAAACAATTCGTCCTGGTTAATAATGCAAGAACTTGCCTCATGGGCTTCGATATGATTGACAAGAGAAACAGAGACAGAAAACCCTGAAGAAATGTAGTACCTGGCGCGACCGAATTCTCTGGATAAATCCAGGATACTAATTCCAAAATGCCTGTGATTGCCCGCAGTGACACCTCAGTTGTCTGACTTCCTCCTAGTGCTAGTGGGGCTACATCAGTAGTTGAACTTTCTCCCCCCTACTGCATTGGGGCGTAACTCAGAAGACGTGCCTGCCTTCATTCCCCGAATAACATGAGAATAAGTTAACTTTGCACACACGTGAATCAGATAATAGGAGAACCTTGCACAGACCAAATGATTAGTCATCCATAAACTGCCAATGAAACAAGCTAAAATAATTAAACAGGCACACGGATTCGCTAATGGCAGAATGATTGATACCGTGAAATGATTAGCACGTATAAACGCAAGCTGTGGAAATGCAAGCCTCAATGTCACCATATGCCTGGCATAGTCACTCCAGGGTAAATAATTAACTTACAGGTGCCGCTGCTGACAGCATATGCCATGTGCATCCTCAATTGATGTCATAACGTTCTAAAACATCCATTTATGTGTATGAATACATGTGCAGTCATGCCCATTCTTCAGTAAATTTGCGAATCACACAAGTATCCTTCTAATTGTAAGTTACCTTAAGCATAAGTGCTGGATAAAGAAGGGAATTAGGTGCCCGAAAAGCCTAACTCAACAGTAACGAACAAATCAAGGTAAAGTCTCACATGCAAGGTTAGTTCCTGTAATGAACCGCTACCTTATACTAATGCTTCATAAGCCAGGTACAATAATCATATACAAGGCACAGCCTGCTGGGCCAGAATGGAGGCTATCATCATATCCCAAGCACAGTCATTAATGCCTAAAATCTGCCATCATATACCATCTACAAACTAAGATGTTGTGGCTTCAAAAGTCTAAGTACTGCAATTTGGTGCCAGGTAAAGTAAATCTTGAAATAAATGCTATACTGAGTACTTTCCCATACAAATGTCCAAAGAAAACAGCTAAAATGCATAGGTCTCACAGGCATTTCTGAAGCCAAAGCTATGGAACATTCCAACAACAAATAACAATGTACATTAGCAAGAGCAAAGAAAATCTTCATTTCGCTTTGTTGAAGCTCATTCTCTTTAATAACCATGGCCACAGTGCATGCCAACATGTTTAAACACTTACTTGAGAGGAAGTTTAATCTGAAGAGATGTTTGAATTATTAGAAATTTCACAGAACATGCATGAACAATTCTTTTGCTAAACAGTGATGCCAATTAAGCGACCTGTAAAAAAAAAAATGTCACTATCCTAATGAACTTCATTCTAGAATTAAATTTACAATGAAAAGTAGCAATTAGAATAGCATTATTGGTTCTAGGATTCCATTTTCATAGCATGACTCTAGAAACAACAATGTATGCAAAACCTACCGACAGGAACTGTTTATTGCTTGCTACAAACTTTCATCCGCAAAGTACTTACATTTATTCAACATTTAAGAGAATGATATCAAAACCTCAGCAACTGCAATTATAAAATGAAGAATTGGTTTCAAAGTTCAAATCATGTAATTACAAAGATATGTTATCACGAGCTTTGTTGAATCAATTCCCAGGAACGATTTGTTGACACCACAACAGTCAAAACATCCTGGTTTAGTTTATGTCACTTAATACTCCTTGCAAAGTTATAATGTGAAGTCCATCATAAAAAGCAACTGGAGAATTTCTCAATATCTACAAACATAAAAAGATCTTTTTCCGGATCTGTCAGCTTTCACATAGAGAAAAAGTTAATCCTTTGGGGATTTACTAATTAGAGCAGAAAGTAGTGATAAATGAGAATTTAAAAAAAAGAGCACAAGGAGGGTGCTGTTGCATGGTGACTAAGATTTCTGCTCTCTTCTAGAGCTCCCAGAGCCTGGTGCCAGCAACGTACGGACATTCACTTCCATAGTGGACGTCAGGGTCAATGGTTGACTGGTGGCGAGTTCTAAGTGTGGCTGTGTGGCGCACAACAATGATCGAAATTTTGCCCAACGAGACGGCTCTGATGGCACCGCACAGAGTGACATTTCCGCACCGCTGTGTGAGGCGGAGGGGCAGTTGGGCCGCGCGGCTGTGTGGGTCCTGAGCAGACCTACTCTCCTTGTCCCTGCACACTGCGGGAGATGCAATACTGATATATTCAGGGTACTAGCATTGGCCAGACTGTGTGGGGGGGATTTTCTGCATCTTCCTTAGAATGCTTGGTGTCCACTGGAACTCTCCTGGGTAGTGCGGAGGGGGCTTGCCAGTTCCTAACCTCTTGCACCCGATGCCGCTGGCCCGCCTCTGGGCCCCCTGCCTGTGGTCCGGAGACTGCCTACTATGATACGGACTAAACTTGGATGCTTGGTAAATGCCATGCAGGGCCTATACTGAACCCTATACTTGCTACCTCACCTGCTCCTTTCCCGGCTGTGTGGATATCTGCCCCTACAACCTGCCTAGGATGAGAAAGTACTGTTGCATGGCTACCGTACTGCACTGTGAGTGCCACCTCATGCATGCGCATAGCTATATCCGTGTCTGGTCATTTGTTTGCTGAGAGCTTTGCCAAAGGGGAGATCCTATTGGTGGGGGATCTCAACATGGTATGGGTTCCCACACAGGATAGGAATGGGAGTACAGTACAGGGAGCGCAGGCCCCATCTAAGGCACTACAGCGGAAGATGGCTACACTTGCCCTCCATGATGTCTGGAGGGTGGTAAGATGGCAGGAGCAGGGATTTACCTACTATCCGCATGTACACTCCTCCTTTTCGCGGATAGATTACCTTTGGGCTTCCAAAGGGTTGCTGGGGAAAGTAAGAGATGTAGAGCTAGGATCTATCTCTCCGTCAGATCATGCCCCATTGTTGATGAGCATCTCAGTGGGAAACACAAAGGTGGGCTATGGAAATGGAAGTTCCCCATAGATCTCATACACAACCCGGTCCAGGTTGAATCCCTTAGAGAGAAGATCGAGCGATATTTTAGAGCTAATGAAACAGTGGATGTGCCACAAAAATGGTATGTGACACATTCAAGGCAGTAACAAGGGGGCACTTGATAGTGCTTAAGGCAGGGAAGGACAAACAGAGACGGCAGTGGGAAGAGGAACTAGAGCGGAAGCTAAGAGACATACAGGGGGAAATGTCGAAAAACCAAAACAACAAACTAAGGAGAGCGTTGAGACACGTTCAGGGTCCATGAGAGACTCTTATAACAAAGCGGGCAAAGGAATACCCGACTGTATCTGAAGTAAGGGCACTATGTGAAAGCCAACAAAGCGGATCAGTATCTGGCTAGACAGTTAAAGGAAAAGAGAGGCGGTCAGACAATTGTAAAACTTCGAAATAGCCAAGGGCAGGATAAAACGACAAATGAGGACATGGGGGACATTTTTAGGGAATACTACCAGATGCTATACACATCAGACAATCCCATCGGAGAACAAACAAGAGGAATATCTAGTGAAACTCTCGCTCCCGCAGACATCAGAAGAAGAAGGGGAATGTCTAGAAGAGGAAATAAGGGAAGAAAAGGTAAAGAGGCCATTAAAGAATTACCAAAAAATAAGGCCCTGGGCCCGGATGGATACACGGCCAGATTTTATAAAATATTTTGGGATATCCTCGCCTCCACTCTAACAAAACAATTTAACACATTGAAGATAAAGAGTGCCATCACACCATCAATAAATGAAGCTAAACTGGTGGTATTCCATAAGCAGGGCAAGGACCCAATACTACCAGTATCATATCGTCCAATATCACTAATAAACCTGGATGCAAAATTATATACAAAGATCTTGGCAGATAGGCTAACACACTTGCTGCCGAAATTAATAGGGCAGGACCAATCAGGTTTTATACCATCCAGGCAAACGTTCGACAATTCTTGCAGAATTTGCCACCTAATAGAGAAGATGGGAATAACCCGAAACCCTGCAATACTAGTAGTGTTGCACACGGAAAAAGCATTCGACAAAGTCGCATGGTCCCTGTTGTTCAACATATTAAAACACATGGGGTTCGACACAAGATTCCTCCAAATGGTGCAAGCTAATTATAACTCACCAACAGTTTGCATAACCCTCAATGGAGTAGTCTCAGGAAAAGTAACATTGGGACAGGGCACTAAACAAGGCTGCCCACGTTACCCGCTGCTATATGCTATCTACCTGGAACCCCTATTGACCAGGACTAGGGAGATGGATTGGTGGACGGCAATAGAAATGGCGGGAGAGGCACATAAGGCAATGGCATTTGCAGATGATATGTTAGTGGCTCTGTCGGACCCAGAACCTTTGTTACCGGTGCTAATGAAGGAACTGGAAACATGTATGGCGATGTCAGGGTAAAAAAACAAAAAAAAGAAATACTGAACCCATCGGTAGACCCGGAAGCGATGGACAGGCTGGGGTGCGAGAATGCAGGTAAAACGTGCAGAGGAAGGTGTAGCATACTTAAGCATAACCCTCACAAAAAAGATAGGGCAAATGTATGGGGCAAATTACCCACAGTTGCTGGGAAAAATTAGAGCTGCTCTTATGAAATGGAATCCCCTAAGAATAACATGGTGGGGGGAATGACAACAGTCAAGATGGTGGTACTACTGAAACTTCTATACTACTTCCAGGCCCTACTCATCAGAATCCCAACGAGTTTCTTTAAATATCTGGAAAAAAGACCCCCCAGGATAGCGATGTCAACATTAACAGCTACAAAAGACAGGGGGGGCCTAGCTTTCCCCCCATTTGTATAGATATTATGAGACGGCCCAGCTGCGGGTCATAAGGGAATGGTAAGCTGAAGGTCATGATAAAGCATGGACACAACAGGACAGGGCGGTAGGTAGCGGGTTCTTCCCTCTCTGGACTCATGTGGCTGAATAAACAAACTAGACACCCTAATGTTAGGATTAGTGAGATAATTGCGGTAGGAGTGGAAGTTTGGAACTCAGCAATTCAATGGGGGGTGCTAACGGTGAAACCATCAACATTCTACCCAATGTTTGGGAACCGAGATTTCAGCCAGGGTTGGAAAAAGGGGCATTCAGAAAGTGGGGAAGGGTAGGTTGCCAAAAGATACGGGACATGTGTATGTGTATCCCTTGGTTTTGTTGAGAAATGTGTTAATGACATAGGCCTGACAGAGAGTGACCGGTTTAAATATAGCCAATTGAAACACTGGTTAACTACCCCAGCTTTCAAGGAGGCAGCTACAAGATAGCTGACATCCTTTAAAATATAAAACGACTCACACAGTTTCAAAAAGTTTGGTGTCAAATCTCTATAGGTATTTGAACGACCAAGAGGAGTTAGTTCAATGGAACTACATGAGAATAAACTCTTGGGGAGACCATTCCAAGAAGACAGTGGGAGTACCTGTGGGGAGCAATCCCAAAACTAACTTGCTCCATGCAGGTGAGGGAAATGTGGATTAAAGTGCTCCTACAATGGCACTACATGCCAGAAAGGATCCATGTAATGTTCCCCCAGGCATCAGATCAATGTTGGAGGGGATGCAAGGTGGCGGGGGACTGGATACACATTTTGTGGAACTGCCCAGTATTGCAGCCGTTCTGGGTGGGGGTGAAGAACCAAATGCGATTTATGTATCAGGGAGTGGAGCCGATGGGGGATAAGATTTGGATGTGTGGGATGTGGAATATGGGGTTGAAACTACTCACAAAGATGTATAACCGTGGATTCATGATCCTGCTGATAGCGGTGTGGCTGGTGATAGCACAAAGGTGGAAACAGCAGTCAGCACCTACAATCCAGGACTGGCTACAAAAAGTCTGGAATTTTGTAGCACTGCAATGGGTAACATAAGATCCAGGGGGATCAGGAGGCATTCAAACAAGAATGGGGCTCAGTATTGAAGTATCTACAAAGTGACTATATGGCACAATAGTGCCCGCATGAATTTTGGACATATTGTGAACCTAACGGAACTCAAACCAATAAAGACACTTCTGGCAAGGGAAGGGGATGGGGGAGAGTCGACATATCAATGTTTCAATTGTTTCTTCCTTGTATTGTGTAGCATCACAATGAAACTAATAAAAACACGTTAAAAAAAGAATTCTCCATCTACAGGAGACTCATGCATTGACAGTGGGCTGTGAGGGGTTTGCTAAGAGCTGGGGCAGGTATCGATTGTACACCGCATACTCCACACAGTCTAGGCGCGTGATGATCCTTATACATAAATCTCTCCCATTCCGTCACAAGAAAGTTGACATCGACCCACTGTGCAGGTTCATCTCAATCTATGGTTCCCTAGCGGGCAGAGACCTGATGTTGCTAAATGTCTATGGACCTAATATCGACGGTCCCCAATTTTATACTGACATATTAGTTATGTACCCGGTGGTCCCAGTCCTGTGAGGTGGCGACTTTAACGCCACTATTGATCTGCAACTAGACCGCTTGACACACACTCAGAGACCTTTGTCGCAGGCGGGTCGCGTTATTAAAGGAGGAATGCCTGACCTTGGTTTGGTGGACACATGAAGAGCGCTACATGATCGGGACCGCTCCTACTCCTTTTATTCATCTGTTCAAGACTCCTTCTCCCGAAGTGATTTATGGCTGATCTCCACCACATTACTGTGGTGAGTAAGGGAGACCTGCGTGCTTCTCAGAACCTTCTCTGATCATTCTCCAGTATGAATCTGATTGGCGTTCCAATCACTCCCTAGAGCCTGCAGTAACCGGCGGTTTACGTCGCAGGCCCTGCAGGAAGTAGCTTTGCATCCACTATAGACGCACATGTAAAACTATATTTTGAAACAAATGGGGGCTCCGTGTCCATGATCAGCACTCTTTGGGAAGCCTTCAAGGTTTACATATGTGAGATCGCCATTTCTACTGAGTTTAGGAACTTTTCACAATAACAAAAACAACATTTACTAAAAACATTTTTACATATACTACAACATTAAAAGATTCTTATATCACATTTTTTAAACATACTTTAAAATGATTAACACACACATCCTATTATATTAACACAGTTCATCAGTTATGGTAGCAGCCAAAATCATTTAAAATTCTATTGCACCTTTGGATACTCAACCAGACAGAATAAAGTGCAATGTGCCAGGATTGAATAGATGTATTTAAGCAGCTCACCCAGAACGAGTTGCTCTTGATGTTATTGAAATAATGTATGAATTTACTGAGCATAGGCATGTACAGTGAGCCATTTTTACAGCATTCAATTAGAACGTGTTGGGCCGTTTGCGGTTTCTCGTCCAATTTGCACGTACAACATATTCAGTTTTCTCTGGCAATCACCAGTTTGGATCCTATGCATGCCAATACAAGGAGCTTATTCATTCTCAAGAGTAGAATAAATCTCTGCAAACCAGGTGAGGAGCATAACAATAGGTACTTCTGGAGAACTCTGTAAATGTGCACCAGTTTACAGAACTCCTTGTAGCTTTTTAGTTCGGCTAAGTGTGTATAATTATTCGACCAATCCCACTTTTCTAGTTCAGACACAAAGCTTTTTTGCAACTCATGATAGTTGCTGCTCCAGGTCTGCTTCCAGTCTAGGGTGACAAAGGTTTGATGTACTAACCTCTCAAATCATGCTGTTCCCATCTTCATCTTGTATCCTGGCTTGCAACATTATGTGTTACTACTGACTTCTGCAATTGTATTCGCTCTTCACTCTTGCTTCTCCACTCTTTTTGACAGCTTACTCTCTTTTCTCTCCTCCTTTCCCTTCTCCCTTTTCCTATCTCCTCCCCTTACTTTCTTCTGTGCACTTACTCTATCAAAATTGTCCCTGGACCTAATATGATAGCAACCTCGTCTGTTTCCTCCACCCTCCCATTACTGTTTTTTTCCTCCCCACCACCCCTCCAGCACTATCTGAAATGTCGTCAGGCCTAGTATGATAGTCGCTTGGTTTGTTCCTCCCCTCCCTTTCTGCACCCCTCTCTCTCACCTTTTGTTTTTCTCCGGCTCTACCAGAAATGTCGTCAGGCCTAGTATGGTACTCGCCTGTCTGTTTCCATTTCCTTCCCACTCTCCCTCTCCCTTCTTTATCTATGTCTTAGCTCTTGCACTATCTGAAATGTCGTCAGGCCGAGTACGATAGTTAATTTCACATCCTTACTGTTCATGGCCTGTAAGAATGTGGTTGTATTTTCCCTTGTTCCCTCCCTTGCCTTGAAGCGCTTTGAAACACATTGTGTATAGGCGCTATATAAATAAACAATCATAAATGCGTCCTGGGCCTCACCACTGTATTTCTCTCCCAATAAAGCAAGGAGAGGGTACACAGGATTAGACCTCGCCTTTATGTATAACAGAAAGTGACGTTTGATAGCCACAGAGGTGAGGGAAATTAAACTGAGTTCCAGCCAGAACTTGGAATGGTCTTTAACCAAGATAGGTCATCCATACACAATGCATCCAGTCCGTATAGCAAAGTGGCACAAAAACATTGCTTGTATAACGTCAGGGTACCTATGAGACTGAAACCAGTGTACTCTTTTGAGCACCTCGTAATCGTGGCGATAAGGGGCACAGCCTTTCTCTTCTTGTCCATAATGCATTCACTCTAGCATATCTCTGTAGCTCCAATATGCTTCTTTTCAGGCCAGAGAATGTACAGTCACATTTTAAGATGTCATCAGCGTACGATACGCATGTGACCTTCACTCCGTTTACTTTAGGTGGACAGTTTGCTACCCTCGCCACCCTAGCAGACAAATCAGCTAGGTAGATGTTGAATAGTAGAGATGCAAAAACGCAGCCCTGCTTTACACCTATGTTTGTAGGAACAGGCTGCGTAAATGCACCACCACAATCCAGTCTCACGTGTGCCGTGGTCTGAGAATACAGACCCCGCTCCTTGCGCAGAAGATGGTCTGTGCACCCATAAACCTCCATCTTCTGCCACAGTTTGCCATGTACAACTGAGTACACTGAAGTCCACCATCACTGTGGACAAATATGGGCTGCCCTTAAGGTTAGCTTGTGTTATAAGCTGATATAGCAACCGTATACCATGCATGGTGCTAGAACCAGCACTGTAGCCAACCTGGAATGTATCCATGATGTTGTTGATGTTAACCTATTTTACAAGTCACTTTAAGGTCAAAGAGGCAAATATTTTCCCTGACACATCCATGAGAGCCAATAATCTATAAATGGCAGGATTTTCTCCATTGCCTTTTTGTATACTGGGATCAGCAGGGAGCGCTTCCAAGAGTTGGGGATTACACCAGTTGCACACACTTTGTTAAACAATATTAAAAGGATATTAGACCAACTTTCAGGGTTACTCTTCAGCACTACGTTGCCCAGGCCATTTGGTCCGGGTGGTTTGGACTCTTTTAGGGCAATTAAGGACTTTATCTCCTCTTTATCAAAGTAAATTTGAAATCCTGTAGCTACAGGAACACTCTACAGCTGATCACCTTTAGAGGAGAACACCAAGCTTATGTAGTAAAACCATTTTTGAGCACTTATAGAGGCAGTTAGCATGTTAGCATACTGGATTTAGAGATTCTATATTTGTTTATTAATTGACACAGTTTTCTTGGTTGACCACCGGTGGCTGCTACTACAGGTTTCTGCCTCTGCACCTGTTTTTGTTTATAACGCCACCATTTGACCCATTTTGATTATTTATTTTTGATGGATTTTATCAGTTGGGCACTAATTCTAGGGGTATTCGCTTCGATTTTTGTTTTGCGGATCTCTTTCCTCATTATTCTTTTCTCATTGCTGATTACACGGTCATAATGGTGATGATGATTGTTGTTAGTCAAATAGATTGGGGAACATTTAACAGTGGCAAATTGCGAGGACCAGTCATTAATCAATGACTATCTCGTCCGCAGACATGTTAGCCAGAATCTCCAGCTCACTGCCATCAGACATTGTCATGGAAATACTTGCATTATCGATATTCTTTTGGGACCAGCTTAGCGGTTACCGCCCCTATTTATATCAAGATCCCCAACCAAGGATTTGTGATGCAAAGTTTACGGTGAAGACAATCCCAGCACCACTTGAGCGTGGTCACTGTAATTGCTGTCCAGTGCACTTAGTCATTGAACATTTGCAATCAAAGTTTGGCTAACACTGCACAAAGAGTTAATTTCGTGAAATAATCAGCTGTGTTGCTTCTGTCGTTTGTGTGGCCACTTCCACTCACACTCACGTGGAAATAAATGCAGTAATAGTGCCGGGAACAAGGACAAAACATGTTTTGCTCTGTTGAGAACTTGTTGTCGAAGGGACATGTTTTGCTCTGTTGAGAACTTGTTGTCGAAGGGCCCCCTCTCCGGTCACAGCCTTGGTTTTTACCCACGGCTCCTTCAGTCTTCTGCAGACTGCTGCGGACCAGTACTTCGCGCCGGCACTACGCGCCACTCCCCGTTTAATTAGTAGCAACAACGGGCTCCAGTTAAAGGTGTAGCAGCCTTTTTGCAATCACCACAAAAGAAACACGTCCTCACTGCTGTGTGGACTGCTGCAGACTGTTACTTTGTGCTGGTACTTCTCGCCGGTGCTACGCACCACAGAATCAAAGGTGCTACGTCAAGCTCCAGGGAACTGTTTAAGATCCTACGAGAGCTGGAAGACCCCCAACCTCCCATCTCCACGTTACCAAAGACACCAATTGGTGTACTCATATCCAGAATTCAACTAAACATAAAATTGAAAAAATCAAAAGGTGACATTGCAAGCAATCTGACCATCCCTATTGGCAGTACTCCTCCATGCAAAACGGAAGACTGGCTGCTCACCATTTCTCAGAGGTGTCTGAATCAGACATTCTGGACACCCTTGAAAGAACTAAGCCAACAAACTTTAAGGTCGATATATGTCCGCCTCCATTTTTAAATCCTCTGCAGTTCTTCTTACCCCCCCTTATTACCAAATTTGGAAACCTCACTTTTAATGAGAGCCATGTTCCTGCAGATATCAAACAAGCATGGATTACCCCCCTTCTGAAAAAACCTTTGCCTGATCCTAACCTGGCTGGCAACTACCACCCCATTACTAACACTCCTTTCTTACTGAAGATTTTGGATAAGATCGCTCACCGTCAAATTCACGACTTCCTCAGCTGTCACAACATTTTCGGACCAAAGCAGTCCATTTCAGAACACTTATAGTACTGAATCCACCTTTCTGGACCTGAAAACTAAAATGCTTCAGTACTTTAACAAAGGCAAACCGCTCTCTTCATGCTTCTAGACCTGACAGCTGCGTGCGATTTAGTGGACCACACCATCCTGGTTGCTAGACTACAAGAATATGCTGCTTTCTCTGGTGAATGATCTAGTTGGGTTCACTCCTTTTTGTCTAACCGAGTGGCCAGAGTGCATCATGAAGGGTGGGCAGTCATAATTTCGAAAAAAAAATGTCGACAGGCAAAAATGTCGACAAAAAAATGTCGAAAAAAAAAATGTCGACTTTCGTTTTTTTTAATTATATATTTATTTTAGGGGTTCGGGAGTTAGAAAAAAGGGAAAAATTAAAAACAAAAATTAAAAAAGGGGGTTTGGGGGGGAACCCCCCCATTTCGAAAAAAAAATGCATTGAAAAAAAAAGTCGACATTTTTTTTTTTGACATTTTTTTTCGGAATTTTGACTTTCGACATTTTTGTTGTCGAAATTATCACTATGAACCATCATGAAGAGTTTACAGCTGAGGGCTATGTGCTGCCATGTGGAGTACCACTGGGGTCCTGTGTGTCCCCTACTCAATACTTCACTCTTCCTCTTTTTGAGCTGTTAGATTCAGAGGGCATGATGTGTGCAAACTATGCCAACGACACACAGTGCCTCATTCCCCTTAATGGTAATCACACTGTGGATACTGTTAAAGTTAACACCATCTATAATCACATCACAACTACACATGGATATTGCACAATTGTTTGGCACTTAATGCCAAAACCAAGATCATGATTGTTGGCACTGCACCCAAACCTCGTAAACTGGATCCGGACTATCGGTCTTTCCAAGTTGCGGATTGCACTCTAGCTACTCTACCTAAAGTCAACACCCTTAGAGTTGGGGCAGAGGTGAACTCAACCGTCTTCAGATCATATAAAATAACGCGGTTTGGGTGGTTTGGGGTCTTTACAAGACTGATCATCTATCAGCGGCAAGAAGGTCCCTGCAATGGCTTCCAATTGGAAGACAAATTGCATTTCGGACCCCGTGTATCACTCATACCTGCCTCTACGGGAACATCCCTTCCTGTCTCTCAAATCTGCTGTCCTGGCTTCCATTGAGATGGACTCTGAACTCGAACAACTCTGGCCTTCTACTAACACCAAATGCCAAACTTTCCCTTGTGTCAGAGGGATGTTCCTCTGTGGCAGTCCCAGGATTGTGGAATGCATTGCCCCCTCCCCCCCCCCCGATCTGAGATCCTGCACTTCTCTTGCAACCTTAAAGCACAAACTGAAGACTATTCCCTTTGAATGAAGGGACTCTATCCTCTCCTGATGACTTGTCTGCTTAATCACTGAATTCTTTTTATGTTTCATGAGTGTTAGTGCTCGTCTCAGCGCTTCTATGCCTGAGGGCCATGTTCCAGCGCTTTAGAAATAATTAAAAGGGGCCTTTGGTCACTAATCTTCCCCACCCGCTTTACAGATAACAGTGAATTTGACCCAGATAGCACTACTGAAATGGCCTGGCACAAACTATGGCAAGATATAGGCGTGCCCGCCCCATATCATAGGGATCTCCCGCTGTGGAATTGTGTATCGTCCTTACTCTGAGTAGACAGCGGTTCCCAAAGGGTCTGGATGGAATATGGGTTTTGTACCCAGAGGACAACTTTATCTCCTCCAATGCCACTCCTTGTGCCCCTACAGCGCAAAACCTTGCTGTGGCTACAGCATGCGGGCATGTCAAGGGCATGTAAAACACTGTGGAGCAATTTCCCAGTGGAACCAGAGAATGACACGTTACTGGGGTCCATTTTAACTGCAGGTGACAATCGTGGCTTGGTGTCCTACTTATACCGACTGATCCAGAGCTGCTTGGCACTGCCTCGGATCAATGTGCGCTCTAAATGGTTTGGAAACCTACAGATGGATATTAGTGACGATCTCTGGGCATATATGGACAACACCGCTATCATTATATGCCTGACAGGCTGAGTTTGTTTTCTGGGGAGCGATCAGGCGCATGATCCAGGTGCAATAGTACCAGCACCAAATACTACCACATGATTTGGGACGGCCTGATGCTCACACCCTTTTGAGAGAATGTATGTCGGATGTTATCGGAAATGACGAACAGGAATGTTGTCCCCTTACCCGTGCACTGTTTATTTCATATTTTTTAAGCCTTCTGTGGGTTGCATGAGTAAGTTTGTAATTGTATGTCTCCTCTTTGCCAAGCGATGTATTTTACTGCCGTGGATGAGCGCGATAATTCCCACTGTGGATCACTGGCTCAGAGATGTCATATGGACCAAAGACATGGAAAAAAACGGGCAGGCATTTAAGCCACCAAATCCCACCCGAGAGACATTTGGGGCACACTTCAAGCATACCTTCTGCGCACACCACCTGTGTCGGACATTCCTATGGACTCATAATAGCCCCCCCCCCTTGAACTCTCGCTGGTGCTGCCCCAGCACCATTACTGGATGTGATGACCTTCCATGCTCTTGAACAATATCCCCCTGTAGAGTGGTCTACACGGTCCCTGATCCTCCTTCCTACTCGCATGTCCTATTGTATGTCATGCTGTAATGTTATGTACTGTACTATGAAAAGTGTGTCAATAAAGACAGTTTTTAATCAAAAAAGAGCACTAGAATGGGGACTTTCCCCTGTTACAGCTCTCAACATTGTCATAACATAATAGGAGGTGGCTATGTCGGTCTTCCCTATACTGCTAAAAAGATTAAATGGAATCACCAATTCACATGCAGCACTAGCAATGTCATATGTGCGATCAGATGCCGTAATGGTATTTACTATAGGAGGATGACTACACAAAGCAAAAATGACACAGAACAGAATACAAGTCAAGGTGACGACATACAGTAGGGCATCACTGGTAACTTCTAATTTTCTGGAATATAGGCATAGTATTGCACAAAAGCAATTTCTAATTTTGGAGCAAGGTTCTATACCCAGACGGGGAGGCAATTTGAAACTCTTGAAACTCTTGATGGCTAACAGAGAAGTGGTGTTGAATCACAAATTGAGTGCCCTAAAGTCTAAGGAAATTAATGATGAATTGCACCTGTTGTGTTATCTTTAACCTATGAAACTGTACACACTGTAATCAACAGTTTGGTTTACAGTATTGATTTTGAAGTATACAGTACAACTCGTATGTTTATGAAATAATATCATTAAGTAGATTGTCAACTCTTTCCAAGGGGAAGCCATCCCCTTTGGGACAAGGAGGTTAGCCCACTACACTTAACACCCCTTAGGTGACAGGGTAAGCAGCATCTCTCTGGAGAAGGGAAAAGGAAATCTTCATAGAGGGACTTAAGTCAACATCTCTCCCCAAAGCACCAACACCTTTATCGGGTATCTAGGAACTAAGGTGTATGATAATCATATGACCACTTTAATAATGGTTGACTTGGCTTCTGACTCAGATTTTATCAGGTGTTCATGGAAAACAGCAGAAAGGCAGAAAGACCAGCCTGTTGGAGGCACGTAATGTGATGAACCAAACAACAGAGAGTCTGAGCGAGGCCCGCAGACAACAAGCGTGCCACAGCAGCCAGAAGAGGTGTGGCCGGGAAAAAAGACAGGACGTCAGATGTGGCGTCATGGGCCATGGCAGGCACTTGGAGAATGCAACCCAGTAGTAACCGAAACCGTTCAACGTGGGATCCCGAACAAGATTAAAGTAGCTGATAGGATCGACGCCAAGCCAAGAGGAGGAACAGCCAAGAGAACACCACCCCAAGCAAACGGGAATGGAACAGAGATTCCGACCAACGTAAAGTCCAATTGACCAGTCGTGTAAGCAGCTCTGCGATGAAAGAATGGCTGGACAAACTACAACACCCTGCCAGGGAGCACCGCCAGTCGCAAACAGGTACATGGTGGCTCCAGAGGAACGGGTGGTGGGTGTCAAGGCGAGTGGGAGAAAGATCCAGAAGGCCCAGAGTGGGGAAAGAGGTATAGACCTGTCCCGGTGTAAGAGAAAGGACCAGATGCCCTGAAGTGGGAAACAAACGGAGAAACCCGAGAGCGGGAAGAGGAAAAGAGAGAAACTCAGGAGTGGAGAGCAAAGTTAGAAGCTCTGGAGTGGGGAGCGCACCAAGAAGCCCCAAAGTGGGAAGAGAGAAAGACACCAACTACGAAGTGGTGTGCGGACAGAGAAACCCCAGATTGGTGACAAAGAAAGAGAGAGGCCCCAAATTGGGGAGTGAACCAAGAAGCCCCATGGTGGGGAGAGAGAAAGAAATAAGCCCCAAAGTAGGGGCCAAGAAACCCCAGAGTAGGGAAAGAGAAAGTGAACGGCCGCAGAGTGGGGAGCGACCAAGGAAGCCCCGAAGTGGGGAGAAAGACTGAAAGGACCCTGACTGGGGGAGCAAAACAGGCAAAAGTCTCCCCAAAGGGAGAAAGACTGAGACTTATAACTGGAACGAGAAGCAATGAGAGATCTGGCTGGAGTTTCGGGGTGGCTCTCCAACAGTACACAAACTATATACTTGGAACAGTAAACTTTGGCCAGGGCCTATGGTAAAGAGACACAGCTATGGGGGTCAGAAACCAGCCATCCTTGTTATCTGGCAATTTTCCAAAAATATATCTTAGAAGATATTACGGGCCGAGAAGCAGGTGTGAGAAAAAGTCATTTCCTTTGAGTGCTTCATGCCCAACTTGTTTCTTATTTGATATTTTACCTGTGGGAAAATGAAAGGAATAGTGAAATCCACACCCCTTATATCTTTTGAACCATAACACAGACTTGCATGAAACGTTCCAGTCCTGGTGGGCCTGGTCCTAATATACACATGTCAAACTCTGTGCTTATCCATCCTATGGCTCAAAAGTTATTAACCATAGAATCTTTCCTTTTCCAGTGGATGAAGGGTTTCACATTAACGATAGGGTGGCTATCGCCTCCAATAGTGTATATACCTACTATATATACCTCATGTGATAGGTCAGAATTAAGAGACAGACAAGGAGGCATGATTGACCCTGCATATACAGCCCTCAAGGGGAAAGCTTTCAGAAACAGCACTTCCCGCTACGCAACCTCTGCATACAAGGTTTTGGAAGGTAGAGACCCTCTCAGAACCGACATCCAATTTACAAATCACGGCAGCTCCAGCATCTCTGCTTTCCTTCAACTTCTGCTTCTACTGCAACGTGGAGTTACGGCAGTCACTCCACCTCCCGCTACTGCTTCTCATGGCCTGCACCTGAGGGGGGTTTTATACTTTCCAGGTTTCCTCAGGTGTGGGTAATTAGCACTATTAGATTGAAACTTGCAGTCCAGCGCCTCTGCATCCCTCTTCTTTGTCCCTGTACTTTGGGTGTCGAGGGACTTTAAGTCCCCAATGTACAAATGATCTCTTCTACTCTGAATGTTGTTTCCAAATGCACAAACCTCATTTCTATACTTAACTACATCTTCTAAAGGAGTTTTATAAGGACTTAGTAAGGGGTTCTGATTTACAGGGGAATAAGACATTTCAGAATCCTAGATGTTAATGTTTTGAGATTCACATTTAACATTCCTCTGTTGCTCACAGGAGCTTTCACCAGCATAAAGGGGATGACTTAGTGATGATGACAGTTCTCCACATCATCAAAACAATTAGCTTTGAGAAAGAAAATCTCCCTTTGACAACCAGCCATTACATATTCTGGCAACACTGATATTTTTTCCTCTGAGGAAGACAAATACTGCGCCTCTCCCAATGGAGTCCTCCTGTTCCCCTGGGGCCCTTCTCCTCTCCTCCCAGGTGATCCTCCCAGCTAATACCACTCCCAGGGTCAGGATCAAGTAGTGACTGCCTTCTCCTGGCTACCTCGGAGGAGACTTTAGGTAGGGTCTTGGTGAGGACTCCACAAGATTCATCACACTAGTCTTTTTAGGCACCTTGAAGTACTGCCCGCACAGGGAAGGGTTTGGGTAGTGTAAGGAAGGCATGGTACCAAACAGTGAAGACAGACACAAGTGATCACAGTAAAGGGTGTTTATCAAACTTCAAATGGGTTGGTTAAACACCTATCTAAACTTAAATCTAAGGATGAGAGCAAGCTACAACCATCAAATAATAATAACGCAGGTCTAGTCAAGTCTCTGTCAAATAAAAGGGGCTATACTAATAAACCTATTGCCAATCCTTACTTCTAAATACAAAATGGTGTGGGACAATGGTGTATGCAAAAAGAAAAGTGTTCAAGAAATAATGTCAGGACGGTTGAGCAGTTCGCTTCTCTTACCCACATTTTCAGCACGGGGCAAGGCAGCACGTTCTAGCTTTGCACGCACTCTGCTTCTCAGCCACGAGGATACAGTTTAAAGCACAGACATCAGGGCCTTCTGCCAAAGCCTCTTTTCCAATAACAGTCTCTTACTGCCGAGGGTCTGTTTTAACAAACAAAGTCTCAAAGTTCCATTCCTATCAGGATTGTTACATGCACAGGTTCTCGCTTTCAATGTTCATTGTGGGTCTACCTCTGCAGTCTGAGACCTCCTTTGATCACAATGTTCACACTTGGTCTCCCTCATTTGGGCTCGGACCACAGACCTCCCTCGTTTGGGCTTGGATCCTCTTTTTATCAAAATCAAAGACTTTCGAATGTGCGGTGGGTTTTGCTTAAACCGGCCTAGGACCACTTCGATTCACTTCACATGATTGTTTTCATCAATCTGCTACTTTCATTTCTCTTGGCGGGATACCTTGCAGAGACCTTCAATTGAGGACATTCACGGTGCCAGACCACTCTGTCAATGGTATTGTATCTTGCCTTAAGTTCAAACACTCATCAGCAGTTTAGCTTTAATTGCATCTTTCATCACACACGCTCAACAATGTTCATTCCAGCCCTCATTATAAAATGTTCCCGACTGCAAGCTTAACTTCAACATAGACCAGTCTTACCTCGGTCTCCCCAACTCACCGGCTGTGTTGATCTCTCTGGCGCTTTCTTGTTCTTGTAGCCAAGGACAATACCACGGATGGCTGCTGCTCCTCCTCCTCACCTTGGTTAGTTAGGCAGGAGGGCCCTCTGTAACTTCGACACAAAATACAGGATTCTTCAGTCTGGATTCCTGGCCTTACACTTTCTGCCTTGAAGCTTTCTTGAAAGTAACGACACCTGGCCAAAAATGTCAAGGGTATTTCCCTTCTTACGAACCCTTCTGGGGTTGCCGTCTTTCTCCGCTCGTTCAGCTGGGACTCAAAACTGCTGTTCCTTCGTGTGCTTTGCCTCGCTCAGAGTATGCTATCGTGCTCCGCCTTTTATCCGTGTAGGGAAGTTTAATGGAAGTCAGGTGTGAGTGATTGTCAGTAATTGCCTGACTTCACCTGACCATTGTAGCAGGTACACTGCTCGGGTGTGAGTCTGTTTTATCCCAGAGCAGGATGTCCGTGTGAAAGTGCTTGAGAAGGGAAAGGGAGGGGGTAAGGTTTGCATGTATCATACCTGGTAGGATGGTGTAAAGGTGTTGCAGGGGAGGGCTGTCGCCTCTCGCCATCCAGTGTCCCACTCCCACTCCCCGAAGACCCCTCACCCAGGTGATCCTCCCGCACTGGTCCACCCCCAAGGTCTGGATCCAAAGGCGATGCCCGTGCCCTGGCCACCTGAGAGAGAGATCCGCGGGGACTAGCGGGTGAGACACCTTCTGTTTTCTCACAGTAGAGAAAAGTGCTCTTTGGACAAATAGGATGGTTAAAGTTTGTACTTTGACTATCTGAATTTGTCTCCAAAGCAATGAGAAAGTATAAGGTTTTCTGGAGTATAGACATGTGATTCGTGATCTGTGTTTCTATGAACCAATCCGCTCTTGAATTTCATACTGTGCACATGCCCTTAAGCCAATCCGTTTGCAGATTTTCTTGTACGCATTAATTGCGATTCGATGAGTCTCTTTTTATTCTTTTTATATGATGGATATTTTCATATATTAAGTGGTAATTTGGTTGTTAATTAGATCAGGCATGACAAATACTTTTTTGTAAGAATGTCATATGCATGTTTTTCCTTAAATGAATATTCTGACGAATCTCGAATTAGAAATAGAATGTTGAATTTTAGCCATGCTCACATTGTGGTTTGAATCGCAAAGTTAAGTAAAATAATGCGATTTTTTCTGCCGGTATTATTGAACTAAATCCATGTTAGGGAAAATTCTCATAAATGTGCTACTTCGCTTCACTCTAGAGACCCCCAGCAACTTTGCTGGATTTTGAGGAATTATTTTTTTACCTGGAGAGAGTGTGAGCCTTTTTTCCCACTCTTTAATGTATTTTGATGTGTGTTTTACTCTTGTGTTCTTTGATTATGGGGTTTTAGATAACTCACTAGTCATCATCTTTTCATGTGTGTCACACAGCACCCTCAGTCCAGTGACACAGAGAAGCCTTTTAGGCTGTCGCAAGGTTTAAATACCTTCTCTGGGATAAACTACTGTTTCCCAGAGAATGTAAAGTTTTAAATTCTCAGACCCAGCACACACTATCTTACAATAAAGTGCTGGAGGGGTTACCTAGAATCCCCTATGTCTAGAAACTCATGTAGCAGTCAAATTCTACCCTTTCCTATCGAAATGGCTGATGGCAGTGGTTTTACAACGAACTACCATGATTTTTCCCCACCACGAACACTGGTAGCTAAAAATCACGGGAGCCATGTTTTTCAAGATGGCATCTGAACCCCCTTTGTTTAAACAGGTCCCGGTCTACTTTTTTCACCATTTCTTTTTGGAAAGGTCCTTCTAGAGTTTGTCTCTGCGCACCAAACTAGGTTTGGTCCCTTTGTTCCTACGCCTCTGGCGGGCTTCAGGACTGAAGACTGCCTCTGGCGCCCGAGTGTCTGGGTGGGCAGGAAGTGAGGGAGATGCCCGAAACTCCCTGTGCTTAGTCTCCTAGGAGACCCAAATGCCCTCTTGCGTGATTGGCTGGCTGACTGTCCGGCAAGGGCAGCCACCCTACTGGGTGAGTGGAAGTTAGGCTGGAATGAAAAGGAGAGAAGTATTTAAAAAGGTGAATCTCTTGGACTAGAAAGCAGAGTCAAAAACTGATCCGAAAGAACCGAAGACGAGCTGGAAGAGGACGGCTGCTTCAACTACTGAACTGTTGGTTTGCCCGGTGGAGCCCTGATGCAGGTCCAAATCGCCAAGTTCACCTCGACAGAGAAGCCCCTTCAAGGACGACTTTTTCCTTTCAGTTGGTAGGACCAATCAACTCGTAAGCCACATGGATACCATTCTCAGAGCTGGTTAGGATTAACCAGGGGGAAGGACACCAGCTTATGTGCTTGAAGAACAGCAACCGGAATCGAAGATTTGCCAATTTGCCAGCTTTGTGACCAGTCCCCGTGCAGTGCAGGAGTCCCCCGATGTCCTCGCTCTTGTCTCCACGACTGAGGCTCAAGAACAGCGAGATCTGCAGGAACAGCCAGGAACAGAATTTTCAGCTGCATCTTTTTCTTCAATATATTGTACTGTGAAAACCCGACAGAGAGAACTTACCTCTCACTGCGAAGATGCGTACAACTTTAGCAACTTGCAGGCCTAGTCAGCTTGTGACCCAACATATAAACCTTTCTTCTAAGAACCGTGGCAAAGACTTTTCTGTTTTAAATTCCAGAACCGTTTTTACTTATACAAGACACTAGCCCATTGAATTTGACATACCTATTGCATTGAATCAACTCCTCTGGTGAACTCAAACTATTTGCACTGTTTTAGAGTAACTGTAATATTTGTTTTATTAACTTATGCCTTTTTGCTCCTACTTCCAAGCTATTTTGCTCCTACTTCAAGGGAGGTCAACTGCGTAGTAATCAGTTCTGTAGTATCATTTTTGTGTGATATTGGTTGCCTCGTTTAGTGAATGCTTTATAAATGATTGTGTAATAAATTAATAAGTGTTTTACCAAGAAACCTTGAGTATAAGTGTCTGTCTGAATACTTGTCATTTTAGACCTTTGTCTAACACCCTTACAAGCTCACATTCCCTCTTGAGATAAGCCTGGCTGCTCGGCTTGCTACCAAAAACTGTGTGGTACAGACTTATACCAAAGGTTGGTTTTGCTTACACCTGTAGTCCTAGTTGTGTGTAGTGGTCCCAGAGGGTACTGCATACAAACTTTGCCTAACAATCCAAAACAGAATGCAATTATCAATGTTTTCTGGAGTATTTACTTTCTCCCTTCACGTAAAATAAAGTTACTCGAAGATTAAGATGCATCATTCTCGAATTGCATTGTTGCTCAATGTACTCTTCCTCGTCTCAGTATCGTCTGAATAATTCACAACAGTATAAGTTCACGATTTGTTTTGAGTGGAAAATAGAAACAAGATACACTTCAAAATATTACATTATCTGGTTCTCAATTCGCACAGTGTCTTTACATCTCTCCTTTTTTGTTAATTCTCAATCTCAATACTCAAAGACATAGGGCCCCATGACGAGGTTTCTGGTATGCTGGCAGTAATAACTGCCAGAATACCGGCAACTTGAATGTACCGTTACCGGCACTCGGTCCAGCGGAATGACCACCAGATTTTGAGTGCCAGCAACAGAGGTAAATCTCCATTCCATGGAGTCCACAGGGGGATTTGCAGTTATTACTGGCACCAGTAATACAGGTGACGGTAATACTGGCTTTTTTTGCTGGTGGGGTGGCGGAATTACCTCCAGCTTTCAGCAGGAGGTAATTCCACCCAGCCCACCGGCAAACTTCGACTTTGCTGGTGTTGCAATGTGCCGTTAAACAGAATTACCGGCATATTATTTCCGCATCGGAAAACTCCTAATGAGGCTCATAAAATCTAAACAATATATGAAATTCATGCACATGTGATTGGAAATGAACAGCTAACGAAAATAGGCAATATTTTGAAATGTCTTTGTAATTCTGATAGTGCTGACAAACTACTTTTTGTTTCTATATTTAATTTGCGAAACCAACAAAGTACTGGGACGAGTAAGAGGGCTGTATGGTTATGAGATCTTGATTTGTGATGAGTGGTGAAAGAGAACATATACAGTAAGCAAGGATTTCATGTTGCGAGTAGTGTTTTCATTACATATGCACTAATACAGTGTTTACTCATTTTTATTGATGCTGTTCATGAATCCAGATCTCATATCAGCATGTTTCTGGTCCACTTTTGTAGATCTCAATCTTAGTGTTATTTTTGAAAGAAAAACATTCATATTTATAGGTAGTCCGTAGAAGGAGTTCTGTGTTTATAAGGTGTGAGGTATATTTGTGTACCAACTCACTCTTCCTCTTCGCAGTCCCCCTAAACCACACTGCACTATTCCTGATCTCAGTTTCCAACTGTCCCACTTCACTGTTACTTGTTACATTTCCCAACTACTTCTTCATCACAGTCCAAAACTACACAACTTCAGTCTAACTCATCACAGTCCCCCAATAGCCCCACCTCACTCTTACTCGTCACATTACACCATTACTAATTCTCCTCTTATTGTGAAGACAGTGTGAAGCAAGATACAGACAACACACAAAGCGCAAACAAAAGATATGTATTACATTAAATGTCAGGATGGTTGAAGGCCTAACTCGCCTTATGATAAGGTGGGATTTCCCTACTTGAACGGAACTAAGGAAAGTCTGAGTCAAATAGTTCAACTTAATAGTCCATCTGTGTCCAAAGCCTATTCTTGCCCACACAACGAGAACAAACAAATGTGTAGAGATGTCAAAGTCAAAATAGAGAGTTTTCAGCTTAAAGTTCTGAGCTTCTTCCAGCTCACAGCTTTCTCTCAGCTTCCCTTCCCCAAGCACAGGAAAGTTCCATGAAAAAGTGTCTTGAAGTATACCTTTTCCGCAGTTCAAAAGTAATGTAATTCAAAGTTATTCCTGGGGTTCCTTTCCCCAAGTTTCAAACACAAATATCCAAACAACAGATGGGTATTGAGATCTCAATCTCAATCGTTAAATGTACCCTGTTGTTAAAATGTCCAGCGCTTTGGTGTAAAGTGCTATATAAACATGATTCAAAGTCACTCTTGGGTTTCCCTTCTCCAGGTTTCAAACATAACAATCCAAAGACAAGAAGGAGTCTTGAGATCCCAATCCCAAGACAACATAGATAAACTTGTCAGGCCTCAGGGTTCCCTTCCCCAAGAATTCAATGTCTCACACAGGTTCCTTGACACGTGCGTCAAGTAACTTTCACTTGCGTCCTTTTATTGTTTTCGGGGTTAAGGTGTGCTCTTTGGGCATTTCTGGCTTCTCCTTAGCTGTCCCGTGGCTCTGCCACCATATGTCACACACCCTTTCCAAACGGCAAAATATTCAGTTGCAGTTCATATTTTTAATGCAGTCTTTTGTTGTAATTTTATGTTGCTTAATTCTATTAAGTTTCAAGATTTAGATCTGTTCATTTAGCATTTGTCGTTATACTTGTTTGTTTCAAAGTAAAATTTTCTTTTTCAGTTCAATATTCAGTTATGCTTTCACTTCTAGGTTCATTTCATGTGTAGCTGGCATTCAGCCTTCAGCGCCTTCCTGTTGTCTTTTAATGTTAAAGTTCTCTTTGAGTTTGGTATGCAATAGGCACTTGCTGCCTTTATATTTCCTTTTTTGTTTGGTATTCAATACTTGGTTTCTGTACTTAGATTCTATTGCGGAAGACTTTCGAAAACGTTCCTGCAAGGCTTGCGACCACTTCAGAGAATTTTAATATATTCACAAAGGAAGAATTCACAACACTTTCGAAAATGTGCTTGTTCCTTTAACAAGGCACGTGACCACTCCACTACATTCTATCCGTTTCAACTTCATAGACAATAGCGCTTGACTCGCGGTTACAGTAGCACCGGGTTTCTCACTCTAAAAAACTCACCAGCTCACTTTGGAGTCTTCTTTTGCATCGAGCAGGCCACCTAGTGTACGGCTTCAGCACAGGGGAATTAACTCGACCCCTCAGACACTCCCGTTCCCTTGCAGCAGTTTCTTATTTGGAACGAAGGACGACCCCACATCTGGTCTCCTTCCCTTTCCTTGCCTCTGTGCCATGTAGCTCCTGCTCCCACTTCACATTCACCCAGGCCCTCAGCTGCTCCGACACTCAGGGTGTTTCTACAGCTGCAGCACGGCTTCTATCTGCTACCATCAATGTCTCACTTTCCTCTCTTGCACAAACCCCTTTTATACACCTGAGCTGTGTAAAGGGGGTTGCATGTGTGTGTCCTTTTCATTAATTGCCTGACCATAGTTAGGCTTGATAGCAAGACATGCCTGATCTTTACAATTGTACGGCCCTCTTACTCGTCTGAGTAGCATAGTTGTGCATGTTGGTGTGCATACTCCTAGTTGCCTCTTCCTCGTCCGAGTACTGTTAAAAGTCATGTGTGTCAAAATGAGGGGGGCTGATTTAGAATAGCCCATAAAAGTCGGGAGAGGGTTGGATTTGTCATCAATACGAAAAGGGGGATACCATGTCTCACCCGAGGGGTACCCCAATCCCAATCCTCAAGGTCCCTCCACCCAGGTGAGTCTCCCTCGCTTCTCTGCCCCCAAGGGTCAGGATCCAAGAGCAATGGCCTTTCCCTAGCCACCTGCACAGAGGATCAATGTAGACTAGGAGTGAGAACACCCTTGAGTTTCTCACATTATCTAGTGGACAAATAGAAAAAATGTGATCAGTGGGGGTTCATTATTAAGGGCATGTGGTGCGGTGCCCCTCCTTTAATTCCATCCGCTCAATAACGAGCCACCACTGTATTTTCTGCCTGCCTACAGTACATGCCAGCAGCCAGCATGAGGATTCAATTAAATTTGAACTGAATCCTCTCGCTGTCTGCTGGCATGTACTGCAGGCAGCCAGCAACGTTATGCTGGTGTGTGTGCATGTGGGGTTGGAAGGACGCTTTTCGGAGCAGCCCCCCACAACTTACACGCACAAATCAGATAGGCCAGTGAGCCACTGGCAGACGTGTAAAATCACGTCAGAGTGGGGCAAGCCAAGGGAGAGGGGTTAACCTCGGAGACTGTGGGGGTGCAAACATACTTGGGCAGGGGTATCTAACTTCTTTTACACATTCTAATGAGGCCATTCTGGTGCAACTTCAATGTTAAAAGTGGGTACAGTTCATCCCACATTAGACCTTAAGTGCCTGGTTTCAGACATGAAGGAGGCAGTTAATGGTTAACTATGGAATGCAGTGATATTATTGAATATAAAACAACGAATGGATGTTTAAACTAACTCAAAACATCTAAATAAAATAACACATTTTAAAAAAAATGTACATATGTGGTTAGGAATGGAAATAGTCGTTTTTGGTGTGTGGGAAAGTATAAAAAATGGGATGGGGAAAATACCCCTCCCCCCCCACCGAAAATGTGTTTTTTTAGATGTTTTGATTTCGTTCAAAATTCATTCTTCGTTACTTCGTTACATAATTCGATAAAATCATGCGTAACCGTTATCTCCTTCATGTCTGAAACCCGACACTTAAGGACTACTGTGAAGATGAGCTGTACTGCCAATAGACTTCCAATCAACCCACCGACATGTAAGTGCTAACACCTCTTTACGATTTCAATTGCCTAAAAATGAATGCATACAAACGCAGGTGCTAACAATGAACTGCTTTACATTAGTAATGCCCATACAATGGCATGTTCTAATTTGCATTTTGAATTGTTAGTGTGTTTTGTTTCAGACTGCAGCTTCTGCCATTCCGATAGTTACTTTCTTCCTTCTTGCAATAACATCACTTCAGTGGGCTTTTTCAATGGACAGCTGTGTCACCTGCAGTGAGGAAGTATGCTGCTTGCTGTAGTATTCTGCCACCTAGGAGGGCCTTTAAGGTAAGAGTAACCATAATAAGCAGTATTAAGAGGAGCTCATCTGTTTGCAAATGGAAGAGAACTTTTCTTCGGTTGAACACTTGACCGCTCTGATTGTGATTGCACTGGCAGAAGTAGATTATTGTAATCGGGCAAGAAATGTCTGGTTTCAGACGTGAAGAAGATTGTACATACATGATGATCACAATAAAAAGATTTAATTATTTTCAATAGGTACTTTTTTGACTAAATACTTAGGTGTTATTTCCTGAGATAATTATGCCAGTGCTGACATTCAATGGTAGCTTCCAGAACATGCATGTTCAGTATTTTTTCAGACATACAATCACCTCAGGATTTATTTGCATCAGTTGGCACAGAAAAGAGCCAGATCTACTTTACAGGTAAGAAAATAATTTGGTTGTGGTTCTTCGTGTGATACAAAGCCTTGTTTGTGGTTGCTTGTGGCATTTTACAAAGTAAGACATTTTGCTTGGTTGTGCAAATTGTGTGAGTTGTACCAGAACCTAGAGTACTGGAATACTTAATTTTTCTTCTTAAGAACTGCCTGGAAAACCAATACATTTGGTGTCTTTTCGTTTGAAAACGGTACTGTAAAATGCATACTTTTAACCCTTTTTCTTCAATATGTTTGGGGAGGGGAGAACCTCGCAAATTCTCCTTGATTAGTTCGGGCTCCCTCACTATGCTCGGTCGCTATGACATATCAGGAACAAATATTTACACCCCTCCAGTTAAAAACATTCACCAGCCACGACTGTAATTGATAAAACTGATGTTGTGTAGCTCAAGAACAGATATTGATCCCAAATGATATGATATTGGGTATTTTATCAGAAAAAAAGATTGAATCACAGTTGGTGGAAGTTATAGTATAACAAAACCCTTTGAAATTCAGGTAAAAACAAATGTAATTGAAGTGACAATGAGGTGACACAAAACCCCTGAAATTCAGCAGGTGCTGGAAGCTCTGCTACCTTAATTATGAAGCCCCCATTGTGCGGCCCCTAAGCACACTGATGACATCGCAAATTATATCACTGATTATATCATATATGACATCACTTATGGCATCATGGGTGACATTGGGTGACATCACTTGAGTGATACAGGTACTAAAGTATCTCATTGTGGCAAATGCTGAATCAATACAGAGCAACTTCAATGTGTAAGAATACCATGGTTGTAAATGGGTTGTATTTTTATACAAACTCCAACCAAGCTTTGCACCTGAATCCACCTTAATATATGTAATATATTGTAATGGGCATTTGTTTAGTGCCTTTTACCATTGGCATGGTTTGAACGCCCTTGGGGACCAGAGTCCAAGCATAAATAATTCATCATAGAGTTATAAAATGCATGGGTGCATTTGGCCGGTTCGGAAGTAGGTAGGTGTGGCCAAGTCCCTGCTGATAACTCGTGTTGAGCAGGCAGGTGGGTGGGTGGTGATAGGTGTATTGGAGAGTATGTGAGAGATATAGGGCCCAATTCATAGAATCCAGTGCAGGAGCAGCGCAAGCTCCGCGTGCCCAGAAGGAGCGTGCGTCACGTGTGCACAGGCTGTGGTGCAAACCAGCAATTGCGTGGCACACGTATCCATGGTTTTCCGGAGGCATCATTAGCCGTGGCATAATGAACAGCAAGCAGCGCCAGTAACACCCCCAACACGGCCCTGTGCGCAGGAAAAAGCCAGTCAAATGCCCAATACGGCGCAGGCCCCACGCCATCCATGGCCCAGCACACAGCTTCCCCCCCATCGTAATAGCGTGAAAAATCGGAGCGTACCCCGCTCACACCTGCCAAATCACGTGGAAAGGCCTGCGTGTACCCCGTCCGCACCCCAGCAAAATCATGTACCCCGCTCACACCAGCCAAATCGCATGGAAAGGTCCGCCCGTACCCCATCCGCACTCCAGCGAAATCGCGTACCCCGCTCGTAATAGCCAAATCGTGTGGAAAAGCCAGCACGTACCCGGTACGCACCCCAGCGAAATCGCGTACCTCGCTCGCAACAGCCAAATCATGTGGAAAAGCCTGCGTGTACCCCGTACGCACCCCAGCTAAATCACGTACTCCGTTCGCAACAGCCTAATCGCATGGAAAGGCCAGCACGTACCCTGCGATACACGCACAACTCCCCTGGAAGCAGACGCCTCCCCACGGGACAGCCAGACCCCAGCAGTGGACCATACCCCGCAGGCAGTCCACACCACATGGGATCCCCCTCATCACCCGTCATCATACCCTGCAGGCAGGCCACATGGGACCATAACCAGCAGGCAGCACACACCACATGGGACCCCCCATCACCTGTGACCATACCCCACAGACACCCCACACCACATGGGACCACCCATCACCTGTGACCATATCCCGCATGCAGGCCTCATGGGACCATACCCCGCAGGCAGCCCACACCACAATGGATCCCCCCATCTCCTATGAGCATACCCTGCATGCAGGCTAGATGGGACCATACCCGCGGGCAGCCCACACCACATGGTACACCCCCATCACCCGTCACCATACCCCGCAGGTAGGCCACATGGGACCATACCCCGCAAGCAGCTCACACCACATGGGACCCCCCCATTACCTGTGACCATACCCTGCATGCAGGCCACATGGGACCATACCCTGCAGGCAAACCACACCACATGGGACACTCCCCATCACCTGTGACCATACCCTGCAGGCAGCCCACATGGGTTCATACCCCACAGGCAGCCCACACCACATGGGAACCCCCATCACTTGTGACCATACCCTGCAGGCAGGCCACATGGGACCATACCCCTTAGGCAGCCCACACCACATGGGACACCCCCCATCACCCGTGACCATACCCCGCAGGCAGCCCACACCACATGGGATCCCCCCATCACCCGTCACCTTACCCTGCAGGCAGTCCACATGGGACCATAACCCGCAGGCAGCCCACACCACATGGGACATCCCACATCACCTGTGACCATACCGCGCATGCAGCCCACATGAGACCATACCCTGCAGGCAGCCCACACCACATGGGACCCCCCCATCACCCATCACCATACCCCGCAGGCAAGCCCCGACTCATGTCCCCCCCACCACCAGTGACAGCAACCTGCAGGCAGGCCCCGACTCATGTCCCCCCACCAGCACCACCAGTGACGGCAACCTGCAGGCAGGCCATGACTCATGTGCCCCCACCACCAGTGACGGCAACCTGCAAGCAGGCCTCAACTAATGGGACACCCCACACCCCAAAACACATTTGACAAACATACAGTCATGTAGCACATGCCAACAAAAAGTGCCACCACACGGTGCACACACCCGGTGCACCTCAACACCCATCCATTCGTCATGCCCCCCAGCAAATGCCCCATGGCATGTGAAACCAGATATCACACATGCATGCATGTGTGTGCAATATGAACAACATTGGTGAAGATAATCAGACCTGAGAGGCAGACTATTTATGAAGAACAAAGAAGTACCAAAAATAAGTGACATCTTGGGATAAAGATAAAGAGACTTATGCCATGAGCATAATAAAGATGTTTAGTTAGTTTAAACGTGCACAGATGCAATGAAACACAGCAGCAAAGCAATCATGGAGCTAGCCAAATGCTTATAGTGAAAAGATCGTGGCAAGCGCCAACATATACATACCTACCTCAGAGATACATATGTATTGACTAAAGAATGAATGTTCCACTACGTATATAGCAGTCTTCAGCAACAAGGAAGGCCTCAATTCAGTGTCGCAGTTACAAAAGTAATTGAATTAAACAGAATTTATTTCAGCTAAAGCGTTGGATGAGCCAAAGAGCCAAGGTGTTATCAGAACTAAAATTGGCTGACATTAGATACAATTAACATGAAAGAACAGAAGCTCCTGGTCAAGTGAAAACGAAAGACGTCAGAGATCTATTGGGGAATAAAATCAAATACAAGAAAAGGTTCAATTCAAGAAAGTTGGACGAATGAGGAGATCACACCTACGCACAGAAGCCAGACAGTACCCATACTCCTTAAAAAATCCCAGAGAAGATTACAGTCTCAAGGCCAACTTCAAACACTAATTGACACCGAAACATTGATGTGATGCTTGAGTGTTCTTTTAATTGGTGAGAAGCTAGTGTCGAGACAAGCTCACCCGCACCTGGTTGTTCAGTCTGCATGCTGCTCACATAGGTAGAAAGTTATTGACGGGGGTTAGTACCCAGCCAATTATAGAGGACCACGTAGTTGGGGTCCTATAGTTTGTGTAGCCAATGCGATGTCATACATTTAGTGACGTTCATAGTGACCATTTTGAAGGGAGGGCTTAGTTGCCCCACCTGATGTGAAGTATCCAATTATTTTTCTTTGTTACTCTATACAGATATAACACTTATGCCTAGTTATTCCTTTAGAGCCAATCCTGCATCCAGATAGGTTTTAGAAGTTGCCACGAAGGATGACGTTGGTAATGACGCAGTTCTACGTCAGCTATGACCAGAGTTGAGTATCGAGCGATTGCTGATGTTGGTTGCACTCCCTGTTTTACTTACTTATATTAAAACAGACACAATTTTTGCCAAGCTATTTGTGTTGTCTGAATTATGATGTTTGATTAAAAACTGCATTCCCATACATCTGAAGGGTATTGCTACTCATCTTAACGGGCTGGAAGTCTCCAGTTCACAAGTATAAATATCCTAAAAGTATAATCCAGAAATAACTATATACAAGATGTGGAGCAAAGTCCAGGAACTCAAACAAAAAGGGAATAAACAAATGAAACCTACTCCTAAATAACTATATACAAAGGCATCGGGCTAGTCCTATGACTCACCATTTCCCCCAAGAGTTTCGGCCAGGTCATCATCGAACTCTGCATCAATTTCCCTGAGGCGGGCCTGTGCTCTCCCCTCGAGGGCCTGCAGGGACTCCATCATGCTCCTCTCATACTCCCTGTGAGACTCCTGGAGGAACTCGGCCCGCCTCCCCGTCCGATGCAGGGTGTTCTCCGCCCTGGCGATAGTGAGTCGTGCCGTGACCCTGTGCCCGCTGCCGCTCTGCTCCGATCTGCTGGCCTATCTGCTCCACCACGGAAGGCATCCTGTGGTAAGGTCCACATTTCCCTCCTGCCCGATAGCCGATACATGCCCCTCTTATGTTGAGAGCCCAGAGTCCTGTCACCTCCTACATCGAGCCTGCTGCCGCCACAAAGCACGGTGCCTGCGCCACCAGGACAGCCTCTGGGATGATGACAACCCTCGGGGCTGTCGTGCACGTGCCCTGCTGCTTGGTGGCTGCACTTCCTCCATTGCCATTGGTCCTGTTGCTGCGGTGACCATCTCTGCTGATCCTCTGTTGACTCCTGACTGTGGCAGGGATGTGGTCTCGACCAGACTGGCAGCCGGGGTTGGGACAGGTACACAGGGGGCCCTGGTGGTATCTGGGCCAAAAGACGGCAGGGAGGATGGCTGGCGCACAGAGGAGGAAGAGGACGAGGGAGTCGCAGCAGTGGCCAGCACATGTAGCACATTTGTGACCATGAACTGTGCTAGCCAGTTAATGAGGCAACAGACCTCATCGTGATGTTGTGCAAGCACCGATGCACATCGGATCTACGTGATCCGACCGCGGCCGGAAAGTTCGCATGAGAAAGGTGTGAACCACCAAGTTTGCACCTTTCTCATGCAAACACACGTACATACCCACACCCCCACCCACACCCATGACACACCCATGACACACCCCACACCCTCAACACACCCCCACCCACACCCCCAACATAAACAAACCCACTTATCTTTTTCTTCATGCTGAGTCCCTGCGGCGCCAGTTCCCTTTCACTTCTGTGATCGGGAACTGGCGGCACAGGGTCCTTTTCCTTTTTTTTTTTTTTTTCTTTTACGGGGGCTGCAGGGGTTTCCCCCGCAACCCAAGCTCACTATACTGTGACACCCCCACATCCACTGTTATTTTTCTTTTTTTTTCTTTCTTTTTCGCGGGTGTGCTGCGGGGGTGTCCCCTGCAACACCCTGGTCACTATACCGCACATCATCACGAATGCTGCCTGTATGCCTCGCAATACTGGCTAGCACCGGTTCTACCCGGTCACAAATTGCTTCATCCACAGGTAGTGGAAGATCTGTTTCCGTGGATACATCCGCCACCTGCGGACGGGTACAGCATGCTGTATTCCCGCAGGTTCAGACTGATGCAGTCACAGTACCAGGGACAGGATTAGGCACAGGCACCTCCACAGTGACCTGTACTGCCTCAGGCCCTGATCCTGGTCTGCAGCAGTCACACCTACGTCATCACCCCTTCTGTGCCCCATGGGGTGGCTGCGGTGGCCTCCTCCTCCTCCTCCACCACCACCAACCTGGATGACTACCCACATTCTTCTGCATCGGATTGCCCCTGTGTGGTCTCATCTGTCCCACCCACTGCCAAGGAGCTCCCTCTTGGGCCTCCCCTCAGCAGCTGCGGCCATTGTCGCGGAGGCTGCACCAGTCTCCTCACTCCCGGAAGATGACGGTCCGTGCGAGGATGACTGGAACCTCCGTCTGTGCCTGGTGGAGGCACCCCAGTCTGTGGTCTTCCACAGCGCCTTCTCTGCCCTCTTCTCCCATCGTCGCTGTGGATAGGGAAACATAGAACACAAACATCAGGCTACTGAACATATGTGTGTATGTGTTTTTGACACAATGCAAATGTACAAGGTCACAACCATCATCACCCTCCACTACACACAGGGAAGTGCCATTCACACACATTCACAAACATGTCTGTCATTCACAACACACAATCACATCCTTGGACAAGGCACTGACACAATATCACAATTGTCTATTCAGCTCACACACATCATGGGACATACACATCTCATTCACACACATCACCTGACAGCCATGACGCAGGCCATGGGGATATCACGTCACAGTGCACTTGAGGGCAAATTGGCAGTGTGAGGCAATCACAAATCAAGAACTCAAGTAACATACATCCCGGAGAGTTGGGCAGTCACACACACTACTCAGACACACGCACATGTACACCATGCATGTCCAGGATGGTGACATAAGCACCCATGTGTCACACCTCTCACATGCCCCAGTCCAGACACAGCTATGCAAACATGTGCACGTTGTTACATGCCAGTGCGCATCACACATTGCAACACAGACACCATTGATGTGGGACATGCTTGAATGGACGGACATGCAGCACTGTCAGGGACATGCACACAGGCATCTGTACAGGAGGCATGCCAGACATAAGGCCAAGGTGCACACTCCAGCCACACGTCAACATGCACATGCACTATGGTGGACAAGAACACATGACCATTTACCAGTCGACTCCAGATGGAGCACTAACTCCAAGACCTGGGGGTACAGCGCTGGGTAGAAGTGCTCCAGGACCCTCAACTCGTCGGTGGTCAACTGGCCCTGGCGCCTTGCTCGATCATCAACTGCCTTGAGGAGGCACTGCGCCTTGTTGTGGATCCTGGGCTTGAAGTCTTTCCAGAACTTGTGGGCATGGTGGTAGTCACGCGGTGCCACCACCTCCGCGTTGATGGCACCCACAATGTCCTCCCAGATCTTCTTCCATCCTTCATTGCCAATTTGCGATGTGCTGTGGAAGAGGGCATCATGATGCTCCAGGACTTGCTCCACCAGGATGCCAACTTCCCTGGATGAGAAGCTGACAGCCCTTTGCCTCTCCCCCGAGGCAGGTGTGGGTGGGCAAGCCCTGGGGCTGGGCTGTGGAGTGGTGGTATGGCAGTCGGGAGTCTTCAGGATCAGCAGAGGTGGTCACAACAGGATCACTGGCAATGGCTTCAGAGCAGGCACCAAAATGCAGGGCACGTGGGCAGTAGGAACACAGAGTGGGCTGGCAGCAGCAGATGGCTCGTAGGAGGCAGCTCGGGGCTGTTGGAGGCAGGTAAATGGCCTTGTAGGCAGGAGTGTGGATTTCCATGTTCTTTCGCGTGGCCAGCCGGAAACAGAGTGACTACGCATGTGCGGAAACAGCGTGTTAGTGTGAAAACAGAGGAAAGGCCCTAAGCGCATAAGTTATGTGTCACGCGCTGGACGTTGGGCGTTGCGGTTCGGTATCGGGTTAAAGATCTGTGTAGGACAACTGTGCACTGTACATGCTTTTCGTGGGGACGGATGCATGAACTTTACTTCTTTGTGGGTTCACACGCGAATGCTTCACTATTGTGGCAGTGCATACTTCTTGTTTTGGCGGGGGAGTTGCCTAGTGTTTTTTTCTTTCTACGAGGCAGGCGGTGAGTCGTGCAGGCATTTTTATTATTATTAATATTATTCTGTAGTGGCCCTGTGTGTCACATACCCCATTTTTAGGCTTATAGTAGCCTACGTGTTCCTCGCGTATGCATTTTTTGTGTTGCTGGGTGCCACAGCGTACTGCATGATGTTTTTTCATCACACGTGGGCTACCAAGGGGTCGCGTACACGTTGGTTTTTGTTTTTGGGGTGCCCGAGCGTTGTGCGACCCATCCATTTTCCAACAGGGGTCAGTCACACTGAGCCTTGCTGGGGCACGCATGTACGTTTAATATTACGTACCCTGCCCACTCACTCAAATTGGCCAGGTCAATTGTCTGCTGCACCCCCCATTGCACCATTCCATCTGTGCCATGACTGGGAGGGCAAAAAGTGGGAAGGGAGGCAAAGGTGGCCGAGGGGGCCAAGGTGCTGGAGCTGGCAGAGGTATCCAAGGGGGCCAAGGTACTGGAGCTGGCAGAGGTGGCCGAGGGATCCGGGGTTCCCAGGTCCATGCAGGAAGGGACATGCCCCCTCTCAACAGGGTCCGGTAGCTGCAGGGGCAGCTGCAGCACCAGCCACCCAGGCTCAGGGTCCTCCTGCCATGCCTGTAGTGGTCCTGGCCCCGGCCCAGGGAGACCAAGGGGCACATATCCATGTTCCAAAGGCCAAGAGGCGTGTGCTGCAGGGACCTGCCACAAGCGCCAGTGAACCAGGGCCAGCAATTCCATCTGCTGGCCTGACCAGCCAGGGTCTGGTAGCTGCAGGGGCAGCTGCAGCACCGGCCACCCAGGCTCAGGGTCCTCCTACCATGCCTGTAGTGGTCCCAGACCTGGCCCAGGGAGACCAAAGGGCACATATCCATGTTCCAAAGGCCAAGAGGCGTGTGCTGCAGCGACCTGCCACCAGCACACAGGTACACATGCCTGCAGAGCCACCTCCACTCCAAGCATCAGTGGCTTATGCCTCAGCCCCGGCCACCAGTACTGCAGCCCCTACTGACCCAGGTGGTCCCAGCCACACAGGAACTGTACAACCCTGCAGGAAGGGTAAGCAGGCAGTAGGCAAACAGGCTCAGTCCCGAGGCACGGGACATGGGACTCGTACAGTGAGGAAGAGGAGCTTCAGTGATGCAGAGATCCACATGCTCCTGGACTATGTGCAGGGACACGAGGCTGACATGCTTGTGCGGGCAGGTAGCACACATACGCACGCCCAGAGTATGGCCCACCGGCAGTGGGTCGCTGGTTGCATCAGCGCCCTGGGCATTGAGAGGTGCACAGCTTCTGAGGCAGTGAAGCGCTGGAATGACCTCTGGCGCCAAGCCAAAGATAAGCTGGGTGCCAACTACTCCTCCATTCTGGTGACTGGAGGTGGACCACCAGTAGAGGAAGAAGTACTCACTCCACATGAGAACATCGCTAGTCAGATGATTGATGCAGAGCTGATCCAGGGCGTGGGGGACCTTCCAAATTATGAGGCAATGTCTGGTGAGTGGTGATGGGTGTGTGTCAAGAACATGTGTATTTTGCGTCATGGCGTGTGTTGATTGTCTGTCAGTTCTGCATGCATTCACATGACTACCATGGGCGTACCATGTCATGGTGGTCTGACACGTACTTGTTGTCCTTGTTTCGCTCACCTGATATCCCCGGGGGCGTCTGGAAGGCTCTGAGATCTGGAACCCTGGATGCGTAGTTGCCCAGTGCTGAATAATGAATCTGCATTTACAGAAGGAAGGATTTGTGATAACTGTCTCTAATGGGTGAATCTCCCACCTCTCTCTGACCGATTCCCTTCCCACTGGGTTCTTTTCTCACCTTAGTTATTTGTAGGTTGAGCTTTCCATCCTGAGTTTCTTGTGCAGGGGCGCTTGACGTTTGTTGGCGAGCTGCCCAAGTTGCTTCACTGGTGCAGTACGCCTTCCTTGGGCCCAGGCCTGCTGTGACCCCGAATCTGCTGGTAGGCACGTAGGTTTGTTAATTATAAGTCTTTGTTCTGTTTATGGTGGGAATTCGTTAACGTCTTTATCTCCTTCTTTTCAGGTGCGAAGGTCTTGATGCTGGCATGCCGGATGGAGAGGTATGTTTTCTAGGTAAGAGAAAGTGCGAAGCGCAGCGCCTTTATTGTCTTTTAAAGCTAACCTATGTTTTCTTCTTCTTCTCCTCACAGGCCGCTGTGGTGCTGCCAGTGGTTGAGAGCTCAATGAAAAACAGTCCCCCGGAATCCGTTAAGGTCAGTACATCGCTGTGCGGTTGTTTAATATTGAAAGCGAACCTGAATAGGTCTCTTTTCATTTGCAGATGTTGCTGTTGGGCTCCGGATGGAAGCGTGGCATAGCGCGATGGAATTCAGGTAAGACTGATGGAATTCAGGTAAGACTGATGGAATTCGATGTTTTGGAAGCACGCGTTCTAATGTTGTTTTTCCCTTTCTCATTATTGCAGGTCGCAATGTTCGAACAGTAGCTTTGTTAGCGGTTTGCCGGAAGTCCTTAAGCTAGTACTCACAGGTGAGTGATGTTACTTCTTCTCTTGGTTTCCACAGATTGCAGCCCAGTTGAGATGCTGAGTGCTGGATTGTGTTTTCTCAGGTAAGACAGAATAATCTTGTTCTTGTTCTTTCAGGATTACAGAAAGATGCTGAAGACCAGGAGCTGGACACGGTGAGCGTCATGCTGCATGTTGCAGAATAACACGAAGCGTGTTCTGCAGTCAGGGTGTGGTTTATATAGGCCAGGTAAAGTAGTACCAGGGAAAGTAGGTTCAGGCCTGCCACACCCAAAACACTAGACCGCTTGGCTTGGTTCTTAGAACTAGACTGTGTGGGTGCTTCCATGTTGGATTTAAAGGCCCATGTACATAAATGGGACCTAGTTTGAACAGCCCTTCCTTCCTACAGATGAGCCTGGTGCCAAAGGCGCCAGGACTGGCTCGAGGAGCCCTTTTGCAGTGGTTTTAAGGCCCCAGGGTTCTGGTGGGAGCCTGCTTGTGGCAAAACGTGTGCCCCCTCACAGTGGTCATGACAGCCCTGCAGCCAAAACATGCATGATGTGCTGCACTCTCTGACAATGGACATCTGCACACCTGCTCAATCCTCCAGTTACACCCTCTGTTCGGGACCTCTTGGCCCTCTTTCTGATCAAACCTGTGATGTCTGATGGGCTGTGACCATATGCCACTCAACATTGTCCCTCTCTCTGCTCATCTCTGACGTCTCTGAATGTTCACCCTGCCAGCGGAACCTCCGCTGGAGTTGTCTCCCTCTTCACACCTCCCTATGACAGCCCGCAGTCTCCAGGTGTCACAACCCCGAGCCCTGGATGTGGGTCTTGGGCACCATGGTCTCCAACTCAGTACCGTTCCAAGGCCAGAAAGGCCCACACTAGCCCGTTGCGGGTGCCTTGGACACAATCCTGGCGCCGTTTGCACCAGGCGCACTTGGGAAGTATGGTTTCCAATAGACAATGGGGGAATATGGCTGCACCCACGAGGATTATCGAGGAACTGCAACAAGCAGGCTAGCTTCTCCGCCCCTAAGGCACCTGGGATACCTGCCGGGTATTTAAACCACAACTGACCCGAGGCACGTACTTTGCATTATTCTGCTTTGCACCGTGACGTTCACCGGGTGCTGCTCTGTATCCTGGCACACTCGGGTGAACAGCCTGGAAGAACATCGCTATTCTTACCTGCTCAGCTCCAACTCTTCATCCAGTAGGAGCCTGTGAGGGTATCCCCATCGGTCCTCAGCTACATATTCAGGATTACAAGAGGCAAGAACAAGAAGCTACTTACCATCTCACCTGGAAGGCCTCCACCATTACGAACCTCACCTTTGGCGCTCAGTCCCCCAATCCATCATCACTTCCAGGAATTCACCGCGACCTGAAAAGCAACAAGGCACAGGTCAGCTCATTTGCAAGGACACTTTCAGCGCCGCATCTAGCGCATCCTTACCTTCTCGAACTCTGCAGTCAGCCTCGGCATTCTCCATCAGCCTCTACAAGACAAAAGAAGAAGGTTACTGGGACATTCATCAACATAGACTTTTTTCAAAAGAAACATTAAAAGACTTACCTGAAAGGAGGAGTCGCAGCCGGTCTGGACTCCAGGCGAATGCCAGTGAAGTAACTCGGCGGACCATGCCAACAACGACACGCCCCTGCCAAGCACAGCAGGATAGAGAGTGCAGCATAACGAAAATCAAGGTGAGCGGAGTCCCAAGGGGAAATCGCAAGGGAAGACCGGGAGGTGGGCTGTGGGAGACAAGGAGAAGTCGCTAAACCCCTCTCCCTTCTTCTAGAACTGATCCCAGGTAGAACGTCCGGGGGAGTTGCAGAGAACCCAGAGGTGTCCCGGACCAGTCCAGAGGCATCCCTGTGGATACAAGGTGAGCGTTACACCAGAGGACTGGTCATACATGTGGTGTGGTACTGCAAAGTCCTCTAGCGAAATATATGTGCTCCTACTCACTGTGCTCAGAAACTAATCCTGAGCTGGACTGTGTAGTTTGTTCTTTTGTCTTGGGGGCAGGTGTTGTATCTCCATAGGACTGTGATATTGGCATTGGGTCACAGGTGGGCACGGCTGTTGATTTCCTTCACGGTGCAATGTACACAGGGACATTTGGGAGTTGTGGGCACAGTTACTTTGAATGCATCTTCCGCATTGGCTTACCTATCATGGACTGTGATCATGCCTTCACTTTTCACTCAGGGTCAATCACTTCTCTCATTACAATCGGTTGGTAGTGAGGGTCTCTCTTTGGCAGTTCCTCCCTCTGGTATGGGCTCCGTGTCTGAATTGGACTGAAGGTGATGCTTATCCAGGTCAGGTGCCTCTTATGGAGATTGGACATGTATTGTGCTTTCACTACTCCTCACCCGTGCTGACGTACACGATAAATGATGGAATGCACTAGTCACCTGCCCAAACTCTGTCCTCAGGCACAGGCCTCTGAGCTGACAGTTTTTCATGTGCACTGCATCCACCACACTCGGGGGAGTTTGGATGTACACCTACAACCCTCTTCACACTATTGACATATGTTGTATGTTGTATGCACTAGGGATGTAACGGTATTACGGTATACCGTTAAAGATACCGTGAACCACTTAATTGAACAATAATAACCGTCACATTGTTTATACCGGTATACCGTTCATACCGTAAAGTGTGCTTTTCAATCTGATTTGGAAAGGCTGCAGTAAGCAAGTGCTGCGCAGTGTTGGTTTTGCACTGTTGGATGTGCCGTCTGCCAAGTAGTTTCAGTTTGAGCAGTTTTTAATGCCATTCCATAAACCACACGTGCCTGACCCAAAATCAGTATGTTAGCAATAGGAAGAATAAATACAGTGCCAAGAAGGAAAAGGGTTTACTTTTTTTTTATTTACATTTTTCTTTTAAAGCGCTCACACAGCCCGCAGGCATCGAGGCGCTGTTAAAGAAATTGTTTTTGTCTTAGTTGCATATTTATAACGCGCTTAAACATCCAGAGGTTTCTAAGCGCGGACCCGGGGATCGAACCTGTGTTGCTTCGTGTCATCTTGCTTCCAATGCGTGCACGTTGCCACTGAGCTATCCTCCCGGGACTTTGGGTTGGCGGCTTTGGGGTTTATATATTTATAATGGATAATGTTTTCTAAACATATGACAATGGGGGATTTCCCTGGTTCTATCATTGAATTTACATATAATAAGTCACACTGCGAAAGAGAGAGAGAGAGAGAGAGAGAGAGAGAGAGAGAGAGAGAGAGAGAGAGAGAGAGAGAGAGTGTGTGTGTGTGTGTGTGTGTGTATGTGCACAAGCGTATACTACCATCAGACTCCATTGATCTGTGGCATGCAGGTTACCAAGATGGCAACATGTTCATCTCCACCAGTAGCCAGTGGGGGAGCTAAAAGCCTAAATGACAACCTAAGAAAAGCTATTCAGTTCGCTTTGCCAGTCGCAGCAGGGCTCTCCTCCCCCCCCTCCCCTCCTCTCCACACGTGTGTTTGTGTTTGGTGGAAGCAAGGGGTGGCATTTCAGTGGAAAGTATGTTGAAAAGCCCAATTCTGGCCCTGGGTGCCTGGTTTTGTTTGTAATGATAAATCTGACAATTTATGACCTTTTAGAAAATATTTGTTAAGATTAGTTAACTCCACTTGCTATACCACGATAACCATGATATACCGTCATTTGGCAAGAAGGTTATTGTACCGTCATAAAACTAATACCGTGACACCCCTAGTATGCACTTGCACTTCCACCTGGCCGCTACATTCCCAGTGTGTTGTGTTCGATCTGTATGATTCACCTGTGGTGCACGGGCCACTCCCACTTACATCCACTGGGATCACCTCCAACATGCATTTTGACTCGAGTGGTGTTGATGTGACATGGACTCATGGGACGTGTGTGTCCACATTCAACATTTCACTACAGCCTTGCATCTTGCCACCTTGTGGGACTTGTGTCTATGGAGTTTTTGTGTTGCATGTCATGTCATGTCACATCAATCATTCATGGCTCTGACAGTGATATGTATGTTAAATCTCATGTATTTAGCAGATAAAGGCATGGCTATGCTATGTGGCATATGTGTGTTCACAACATGGATGTTGATGTATGGACTATGCCATTCAGGTGCTCCATGGTTGGAGCAGGTGCTGGGCACCATGCACCAAAGGTGTTTTTGCCCTTCGCACACATGTCCATGACTTCTTTCATGCTGTCCATCACTTGCATTGACACTGCGAACATGTGTGAGATTGTGACAGGGCAGTTTGATATTTTGCATGTCAGCATTGTGGTGGCTATGTGTATGGTCTATGCTGTTTCCATGACTAATCATGTGTTTTTCTGTCTATGTGCAGGTTATGAGGCACTGGAGGCAGAGGAGGAGGTGGAGGAGGTACAGGATAGTGAGCCACGACCAACCACCAGTGGAGGACGTGGGGTGGTAGCCCATGACAATCCAGTGGTTTTGCAAGCCATCCTGGATGTGACTCAGTCTGAGTCCGCCTCTGAAGAAGCCTATGGCTCCAGTGGTGCAACAGACATGGATGCCTCTGTGATGTCACAGGTGAGTGCATGAAGTTTGGATCATGTTGCATCTCAAGCGTCTGAAGGGGGGGAAACCCTCACAGGGCCAGTCAGTGTTGGTGCGTCCGTCTGTGGTGGTTATGGCTGCAGGGCCACACTCCACAGTCTTGACTCCGGGCCTGGGCCAGCTGATCAGGGGAGGGATGCAGTCCTGCAGCCCCAGGCAGCGCCATTACATGAAGGGACAGGTTCCCTTGACCAGGGCAGGCGTGGGACCCGCCAACACGGTGGCCGTGCATTGACTGACTTTACTGTGTGGGAGCAGTCCATGTATGCTGTTGCACAACAATAGGCTGCTTCACAGGAAATGCTGGCTCGGGGCATGGATAGGGTAGCCAATTTCATGATCCCCCGGCTAGACAGGTGGAGCACCAGAAGCAGGCATTGCGGTCCACATGCTGCTCACACTGGCCAGCAACAGGAGCCGACGGCAGACCTGAGGGATCTGCATGCATCCTTGGCTGCAGAGGGTCAGGCCCACAGGAAAGTCCTGAGGTTGAAGTATAGGTCCCTAAAGACAACACTGGCTACACTTGAGGCATCCAGCAGTAGGCTGTCTGAACAGCAGTTGCAACTAATGACTCGTGCCATCACAGAGGAACTGTGTGCATCACGTGAGGTGTTGCATGGAGACATCTGCAGGCACCCCAGTGCTGCATGTCCACTGCCATCGAGGACCAGACCAGGGCCATACGTGGTGTACCTCCCGTGCCATTTCCACATTCAGATGCACCACCAGAGTATGACGACAGCAGTGACAGGTCTCCTGATCCCTGATAGCCGTGCGGCCCATTAACCCATGGAGGTTTTTTATTTTCCACACATCATCCACACATGTGGGTGTTGGTGTGCACCCTGCACCTCCTCCCTCCCCCAAGTCCCACATGGGCAATTTTGATTTGTCCCTTTTGGTTTGTGCATTTAGTCCCATACTTTGTTGGTGTGGTAACTTCATTTATTTGCTTGTCTGTCTTCATTGGTGTTGGCCTTACAGCTGTATGCAATTTGATGATCCCTTTGGTTGTCTGGGACACACGTTTGTCCATGGGTGACATGCGCAAGTCGCCGCACATTGTAGCATGAGTGCAGTTGTGTCTGGTCACGGAAGGTGGGCTACACTGTTGGGTGCTGTGTATCGGGTATGTTGTACTGGCCAATTGTTGTTCCTGTGTACATTGTTGGGTTTAGTTGACATGGTGGGTTGATTCATGGACTTGGTCCGTAACTTTTTGATCACTTTGTGACAGTGGTGTTATGTGTTGGCCATTTGTTTCTCTGCTTGAGAATTGCATGCCATGGAACCTTGTGTGGGCAGGTGACATGAATTGTGTGGGGGTTTGGGTGACATACCAGCATTTAGATGGTTGCTTTGGCATGGTGGTGGTTGCAAGCTCCTTCTTCCATGAGTCCCTTTTGTACACGCCAGATTGTGTTGCTTTTAGTGCTTTGGAATGCACACAATGTGGCATTTCCAAGGCCACATTCTCAGGGTGGTAAGGCTTGGACAGATGTTTGTCCCTTTGTCATCATCGATTGTGGCCTGGCATGTGCCAGGGCTGGGTGCACTCCGCAGGGGTTGGATTTTAGGTGAAATATTGTGCCACAAGCTGGGTACGGGCAGCCTCGCCACGTGCCCTTTCCCCTCCCATGCGCTAAGGGCATGCATGTGCTTGGGGATGTGGGGGCACCACCATGTCCCCCGGTACACCACGCTGTGTTGCAACATTGTGCAGGACACATGCTGCCACTATGATCCTGCACACTACTGGTGGTGCATACAGTAGCTGTCCACCAGAGTGGTCAAGGGGGCGAAAGCGTGACTTTAGCACTCCGAATGTGCGCTCCACTCTGCCACTAGTTGCAAAGGGAGCTGCGTTTTATATTACCTGGGGTGGTGTGGTGGGGTTCCGTATTGATGTCATCATGTAGGTGCTCAGAGGATAGGCACTGTCCCCTGTGGAGGTGAGATGGGTTGTCAGTTATGTGGTTTAGTCTGTGTAAGACATGCATGCAATTGGCGGCCCATTTGTAATCATCAATGAGCCATGTGGTGCCATGCCTCCTAGCTTCCAGGACCCGGTGTAGGGGTGACATTCTTTAGATGAAACTATCGTGGGTGGACCCTGGATAGTTAGCATATACAGAGGTGATGATTCCCTTGGCATCATATACAACCTGTACATTGATGGAATGCCAGTGCTTGCTCTTGTGATAGATGTGCTCTGTGCCCCTAGGTGGACGTAGGGCCACATGGGTGCAATCAATGGCACCAGGCACTTTAGGGAAGTGTGCCACCCCATAGAAGTCCTGGACCATGGCCTACCTTTCTGCGGATGTTCTGGGCATGTATATGTGCCTGCGGACTGAGGGGCATGAAGTCATGATTGCCAACACCTGGTGTAGGCATCGTGACTGTGTGCCTTCTAAACACCCCCGACTATGGCAGTTGTCTGCTGAAATGACCCAGTAGCCAAAGAATGCAGTACATTGAGCACCTTTTCCAAGGAGCTCAGTGCTTGGGAGCACAGGGTGGGTGATGAGAGGCCATCTTCCCACTCCCTGACCAGGTCTAAGATTACATGAGGAGGAAACCTATACCTGCCATAGACCTGGTCATCAGGCATCCTAAAAAGGCTGGTCCTGGGTAAGAAAATTCCGGGCCTGGCTATCCTCCTCCTTCTGCGGTGTCCCATGATCACTATTGCGAGAAATGGTACATTCATCATAGCTCTATGCGTGCGTTTAATTTTCGCGTGCACTTATATGCATTGGTTTTGGTATGCAGTGACGCTTATGCCTGCCTTCGCGTGGCGTACGTGTTACAGGGTTTGTGTGTCTTTTGCCGCACGCAGGTGGGCCCTGTTTGATTCCATGAATACGTGTTGATGGCGCACATGTGGACGTTGCAAGTATTTTCCTGTGGTACTTCCCCCATAACGCCCACATTTACGCTTGCTGTTCCCCAATCCACGTGTTCTGCCCCCTGTTTAGGTGTGTGCGCTGGACGGTGTGCACTTTCACTAGGCGTCTCGCGCAAGGCGTTTGTGGTGTCGCAGTGAAGTGTTGGACCCATGCGAATTCAAGGCAGGTCTCAGGTAAGGCACACGCAATGTGTTCCATGAATCGGTAAACGGGCGCTTGCAGGCTTTTTGCACGCAAGCGCCCCGTTTTCGGCACAGATTTATTCCATGAATCGGGCCCATTATGTGTGGAGCTAGACCGAATTCTATCATGGGGTATAGTTGCATTCTACTGGCAGAGGTGTTGTGCAATGTATAAGAGCAGGGACATTATGTGTGCATCTAGGCAGAAATGTTATCGTGGGGTTAGCTGCATTCTAGAGGCAGAGGTGATGTGCAAGAAATGTGAGATGGGGGGACATTATGTGAGTAGCTAGGTCGAATTATCGTGCAGGATAGCAACATTCTAACGGCAGATGTTTTGCGCAAGGTGTGTGACGCAAGGGAGACATTATGTGTAATATTATATGTGCATATTACAATGCACTGGCTGCATTTTACTTTCATTTAAATTTAAGCATTGGCTACAAGCTACATAGACCTAGGTTCAATACATTGGCTACAATATACATTCAACCAGTTCAAAACATAAGATACCATCTACATTCACCCAGATTAAAATCATTAGCTACAATCAGCGAGATTAAAAAATTGGCTACAATCTATATTCACCCGGATTGCAAACATTTGCCATAATCTGCAATTCACCCATGTTCAATAAAAAGGCTGATTTCTACATTCGCATGGCTACCTTCACAATTTCTCCATGTACAGCACAATGCCCACCCCAGGAAATCATACAAGTGCAATACGGTGCCCGTCCCCAAGTGTCTCGCAGTGCGAGGCACTGGCCGCCCTGACAACTCCTCCCAGTGCAGTACGCTAGCCAAACCCACAGTTCTTCCAGTGCTAACATGATGGTCATCCTTACATTTCTCCAGGTGCAATGCCTTCGCCACCCCCATATTTCCTTTAGCCTCTGCTCATTGGCGAGCAATGCAGACATCTATATTTATATGTAGAAACACACTTTTTAAATTTTGCATCTCTTCCTTGCACACATGATCTGCTGCACCAGTGATGCCACTCATGATACCATAAGTGTTGTCATATATGATATCAGTGATGTAATTTGTGATGTGTTCATTGGGGACCTCATAGTTAAGATGTCCCCACTTCCAGCACATGCCATATTCCAGGGGTTATGTGGTGTTAAATCGGCACCTGAATGTCACTTTAACTAATGTTTTAAAACCGAATTACAAGGGATTTGTTGCATCAGATTATTTGACGATAAAGGGGTTTAAACTAAAGATGTTTCACTGAGTTTCAAGGGTTTTGTTCACTGAATTTATTCACCTTAACTGTCCCTTGACTAAAGTGTTTTCACTGTAAACACACACACATATATATATATATATATATAAATATATATATATATAGGTATTCCCTGACATCATTAGGATTGACCATGATATATAATCATTGTAACCATAACAGTTATTGAAATGACTTTGGGTAGTTATTGTAATCAATACTGGTTGGTGGTCAAACAAACAATATTGTCAATTTAACAAGATAAAGGTCTGGTTGGCGCTGTTGAGCAGTCTGGAAAATGGCTGCCTAGCTTAATAGCTCTGTGCGCCATCAACGTTCATCCGACTGCATCGGCGGATTCTTTGCCATCCTTCAGCTGCAACTGCCACTACAGGTAGCTGTCGAGCTGAGGCACTTCAGCCTTTAATCCTGGGGGAAATCGGAGTCCCGTGGCCCAGCTGCGGCTTGTCGAGCTTTGGTGATGCGGGGGACCGGCTATCGGCTGGGACGACCCATGCTGCGTGGAGGCCCTGCGCGGCTGCCCTGGAACTGCGGCTCAACTGGGGCCAACATCCGTGAAGACTCTGCGCGATCTCGAGTCGCCGGTGTCCGCGCATGCCCCCGCCACCTTACTACTACTGTTGTGGCTTCCCCTTGGCTTACCGGGCAGCGTTGTGGGGTCCTGGCTGCTGCACACCTTGTGTGAAGGAGCTAGCTGCGGCCCGATCATTGCCTCGGAGCGGGGGGCACACAGACTTGTGAGCTCTGCCCTACCCGGTGCCCCTTGTACGGTCGCGTACTGTGCCCACACTGGAACCTTACTGAGTGCTGCTGGCGGCTTGTGGGACATCGGCGGCCCTGCATCTAAGCCTGTGGTGCCTCAGCGGACTGGCTTGAACTCCGCACAGGCCTGACTGGAGCCTCTATTCAGGTGGGTGACATCTAGATTGGCACGCGGTGGCTGCATCGAGGCCCACCTGGTAATAGTATTCAGTGATCTGTGCACAAGCACCCCGACATCTGGGAGGATACGTTCGAGTAGTGGTGAGCCTGGGCGCGTATTCCTCCTCTGATCCTGAGTCGGCACCGAGCTCCCATCAGTGCCGCCTTCACTGTACAACGCAGCAACACCCATCAGGCTTTGGCTTTGCTGCATGGTCCGGGACTGCCCAGAGTGGCCCCGGTCACGTACATAATTTCCTGTTGCTACAATCATCTCTTTCTGTCCGACTGCAATTGTGGGCCACGCACCGATCCTCCTTTGCCCTGCGGCCTCCTGAACTGTGGGTGTAACGCTATCAAAGTGTGCCTAATTGTCCTTGCTACATGTGCCTCCTGTGGTCCTCATGAACGCCCAGATATATTTCATCATCTGCCTGTACTCTTCTTTACTGCATTTCTGCCAACAACAGGCTCTAAGAATGGTATAGCATATTCATATACATCATTCATTTCCTGGCTGTGCTGTGGATATGGAGGGTCTTGCCACTGTCTCATATCACCCATACTCACATATTATTCTCACCATCACCTCTTGTTTCAATCATATCATAACAAACTGCCTCATTTTTTAACTCTACTTACCTGGTACCTAACCCAGCCTTCTGCTACACTAAAGCTCCAGCCTGCGCACTGACTGTTCTGCTCCAGCTGTTGTGTTACCCTTACCCTACTGGGCCTCCACCCCAGTCTCTCATCGCCCCCTATTGCAGCCGCTGGGTGCTGTTTTCCCCGGATTGGACTGCTGTGTCCCATACCGCTATCAGACACCACCTATTTGGAAACTACCATGCCCTCAGTTGCATTGAAATATCGAACAGATCTCGTGGTGCCAACAAATGGGGGAAATGGATACATTCACCAAAGTAGCATCTAGGCCAGAGTCAGGTCATACGTCCTCTTAACCAGTAGAAAACCTGATTCACGCCAGGTACACCGACTCCTGACCTTGCTGTGATGATGGAATCCATGGCTAAAAACGTTGTCTCTTTACACGAAAAATTGGATGACATAAATGCCAATGTCGCATCGCTTGAGTCTCAGATTGACCAGGTTGCAACTAGGATTACCGAGGCGGAATCTAGAATTGGAGCCAATGAGGACGTACTGCACACCCTCCAGGACACTGTTGCTTCCCTTACCCGTGACATGAAGACCGTAAAGGCAAAATGCAATGATTTGGAGTCCAGATCACGTAGGAACAAAATACGCATCACTGGGGTACCGGAAAATGCTCTCAAGGGCCGCATGGAGTTGGCAGTTGAAAACCTCCTTAAGGAGTGGCTGGACAACCCCGACTTGTCCCCCTTTTTCACTGTTGAGCGTGCCCATCGTGCCCTTTCACCACAACCTAAACCTGGAGACTTCCCCAGGCCTGTCATCGCCAGGAGTCTCAACTATAGGGACAGGGACCTTATCCTCCGTCTGTTATGTGAAAAGGGTGAACTGCGCCTTTGCTCTCAAACTATCAGGATCTTCCCTGACTTCTCTGTGGGAGTACAGCAGGAGAGGCGTCAATTTCTTGGTGTGAAAAAACTATTAAGGGAGCGGAATATTTCCTATGCAATATTGTTTCCGGCGCGACTCAAGTTCAGTTTTAGGGAAAAACTATATTTTTCACTGTCCCTGATGAAGCAGTGAAGTTTATAGAGGTACAGATACCACTTCAGAATTCGGCTGAGGACCTTATGGATAATGAATGATTCATGGCCTGTCTGTCTTCGCACCACTTTTTATCATTGGTATCCGCTGACCATTGAGCTGATAGTACTATCTGCTATACTGGCTCTCCACAGCATATGTGTATAGCTGGCTGAGATGTAGTACACTTCATCATTTATGTTAAGCTAGGCCACTTCACGAATCATGTTCTATGTGGTTTAACGCGACACCAGTTGATGCTTTCACCTGTGGCCAAACCATTTGTTATTTCTGGTATCTGGAACTGACGTACCATGTCTACTTATGCTTTTATGTTGCTCTCTTTTACTGCATATACTGGTAAGATGAAACTGTGCGATAGTGATGTATACCGCCAACCTACGCACCACCTTGGGTGCTTCATTGCTCCTGTTTAGTTGACTGCACGGCAACAGCGCACCCCGCTGCAGTTGCAACGGCTATTCTAGAGGGTTCTTTGGATGCTGGCCCCTGTTGGACCTACAGAGCGGCTCGGCCATGTTGGGGTTGGTCTGCTGACATCTGGTTGGGGGGATTGTTGGCAATTGTGGGAGTGGGATAGGTAGGGACACTGCCAGTTGTTGTTGGGTGGTGAGGGGGGGATGTGTTTGGGGAGATCATAATAATAAAAATGGCAGGGGTGGAACAGTATTTCACGTCATGAGAGGGCGTCATAATCGAAGCAGTCCGAATCGGATATACACACTGAGTACTGAGTCACACTTGCTGGGATGTACCCTGAACCTATGAAATGCCCACAAAGGTAATGTCCTGAAATGTCCGGGGCCTGGGCAATTACACCAAGGCTTGCAAGATCATTGCTTACGCCCAAAGACATGATGTTAAGATACTCATGCTGCAAGAAACGCACACTCGGGATCATCTGGCAACCACTATTGCACCATCCTGGGGGCTTGGTAGATTTTACACAACTTACTCTATACAGGCCAGGGGCGTGCTAACGTTGGTCGATAAATCTATTAAATTTACTCTCTTGAAAAGCTACATAGATCCTGACAGCAGGTATGTCATACTATATTGCATGTTGATAAACAGGGAATACCTTCTGGTGAACACTTACGGCCCCAATGTTGACTCCCCCAACTTCTTCAACACTGTTGCCACCATCCTACTGGGTTATGTGGGTATCCAGATCATCTGGGGGGGGGCATATGAACCTTATACTTGACACTGATTTAGATAGAACGGGAAAGGCACCCACGGCATTGTCCCGGGCAGCACGTAAACTGCACACGCACGCTGCTGCGCTTGGTGTCCACGACGTCTGGAGGGCTTTCCATCCTCAACTGCGGGAATACACTTATTACTCAACCGTACATTACAGTTCATCCAGAATCGATCTCTTCTTGGTTTCCAGTGGCTTGATTGGAAAGATCATCAAGGCCCAGATACTAACTCGCACATTTTCTGACCATGCATCGATTACCCTGTCGGTGGAGTTTGGATCGCCTGTGCCCACATGTAGCGCATTGCGTTTCAAATCCGCCGCCCTCTTAGACATAGTATTCAAAGCCGACATACTGGCAGATATTGTGACCATCTTCGAATGTAACTCCTTACAGGCCACTACCGCTGGAGTCTGTTGAGATGCTTTAAAAGTGTTAAAAACATGTCCATCTCAAGAAGACTATAAGGAATAATCTCACCCGCTCCGAATCTAGGCTACGGGAATTGGAACTGGACTGCGCTACTGCGGCCGACCCCGGAAAATGTGCGCAAATCAACAAAAAACTCGAGGTCTTTCAGACACATGCCACTAGGGAGGTCTGCTACTTCAGTCGCCCACCGGCAGCACGGAAATATGGGGAGGGTGATAGACCGGGGAAGACACTAGCTAGGCTAACAAGAGGGGAATGGGGCCAAGCCCAGATTGTGTCTGTCAAGGACACGCGGGGGTTATCGCAGTGGTCGGACCAACAAATTTTGGGGATCTTCATTGAGTTTTATACTAACCTCTATGCATTACCCCCAGAGCACAATGAGCACCACATGAGAGATCTCCTTGCTCCAATCCCCATGACATATATCTACGACTCAACTAGGGATCAATTGGATTCCCTGATCTTGTTAGAGGAGATAGTCAAGGTGATCTCGGACCTCCCGGAGGGTAGGGCGCCCGGCCCCGATGGGCTTACCCCTGAGTTGTACCAAGAACACGTCTCCAATTTAGCTCCCAAACTTTTGGAGGTCTGGGACAAATCACTCGTTTGGCTGTACTCCCTCCTTCTCTGTGTGAGACTGTCATAACGGTGCTGCTTAAACCTGGCAAGCCGAGTGATGAATGCGGCTCGTACAGGCCTCTCTCGCTTATGAACATCGACAACAAGATCTTTGCGAAGGTGATAGCTAATCGCTTTCTGCGGATAATGACAAATTTAGTACATGAAGACCAAGGGGGCTTTGTCCTGGGAGGTCCACTTCACACAATATCCGGTGGCTTTTCAATGTTATGGCCAGAATTGACCAGGATTCGAATGCCATTGCTGTTACTCTTGATGCTCGAAAGGCATTTGATATGGAAATATATGTGGCTGGTCCTGGAGACTATGGAAATTGGTCCCAGCATGATTGGATATATAAAATTGCTGTACACTACTCCAGTGGCCAGGGTCTGGGTCAATATCCAGACATCAGCAATATTTACACTCTTCAGGGGCACCCGCCAAGGTTGCCCATTTTCCCCCGATTCTTTTTGCCCTAATGGAGCCCATGGCGGATCATGTTAGTGCACGACATGCCCACAGAGGGGTTTGATTAAAGGACACCCCGAAATAATATCTCTGTACGCTGATGATGTGCTGCTATACATTAGAGACCCCACCACCAATCTTGACCCCATTCTGCGGGATACCGCACGCGTTGACACCTGTTCAGGCTTTACAATCAATTATTCCAAGTCAGAAATTTTTCCACTCACTAGTAATACCCTACAACCTGTTTCAGAGTATCCACTTCGCTGGTCCCCCAGCGGTATCAGGTACTTAGGTGTCCAGATGTCCTTGTCCAAGTCCACCCTGTTGGCGGATAACTATGTGGCTGTTGCACAGCTCGCTGAGTCAAAAATGGCCAGATGGTGCTCTCTTCCATTGGCACTTGCTGAAAAACTTTCCCTTATCAAAATGATTCTGGTACCCAAACTGCTATATGTCTTTAGCAACATTCCAATCTGGCCGGGCAAACAATACTTCACGAAGCTACATAAAGCATGTGCACAGTTCCTGTGGCATTCGGGGGCGGTCCGCAAGAAATGGTTGGACATGGTGCTCCCATATGAGAGGGGAGGGTTCACAGCGCCGGATCTGATGTTATATTGGACAGCTGCACAAGCCCAATATGCCATGTACTGGTACCCGAGCCCTCTGATTCGCCTGCACATTAAATTGGAGACGCTGGCTGCGGATAAGATTAATATCATGACCTTAATACTCCATCGAGTTTATGTCCCTGACTTTTAATTTGATCCAGTAGCAGCTATATTACTTGCCTGGGGCCGCCTCCTGAATGCAACAACCAAATCATATCCCTACTATAAGTGGCTCCCAACTTGGGGGTTCCCTGGGCTGGAACCCACGCATGACGCACCTCTGGCCCAGCACTGGGAGACTCTGGGTTACTTTGCACTTACTGATTTCTTTCCCGATGAGAAGTTAATTGACCCACAGTCATGGAGGCAGGGGCATTCCGGGTCTGCGCTTGAGATGCAACAGTATTACAGGCTCCATGGTGCTTTCCGTGCCAGGTGGCCACCTTACCCGACGAACCTCCTGACACCCCTGATGTTCCCTACATAGCCAACTCAAGCGGCACCCGCGGTGTCATCTCCTCTCTGTACAAAATGCTGCTGGCTGAGACTCCAACCCAACCCTCCAAAGCACGCACTGAGTGGGCAGACAAACTGGGCCTTGAGATTGCTGACCATCTGTGGAAGAAGATGTGCCCGCACACGAACAGAGTATCCCTTAATTTCCGCTACGGTGTCATGCAGTTTAAGCTTCTTAATAGGCTGCATTATACTCCCCGTAAAACCTCTAGGTTCACATATTTGTCCCCGCTGTAAGGAGGAGAGTGCAGACCACCTACACATGTTTTGGTCATGTCGTATACTGGGAGATTTTTGGGATGGGATTTTGAAGGCCCTCACTGGCATCACTGGTGCGGTGATTGACCCTTGCCCGTTGGGAATCATGTTTGGATTGTGGGGATCTGATGACACCAGGCGGATAGCTAAATTTCTAAACATAAACTGCATGGTAGCCAAGAAATGTGTACTTCAATGCTGGAAAAGCCCCCACCCCACCCACCTTTCAGAAATGACTCAGTGCACTCGCCTGGTCCCAGACCTGTGAGGAAGAATACCTGACAATGCTCCCAGTGCATTCTCGCCCCAGGAATGTGTGGTTCGCCTTTAACAGTTATCTTATTAATCAAACTGAGAGTGTAGCCAGCAGTGACTCACCCAGGGTCTCGTACGGGTGTTCTCGAATATCATGATGCATTACAAATTATCTCTGTTGATGTATTACCTGCTCTCCATGTATATTGTGTACCGGTAGTGTTTTGACCGTATATTGTGCTCTGACATGTGTGTATACTGTAACCTCTGCCTATAAATAAAAATTCATGAAAAAAAACAAGATAACAGTTCTAAAGAATAGAGATGGAATGACAGCCGAGTCATTCCTATGCTTAAATGTGATAAGGTTCCTAAACCAATAATATTCTTGGGATACATACCATCACAAAGTCGTATCATACTTCGACTTCTGAAAGAATGCTCTAAGTGATGAGTATACATATATTACTCCCATTAGGAATTAAATACATCTTTCCAATTAAAAAGTATTTTCATAGGTTTAGTATTTTTGAGAATGAATTACTTCTCTTCATGTATTTATTTATTTATTTTGTTATTTATGTATCGCACCTAACCCTAAGGCATCTGGGCACTTTTCTTACATAGGAGGTTACAACAGTTAACATAGTTACGTATGTACATGGTAGGTTGCTCATTTACATTTACAGTATTGTTTACATTATTTGTATTCATACTTACATAGTTGATTGAGGTCATCCCCCATGTTACTTATAACAGTGCAATATATACAAAGAGCATGTGGGTGGTTTACTTATTCAGAGATTCAGCCATTGGGTGAAGAGGTGTGTTTTAGGTTATTTCCGGAAGTTCCAGAAAGAGTCTTGGGCCCTACGTTTGATTGGCAATGGGTTCCATTGTTTACTAGCTATTGTGGGAAAGCTGCTGCCACCCGCTTTTTGTAGGTTGAATCTCAGCGTGGCCAGGCAATGCATGTACGTTGTTCTTGTAGGTCTATCACAAGGAGGTTCAGAGATTTTGTCTGACAAGTAAAATGGGGCTGACTGGTGGAGACATTTGTGAGTCAGAGTCAGGGTTGTGAACGTGATACGTTCTTGTACTGGTAGCCAGTGGACATTCTGTCTAATTGAGGAGATGTGTGTAGTTCTAGGGATATTAAGAGCAGCTTTCAGAGCATTGTTTTACAATACTTGAAGTTTTCTAATGTTGTGATTCTTGGTCCCGGCATATAGGATGTTACAGTAATCAAGGCGAGTCAGGATGAGGGCTCTAGCCAAGGTGATGCAGCTGTCCGGAGATAGGAATGGTCTTCAAGCATTGATAGGTTTAAATGTGTAGGCTGTTGCTGATGAGGTTGCATTTACTTGTTTTGACAAAGTGAGCAAGGAGTCCAGGTAGAAGCTGAGGGTTTTGACCTAGTTGGAGACTTTAAAGATATTTCCATCAATATTAAAGTATTTGTAAGAGCCCTTTAATTTAGACAATGTGTGGATGTGTGTGTGTCTGTTCGAAATGTTGAGCATACTTCCCAACATGCTACAAACCTACTTCCCAACATGCTACAAACCTGAAATTTGGCATATGGGTAGGTAAATGGTGTAAACAATGTAAAAAGTATAAAATAAACACTTTTCTAAAAACAAATGTAAAGCTTTTTTTAAGCGGTCTGAAATGCTTGGGTATGTGCGTTTGTCTGATCGAAATTTTCAGCATACTTCCCAACATGCTACAAACAGGAAATTTGGCATGTGGGTAGGTTCCATAGTGTAGGCAATGTAAAACGTACAGAATATACATTGTTCTCATTTTATTTCGTTAAGTATTTTTTTAATGTGGTCTGCAATGCTCAACATTTAGCACAGACACGCACATATCCAATGTGTATGCGTCTGTTCTAAATTGTCAGCATACTTCCCAACATGCTACAATCCTGAAATATGGCATGTGGGTAGGTTCCATGGTGTAGACAATGTAAAAGGTATAACATACACATTTTTCTATTTTTTTAAGTGTTTCTTTTTAAGCGATCTGCAATGCTTGGATATGTGTGTGTGTCTGTTTGAAATGTTCAGCATACTTCCCAACATGCTACAAATCAGAAGTTTGGCATGTGGGTAGGTTGCATGGTGTGAACAGTGTAAAAAGTAGAAAATATAATATACCTTTGTCTAATGTTTTTTTAGTAGGAATTACTGTGCAAATTATTGCTAGTTTAAATAATAAGAAAAACGCCATTCTAGCTCTACCGCTATGAGGAAAATTCCCTGCCTAACAAAACTAAAAGTAAGGCTGCTTGTCAAAGTCCAAATAAATAGTCCTTAATCAAAATCCTATTAGCTAACTGTCCCTACCACTTAGGAAAAAAATTACAAAGTGAAGCCTGGAGCAATAGTCTCTGTCCTTGGTTTTTGCCAAGCACAATTACTTGGATTCCAAGAAGCTTATTTTTAAAAGTTCATCAATTTCTTAAAATACAGTCTTCAGCCTCCCTGGAGGTTTTGTATGCCAGATTTGAAGTCTTTACATATATTCCATACAGTTTCCTTTTCCCATGAAGACAAGATTTTCTTAACACAATTCTACCATTTCTTACTTGGAACTTGATAGTTTGCTTGTTTTGTTTTTAAACACTGGAACCCTCCAGGTTCACGCTCCTTCCAGTTCTGTTCACTTTGTTTTTTGTTTCCCGGACTCCCCAAAGTCCTCTGTCCCTCTAACAGGCTTCCATTAGCAGGGCCTTGGTGGGACAATTGCCCATTCGGGTTTTCCGTGCTCCTGTGACCCTTGTGGCTCTCCAAGCCTCAGATATGAATGTCTCTCAGCTTTTTAGGGCTCTCCAAAACCCTCTGGCCCTCTAGTAGGCTTGTTTTAGCAGGACCTCAGTAGGACGTCTGCCCATTGGGGTATTCTTGGATCCCGTAACCTTTGAAACGTTCCAAGATTCTGATACCATGGTTCGCCCCTCTCAATGGTGTTACCTCTGGGGGAGCATTTGCTTCTCTTCTGTTGCTCAGTTTGCAGATAAAGCAATTCTCATGTGGAGATTGAGGCTTCGTTCTCTCTGCTGTTGTCTGGTCTCTGAATCAGTTAACGGTCCCCAGGCCAGCCACAGCTTCTGTGTGGTTGTGCCACCAGCCAAGACGGTGGCTTTAGCGTCTCCGTCTATCTCTCTCAACCTTAGCTTCTTTGCAAGTCAGGATGCTAGACGTCTGGCATCTGCTTGGAGATTTGTTCGCTCCCCACGCTACCACCAGATCTGCGGTCCAGCGTGTCTCCGCCCCTCCAGGACATCCCCCGATAGAGGCTCGCCTCTGTATAGGATTCTCACTCTCTTTTCAAGTTCCTCATGGTTTTATGTACATCATCACACACAAAAGGGGGGTATCATTTCTCTTGGACTATGGAATTCAGGCGAAAACCAGCATTACCTGAAGCAAAAGAAATAGAAGACATATAACTCCCAGGAGAATCCAAAATAGAAGTAACAGCAGTCTTTCCGATTCCCATGTAGGCATCCAAGGTATTCTGCAGAGAGAGTGCATTGCAGGAATGGGAGTCTTCTTCTCCAAGAGGAGAGTTACTCCCAGTGAGGTCCCATTTGCCCAAAACCGTAGCGAGGGTCTTTCTGAGCTGGCTCAACTCCCTAGCCTCAAAGGGGGTGGGTCACCTCTGGGGAGAAGGGACGATAGTCCAGATTCATCACACATATTTCTGTGTCATGCATGAAACGCAATGACATCCCTTTCAGGGTTCAGGATTTTTTTGCACAAAATGCCATGTTCTCTTTTAATTCTCCTTAATGTATCCACCGCTTGTTACACTGTCGACCACTCTTTGCTTCTTTCCTCTCTCTTTTCTTATGGGTTTTCTGGCTCTGTGCTACTCGGGTGCAAATCTTACCTAATCGCACTTACTCTGTATCTTGGGCTGGTAAATCCTCTTCTACTTTTCTCCTTCACCATGGTGTGCCCCAAGGATCAGTCTTAGTTCCCTTCCTTTTTTCCCTTTACACTTCTCCTGTTGCCTCAATTATGTCTTCCTTTGGGTTATACCACCACCTCTATGCTTACAACACCCAACTGTTTCCATTGTCTTCTTCCTTTTCTCCTGCTATTAACTCCACTGTAGTTTCATGTCTCCTGGCCATCAAGACTGAAGTCCTTTTCTTTCCTGCCTCTTCTATTTCCCCTTCCCTAACTCCTGCATCCAACTCTTTTCCCCTTTCTCTTCATCTCATCTGCTTGCAATCTTGGTATACACTTAGATGCCTCTCTTTCTTATTCGCTCCACATTTCCTCAATCTCTTATTCTAGCTGGACCCACCTTTTTAAAATCTGAAAGGCTATGTTTTTTCTTAGCTTCCAGGCCACTAAATTATTAATTTCCCCTCTTATCTTCTCCAGTCTTTTCTATTGCTCCTGCCTCCTTCTTGCCTCCCTGCTTCCCATCTTAGTCCTCTCAAGTCTATGCTCAATTCTTCTATTTGTATTCCGTGTTCTTTCTCACCTCCTGATTCGATTGCTCCTGCTCTGTCCTCTCTCTCCCGGCTACCCTTTCACTCTTGTCTGAAGTTTAATTTTCTTTGTATGATCTTTAAGTCATTTTATAATCTGGCTCCCCTTATCTCTCTTCCTTGGTGTCCTTATATTCCCCCCCCAATATACCCTTTGCTCCCAGTCTCCTTTTTTCTTTTTCTCTAAACGGTTCTTCGTCCACCCTGTGCTTAGTCCCGCTTTCACTCATTTTCTTTACTAGCTCCTTTCCACTGGAACACGCTCCTGCTTTCTCTTACCTTTATTTCTTCATATTCTCTTTTTCACTCTGCCCTCAAAGCTCATTTGCTCTAGTTTTATTTTGGTTACGTTTGTCATTTCTTTCCTTTAATTGTCCTGTGTTGTGAATATATGTACATTGTTTTGGAGTAAAGCGCTTAATAAATACAAACTAAATAAAAACAAATGCATCCGCATTTCTCTGTATAAGGTAAAAGAAAACGCTTTTGCCTGATTTTGCAAAGTTTGTTTTGGAAGGATGAGACCTATCCTTGATTTTATCCAAGTGAACATTTATTTTTATATGCAGACATGTAACATTATAGTGTAAGGATGTAGAAGCAAGAGACCGACATCAGGGTGGCATTTTGATTGTTATGAACTTTTATTCAACTTAAAAAGGATTGGGGAAATGCCACACTAGCCCTAACACTAAGAGGGGTTTCCCTGCCTCAACAAAATGTTCTAATGGGTCAGTGAAGAGGTCCAAAAGCAAATAATTCCACAGCTGTGTCAAAATCGTATCTCTAGCTCTCACACTAACTCAAACTGAAGTGCAGGGGGTGGGTGTTCTTCTTAACAGTTCAATAGTTCCACTGTAGCTTAAAACACAAAGGTTCACAAAAGGTGCAAAACAACTTGAAACACTTGTGCATAGGCGCGTTATAAATGACATATCATATCATATCATAACTTCAAAAAGATAGACAACCTTGGTCCTGCAGGCTGTCGGCTACTGGTGTTGCCAAGAGAGGGTTTCCTTCCTCTTGGCGGGTGACAATGTACACTTTCCTTCAAAGGGCTTTGTTTCTCTTTCCCTTGATTCCTCTTCCCGCTTCTTGGCCTTTTTTAATAACAGAGTTCAAGGGGGTATGTATCCCTTCCCCTTTCTTCTTCTATTCTCAAAGTCAATCCGGTGCACTAATCTGCCAGGTACAGTGGCTAGAAGAGCTCTCTAGATGCAACTTGCCTGTATGTGGGGGTCCCAGACTCTTATTTCTCTATCTTGCGAATGTGGCAGTCTTGGTGCACTCAGCTGCCTGATACTGCCAAGAGGAAGATTGCCTTGGATGAAGTCTTCATATGGGTGTGAGTCCCAGACTCACTTTTCTTCTGTCTCCCACTTTCCTGGACTTTTTTTGTCCACCAGGGTACCCGACCCTGTATACGGGGTCTCTCCCCTTTGGCAACTTCTGCTACTACTTCTCAGGACCGACGAGTCTACCCAATAGCCAGCGTACCTTGTTTCTTGGTCCACGATGGCTGTGGTTCTCTCACAATCCCAACGGTCAGCGGTGGCGGTTGGTCTGCGCTCAACATCTTCCAGCATTCCTCTGTGGACCGGCAGAGGTAAGTGAGGCTTCGGGGACACAGCTTTCCTTCCTGGCATCTTCCCGTGGCTGAGCACACCAAGAGCTTCTGCTTCCTTGCTCAGAGAGCGGTCTCTCTCCTCCTAAGGGCCGACTTCTCTCCTTCCCAGTGTCCCCCTCTGCCTGCTTCTCAAAATTCCTTTCACACTGCTTGTGACTGCAGTTCCTCCAGGGGGGGCTGGGCTTGACTCTGCGTCAAGTCCTTCTTCCATCTTCATACTGGTAAGCGTTCTCAATTGTCCATATTGACAAGCCTGTGCTGTTAGTGCTTGCGCAGCATTCATCATTCTTCTGCGCTTCTGCTTCATCCCAATAGTTTTACTTTGATGTTCCTATGGACAGCTATTGTTCTTTGTCTTAGTACATGGTGTGACATGCATGTAGTCTAGCCTGCAGCATAACATGGGGAGGTAAGGACTATGTTAACCTGTCGGTGTGTAAGGGTATGGGATAAATCTATGAGTCTCAAACAAAAGCTGCAGAGTTAATGAAAAGCTGCAAAACACTCTAATTGGCCCGGCAGTACGGCGAACAAGAATATAGAAAAGCTATAATGAGTGTCCCGTTCAGATCTAGTGCATCTCATTGTAGCTTTTCTATATTCTTTGGTGGCTTCGACACCCTAGGCCCAAATCTGTAGGTTGTCCACATTAGCTTAATCTGCTTTGCCGAAAGGCTTGTGGTTATCAGTGGGTTAGCCTTTTCCCTTTGCGCCGAGGTAGGTGCATCCACACATGTGAGGTACCTTTTTCGTCGGGGCACCTGTGGGAATGCGGGAAGGTAGGACATCTGTTGTTGGCAGCGTGTTTCGGTGGGTGGGCAGAGGGAAATGTCTCTGAAATATGGTGGAAAAAAAACACAATTTTTTAAAATTTTTTTAAATTTCAGACTTTGTCAGGGATTGTGGGTCATAAATTATGGGGCGATTCAAGCCCTCTGTGGATTCCCACAGGTGCCTTCTTTTCGGAAATGCATGGGGTTCCCTGTTTTCTTTCGTGGCTTCGACACCCTAGGCCCAAATCTGTAGGTTGTCCACATGAGCAAAATTCCTGAAAATCTGCTGTGCCAAAAGACTTGGGGTTACCAGTGTTTTAGGCTTTTCCCTTTGCACCCAGGTAGGTGCACCCACACATGTGAGGAAACGTTTTTGTCAGGAAACCTGTGGGAACGCGGGAAGGTAGGCCATGTGTTGTTCGCTGCGTGTTTCGGTGGGTGACCAGAGTGAAATGTGCGGAAATTGTGGGTTTTTTTCTGCCATTTTCCCGATTTCCCCTTAAACTATGGAATCTTTTCATACATTGTTGTTGCCTGACCTGCGCAAATCACCCATTCCTAAACTTGGAATATTGTCTACTTTTCAGAAATGTATGCCTTTCTGGCTTCCCATTCAGCTTTCCTACCCTTTTCTTCCATTCCGTCCACGCATGTCCTATTGGACAAAAAACGCCAAAATCGCCTACCTCTCACAAAAACGGCTGATTAGCATATCAAAATATGTTATTTTGGTTTCCACTCAATCTGTTCTTGAAAGCCTGGGAAATGGCGAATCCAGCACAGCAAACCATTTGTTCCTAGCTCTTACAAGGAAAACCCCACAGGTTTCTTTGTACAACATTTTATTGGCATTTTCTGAAAACAAAACAAATGTTCTCCTTTTTGGTTATTTTCTCTCACCCCCTACAGCAAACTAGGATTCCTGGGTGGCGTTACGACCGCCTACATGTGGGAAAAAAGGGCCCAACTTTGGCTGAAATATCTCATGTAACAAAGAAGTTACAAGTGATTGAATGCGACATACCAAAATCACCAAAAAAGGCCTTGGCACTGGGGGGAAATACCCATGGCATTTAAGGGGTTAAAGCGGTAAAGCCCCAGAGGAGATATCATTTGTAAGGTAGCTCAATTAGTTAATTCTCCAAATGCAGATTGTGCACAGGAATATGTAACACCTGTGTTCAGCACCTGGCTTAATCTTCCGGTGGGATAATAGTCGGAGTGAAGAGCTTCCAATGCAACACAGCATTTTCCAGGTCAATTGGTTCAGAAAAAGTGGTGGAAAACACTATTACTTTTTCTAACTGGCCAAATTTTCGTGCATTTTCTGGGTGGAGTTTGGAAGCCGAGTGGGCTCATGCTGGAAACAAGGAAAGGGATTCCTATGGGATCTGCTTGGAAATGAAACCTGGTAAAAGCGGGCAGAGTCCAGAGGAAGCCATTGTCAATTCCGCCAGCAATCGCTAATTGCGCGAGGTATTTACACTCTTCCAAAGTGGAAAAGCAATGGGATTTCACCTGACTTTTACGCAAAAATCTTCCATTTTGTGGCAGAAAAGTAAAAACGTGTGCCAATGGAAGTGGTCCACTTCATGCAGTTTACTTTGCGCCTTGATGCTTGGGGGTTTTGCGTGATGCTACACATGTAATAAATAAATAAATATATTTAACATGACCCCAGATAAATGCCAATTCATGATCAGAATGAGTGAGCATGGCATGTCGCTGGTAAGAGGCTGTCCTGTGCTTCTTGAGTGCGTTGGCAAATGCCCTTAATTGCCATCTCGCGTTAAGCAGGTGCTTAAACCCATCAGTGTGGATTACGCAATAATAAGTCAACAGAGGTATTTCAAATGGCCCATTTCGCTCTTTGGGTGACATTGTCAAAATAGGAGAATGTTGCCCAGCATGTGCCACTTTCTCTGAGGAGTGAATTGTGCCCACCCAGAGGAAGAAGTGTGAAAAACCCACAAGGGCACTGTTCCCTGCTCTTTCTGTGTGTGTCTTCCCCACAGGGCGACAGATGCCGACTCAGACATGGGTAAGTCTCAGGTGGCAAGCCTGTGCCCTAGTTGATGTGGCAAAGGATTCCAGACTTCTGAGGCTGATAACATTAGTATCATTGAGTTACATGCCACCTGACAGATATGTGTGATAAAGTTGCAAAGCAGAGCTGTTAGTGGGCTAAAGCAGGAGGCAATGTCTGCCCACCCTCAAAGGGTACATACAACCAAAAGTAATAGGGCCCTCGCCCCATCATGCTGTAGGGGCGATGCTCCAAATCAGGGCAAGAATGTCCTCCAATCATCCATGCCCACAAGTAGGGTACCCCTCGTGCTCCAGGAACCCTGTTGAGCAAACTCTGCGCTTTCCAGGTGATACTAACATTATTTAAAGCCAGAAGTCTAAAAGGTAATCGCTTAATTGCAGCTGGAAATTAGCTCCTGGCGTGATCAAAATGTCTTAACCAAGTGTGACATCATCCCCTTCATTTATAACCAATATGTGTGTTCTTGTGTTTCTTCATCCACTGAATTACTGTTGGAAGCAAAGGCAAGAGTTGTGTCTCTTGTGTAGGCATTAGGAAGGCAGTTGCCAGCCTCTGACATAATATATCATGTTCTTCCAATATTTGCTAGATGTTGCCCTCTTATGGCCAGATTGAACCATCATGGCAGTAACTGGCAAATGTCTTTCCCCTGCAGACAGAAAAGTGGAAATAAGAGGCCAATTCAAGACCCGGAACACATAGAAGTTAAGACAGACTGCAGCTGCCATTGCTTTGTTAGGGACAATATGTTGAGTGTTCAAGCAAGGAGGTATGTATTAAGCAAGCAAGCAGTGAGACAAGGGAGAGGCAAAGAAAGGCTAGTGGGGCTCTTTGAATAATGTAACAGGGCAAAGGACCCATGCTCTGCCGTCCTAGTAACAAATGAGAGAATCAAATAGATCAAATCAAATAGATCAGGCTTTGCAGCAAATGTTAAACGAGAAAGGAACAGAGTCCAGCTCTGTATTCAGAATACCAAAGGCAAATAAAGGCTAGGCTCTGAAGCCAGCATGAGATGGAATAAGAGGGACCAGACTCATCATGAGAGGCTGGCCCGGACCTCGCAGGGGCACTAGAGGGGCAGACCACATAGCGGGCTACCCCTCTGGCCACCCCCCTGGGTCCACATACACCCCACCTACTAGGCATCCCTGGGTCCGACACATCGAGCCGCGGACCTAGGGAGTGCTATAAGGGGGCGGGCTTGTGATCGCTCATCCTCCTTGTTTGCTGTACCCCCCCGGAGGACAGTCAAAGCAGCAACATACACACCTGTTCCCTCTGCTCCCATAATAGGGCTTACTCAGAGGTACAAACAAGATTTCCTCTTTCTTTGAAACCCCCATCTTTCCATTCCAAGAGACACACACGTCTCCTTGCCCCACAAAAAAAAGTAGCAACTCGCAGTTGGTAGAAAAGGCTTCAATGCCTTTATTTGGCAGGAGTCTACTTACAGGTGATCTGCCTCTTAACGAGCTGGCGTCCTAGCTGTGGCCCACTGGAAGTCATTGTTATTTCCTCTCTCTTATCAAGAGCTCATAGTAAGATGAAAAATCCGGAAATGCAACATACAAAGACATGTTCTTTGCTGCTGCATCCTTTAATTTTCTTCTGTTTTCTTTTCTTCTTTTCTCTTGTTTTATACAGTGATATTTGTAATTTAATATGTACTGCTATTTTAATCCTAATTTTGCGAAAAGTCGTGTTCTTTGACTAAAACACAATAAATACATAAATAAAGCAAAGTCCCCAAGATGTCCCCTGTCCCCCCCAGATTTTATTTGTCTCCTACGCCCCTGCCCGAGTGGTATAATTTGTTTGTTGACCTCTGGTAAGCTCTTCCATGAGAGGGGCCTGAAGGGCTTGTCCTCACTTTCTCTACTATCGCGCTGCTGTGAGCACAAGGTCCCTCTACCCACTAAGGTTTGGGCAGTTAATGAACACAAGGAAGCCCAAGCCCTTGGTGAAGAGGCACCCCCTCAACCTGGAGCTGGACTGAAGGCAGGGTAATTCTGCAGTCTGTATGAATGTATTTATGTAGGTGAAGCATATAGTGGTAACCGAGCTAGAACGCAATGGATCAATGTAAATTAAAGGAAATGGAACGTAGGGGGGGGGGGTCACTTTGTTGGTCTTTAGTCCTGATTGGTCAATGAATTGTTCCTTAAAGAACAGAGTCTTCAGAACATTCCTGATTTGGAGGAGCAAGGGTGCTAGCCTGATGTTAGCACGAAGGTTGTTCCAGAGCGTGTCTACTCAAAAGAAATCATGATGGTGAAGCCAGCAGGCATGCAGCAGATGAGCAGGAAATCGTGTATCTATGGTGAGGAGTATCCTAGGCATATTGCAGTCACCAGACGTACTATACTATTCCTGGCCCACATTATCGTGTTAGAGATTCCAGGGTGCCTTGAGCTATTTAGTAACTTTTTTTCTCTGATGGGGCATCATTGTTTCATGTGACAATCATGATAGGTATATTGACAAGTGTAAGCTTACTATGTTCTCTCTTCCTCAGACAGTTAAGTGGAGACACAGCGTTTGAAACCCCTTAGCAGGGAGACAGGACAAGGAGAAAAGAGAGCAACTAAGGATAGGGGTAGACCTAGGGATCATAGAGAGGTAAGCATTCAACTTCTACTTCGTCATCCTCCTCCTGCCCATCTTTCCACTCATCAACAGATAAATCATCTAAAAAGGAGAAAAGGGGAAAACATTTTTGAGGACACAGTTGGAAAAGACCTCAGTGATGTGGCGGAGCATAGGGTGTTATCCAAGGATAACAGCCATAAACCTAATATCAAGCCCATTGTGTGGCAATTCAGAAAGATTGTAACAAGGGGATTTAGGAAGCAGCCTTCCTGTTCTCCAGCGTAACCCAACCTTCTTACATATCAACCAAGCAGTTTGTGATAGCAGCGGATAAGATGGTGGTTGGAGCCCTCAGATATAATCACACGGTTCTGTCATATCATCGTCAGTAATTTTTAGGACAGGTCTTTTTACGAAAGCATTTTGCTGAAAAAAGTAATTGAAAAATACACCATTATTTGCCCTTGCCCCGCCACAAAGAATTTGGATGAGTTTTTTCGGCAAAATGCTTTCGTAAAAACACTGCCGTAAAATCGACTGTTGATGAAACGTCATACCAATATACGCAGGCCCCACCTGTCCCTTCTTTCTTTGAAATATGCCTTTCATGCCGCAAACTCATTACTGGATAGATTTCAGGAACTGTACACCCAGATGATGGTGGGACTATGCTGCACAACACACCTGGATGCCATGCATCACCTTTCTTTCAGATGGGGCATTTAAAGGCATACAGTCAGCCGCACTCAATATGGGCATCTTGGTCCCAGCATATATGACATATTGGCACACGGATTCCTCCCAAAAAGGGGCCAACCTCCACCCTTCTTCTCATGGGGCAATGCTTTCTGGGAACCAACTGGAAAAGGTATTCCAATTGCATAAGGGGCACCCTTCCAAAGGACTAAGGCAACCACACACCTCAAACCATCTCACTCCTGAATGGACCGCAATCCCACCATCTGGCCCAGTGAGAAGAAGATTCCTGCAAGTTTTGTCATCAATAGTTCTCATCCATCACAAATGCATGGGTCCTGAACATCATCAGAAGAGTATATTTCATAGATTTCAACAAATGGCCTACGTACATGGGAACAAAATACACATCCTGGACTAAGGATCATGTGAAGAGAACCTCACTTTAGATGGATATCCAGAGTCTACTGGAGAAGACTGCAGTGTGAGGAGCCAGGAATGAGACTCAGAGTAAAAAATCCAACAAAAAGGGTTTTTCTCATGGACTAAAGTTCACAGTTCCAGGGATCACCTCCTTCCCTAGGTCCTTTGCATTTAACCTCCAGTTTTAAAAGAATCACCAAGTTTCCAAGAGGACTTCCTCTCTCCCCTTAGAGTGTTCATGTAGCTTAAGGATCTTGATCCCACCCCCATAGTTTCTCTTTACTTCTAGTTTCAATAGGCACCTTTCTACGCGGGGACCTTTCCTTCTCTTTATACACTTTTGTTCACAGTTCACAATGTTATTGTTTTCCTTTAACTTTGTCTGTTAATACATCACAGCCATATCTGAAGGTTTCCAAGATATGATTTTCCCTTGAGCCACATCATTGTGGGGTGTAATCAAAGGCCCCCCAAACCAACGAAACTGAAGGTCCGACTGGGAAACTGACCTGCCAGCATTCAGAAACCTGCACACTGAAAATTGGGCCCATTTAGGCAGACTATGCTGTTGTCTTCATGAAGGAGAAATCCAGAGAAGGTGAAAACAAAAATGTAGCCCAAGTGCAGACTGCAAAAGCACATAACATTGTGGGCTGAGAAATAAATGCAGCAATTTTTTCACTGAAACTGTCACCCATCAAAAGGGTGACTACACAGTTGAGGCAGTCTGAGGAAGAGACTCAGTATTATCCTGTGCCAAACGGTGACTACAGGGGAAATGACCCTACGAATTCACGTCAGCACAGGCAAGAGGAGACCAGACCAGTTTCTGAGAGGTATTCCCAGTCTCATAGAGATAGGGAGTGCCTAGAAGATAGGGGGAATGGAGTACCAATAGCAGGTCTGAGTCAGAAGGTGAATGGACTTGGGTGCAAAGAAAAAAGAAGATAGGGAAACAGAGAAAGGGTTACGTCAAAGACCTGATTAGACAGATCAAGGCCACCAAGAGCTTTAAGACCCCATACCATAAGAACACGAAGTATTCGGTGTGTGAACATCTTGAATTGTATGGATTAATTATATCCTAATATGGAAATAAAAATGACATAAATTTGATGGAGTTTGTGAAATGGACGTTCTCTACTGAGTACTCCAGTTTCTTTTCGTGACTGAAGGTCCAGAATCATTATAAATGGCCCACCTATGAGGCGGCTATCTTGAAGCATTTTTCCACACATAGGAACCCACAAGAGGCCCGCAAGGCTGCATTTAATTTGCAACCTGGGGAGAATCAAGCATCTAGGGAGTTTGTGCAGGAGTTGAAGTTGGCATTTGATGAGACTTCCTAGCGGGTGAACACAGATAGTAGGGAGTTCATAACTACATATTTTCATGCACTCCCTAAATACATAATGACTCAGTCGGTGCATGATTTTCACGAGCACAGGCCACCAGGATCTATGAGGTCCAGAAGCCTACTAAGAGTAAAAACACCCCCTAACTATCTAAGATCCCTGCTGCTGCAAAGGTGGCAGAGGGAACAATGACCCCCTCCATTGGATCTGGAGATGAGGGGGGCACAAAAAATACTCCTTCTGACCACAAAGCAGAATGAAAGGCGTCACACATCAAAACTGGATGCACTGTGACAATTCAGACCCACCTTTCAGCAGAAAAACGACCAGCAAGTAGTTAAAAGTGTTTTTGTTAATAACTAAATGAAACAGCCCTGCACTTTCAGCGGAAAAGCAAAGTGAACTCTGATCAGTAAAACACACTGTGTGCGAAAGAATAAAGGCTGATGTCAAAAAATGCAGTATGTGGATTCATTTCAGCCAAGGGAAATGGGCAAAATTCACAAGTGGCTTTCCCCTCTGCCAGCCTGGTTTATGCATCCCAACTGTTCACAACTGTGTAGGTCCTTAGCCTATTTAACTAAAAATGTTACTTTAATTAATTCACGTTGGCAGAACACAGCATGATGATTTTTGTTCACATTCGAAATCAACAAAGCTCACTCCCAGTGTGTGCTGAAAACTTTAGACTATAATTTAATTGGGCAATCCTACGGGTGCAGCTTCCCCGACACAAACCTTAAAGTGGAGGGGGTTCTGAAATCCAGAATTCTTCAATCATCCCAATTTTTGCTGGCCTGCTTCCCCACCGCCGACCAGCCTTTAAGTGGAGGGGGGTCTGAAATCCAAAATTCTTCAATCACCCTTATTTTTCTGTCCGACTTCCCCCACAAACACGAAAGTAGAGGGGTCTGGAAAACCCACTGCTAAATCACCCTGCGTTTATCTTGAGCAAGGTGAAATGTGTGTGGGTGAAATATTAATTGCCATATTTTGTCCAATTCTGTAAACCAAACGGCTAGCCTTTAAAGGGTGCAGGAAATAGCACAGCACTACATCTGTAAATTGATTGTGTTCACTGACGAGCGCAAATTATTTCTTGAAGTGAAATCTGTACAAAGAAGCGTATTGTAATTTGTCTTTTTCCCAACCCATTGGCGTGATTTATTTGTGTAACAAGAAGTTAATTGTGAGCCACAAAGAAGGTGGCGTGTGTAGTTTAGTGTGATTTCTATTGCCTATAATTCATGGTTCTTGGCTCAATGGTAGCTCAGGGGGAGGCATCCAAGGGACATGATATGAGGCTGAAATAGTGCTGAATAAAAGAACTGACATTAACTGTTTATTGTGTGACACTTAGCTGGGGAGGGAAGGAACTCCCTTTGTTGAGGGTGGCCTCTCATAGTTCATAAATGGCTTTTCCTTTTGACAGTTTATACTACAGACACATATGTTTTCATCTGGTATCCTGCCAGGGCTTTTATATCTAAAGCATTCAACGCTTTGTAGCATCAAGGAGAAATAACTCCCTTCCCCTGATGTTTGACAGGCTAGGTTCAGTAACCTGCCCAGCAGCGTCACCTGTCTTCACAACAGTTCACAAGCCCAAACAGGACATTTTCTTCCCTTGTCCTCTCACAGGCCTGGTCTTCCCCTGTATGCATTTTGCATTCCTCACCAGTTATGAATTTCCCCTCATGTATATTTCTTTCCTTTTGTTATATTTTTGTTGTTGTTGAAACTTATATTATTAAGTAACGGCATCGGCACACCAGCCACCCGGTAACCCATTCACTTGCACTGGGATTACCGGTTGCCTTTGGCATTGCCTCTTCTCTGTCTGCTTTGCAGAATTGGCCTGGTGGGCACCTGGCTGAGCACAGTCTTGCCGCCGTGCCTCTATCCTTGATGCACGATTCCCCCAGCATTTTCTTTGCTGGCAGTAAACTGTCGGCATCTCCTCCTTCCCTTGTTGAGGGTGGCCTCTCTGCTGTCTGCCGCTGGGAGTCTTCCCCAAGATGGTGTTCAGCTGCATTATCGACTAGCAGGCAGACTCGCGTCTGCAGCTCTCTCCGTTCCTGCTGCTTCTCCCTCTCCATAGACTCTAATGGGCCTCGTACCTGCAGAGCAAGGAAACAAACTCTTCTGCCAGTCTGGTGAACTCAGTTGAGTGGGAGCCCCAGCTTTCCTCCTCAGCTGGCTGGCTATCTACTTCTCCTTCTCTCTGTAGACTCTAATTGGACTCACCCCATCAGGGTAAGGGAATAAGCTCTCCTGCTAGCCTCCTGCTAGCCAGGATAACTCAGTAGACTGTGAGCCCCAGATTTCCTCCTCAGCTGACTCATCTCTCCCTCTGCTGGACCCGCCGCTCCAAGGGTCTGTGCAAGTTTAGCAGACTGTGAGCCCCAGCTTTCCTGGTCAGCTAGGCAGCTCCTTCTGCTGGGCCAGTCTCTCCTCCTTGCCTCTGTCAGGGATTCCACTGCCTCCAAGTTAGCGTGGCGGTTTTCGCTCTTTTGGCTTCTCTGCACTGGCTTCACTCCTTATACATGGTTTTCCCAGGAAGGGCATCACTCATACTTCCTGAGACTTCCCTTGCTTTTATATTGGCTCTGGCCAATAGTATTTGGGGAAAGACTAGACCACTGATAGTGGTTCTCATTAGGAGTCATCATCATTGCTCCTTGCCTCTTTCTCGTCTCAGTTGTTGGAAAGAGACTAGACTGCTGATAGTGGTTCCCATTAGAAGCAATCATCGTTCTTCCATTCCTTTCCCTCGTCACAGTACTGAGAAAGTGATCTTCTTTGAGATGACTCTTATTCTTCCTCGCCCCAGTACTTTTTAGGGGAATGGTAAGAGGGGTTCAATTTACGAGTCTATTAGAGGATGGATTTTTCTTAGGGTTATAGAGCGATGGTTTAAGGTCCTTTGACTGGTGGGAATATCATGTCCCATTTAGCGAGTCCACTTTACTCCCATTAGGATTGTCTCCCCCCTAATGGTCCTCCCTCGAGCAGCCACCCCCAGGGTTGGGATCAAGTAGCGGCTGCCCTTCCCTGGCCATATGGGGAGAGACTCTCTCAGGGCAAATAGTGGTGACATTGCCAGATTCATCGCAGTAGTCTGTCTCGTCCATCCAGATTTCAGAGAACAGAGCTGATATTACACATTATCTCTAGACCCCCAGGTTATCTGGGGCCTACAGGCTTTTTCTCAACTAAAGAAGATGAATTGCCACATCTACAACATCAAGGTAAAATGCATATTCTCTAGTGGATCATTCCTCTCATGGCTATCAGACACTGGTTCACATTGCTAGACCATATGGATGCATCCATGAATTTTCCCATCAGGTCTGCAAACCGCAAGTGTCCGGTCACAGCAAAGGAAATTCTGCAGGAGCAGCTGGCCCCACAGAACCCTCCATCACCTGCATGAGTGTCCAACGAACAACCTAACATTACTTATATACTGAACAACATCCTTAGGAAAAAGGGGATCGGTACAAAATAGTAAATAATACACTCTTCCACTTGTAAGAGATCTGCAAAAAGACATAACATATTCAGTTACTTACATCTCTTAAAAACACCTTGTTGTGATATTTCAAGTGGAAGGAATGCCGGATCTCTCATTCCCTGTTCTAAATAAGTGAGTATGGTATGTTGGAGATACGTCTGAGGGTGTAGTGATGGGGCTTCTTTTTCTGTGCCTTTCTATTAACACGGCAGAGAGAAATAAAGCAGCTAATTAAGTCACCTGCATCTGCCTCATAATGCTGGCGACAAGGGAGTCAGCCCCAAGAGACCCCATTGGATGCAGTTCTGCCGTGACAGAGGCGTGAGGAGTGCCGGCAAAGGAATGTGCTATGTTGCTAAGGGCAGTGCACTGGGAGAGTGGCATAGCGTAAAGCCGGTGGAACTGGTGCTCATCAGAGGAACCGGAGGGAGAAAAGGATGGTTGGTAAGCGTGCACAGCTGCGACATGCCAAGCAGCAGCATGCGATAGACTCACAATGCACCAAAACTTTGTGAGTCAAGCAGTCGCGCCTGGGTCTTATCACAGCACATTTCTGTTTCCCCAAACGAAAAAGGAGGTGTAGGCAGCGCCATGTTGAATTGAAGAAACTCAATTTAAAAGCATACAAAACAGATCATTAAAAGAGACGCACCATGTGTTCCCAACCCCTCCCAGGACCTATGGTGTTCATGCCGTGCCCCGGCCAGCCAAAAATAGTGTGGGCACATTGGAAGAAGGGTTTCCTCCCCTATGTGAGCGCTTCATGTGGGAATGGTTACACCATGAATAGGACGGTATCCTCTTTGATGCACTTTCTAGGATATGAGGGTCAGAGGATATATGAGACTGCTTTATGTACCTGAAGAGAACTAGTCACAGAAATAGACTTACAGAAACTAGATATTCACTTAAATCCACAAACTATCACAATTTTGGAAAGATATAATTTTACAATGCATGGCAAAGATAATGGAGAAACTGTGGAAGACTATGTTACGGTGCTGAGCAACGTTCCCTCTAATTTTTTCGGGCTGTGTGCGCCAAAAAATAGTTGGGTGCAGGCTATTTTTAAGTCATGTGCATAACTGAGTGATGCACCGGTGGCGGTCGGCGCTGGCGGCCTGCCAATGAGCAAGTGTTTAGTTAGCCATACAGTGCAAGCGAAGAATGCAAATTTGCCACACAACAATCTCTGAGACTTTAACTCATCTGAAATTGTGTCTTTGTACATCTCAAAACATTAGCAAGATCTTTGGTTTTATGATGGATTGGTACAAGAAGGGAGTCTGGTTCTTCTAGTGGAGCACAGATTCTGCCTCAGAAATTAATAGGCGCACACACCTCAATGCTCAGAGACAGTGCTGCACTTGCAACCTCCCATGGTCGGAAGAAGCAGGGAATACCCACGTACCGCCAGAGACTGCTGCACTGGCACGCACCCTCATGACCAGACTGCGCATATTCTCCACACACAGATCTAGTCTGACTTAGCTGCCCTGCCGTGCTAGGCTCAGAGATTAGTAGCCCCCAAGAGAACACACATCCATATTGTTTTACACAAAATAAATCAAGTTAAAATGTTGAGCTCCTTACAGGAACCCTATGCAAGGGAAGGAAACATAGTGTTGCTGATCTCTCTCAATCAATTGTTTTACTTGAAATTGCCTGGGCAACATGAAAAGTACTATAATCATCTGGGGGTCACATAGATTACAAGGTTAATTGCCCAGGTAAATACGGGGTGTCTTTTGGGGGAAACGCTGAGGCTGAAGGTCTCCATGAGAGCACAGAACACACCCGAGTTTCACCCAAGCGAAGCTCAGGGCCCAATCAGTGGTCGGTGGGTGGGGGGAAAGCAAGAGGGCAGAGGGAGGGGAGGAGGATGAAAGCGCGTGGAGCGCACTACAGAATATTAAAGTAAAAAAAGAACGGAAAGGAGAAAACAAAGAAGGTAAAGGAAAGGCACACAAAAAAGTTACTTAAAGTGCTAGGTAGCGCTGCAGCCACTCATCCCACGATAAAGATGGAAGTTTCATTGGGGTGGGGCGGGACGGTGTAGGGCGTACACCTTGCAAAAGTGTTCCAGGCCTCAAGGCAAGGTCTCAGGGCCTAACCAGTTGTCGGTGGGCAGGAGGAAGATGCAAGTGAGAGGAGCGCACTACAAAATATTTAAAAAAATAAGAAAGTAACGGAAAGCGAAAACACAAAGAAGGTAAAGGAGAAGCACAGAAAAAAACATTACTAGAAGCGCTATGTAGCACTGCAGCAATTCACCTCACAATGAATATGGAAGCTAAGTGTGGGGGGGTGGGTGGTACAGGTCCCACAACATGCAAAGGTGTTCCCGGGACTCAGGCCAAGGTGTCAGGTGCCAACCCGTGGTCGGTGGGCGCGAGGAGGAGGCGGGAGGAAAGCAAGGAACAGACAGAAGGAGGGGAATATAAAAGCGCATTGAGAGCACTATAAAGATATTCAAGAAAATGAAAAAGAAACAGAAAGGGAGAACACAATGAAGGTAAATGAAAAGCACAGAAAATATGCTACTAGAAGTGCTATGTAGCACTGCAACCGCTCACCCCACGATGAAGATGGAAGCTGAGTCGGGGTGGGAGGAGGGGTGTTGCTGCATGGCCTCCACCTTGCAAAGGTGATCAGGGCCTCAGGGCAAGGTCATAGGGCCCAATCAGTGGTCGGGAGGGAAGCAAGAGAGGGGCAGAGGGTGGTGGGAGTAGGATGAAAGTGCGTGTGTGCACTACAAAATATTAAAGACAATAAAAAAGAATGGAAAGGGAGAACTCAAGAAGGAAAAGCAAAGAAAAAATTCTACTAGAAGCACTATGCAGCGCTGCAGCCACTCACCCAACGATGAAGATGGAAGCTTGATTGGGTGGGGGGGTTGCTACATGGCCTACAACTTGCAAAGGTGTTGCGGGCCTCAGGGCAAGGTCTTAGGCCCATTCAGTGGTCGGTAGGCAGGAGGAGGAGGAACGAGGAAGCAAGGAAAGGACAGGGAGTGGGGGGAGGAGGATGGCAGTGCGTGGAACGCACTACAAAATATTAAAGAAAATAAAAAAGAAGGGAAGGTGGAACACAGAGAAGGTAAAGGAAAAGCACAGAAAAAACGTTACTAAAAGCGCTTTGTAGCGCTGCAGCCACTCACCCCACAATGAAGACGGAAGCTTGAATGGGGTAGGGGAGAGGGAGGTGGGGTCGCTGTAGGGCCTGCACCTTGCAAAGGTGTTGCGGGCCTCAGGGCAAGGTCTCAGGCCCATTCAGTGGTCGGTAGGCAGGAGGAGGAGGAACGAGGAAGCAAGGAAAGGACAGGGAGTGGGGGGAGGAGGATGGCAGTGCGTGGAACGCACTACAAAATATTAAAGAAAATAAAAAAGAAGGGAAGGTGGAACACAGAGAAGGTAAAGGAAAAGCACAGAAAAAACGTTACTAAAAGCGCTTTGTAGCGCTGCAGCCACTCACCCCACAATGAAGACGGAAGCTTGAATGGGGTAGGGGAGAGGGAGGTGGGGTCGCTGTAGGGCCTGCACCTTGCAAAGGTGTTCCGGGTTTCAGGGCAAGGTCTCAGGACCTAATCAGTGGTCTGTGTTCGGGAGGGGGAGGCGGAAGGGAAGCAAGGAAGGGGCTGTGGGAGGAGGGTGGAAGCGCATGGAGCGCACTTCAAAATATTAAATAAAATAAAAAAGGAATGAAAAGGGAGAACAGAAAGAAGGTAAAGGAAAAGCACAGTAAAAACGCTACTAGAAGCGTTATGTAGAGCTAAAAGGAGAGTAAAATAAGGCTGAGGCCAGGGCCCTCCATGCAGCGAATCATGGCCCGTGAAGGCCATAGAAGGACACATAATGCACACGCACGCTGCACAGCACTCACCCCCTCACTTGTGCAGAGTCTGTGTAATGTAAAGGCCCACCAGTGCCACTGCCAGGTAGCGTATAGGCCTGGAAAAAGTCTGGAGCACAAGCAGCACGAGCGATCACACTTCAGACCACAGACCTCCAATGAAAGTGCCACTGCCACGCCTTATGCACGTGGTCCCTCGGAGCGGGAGGAAGGCAAGAGCAACGTGTTTGATTGGCTGTAGCAGCGCAGCACGTGCAGCCAAGCGCTGCTACAGCCAATCAATGTTCGCCTCCAATTTATTTTGGCTGTGTCAGTAAATCATATGAAGGCATGGTGTGAGTGAGACTGCAGACTAGGTCGGTGCCGTGTCCGTAAGACGGCCTCATGATTGGATGAAACTGTATAAAGTGAAGTTGAACTGTACATTGCAAAGCTGTGCATGTTATTTTCTTTGCAGCATGAGTGTGCTGTAAATAAAATAACATGCACAGCTTTATAATTAAAGGTGCGTGGCCAAACAGCCGCGCACCTTACAGGGAAACTTGGTGCTAATCCACCTCGTTCCGCACATGCAAACTTGGAAACAATTTTTACGAACACATTCAGGACCAATTTATGGTCTATTGTCCAAATGACAAAACAAGGGAAGAACTCTGATTAAAAGATGGCCCCTCATTTGAGAAAATTCTTCAAATTGCCAGAGCACTCATTGGCGTGTGTGGCAAAGAAAAGCAACAGGAATGCCAAAGAAAATTACCCAGAAATTCTAGTGGTCACAAATCGCAACCCGAGAAGAGGCTGAGTCAACTAAGATAGAGGGCGAGGAAACACTAAAGGAGTGTGGGGGAAATGAGGCAAAACAAATGTGGAAGTCGGGATGAATGAGAATGAAAAACCAGGCATACCTTTGGTGTGGGAGCATGCAGCATTTTGCCAACTCCAGCTTATGTCCTGGTAGGAAAAAGCATGCAACAAATGCAAGAGATTGGGACATTTCATCAGCTTCTGCAAAAATGTCAAATCGAGCTAAGATCTTCTAAGACAGTCCAAACAATTGATCAAGATATTAGCGAGGAGAGTGATGAGGAAGACGAGGCAAACCAAGAAGATTACACTGTTAATGGGATTGACATTGGTGATTAGTACTGTGAAACTCCTTTGGCAAATGTGGTCATGAATGGGAGAACTGGGAGGATGATGGCTGATTCGGGGACCAAAATAACATTGATTTCCAGGGAGGTATTTGAAAATGATGTGAGGGGATGTATGGAAAATCTACTGCCAGCTGATATCAAACTGGGTAGGTACAATACAGATAGAATAAAACATATGGGATATTTAACTGCTGAGTTCGAATTTAAAGGAAGACTCACTGCTGGAAAGGTGTATGTGTCAGTGAAGGGAGCGTTGCTGTTGGGGAGGAGGGAATAGAAGAAGTCACACATAAGGCTCAATCCCAGCACTGCAGAGCAGGTATGGCATGTGAGTGTGAGAAACCTTGTGGGAGCATGGAGTCCGGAGGGTGTATTTAGCAATGAAATGAGGAGAGTCAAAGGGTTTGTCCATCAAATCAAATTAAAGAAAGAAAGCAGAACAGTGGTGGCAATATTGAGACTAATACTGCTCAATTTGAGGGAATAGGTATCGGCAGAACTGAAAAAACTGTGATACATGATAACAGAGAGGGCTGGAGGATGGAGGGGACATCTCCAGTGGTCGTGGTAAGGAAGCCAAATGGTGAAATTTGGTTAAGTGTGGATCTTCTGCAACTTATTAAGTGTGTGGTTGTGTGTTATGACTGATTTATTATGCTGTGGCCTGGTGGACACTTGTATAGACAGCCCACCTAGTTTAGTGACAGGGACAACTCTGGGAGCAGAAGCCAAACCAGTTCAAGGTAGCTGGACGAGTGGTCATGGCTAAGTCTCAAGAGGTGATGAGCCTGTAAGGGGTCCTCAATGAATAAACACAGTGAAAAGTCAGGCACACACTTAGACAATCAGTTATAAATATAGTTATTTATTTAGGGCCATATATCAATATGAAAAATGACTACTAGCATTAAATATTATCACACAACACTAAATAAAAGATACATATATACAATCACTTGAGTAGGACAAAATTCATAAACACCTGCAAAGAAAGGTAAGGATTAGTATGCAGTACTATAGGTCCACAGAGATACAACACTAACTTTAGAAGTCCATCCATAAGATCTATGGGGCCTTGTGCCCAAAGGTTTACCAAAGTTCCGCATAGTTTTGTGAGATCGGAAAAAGTTAGTGGAGGGTTTCTGGGGTCCAATGAAGAGATCCAAAGGGTAGAGGACAAGTTAGTCCAGCTAATAAAATTGTCTCCAACTTTCGGACTGCTTGTGCGAACAAGCAATGGCAAGGCCAAACTGATGTAAATGTTTTTAAAAGTTACCAAACTTTTAAAAGGGAGTTATGAGTTTAGGCAAGTACTGTTACAACTCACCCCCAAACTCTGATTCTTCTTAGGACTTGGCAAGTCTTCTGAAGAGGGAACAAGGTTGCTTTGCCAACTTCAGCTCCAGTCCCTGATGCCCAGGGGTTGCAGGTTCGACCAATTATCTGATTGGCGACAAATGTTGGTGCAAGGTCTTCAGGTAGGAGAATGCAGAAAAACTCAATGCAGGCCCCTCTCAGCACAGGAATGGATGCAGGAAAGATGTGTCAGACGACAGACACTGATGCATCGTGATGCAGGGGGAAACACTTGTCACTGTCAGACTTCCCCTCGTATCACGGGTACCCTTGATGGTGGAACCACACAATATGACACAGGTGAGTCTTGTAGCGCAAGCTGTTGATTCCCAAAGTTCGAGGCCTCAACACTGAAACGGCAATGTCTGCAGCATGGTAGCCCAAACTCTGAGCAGGGCAGCCACTGGGTGATCCAGGGTCACTTTGCAGGACTGCTGAAGATCCCCTACAAGACAGGGCTCTTCCAGGACAGCAGCAGAAGTTGGTCATCTGCCTTCTTCCAACAGGTCCACGGTCTCCTTACACATCTTACAGTTGGACATGAGAATTGGCTCCTTCGAGTTTCTTCCAGGATCTCTAAAGAAAAGGTGCAGGGGTCCTCTTCTTATACAGAAAGCAGGGAAGAGCCGAAACTCCCACTAGCCAATCAAAGATCTGGCCCACATACACATCCCAGCAGGCATCCAATCGGGACCACTTGTGGCAAAGCTCATGCATACCCATTCAGACACACTGAACGCAGTTTTTGGATTGGAACCAAACAGTCCCAACCCACTTCCTGGCTGCATACACACATGGCCCTGCAGTAGCCCACGAAAAGCATCTGATTTCCCAAGCACTGAAAGTGTATATAAGGATTTTCCTGGCCTCACAGGTTAGGAACAAGGGTTAGTGACACGATGGCCAAGGGATGAATAACAAACACTGTGGCACGGCCATGTTTGGACACTAGCCACAGTAGGTAGCCAAATGTGTTAAAAGCAGTGAGGCTAAAGTAAAATACACAAATAAATAGCATAAAGTAACTGCTGCCACCAGCTTGTCCATAAACACACCTAAAGAAAATCTCCTGGGTGTTAGTTAAGGGTAAAACAAAAGGTGCACCACACTGTACTGCATTGTAAGATGCATTGTACAATGATAACAAGTTACCAAAAGTAATAAGTTACCAAATGTGATAACAAAGATAACAGGACTAAGGTAAACAATGCTTCCCAGTACTGACAGCCTCAAGGACATGACAGTTTCCTGATGATAAATGAGCAAAAGCCAGTGTAGTGAAGCTGGAGGCTACACTGCAAAAACTCAACTCTACAACTCTTCAACAGGATGATTTGATGTTTACCATTGATGTTAGAAGTTTATACACTTCTATACCACACAACCTTGGGATTGAAGCAGTCGAAGGCTATTACTACAAACATCTGAAATCCGTGCACAGAAAGAATTTATACTGGCCCTTCTACAGTTCATTGCAGAAAATTCCTACTTCCAATACCGCAACCAGTTTTACTTACAGACCTCAGGGACATCAATGGGGGCCACTATGGCACCCACATATGCCAACTGCTTTATGTACAAGTTTGAAATGGACAATGTACTTAATAAACAGGAATGGAACAAGGACATTCATTTATGGACGCGCTACATTGATGATATATTTGGAGTGTGGAGAGGCACTAGGGGAGCTTTCGATGCTTTCTTTGAATACCTGAATAACATTGATCAACGCATTCAGTTCACGAGAGAGATCTCGCATGACACAATCACTTTTCTTGACGTTCTCATCAAAAAGCAAGCGACTGGCTACAACACTTCTCTGTTCCGCAAGTCAACTGATCATAATAACCTTCTACATCGCCTAAGCTTCCACCAGCCGAGTCCGCTCAGAAATCTCCCATATAGCCAATTGCTACGGGTTAGAAAAATTGTCAGTGATCCAGAGGATTGCAGAGCTCAACAACTTGCGATGAAAGAAAAATTCCTAGCACGAGGTTACAAACAAGAAGAACTCGACACAGCGTCTGCTAGGGTTAGCACCCTGACACGTGAGACTCTAATGTCCTCTCAAAATCCTAAAAACAAGAGGGAACTTAAGTCACCTGTGTATGTATCCAAATTCTCTATTCAAAGCAAAAAGATTAAGAAAACCATCAAAAAACACTGGGGGATCTTTAAAAATGACATCAGGGTACAAGGTTTATTCAGCGAGCTACCAGTGTTTGCCTCTCCAACGAAGTAGGAATCTCAGAGATGAATTGGTACACACAAGACCGCCCCTCAAAGAGCCTACAACTCAACGAACTGGAACGTACCCTTGTCTACATTGTATTAACTGTAATTCAATAATCAAGGGTAATGTCATCAACCACCCCAGGACAGGGAAAAAGATTCTCCTCAAAACCTACGGAACCTGTGACAGTATTAACACTATTTATGGCATCAAATGCCCATGTGGAAAATTCGACGTGGGACAATCCACAAGAACGGCCAAAACAAGGTGGAATGAACACCGGTCTTGCATTAGGAATGCAAACATAAACTCAGCTGTATCACGTCATAACCTGACACAGATAAGATTCGTGATTTTGGAAGTACTTACAAAAAACAATCCACATGAGGACTTGAGCCAGCGGCTCAACCGCAGAGAGACCTTTTGGATCGACAAGCTTGGTAGCTTAACTCCCAATGGAATCAACAAAGAAATTAATTTGCATTGTTTCTTATGATCTTGTATTTCTACTGCTTGAATTGTTATGTTCCTTGTTAACACTGCACAGAATGTCATCACTGCATGGTATTCTTCGTACCAATAGATTGTGGACCTACTGACTACCCTGCTGTATTCCCTGGACATGTTGTCTGGGACCCAAGGTGCCGTCTGTTGATGACACCACTCACAGGAGGGTTGTATATTAATGTATAATGTTGAAGATAGACACAAATATTTACTCTGACCGAGAATACTTTTATGAATCATCAATGTCATTGCTACACATCCTGGACCATGTGTCAAGGATCAATGGTGCCGCCGCATGACATCACCAACGGCAGCAGAGTTACAACATTAACACTGTGCTTTATTTCCATACATAGTCTTTTCACCATTCATCTGTTACTGTATTTATTCTCACAGGTTACTACTCTCTGTTGTTTTTATTTGAGTGTTTTTTCTATTTCCATTTAACTTTAATTTTTTCTGCTTTTCATTTTTATCACACTATAATTCCCCATTAGCACACCCGAGACCAGATTAATACTTATATTCATCCAAATCGAACCCATTGGCTTGATTACAGTCTCATATTTCGACCGCGCGCCCGTTCGGGCTGCTATGCGGTCACGTGTCATTTAAAGGAAGCGTTGCCCTAGCAACACTTCGATGCGACAGCCGCAGTCTCAATCGAGCCAGCAACAGGAGAACTCCGCTACTCCCCTGTCACGCACGGTAAGCTTGTTTTACATCTCTATTTTTTACTTTAAACGCGGATTTCAACCCTTTACAACTTTGGATTTCTTCTGGTTTCAGCCAACACTTCTCTGGCTGTTGTTCTGAGCTGATTTCTATCAGGCAGCTTTTGACCGCACATGGCCTCCATGAGCAAACCTCGCCACACACTCTGCATGCAACCTACTCAGGTAAACGTTTCCCTCATTTGGCTTTACTATCAGATACCTACAGTAAACAGGGTCTTATGATGGTTATTATTTTTTTCTCTTTTTTCCCATGCTCTCACCTTATCCATCCACTTCTGAAACTACAACTGAATGGTATGTTCCTAATTTTGTTACAATAATGTATGACACTTATATGTTGCTTTACACAAATTTGAACTGTTTTTTCTCTATTTTGTGAACTTGTATTATCTTTAGACTGTCCCTGATAAAGGAAATCTATTTCCGAAATGCATTGGCAATTTTGGTCTGATTGATAAATCAATTGTGGCAAATTCTTCCTCACTAAGAGAATATTAGTGACTTCTCATTCTTGAGACTATTATTTTTGATAAAATTGTTTTGAAAAAACAACCAAACCTGTCATGATGCCTACCCCCGTGGACCCAGACCAAGTCCAGCAACCCCGGAAGCAGGCATCAAGTTATCCCAAGCAAGCCCAACAACCCCTGCTAGGGGCTATTTGATTGCAGTCCTGGCCGCCAGGCTCATATGGAGAGTCAGTCCTGGCGCCATAGGCGCCAGGCTCATAGATTAAAACTTACCTGATGCAGACCATGCTGCAAACTAACCTGATGCAGACCATGCTGCAAGATCTCCAAGCCAAAAGAGGCTTGGAAGGGACTACTTTACCTAGGGACACTTTTTTACTCGGGTGGGGCTGGGGAGGAATACTTACCTGGGACTACTTTGGAGGCTATTTAAACCACGCCCGAAGAGCAGCACACATTTCGCGTTATTCTGCATCCAGCAGCGTAACGCTCACCGTGCCTGCAAGTCTGCATCCAGTCTTCTGCCACGCCCGCCTCGAGTTTGGAGCGCCTAGAAAAAGGGAGAACGAAGGGGACAAGGTTAGAACAAGAGCAATACCTTTGATCCTTACCTGAATTCCCGATCCATCGCGCCTTCGAGCTGGAAGAAAGAAGTTATTTTATGCGTGTCGCCTCGCCTGCTGCAGTGTCGCGCTGAACTCACCGGCCTTCGCAGCATCTTCACATTCCACTGCATCCTCCTGCATGTTCCCGCCGCACTCCGGCACCTAAGGAGAAGACAAGAACAGCAAGGTGAGCCAAGGGAATACACAGAGGAATATTAGTTATCCCCCAATAGACTTACCTGATTTTAATACCGGGGGTACTATTCCTCTTCACGGGTCGGCGCAGCTTCCACTGCATCTTCGCCGAACCCCGGCCCCTAAGGGGAAACAAAAGGACAGCAAGGTGAAACAAAGGGACTAACAAGGGGAACCCTCCTCACCACAATAGACTTACCTGATTTTACCACAGGAGGCATTATTCCCCGAGACTTCATACTTTCTCTCAGCGCCTGAATAAGGGAGAAAGCAACAGGTTACATATTGACATTATTTTATCGAACTGTGTTGGATAATACAAATCCTTACCAGAACATTACCGGTTGCCACGAGGAACTCTTCACTAGGGTCAAGCTGCAACCTGCAAGGAATCGGACAAGAGTGAAAGTCAGGCATTTGAACTCTTACGAACTACATACTTACGGCATCTTGCCGGAAATCTCAGAGTCAATATTGTTCTGGAACTCACCAATTCCTTCGAGCCAGTGAAGCAACTGGTTATCTACGCGCCCCTGCGCTCAATGCAGGATGGAGAGCTCATCTTTTCAAATTATCAGGTGAGACTATAAGAGGGGACATCAAAGGTGATCAGTGGGGAGAACAGCTGGGGTGGGGGGATTTACACTCAACTCCACGGGTGGTTAATTCCCTTTCTCCATTTGCAGAAGAATATTCCTACGGGCCAAGCAAACGAAGCTAGGTGGGCCAGTCTAGTCCGTCATCTCGGCCCTACGCATCACATTGGTGGAGACTGCAGCTGTCCAGTTCTGATCGACGCCTCTGTGGGAACCAGGTGAGCGTAACAGAATGCAAAGCCTACCTACAAATTCCCACCCAGGCGTTATGGATACCTCAGAAACTGACCAATTGGCCCAATTAATAGGGGAACTGAGGGCTGAAGTGCATTCCGCCCGTCAAGAAACCAATGCTCTTAGGAGAGAACTGATTTTGTCAAAGGAGCGAACTGATGACCTTGCTAGGCAACTATTGCAAAGCCAGGCTAGACAAGCACCCCTACCTGGTTCCGGGGGAAATCCAGCTCCTGTTTTATCGAGTAACCCTGTGCAAATAAACCTTCCAGGAAATGTTCTATTAGCTCCACCCGAACGCTTTGCCAGAGATCCCAAAAGGTTTGCCGTGTTTATGAACCAGTGCCGCTTGCACTTTTTATGCAGACCTGGAGCCTTCCCAAACGATCAAGCCAAGGTAGCCTTTGTATTGTCATATCTCAGCGGCAGTGCAGCTGATTGGTCAATTCCACTAGTTACTCAGGATGACCCAATTCTTCGGGATTTTCAGGGCTTTCAAACGAGCATGGAAAGACTATTTGCCCAGCACTCCCAAGGACAGGCCCTGGATAACGAACTTTTGTCCCTACGACAGGGTAACCAGGACCTTCTATCCTACATCGCAACCTTTAATAGGTTGATAGTGGAAACTGGATGGCCTGAGGTAAAACGAATCACGTTATTTCATCGAGGGCTTTGAGGAAAACTCAAGGATGTCTTGGCTCAAGTCGTGAACCCACCTCAAGACTGCGCTGAATATATAGACTTAGTGGTCCAGTTAGATCACAGACTACAGAACAGAAAGGCTGATCAAGCCAAGTTTGAGAATCGGGTGTTGGACAAAGCCCACGCTAACCCCAAAGGAGCAGATACTGCAGAACCCATGCAAATCGGAGGGGTTAAAGGACCCTTAACCCAGAAGGAAAGAGAAAGGAGACGGCAAATGCAATTGTGTCTATATTGTGGAACTTCTGGGAATTTTCTACGGGATTGCCTTGTAAAACACCCACGAAGGTGGTAGGAGCTGCTGATAAAAGCCATATGGAGTCAGACTCGGGAAACGACCACGCCCGACAAGCGTAGAGGTCCACTTGCCGAGCTTGAAGAAGGATACTCAGACCTCGCATTTCATCATACCAATGGTCCTCGTAGATCCAGGGCAGCCATCGCGTATGCACGCAGTAAGGGCATACATTGATAGCGGGGCCATAGGAAACTATGTGGACTACGAATTGGCTTCCAGGATGAATCTACCTCTCTGCCAAAAAACCACCTCAGATGTCATCACCACAGTCGATGGAACTGAAATTGCCTCTGGGCCTGTAACTCATTCCACCGCAGAGATGACACTATTGGGTCAGCATGGGCATTGAGAGACTATTGTGTTTGATCTAATCAAAGCCCCACAGTTCCAAATAAAACTGGGGATACCTTGGTTGGAAACACATAATCCTTGTATTGATTGGCGAGAGAAGAGAATAACCTTCCCGGATTGTGCACAAACCTGTTACCCAAAGAAAAGTCTGAACGCAGGCCTGGCCACAGTAACAACAGCAGTCATGCAACTACCTCCTGAATACCAAGAATTCCAGGATGTCTTCCAAAAAGAACAGGCAAACACCTTACCACCTCACAGATCGAACGATTGTCAAATCGATCTCATACCCAGGGCAACAACCCCCTTGTAGCAGGATCTATGCCCTTACGGAACCTGAGAACCTTCACCTATGACAATACTTAGACCAGTACCTTGCCAATGGCTTTATTCGCCCATCCAAGTCCCCTGCATCTTCAGCTTTGTTCTTCGTGCCCAAAAAGGAAGGTGACCTCAGAACGTGCAAAGACTACCGCGCATTGAACCAGATAACTGATCCCTGAGCTACTAGACCAAGTGAAGGACGCTTGCATATACACTAAATTAGATCTCCGGGGGGCATACCATCTGGTACGTGTAAAAGAGGGCGACGAATGGAAGACTGCTTTCTGCACTAAGTATGGGTTATTCGAATACCAGGTGATGCCTTTCGGGTTGTGCAATGCACCAGCAGCCTTCCAATACTTCATGAACAATGTCCTTCGTGAACTCATTGACGTTTGTGTTGTTGTATATATCGCTGATATTCTAGTATACTCCTCTTCAGAATCTGACCATGTGAAGCTCGTCCGAGCAGTCCTTGAGAAATTGCGCCAGCACAAACTATATGCAAAACTGGAAAAATGCGTTTTTCATGCCACAGAAGTTGAATTCCTTGGGTTTATCCTAACCCCAAAGGGAGTCCGAATGGACTCACGAAAGGTGGACGCAATCCTTAAGTGGCCATCACCAAGTTCAGTTAAAGGAGTACAAAGCATGCTCGGCTTTGCCAATTTCTACAGCAGATTCATCACAGATTTTTCACATGTTGTACATCCCATCACAGCACTCTTGCGAAAAAATAAACGTTTTATGTGGACTGAAGAAGCTGAAAATGCCTTCCAAGAGCTGAAAGCGAAATGCAAGTCTGCACCTGTATTAAAGCACCCGTGCCCTGAACTTCCATACATAGTGGAAACTGATGCATCCAGTCTAGCCATGGGAGCTGTCCTGTCTCAAAAGGACCCTGAAACTGGCCAGCTTCACCCAGTAGCATTTTGGTCCAGAAAGTTTTCGGCACCCGAGTTAAACTATGCGGTTACCGACAAGGAGTTATTAGCCATTAAATCCACCTTCAAGGCTTGGCGGCATTATCTTCTCGGTGCCAGGCATACCATTACTGTGATCACCGGAACTCACAGTATTTAAAGACAGCCAAGGCCCAATCGTCACGGCAACTCCGATGGGCATTGTTCTTTGCCGAGTTCGATTTCGTGATAACCTATCAACCAGGTTGTAAGAATGGAAAAGCAGACGCCTTATCCCGAATAGGGATGGGAGAGGCAGAAGTGAACCCAGAACCAGTACCTATAATTTCCGAACAAAGGATTCTTGGCATGACTACTCTACAGACACTAGAGGACATTCAGGTAAAGATCCAGCAACTCTTTGATCCTACAGCCCGGCAGGACTGGGTAAAGAAAGGCCTGTTCTACTCTGTCACCAATGATCTGCCTTATTACCAAGGGCGGCTATTTCTGCCACACAAGGAACTACAAGAGCTAGTCATTTCCAGTTATCATGATACCCTAATGGAGGGGCACCTAGGTATTGCAAAAACTGAAGCTAAAATTAAAAGACAATTCTGGTGGCCCACCTGGCGAAAGGATATTAAATCATTTGTGATGTCTTGTGGCATTTGCGCCGAAAACAAAAGTCAAAAGAAGAAACCAGCTGGACTCTTACAACCTTTAGACATTCCGCCTACACCATGGCACACCTTATCGTTAGACTTTATTACTGATCTACCCCCATGCAATGGATTTAACACCATTCTAGTTATTGTGGATCTTTTTTCCAAGATGGCCACTTTATTCCTTTAAAGGGATTACCTTCAGCTTCAAACCTGGCCAACGAGTTCCTTGAAAACATTGTTTGCATACACAGATTTCCGTCCGTATTGGTCTCTGACCGGGGCAGTCAATTCATTTCACATTTTTGGAAAAAATGCTGTCAATTGGCGCAAATCGATGTGAGGTTATCGACCAGTCACCACCCCCAGACCGATGGTCAAACGGAGAGGACCAACCAGACTCTCAAACAATATCTGCGTTGTATGTTACATCAGACTGAGAGTAATTGGAAAGACATTCTTTGGATCGCCGAATATGCATACAATAATTCAGTACACTCTGGAACTGGACAATGCCCCTTTTATACCTTATATGGGCACCATCCGCGAACCTCAGACCTTGACTCACCCCAACTCTTAGAAATTCCCGCAGTGGACCACCTGCACGCTATGATTACACAAACCTTTAACAAAGCAACTACACATTTAAAACAGGCGAAAGAAAAATACAAGAAAGATGCTGATCGGCATAGAATGATACTCCACAATACCAGATAGGGGACCAAGTATGGTTAGCCACAAAACATATACCTCTAAAAGGTAACACGGACCTTTAACCCCAGATATTTGGGACCTTACTCTTTTAAGGCCATTATCAACCCGGTGGCTGTCAGGTTGGACTTACCTGCTAATATGCGAATTCACCCCGTCTTTCATGTGTCACTTTTGAAGCCAGTGCAACCAGGGACAAGACTAACCAAGCCATCAGACCCCATCCTTGTAGACGGAGAACTCGAATTTGAAGTTAAGAACATCCTGGACTCCAAGCTGATAAAGTGAAAATATTTTTATTTAATCGACTGGAAAGGTTACGGACCACAGGAAAGGTCATTGGAACCTAGTGACCATGTTCATGCACCCTGATTGGTGAGAAAATTCCACCGAAATTTCCCAGACAAACCGAAACCACAGGGAAGAACGACTTTAGGAGGGGCCTTGGGAGGGGGGGTGCTGTTATGATGCCTACCCCCGGGGACCCAGACCAAGTCCAGAAACCCCGGAAGCAGGCATCAAGTTATCCCAAGCAAGCCCAACAACCCCTGCTAGGGACTATTTGGGTGCAGTCCTGGTGCCTATGGCGCCAGGCTCATATGGAGAGTCAGTCCTGGCGCAATAGGCGCCAGGCTCATAGATTAAAACTTACCTCATGCAGACCATGCTGCAAACTTACCTGATGCAGACCATGCTGCATGAGCTCCAATCCAAAAGAGGCTTGGAAGGGACTACTTTACCTAGGGACTATTTTTTACTCGGGTGGGGCTGGGGAGGAACACTTACATGGGACTACTTTGGCGGCTATTTAAACCACGCCGAAGAGCAGCACACACTTCGCGTTATTCTGCATCCAGCAGCGTAACGCTCACCATGCCTGCAAGTCTGCATCCAGTCTTCTGCCACGCCCGCCTCGAGTTTGAAGCTCCTAGAAAAAGGGAGAAAGAAGGGGACAAGGTTAGAACAAGAGCAATACCTTTGATCCTTACCTGAATTCCCGATCCATCGCGCCTTCGAGCTGGAAGAAAGAAGTTATTTTATGCGTGTCGCCTCGCCTGCTGCAGCGCCGCGCTGAACTCACCGGCCTTTGCAGCATCTTCACATTCCACCGCATCCTTCTGCATGTTCCCGCTGCACTCCGGCACCTAAGGAGAAGACAAGAACAGCAAGGTGAGCCAAGGGAATACACAGAGGAATATTAGTTACCCCCCCATAGACTTACCTGATTTTACCACCGGGGGTACTATTCCTCTTCACGGGACGGCACAGCTTCCACTGCATCTTCGCCGAACCCCGACCCCTAAGGGGAAACAAAAGGAAAGTAAGGTGAAACAAAGGGACTAACAAGGGGAACCCTCCTCACCACAATAGACTTACCTGATTTTACCGCCAGAGGCATTATTCCCCGAGACTTCATACTTTCTCTCAGCGCCTGAATAAGGGAGAAAGCAACAGGTTACATATTGACATTATTTTATCGAACTGTGTTGGATAATACAAATCCTTACCAGAATATTACCGGTTGCCACGAGGAACTCTTCACTAGGGTCAAGCTGCAACCTGCAAGGAATCGGACAAGAGTGAAAGTCAGGCATTTGAACTCTTACGAACTACATACTTACGGCGTCTTGCCGGAAAACTCGGAGTCAATATTGTTCTGGAACTCACCAATTCCTTCTAGCCAGTGAAGCAACTCGTTATTTAAGCGCCCCTGCGCTCAATGCAGGATGGAGAGCTCATCTTTTCAAATCATCAGGTGAGACTATAAGTGTTACACTCACGAAGCGCTGGTCCCTTTGGTCTAGAAGCCAGCTCTGTGGCTCCATTCGGAATGGTACCTTCAAGATGGTGGATCGCAGTACGAACGGTTCTGCTAACACCGTTCCAGTCCTCTCACGTTCGCCAGAGGTACGGCAAACTGCTCACGTGACTCCTTATAGGACACGGAGACTTCCAGCTCTTCGCGTCGCTACTGTTCTAGCGGATGCTCCATGAGTTCGCAACTAGGCAATCTCAATCCTCAGCCGAAACCTCTTACCTCTGACCATTACTAACCCCTCTTCTCTTAACTTTCCAGATTCTCTACTCAGCATTCTTTGCGGACACAAATCCCCCGGATTCATCTTGCGTCTCATTCTGAAACGCCGCCTTTGAGTTCTCGAGCTACTGTATTCTGGGTAATAATAAAAACTCCCGTCCAAGTGCCTTTCTGAATCTTTCTTCGAGTATTGTAGGATTTGATTCTACGGGCTTACTCACCTTTACTTCCTTCCGACAGACTTGTGTTCCAATCGCCCTCTCTGTGTCCCGTATTCTCGGCTTCTCTCCTGGTATTTCCAATCCGGCTGGTTAAGAGGTCAGGGGAATTAGTCTCTTTCCTGTTTTCCCCATTTCCCTTTCTGTACTTCTGCTATTCATCACTTTGCTTCTCATTTCTTCCCTCTCCAGAAGCAGTCTTCCGATACTCAACGCCACGATCGAATTGGCGACATCAGCCTGCGAACGACACTCCAATCTTCGGATCCTGTGCTCAACCAGGGTTTTCTTCCCCAGAGGGTTTCCCTGACTGGCGCGTACCTCTCGCTCTGGGTTTTCCTACCGGGTAAGAGGCTGATGCGTTGGTCGGGGAGATTCTTGAGTTCAGCATTTGCTTCCCGTTGAACATATCAGTCTGCTCAGGTAAGACCTCCAAACCTATTTAATCAGGGGTTTCTTAAAGATCCATTGAACCTAGTCTAAGTATCTAGTAATCATTAACAATAAGAGGGGACATCAAAGGTGATCAGTGGGGAGAACAGCAGGGGTGGGGGGATTTACGCTCAACTCCATGGGTGGTTAATTCCCTTTCTCCATTTGCAGAAGAATATTCCTACGGGCCAAGCAATCGAAGCTAGGTGGGCCAGTCCAGTCCGTCATCTCGGCCCAACGCGTCACATTGGTGGAGACTGCAGCTGTCCACTTCAGATTGACGCCTCTGTGGGAGCCAGGTGAGTGTAACAAGACCCTCAATGTTTTTGTCCTTTTTAAACCAAAGACATCTCTTTTTTACTTGAAAATTGAACTCTTAGTAATCTTAACTAACCATATACCCAGACTGGGTTCTATAGAGAGCGGCTGTGTGACCTAGTATTCCAATTGGTCTCCTGCTTCACATGTATTTTGAGTTTGGGTGTCTCCAAATTCGTCGCAGCCAGCTCCTTTTTGAATATTTGGATATAAATTGTTTGAATGAATCTTCTTTTTGCTTAGAATTCTGAACATTTGAGATACGGGGATTTACTATCAAGTGGTGCCCAATCACTTCCCTTCTTATTCCCAGTTCCTTCCAAGTGGGGTTAGAATCTGCCATGTCATGCATATATCTATTGCTGAGATCCTTTCTCCCATTCAGAACAGGGTCTAATCTCATTTGACAGGTGTCAATTTTAGCCACCAATTCAGAAGTCAACACACTCAACTAATGCTCTGAACAGGCACAAACTGCGGTCTCCTCCTTAGCATAGACTGACAAGGATATGTTGATAAACCCTGCAGAAAAACCAAAAGCGCTACTACACTTTTCAGTAAACAGCTGATCCAGCCAGTTGCCACATATTGGTGGGGAGTGTTCATCTGTCCTGTGGACAGCATACAGAGCTCTAGTGTCCATTTAAAATTTCAAACTGGATGTTCCTGTATGTTTCTCCAAATCCTCAGAACTAGACTCATGACAGCTAGAGGGCTCAAACACGCCATGTTCCAGCACAGGGTGGATCTCACACCATCAGTCAGAACTTCATGTTGGTGAATCTGAACCGCCTCAACACCCAACCTTGGTGGGTTCACCAATTCCCATAATACAGTTTGGCTCACACCAATCTGCTATAAGGGGTAGGTGAGGGGTCAGAAATGAGAGACGGACACAAAGTTCTAATTTTCTCAGCATTTGTCATGTTTATTCAAACTAAACGGGGGATGGGATAAAGTTCTACCTGTCCCTTTCCTAACAAGAATGTTCCTACCTAGAAAACTAAAGCTAGCGAGAATTGACCCTGTCTCCAAATATATCTGACCCTCGCACTAACCTATACAACCAAAATGTGTAAGGTAAATGTATCGGTTTCCAGTACAACACAAATGTGCAAAAGTTCAAAATGATAGTTCCAACAATGTAATCCTTGTGTCCAGGATTTGAGTCCCTTCCCCTGAATCAATTCAGGAAGACTTTTGAAAGAGTTTTATCCTAACAAGATTCTATTCAACTCAATGAGAAATGTCTCTTTCATCTGTAAGGAAGGCATGGTATCAAACAGTGACGACAGACACAAGTGATCACAGTTAAAGGGTGTTTATTGAACTTCAATGGGTTAGTAAAATGCCTATCTAAACCTGAATCTAAAGATGAGAGCAATCTACGACAATCAAATAATAATAATGCAGTCTTAGTGGAGTCAGTCAAAATAAAAAAGGCCTATACTAATAAACTTATTACCAATCCTTACTTTTAAATGCAGAATGGCGTGGGATAATAATGTATGCAAAAGAAAGGTGTTCAAGAAATGAAATGTCAGTATAGTTGAGCAGTTAACTACCCTTCCCCACGTTTTCAGCACGGGGCAAGGAAGAATGTGTGGGTTTCGCACACACTCTAGCTTCTTGGCCACAAGTTAACAGTTCAACATTAAGGCAGCAGGGCCTTACATCAAAGTCTCTCTCGCAATGACAGTCTCTTATCGCAGAGGGCCAGAAGTAGCAACACAAAAGTTCCTCTCCTTTGTCAGGGTTTCACTTTCACAAGTTCAAGACTTGTCTCCCTCCTTCGGGCTCAGACCATGGGTCCCCCATCGTCCAGGCTCAGATGCCTTTTCTACAATGGTCACAATTTAGTCTCCCTCATTTGGGATCGGTCCACAGATGCCCCTCGTTCGGTCTGGTCTCCCCTGTTTGGGCTCGGCCCATGGATCTACCTCGTTCTAGCTCAGATCCCCTTTTGATACCAGAATCGAAGACTTTCGAATGTGCGATAGGTTTTGTCACAGGACCACTCCGATTTACTTCACACAATTTACACTTCACATCAATCGTTTGCTTTAGTTTCCTTTTGTCAGGGTACCGTACAGAGACCTTCAACTGAGCACATTCACAGTGCCGGAACACTCTGTCAACGGTGTCATATCTTTTCTTCTAACGTTCAAATATTCATCAGCAATTTAGCTACACTCGCGTCTTTCATCACACGCATTTAACAATGTTCCTTACAGCGCTCACTTTGCAATTTTGGCGCTTGAAACCTTGACTTCAACACAGACTGGTCTGGCATTGGTCTCCCCAACCCACTGGCTTTGTTGTTCTCCGTCATTTCTTTGTTCTAGGAGCCAAGGACGATACCACTGCGTCTGCACTCCTCCCCACCTTGGTCAGTTACGTGGGAGGATCCTCAATATCTCTGACACACAATGCAGGATTCTTAAGCCTTGTTTCCTGGTCTTACATTTTCTGCCTTGAAGGTTTCTTGAAAGTAATGGTTGTGTGTCAAAAAGGCTGCCCTTCTCCAAAACCTCACATGCCTGGCCATCTTTCTCCCCTCGTTCAACTGCCAACTCAAAACTGCTGCTACTTCATGTGTTTTGCCTTGCTCAGAGTGTGCTCTTGTTATCTGTCTTTTATCCGTGTGGAGAAGTGTAATGGAAGTCAGGTGTAAGTGATTGTCAATATTTGCCTGACCTCACCTGACAATAGTATTGGACGAGTCTGTTTTCTCCCAGAGCGGGCTGCCCGTGTAAAGATGTTTGTGCTGGAAAAGGGGGTGGGGATCGAGTTTCTAAATATCCCATTGGGTACGATGGCATAAAGGTGTTACAGGGAAGAGAGGGATACCGCGTCTCACCACCTGGTGTCCCACTCCCCGAGGACCCCTCACCCAGGTGATCCTCCCACACTGGTCCACTCCCAGGATCTGGATCCAAAGGTGATGGCCTAGCCCTGGCCACCTGAGAGAGAGATCCGCGGCACTAGCCGGTGAGACAGTGTTAGGGAGAATTCGCAAAATGTGCTAATTTCCCTTACCTTTTGAGACCCCAGCAACTTTGCTGGATTTCTAGGATTTGATTTTTTTACCTGGGAAGAGTGAGAGCCTTTTTTCCCACTCTTCCATGTATTTTGATGTGTGTTTTACTTTTGTGTTCTTTGGATATGGAGTTTTAAAACAATCATCTCTTTCTGTGTGTCACACAGCACCTTCAGTGCAGTGGCACAGGGATGTTTTCCAGACTTCCCAAGCTTTAAATACCTTCTCTGGGACGGACTACTGTCTCCCAGAGCATTTAAAGTTAAATTGACTTTACTAGTCTCTTTAAATTTACTGACCCAGCACACACTATCATACTATAGAGTGCTGGAGGGGTTGCCTAGCTTCCCCTGAGTCAAAACACTCATGTAACGATCAAATGTTACCCTTTCCTACTTTAAATGGCTGGTGGCAGTGGTTTAGATCAAACTACCATGATTTTTCCCGAAAAAATTGGGTCAGCCATGTTTTTCAATATGGCAGCCCAGACCCATCTGTATAAACAAACTCCGGCTTTTCTTTTTCGCCATTTCTTTTAGTAAAGCTCCTTCTTGTGTTTGTCTGCACGCGCCCAACCAGGTTTGGTCCTTTTGTTCATTGGCCTTTGGCGTGCTTCAGTGCTGAAGCCCTCGTCGGGCGCCAGGGTGTCTGGGGTGGACAGGATGTGAGGGAGGTGTCAGACACTCCCTGTGCTTAGTTTCCTAGGAGACCTGAATGTACTCTGGCCTGATTGGCCGGCTGGCTGTCCAGCAAGGACAGCCACCATGCTGTGTGAGTGACAGCCAGGCTGGAATGAATGGGGGAAAACTGTTTAAAAGAGGTCTCTGGGACTTGGAAAGCAGAGTCGACCACTGGAACAAAAGAACCGAAGACGAGCTGAAGGAAGAGGACTCCTGCAACTCCTGGACGACAGGTGAAGCCCTGCTGCAGGTCCGAATTGCCTGAAACTCCATATACAGAGAAGCCCTTCAAGGTTAACTTTTTCTCTTGAGTTTGGTGGGAACAACCAACTCGCAAGCCACCTGGACACTGTCCCCATCTGGTCGAATTTTCATCAGAGTGCTGTTGAAAACCGGATAGCCAGATGGAAGGAAACCATTTTGTGGACTTTAAGGCACTCACACCTTAAACCAACGTCTTGCTAAAGCTTTTGGCCTCATCCCTGGGCAGTGCAGGAACCTCCTAATGTCCTCCTTCTTGTCCCCACGACTGAAGCACAGGAACAACGAGATCTGCTCGAACTGCCCGAACTACCAGGAACAACTGCCTCAGCTACAGCTCTTCTTCATTAACAAGGTACTGTGCAAACACGGTCCGGAAATCTTTTCGGCCATTGAGAAAGTGTGTGAAACTTTCCTCAACTACAAAGGCTTGGCCTTCCCTTAACATTCATCAAACTTTTCGCCTAGCCAAATTCTTCTAATCTCCGTGGCAAAGACTTAACCGTTATCTACCAGAAATGTGCTATCCTATACAAAGACTCTGAACCATTGACTTTGGCCCAGACCTATTCAGAATAATTGCTGGTTGTAGTTAAATGAAACCCTTTGCCCTGCCAATGAATGTATTTGGGCTGTCTATTCTTATAACCTTGTCTTTTTACCCCTTTATAAGTACTTGAAATGCCATTTTGCTCCCACTTCAGGGGAGCTAAACTTGTTCATTTACTTACCGGTTGTGTATTTGTGGTTTATTAGTGTGTGATATTGAGCTGCTCTTGCTAGTGTAATGTTTTGGAACTGACTGAGTAAATAAATATATATTCTTTTACCAAGAAACCTTGGTTGGGTGTATATTTAAATCACTGTATTTGTTGGTCCTTTGTGTAACTTGTTCTACTGCTCACTTAAACTCTTGAGATAAGTCTGGCAGCTCAGCCATCGCTACCACTTTACTGTGTAGTACAGGCTTGTACCAAAGGTGAAATTGGGCTTACACTTGTAGTCTTAATTGCATGCAGTTTTCCCAAAGGGTACTGCAGGTGATTCTGCCTAACAGACACCTTCTGTTTCTCACACATCCAACACGTTCCTCAAAGTGGCAAAGTAAATGTCTCTTCTACGATAGTACTTTTAAAAACCAAAGCAACTGTTTCTTTCACCAAATATTCTTTTCAAGATGTCAAAATGATTACTTTGGCAGATGTAACAAGTCTGTTCCATAGAATACTTTTCTCTTGATGTTAATAGAAGTGTTTTTTTTTTACCAAAGGTTTTTCTCAGGACGTCAAAGTAAGAGTTTCCCTCATAGAATACTTTTGTCAGAATGGCAAAGCAAATGTCTCCTGTTGTACAATAGTTTGTCAGGATAATAAAGCAAGTATTTTCTTTCCACACCACTGTTTGTAGCGACAAGGTTTTCTCCTTTACCCAAAACTTCCTGCTAGGAATGGTTTCTGCTTTACTCAACTGTTCCTTTGCTGGTTTACTCGCCTGCCAGGAATGGTTATGTCTCTCTGCTTGTTGAAATGCTTGTTCCAGGTTTCTCCACATCGACATCTCACACGAGGAGAATTGAACAATGTGTGCCTGTTTTTTTACTTATGCAATGTGGGTTCCAGGTTTCCTCAAACTGACATCTCAAGTGAGGAGGATTGTAACCTTTCTTTCTCTCCTACAAAGTCTCTTGGATGGTGGCTTTTTGGGATCCAGGTTTTCCCAAACTGACATCTCATGTGAGGGAAATGTTAACCTTTTTGCCCTTTCTTTCACTTCTTCAAAGTTTTTTGGCTGGTGGCAATGCCAACTCCAGGTTTTCCAAAACTGACATCTCATGTGAAGAGAATTGTACCTTTCCTGCCCTTTCTTTCTCTTCTTCAAAGTCGCTTGGCTGGGGGCAATGCAGGTTTTAGCTTTCCCCAAACGGAAATTGTACCCTTTTTGCCGTTCTTTTCCACTTGGTCGGTATTCCAATAGCCTCCCCAAGTGTCCTTCAACTTTATAACACATTCCAGCCCCTAACTCCTTTTGGTTGACCACCAGTTTAACGTGTAGTAACGAAGAACGGTTGCCACGCCAGTTTCCCCAAGCACACAGAATCTTTCTTGGGTCCCGCGTACGTCTCTCGCGCCTCTGCCAATGGAACCAAGGGTCCACCAAAGGCACATCACGACTGGAACAACAAAATAATCCGAAAAAGAGTGTACACCAAGCAGGAAGTAGCACCGTTTATTGTAGGCCCAGACACAGCTGGGAGAGCACGGTTCAAACAACACAGTGGATCAGAACTTTGTGAAGAGAGCTGTCAACACAGCCCACTGTGGGCATATTTTTAATACAGAATCAAAATAATTTGCATGAGCACAGTTGAAACATTTTAGGAAATTCCATACAAAGCTGATCGGTGGGACTACGTCAGTCTTCTATATCGAAGTATAGATTTACCACTCATGATTGGTGCTGCTGTTCTGACCCCTGTTGTACAACACAACCACAAAAAACATCCCACACCACCCCACAATGACATATAGTAGCATTATGTGATTGTGCTCACCTCTGGAACTTTATTAATCTGCCATTGGTCAGCTCTCATGGAACACACAAGGCAACCTGAGCTTGGCAAAGGGGAGACATTCACAAGGTATCCGACCAATGAGGTGCCCCACAAAAATCAGCAAGGACACAAAACACTGTTGCACCCTAGGGATCCTGAAACTCTCTGGGTGATTGGTCCCCTCCCAGGTCACTCCCTCACAGCACACCCCTCTTCCCAGGCCCATCTGCCAAGGGGCGGTTTGAAACTGCTTACGCCACCATGATTTTATTTTTATTTGCCTGCATTTACTTGTTAATTCTATACATTTCCCAGCGCGAACCGAGGTGCCTGGCTCATAGTCCTCGAATTCATCTATTGGTCCCATTCCCCTGCGGCCACGTTCTCCTGGGAATGGCCAACTTGCAACATTTTTCTAGCACATTGCTGCAGCTGAGCGCCTAGGAAATTAATGTTTGCTCCGGCCCCTGGGTCTGGAGCTTCAAAAAGACAAAGGCTTTCCTTACCTATGGCCTATGCTCCAATATGGTTGCTATATTGTTTATTCCATGCAGTATGGCCACTTCTACCCCGTACTCCTGCCCCTCCTTTCTATCCCTAGCATGCCCCTTTGCCCCATGCGCCACTTAGTGCCCCCAAACCTGTTCTTCCCCACGGACTCCTCTAGCTGCACCTGCGCACACGGAGCATAGGTTATGCTGTGCAGATGTCAGTGATGTCCCCACCTATAGGAGTGCACCCTCCCTTTTCCAATGTGCTCCCCCGTCAATCACGTAATTGGTAGGTGCGACCCCCCCCCTTGGCAGTACTGAATTTGAACCTTTACCGCAGGGTATTGCAGCCGCTGACCTCCACCAGAGTCCCTCTCCTCCGGTGTGCATTGCCGCCAGGCGGGTGCCCGTGAGCATCCTCCTCCTTCCTCATGGCTCACCTCTGTGACTCTGCCTCAGAGCTCTTCTCCGCTCAACGTCCTTCGTGGCTTTCCGCTCCTACTTCTTCCTTCAAACTACGACCACCTCTTGCTCTCCTTCTAAACTCCTGTGCGTGGCAAGTCGCACCATTTTTAAATCTCCCGCACAGCTGATAATTCTGTAAACAACTAGTCTGCGCCTTTAATTGAAGGTTGCTCCTATTCCACATTAACTCTTATCTCCTCTTTCTCGTCCAAGTACCGTAGGTGTAATGGGAATTGAAGTCCATACTATTTTTAAACTTTTCAATGCTATTTTGATTCAGTTTTGTGTTGAACTTAAATTTGTCAGAACCAGAGAAGGTTATGTGAACATGATGTGCATTTATATTGTATTCAGGACTTTTACCCAGGACAAAACCATTATAATCAGGGGACGTCACATGTGACCCATGGATTCCTAAAGTGTAAAGCTTATTCTGTTTAGGTGTTTTTTCATATAATGTTCTCTGGGTTTTAACATGGAAGGAACTTGTGAAAGCATGCCATCAGGTATTTGGGGATTATAGAATCTTCATCTTAACAAAAAGAAGAACATTGCATCTCTCCTAAGGGAGTCATCACTTCTCCCCGATAGCCATCTCCTCCCATGTGACCTCCCTCATAACGCCACCTCCAAAGTCAGGATCAGGTAGCGACTGCCTTCCCCTAGCCACGCGGGAGGAGACTTTAGGCTGGGGATCAGTAATGACTCCACAGGATTCATCGCAGGTTTCAGTGTAAACAAGAGGGAGATTGCCTCAGCAAAATCTCTGGCTGACCTTGCTGATGTGGGGTCAGATGAGGAGACACTAGGTCATCCTCACTAAAGCCATTAGAAGGGCTGTTCTGGCACAGCACAAGGAGACACTCAGATTCCTCTGGCCCCCTTTCTGTACCCATAAGCAGGGCTCCAATTCTATCTCTCAAGACAGAATCTCCATATTATGCATAGGAATCTATATGGTAACCTTTCTAGGTTCACCAATGCCTTCTGAATAGTTTACCTTGATAAGCAGGGAAACTTGGCAAGGCCCAGATCACTCACATGTTTTCAGGGATTTAGGAAACGCGACTGACAGGAGAAGGTCCCACTCCATTCTCTGGGGCTCCCTAAGGGCTCCAATCAAACCTGGGAGATAACTAACATGTCTCTCTCTCAGACCACCTTCCTGTGGATGACAGTTAAGTGACACTTGACAGGTCACTACACCCTCTTTCCACTAGGTCTGACCATTACGGAGTACAGCAGAGGAACTACCTCTGGTACTGACACACTGTAGGGTGTCAATGACTAACAGTCAATCTCTGTGGATTGGCACAAATACATATGGTGTGATCAGCAACCACCAACTGTAACTTATTGCCCGAGATCTCCAGTGCAAAAGAGCTAACCAAATTAGGCCTGGTTTCTGGTACACATGGGCCCACTCCTAAAAGTGACTCCTGAAATGACAGAATATTTTTCTCACTCCTGTCAACCTGGTGACAGCCAGCAAGACCCCTACAGTGGTTTGTTTCTGGGACCCCCTTCTTGGGCCACCAATAATGTATTTTAGACCACTGTGGTGGTTTCCCGACATTAGGATGAACCACCAGGGGAATGTGGGAGGGGGAAGGTCCACACATCCTGAGGAAACTCCAACCTCTCAAGATGTCCACTGATGGGCTCTGTAAGCTTACTTTCCAGTAACTAACCCACCTTCCTGTGGTATTCTTTGCTTGTATGGAGGGGAGCACTCCCATTGGAAGGAGGCCCTTCTACACAGGCCTTTTATAGATGGTTTCTTTCTCTATTGGCCCATACTTCTTTCCCCTAGGGATCTCCTCTACCAGCAAGCAGGGTAGTTCAGATGGTCCATAGGATCCAAGACCTTCTGGTGGTCCTTCTTCTAAGCTTGGATTAGAGAAACTAAAACCTACCTCACCAGATATTGTAGGTAGGGAAGGGTGAATATTATCCATCCCTCTGCCTCTTCTTCTGACTCCTCTGCCCATGGGTTTCCCCTTAGGCTTTCCCTTAGGCATGGCTAAGGCAGCCTGGATCTGAGACCTAGTGCTCTGAGAGTCTGGGTAGTGTCTTTCATGACCTAAGTCTTGATGATTGATCTCATCCAGAACTCTTCTAGGAACAGCTCTCATAATATTAACAGATGCCCTGACTATTTCACTATTCACAGCTCCCATGACAGGTGCTACTGGAACAGTGAAAGAGGGCCTACCAGCCAACTGAGTATCCCCCACAGGATTTCTGGTAAAAACCTTTGGGTTTTGCATGGAGGAAGCTACATCAAGAAGACTGTACCCAGTGTTCCTAACAGTAGAGGTACTTACACCTGCTACCTGAACACTATCCTCATAGGAAACATGCGTAAGGAACAGAACTGGGATGGGAGCAGATGCTCCAGCACTACTAGTTTCCAAGGTTGTCCATGAATTAACTGAATTCAAATAAACAAATGGAGAAACCACCAAATTTTTATGGTCGTAAAAACAAAATTCCTACTTGTTTTTTGCATTTTTATTTTTTTTTAATAATGGAGACCCCGCAATCCCCACCTCATTCCCTTACCTTAACTAATACCCATACCTCACCCCACACCAATATTGTAATAAAATGTGCAAACATTTCACACACATAAATTGGCCAAAAAAAGAGAGGTCATTTCTTCCTGGGGATTCAGTAATTTCTACAGATACCAGGTTCCAAGGACTAGTGTAGACTATCTTCAGATTCTTCACTTGTGGGGAAGGAATCTAAAGAGAAGGTCACCCCTGCAAACCCATCTTCCTAATCCTGAGAAAAAGGCCAGACTTGCAGCGTGGGCCCGCAAAGTCTTACCTTTACACTTGGGGTCCCCTTCCTGTGGTCACTGGCTTCACAAGTGTAATAAGTCCCACTGGGTCTTGACACGTAGGGAGGCTTAGAGAAACCATTCCCAAGCTTGGGAGGACTAGTCCCACTACCCTGACCTGACTCTTGAGACTTCCCCTTATTAAACATTTATTGGGAGTCCTCTGCACCCCCCACCGACTTTCTCTTTCTGCTTCTTTCCCTCCTCCTGCTTACCAGAAGCATGCTTGTCTTAATGGGACACTATGTGAGACCCATCAGCCATCAGCAACTGCTAACCTCTTAGGATTTAACTTAGAGTCAGCCAAATGTTTCTTAGGCTCTAGGGAACAAGAGGCCAAAATGTGCTCAAGCATGACCAAGTAAATCATGTCCTCAAAGATGGTTACTTGATAGCCCTCTACCCTCGACCTAGCCACACACGTTTTTCAAAGAACCAGTAGCAAAAGTAACATAAGTCATACATTCTTGTGTTTGTACTCTCTAACTCTCCTCAAGTATTGGGCAGGAGACTTCTCAAACTTTAAGATGAGAATGTGCTTAAGTTCTAAAATCTTGACTTTCAGCCTTCTACGTTTCCATAATGGCACTGCAGCTATAGCAGCCATAATGGGGAAGTCTGCTAAGAAACCATGGAATCCTAAAAGCATCACTCACTCCTTCTACTTCACATGCATTCTCAAAAGTCACAAGCCAATCAATTACGTCAGTCTTCTCCTAATGGCCAGTGAGCAGATTTTTGGGAATCTTGGATGTGAAGAGGACCCAGAACCATCTTGTAAAGACTGGAGGGGGATATCTGTACTCCTGCTCTCTATATAGCAGAGTCGAAGCACAGAGTACCCCAGCCAAGATTCTCTAATTGGTCAAATGTGTGCGAGCAATAAATGCTTAGCTCTCAGGAGGTGATGCGGGCTGGTTCTTAAGTACAGTGTAGTCCCCAAGCACCCACAAAGGAATGTCAACACACTATGTTAGTGATAACACAGTCTTTATATAAATAAGGTTAACGTTATATAGACAATCACAATAACACACTTTGTACTCTGGCAATACTATAATGGCAAATATATACAGGTCTACGTGGTACCACTTTTAACTATCAATTCCTTTGAAATGCATCCACGGCTAACAGCCCAAATAACATACAAATCAGATTATAAGATGGATCAACAATAGACCACAGAAAGAAAGCAAGTTAAATCAAGCAATGGCAGAACAGTCTATCCCACTACCATGAGACCGTTCTGTGTGAGGATCCTCCTACCCGTAAATAAAGGTTATTGACAAGCCCAGTCCAGATGTGCTTAATATAGTTTTGATTCCTTCTAAAGGTTCTATGAGCCCAATGTACCTGGTTTCGTAGAGTTCTTCGATGAGTCGTTGGCGGGCCCTTCTTGAGTGCACCCCCTGTAAGGCAGGAGCCGGGGGTCATCAAGACTCTGTGAAGAAAAGGTGAACACTGTTGTTGAGGCCGCAGCTTTGGTACTTGTGGTGCTCAATGTCTATCGGTCGAAAACGTCCCACAAGATGAGGCGTGCGGTGCACCTATAGTTCATTGCCGCAAAGAGTTAATATGTACTTTGGCCCAGCAAGGGCGTCGGGACTTCGGCGTCTGGCGTCAGCGATTGGGATGTGACTACGGCTGGCAGTAGGATCTTCAGTGGCGTTTTTGAGGTCTTCGGGTGGCGGGAAACACACCGCCAGTTTCTCCTCGATCGTCGACGACCTTGACTTTCTCCAGCCAGATAAAGTGGTCGACGATGATGAGCAAGGGAGTCCTTGTATCAAATGTCTTAGGCAAGGATTGAGCGCAGCAGCTCCGGTCGTTGAGGAGCACAACGTCAAGTTGTCCCTGCTTCTGGGCAACACACTTCGACGGGCTTCCAGCGGTTATAGCAAACCTGCAAACCCTGGTCAACGACGATGGACTTGGATGTGCGGGAGCTTCACTTCGGATTGCCCAGCGGTCCCCTTCTCCGGTCAGCAGCCTTTCGAGGGTCTGGCTTCCAGGGAGCTTTGGCAAAGATCTGTTGGTGCACTATGGTCCCTCGTAGCTCGGGAAGAGGTCTCGTAGCCAGGTCCTCTCTTGGATCAGTTTCTTGAAGGCACAGCAGCTTTCAGATTATGTTGAAGGGAACAGCGGTTCACCAGCTTCCTCTGGCTCGTTTTCGAGAGTAAGCATCAAGTATCGACTTAAGCTTCTGAATGATTTCCATCAGTGAGAGGTCACCAGATATACTGTTGGTCTCCCATTCACTCTGCTGGGTCACACTCAGGCAGCCAATCATTCAGAAGGGCATTCATGCAGTCAGGCAGCCAATAAGGCTCACATTGCATTCAGGCCATTCTCCTCCATCCAGACACTCACAACACGGAATGTGGATTCGGACAAGCATCCAGCCATTCAGCACTCCACACTGCCTTCATACTAGTTTCGGGCAGGGCTGTCTCAGTCATTGTGTCAAACAGCAGATACTAGACACCAATCTGGAAATGCATATATTTGTCACACATTCCATTCACCCTGGTCCCACCCCACGGGCGTACCCACAACATACAGTCATTGGGAAGGCTTCAGCAAGTCTGGCTTGGACTTTTCTCACAATGCCATATATGGAACTTCCACCCAACAGCCAGTCAGAGATAAGGGACAGAGCCAGGGCTTCCCGGGACTTCGGAAAAACAAGGTAACAGGCAATAGAAAGCAAGAGGCCAGAGGGGCCATCATGTTTCCTATCAGGCATCAACTGATTCCAATGGCAGGGCCTGGGTATCCCAAAATGGAGGATATTCCTTGCACCTGTCAGATTCAGCATGGAGCTGCCACCAGCCTATTCCCTGCTCTGTGGGCCACACACAGGTGCCCAAAAACATACACTAGGTGTAGAGGGTTTTACCGCTACCCATTGGTACAGTAAGGGTATCCCAAGGGTCTGTTCACCAAGACCAAAAAGAGGAAGAACCGCACCGCCAGGAGTTCTATATGAACTCCTGCACAGGAAACAAGACAGAACATACATGATAAAGGCATAAAGGACAAGGATACGGAGGCCCTGTCACTCCGATGCATTTCCAGCATCACTCATCTTCACATCCCATTGAAGAAACTTGTGAAGTCTGTAATTTGGCAAACTCCACCTGGTGGTCTCTGCCCTTCTCCATTTCAATTCTCTCAAATTCCAATATTGCCAAGTTGAACTAAAGCTCTTTTTGTTGGAGCTTAAGCCTCTCCTTTTTTATATCAAAAAGTGCCTCAGCCTCTGAAGTTGTTACAGACAAAAGTTCAGAAGAGTCACCCTCCTCCTCCTCATCCTGATCAAAAATAGCTGCAGCAGCCTTCATTACCAGTAATATTAGTTAGGGGAGGTACACCCTTATTCTATTCAAAATCCTGAATCGTGACAATTAATTCAGGTTTGGTGCCAGAGACTGTGAGGCCTCTGTAACCACACAACTTTTTAGAAGAACTTAAGGAAGTGAATGCAGTTGTCTCCATGCTCTCAATTATAGTAATGGACTGTCAACTACAAGGCAATAAGAAATCACAGTGTACTGTGTAAGTTTTATCAAGACACTTCACCAGTGGACAACACTGAGGTACCCAATACCTGATCGTCCACACTGAACATTGCTTGTTAAGTGGAGAGGGTCATCCCACCGCTGTTCACCAATTTATTAGGACTGCTTTTTTATACTCTGGCCTGGTGGACAGTTGTATAGAAGGCCAACCTAGTTTAGTGACAGAGACAACTCTGTGAGCTGTAGCCAAACCAGTTCAAGGTAGCTGGGTGAGTGGTCAAGGCTAAGCCTCAAGAGGTGATGAGGGGTCTGTGTTGAATCAGCAAGGATTCCCCCAGGACACCTGGCCTGGGACACTTCTCATGGGGTCAGGGAAGGCAGACTCTTTCTGATAATGGCCCTGGGGGTGGTGTTCTGAGGGAGGATCACATGGGGGAGGAAGCAGGTCAGGAGGAATCGGAAGCCCCTGTGTTCAACTTTCCCCAAAACCCCAACCTTCTAATGGCTTATTGCAAAACAGAAGTGAGAAAAACTAACTTTATCATTAGGGATTTCAAGTCCCATAATTCCCTAATGTGAGACAGGCATGGAATCAAGAGAGAGGACTCAGACAACAGATGTATATTTCTAAACAAAACGTTATCAATGATCAGGGCGGTGTAACGCCTAACTAACCGAATGCTATGGTGGGATTTTCCCTGCCTAAATAAATCTAAGGAAAGTCTGTGTCTACAAGTCCAAATCAAAGGTCTGTCTGTTTCAGAACCTATGCTTGTCCTCAAAACTACAACAAAATCTAATGGAGAAATGTTATCAACCAAATATAAGTGTTCAATACAGTTCTAATGTAACTTAGTTTCAAAGAGGTCTGAACACATTCTGAAGTTACCTTCTGTAAGATTCACAGGGATCACAGTTTGCATCAAAAGAAGGTCTTAGGTTTCCCTTCCCCAAGTTCAAATGTAACAAAGTTCATACAACACTGCGATCTTGGAACTCCACTCCCCAAGATAAACACACACCAGTTCTTTGGTTCTCAGGGTTCCCTTCCCCGAGACTTATATTGAGCAGTTCACTTGTTTCCTCTGTTCACAAGTAGCCAAAAGAATGCACGGCCCACTTGACCCTTCCATTGGTTAGCTTGACCAAGGACACACACGGTCTATCCACTACAGGTCACACACCCAGCAACCACATGCCTCATCTGTAATTTAACTCTTGATATTGGCAATGTCAGTGTTTAGGAAACATCCTGGTCTAAGTACAATTGTCAGACCACACGGTCCACCAATCACAGGTCATGCAAGCATACGTTTCCCAAAAGGCTGTGGTTCAGTAATATTCAAGGCAACTCTTCAGTGTTCTTATATGTCTTGCATATTATTCTTAAGGTGTTTTTCTGGCATTGTCCTAGAATCATTATGCATTCTTTGGCATTTCATAGTCTGATCAAGTAACAACTTTCTTTTCATTAAAATTTTTCTTGTTGCCCAATATTTAGTAAATGTAATGTTGCATTGTATTTGTCAGGAGGACACCTTTCACTTGATTCAGTTTTCAATAAATGTAGTTTCAAGCTGTGCCGAACTGAATAACACCTTTCATTTAGTTCGGTTTTCAATAAATGCAGTTTTAGTTGTCCAACACCTTTCATTTGGTTCTGTATTCAATAAATGCAGTTTCCAGTTATGCGTTTGTTAAATAACACCTTTCACTTAGTTCGGTATTCAATAAATGCAGATTTAAGTTGTGCAGCACCTTTCATTTTAGTTCGGTATTCAATAAGTGCAATTTTGCATTTCTTCCGTGGGCAGTTACCATTTCCATGGTCCGTTGGAGCGCTCCGGGGTTCCCAATGTCTCCCTCCTCTTACCGGGTCTCTGCAGCTCTGATCAGCTGTTTCTCCCCAAGCAGGAAAACCAACTTGCCAGTTCACTCGGTGCTCCACTACGCACACGCCAGCCTTCGCGCTTGGCTCTGCCTCTGCTCCCTGACAGTGCCTGCTGTACGCCTTCCCTCAAAAGAGTTCCCAGTCCTGCACAGTCACCTTGGCAAGACTCTCGGGATCTCAGTCGGCGTCTCAGCGTTTTGGCTTCTAGCTTCTCAGCACGGCAACTCCTCGGTACTCTGTTCCTTCTGTGACTGCATCTCACATGTGCTTCTGATTGGCACCTTGTATACTGTTCTCTACTACTAACAGGCTGCAGGTGAAACAAGGTATACTCAACTGCCTGACCCTCCTTAAGCCTATTAGCGTGACATGCCTGATCTTTATTACTACATGCCTCCAGATCACTCTTCTTTGTCCCAGTATCATAGTGGTGTTTATAATAGAAGCTATGCACTACTTTTAGTTGTTTCTTCTTCCTCTCCGTACTTAAAGGAAAACTACAGTGGAAGATGGCCCATAAAGGCTAAGGGAGGTGAGGGTAGGTCAATATCAGGAAAGGGGGATACCATGTTGTTAAAGGATAGTTCCGGGACTTTTTTTTTATTGTTCCTACGGTTCGGCCATGTGTTTTTAAGCATAAATCGGTAGATCGTAGAAAACTTTCCTATGGACCTTACCCGACTTTTCGTCCATTAACGCACTCGAAATCAGCCGCCATTTTGTGATAATCCTATCATTTCCCCCCATCGACCTGGCTCACCTGCGTTTGCGGCACTAAATCATATCCCCCGCCCCTGAAACAGACTTTATCAAAACATTCATATTCCCCGCCTCTATCCGTGACGTGACTGTGCTGCGTAGGCAAACGCGCCCAGGCGTCTTCTACGCGACTCCACACAGAACCCGGAAACCAACACAGATCAGCTCACAACACAGCGCGCCACAATTCGGAATATGAAACTGTACTTTTAAATCAAACCGCAAGATTGTAAATTTGGTAAAGTACATTTATTTGACATCAAATGTTTAGAGAATATTCAGCGATTTGCATTTTTCTTTGCTCTCGATCCAAAATAGTTCGTCTTGAGGCAAGCGATGTTCGTGTGCAGTACACAGGGTGTTGGTTTACGATAAAATAAGCTCTTCGGTCGCACTGATAATCGCATGGCTGTTCCAACAACGAGGCACTAGGCCACCACAACGGTATGTATGTTGCATCTAGCCATTAATACTGCATAAGGGCATACTTGTACTTGGCGATCGTCCCATAAAATGGTCAGGGTGGTAACGTTGTTCACGCGGAGAAGCAACTGGCGGTTGTAAAAGCCATCCGCAGGTGTCTGGTACTCGTGACACATACAATAATGAAGGATGCACCTGTTTTAAAAACATAAAAAATGAAATTAGTCTCATCATCAGATCTTTATTAAAATTATTCATTTTATATATTAGGTCGGGAAATTATTTCATAGCTAGGACAGTGCAACTGGGTATTATACGTCATTTCCAGTAACCCGCCCCCTCTCCTCTGCCTTTTTCAGAGCCGCCTGAGCGCCAGTGGACCACTTCGTCACTGATATGATATAATATGGCATTTGCAACGCGCCTATACACAAGTGTTTCAAGGCGTGGCGAGGAGGGAGGGGGGGGAACAAGGAGAAGACAGACAACGATCCTACTAGGCCAGGTGTCATTCAGATCGCGCAAGTGCAGGGGTAGGGGGAAGGTAAAAGTGCAAGGGGAAGGGGAGGGGGAAGTGGAGTACAAGGTAAGTAGCATAAAATAATAAATACATAGGGCCAGCTGGTGGCGAGTGCAAGGTAAGTACAGAACAAGTGCTGGGAAGGGGGGGGCTGTAGGATACTGAGACAGTCCCCCAGTGCAGGGGTTGACAGGGAGGCAGTGCAGGTGGAGAGTGGAAGGGCCCAGGACCGAGGTCGCAGACAGTGGACCAGTTGTAGCAGGGGAGAGGGAGAGAGAAAGCAGAAGCAAAGAGGAAGGTTTTGAGGTGCTTCCGTAAAAGGAGATGGTTCTCCTCAAGATAGTGCGCGGTACAAAACAATATGCCACATAGAACGAACAAGTACAACTTAACCCGTCTTTAAAGCTACTGTATAGTAATTAAATTGCGGTATAAACTCATCTAAAGAGTTACTTACATTATATTTGCATTTTCCATTGTGTCTGTGCGTAGGGCAGCCCCGAAATACCACTCCTTCTATGCCGACGTTATTTCTTCTAATGAACGAACATTAAATGGCTTTCGTTTCTGAAATTATATTTATTATCGTTTATGTTATTGCACCACACCCCCAAAAAGAAGTCTTTCGGGATGGTCCCGGCCTGTCAAGTTCAAATAACAATAGAACCTTATACTGAGTCGTGGGCCATTCCGGCACCCGAGCAAAAAATCAAAGCAGCTGACCTTCACTTTGAACGAGCACACATTCCTAGTTAGCTACATTCAGTGTAAGGCCATCTCACAGGACTTGAAATTTACACTCCATCTTTGCATTTTGTCTGCGTGCATTTGCAGCCCCAGAGAACCATAAATACGGAGACATTCTATATTTTTTGAAAAATGATTTATATTACTGTTTGGTTTAATTTAATGCGCAAATGAACAAGGTTGGATAGACACATTGCATGTACACTGAGCAATCACTTTTATTTATACAATACATAGCTACACATATTCAATGGGCCTGCGACATGAGGAGACTCCAGAGCAAAGTCACAGGTGACACCCGGGTGGTTCGCACAAATGCACGGTGAAGGGAGGGGCAACGGTGGAGAGACACATTGCATGTACACTGAGCAATCACTTTTATTTACACATTACATAGATACACATATTCAATGGGCCTGCAACATGAGGAGACTCGAGAGAACAGACAATCAAATTACAATCATTTAAACCGTGATGTGTATTTCTCAATGAGCTCTGCTTTAGGTGGACATGGAACAGAGGCAATGTTGGGTGGCAATGCAGTTGTCCCCTGCACAGGTTCGTTCACAACTCCATGTATGTGCCTATCTAGGACATCAACAATAAGTCTCTCAATAAACTCATATTGCATATCCTGAAACACTGGTTTGATCACCCATTGTTTACTTCTTTTAGTGAAGGCCTTATTGTAGCGAAGCGTCCCTAAAGTTCCGGTCGCCCTACTTTGTTGGCAGCCAACATTATGGTTATGTGCCAAGACCGCTAGAAGAGTCCGATTTATCATGCCCTCCATGCCAAAATGCAATCGTTTTGGCCTGTACTTTAGGCACATATTGTTGAACACCTCCAAATCTCCTGTGTGGCAGAATTCCGTGAGTCCCCTCAAATCTCTTGTTATAGTTTTATCAAACACAATCTTTTCAATGGCTTTGTGAGTGGGTGATGAAGGAATGAACCACTTCTTCTTCCGTGCCTCCTCTGTGGACAAATGGCCATGTTCACAATTGTGGAAATGTTGGTTTGTGGTCCAGCAGTGAACGTTGCTACAGTGTAGCATTACTGACCGCCATTTTTCCAGTAGAATTTCCAACGACCCTCCACATGTTTTTGAGCTCCACCAAAGATGGTTGCTGATTGACTTGGACCACTGTGAAATACCTTGCATATCTTTTTTTTACCTGCAGCCGACATTTTTTTATTGATTGTTTTTGCAAGATGCCATACGTCAAATTGGTGATTTATATTTTTGTACTCTTCTCTCATTGTCTTGGCAATTGAAACGTGTCTGTCCGTGGCTATCAGGTCGATCACCGTTCCCCGCGATTGTAGTTCTTGCAATGATGCTACAAAGCCAACTTTCTCCATGACCACTGAGGATGTACTTTGTGACACCTGCACGACCACCGAACTCACAATTTTCTTACTTTCCATGTCCTGAAAGTGGTAGGTGCAGTACTTGGCTGAAAGTCCTGGGCTGTCGCACTGTCCATCACCGGCTAGCCTGAACCGTTTGCTCGCGAATGTACTATCAATAGACATTTTTTTCCATTCTCCAAGCTTCGCTAATGGCTGGAAATAGATAATCGATTTGGTATTTCTAGAACTGAGTTTTCGCAATGAAATGGATTCCCACAAACTGAAAGAAATACTCTAACTTTTTAAAACTTGAACCACTAAAAAGTGCGGCCGCTGCACAAAGTAGATTGCCTGCTGGCAGTTGCCCCAGCATGGGTTGTGCAGACCATGAGAAAGGATGATATTTTGTACAGGTGGCATGTATTTTAAGGTTAGTGCCTCGAATTGCACGAGTCACATTAATCAATGGCTCCCCACATACTTCCCCACCAACCGAATGCCCACATTTCATCCTAATAATAATATCAATCAAACAACTATCGAATACAATGAATTTAGCCTCTTTCCTTATACTGTCACTCTGCATCCCAGCTGGTTCGGCCTGTAACGTTGAGGACATGTCACTCACATGAAAGGTAGAATCTCTGATATCGTCTTCCGCTATGTTCAGTGATATTGATGGTGTTTCATTGTCGTCCACTTCATTCTCTTCCATTGCAACATCTGTTCCTTCTCCGGCGATGGGTGAATAAAACAATTTCTTCAACTTTCTCGCGGTCTTAGTTTTTGCGGGTGTGGATTCTGTGAATTGATCTCCGACTGCATCCGAACTACCAGGAGGACATTCACTATCAATGGCTGGTGGTGGTATAGCTCTGTTGTCAATCACTTCATATTCTTCCCATTGGCACGATGCATCTCCAGTCTCAAGTCCCTGCCAAAAGGTTTGACAAGCAACATCTCTCGTTCGCTTCACTGTCTGTGTAGATCTAGTTCGTACACCCACTCGCAACTAGAGGACAGATTGGAAAAGGGATGTTCAGTTTAAACACAACTTTCAGTATTGAACTATTAACAGTGAAAAACAACATAATATAGTGACCAGGACACTAACCTTCTTTTGCTTTCTTTTCTTTGAAACTTTCTTGCCTCGAACTTCAACATCAGGACGCTGTTGCTCCGACTCGTGTGTGCATGTCTCCACTTCCTCTTGCGCTGCAACGACTATATTTTCATGATAAGCACATCCATCACTCACTGACGCTCCATCGACTCCCTGAAACATAGAACTTTCATTAGTATGTATAATAATATTGAAAACACAAAATGTACTTGGGGACCAATACCCACGTACATCTCAATAGCAAAACACGAATGAACGCATTGTGTAGAACATTCAAACGACAATTATTCACGCATTGTTGATCTAGTTAGATGGAACTGTCATGATCCATACCTCGGGCTCCGCATAGACTTCCATTGATGATATTATTGAAGATGACGCTTCAGCAACTCCCTGAAACACAGTAATTGCATTAGTATGGTTTTCAATTTTGTTAAAAAAACATAAACTTTGTGCAGGCGTCAACGGCTCATCTAAATAGACCTGCACAAATGATCAGTTGTCTAAAATAAGTAATGGATATCTAAATATGATTCGATTTGCTCGATCGTTGGAAGTGTCACCACCCAGAGATCTGCATCAACTACTAGGGGTGATGTTCTTGTAGAACATTGCGCCGACCCGTAACTGCATGCTCCCCCTTCTTCTTGGACTAATGCTCCATCGACTCCCTGAAACATAGGACTTTCATTAGTAATGAACACAATATTGAAAAAAGAAGACACATAGGAGGGCGACGACAGAAGGACATATCAATGGCTAAAAACGAAAGAAACATTGTGTGTAACAATCACGCTACAAGAATGCAAGATCTGATGATCTCCATCGATGGAACTGTCCGGAAACGTACCTCGAACATCTGAGTGACATCAACGGTTGTCGTCAATGCGTTGGACTCCTCAGCATCTCCCTGAAAGACAGTACTTGCATTATTTTGGATATCAATAATTATAACTGAAAACAAAGACTAGAGGACGAGTACTAGGGTGTACCATTAGGTAAAATAATTACACGATAAATTAAAACTATTGATTTACATGCCTAAAACAAGTCAGTGGCAGAATAGCTAAGTAAGATTACCCGATAGGCGCTTGAAGTGGCTGATGACTGCAATAACGACACGGATGGAGAATCTTCCGCCTTCATATTGAGTGGATACATAAATGGGGAAATTATTGTTAGCTAATGCTACACACTACCGCAAGGCCGAGAGCTAAATCCGTAAACTTGACTCACCAGTGGAGGGATGTGGACGAATAGAGTGGGAATAGCGGTTGAGAGCAATTTTCGCTTCGCTCGCGGTGTGTTCTTCTTTATTAGCAATGATGTGGAGTACATGTCTGAGCTAAAGTGCCTGCTGCAGATGCGGTATCGATCACCCCTCTTGTCCGCAAAGACTTCTAGGACTCTACTTTCAAGCTCAGACGGTGGATATCCGCAATATCGGACCCATTCTCTTATCTGATCTATTGTCTTAGGGAAAACATGCATTATAGTACCTTCAGATTTTTTATGGGTCTTCGAAGGGCAACCGCCAATGGAACAGGCAGGCATTGTGGAAAGTTCTGAAAAGTAAAGATCAACAATTCTCTATGAATACCAATGTGTTAAAAAATTAAATGACACATAAAAGGTTCAATGCAAGGTTCGTTTTGGTTCTTGGAACTATACACATTATTCACATGCGGATAAGTATTTGAATAACTTTAAAAAAATAGAAAAATAATTTGACTAAACTCAGAACATGTGACTAGTTCTTTGCATGTACTGTCTTGAACGAAAAGAAAACATGGATGCAATTTGATGACTACTAGCAAATAGATATAAATTAAAAAATTGGACGCAAAATGATTATGGTACATGGCCTTACCTTGACGAACAAACAGTTAGATGCAGGGATCAGAGTAGTTTCTTGTCGTAGAACAGGGAGCAGTTCACAGGTTGCAAACTGACGAGTTTGCTCGAAGTGGTCACGGAAGTTCACAGAGACGAAGAGCAGATAACCAGCACCTTCACGGGTTGACTAGCAAAGCGCAAAGAAGTTCTCATTAGAAATATGAAGTGGGTTATAAAGAATTCGAAACAGGGGTGTGTTTGTGAATGAATGACGTGAATATGTCGTGGCATTATGCGGTTTGCAGGGGGGCGTCCAGCGTGAGGGGGGATGCTTGGCAGGAGACACGGGGTCTGGAGGTAGACATGGGAACAACAACCCATGCTCTATAGACCACTTTGAAGTGTACATGGTCTTTGGCACCTCTTGGCCTTTATCGCTCCCTGACAGCTCCACTTGCCAGCGCAAGTACCCCGGTGCGAACTGCCTTTGATAGGGCGGGGGGGTGGATTGGGGCGGTGGTCGTGCAGACAAGACACAGGAAGACTCGTGAATGGAGACACACTTATGTGGATTGCAGGGGGGCGTCCAGCGTGAGGGGGGATGCTTGGCAGGAGACACGGGGTCTGGAGGTAGACATGGGAACAACAACCCATGCTCTATAGACCACTTTGAAGTGTACATGGTCTTTGGCAAGACAAGGCACAGGAAGACTATTCAATGGAGACACACTAGATTCATTTAAAAAATCAAAACAACCATTGTTAAAATATATGTTGGGTTTTATTTTAGATCTTAATTTCAATTGAACATAAATAATAAACATTACACATTGTAAAGTTCCGGTTGCAGCACATCCAGGGAAAATCCGCGGTATTGTCCACTGTCGCTGGGGAAATGTTGTCTAATGGCAAGTACCGCACAGGCAGGTATTACTCTCCGAACGCGGTGTCCGAGCCTCCCGTGAAGCCACGAAGTGAAGCAACGATAGGCCACCAGCCTGTACCACCTGTGAAAAAGAAAGATGCAAACTGTATTAAAATGACAAAACTTTCTTATCAATGTCGATTCAGGTAAAAAATGTCATTCTGCTTTGAAAAAAAATTCTATCTAGAAAATGCACAATATGGAACCAATTTACATGCGTTCGAATGATATGTAGATGTAATTTTATATGTGGGAGACGGCCATGAAATAGTAGTGGCATCACTGACATCACAACCAGAGTATACTTACTCGTTACTCGGATTACGCGGACGAACAGTGCCGCGAAGTTCGTGCATAAGCACCTTCATCATCCTCAACACGGTCCGTGAGAGGCAGGCTTCCCTGAACTCTGGCAGCTCGGTGATACATTGCGGACTTGGCTCGCCTTCCGAAATGTAGGCCAAGCACCCGGAATTTTCACGGCAGCAGCAGTTCTCCTCCTCAGTTGGCATTAGCTCGCACCGATTGCATGTGCACCAGGTGGAGACGCCGTCCATGCGACATGGTCCAGGCTCTTCATCCGTTGACTGGTCCTCCCAACTGCCGTCCGAATCCCCATCGTTTTCGCGTGCTTGCCTTTCCAGTAGTTCCTCCTCGGTGTACTCGGGCTCGTACATATACGGCATTATTGTAGCCATTGTGTGGTAAAGAAAGTAAAATCATTTACAGAGATGGTACAGGTGTTCACAAGGCCTAGAAGCGGCGAAGGTAGCTGACCAGAGCACAGAAACGAGTCACAGAATACTCAAAGTAACACAGAGAGAGTAATGGAATCGAAAATCTGCTGCTGTGTGTTGTGAAACGGTGTGTTTATACTTATTGAGGAAAGAGGCGTTCTGCCATTTCCATGGCGACACTTCATTAGCTGAGGCGCAGCGATTGTTGACACGAAACGTGCTTTGGCGTTGGGAAATGGGCGGTACGCGTCTGCTGATGTCAGGCTCAGGGGCGGGGGATTTGATTTAGTGCCGCAAACGCAGGTGAGCCAGGTCGATGAGGGGAAATGATAGGATTATCACAAAATGGCGGCTGATTTCGAGTGCGTTAATGGACGAAAAGTCGGGTAAGGTCCATAGGAAAGTTTTCTACGATCTACCGATTTATGCTTAAAAACACATGGCCGAACCGTAGGAACAATAAAAAAAAAGTCCCAGAACTATCCTTTAAGATGGATTTCTGAACTCTGACCTGGAGGGGCAGAGGTTCAGAAGGCCAGCCCAGTTTCTTGGAACAGGGTAACCTCTGGACAAGCTAGACCATTCAGGGTAGCGATGGCGGCGGTCAAGACTAAGGGCCTCATTAAACGGTAGGCGGAGGACCAAGGTGCTACTAGCACCTTGGTCCATGCCGGTAAAATACCGGCACCGCCTTGGAGGAAAGGGGAATTACCGCCCTATTCCAAGGTTGGCGGGCCGGTAATTCCCCCTTCCCCCATTGCCCTTCCCCATTCCCATTTTTGTCCCATAGTCTCTATGGGAATGGGGAAGGCGCTAATTACGGTGCCGCAAATTGCAGTACCGTAATTAGCACCCTGGTCCCTTTGCAGGTTGGTTTTTAACACCTGCTAAACAGCAGGCGTTAAAGTACCAACCCGCAAAGGGACCTCATAGTAAGGCGGTAAGGGTTTACCGGTACTGGTGCCCTTACCGGTACCGGTAAACCCTTACCGCCATCCATGTAATGAGGCCCAAAGTCTCAAGAGGGGTGAGGGTGACTGAAAGACCTCAAAGAGCACACAAAGCAAGGACACTTACAAATTACTCCAGACAGGTGTTATATTAAAAATATAGACACATTTATTACAAGACCTTTGTAACATCGACCATAGCAAAGAATCACAATAATACTAAAGTAAACCAACACATCACAATCAATACTGTATATATACAAGACCGAGGGGTATAAGGAGTTAGGAGCACGAAATATGTAGACCACCTAGATGGGGAGGAAAACAGGCAGTGCAAGTAATCATTAGACCCAGTTCGACATCAGAAATACACCTGACTAAGAGGCAGTCCAAGCCCTACGAACAGAGGAGCCCTATGCTCAATAGTACATGCACGCGCTTGTGCCAATGGACAAAATAGGGTCTCTTCAAGGGTATCTAACAGTTCAGGAAGGTGGATGAAGCAATCAAGAACAAGTCCCCACTACTCAAGCAAGAACTCCGCTTGCGGGCAGAGGCAGGGTGAGAGTGCGGGATGGATACGCTATTTCGCAACAGCGGTAGAAAAGAAATGGGTTCCTGCGCTAGGGGCCACCGGTTGGGGTATGGACTACTCACCGGTCCCCAACACAGGCAGACCCAGACTTCGGCAGTTCAGTTCACGTTGCTGGCAGGTTCGGATGCGACAATCAGGACGCCTCGACACCGTGTAGACTCCGCGGTAGCAGGGTTCAGAGTCGAGGGGGTCACAAATGCAGCAAACGTGCACAGGTCGTTACCACAGCAGGGCAACACGGCAACTGCGTTTACTCTGGTCCGGGCGCACTCGTCTCACTTCAGACCTGGGAATGCCAAGTGTACGAAATTCGGTGTGAGGGTGCCGTGGACACAGAGCTACCAGTAGGCCAAGTTTCAAAGGCTTCCCGAAACGACGGCAGTGACAGAGTAAACGTCCCGTGTAAGCTGGTCAGCCCACTGGTTGGCCCAGGGACACTTCCGAAGAGGCTTACTTGCAGGGTTTGATGAAGGTGCCGAGAATAGTTAGTCCCATTATTCCAATGGGTCGAAGCGCCTTCGCAGACCTTCTAGGATGATCAGATGCAGAGGGGTCTCGCAGGACGACAGCAGGCTCAGGGTGCCAAACCTTCCAGCGGGTCACCAGCGGTTCCTCGACTCGGCTTCTTGTTGCAGGATACTTCGCTCCTTATCCCTTGTTCAGTGTGATCTCAGGAGATGGACATGGTAGTGGTGTTTTCGGCCTCCTCTTATCCAAAGTTCCCTTCGCGCCAAAAACGGAGAGGACCCAATGGGAGATCTGCTCACAAACACTCACTCCATACGTGGACCAATCACGGACCACAGTGGTGCCAGGCATTCAGGACACTCAAGACTCTCTGGCACCCAGGATGTGTATTGGGAACAGACATCCCAGCCCACATCCTGGAAGAACACACACAAGGCATTCAGAAGCCCGCGAAAGCTTTGGGTTTGGTGGGAAAGTGCATGACCAAATAAGGACTGACCCGTGTCAGCTCGACCTAGGGAAGGTAAAGGGGCAAGATGGCCAAAGGACAGGACAAAGAACCGCGTGGCATGGCCATTTTGGAGCCAGGCCACCTATTTGTGCCAAACGCAGTAAGCACGGATAATATGGCAAAAAAAGGGTTCAAAACATAAGATAAACGATAGCTGCCACCAGTCCTGTCCGTGACACACCTGCACAGTTCATAATAAGTCCAGCGAGAATTTCTAGGGCCTTTGGAATGACTAGAGACCCAAGAGTGTGGTAAAGTAAGTTACATTGCACTCTTGTTACATGTTGCACAAAAGCTGCAACATGAGGAAAGGACTAAGGGGAACGAAGTCTCCCAGTACTGACTGTCTTAAGGGCATGTCAGTTTCCCCATAAGAATTGAGCGAAAGCCCAGAGGAGTGCGGCGGAGGGCTGCGCTTCTCTGACAAAGGTTAGATCAGGGTGTAAAACAGCAGCAAAGAGTTTGGGGGTTGCCACATGGAGGGAAAATTACATTCAAATATGAAATCTTTCCTAACACACGTCTCACCTTCAGGTACCCTCTCTCCAAGCCGCAAGGACCCTCCAATCAGATGATCCCCTCGCTCGTCCACCCCCAGGGTTGGTAACCAAAAGCGATGGACCTTCCCTGGCCACCTGAACAGAAGTTCCCTAGGGAGTAGATATGAGAGCACCTTCAGGTTTCTTACACTAAGAACTGGGATGAAGAAGAGGGCTAAAGATGAACAATGCTGCAAGAGTGGTCAGGTTATTAATAGAAATGACCCACTCCTAAGAGGCTCTGGGAGGCATATGTCACGATCCATGCCCCTGACCCCCTCAGGTATAACAGCCCCTGGCAGCAGTGGGGCTAAAGCCCTTCACACTGGCCCCAAGGGCCTTAAAGCTCCATCAGAAACATACATGGAGTCCGTCCTGGCGCCTTTGGCGCCAGGCTCATTATCAGGAATAAAGCAATACCAGTTTTGAACCTTAATCCAAAATGGAGGCCTATTTCACAGCTCAGTTCTTTAGAACCAAGCCATGCAGTCTAGTGTTTTGGGTGTGGCTGGGCCAGGAACTACTTGGCCTAGAACTACTTTACCTGGGCTATTTAAACCACACCCAAGCAGCAGAACACGCTTCGAGTTATTCTGCACTCCTGCAGTGTAACGCTCACCATGTCCAGCTCCTGCTCATCTGCTTCTCCGGCGGCCCGATCTTGAAACCCTAGATCCGGGTTCCATTAATAACCTGGAAGAACAAGAACAGCATTAGCAAGCAAGAACATTTACCTGTGAAATAACCGGCTTTGAATCCATCCTGTGCTTCGCTTGCCTCGCCTATCTCCGGAGTTCACCGCAATCTGCAAAGGTAAAGAAACAAGGACAGCATTAATAACAATTCTTACCTGGGCAAACAGCAAGCCCTGGCATCACCCTGTGCTTCTCTTACCTCGCCCATCTCTGGGTTTCACCGCAACCTGAAAGGGAGAAGGAACAAGGTCAGCATTAACAAAGCACTTACCTGGGCAAGCAGCGCTTCAATCGCTCATCACTCCGAAACATCACCGCAACCTGTACAAAGAAGAGAAGATAACACATGTTAGCAATTAACACCAATAAACAGCGCAGGGCTCCGCACATCAATAACGCACTGTGGTCTTCACCATTGGCGCGGCAACTCCGAGATCGCAACCATCCCTGTGAAAACAAAAAGAGACATTGTTAGGGAACAGCATAGTGGAACAAGACGCAGAGAAGACAGAGAAAACAGAGGGAAAGAAAGAGACAGAATAAAGATGGAAAAGACATTATAACTCACCTGGAAGACAGCAAGCAGAGTCGGAGTCACAGCCGGTCTGGACCCGACATAAGGGCACACGGACCAGTAAAGCAACTAGGTCCACGGAACGCCCGCACCAACCACGCGCCCCTGCACAGAGACGCAGGACGGAGAGTTCAATGCACAAAAACCTCAGGTGAGCAATAACCCCAATGGAGGGGATTTGGACCAGAAGGAGGTGGGAGTCCACCCATCACAGAACCAGTATCTTAACCCTCCATTCTCCTGTTATAGGCGCTACCCAATGTCCGGCACATAACCAAGCAGAGAGGGGTCCGGGATAGTGCTTAGACCTCCATCCAGTATTGTGTGGCGCCCCCGTGGATACCAGGTGAGCGTAACAGCTTAAGAGGCCCCTGTGGTGCAATCTATTGTCAAACAGAATGAGCAGGAAGAGCAGTGTTATCCGTGCATGCAGTCGATGCAGAAACTGGTGAAGGGAGAAGACGCTGGGACCACCGTTAAGCAGAAAACAGTAGCCAGTCCTAAGAGGGTCTGTACCTCCAAAAGCCTTAAGTGCAGAGGTCGCTCAGCGGGTAGCGTGAAGGAGGGAAACTTGCCCTCTGAAGACCTGTTTTGCAGAGACTGGACAGCGGAAAGTGAAAGCGAGGGAAGCTTTCCTCCCAAGCGGCTGTCTCCAGTGGCTGGAGAGCACCAAAGGGCATCCGGAGTAAAGGAAGCTCCTTTTATAAATGGCACGGCGGCGGCACACCAGGGGTAGCAGTTTGCTGAGTCGCATGGAGCCGCTGAAGCAGAACGCCTGCAAGCAGCGAGGGGATCGGATATGCACGCCTTACCCAGTGACTTCACCAGCTGATAGTGGCCCCAGAGTGCTCTGAGACTGCTTGCATGTTGAAGGCAGGCGTTTTCTAAGTTGCAAACACTTGCGTATGAGTGAAAGGGATACTAAAAGCTATTTTGAACACTGAACTGTTAGAAAGCAGCAAAAGCTGCATTTGCTAAAACCAAATGACTGTAAATTTAAGCATCTGAGTTTGTGGAGAACCCAGCAATCAGATGGGGCAATATTAAAAGCTAATATAAAAGCTAATATATACAACCAGAGGCAACCAGAGACTGTGTTCATACTATGAATTTAATTGTTATATTATTGTTGTCGCCTTTTGTTAAGATGGATTTCTGAACTCGGACCTGGAGGGGCAGAGGTTCAGAAGGCCAGCCTAGTTTCTTGGAACAGGGTAACCTCTGGACAAGCCAGACCAATCAGGGTAGCGATGTAGGCAGTCAAGACTAAGTCTCAAGAGGGGTGAGGGTGACAGAAAGACCACAATGAGCACACAAAGCAAGGACACTTACAAATTACTCCAGACAGGTGTTATATTAAAAATATAGACACATTTATTACAAGGCCTTTGTAACATCGACCACAGCAAAGAATCACAATAATACTAAAGTAAACCAACACATCACAATCAATACAATATATATACAAGACCGAGGGGTCTAAGGAGTTAGGAGCACGTAATATGTAAACCACCTAGATGGGAAGGAAAACAGGCAGTGCAAGTAATCATTAGACCCAGTTCGACATCTGAAATACACCTAACTAGGAGGAAGAGGGGAGCCTTATGCTCAAAAGTACCTGCACGCGCTGGTGCCAATGGACAAAAGAGGGCCTCTTCAAGGATATCAGGCAGTTCAGGAAGGTGAATGAAGCGATGCAGAACAAGTCCCCACTACGCAAGCAAGACCTCCACTTGTGGGCAGAGGCAGGGTGAGAGTGCGGGATAAAGTCGCTATTTCGCAACAGAGGTAGAAAAGAAACGGGCTCCTGCGCGAGTGGCCACTGGTTGGGGTATGGACTACTCATCGGTCCCTGACGCAGGCAGACCCAGATTTCTCCAATTCAGTTCACGTTGCTGGCAGGTTCAGCTGCGATGATCAGGACGTCTTGACACTGTGTAGATTCTGCGTAGTAGGATAAAGGGTCGAGGGTGTCCCAAATGCAGCGGACGTGCACACGTTGTTACCACAGCAGGGCAACACGGCAACCACGTTTACTCTGGTCCGGCGCAATCGTCTCACTTCAGACCTGGGAATGCCAATTGTATGGAATTCGGTGTGAGGGTGCCGTGGACGCAGAGCAAGCAGTAAACCAATTTTTGAGGGGTTCCCCGAAACGGCGGCGGTGACAGAGCAAAGCGTCCTGCTTAAGCTGCTCTGCCCACTGGTTGGCCCAGGGACACTTCCGAAGAGGCTTACTTGCAGGGTTTGATGAAGGTGCCGGGAATAGTTGATCCCACTATTCCAATGGGTCAAAGCGCCTTCGCAGACCTTCTAGGACGATCAGATGCAGAGGAGTCTCGCAGGACAACAGCAGTTTAGGGTGCCAAACCTTCAGCGGGTCACCAGCGGTTCCTCGACTCAGCTTCTTGTTGCAGGATACTTAGCTCCTTATCCCTTGTTCGGTGTGAAGTCAGGAGATCAACATGGTAGTGGTGATTTCAGCCTCCTCTTATCCAAAGTTCCCTTCGCGCCAAAACAGAGAGGACCCAATGGGAGATCTGCTCACAAACACTCACACCATACGTGGACCTATCACGGATCACAGTGGTCCCAGGCATTCGGGACACTCCAGACTCTCTGGCACCCAGGGTGTGTATTGGGACCAGACATCCCAGCCCACATCGTGGAGGCACACACAAGGCATGCAGAAGCAAGCGAAAGCTTTGGTGTTTCGCAGGAAGGTACATGACCAAATAAGGACTGCCCCGGGTCGGCTCGACCTGGGGGAAGGTGAAGCGGCAAGACGGTCAGCGGACAGGACAAAGAACCTCGTGGCATGGCCATTTTGGAGCAAGGCCACTCATTTGTGCCAAACGCGGTAAGCACAGATAACATGGCGAAAAAGGGTTCAAAACACAAGAGAAACGATAGCTGCCACCAGTCCCGTCCGTGACACACTTGCACAGTTCAGAATAAGTCCAGCGTGAGTTTCTAGGGCCTTTTGAATGACTAGAGACCCAAAAGCGCGGTAATGTAAGTTACGGTGCACTCTTGTTTCATGTTGCACAAAAGCTGCAACATGAGGAAAGGACTAAGGGAAACGAAGTCTCCCAGTACTGACTGGCTTAAGGGCATGTCAGTTTCCCCATAAGAATTGAGCGAAAGCCCAGAGGAGTGCGGCGGAAGGCTGCGCTTCTCTGGCAAAGTCTAGATCAGGGTGTAAAACAACAGCATAAAGTTTGGGGGTTGCCGGGAGGGAAAATTACATACAACCATGAAATCTTTCCTAACACTCGCCCCTCCCAGACTAAGGACAGGGGGAACTAATCCACCCCTGGATGAGTTTCTTGTTCAGGTTGGTTAAACATTCTGGACAACCCATCAGCATTGCTATGTTGGACACCTGGCCTATGCTCAATAGTGAAGTCGAAGCCTTGTAGACTTATGGACCACCTAAGCAACTTTGGATTCTCTCCCTTCATGTTCATCAGCCACTTTAAGGGCTTATGGTCAGTTTGCAAAGTGAAGTGTGTCCCATGAAGGTAGGGCATCAGCTTCCGTAGGGCCCACACAACAGAGAAACATTATTTCTCTACTGTGGACCATCTGAGCTCTCTGTCCTTAAGCTGGCGACTAATGAAGCCAATCGGGTGTTCCTTACCCTGCTCATCTACTTGTGATAGTACAGCTCCTATCCCAGTGTCAGAGGCATCTGTCTGCACAATAAAAGGTCTTTGGTAATCAGGGGCCCTGAGTACAGGGGCCTGGCACAAGGAGTCCTTTAAGCCATTGAAGGCCTTCTCACACTCTTCAGTCCAAGTTACCTTCTTGGGTTTCTTCTGAGTGGTGAGAGCAGTCAGAGGGGAAGCTATGGTGCCATAGTCTGCCATGAAATTTCTGTAATACCCCGTGAGTCCTAAGAAGGCTCTCACCTGGGTCTGTGTAGTGGGGGTAGGCCAGTCTTGTACTGCTTGTACTTTACTGGGTAGAGGCTGTATCCTCCCTCCACCTACTTCATGTCCAAGGTAAACCACTGAGCCTTATCCAATCTGGCATTTACTGGCCTTTATGGTCAAGTGGGCTTTCTGAAGAGCCTGTAACACAATCCGAAGGTATTTCACATGGTCTTCCCAGGTGGCACTGAAAACTGCTATATCATCCAGATATGCAAGACAGAATTCATCCAACCCATTCAACACATGATTCACAAGCCGCTGGAAAGTGGCAGGTGCATTCTTCAACCCAAAAGGCATTACCCTGAACAGGTAAAGACCTTCCGGAGTTGAGAATGCTGTCTTCTCCTTGACATGTTCTGCGAGGGCTATTTGCCAATAGCCTGCAGTGAGGTCAAACGTGCTGAGGTACTTGGAGGCACCCAAGGTATCCACCAGCTCATCTGTTCGAGGCAAGGGGTGAGCATCTGTCTTGGTGACAGGAGGAAGGGTTTTACAGCAAGGGGAACCACCATCCTCCTATGGTCTCCTTCTGTAGACTCTGTGGGCTCACTATACAGGAGTCCACCTTCCCAATAAATCAGATGCGTCCCAGGAGGTACACCCTCAAGCTGGGAGCAGGCCTGTCTCCTTAGGCCTTCCAGAGATGGGTACTCACGTTGGCCTTTACTGAATTCTTCCCTGTCAGGACCACCTTCTACTAACAAATCGTTTAGTTCAGGATGGTCATTGGGGTCAAATACTTCAGGAATCACCACCTCCTTGTCAGGTCCGGGTGATTGACCAACTACCTCCACCGCAGTGGTAGGCGAGTTAGGGGGAATATTTTCTTTCCCTCTTTTTGGTTTCTTGACTCCTTTAGCCTTGGGGTTCCCCTTTGCTGGGGCAGAGCATTGGTCTTGGCCAGTGCTGCCTTCATTTGAGACCTTGTGCAGGGTCTGTCAGCAGTCTCTCCCACAAGCCCTAAAGCGCTGAGATCATTGCCCAACAAGACCTTTCCTGGGACACTCCTCTGAATGCTCACTGGAATCCTGACTGCTGATCCATTGATAGTAAGATTTACAGGTATTACTGGGAACATGAGAGGTGGGCCGTCAGCCAACTTAGTGGGCATCAGAGTAGCTCTGGCAACTTCCTCTGAGTCTACCAAGGTAGAATCCACTACAGTTCGACTGCACCCACTATCCCTAAGAGCTGGAGTATCTACTCCATTGATCAGCACACTGTCTTTAAAGTAGTGCTTGGTGTTATCTGGTATCCTAGCATAAGCCTCTGCGGCTTTAGGCTCCCAGGAACCCAGGGAAACTAAAAGTACCTCAGCTTCCATCCCACTGGGGAAGGAGTCGGAGGAGAAGGATGCTCCGGTAATCTCTTCTTCCTCGTAGGAGGAGAAGGCCAGATTAGCAGAGTGGACCCCCAAGATTTTGATCTTACATCTGGGATCCCCCTTCACGTGGTCAGTTGCTCCAAAAGCAAAACAAGATCCATTGGGTCTGTTTACATAGGGAGGCTTATTATAACCAGAGTTTTGTTTTGGAGGCTGACCTCTACTACCCTGCGAGTTCTCTTGTGTCTTACCCTTATTTTTCTTTTTGTGACCCTTTCGGGAAGAAGATTTATCAGTTTCCCCACCCTCCTTATCTTTGGACTTTTTCCCTTCCTCCTGCTTACCAGGATGAGTCTTGTCCTTATGGGACACTCGATGTGACACTCATAGATCTGCTGCAATGGCAAGCTTCTTAGGATCTATCTCCTTTGAATCTGCCAAATGCTGCTTAAGCTCAGGGGAAGAAGATGCAAAAATATGTTCCAGCATGACAAGACTTATCATACCTTCAAAGGTAGAAACTTTATAACCTTCGACCCAGCCAGTCAAGTTTTTTAAGGATTCAGTTACATAAGATACCCAAGTACCACCTTCTTTTTTCTTAAACTATCTGAATCTTTTTAAGTATTGGGCAGGAGTCTTTCCAAACTTTAAAAGGAGAGTCTGCTTCAACATTGCAAAATCTGCTCTCTCAGCCTTTGACATATCCATAATGGCACTGCAGCCAGAATGGGGCAGTCTGCTAAGTAACCAGGCAATTTTATCAGCATTGTCAACTTGATGAACTTCACATGCATACTCACATGTATTCAGCCAGTCCATAATGTCATTCTTTTCCTCATACACACTGAGCAGATCTTTTGGAAACCTTGGATGAGAGGAGGACCCAGACCCATGTCCAGGACCTGTGTTTCTTTTTTTCTGCCTGTTCGATTTTTAGTTTGGCCATATTGAAATCAAGCTCCTTCTGCCTAAACAGCAGCTCTTGCTTCTTGAATTCACGTATGGCCTCCCCATCAGCATCAGCACTGGCAGAGGAAACATTGGACATTTCATCCTCCCTGTCCTCATGGTCGCTGTGGACCAGTGCAGCGGCGGAACTGTCAGTTCTACCAGTGAGAGCAGCCCCACCTCCTTCTGCTCTGTCCTCTGAAGCTATAGTGCTAAGCTCAGCTTCTTGCCGCGCCATGATTCTTTGGATCATTTCCATTTTGGTGCCTTGAGAGGAGACACCTCTCTCAGCACACATCTTTTTCAATGTTTCGGATTTAGAAGCCTTTAAAGTTAACAAGGTACTTGTTTCCATACTGTTAGATAGGACTATGGCCTTTAAAAAGTTATACTACGACAATTCACTATGTGTCCTGGTAGGAATAACTTGAAATGCCTTCACACGTGCGCAACACTGGATACCTTCAGTCGTATCCCACCACTCCCACCAATTTGTTAAGATGGATTTCTGAACTCGGACCTGGAGGGGCAGAGGTTCAGAAGGCCAGCCTACTTTCTTGGAACAGGGTAACCTCTAGACAAGCCAGACCAATCAGGGTAGCAATGGCGGCGGTCAAGACTAAGTCTCAAGAGGGGTGAGGGTGACGGAAAGACCTCAATGAGCACACAAAGCAAGGACACTTACAAATTACTCCAGACAGGTGTTATATCAAAAATATAGACACATTTATTACAAGGCCTTTGTAACATCGACCACAGCAAAGAATCACAATAATACTAAAGTAAACCAACACATCACAATCAATAGAATATACATAGAAGACCGAGGGGTCTAAGGAGTTAGGAGCACATAATATGTAAACCACCTAAATGGGAGGAAAACAGGCACCGCAAGTAATCATTAGACCCAGTTCGACATCTGAAATACACCTAACTAGGAGGAAGTCCGAGCCCTACGAAGAAAGGAGCCTTATGTTCAAAAGTACCTGCGTGCGCTGGTGCCAATGGACAAAAGAGGGCCTCTTCAAAGATATCAGGCAGTTCAGGAAGGTGAATGAAGCGATGCAGAACAAGTCCCCACTACTCGAGCAAGGCCTCCACTTGTGGACAGAGGCAGGGTGAGAGTGCGGGATAGAGTCGCTATTTTGCAACAGCGGTAGAAACGAAACGGGCTCCTGCGCGAGCGGCCACCAGTTGGGGTATGGACTACTCACCGGTCTCCAATTCAGTTCACGTTGCTGGCAGGTTCAGCTGCAATGATCAGGACGTCTTGACACTGTTTAGATTCTGTGTAGTAGGATGCAGGGTCGAGGGTGTCCCAAATGCAGCGGACGTGCACAGGTTGTTACCACAGCAGAGCAACACGGCCACCACGTTTACTCTGGTCCGGGCGCATTCATCTCACTTCAGACCTGGGAATGCCAAGTGTACGAAATTCGGTGTGAGGGTGCCGTGGACACAGAGCTAGCAGTAAACCAAGTTTCGAGGGCTTCCCCGAAACGGTGGCGGGGACAGAGCAAAGCGTCCTGTGTTAGCTGCTCAGCCCACTGGTTGGCCCAGGGACACTTCCGAAGAGGCTTACTTGCAGGGTTTGATGAAGGTGCCGGGAATAGTTGATCCCACTATTCCAATGGGTCGAAGCGCCTTCGCAGACCTTCTAGGATGATCAGATGCGGAGGGGTCTCGCAGGACGACAGCAGTTCAGAGTACCAAACCTTCAGCGGGTCACCGGTGGTTCCTCGACTCAGCTTCTTGTTGCAGGATACTTGGCTCCTTATTCCTTGTTCGGTGTGAACTCAGGAGATCGACATGGTAGTGGTGTTTTCAGCCTCCTCTTATCCAAAGTTCCCTTCGCGCCAAAAGGGAGAGGACCCAATGGGAGATCTGCTCACAAACACTCACACCATATGTGGACCTATCACGGACCACGATGGTCCCAGGCATTTGGGACACTCCAGACTCTCTGGCACCCATGATGTGTATTGGGACCAGACATCCCAGCCCACATCCTGAAGGCACACACAAGGCATGCAGAAGCCCGCAAAAGCTTTGGGGTTTCGCGGGAAAGTGCATGATCAAATAAGGACTGGCCCGGGTCAGCTCGACCTGGGGGAAGGTGAAGGGGCAAGACGGTCAGCGGACAGGACAAAGAACCTCGTGGCATGGCCATTTTGGAGCCAGGCCACTCATTTGTGCCAAACACAGTAAGCGCGGATAACATGGCGAAAAAGGGTTCAAAACACAAGAGAAACGATAGCTGCCACCAGTCCCGTCCCTGACACACTTGCACAGTTCATAATAAGTCCAGCGAGAGTTTCTAGGGCCTTTGGAATGACTAGAGACCCAAGAGAGCGGTAATGTAAGTTACGGTGCACTCTTGTTTCATGTTGCACAAAAGCTGCAACATGAGGAAAGGACTAAGCAAAACAAAGTGTCCCAGTACTGACTGCCTTAAGGGCATGTCACTTTCCCCATAAGAATTGAGCGAAAGCCCAGAGGAGTGCGCGGAAGGCTGCGCTTCTCTGGCAAAGTCTAGATCAGGGTGTAAAACAACAGCAAAAAGTTTGGGGTTGCCACATGGAGGATACAATTATGAAATCTTTCCTAACACCTTTGAACTGCCATGCATTACTTCATTGAGTTATTGTATGTATAAATGTGAAGGACAGATATCCTTTGATAGAGTATTTGCTTTCGTTTATTTTCGGCAGGGAAATCCTTTTCAGGGTAGGCATGGTGAGGCATTTATCCAACCTTTTAATTTAATAAAATGGCATATTTTGTCAAAAACCTTCACATGGTTGTCCGCCTCACATTTCTGACCGCTCACATATGGTGTCAGAGTAGGATCAGAATCAATTGACAAGAATTGGTGAACCCTAAAACTTGCAAAACCTAGCAAAACAGCCTCCACTCCCACTATAGCTACTGAGCAATCAATGTTTTGATATATATAGTAGTAGAAGGGAGGTAATTCAACCGGGAGAGAGGGCTTTCATTCCCACAGATTTTATTTGTATTCCTCCCAACTGTACTTATGTCCGCCTTGCCTCTAAATCAGATCTAGTCTGGTGCTAGAACCTAGATGTATTGGCAGGAGAAATTGATTGGGACCATAGAGGAGATATTAAAGTAATGATGCAAAATAATGGAAAGAAAACCTACAAAATGAAAGCAGAATAGATTGCCCAAGGCATATTGGAGAAGGCTATGCTTCCAAAGCCAATAGAAGTTAAGAATAGTTGTCAAAATGGCAGAGGATCGTAAGGTTTTGGGAAAGCAGACCTTGACCCGGTGACCCAAGTTAATCTAGCAAGTGAAGAGATTATTGCAGACTTAGCTTTTGCACAACATAATGATCCATTACTAGCAGAAACCTTTAATCAGGTAACAAGTGAGGAAGAAGGGAGGAGAAGGAATGGTCTTTCTAAAAACCGGATTATTGTATAGGGTGATGTAGATTCTTCCAGTAGTCCCAGGACTCAAATTATGATTCCATAAAGCCATAAAAAGATTGTAATGGAAATGGCTCATTTGACCGGGGGACATTTAGGAACAGCTAAAGCACAAGCTTGAATTATAAATAGATTCTATTGGCCAGGAATGTATGCCCATATAAAGAATGTCATACCCACCTGAGCTTTGTGTCAGAAAACAAGCACTAGAATGCTCCCTCCCGCTTATTTACAACCTTAACCTATTATTGATGTTCCCTTTTCTAGAACTGGGATGGACATAGTGGGTGCTTTAGAAACATCAAGGTTAGGTAATATCATTTTAGACTATGCAACCCATTACCCTGAAGCCTTTCCCTTACAAAACAATCCTTCACAGCAGATCTTGAAACTTTTACTCAATTATTTTCCTGAACTGGATTCGCAAAATAAATTCTGATTGCTCAAGGGTCTACTTTTAAAAGTAAACTCATGGCTGAGGTAAAAGATATCCTTCAGATCAAAACTCTGGAAACTTCCATATATCATCCCCAAACCGATGGACTAGTTAAAAGATTTAACCAAACTCTGAATCGCATCTGAAAGAAACTAGTCAAGGCAGACAGAAAGAATTAGGCTATTATGATACCATAGGCCCTATTTGCTATTCAGAAATCTTCTCAGTCATCTACCTGAGTTTCTCCCTTTGAACTATTGTATGGAAGAGAACCCAGAGATGTGTTAGACATGTTACGTGGGAGGAAAGGGAAAGGGAAACTATTCCATTGTCACAGACTGCCCAAAGACTAAAACAACATATGACTGCAGTTAGGAATATAGTACAAACTAATATGGCAGAAGCTCAGGAACATCAGAATAAATGTTATAAAAAGACAATAATTAGATCTATTCTGTAGGACAAAAAGTGTTGAGTCTCCATCCATCATCTGAAAATAAGATGCTTTCTAGATGGCATGGGCCATATGAATTCCTAGAACAAATGGGACCTTATAATTATTAAGTCTATCAGCTCGACCGAAAAATTAAAACTCGCATATATCATGTCAACATACTTAAAGAATGGAGGGAAGATCCAGAGAAAATACTTCAATCATGCTAACAAGCTTATTATCTGAAGAGAGTGAGGCTAATTAGTTAATCCCACCCAAGTTATCTCAAAATCATATACAAGATCTATTAGACCTTCTACAGCAATTCACTGATGTGTTTAGGACTGAACCAGGAAGAGTAAAAGGACTGTATTATTTGATACGTACTTCACCTGGACATCAGAAACCCTATAGAATCCCTGAAAGCAGAAAGCAAATTATCCAAGAAGAAATAGAGGCTATGTTAAAAACAGACATTATTGAACATCACAAAGTTCATGGTCTTCCTCTATTGTATTAGTTGCCAAACCAGACAATTCCTGGAGGTACTATAATGACTTTACAAAAGTTAATGAAGTGTCAGAGATTGACAGTTACTATGCCCAGGATAGAGGACTTGATTGACAGATTGAGGGATGCTGTATACCTTTCAACTATTGACCTAACTAAAGGTTATTGGAAAGTTACAGTCAATCCAGGGCACAAGCCCAAGCCCGCCTTTTCCACACCCATTGGCTTATTCCAAATTAAAGTGGTACCTGCTACTTTTCAGAGACTACTGGATCAGGTTTTACGGCCTCTTTCATCATTCTGTGGGGCTTATATTGATGACATTATTATCCATAGTAAAACCTGGCCTGAACAAATGTCACATGTGTACCAGGCCACCCAGACATTAAGACAAACCAGACTCACTGCAAACCCAAAGAAATGTCATCTGGCCAGATCTGCTGTAAGATATTTGGGGCTGTTTGTATGGAATGGACTCATTCAACCTCAGCCTGACAAGTGTGTAGCATTTTTCTTGTTAGGACAACCCAGATGGTTGGTTGAGCTCAGTTCAAATAATGGAAAGCGTTAACATAGTATTGTTTTCTGATGATCAATGCAAAAAATGTCTAGACCTGCCTTAATTCTAGGACCACCTACAGCGGGAGCAGATGCTGTCCCCCCACTAGCCCTAACGATCTGGATCGATTGACCTAAAAAAGAAAGAAGTTGATTCAAACCGAATCCCATGGACAGCTCATGGTTGAATATATTAGGGTGAGTGTAATACCAGAAGGATTACAAGTCAAAAATATACCCCGAGCCTTTCTAGACAATCCTAAATTTATGGGTAATTTTAGCGGGGTGGGTAACAAATGCTCCCGTGACTGGGTGATCCTTGTTATAGAGACGGCAGAAGAGGAGACGAAAACGTAAAAGAATGAACTGCTCCTCCTAGAAAAGAAAATTCAAGATGAATCAGTTGTCTTCGATACCAAAGCATTGCTAGACAAAATAAATGAAGAAATGGTGAAATTCAAAACAAAATTGACAAAAAAATATGGAAGCTGAAAAGGGATATCCACAACTACAAAGAAGAGGTTACTTACCCATATTTGGTCCCTGGTTTCTACCAACAATCTAACCAGAACCAGAATGCCAATAGAGGACCTAACAATACAATACCCTATAGACATTTTGTAACCTTTTCTAATTCATCTAACAGCAGCGTTTCGGGGTCGAACAGTAGTCTGCTGACAAATAGAGGTGGCAAACCCTGAAGAGGCCAATTTGTTCAGGGACAGTGTCACACCGCTCCCCGCACAGGCTACTACTCTTCCTATGAAGACACGCCCCTCCACGTCCACAGCCTCTTCCCAACCAGCACCCAAACACACACGTCCCGACAGGGGTACCTTATTGCCTCATCATGTTTCACGCTATAGGGCACGGCATGGCATGCTTGGCAAGGCTGGAGTGTATCGCCCTTCACGTTTGTGGCAAGCGAACTGGAGGCTCCTTCATCACAGGAACACACACCATTCACGGAGAACTGCGCGACACAGCGCGGCGCGGAGCACGTGACTCGTTGCCTAGCAATACTGCAACACTTTGGTTACATGCGTCACGTGACAGTTGTCACGTGTTTCCTTTCGATGGATAAAAGGAGTCCGGTTACGGAAAGCGTTGCTTCACAGCTGTTCTCTTCCGGATCACGTGTCGCTCACGCTTCATTTCAGGACTCTTTCCTTTGTCGGATCACGGCTTTGTTCTACGAACCGCTCAGTGCCTAACCCTTGCCTGCTTTGGAACCTTGGATATTTTGCTGCCGAACTACTTTGCCCTAACGGATTGCTTCGTGTCTTGGCCCTTTACTTGCCTTGGAACCTGGATCCACTGTTGCCGACCTACGCTCTGCCCTACAGACTGCCTTGTGTTTGGCCCTTCTTCTACCTTGGATCTCCTGTTTTTGACCTCGGACTGCTCTGGTATACTCTACGGATCACGTGTTACATCGGGACTTCAGTCCTGCCTTAGGTGGGCACCTGCCCGGACCTGCTGCCACATCTGCCCGGACCTGCTGCCACTTTCAAACCACTGTCTGACGCCTACGTCAGTCTCCCTGGGACAACGCTCCAGCACTCACAGGTATTTCAGTGCTTTGGATGTTTACACTTAGATTACTGCACTCTGTACTATTACATAACCATATACCTTACCTTGCAGCGCTACAGGGGCTCTTCTGGTTGTTCCCGCGTCCTGACTCTACGGACTACCACCTTTGGCCCCAAACATCACTCTGGCGGTATTACCGTGGTTGTCAGTCTGATACTTGGGGACAGAGGGATAGCCCATACTCTGCACGACCAACAACTGCGTAACAGACTGTGAAGCTTTTTTTGGTCATCCAGAGTATGAATCCCTCCACCGGGGACCGAGTGACCGCTTTGATGCAAGCAGTGGCGGCCCTCAGGACCGACATGGCCGCCGCCACGACCGCCATACATGACCGTCTTGACGCCTTACAGAGCACGCGTTACCCATTGCCCCCAGACGCCGAATTCGGGGACTCAGCCCCCCCGGATCAGCCAGCACCTGTTCCGGCCTCTGTACCCACTCCTGTGTTACTTCCAACAACCGTTCCTCTTGCCGCCCCAGAACGCTACCAGGGGGACCCTCGGAAGTATCGTACTTTCATTAATCAATGCAAGCTTCACGTCTTGTGCAGACCCTTGGCTTTCCCCGATTCAGTCACAAAGGCCGCATTTCTTCTGTCGCATTTATCTGGGGTGGCGGCCACCTGGGCAAATCCAATGTTGGAAAACGATCATCCCGCTTTGTATGATTTTGATCTTCTCATTACAGAAATGGCCAAAGTCTTTGATACACGCTATAAGGCTCAATCAAGGGATCTGGAACTCCTGGACCTAACCCAGGGTAAACTATCATTGATAGAATACATCGCTCGGTATAACCAACTCGCCGCTGAGACTTCCTGGCCAGAGGAGAAAAAGGCGATTGTGTTCTACCGTGGCTTATGTAACACCATGAAGGATGCGCTTTCAGTGGTTCCTGCCCTTCCCTCGGTGTTTTCGGATCTGGTGGATCTCGCTTTACAGATCGACGCAAGGAGATCCGAGAGAAGGACAGAAACAGTGTTCACTAGCCAGTCCGGCCAAGCCTCTTCTACCACCCCTTCCGAACCCATTCAAATAGGTGCTATCCGAAGCCCGATAACACCATCCGAGCGAGAACGCCGGAGGGCGGATAACGCCTGCTTTTATTGCGGGTTAAATGGGCACTATGTAAGGGAATGCCCCCGATGCCCTAAGAACAAAATCCCGGGTTTTCAGAGGGCTCGCCCATGATTCAGGGGGCACCGGCGAGCCTGTCTACAAACCCATCTGAACCCGCCTTCGGCCCTGTCAGACCAGTGGTAGTCCATGCCCTTATGAAACCCACTAGGGAGGTCACACATGTGGTTCATATTGTAATCGACTCTGGGGCCCCTGATTGTTTTATCGATATAGCCTTGGCCCATCGTCTCAATCTGCCCCTGGTCAGAAAAGAAAACCCAGAACCCGTACATGCGGTTGACGGCACGTCCTTGTCTTCCGGCCCCATCCAGTTCCAGACTGCCCCCTTGGAAGTATTGATTCAGAGCACCCATAGGGAAATCATGTCATTCGACCTTATCACTACACCACAATTCGGTATTATAATGGGAATACCTTGGTTACGGCAACACAACCCGTTGATTAATTGGGGGACAGGACAAGTCACGTTCGAGTCGGAGGTGTGTCAGCAGTTTTGTCTTGTAGAAGACGAATCGCTCTCCTCTCCTGCCACGATCCTTGGCGCCATGGCCTCTACTCGCATTGATGACGTAACGTCAGGCACTGGGCCTTCGCATACCGTGGGGGCCATCCTGGCTAATATTCCCATCGAGTATCATGAATTCCACATGGTGTTTGATAAAGCCACTGTGGAGGGTCTACCCCCACATAGACCGTACGATTGTCCGATTGATCTGGTTCCGGATGCTCCTATACCCAGGGGTAGGATCTATTCATTGTCACAATCAGAGGAGCGGGCCCTCAAAGAATACATCCATCAGGCTTTACAATTAGGTCACATCCGTCCATCGTGTTCCCCGGCTGCCAGCCCAATATTTTTCGTGCCAAAAAGGGAAGGCGATTTGCGTCCATGTGTGGACTATAGGAGGTTGAATGCCATTACCGTAAAAAACAGGTACCCTCTACCGCTCATCTCCACACTGCTGGACAGGTTGACAAGGGCTTCCATTTTCACCAAGTTGGACCTAAGAGGGGCATACAACCTGATCCGTATGCGACTTGGGGACGAGTGGAAGATGGCCTTCTGCTCCCGGCAGGGGTTATTTGAATACACCGTAATGCCCTTTGGGCTTTGTAACGCTCCCGCAACTTTCCAGCGATTTATCAACGACGTATTCTCTGACATCTTGGATATGTTCGTGGTGGTATATCTGGATGATATATTGGTTTTCTCATCCTCGTTAGAGGAACACGTCTGTCATGTCAGAGAGGTCCTCTCTCGCCTTAAGGCGAACGCCTTGTTCGCCAAGCCTGAGAAATGTACGTTCCATTCGAAGGAAGTGGAGTTATTAGGTTTCCACATCTCCCCCGGGGGCTTGTCCATGAACCAGTCCAAGGTTCGTGCTGTCATGGAGTGGCCGACTCCGGCTAACATTAAACAACTCCAGTCCTTTCTTGGTTTTGCTAATTTCTACCGACGGTTCATCGCCGGCTTCTCTTCTATCGTTTCCCCCCTGACCGCTTTGACCAGTCCTCTTGTCTCTTACTCTTGGACCCCTACGCATCAAAAGGCATTCGAGGCACTCAAGTCCAGGTTTGTTTCTGCCCCTGTCCTGCAACACCCCGATCCCGACCTCCCCTACGTCCTGGAGGCAGATGCCTCTTCGTTTGCACTAGGTGCGGTGTTGTCCCAGCCTTGTCCAACCACGGGTAGTTTGCATCCGGTGGCCTATCATTCTCGGAAATTCTCGGCAGCCGAAACTCACTACACTGTAACCGAGAAAGAGGTGCTGGCCATCAAGGACGCCCTCCAGACATGGCGACATCATCTCATGGGGGAAAAGCATCAAACGGTGGTTTATACAGACCACAAAAACCTGCAAGATCTGGCCTCCCTGAAGTGTGTAAACAGCCGGCAAGTATGCTGGCCCTTGTTTTTTGCTGCCTTCGATTTTGTTGTAAAACACAGACCAAGCCTCATCCATGGCAAGGCTGACGCTTTGTCCCGATCTCCCGGTGGAGAATCATTGGTTTCATTTCCAGACACACTATTAGGGAAAGGCCATGTTGTTTGCATGTGTACGCCCTCGCCACCCATGCTCACTGCCATCAGACAATGGGTTTTTCAACATCCTCATGCACTCACTGAATGGGACATTATACTCCAGGACGGGCTGCCGTTCGTCCAGGGCAAACTATTCCTTCCTACATGCGATGTACGCAACCAGGCGCTTGCCTGGTCACATGATGCTGCCATAAATGGCCATCCCGGGCAACAACGCACCCTTGAATTGTTACATCGCTGGTGCTGGTGGCCATCCATGAGAAAGGACATAGAACACTATGTAAACACATGTTCTATATGTGCACAATGCAAAACACGCAGAGGACGGCCGTTGGGGTTGCTTCTGCCGTTACCCATACCTCCCAGGCCTTGGCACACCATCTCTATGGACCTCATCACTGATCTGCCCCGCAGACAGGGTTACGATACCATATGGGTTATCGTCGATTCATACACCAAAATGGCCCGTTTCGTTCCCTGCACAGGCATACCATCGGCCCCAACACTGGCTCGCCTGTTCTTCAAGACGGTTTTTTGTCTTTTCGGTCTACCACAAGTCATTATATCGGACCGGGGATCCCAGTTCACGTCCTGCTTCTGGCGTGCTCTTACCAAGCTCCTGGGTATCGATGCTCGCTTCTCTTCGGCATACCACCCCGAAAGCGATGGGCAGACGGGGAGGGTTAACCAAGCCCTAGAACAGTACCTGCGTTGTCTGTCCCTTCAATACCAGGACTCCTGGTCCAAGCTGCTCTACCTTGCTGAGTTCGCATACAACAATTCCCGTCATTCGGCCACTGGGTTCTCTCCCTTCTATTCTCTGTATGGGCAACATCCACGCGCCCTACCGCTCCCTGATTTCTCCTCTGCCACTTCTGCTGCTAACGCCTGCGTGCGTGATCTAGCCGGTGTTCATGCACAAACTCTGGTCCACCTCCGCGAGGCTCAGTCGGTGATGAAGGTTAAGGCGGACCGTAAGCGGGCTGAGGCGCTGGTGTATCATGTGGGCGATCGGGTGTGGCTATCGACCAGACACTTGCGAATCCCTGGTTGTCGCAAGCTGTTGCCCCGCTTTGTGGGCCCCTATCGGATCATCGGAATCCTGAATCCCGTGGCCCTGCGACTGTCTGTTCCGCGTACTTGGCGGATCCACCCGGTTTTCCATGTCTCCCTCCTTAAGCCATACCTTGCTTCCACTCGTGTCCTTGTTCCTCCCACCCCCGTCTCTGTGTCTTCCCAGGACGTTTTTGAGGTCAGTGCCATCCTTGGATCTCGCTTCCATAGGGGTCGCCTCCAGTACCTGGTGGACTGGCTGGGTTATGGTCCCGAGGACCGCTCCTGGGTTCCCTCCTGTGACGTCCAGGCCCCACTTCTGGTGTCGCGGTTTCATAGGGATAACCCGGCTAGCCCACGGGGTCGTGGGCCCTTGTGGGGGGATTCTGTCACACCGCTCCCCGCACAGGCTATTACTCTTCCTATGAAGACACGCCCCTCCACGTCCACAGCCTCTTCCCAACCAGCACCCAAACACACACGTCCCGACAGGGGTACCTTATTGCCTCATCATGTTTCACGCTATAGGGCACGGCATGGCATGCTTGGCAAGGCTGGAGTGTATCGCCCTTCACGTTTGTGGCAAGCGAACTGGAGGCTCCTTCATCACAGGAACACACACCATTCACGGAGAACTGCGCGACACAGCGCGGCGCGGAGCACGTGACTCGTTGCCTAGCAATACTGCAACGCTTTGGTTACATGCGTCACGTGACAGTTGTCACGTGTTTCCTTTCGATGGATAAAAGGAGTCCGGTTACGGAAAGCGTTGCTTCACAGCTGTTCTCTTCCAGATCACGTGTCGCTCACGCTTCATTTCAGGACTCTTTCCTTTGTCGGACCACGGCTTTGTTCTACTGACCGCTCAGTGCCTAACCCTTGCCTGCTTTGGAACCTTGGATATTTTGCTGCCGAACTACTTTGCCCTAACGGATTGCTTCGTGTCTTGGCCCTTTACTTGCCTTGGAACTTGGATCCACTGTTGCCGACCTACGCTCTGCCCTACGGACTGCCTTGTGTTTAGCCCTTCTTCTACCTTGGATCTCCTGTTTTTGACCTCGGACTGCTCTGGTATACTCTACGGATCACGTGTTACATCGGGACTTCGGTCCTGCCTTAGGTGGGCACCTGCCCGGACCTGCTGCCACTTTTAAACCACTGTCTGACGCCTACGTCAGTCTCCCTGGGACAACGCTCCAGCACTCACAGGTATTTCAGTGCTTTGGATGTTTACACTTATATTACTGCACTCTGTACTATTACATAACCATATACATTACCTTGCAGCGCTCCAGGGGTTCTTCCGGTTTTTCCCGCGTCCTGACTCTACGGACTACCACCTTTGGCCCTAAACATCACTCTGGCGGTATTACCGTGGTTGTCAGTCTGATACTTGGGGACAGAGGGATAGCCCATATTCTGCACGACCAACAACTGCGTAACAGACAGGGCAAAACTCGCCAGCCAGGCAACCATGGTATGAGAACAAGCCAGTGGCAACCACCCCACCCAAAATTGGGGATACCTATCTTTAATCTTAGTGACCATGTCCTAACCCCAACTGAAATTGAGGTGCTTAGTAAATGCCTTAGCTTCGTTCCGGTATCGAAGGTAGATCGTTTTAAGACAGAAATTGAATTATGGAATTTCTTTCGTATCTTAAGACTGAAATACTTTTTCAGAGATGCGAAAGAAAAGGATGCCTGTCAGGGCAGTACATCAGGGTTAAAACATCCATCATATTTTACGCCCCTTTCAACGAAGCTCTCCCCTGAAATTCTTAGTTTTGAAAACAAAATTCTAAGGGAAGCCGTCGCCTATTAAACACAAAGAACAGTTGCAAAGACAATTTATCATAAGAAGAAAGATGTGCATTAAAAAATCTAGAGGACAATCAACTGTTTCTGATCAAACCAGCCGATAAGGGCGGAGGAGTCGTATTATGGGCAACTCTATTGTACAATACAGAAATCAAACGACAACAGAATGATAGACATTTCTATAAACAACTTCCCAATAATCCAACAAGCAGGATTTTAGAAGAAATTATTAGCCTCATGACCCACGCCCTAGATAGCGGCTGGATCGATGAAGATGAGAAACCCTTTTTGATCAGACATAACCCTATCATTCCAGCTTTTTATTGCCTCCCAAAAATGCACATAAATGCAACTGTTCCACCAGGACATTCGATTGTGGCCGCGATAGGTTCATTGTTGGAACCGTTGTCTATGTATGCAGACAACTTCTTGAGACCGTTCGTAGAGAAGATGTGAGGTCATTACGTGCAAGACACAACAAGTATGATTAAAATACTGGATACCCTAGTAACAGGTGAAGACATCTTGGTCACATTTGATGTCGAATCACTGTACACCAGTATCCCCCAGTTGAAATGCATACAAATTATGCACTCCAACCTTGAGAAAAGATCTAATAAAACCGTTACATCAAACTTTATTACGGAATGTATAAAAGTGGCCCTTAAAAATTATTTTTTCCTGGCTGACGGATAATCCTATCAACAAATGCATGGAAGCAGCATGGGCGCTACCTTTGTCCCAGATTTAGCCTATCTCCTTACGGATGCCTTAGAAGTCAGATCAGTATATGCAGACCAGAACCCATTTAAAACCCAAATGGAGTCATGGCATCGCTATATTGATGATGTCGTTGTACTATGGGGAGGAAGTCAAAACAGTTCATCAGAATTTCTAAAATGGTTAAACATCCAAGAGGCATGTATTAAGTTTACGGTGACATCTAATAAGAACAGGATTGCCTTTTTGGACTTAGAAATGTATAAGTCTTCATCAAAGAAACTAAGTACCACTCTGTTCAAAAAACCAATGGACAAAAATACCTTATTATTGTACAACAGCTTCCATCCTCAATCCCTACCGTAACATCTACCGTATGGGCAATTTCTGCGTATTAGGCGAAATTGTAGCACAAAAGACGACTACGAAATCAACAGCAAACATCTAAGCGAAAAACTAAATGAACGAGGGTACCCTGCACATATTATCCGCAGATCGATGAAACAAGCCCGACATAAGAACAGACAGGATTGCTTAGTGAAACAACCTAAAACGGTAGAGGAAAACATTACACGTGTCTCTACATTCTCTCCAATTAGTCACGACCTGCGTAGACTCATCATAAAAAACTGGGGAATGATTACAACAGAGGACTTTAGAATAAATAAGCCCCACTTTGCATTTAAAGGGATGCCGAACCCACGTGACACACTGGTTCATACTTACCCAACAACAAAGAAAAAAGCCCCTCAAACACAAACCACTCTGTGGGGTCTCCCACAAGTTATTGGCCACTTTAAGTATGGCAATTGTTTTGTTTGCCGACTTACCAGACAACATTAAAGATATAGATCTGAAAGGCAGGAAATGGTGCTTCAGATCATTCACGAATTGTAATACAAAGTGGGTAATCTATGGTATAAGGTGCCCATGTGGCCTGCTATATATTGGAAAGACCAAAAGACTGGTGCGACAAAGAATTTGTTAGCACCGGTCATGCGTGAAAAATGCCACATTCGACAAACCATTCGTGGCACATTATAAAGAAGCACATCACAACTAGGAAGCTATCTACTGGTTTATTATTGAAACTGTTCCAGCACACTCACGTGGAGGAGATCGAGATTTGAAATTACGTAAATTAGAATGAAAATGGATTTTTCAACTTAATTCTGTGGAAGATGGCCTTAATATTGCGATCGAGTGGGGATTATTTATCCATTGAACCTCTCATCAAATGATGGAATATATTAAAAAAACAACGAAACAGACGCCTTCTCAGCAAAAAACTCAATTTTGGCAAATATGAATATAATAAGGGCCTTATTGAACAATATTAATATATTGCGAGTATTTTTTACTATTACATCATGTATTTTAATAAAAAGATTTAGAATTGAGATTGTAGTCTGAACTCTCGCAACATATGGCTGTCTGTTAAACAGAATAGAATAAAACAACATCCTTGGTTGATTGAACCATTGAAAAGTAATTCAAATCAGTCGTTCACCTTATTTCAATCATATTAGTACACCCAAGAAGACGGATCAACACAGTAATGTTAGAGCTTGCATCTGTTAGTACAGCATGATTTGTATCACACGATCGCGTGAGCATTTGCAAAGACATGACATTAAAGAAATGCTTGTGTTCCCCGAACATTGAAGTGATAATGGAATAAAATAAAGAAATATTGTCACTCGTTGAAATATATTTTATATCAGCTGTGTACTTGACTATAACTAGATGAGCACGCCCAAGATGGCGGACTGTTAAAACAACTTTGAAGCCATCACGTGTAGTACAAAAAGATACATAACACATGACCGCGTGAACGTCTGTGAAGAGACAGAGTGAAGGAAACACTTGGGCTCTGTCGCGATTGAAGTAAGTTAAACTGATTTAAACACATAAAGGATTGCACACTAATACAAAAATAGCAGTTAACACTATAACTGCAATTACGGTCTATTCACAGAACGAAATACGACTCGTGTGAAGTAGCACCTATATGAAGCTAACGCAACTCAGTTTGAGGATGAATACCTTTAATGAGGATGTGAATTGCAAATCGACAACCAGTTCAGGCGGACTCCATCCATACCTTTCTGCCCCCGTTTAAGGTATAAGATCATTTACTGACATCTAAAACATCAAATAATGAGTAGCAGAGACTAAAGATCTCTGGTCTCGAAAAATTCCATCTCTAACATAGAGTTGTTCTTATTTTCTGTTGTATTAAAACAGGAAATCACAAAGAATATGACGCTTCATGGGGAATATAGATTGACACCAAAAAACACTGATCGATATTAAAATACCGAAGACATGAGCGAAAAAAAAGTAAGAAAACAATATGACTTTTTATTGTAACTACAATGGTTGAATAGACATATGTTTAAAATACCATGGACAAAACACCCAAAAATATTTGTTTTATTTGGTGTTTTGCAGAGCGTGTAATTATACTCACTCACTCACTAGCCTACTATGCAGACATTGCACCTGGAAAGGGCTCCTCACACTCCACTCAAGAAATGAAAGGTTAGTGACAGACCCACCACATATTAGACAGAGATTCTTATATTTTAGAATAGTTTTAGTAACCAATGTTGCATTTGCTTTTTTGCAGTTGCTTTGCACCAATAAAGACGGATGTGATGCAACATTGTTTGTCACAAGATTAAGTGTACGAGAAAAGAAAACGTCCTGAAGACAGGCCCACTAACCCGTAAGATTGAAATCTGTCTGAACATGCTGCTTTTAGTGGACCTAGAAACACTAATGAGTGTTGACACATAAAAGGATAAAACTTTATTCTTTGTTTTTGGAGGTGTTGTAGGGGCTGAAAATGACATACTCTCTGCACTATCCAATACTAACGTCACCATCAGCCTAAAAGATTCTAGACAGAGGTTTCTGATGAAATATGTGTTGTTTCAATTGGCTTTTCATTGGTACACATTATTGATTGTGTTTTATTTATTTTTATGAAAAATATGCATTTTTGTATAAAATAACAATTAAAATATGTATTCTAATTAATGGTCCAATTTGTAGTGGAAATTAAATTTAAAATGTCCTCTCCCTGTTCTATATGTGGTACAAGAATTGTCACATCCTTTGGTTGTGAAGGAGGGAAGCTGGTGTGGAACTTTTGTAGATATCATTTTTCCTTGGCCCTCACCCACCCAGCCCCCGAAAAAAGACGACCACTAAACTTGTGTGTAGTATTTTAGATGTGTACCAGGCCACCCAGGCATTAAGAAAAACCAGACTCACTGCAAACTCAAAGAAATGTCATCAGGCCAGATCTGCTGTAAAATATTTGGGGTTATTTGTATGGAATGGACTCATTCAACCTCAGCCTGACAGGTTTAAAGCTGTTATGCAAACTCCATCCCCAAAGGCTAAAAAGTAATAATGAGTCTTTTTACGCCTTGTTGGTTACTATCGTAAATTAATTAAAAATGTGTCTTCAGTTTCTTCTTCTCTCCTTAGTGATAAGCGGTAGGTGGCTTCCGGAAGACCAACATTTTTTAATCAATTGAAACGTATATTGTGTAGGGAACCTATTCTGAATGTGGCAGACTTCAATAGACCATTTATTTTGCATGCTGACGCGTCACATATTGGTCTTGAGGCAGTATTATCTCAAAGTCATGATGATATAGAACATCCTATCCTCTATATTGGGAGGAAACTGCCCGGGAAAAGAATTATGCTACTCTAGAATTGGAAGCCCATGTCATCAAATCGGCCGTAACATACTTGAAATATTATTTTTAACGGGTAGAAAGTTCAGATTAGTTATAGACCACTTTAAATAGTTAAGTTTAAGGAGGATACCAAGGCTAGAGTCATGCGCTTTTAGATTTATAACATATAACATATAATGGGTTATTTATAACACGCTTAATACCAAAGAGGGTTCTAAGCGCGGACCCAGGATTCGAACCTGTGTTGCTCCGTGTCATCTTGCTTCCAAGACAAGCGTGTTGCCACTGATCTATACTACCCGTGCCCTATTGTTTCTCTGTTGAGCATCGAAAAGGGAAAAGAACAAGGCAATGTTGACTTCCTTTCTCGGTTCCCAATAGAGGCTGAAAAAAACAGCGACATTAGGGGAAAGCTATGTGATGTATCAGCAATTATCCCCCCAGAAAACCTGGCCTGGTACCCTTCTCATGAGGTCAGTGAAAGGCAGGCGTTGTCTGATGCCGACTCTGGGGGTGGTGTTCTGAGGGAGGATCACATGAAGGGGGATGCAGGTCAGGAGGAATGCGAAACCCCCTTGTTCAACTTTCCCAAAAAACCCATCCTTCTAATGGCCTTTTGCAAAACAGAAGAAGTGATCAAAACAAACTTTCCCATTAAGGATTTCAAGTTCCATAATACCTTAAGTACTGCAACAAAGAAGAGGGCTAATGGGGAACAATGCTGTAGGGGTGGTCGAGTTGTTGATAGAAATGACCCACACCTGAGGGAGACTGGGAGGCTTAAAAGGCACCCTCAGATGCAGGCCATTGTCGTGCAGAATGAGCAGGAAGAGCAGTGTGATCTGTGTATGCAGCCGATTCAGAAACTGGAGGAGGAAGAAGACGCCAGGACCACTGTTAAGTAGAAAACAGTAGTCGGTCCTGAAAGGGTCTGTACCTCTAGAAGTCTTAAATGCAGAGATCACACAGCAGGAAGCGTGATGGGGGAAAACCTGCCCTCTAAACACCTGTTTTGCAGAGGCTGAGCAGTGGGAAGCAAAAGCGAGGGAATCTTTCCTCCCAAGAGGCTGTCTCCGGTGGCTGGCAAGCAAGAGAGCCTATGGAGCAAAGGAAGCTCCTTTTACAAGTGGCGTGGGCAGCGGTGACCAGGGGTAGTAGTTTTCCGGGCTGCGAGTGGCCACTTAAGCAGAACACCTGCGAGCAGCAAGGGGTTCGGATGTGCATGCCTTACCCAGTGAGTTCACCAGCCGATAGTGACCGCTCACATGCTCAAAGCAGGCATTTATCAAATAGCAAACACTCGCGTATGAGTGGAAGGGATACTAAAAGTCCTCTTGAATACCAAACTATTAGAAAGCAGCGAATGCCATATTTGTCAAAACCAAATGAGTGTTAACTTTAAGCGTGTGAGTTTGCGGAGAACCCAGCAATTCGATGGGGCAATATTATTTAAATCTAATATATACAACCATTGCCCAAGCCAAGAGAAACCAAAAAGGGAATTCCAATCCAACAGATATTGCCAAAGGAGGAGGGGCATTAATGAAAAGTACAAAGGTTGTGAAGCTTGTTGCCCATATTTTGAGAAGCATGTAACAAAAATCTGGTATAAACCTACATTGCCAAAGCCAAGGAAGAAGCAGAATAAGACCCTATCCTTGTTAGTATTTGGTTATGCAGTTATGCAGTTGGGAAACAAGGAAGGAGAGGAGCATAATTTGCAGAGGAGTATTAAAAAGCACCAATGTGAATCTTGTTTTCCCAGACGAGTTTCTAAAGGTTTGATATTGCAAGATAATGCACATTGTGAAGCTGTTGTAAAACTATTATAAGTTGATCTTAACCACAGAAGCACTTGCAGTTTGTGAAATGCTGTTCAGGCAGGGGAGTATACCCAGATGGCAAATTTTGAAGTAGTAGGCCTAGCATGGGATTCTTCTTAGGACTTGGCAGGTCTTCTGAAGAGGGTTTGAGGTCACTTTTCAGCTCTGGTCCCTGATGCCCAGGGGTTGCAGGTATGAGCACTTCTCTGGTCGGCTACAAATGCTGGTGCAAGGTCTTCGGGTTGGAGAATGCAGAAGAACTCAGTGCAAGATCCCTCTCAGCATAGGACTGGATGCAGGACAGCTATTTCAGACATCGGCCACTGATGCATAGCAATGCTGAGGACACACTTGTAACAGTAAGGCTTCTACTCGTATACTGTGTCCCCTTGATGCTGGAACCACAAAATTTGGCAGAGGCGAGTCTTGTAGCACAAGCTGTTGATTCTCAAACTTCAACGCAGAATGGCAATGTCTGCAGCACGGTAGACCAAGCTCTGAGCAGGGCAGCCACTGGTGATCCAGGGGCACTTCCGATGGCTCTTCTTTGCAGGACTGCAAGCCAACGTCGAGAATGGATGTTCCCTCCACACCAAGCGTCAAAGCTCCTTTGCAGGACTGCCAAAGATCACATACAAGACAGTGCTCTTCCAGGACAGCAGCAGAAGTATTTTGCCAGGCCTTCTTCCAATGGGTCCACAGTCTCTTAACATGTCCTGAAGCTGGACAGGATACTTGGCTCCTTCAGGTTTCTTCAAGGATCTCTGAAGAACGGCTGCAGGTGCACGTTTCTTATTCAAAAAGTAGGTAAGTGCTGAAATGCCCTCTAGCCCATCAAAGATCTGGCCCCAATAGGGGAGTTATTCCCTACAGAGGAGCTGGCAGTTAAGGCCAGGTAGGAAGGAGATGCGGAGGAACAGATCTCAGAAACAGACTGGGCAAAAAATGTGGGAACAGATTCGAAAGACTTCAAGAAATGGTAAATTACAGTTGATACAATATAATGTCCTGCATACGATATACGTAACGTACATGAAGTTACACGTGATGAATAACACCTTAAGTGCAGACTGCCCAAGATGTGGGACTGGGCAGGCAGAGATTTGGCACATGTTGTGGGACTGTTCAGTGATCAGGGACTACTGCAAGCAGTGGTAGCGAGAATCAATGGGCTACTAGGGTCCAGCTTAGAGTGTGCTACAAGGGTGTGCTTATGGGGGCTATTGCCTAGTGTGAAGCATTACAAAGAGTGGAGGCAACTGGCCCAGTTTATGTGGGTACTGGCCAAAAGGAGGGTAGCCATTGCATGTAAATTATCCCAAGGACCATCCTAGAGGCAGTGGATGGAAGATGTCTGCAGATGGGGAATGGCAGAATTGGAAGTTCTGAAGAAGACCCGTGACCCGGGGCTGGAGGAGGGGGTAGAGATAGACAGGAGTCAACTGTTAAATTAATTACGTTCCTCAGTGGACTTGAAGCCCCCATGAGGGTGGAAAGGGAGGGTTGTAGGAGAGGGGAAGTATCAGAAACTGGGAGATGGGAGTTATTGGGGTGATTCAACAGGACAGAGGTGAAGGTGAAGGACACAATACTTGGACCCAGATAACTGTTATCCTATTGAGATTGGAGGCCCCGGCTCCTACAGCACGAGGAAGTAATGGTTAACAACTGTCCATAACTGCGTGCAAATTCTCACCTGGTGGTTGGGAGCAGCCTGATGGCCCTGGAGGGGCAGATGGGGTAGAAAAGGCTACATAAGATGTCCTTACTACATGCTGTGAGTGTTCAATATCAATTCTATGCCAATGCTTCATGTTGTAAAACTGTTTAATAAAAAAATTAAAAAACAAAATAAAAAGATCTGGCCTACACACACCCCAGCAGTGGTTCAATCAAGACCACTGTTGGCCCAGCTCATGCATACCATTCAGACAGACTGAAACCAGTTTGTGGATTGGGACCAAACAGTCCCAACCCACTTCCTGGCAGAATACATACATGGGCCTGCAGTAGCACACGAAAAGCCTCTGCTTTCCAAGGCACTGGAAGTCCATTTAAGGATTTTCCTGTCCTCAAAGGTCAGGAAGAAGGGTTAGCGACAAAATGGCCAAGGGACAAATGGCAAATCTTGTGGCACGGCCATGTTTGGACACGTGGTAAGCACAGTAAGGCTAAACTAAAATACACAAAAAAATAGCAAAAAGTAACTGCGGCCACCAGCTTGTCCCTTAGGCACACCTAAAGTAACCAAAAATCTTCTGAGTGTTAGTCTAGCGTAAATCAAAACATGTACCCCACTGTACTGCATTACAAGATGCATTGTACAATGATAAAAGGTTACCAAAAGTAAAAACTGTTTACCAAACATGATAACAAAGTAACAAGACTAAGGGAAAAAATGTTCCCAGTGCTCATAGCCTGAAGAACATGTCAGTTTCCGCATGAAAAATAGGCAAAAGTCAATGTAGGGAAGCTGGAGGCTTCACGCACTGCAAAAAGAGCAGGTCAGGTTCAAAATAAAAGCAACAATTTGGGGGGTACATAAAAATGGAAGCAAAGGTGCTATAAATAGAAATCCTTCCTAACATGGTGAAATGGCATTGCTTGCCCAACATGGGGGAACAGCTATGTTTGGGTGGGAAAGCAAGAGTATTCATGAAATAGTATTTAGCTTCAGCATACCATCATGTGGTCCTGCATGAGGAGTCATGAGATCTCATAGAATTTGTTACACATGATGGACTGTTTAGTTTGAGAAGAATGTTGTACGGCAGACCTCTAGACAAGACACAGGAAAAACAATCCTCTAAGTAAAAAGGCTTGGTGCACCTCTTTGCAAGATAAACAAATGTATTTTGTATACAAAAAGGAAATAAAGTGACAAAGGGTGCCGTAGAACTCAACTACCACAGAGCTCACTGAGTTAGTTGGCACACCACTTCGTAAGAGCCCCACATCGTGGGGGTTACTTGTCCACAAATTGTCAGGTACTTGCCCTAGATCACTGTGGACAAAGTGCAGAACACTTCCTTCTAGTAGCATTTCTCACGTGGGACACAAACTGTCAATATTATTTCACCATCATTGTCCCCGTCTTCAAATAGGTCACTGTCTATGACTCCTTTTCAGGGGTTGGGTGGATCAATGCACAGAACTGTATGCCACTCTCCTCCCTCTGCATCTGTCCCTATCAGAACAATCTTCTCTTTTGGAACCACCACTCCTATGTCCCTGCAACATATTACTGGGGCTGGGCTGGTCTGAATAAGAATTCAGATGCCACTCTCCAGCACTGGTTAGCCACATTTGGAACTGCATATAGCAACACTGTAATCCTGTACATAAACAGATCTGGGATCACCGATATTCCTCTGGATGCTGCTCCATTCCCCAATGTGTGTATGATCAGCATTCACCTTATATAGAATATTCCTGAGGTGGGACATTTCACCCCCATCTCGTTGATTGAGACGGTCATGTTCAGTTTACTGGGCACGTCCCTCCCTAACAGGTTGACAGGGGAAGCCATTGGAAATAACAATGGGGCTCGTACCACCCTGTTACCTACCGTTGATGGTCAGTTCTTCTATGAATGGAACTAAATGTATTGCCCCAGAGAAGCCCTGCGTGTCAATTTCCTCACCTGAGAAAAGAAATGCCCCTTGCTAACACAAGATTGTGTTGCACCTGTGTCTACCATAAAAATTAATGTTTTTTCCTATCTCCATGCCCAACAATGGTCCTCTTCTGGGTCGTCAGTGACTGATAGGCCTGCGCATGCTAAGGCTGTCTATGGGCTGTCCTAGTTTGGGTACGTAATTGACCCCAGAAAGACGAAAGGATTTCCTCCAACCACACTGGCCGCTTGGTAGTGTGTTATCGTGCCATAAGGCATTGCATTATTGTTGGGTACTTGAGGGGCATGCAGCTGCATGGGGTGTATTGCATATGTGTGCCGTTGGGTGCCAACACTTGCAACTCTGGAAACTGTGTTGGGGAGCAGGCGAGGCCATGGGCGGCAGTGCGCTGTATGGTCTGATGATGGTGCGGGGGCATAATGCTGTGGATATGGGTTGGGAGCATCTTGTGCATACAGGGGCATTTGCTGGTTATATACAGTCACTTGCCTGTTCCTACACTTCCATGAAAAATAATCCATCCTCCCACATGTCCACCATTGCCACATTCTCGGGCCATTCCTCCAAAGCCTCCTCTTCCTTCTCAGGGTCCTGCAAATCTCCATTCCCACTGTGGACACCCTCTCAGCGGCCATTCCTGATACTGCGGCTGATACCCACCATTCCAATTTTATCCACTTCCCCACACAGTGACACCTTGAGTTTTTTACAGAACCGCCCTGTGTTCAGTCTGCCACTTCTACCCACTCCACTGACATTTTTGCTAACTTCTTTTGCATTAGTTTCACTTCCTCCATTTGTACCCTCTGTGTGTTCCTTTTTCTTCTCCTTCACATGCTTACCATGGTGTGCAATTATAGACAGTATCTCTGGCAACCCATTCACTTCAATAGTCACCATCTCATTGAGTGCTTTCTGCACTTCTTTGGGGAGCCCTTTCTTGACCACAAAACAGAAAAATGCAATTGAGCGATGCAATGATTCACCCATCCCTCCACATATTTTATGTCTGTAAAATACACTTGAGCAGATCCTCATCATCCTGCATTGTGCGTTGTATTATTAACTGAAGAGCTGGTATATCGGGGTATGCGTGTCACAGTGACGCCCCACTTGGGCTCTGATATCATTAAAATGGGAACCTTTGCGACTGTCATCCCCTAATCGCACCATAGGATACCCTGCTTTAGCCCAAATGCCATCTGCCTGATCCCCCACTGCTGCGACAAACAAGATCTTTATTTCGACCATGGCCAGGGTAATGCCTGCCGTCTGCTATTCAAACACGAAAATCCACTTGCCACTCCAGCTATGAGGAATGTGTGAGAAACCAGAAGGTGTCTCACCCATTAGTCCCCTAGTCCCCGGGGATCTGTCAGCCATGTGGTTAGGACACGAACATCGCTTTTGGATCCAGTTCCTGGGATTGGACCAGTGCAGGAGGATCACCTGGGTGAGGGGTCTTCGAGGAGTGGGAGTGTGACACCGGATGGTTAGACACAGTATCCCCTTGCCTATAACACCTTTACACTATCCTACCAAATAGGATATTTAGAAACTCCACCACCTCCTTTTAGAACATGAACACTTCCTCACGGACTGTCCGCTATGAGCGAAAACGGACTAACACCCGAGGCGTATACCTGACATGTCCCAGGTTTGGCAATTACTGAGCATCACACACACCTCACTACCATTAAGCTTCCCCACACAGATAAAACACGGAGCATAAGAGCACACTTTGAGCAAGGCAAAACACACGAGGAAACAGCAGTTCCAAGATGTCAGTTTTAACGAGAGAAGAAAGACAGCTAAGCAGAAGGGGTTTGCAAGGAGGGAAGTTCCCTTGACCTTTACGACAAGGAACCATTGCTTTCATGAACCCTCAAGATTGGAAAGTTTAAGACCAGGAAAACAGGCTGAAGAATCCTACATTGTGTGTTGGAGATACTCGTCCCTTCCGTGTCAATAATTAAGCCAGGGAGAATCAGGAGCAGCTGTGGTACTGTCCTTGGCTCCACAAACAAAGCAGTGTCAGTGAAATTAACAAAGCCGGTGAGTTGGGGAGACCGATACAAGATCGGTCTGTGTTGAAGCCAAGGATGCAAGCAGCAACATTGTGTGGCAAGCGCTAGAGCGAACATTGTTTGAAATACGTGTGATAAAAAGATGCAAGTAAAGTTGAACTGCTGATGAGTGATTAATCTTTGAAACCAAGAAATTATACATTTGACAGAGTTATCTGGTAAAGCGTGTGTGCTCAATCGAAGGTCTCTGTAAGGTATCCAGCTGTGAAGTGGCAAAAGTGAAAGAGTAGTAGCAAATTGTGAATCAAAGTGGTCCTGCCACGGTTTAAGCTAAATCCTGCGCACAGTTGAAAGTCTTCGATGTTAATACAGTAAAGAAAGTTTGTGGAAAAGTAGAGAAAGTTGGTCCGAGCCCAGCAGAAGGAGATCAATTGAAAGCTTTGTGTTAAAGTGGATCTGAGCCCAGCGGATGAGGACCCGGGGTGAAGCGAAAATCACCCAAGAAGGTTTTGTGTTAAACTAGGTCTGAGCATGGCAGAGAGGTACCCGGGGTGGATGGAAAATCACCTGAGTATTTGTACATGTGAAATCCTAAGGGGCACGGAACTTTGATGTTTAGTGTGTTGCATCAGGCCCTCTGAAAAAGAGACTTTGAATGACAAAGAGACTTTGGCACAGAAGGCCAAGATGTTGAAGTTTTGAATGGCACCCTTGTGCTAGAGAAGCCAGAGACTGTGCTAAACTTGAGTGTGCCACCTTGTCCTGTGCTGAAAATGTGGGGAAGGGAAGCCAACGGCTTGAATATCCTGACATATCATTTCTTGAACACTTTTCTTTTGCATAACAGTGTTTTGCACACTATTTGCACTATTTGTATTTAGAAGTAAGGATTGGCAATAGGTTTATTTGTATAGGCCCTTTTATTTTGACAAGACACTACTAGGACTGTGTTATTATTATTTGATGGTTGCTCCCATCTTTAGATTTAGGATTATAAAGGCGTTTTTCAAATCCAGTTGACGTTCAATGAACACAGTTGAACTGTGATCACTTGTGTCTGTCTTGCTGTTTGATACCATGCCTTTCTTACATATGGGAGTGTTTCTATCAAGATGTTTTTGTCAATGTGTGGAAATGGTACATACTGTGCCCTTTCTGCTCCTTCATGCATGTTAAGTAAGATTTTCACAGAACTGGTAAATCTTCCTGACCTGGTTCAACCCCAGAACTTTTTGCTTTACTAGTAGGATATTTTTCCTTAATACCCCTGTGAGTGGGAACCGTTTACCACACTCACATAATCTTTTACTCTTTTTATAGGCGTCGTTCTTTTGACTCTCCATAGGGTCTTTTTAAAGTTCTCCTCTTTAACAGCTTATTGCCAATATGTGCCTGTTGTTGCTGGGCTGCCCTAGGGGCACCCTTTTAACTTTTTTGTGCTAACCTTGAGAGAACTACAGTTCCCAAGGATAGAAAGGATCTTTGGATCCCTTTTACATTTTATTTTGTGAATCCAGCTCACCCCACCTTATGTGGAGTGCTGGGGAGATACAATCTATCCCCTTTCACATTAGAACTGTAACGATTATGTTAAAGGGACAAGCTTACCTTCAATGTCTGGTGGTAGTGATATCTTGTATTAATTTGGTGCACCTTTACCCCGGGCTGTGTTCACAGCTGCAGTAAAGGCACCTAAGGGTGCTCATTGTACCAGAATGGCCCGGTCTTCTTTTTTTGCAATTTTAGTGTTTCTTGTCCTTTCTTGTTCCTTCCCCTGACATCCAGGTGGGAAATACCTTTGTGTGATTTTTATCTTTGGCGGGAGTCCCCTGGACTACCCGCCCAGGCTCCAGTCTGTCTGTGAGGGCAGGAAGCGAGGGAGGAGTCCAAAACTCCACAGCCCTTTGTTTTCCTCCTTGCCTGAATGGGAACACATCCCAGTGGTGGCTGGCTGTGATTGGACAACCACACCGCTCCTTCTTGTAAAATGCAGAGAGAGAATGCAAAAGTTGTGTTGTAATTCCTGAAAATACTGCAAACCTGGAAGCTGAAGAGTAGTCGACCACTGGAACTGCAACCAAAGAAGATGATGAAGGAAACGCGGCAGAGACGATTTCCAGCGACCACATAGCCTTATCCTGCTGTGTAACTAGAGCCTGTAGTAGCCAATCCTTCCAATCGACCTGGGGACTCTGAAAACGACGACCCCAACCCTGAGCCTGGTGAGACCCACGAGACTCAAGAAGACCTGCATTTTATCCCACGCATTGGTGCGACCTTGCATTGCTGAATACCCCAATACCCTGGGACCTCGGGCCACTGTGCTGTGCACAGTCTTCTGAATTCCGAATCTCGCTGAAACTTCACGGGCATCCTGGTAGATCTCGAGAGACACAAATCGAGTCTGAGAAGTCCCCTCAGAGTGCTGGACCTTTGTAATGATGAGAATTCAACCGCGATTTTCTGTCTTCTTCTGTACTCCTTGAAAATGCGCCAAATCCACAGAACTGTATTCATCCGTGAGGGAAACCTTGCCTAGAGCCTTCTTCATCGATCCCTGCTGCAAAGTTCCTTCTGAGTTCTTGTTTTTAGTCACCACGACAAGGAATTTGCTGACCGGGTATTTGGCTGTAGACCCTGAAGTCCTCCTGCTGCAAAATCTTCTTCAATGCTGAGGTACTGCTTTGGCTTGGGTATGTACTTACCTTAGGTCTGTTGGGATTTCTGTGTAGTGGTCGGGTGTTTTCTGTGATGGGGAGGCCTCTCCTCCGGTGCAAACAGTCCCACTGCTTGAATCCTGCTAGGGTGTCTTCTGCGAAGTCCCTGGACCCTCTTCTAACTCTAAAGTAGAGTACTCACCTGTTTGCCCAGTCTTCCTAAGGAACTCTGACTTTTGCTACTAAAGAATCTATCCTGACACTGCCTGTTGGTCACTACATCCTAGTGACCGTCCTTCTGCCACTGAGAACACTCATGCACCAAGAATAAGGGAAAGACTTTTAAGGGATTGGGACTTTTGCCTAGAAAAGAAAATAAGGGTTTGAAAGTGACTTACTTGTAAAGAGTTGGTTGGTAACTGTAACTCTAAGAGTGAACAGTTACAAACGTTCTTACTTAACTTGGATGTGTAATGAACTATTCTTAAAAGTATGGTTAACATCTTTTCTTTCCTTAGAAATCGTTTTGCCATTCTAATAGAAAGTAGGTGTGAAAGTATATTACTCTCCTGTGATTAGGTTGTGCCTCTTCCCAAAAGTTAAGTGCTGGTTTCACCAGATTATTCCTGCAGGGTAATTGTATGAGTGTCTTCCAACTATTCATATCACCAGATTAGTCCTTTGGGGATAATTGTATGAGTGTCCCCAAACTGGGTCTTGCTTCCCCTGACTTGCTGCTAACCTGTCCTGAAAAACTCTGCATTAGGTTGTTGCCTACCTAGAATAACTTTGGATAATTCAGTAAAGTGTAACATTGGGTTTTACTTTCCCTGTTTTATCTAACCTAAGGTCTGTGGTTCTAACTGTCCCTGATAAGTCATACTTCAGTTATCCTTATAGCTGCGAAAGATCTAACCTGGACTGCTTGTGAGATACAAAAAGTATATGGGTTTTACTTACCTTGAGTTAGTTGTGTGCCTTCCCAAAAATAAGTTACACGAGTTACTGCTTATCTCTATCTGTGGTTCACTGATCTCAAAACCACCTGTAATTGAATATTACATCAGGTTTTACTCACCTAGTAGAACTGTGTGTTATCACAAAAGTAGTTATACGTTTTTACTGCACCTGGAATAAGTGTTCTACTATTCACAAAACGTATATTGTCCAGTTGACCGATTATGTGATTTGTACTGAGAGTCACTTTACAACTGGTAGGGTCTACTGCCCTTGCATTACTGAATGTAATTGTGAAAGTAACCATTGGTTTTTACTCCCCAAGAATAGGTGTGACCTATACTAAATGTGTATGAAAAGGTGTTGACTTCCCTAGAACTACTGTTAGGTATTTCAAATAAGGTTTATACTTGGGTCTGTATACCTTCACGTATAGTGTTGTGTTTTTTTATAATTGTGATTTCATACAATGTGTTAGTACTCATTTACCCCTAGATTTATCTGGGCCTACCTGTATTTAAATACATCATTTATTTTTACATACAAAATGTTTCAGTGTTTCTTTGGAACATTTGTCTTACAATTTCATCTGTACTGAATCTACAGCCCTCTCTCCCTCCTAAGATAATCCTGGCTGCTCTGTCTACGCTACCATGAACTCAGGTGGCACAGCCTTATACTAAGAGTGGAGTCTTGTACTGCCTCAGTTGAATGGTTTTACGAAGCTCTTAGTTGGACTTCAGAAAAACTGTCCTAACAATGCAACAGAAGGATCTGCAACCCCACCGTCTTAGTCACGTCTTAGTCACTTCCTTTTTACTAACCAGCTTCCCTTCAAGGCTGCCATGCTTATGTGGTGGTTCCTCAACCTGGGCCCCCACAAGATCTCCACTCATGCCAATATCACAGACGGGGTCTCTTCGTATCCCAACTCATCCACTGTGTCCCACTCCTCTTCCCCTGTTCCTGTTCCCATATTGTCGTCGGACTGCAACGACACATAATTCAAACTTCCTGCCCGCTATCTTCTGCGTCCTCGATTTTCCTTCCCAATATGCACATCAAGGATCGCTGTAAAATAAATTATAAACAAGATGTTTCCCATTCTCAGCTTGCCTGTCTCAATGGGTGTCCGCTGCCTGTCCCCTCTATCCAACTTCAATCTCGCCAGCTCTTCCTCTGTCCTCCTTAATACTTATACTCCCAACTTTGACAACATTATTAGAAATTAGGCAAAACCAACAGGTAAGTACTCAGGGCAATTTAACAAGAGAAGCTACAGCGGGGAGATCATCTAGAAAAGGCTTAGGGCCAAAGTCAATGGGTCAAAAGTCTTTTGCACACAGTTCAGGGTAGTTTGCGGTAAAGTTTGTGGCACGGATTCCGAACAAGATTGGTTGGTAGAAAAGTTAGTTCAAAGAGAAGAGAAGGACAAGCCCTCGGATTGGAGAAAGATTTCAAACACTTTCACCGTGGTTGAACGAAACGGACAACTGGATTTTCACAGTACCTTAAAACGGAGAGGGAGCTGTAGCTGAGGCGGACGTTCCTGGTGGCTCGTGCGGGCTCACGGTTCCTGAAGCGACTGTCAGACTGACACAAAGTAGCAAGACTGGAGGGTCCTGCGCCACCCAGGGAAGAAGCCAGCAGCAGAGCAAAACAACAATTAAAATGTACGCTCTATAAAAACCCAAGCAGGGTCCGACCTTCCTGGCTAGCAGGCCCACTGTAGCTCTGTACAGCGAATTCGACCAGAGGAGGGGGCCTGGCTTGCAGTTTGGGCGAACTGGTTGATCCCACCAGCTCAAGGGAAGAAGTTTCCTGGAGGATCGTCTCTGTTGTCAGAGTCGGAGGTCCGGACCTGAAGCAGGGCTTTACCGGGCGGTTCAGTCGTGGTAGGGGTCCTCTTCTTCCAGTTCCTCGTTGGTTCTTTCGTTCCAGTGGTGACTCTCCCTTTCCAGTCCCAGAGACCAGCTATTTATGCAGTTTTCGCCCATTCATACTGCCTGGCTGTCAATCACACAGCAGGGTGGCTGGGATGGCAAAGCCAGTCCCCTTAGCCAATCAGACAAGAGTGTGACTTAGGTTACCAAGGGAACCCATGGCAGGGGTCTGAAGATCCCTCCCTCACATCCTGCCAACCTAGACTATCAGGCACCTTAAGGAGGGCTTCTATGCAGAAGCCCGCGAAAAGACAGCGATTAAAGGAATCATCCCCGTTTTGGCGCGCAGAGAAAAACATGAGAAAGACTTTAAGAAAAAGAAATGGCAAATAAACCCAGCCGGAGCCAAAATAAAATGTATTTGGTCAAGCGGGTTTATGTTCGAGGCTAATATAATAGCCTAAAACAATACCACCTTTATATAATATAATCGCGGTAGAAAAAGTTAGGGTAGTTACCACTGCCACCAGCCAAGTCTTAATGTTAAGGGAGCGAAACAAGGCTCCAAGAGGCACAGACAAAAAGGGATAAGAATTAACCCTTTCCAATACTCCATGGAAGATGGGGTGTACTGGGTCTGTGGTTTAAAGAGATTACATAAAGTTAATGGCAACTTTACATGTTTCTGGGGGACAGTAGTCAGCCCCAAAAAAATGGAGTCAGTGGGAAGTCTAAAAGACAACCCTGTGTTATGCACTGAAGGTGCTGTGTAACACACAAAAAAGTGGTGCTCATGGAGTAGGTGAGGCTCCAGAGCCCAAGAACACACAAAATGGTAAAAACACACATGGCAAAACACATGTAAGAGTGGGAAAAAGGTTGACACTCTTACCAGGTGAAAGAAAAATCCTAGAAATCCAGCAAAGCTGCTGAGGGACTCAATAGGTAAGGGAAATCAGCCATTTATAAGAATTCTCCCTAACATCCACCAGATCACCAATGCTACCCGTCAACTGTGGAGTCCTGCAAGGTTCCATCCTCTCCCCAGGGATCTTCATTCTATACATGGTGCCGCTGGAAGCCCTCCTAAGCCAACAAAAGATCCACTTCCACCAATACGCAGATGACACACCGCTATACCTCAAGATGGACTCCATCAAGGACATCCATAAACTCAAAACCTGCCTCTTGTTGATCCAGTCTTGGGTGTTCAGTGCACACTTGAAGCTCAACTCCTCCAAGACCAAATTCCTGCTCCTCACCAACAACACCAAACAAACTCCCAGAGGATAGCTGAAGGGCAAAGTGCTCACCTTGGAAGCAAGACGACACGGAGCAACACAGGTTTGATCCCCGGATCCGCGCTTAGAAACCTCTGGGTATTCAGCGCATTATAAATAACCTATCATATTATATCATAACCAGACATACAGACCTGGCTGTCAACTATATGAGGGCTACACACCTGAGCACACTTCCTGCGCCAAGTACCTCAGGTTCCACTTTGACAAACACCTCCCCTTCAAGACACACATAGCTACGAAAAACAACTTGGTATCAGCTCTCCCTCTGGTGGATAGTCAAGCCCTTCTGCCCTCTGGACAGCTTTTGGTCCACTGTTCAAGCACTGGTCCTATCTCACCTAGATGGGGCAATGCACTCCTCGAAGCCTCCCATTGTCCTCCCTTGTGCGCCTGAGACATGCCCTACATGCAGCCGCATGCCTCACCAAGGGTCTACGAAGATACAATCACATTGTATTGTATTGTTTATTTATTTATAGAGCACAGCCTGGCCGTTAAGCAACTGGGCGCCGAGGTGCTTGGGCGCACCTCGGCCCACATCGACTGTCACTGGCTCCCACTACATGCATGAATCACCTTCAAGTCTTGCTTGCTGTATCATTTATAAGGCAGTCATCCTCAAGTCACCCAGCAATCTCATGGAAAACATTAGCATCTCCGGTGGACAGCGCACCACCAGAAGACACTTGAAACCCGCTGCTGCACAAAGGTAAGGACCAGAAAACAAGCCTTCTCTGCCTATGTGCCAAGACTATGGAAACTCCTCCCTGTCAGCATCAGATTCTCCCCCACGCTCCTACAAATCAGAAAATAACTCAAGACCCTTATTTTCAAAGAAGCTCTTCTCAACACCTAGGCCATCACATCACCACTCGTGTCAAATGACTCACTAGATGTCGCCCACCCCTCTGCACCCCACCAAACGATATAGCTGTACCCCTCCCCTATGACCTTCTGTATTCTACCCCACTGTATATCTGTTCTGTTGTTACCTCTGAAAAGTGTTTTCTTATGCATCTCTACTGTTGTAAAGAGCTCTGCGATCTATCTGTATTGATGTATACCACTGTAACGTGCTCTGTTGCTTCTCGAAGCTAGGTCCATGCTCAATAAATGCCATAATAATAAATAAATATGACCCACACACTAACATACACAAGCGAAATGTGCAGGTAAAGGAGTTCAACTCAACAGAAATGTGCAAAATCTCAAACATATAACTTCAATCAAAACAATCCTAGTGTCCAGGAGTTGTTTCCCTGGTTCCCTTTCCCTGGATTGTCTGAGGAAAACTGTTCACAATGTTCTGTTTCAAGACTCTCCTCAGGATGGCAAAACAAATGTTCCTTCCACAACAATGGTTGGAATATAGCAAGTAGGAAGTATCTTCTAGTCTTTCAGCATGGCAAAGGAAAGTATTTTCTACTTTTCAGGATGGCTAAACAAATGTCTTTTCTCCAATAGTGATTCAAGTATGGCAAAAGGTAAGTCTTTTCAAAGTCTCTGCTTGACAAAATGTTTACATGAAACAGCAACTTAATAAGACCAAGTCTCTCTTCAACACACCAGTTCAAAGTCAGTTTCCTGGTACATTCTCCAGCCAGGAAACTTCTCAACGGAAATTCTTGATATCCTGGTGTACTCTATTACCAGGTATTTCTTTCCACAAAGGTTTACTACCCGATAGGGCTCTCTGCAATAGTCACCTGAAAACTATTAATATCCTGGTTTACTCTCCTGTCAGGATTATCCCATTTTTGGTTCACATAGACCCACTGGTGTACTCTCCTGCCAGGTATCTCTTTCCAAAAAGGCTCATTACCTGAAATTATTATCAGGCAAAGCCAGGAGGCTAACCAGGGGAAGCCAGGAAGGTGTAACCCTGCACATAAAGCCAAGAGGCCCATAAGGAGAAACCAAGTGAATGTGAAACTGCACACATGGGCAAATACAGAAGAACCTGTGTGGGCTGAAGAGCCTTGGGCTCCTGGTTGCACAACCTTTGATGGTGGACCATTGGGTCTGACAACTGCGCCTAGACCAGGAAGCCCTCAAATGTGAAAGTCAAAGACATTGTGAAATAAGCCTAGAAGGAGCACTTTAAATGAATGTTTAATGCAATCCAGAATGAGGATCAAGAAGACCTAAAGTTGTGTTGAACATTGAAAGACTAAAGCCAAGTATAAGTTGATACGTTGGAGTCTTGGGGAAGGGAACCCTGAGGCTTTATGAACTGTAATGCCATCTTTAGAGTGGAGCCCTCAAAACCCTTTTGTGAAACTGTGTTTTCTTGAACTTGGGGAAGGGAACCTCAAGGATTTGTGGAACTGTCTGAACTTGGGAAAGGTAATCTCGAGACTTTTGTGGAACTTTCTTGAACTTGGGGAATGGGAGCTGAAAAGGAAGCTCAGAGCTGGGAGAACCTTGGAACTTTGTTTTGATCGCCATTTCTTTGATTGTTGACATCCCTACACATTGTTTAGCTTTAGTTGTGAGGGCAAGGATAGGTTTTGGACACAGGCAGACTTTTAAGTTGAACTTCCTGACTCAGTTTTGAGACTGCCTCTGCAGTGATAGCGGTGGTGCTCGGTACAAATCAACATAACAGGTAGGGAAAACCCACCCTAGCATAGGGCAAGTTAGGCCTTCAACCATCCTGACATTTGATTTAATAAAACCATTTTATTCGAACTTTGAATCTGTTGTCTGTGTCTTGCTTCCTGATGCCTTCATACACAACGTAGTCATTGGAAATTGCACCCATTTTAAAACTATTATTTTGAACATTTCCTTTGATGTGAGTTCAACTGCCAGCTCCGCCCCCTCGAAAACTCTGTCAACTCCTCCAAACTGTGCCCCCACCCGGCAACTTGTGGGATCCCCCTATACATTTATTCCATTTCCACCACTGTTCAGACCAGAGCTAAAACTCTAATTGCTAAGAACGGAATATCCACCCACCCCATCACCCAAATGAACTGCCAGACTCACCTCTCCCGCAGTCAGCACTCTCGACTACTTTATTCAAAATGTAAATATGTAAATACAGGTCTCTTACTGTCTTTGCTATTAACGCTGTTGTGGGTCTAGGCATATGTGAATATATGATATTCACAAATTCCCCCTTCACCACTGATCTACCACGCTCAACTAATCTCTGTTTTCATTTTGCAAAGGCACCTTACACAATGATTGCCTACACCCTCTCTGTAGCTGCCAACGTTGCAAGTCATTTTTGATAAAAGTGGCACACTGTTTCTTAAAACCTTAAGGAGCTAAGGACGCTTATGCTATTTGCATAGGATTGTCTAGAGCTATGTATTGAATACAAAGGTAATCAGATGGTGAAAGTCTACTTCAGTCTTAGGCCACTAGATGGCACTATTGCGTATGTTGCGATGCATCCACACAAACTGTCCCAAAGCCGGACACAAATGTCCTTCCTCGTTGTATCAAAATATCTGAATAAATGTAATATCATGGCATTTGAAACAATGTACTCTACCTCCCAGCCGTGCACACTCAACCCTTATTAATATAAAGAGGGTAGAGCTCGAGGCAGCACGAATGCAGTTCTAAAAGAAGCATTACCTTTAGAGTTGCTCGTGCACAAAGTATTAACAATTGTAGGGTTCAAAATGATGGGACACGTAAACTATCTATACTGTATAGAGTCCTTCGAGGGGCGCATTGACATATTTGTATGGACATAATGCTGAAAAGTAAATTTGAACACCATGCGTGTTTAGGTAATCTAGAAGTTGGGTAACTCACCCAGGTGGTTGATGTGCTTGCAGCCCGCACAATGAACAAGCTCTGAAACATGAAGAAGTCCGAGTTTCAGGGACAGCTAACTGTTCGTGAAAATACAGATACCACTGAGAGCACGACAGAGATTCCACACCACGGGCCTCGTGGGACCTTCAGGAGAGCACAAATGGCATACGTCTAGTCAGAAATAAAAATACTGGAATATGTTTGTCAGCAGAATGTATTTAATCGATTACATACATGTGATTGTACAACGAGGCACGCCTATACATTGATTTTTGAAAAAAATCCCATTGTGTTTATACTCGTTTAATTAACGACAGCCGTATTTAGTGGAAACGTTAAACGTCTTAACATGTGGTTAGTAGATAATGCACACAAAACAACGGCAGCAAAAATACTCTTTTGTATAATGTCCACAGGAGTTCTACAATTGAAGATGGCCGCCATGTTTAAGAGCGTGAATTCCACCGTCACGGGGAATGATGTAAACACGGTGGCCATATTACAACAGAGTATATATTCTAATCGCTTTGGCAGTTACGTTGACGTTTTTTTCTTTTTTTGGTATGGCCTATCAGTGCCACCAGTCACGCTAACATCAAGGTGATAATGACTAGTACGATCACAATATCAAGGTAACTATATAATGGAGCAACACATATTTGGTTTATTTTTAACACGTGGGATGAGCATCACATGAACAGGTTGTTTGCGCCAGAATTTGCCCCGATTACTTATCGGTAATCTGTATTACTCCGAGCGATACTCTTCCTCGTCTCAGTACTTAAATATGAGGGCACATTAGAAAATCCACTCCTTATATACATTTTAACTCCTGTCAGCTATAAAGGAGGGAATTTACCATACCACTTCTTGATCCCCCCCTAACCTCCCTCCAAATAACCCATCCTAGGTGATGGTGATGGTGTGGTGTAAGTACCATACCTCTCAACCTTTTTTGATACCAAGGCGGGTGAAAACCCAGAAAGGCCATAAACATAAAAGTAGGACTGCCGTAAAAACATGAAACGGCAGTCCTACTTCTATGTCGCTGACCTTTTACGGGAGGGGGGTGGGGAGGAATGCTCCCAGGCACAATCCTCTCATTGGAGGAGAGCGCCAGGGAGGGGAAGGGGGAGGAAATGGGGGCGTGAAAAGCACGACACTTGCTTTTCACGCCTCCATTCGCGCAGGAAGAGTCGCGCCGGGACCCGATTTCGGGATCTCGAAATCGAGTCCCGGCAAAAATATGAATCGTAGCTCCCACCTTTGCCATGGCGGGTGAAACAGATGAGCTGGCGGGTGGGCGGGTGTGTAGATGCTTTGGCGGGTGACACCCGCCAAAAGCGGGTGAGTTGAGAGCTATGAAGTACTGATGTGAGGAAGAGTGAAAGCAAACTTTTAATCTGAGTATGTCTGCATTTTTTGTTTTACTTTTGGACCTTTTCAATCTTCTACTCCAAATCCATATATGGCAATATTTTGGAGAAACAGGGAGGGAGATTTTTTTGACAGAAAGCAGGAGAACTTAATTTGCCCATTGGATTGCATTGGGGTTAGCATTATTTTAGGATGGAGAAACTAAAAAGTAGCAACGTTTTGTGGTGACCTCGCGTAGCATAGCGGGCCTGCAGCGCAGCAAGAAAGACGCAGGACACGGAGCACTTCACACTCACGTCCTCTTTATTCAACTTCTTCCCCGAACTCCCCGATCCCGCCCCCCGTTACGTCACTTCCCCTTCCTCGTTCCCTCCCGCCCCTGCGTTACCATGGGAACGTCAACATGACATCTCCCCCCTTTTTACCAGTCTTCTCGCAACGGGCGAGGGTCCGGTGGGCTTCTAGTCCATTCCTCTATCCATCGACGAGGTCTGTTCAAAGCCCTCTGTGGACGGGCCTGACTCGGCACGGGCGAAGGTCTGCTTCCCACGCTGGGGCTTTCTCTTTCCGGCTCGGCGTCCTCCGAGTCCCACTGATCCGCCTGGTAGGAGTCGTCCGACTCGTAGTCTAGATGCATCTGCACCCTGCCGCTTAGCCTCCTGGCTCCACTGGGAGGAAGTTGTTTGAAGTGAGATGAGTTTCTCTTGACGGACGCCTCGGACCCTTGGGCCGTGATCATGGACCCCTTTTTCTGGGTGACAAGCAAAGGTTCTTCGCGAAAGGGGCCCGTGTGCTTGTGTGTCACCGGTTGTCGCACCGCTACTACATCTCCGACTCCAATCGCAGAGGGCTGAGCTTGCCTGCAAGCATCAGTATATTCTTTCATGCGTGCTTTCGCTGCTTCGTCTCTTTCTCGCACCTCTTGATCCAGGGCGGGTGATGGTGTCATGCCTTCTGCTTGTGGGATGCGTGTCTGGGTATTGCGTCCAAACATCAATTCGGCAGGTGTCCTTCCTGTGGTGCTGTGAGGGGTTCCTCTATAGTCTCTCATCAATTGATTTAGCACCTGCTCATATGGCTGGCCTGTGAGCCGGGCGATTTGGAGGGCTCTCTTCAAATTGGCCATAAATCGCTCTATCATCCCATTTGCCTGAGGCCATAGTGGCGTGACCTTTCTGTGGTGAAAACCCATGTATTCTGCAAATTGGGTGAACTGATGTCCACAGAATGGGGCCCCGTTGTCTGTCTTGAGTACTCTTGGTACCCCGTAGGCTGAGAACATGTGGTCCAGAACTGGGATGACATGATGCGCTGCGGTGGATGATATGATCCTTACGTTGGGATACCGTGAGTATTCATCCATTACTGCCAGGATGTACTTCCCTCCTCCAATGGGCCCGAAAAAGTCTGCCGCCACTGCTTCCCATTCTCTCTGTGGAAGTTCCGACATGACTAGTGGTTCGGGGTGACGGTTTGGCGTAATGAGGCAACAAGTGGGGCATGTTCTCAGGGCGGTCTCTACTAGCGCATCCATGTGGGGAAACCACACCTTCTGCCGGAGCATGCGTTTGGTGGAGACCATGCCTCGGTGTGTCTCGTGTGCCAGTTCCACGACTCTGGCCCTCATTGCTTCCGGAATGAATAACTTGCAGTCCTTTAGGATCATGTGATCCTCTGATACTGCGAGTACGTCTTTTACTTGTAATAGTCGTTCCACGTCCTCCTGCACCTTACCGCCGGCAGCTCTGCCCTTTTCTTTTGCTCTTCGCCACTGTGTTCACTCCAGACCTTCACAAATGATGCGGCAAGCTGGATCATTTTCCGTTTCCCTGGCTAGTGTTTCCATGTTGATTCCCTCCGGGGCAGCCTGGTGAACAAGATATCGTAAGTATCTGTCAGCCACTGATGGTTCTGGGGCAATTTCTCCTCTTGGTCTCCTGGATAGAAAATCAGCCGGGTTTTCACCTTTTCCAGGTCTGTGGATGATCTTGAATGCATAGTCCTGAAGCCTCAGACCCCATCGGGCGATTCGCGGGGGCATTTTGGCCTGTGGGTTGCCATACAGGAACAGGAGTGCCTGATGGTCGGTGACAACTTGGAATGGTTTGCCATAAAGGAATAGATGGAAATGTTCACACGCCCATACGACAGCAAGTCCTTCATTTTCCGCTTGAGAATATGCTGTTTCTGTGGAGGATAGGCTGTGGCTGGCGTAGGCTACTATGTGTTTCCTCAACGGGTCTTTCGGGTCCTTTTGTGCCAAGATAGCACTCAGTCCAACAGGGCTGGCATCCACCGTGAGTTCAGTCTGCCTGCTTGGGTCGTAGTAGGACATATTGTCTTCTTTGGCTACTCTTTCCCTTATCAGTTCGAAAGCCTTTTGGTGTCCTGATGTGTCAGTTGTCTGAGCGGCTCGCTGACCGACGCGAAATCTCGAATGTATCGGTTACAATAGCTGGCAAGACCTAAGAACGACCGAAGCTCTGACACATTGGCTGGGGCTGCCGTATCGTTAAGTGCTGGCACTTTGTCCGGGTCCATACCTGCTTCAGAGAAGATGTGCCCGAAGAATTTCAGTGTGTTCTTCCGAAATTCGCATTTCTCTCTGTTAAGCGTGAGATTGGCATCATGTAGCACCTTGCACACCAACATCAGGGTCTCATTGTGCTTGTTAGCATCTGTTCCGAACACCAGGATGTCATCTGAATAATTTAGACAGTTCGGAATGTGCTTTATAACGTTGTGGACCTCAGCCTGGAATGTTTCTGCGGCCGACGACACCCCAAAGCTTAGCCTCTTGTATCTGAAGAGACCAATACCAACATGTGTAACAAACGTTGTGTTGTTTCTGCTGTCTGGGTGTAGGACTAGTTGATGGTATCGCTTTTGTAGGTCCAGTTTGGAGAATACTTTCGCTCCATTCAGCAAATCTATCATGTCTGTGATTCTTGGCGCCGGGTGTCTTTCCCTTTTGATGGCCTGATTAGGACGTTGCATGTCTACACATAGTCTTATGGCATCAGAGCCTTTCTTGGGAACCGGGACAATCGGTGAGACCCATGTTGTGGGACCGGTGGCCCTCTCGATGATGTCTTGTTCGAGTAGCTTTTTGAGCTCATCCTTCACTTTTTTTTTAATGTTAACTGGAATCCCTCGATATGGCTGTGCCAAGGGGCGGAAGCTTCCCTATCCCTTTGAAGATTTTGGGGTATAGGTTGTTCACCATTTCCACGGGGTCTATGTATTTGTGCACCATAATGTTGTACAAAATGTGAATGAAGCCCATGTCCGCGGCTGCCTTAAAGCTAAGGCTGCAACCACTGTCTGTCTCAGTGGCTAGTACATGTATGGGTACCTTCATTTCATGGCCCTTGTACCTGCAGAGGCCATTGAATTGTCCCAAACATTTCAAAGGTGTCTTGGCTCCATATGCATATATGTTCACAGTTGCGGGGTGTAATTTGGGTTTTTGTGGGAGATCGTTGTAAATCTTCTCGCTTACCACATTGACGGTGGCCCCAGTGTCTATGCGAAATTCTTTGGGCTTTTCTTGAAGTTTGATGTTGAGCGTTGGGCTGTGGGAGGTTGCTGTGGGGTTCCCTAGTGCATATACTTATTCTTTCGTCTTCTGATCGCTCCCTGATGAGCTGAGGTCAGAATCTGTGGGGGACTGTTCCACCAGGTATCGCACGTGGCGACAGGAACGGAGGTCCGTTCTTGGGCGCATGGCTTGCCTTCTCCTTTCCCTTCTTCTTTGCCGGTCTTCTCCGGACTCTCTGTCTCGCTGATCACCTGAAGGTTGATTTGGAGTGGTCCCTGTGGTGGGGACTGGATTGTTGCTTGTGGACCCTCCGTGTCTGCTTCTTGGGCGAGAGGTGTTTTCCCTGGGCCTGTCTCTACCTCTGTCATGGAACAGTCTGCACACCGCCTTGAAGTGACCCTCTTCGCCGCACGAGGTGCACCGTTGGCCTATGGCTGGACATGTACCCTCATGTGGATATTCGAAACCGCACTTATAGCAGAAGAGTTCTTCGGGTTTCCTTTCCAGTTGCAATTTGTTGACTTTCTCCCCTATGGGGGTGTTGCGAAAACCTTCGACCTGGGAGTCGATTGCTCTCTCTACTCTCGCCAGTGCTAGAATTTCCTCCAGCGTGCGAGATTTCTGCAGCAGCTTCTGTCGAAAAGTCTGTGATTCGCACCCCGAGATGATTTGCGATCTTAGTGCTTCGGTATTTGAATAGTTGGCAAAGTCACAGTGCTTTAGCTTGGTGCGTAGTCGCATCACATAGACATCCATGGACTCCCCTTTGATCTGCTTGGTGCTATGAAATAGATGTCTTTTGTAATCTACATTGGTATGGGGTGCAAAATATGCCGCTAATGCTTCTTTGAGGTCTTTGATCGAGTCTATGGAGTCTTGTGGCATCTCATCGATTATGTCTTGGGTTGCAGGGCCTACAGCTAGCTTTAGCAGACATACCTGTCGTGCATCTGCGACAGCTCCCGTGTAGCTCCCATGTACAGGTCTCGGATCCATTTGGTCCACCGAGGGCCCATGTTACTTGTGTCCGTTACATCAAATGCTCCCGGCATTTGGGCAGCCAAGGTATCCGGTAGCTAATAGGGCACATGATCTGGTGCTGGTGTTCCCTGTGCTGGGGGCGCGATCGCCTGTGCCTGCCCCCCTTGGCCATCATCTTGTCCTGACATGGTGATGGGGGTTCTATTGACGCCTCAAGCCCTCAACTGTGTGGCGTGCCTTTGGGAAGGCTGGTTCTGACCTTTCTTCTGGGGTGTGGCCCCGCCTTCTGTCGGTGTAGGACGGCCACCTCACAGGGCACGAGCACCGTCTGCAGAGAGGGGGGGCACCCTGCTCAAGTTCCTTCGGGGGGAGGCCTTTGGCACTCCACGCGGCGCCCTGCGAGCTCCGAGACGGCCTGCAGGGCTTACCTCCTGGATTCACGTGCCCGGGGCCTGTCGCGGGCTTCCTGAGCCTGCGCTTCCTCTTGTTAGTGCGGGACACGTGAGCGTTGTGTCCCGGCTGGCCGCCGCGTGAGGTTGCTCCCGGCATGGGTGTCGGGCACAGATGTTGGGCCTCGCCCGAGGCACTGAAGCGTCGCTGGGGGCGTGTTCTCACCACCGCGGCCCAGGCTGCGCGTAAGCTACGCCAGCTGGCGGGGCCCGCTGCTGCGAGCTTCTTTTCTGCATTCGGCGGGGGTGGGCTGCTGTGGGCTCCTAGGAGCGTTGCCCTGCCCCCGATCCCATCCTCGTCGCCATTGTGGTGACCTCGCATAGCATAGCGGGCCTGCATCGCAGCAAGAAAGACGCAGGACACGGAGCACTTCACACTCACGTCCTCTTTATTCAACTTCTTCCCCGAACTCCGCTATCCCGCCCCCGTTACGTCACTTCCCCTTCCTCGTTCCCTCCCACCCCTGCGTTACCATGGGAACGTCAACATGACACGTTTTTGATTGAAAAATCGTGGGTCTTTTGACTAAGTGCCGGGAGGATAGCTCAGTGGCAATGTGCTTGCCTTGGACATAAAACAAGAGAAAACAACACAGGTTCGATCCCGCGCTTAGAAACCTCTGGGTATTTAAGCACATTATAAATATGCAACTAAGACAACAACAAAAAACTTCTGAAACAGGAAATGCAAATGAATAAATCAGAAGGGTTGGCATTTATATCCAAATAGCTTAGCCCCAAAGAAGGGCAGATGTAATGCCACAACTTTTTTTTTGGGTGTTGCCTGTCTTGCATTGTCATATATGGCTCAGTCTCCTGGCTGTGATGGTGGACCCCTATAGGGACGGCTGTCAGAGAGCAAATCAGCTTGCAGGTGCATATTTTCATTTTCAATCAGCCCCAAGCACTCTTCCCCTGCCTCCATTAGATCATATACATTCTGGAAATCTTCAAGCAGGGATTTTATCATATCCAATGCATAGGTGCAAGATCTCATGGCAAGATGGACGCTTGCAAAGTTCTTTTTGAGGGCAGCAAAAATCCTGCAATCCGTAGGGTCTTTCACTGCCAGTGTTAGGGAGAATTCTCCAAAATGGCTAATTTCCCTTACCTACTGAGTCCCTCAGCAGCTTTGCTGGATTTCTAGGATTTCTTTTTTTCACCTGTTAAGAGTGTGAGTCTTTTTTTCCCACTCTAACATGTGTTCTGCTGTATGTGTTTAACATTTTTGTGTTCATAGACTGTGGAGCCTCACCTACTCCATAGGCATCATCTTTTTACTGTGTGTTACACAGCACCTTAAGTGCAGTGACAGAGAGTTGTCTTTTAGACTTCCCATCTCAGACTCCATTTTCTGGGACTGACTACTGTCTCCCAGAACATGTAAAGTTACCATTGACTTTATTAGTCTCTTTAAATCCACAGACCCAGTACACACTATCTTCCATAGAGTACTGGAAAGGGTTACTAGTTATCCCTTTTTGTCTGTCTCTCATGGAACATTGTTTCGTTCCCTTTTCATTAAGACTTGGCTGGTGGCAGTGGTAGATACCCTATTTTGACTACAGCGGTTATTGTAAATAGCCCTGGTATTGTTTTAGGCTATCTTGGTAGCCTCACACTTAAACCCGCTGGACCATATTTGTTTTAATTTGGTTCCGGCTGGGTTTATTCGCCATTTCTTTTTGTAAAAGTCTTTCTCGTGATTTCTCTGCGTGCCAAACTAGGTTTGGTTCCTTTTTTCACCATCCTTTTGCGGGCTTCTGCACAGAAGCCCTCCTTAGGCACCTGAAAGTCTGGGTAGGCAGGATGTGAGGCAGGGGTTTTAGGACCGCTGCCATGGGTTCCCTTGGTAACCCAAGTCCCACTCCTGTTTGATTGGCATGGTGCCTGTCCCGTCAGGACAGCCACCCTGCTGGGTGATTGACAGCCAGGCTGTGTGAATGGGGGAAACTGCATAAAACGCAGGTCTCTGGGGCTGGAAAGGCAGAGTCACCACTGGGTCGAGAGAACCGAAGAGAAGCAGACAGAAGAGGACCTCTATCACGACTGAACGTCTCGGTGAAGCCCTGCTGCAGGTCCGAATCTTCAAAATTCGCGACAGGGAAGATCTGCAAAGAATCTTCTCCCCTGGAGATGGTGGGAACAACCAGTTCACCAAACTGCAAGCCAGGCCTCCCTCCTCTGGTCGAATTTGCAGTACAGAGCTACAGTGAACCGGATAGCCAGGAAGGTCGGCCCTGCTTGGGTTTTAAGGTGTGCACCTTTCATTTGCCGTTTGGCTCTGTTGCTGTTTTCTTCCCTAGGCAGTGCAGGACCCTCCAGTCTTCCTACTTCGTGTCAGTCCGACAGTCGCTTCAGGAACTGTGAACCTGCAGGACCTGCCAGGAACGTGCACCTCAGCTACAGCTTCTTCTCCATTTAAGGTACTGTTCCAAATCCGGTTGTGCGTTTCGTCCAGCCGCGGTGAAAGTATGTGAAACCTTTCGCCAATCTGAGGGTTTGTCCTTCTCTATTCTTTAAAGTAACTTTTTGCCTGACCAACTTCGTTCTGAACTCTTGGCAAAGACTTAATCACAAACTACCCTGAACTGTGTGATCTTGAGCAAAAGACTTTTGTCCCATTGACTTTGGCCCTAAGCCTCTTGGTTTGATTCCCTCACTGTAGTTGCTTTTTCTAGATTGCCCTGCTTACCTACCAGTTGGTGCTGCTCAGTATTTGTCTAACTGTGTCTTTCCCTCCCTTTTAAATTATTGAAGTGCCATTTTGCTCACACTTCATTTTGAGCTTAAATTGTCCAGAATCTATTGGGAGTGGTGTGGTGTATTAAGATTGTGATTTCTAAACTGCTTGATAATAGTTAAATGTTTGATAACTGATGTGTAAATACATGTATATTCTTTTACTCAGAAATCTTGAATCAGTATTGGTTTGAATTGTAGTAATTGCTGTCCTTTGTGTAACTATTGATACTGCTCACTTGCTCTTGAGATAAGTCTGGCTGCTCAGCCATCGCTACCACGTTACTGTGTATTACAGGCTTGTACCAAAGGTGAATTTGTACTGTCACTTGTAGTCTTCATTGTGTGTGGTGTTCCCAAAGCGTACTGCATACAACTCTGCCTAACAGCCGCAACCTCAGGATCCATTGAGGGATTACCCATGAGGATGGGCAACAGGGGGTTCACTTCACTGGTAACAGGGAGCTTTTCATCTGGCTCCAAAGGGTAGAGTTTATTCATAAACCATTGCACCTCAGTCTTTTCAAGGTCAGCAGGCTCCTTAAGGAGTTTTTTCTTAATGGCAGGGATCAGTGCTAAAGAGTAATAGATGGATAGTGTCTCTTGGAAGACTAACTGTAAGGGATTGCAATCTGGCATCACACCCCGGACCAGGACCCTCGCCCTTAGCCATGGATGTAGCGCTCAGTTGGAATGCTTTCACTTTATTTTCTGCATATTCAGATTGAGCTGGCACCCAACCCATCTCACACCCCCTTTTACAAATACCCCGGGTCACAATGGACCATGAACCAGGCCGGTTGGCGGAATGCAATATTTATTTATTTGAAAATTCAAATGAACTCACACAATTTTATTATTGTTCAGCAATCACCAATGGGGGGATAAGTACAATGTAAACTGAGCAAATACACTTGGTTTACCTTCTACTAAAACATACCCAAAGCACATATAAATAAGAGTAGTTTTACAGTTTGGGTAGATAGCACCCGAGTTAAGATTTCCCCTGCAATGCTCCCTCGAACCCCTATGAATCGAATTCTGAGTGGAAAGAAAGAATCAGAAGGGAGTCAAGGACACCGGGCAACAAACGGAATTAAAGTCTGATCTTCCCTCACGAAATGGGAGGCAAAACCGCATTTTAAAACCTTTGCAATTGCAGTAAATAACTCTCGGAATCTGTAAATAATTAATTAATGTGCGGTTGAATCAATGGGGTAAATATGATAATCACAGTGTCAGGAATGTAAATCACTAGCAACTACAAGTCAAGGTATCAACAAAGGGCATACAGTTCAAGGTAAGAACACAGGGCATCCGAAATCACATGTTACAATGTTGCATTTTCCTTTTCTTGCAGTTTTAAATGTCAAAATGGTTTTTAAGAAAAATGGGTGAAATAAACAGAATCGGACTGTGGTTTTTAGGCTGGGTGATAGATGCACATCACAGGGACAAGAGGAAAGTGAAAAAGTGACTATAGCTGGAGAACTGGATGTGATTTTCAAGGTGAAAGAATTTCTGTTTTGGTGAGATTAAGCAGTTAAAAGACAAAAACGGTTTGGAAAGAACAGGACAAGTTTCACTTACACTAGATTTAATGGCTAGGAAAGAGAAACGCCACCCGTCAATTTAATAGAAAAGTTACGCTGCAGTTGAAATCCTTCACGCAGTGTGCCTCATTTCTTTGGGAGAATTAATTTATTTAATCAAAATATTGCTAAGGACTTACAAGATGGTGTGAATGAAAGAAGGGAGCTAACACTATGGAATCAAGGACAGGATGCACAGATAATTCAAACAGTTTTAAACAAGTTATCAAGGTATTGCTGGGATTGCTTAGAGAGTAGAACAAAGACAAGGTATGAAGATGGCGTAGGCTTTGTGTTGCTATGGGATGGGAAATACTCACAATCTGCACTTGAGTTTGGGATTTGGGACAGCCAACTGGGTTCTGGACTCAAAGGCTCTGGTCACAGCAAGGCAGCGGATGCTCCTAGCAGAACAACAGCTGGGCCTGTCTGGTCACTGGGTACCAGGGGTACAGCTGGCATGCAGATAGTGATGCAAAAAAATGGTCTGGTCACAGGATACTCCCAAAAGGGTACCACAGCTTTCCCCCCTAATTATTGGTATTTTTAGTGGGGTTTCTGGATCAATGGTCCTGCCTGGATCGGGTCAGCTATGCGCTGGGCTGGCAGTAGAATCTGGAATCTTGCAGAGTGAAGGTGGCATGTCTGGATACGCAGGTGGTAGAAAATTCAGAAGAGAGTGTCTCTGTCTCTGAGAGCTTCCCCTTTTTATAAAGTGGGTGACCTCACATGATTTATTGTTGGGCAGAACTAAGCTAGACCTACCTCTAAGAACCGGATAGGTCAGCCTATGTTGATTGCCTCCTCCAGGAGGGGACTCAGTTTATGGGGTTGTGTTTTATGAGGTACAAAGACATCCCACAGTCATTTTTGTCAAAAATCACTTTTGACATAAATCGCTCCTTTTTACAATTGTGGCACTTTTAAAAATTACATAGGCAAATTACATATTTCACATAGAGAATGGCAGTCCAACTCCCAAGTTTGTAGGACTTTGTTTCGTCCATCCAATAATTTCTCGTCCTTTTCAGTGAGAAATATTTTACCTAAAATTCTATAACTTTATACATGTGTACATATTATCATAAGGCATGTTAGTATTGAATTTCAAAGTGGCACCATGTACACTTTCATCAGAGTATTCAATTTTCTGCCATGCCTGTCCCCAACATGCTATGGACAGCAACAATATCTTGTTTTAAAGCCACAAAAATGAAATTTAAATTGTTAAATTTATACATTCCTGCGTGTTCCGGTTGCAGAGATAAAAGTCTTAAAAGTTTATTCATAAAATAGTCTTTTGAGCCAGATGGCCAGCATTGTCTACTAAATAAGGGCATACATCCAACTGTTGCTCTGGAGTGGCCTTTGAGGCTCCCCAGTTTAATGTTGCAGGGAGGTGTTACTTTCAAAAGTAACACATAGGTGTCCCAGAATCTATTGTGTCAAGCTGGAGCCCAGCCACAAAGTCTGATGGGTGTGTTATATTCTTCCTCTTGGTCATTCAAGGTTTCCAGGGGCAAAAGATAACACATAGATGTCCCAGAAATCCATCGTGGCTCCTTTTGGGGTAAGGCCACTCCTGTTGCCAGAACACAAATGTCTTTTGAAGCCAAGCAGGAAACCTGTTTGGCTGGTTCCCCATTACAGCAAATGCATTTATTTATTTACTTATTTTATTTTGTTTTCCTGAGCCCAAAAGGCAAGTCTGTTAGAATAAAACATTATATTATATTTTAACCAAACCCCCTTACATTTCTAGGCCAGGACTGGGCCTTATTCACCATTAAACTATTAAAAGAGATATTTTTCTTGTTTGCAAAAGCACATTTTGACAGATGGTGTATTCTGCTGGGATGTCCCTTTCAAATTCGGTTTTCTCTTCCATCTGGATTCCAAACATTTTTTTCAGCCTGTTAAGTATTTTAATCAGGCGATACAGCCTAGTATGCAGCGCACAACTGAAATGCTTATTTTGTTATGTATAGGTTCAATATTTGAGATATACACCACTCATATCACACACCCTTTTTGAATACCCCGGGTCACAATGGACCAGGAACCAGGTTGGTAGGTAAAGGTAATATTTATTTATTTATTTAGAAATTCAAGAAAATAACACACTTTTTAATATATGGGGCAGCAATCACCCATGAGGTGATAAGAACAATATAAATGTAAGAAATGCACCCTCAACCCACAAATAATCAATTTTAAGTGGATAAACAGAATCAGCAGGTAATTAGGAATGACAAATAAGAAACAGAATAGAAATCTGACTTTCCCTCCCCAAACAAGAGAGAAAAACAGATTTAAACCCTGGCAATGCTAAAATGACACTCGGAAATGGATGGGTAAACAATGAATGTGTCTAAAACTCTTGAAACAAAAACATTTCTTTACTGGAGCAACACTGGAAAGATATTAGCAATCACAAGCAATAGATTGAGCAAAAGCATACAATTCGAAATTGAATGGAAGATTTAAAACCGTTTATAACCAAAATGACACATTGTAAAATTACACACTTTTGCAAATCCTGCCTGCATTTACCAAAACGGTTTTTAATAAAAACAGGTGAGATATTGTAAACCTAGATGCGGGTTTTGGGTTGGGGTGTAGCTATGGATCCTAGGTATAATATGAAAGGGAAATGAGGTCTCTAGCGGTTAAATTGAGTGAGTTATGCCAGATAGAATGAGGTGCATTTTTGGAAAAATAAAGGCGCAAAAAAGGACCAGAAATCAATTTTGGTTATGGGAATTATTTTAGAATTGAGGCCTAGCTGAAGCAGGATCAGCAATTGCTTGGCCTTGTGGCTAGGATCTGGAGTTTAGATGGAGATGAGACAGGAACAGACAGGACAGGACGCCGGCGTAGGAATCGGGAATCAGTCTGTGTTCAATGTGCATGTGTGTGTGTTGTCAGGGGCTTTTATTTATAATGCCAGGTGACATCATTACAGTATATGACAGGGGCAGGATTCACTACCCACGCCCCTAACAATAGGATTGGGCAAGGGCATAGTCTCCACCTTGCTCGCAATTGGTTGGATATCAGAAAAGTGATGTCATGTTTATGAGGTGATTTTTACTGTACTAGAAACTCCCACATTTCCTTTACTGAAAATCCGATTTTGCCAAAAACAGATATTTATGCAGTTGACACCTCTTAGTAAATCAGATACACAGGTTACATATTTTGTGCAGCACAGATTAGTTCAAACCTCCAGTCTGTAAAACCTTTTTTTCGCCTTTCTAACACATTTTGGTAATTTTACACATTAAAGATTTGGCCCACAATTCCCCAATTTTATACACAGATGCGAATTGTCCCCAGGGATGGATGTACAAAATCTGACATTTGCAACATGGATGCTTTTCTGGTAATACAACATATATCACTGCTTCTGTCCATAGTGTGTCACGACATTCTACCAAGTTTTCAAATGTGGGTAGAAAGCCTGTGTTGGTGCGCTATGCTCACTTCAAATTAAATGAATGGGACTGAACTGCGCATCGTGTAACATAAGATGGTGTACCCACTAACACCTAATCATATAGAGATACTGTTTTGGATATTTCAGGCTCTGCACATTTGCCCCTTAAGTAAATATAGTATTATACAAGTTTATAACATGATCAAATATAGATACAAACTAGATCAATTGTCTCTAATTATTTATTGCACAAAGTGTCATTCGACACGTCTTTTGACTTCAGTCGTTTTCAAGGCTGACAAGATTAATTCAATTAATGAGACATTACATTATGATATATGTCCCAATAAATTGGAAGAACAAAGAAATTTGAAAATCATAGTCATGAAAGAAGAATTCATCATTTTTGAAAATTATAACATTTTGAAATGGTTCCCATACCCAAGTAGCAGTCAAATGTGCAGGAATTGCGGGGGTCAAACATTTGTAGTGAAGTCTTAACTAATTATTACTGCAATGATCCACAACTATTTTCCACTACAAATGGGACGTCTATGCAGGTGGCACCCTGTGGTGCTGTCCCCTCACACCAATGTTGTTATTGTATGACAACTCTCTCAGCAAGACAAAACCAGTCTTTATGCTCTAAAATAATGTTCTGCTTGTTCTCTTCTGTTGGTACGACCCCCGCAATTCCTGCACATTTGACTGCTACTTGGGTATGTGAACCATTTTGAAATGTTATAATTTTCAAAAATTATTAATTTTTCTTTCATGACTATGATTTTCAAATTTCTTTGTTCTTCCAATTTATTGGGGCATATATCATAATGTAATGTCTCATTAATTGAATTCATCTTGTCAGCCTTGAAAACGACGGAAGTCCAAAAACACGTGTCGGCGGACACTTCGTGCAATAAATAGAGGCAATTGATCTAGTTTGTATCTATATTTGATCATGTTATAAACTTGTATAATAGTATATTTACTTAAGGGGCAAACGCGCCGAGCGTGACATATCCAAAACAAGTTTTCAAACACAGCCCACAATTCCACTTTTACGCTGTGAAAATTCCACATTTTTACCAATTTTGACAGCTGAGATATAAGTCTTTTAAAAGTTCTTTGTAAAATAGTCTTAAAACAGATGGGAATCATTGTCTGTCCTTTTTTTCTTCCCAGCTAACATCAACTGGCAGTTTCTTCCAAGCAGGATGGGGGCCTCTCTCTTAATTGAAGGTTTTATTGCCCTTCACACTTGACAGGTGAGCATCCCAGGACTGCTATTGTCCCAGCCTGGAGCAAAGACGAATATCTGATGAGCATGTGAACTGTCATTGTCCTATCCCATTCAAAGTTTTTCAAGCTGGTACTTCGCACCTACGTGTCCTGGATTTAGGGAGTATCTCCCTTCCTAGGACGAGTTTCATAGCTGGCAACTGGAATTACAGGTTTCTGAGAGCTTGCAACTCTAGCCTATCTGTTTTAAACTGTTTAATTTCTTTCTTTAATTCGGTTTGCAGCTCCTCAGATTTCCACTGTCTTGGTAGCTGTAGTCATTTTCCTTGAAGCAGGACTCTTATCTAAAGTATAGATACAATTCTCCTTCTCCTGGCTCAGAGGGTAAAAAGTATCTTTGAACTGCTGCGCCTGGATACATTTTGTCAAGAAATAAACGTGTGTTTCCCGTGCGAGTGAAAATTAAGTTGCTTTTGATTTCTCCAAGAGTTGGTTTTAACTAGGCCTTTTTACTCACAGTGGTTTCAGAATGACAGAGGAAATTGCCATCAAAGCAGCATTTTGAAAGGGTGAAAACGGTTTCATGTTTAAGGGGATTTTGGCTTTTGCAGCAATGGCAGGCTTTCCTTTTCACTTGATTCCATATATGTTTCAGAACACACTGGCATATTTTTCAGTGTGTCCCCTTGTTCCATTTTGCCCGGAGTGTGTGAGGCAAAATGGTGCAGCCATTTTTCTGTTGTTGCCGCCAAAAGCAGTTTTTAGGTCCTGGTGCGCACAAGCTGCTCAGTGATGTAAGGCGATGCCGTTGAGTGGGTCAATATAGCCCACAAGCCCTAGTCAGTTTCTCTTACACGGCAGTCTGTCCACAGAACAGGTCCACTGAAATTGACATATGCACAGAGAGCCAGGGTTTCTTTTGAAGAGTTTATTTTGACATTTTGTAGCATAAAAGTCAAGCGTTTTTCCATATGGCTGAAAGTAAAGTTTCTGGTGATTTCACAGATCTTGCCTGCCACAGCCTGTCATTCATTGCTAATGCTTTCTTTTGCCAAGGCACAATCTGAATATGGATGGGAATAGCTCATCTCACTGGATCAGACTGTGTAATGTTGAACAGGGGAAAAAGAGCATCAGGCCACCATCATTTTAAATGCCAAATATTTCCTTTTTCAATGGGAAATGTAAAGCTACCACCAAAGCAGCACTGCTTTTCAATTCTCTTCCTTAGTGCACATAAGAAAACACACCTGCAGCCTTTCTGGGTGTGCTCCCAGTTTCATCTTGCCCCATAGTTGCTTGGCAAGACAGTGCAGCCATCATTTTATAGAAAATGCAGTTTTAAGGCAAGGCGATAGTGCTTAACAGTGCCAGCGCAGCCATTTTGCTGGTAACTGCTGAAGTGCAAATTGGTGGTGGAGGGGAATTTTGCTGAGTGGGTAAATTGGGTAAATGTACCCTACATATACCCCCGACTCTCATGAGACTTCTTGTTGAGGGAGAGTAGGGCAAAGTGGGGTTCATCAGGTAGAGTGCCTCTTCCATCAGGGAGTGGTACGCCACAATCCTCCGGTTGTCTCTCGTTGGAGTGTGGAGCAACACCCACAGTTTTTCTTTCGGTCCTTTTTTGTGGTGTGGAGCCAACACCCCCAGATTTTCCTTCCGTCTTTCCTTTCGAAGTCCCTGGGGAAGTCCTTCTTGGTCTATGAAGGGCGGAACCAGTACAAATCTAGTGAATAAATCAGAACCGGTTACAACATTTTCCCACCAACTGCCTTCCCGGAAGGTTGAAAGCAGTGGAACACACATGTATTACAATCATTACAGTACTCAGACAATAATGACAAATAATCACTCACAAGACACAGATAACTATTGATTTTTACTAGAATATTTGGTGATCCCTTTTGCACTGACAATGAAGAAAAGTACTCCCTGTTACATAGATATACCTATGAACCTACCTGTTCCCTTCTGGTTCTTCTTTCTCTTGTTTTCATTCTCCAGATGTCTCCTCTATTTGACTTTCTCTTGGCTCCTCAATCAGCCGCAAAGTGTGTCTGGGGTGACAACTCTTTAACTGATTAATATGGACCCATTTCTCTTCTGCCAACTCTCCTTTGGGGATGCGGATTCTGTAGGCTAGGCCTGGGATGGTGACCTCCTTTCCATTTTCAAACTTCAATTGCCTACGATAGCAATGGGGCTGACCGGAAGGCTTTCTTTAGGATTGCCAGGGCCCTGGGATTTGCCCTCCAGTTGGGACCGGGCTTGGTAATTACTAGGATCCAAATTAATTTTGTGTCGGTTGAGTATATGACTGCCCATGTAAAAGGCGGAGGGAACACCTCGCATGACCCAACAATTATGTTCTAAGCTTTTGTCACCTATAGAAATTTTGAGCATACAACTACTAAGCAGAAGATCTTTGGAATGGGGAATTTCCAGACCCTATACCCACTGATAAACTGAATCAACAGTGGGCCGGGTCTGGTCTTTTGGGAGTTTCCTGAATAATACTTGGCTGATGAATCTTTCTTCGCTATTCAAGCCAACTCTGGCGAGAACAGACTCTCTCCCCTCATTTAACTGAATGGGGAGAAAGAGCTGTTCGCCCTTCTTCTGAATGCCAGCTATGCTTTGGGCTGGATTCTCATCACTTTTGACTATGGAATTGGGATTTTCCGATTGTGAATCAATATACAATTTCAAAGTATTTCCTTCCAGGGTGGAATGCCACTTAAAACTGGAAGGATGGTTGATTTTCAGGAATGGAGAGGAGTTCCCTTCACTAGCTTGTTCTCCTACAGCAATTACTGTAACGTCAGGGGTTTTATTATTTTGAAGATGAAACTCAATTTGATCCGGTTTTTGTTCAACCATGTGGCATGTGCCATTTAAAATAACATGGATGACACTCTGTTTTAATTTTATTGGCCTATTAGTCTGAGTCCAGAGTACCTTGTTCACACAGTCTATTAGGGGAGACAACCTGCGAAGGATGTAATTGCCTAGTAGACAGGGTGTTCCCTCTGGAGTCACTACTATGACCGGGTGTTTCATCTTGTGTCGCCCTATTTTTATTTCCAAATCCGCAGTCCCCTCAACAGGAATTTCATTCCTGTCGAAGTTATGTAGTTGTCCAGGGAGAGGGGTGAGTGGGATCTGGTGTCTCTCCCCCTTCCTGAATTTAGCTGCTCAAAGGTCTTTTTTAGAAAGAAGAGTGGAATGGGATCCAGTGTCCACCAGTGCTAAAAATGGAGATTGCCCCTGCACTTGGATGGAGGCATAGAATCTACCTGCTTTCTCCTCCAATGGGCAAAGATAATGGGCATTCTGAGCCAGCTGGCCGGTAAAATTTTTGTTTTTGGACTCTGACACAGGGGTATTTTGGACATAATTCTGTGACAGAGTTTGCAAATCTGAAAGATTTTCGGAGGCAGGAGATTTTAGTTCCGGTTCTGGGGTGTCCAGGGGCTTTTCATGGGTGAGGAAGGAAGCTTCCTCTAGGGCTTCACACCCCCTTTCCCCTGTGCCGCCTCCTCTGGAACCAGTGAATTATCGGGAATCTCTCCCCATCTTTGTTCTGGGGTGCCAGACCTTTGGTTTGAGGGGTTGTGAGCCTGCCATGTTCATCTGAGGGTTCTGCTGAGCACTCAACATGCAACCCAGATCCTGTGTGAGATTCTGGACCTGGCGCTCCAGTTGGGACACCCGTTCCGGCTGGTACGGGGGTCTCTGTTCATGCCTAGGTGGTTCATCGGAGGGGTAACTATCCCATCTCACGGAGTACCCTGGGAAATGGGGATTTTGGTAACCCTCCACCCTTCGCCTCCCCTCTGCCAGATTGGGTAGTCTGGGCTCCTGAAAGCGGTGTAAGAAAGGAGGGTTGTCCTGCAGGTTGGGGTTTTGTGGATACCGGGGAAAGAAACTTAACCCAGGATTTAGGGGATTACTGCCATCCTGAGGGAAGTTAGGGGGGACGTTTCCTGGGGTGGTACTTACCTGGTTGGATCCCCATTGGGCTGGGGGAGTCCATACATACCCCAAGATAGGCCGGTTGCCCTTGTATCTGGGACGTATATCAGGAGAGTTAGGGGTCGCATTGGTGGGATCACCTCCCTGACTGCCATTTTTTGCTGATTGGCCAGAAGGCCTTCTTTGCCTCTGATTTTGCTGGTTTTGGGTTGGTGCATTTTTAGGGCCCCCATTTCTAGGTCCAAAATGGGGGCAACCTTCACCCCTGCCACCTTAGCAGAAGCAGGGATGTTGGTTGGTTTGGAGTTTTTTACTTGATTTTTATTTTCGGCTGGTTTTTGGACCTCGTAGATGTGGGTAGCCTGCTCTATTACCCAGTCCAGGGATCATTTATCATGAAAATCCCTCACCTGCTAGGTCAGGGTGTGCTTTGGGAGCACATGAAAGTAGGTAGTTAGAAGCTCTCTGCTATCCGTACACACCCTCCTGGTGGTTTGTGCAAAGGCGCGTTTTAGCTCCTGCACAAATTCTCATGGGGCCTGATATTCTCCGCATTGTAGATTGCAGGCTGCTTTGTGAGTAGCTTGGGGGTTTCTGTGGGCGGAGAAGTGCTTCAAGATGGCCGCCTTGTAGGTGGACCATCTTGAATGGTTTTGGTATTCCAGTCCAGTAAAGAAGTTGGAGTTCTCCGGAGAGAATGTCTATTTGGCATGATCTATGCAGTTCTGGCTATCTTTAAGGTGGAAAGTGTCCATTATTTGTTCACAGAGTTCCAAATGCTCCCAGACACAATATTTTGCGTTTTTATGGTGCAGTGTTATAAAATTCCTAATGGCCTTGATCTGGCTAATGGGGGCTTTCACCAGAACTCTTTTTAGTTTATTTGCCTTCTTTTGCCATCTCACCATTCGCCCTCAGACTCAGAGGCGCTACTGGTTGAAGTCCCCTCATAATCTTCTAGGCGCTCCCTGATTCTGTGAGTTTGGGAGGGGCTCGCAGAATGTTGGGGCCTAGTTTCTTCTCCCCTGTGGTGCACAAGAGAGTAGTCTTCTGACTCCTCCCTGATTTCATGGTTGGCGGAGGATCCCCCCCACTGCCCTGATTGGGTGGAGGTCTTCTGAATGCTCTTTTTGGGCATCATTTCATGCTGGTTTTGTGCAAATTGAACCAACTGGACCTTTTGGAGGTAGTGTTTCTGCAGATCTAATTCCCTGACTTTCTCGTCATAGGAGGCTTCCTGGTCAGAGACATCAGCCATTATATTTTTATATCTATACAGGGATGACCTTCTATCAATTTCTGGGGGGCTCTGACCTGTCAGCTCCATCATGCTAGGCCTATTTAATTCTTACGGCCTCGTGGTTTCTGACTTATGTGAACCCGTAGTCATGAAGTCAGCAGTGCACAAAATATTAAATGGGGTTGAGTCCCTTATTGCAGAGGTCATCATACAATGATCAGGAATTGCCCTGTCCCTCTCTACACGTTCGGGGTCCCTCCAGTTTGGATTAGATCTAGCATACTCTTTCTCCACCCTCGCTAGTTTTACCTTCTCAGCCCCTACCTCTTGATAATAGGCAAAGGTCTGAGCCTTTTGCTTGGCTATCAGGGCTTTACTGGCCTCTATGACCTGTTGTTCTTGAGCTGCCACCTGCTTGTGGAGTCCATCGTTCTCGTCACAGAGGGCCTCATTATCTCTTTGCGCTACCTGTATGGTCTGGGAACACTGAGACAATTTCTGTTGTAGGAGGTGAACCTCCCTTTCCTGCATGTTTAGAGCCTCTAAGCCCTGCTCTAACTCGAGTTCCATTTGTCTCATATGTCCCATTAATTTATCACATTCTTCTTTTATGCCAGTCAGCACCTGAAGGTCTGACTCCCTTCTCCCCATATTAGTTTTTAAACTGCACATTTCCTGGTATAGGGCCTCTTTCTCCTGATACAGAGCGCCCCTTTGTTCAGCCAGGTCATCCCTTTGATGTGTTATGGCGCCTAATTTCTGGCGCTCTTCATCAAATTCTGATTGAGAGTGGAGTTCTTTAATGATGAATTTGCTATTCTCCTCTTCCAGATTTTTGATCTGATTTTGTAAGATGGTTATTTATTCTGAGCAGGTTCTGTCATATTTTAGTTGTTGTTTTAATTTCAGTTGACCCTCTTCCAAAGAGTCAACCTTTTCTTGACACTCCATTCTTAAGGCATTTAATTTGGCCTCTTAGTCTAGTTTATTTTGCTGTTCGAGAGCCAAGTCCTCTTTTAACTGTTTGAAATAGTTCTCAACTTGGATCTCAGAATCTTGCCTCTTTTTCAATTTTTCTTCCACTAGATTTAGCTCAGTCTGAATTTGAGTTAAGAGTTCAGATTGGTTTCTCGCCTGAGTTCTATTTTCCTAAAATTTCGCCTGCATCACCCCCATGTGGAGATACACGTAGGCTGTGATTCGGCGCATTTTAATCTGCTCTCCTTTAAGATTTGGAGTCATGTAGAATTCACTTAAGGCTTGATGTAACAGGCTACTGTCCTGCCATACATTTGTGTCCATGGTGGTGACCTGTTGCATCATCTCTTGTTAGGCAGAACCATATGCAGTACCCTTTGGGAACACCACACACAATTAAGACTACAAGTTACAGTACAAATTCACCTTTGGTACAAGCCTGTACTACACAGTAAAGTGGTAGCGATGGCTGAGCAGCCAGACTTTTCTCAAGAGTAAAGTGAGCAGTATCAATAGTTACACAAAGGACAGCAATTACTATGGTTCAAACAAACACTGACTCAAGGTTTCTGAGTAAAGGAATATACATTTATTTACACATCAGTTATAAAACGATTCACTATTATCAAGCAGTTGAAACATCACAATCTCAATACATTACACCACATCCAATAGATTCTGGACAAGTTAGGCTCAAAATGAAGTGTGAGCAAAATGGCACTCCAGTAATTTAAAAGGAAGGGAAAGACAAAGTTAGGCAGACGTTGAGCAGCACCAACAAGTAAGTAAGCAGGGCAATCTAGAAAAAGGAACTACAGTAAGTAAATCAAATCAAGAGGCCTGGGCCAAAGTCAATGGACCAAAGTCTTATGCAGAGGATCACACAGTTCAGGGTAGTTTGCAGTTAAGTCTTTGCCAAGTGTTCAAACGAAGTTGGTCAGATGAAAAGTTACTTTAAAGAATAGAGAAGGACAAGCCCTCAGATTGGCAAAAGATTTCACACACTTTCACCGCAGCTGGACAAAACGAGTAAACGGGTTAGCACAGTACCTTTAGAGCAGAAGAATGCTGTAGCTGAGGCAGACGTTCCTGGCAGGTCCTGCAGGCTCACAGTTCCTGAAGTGACTGGGAGACTGGCAAGAAGGAGGAGGACTGGAGGGTCCTGCAATGCCCAGGGAAGAAACCAGCAGCGGAGCAAAACGATTAATAAAAGGTGTGCTCCTTAAAACCCAAGCAGGGTCCGATCCTCTTGGCTATCCAGTTCACTGTAGCTGTGCACAGTAAATTCGACCAGAAGAGAGAGGCCTGGCTTGCAGTTTGGTGAACTGGTTGTTCCCACCAGCTCAAGGGGGGAAGATTCCTTGAAGATCTTCCCTGTTGTCGAAGTTTGGAGATTCGGACACGCAGTAGGGCTTCACAGGAAGGTTCAGTCGTGGTAGGGGTCCTGTTCTTTCAGCTTTTCTTCCGTTTTCTCGATTTAGTGGCGACTCTGCCTTCTCAGTCCCTGAGACCTGCTTTTTATGCAGTTTTCCCCCATTCACACAACCTGGCTGTCAATCACACAGCAGGGTGGCTGTCCTGGCGGGACAGTCACCCAGCCAATCAAACAGGAGTGTGACTTGGGTTACCAAGGGAACCCATGGCAGGGGTCCTAAAACCCCTCCCTCACATCCTGCTTACCCGACTTTCAGGCGCTTAAGGAGGGCTTCTGTGCAGAAGCCCGCCAAAGGTCAGCGAACAAAGGGAGTAAAACACGAGAAAAACCTTTACAAAAAGAAATGGCAAATAAACCCAACCGGAACCAAATAAAAACATATATGGTCCAGCGGGTTTAAGTTTGAGGCTACTAAGATAGCCTAAAACAATACCCAGGCTATTTAAGATAACCTGGTAGGAAAAATAGGGTAGATACCACTGCCACCAGCCACATATTAATGAAAAGGGAATGAAACAATGTTCCATGAGAAACAGACAAAAAAGGATAACTATTAACCCTTTCCAGTACTCTATGCAAGATAGTTTGTACTGGGTCTGTGGTTTTAAAAAGACTAATACAGTCAATGGTAACTTTACATGTTCTGGGAGACAGTAGTCAGTCCCAGAAAATGGAGTCTGAGTTGGGAAGTCTAAAAGACAACCCTGTGTCACTGCACTGAAGGTTCTGGGTAACACACAGTAAAAAGATGATGCGTATGGAGTAGGTGAGGCTCCACAGTGTATGGACACAAACATGTTAAACACACACAGCAAAACACATGTAAGAGTGGGAAAAAAGGCTCACACTCTTACCAGGTGAAAACATAAATACCAGAAATCCAGCAAAGCTGCTGAGGGACTCAGTAGGTAAGGGAAATTAGTCATTTTGGAGAATTCACCCTAACATCTCTCCCAGCCAGACTTCCTCATCTTGCTGCTGCCATTCTCCTCTGACAAATAACTTGTGCAGAAGGTGGTCCCTGCCCATATTTATTTCTACTGTGGTCATTTTGGAAAGTGTTCTTTCTTTATTAATTTATTTATGTAAGGGTAACCTGTATTCTGTTGCTTTTTGTCTTTTTGGGGTTGATTTAGCTTTAATTTTATACACAGGCCTGGTACTTAGGATCTTCATTTTGAGGAGGCGCTTCTACAGCCTAACCCAGTGTCCCAATCACACAAAGTATCACTACCTTGAAGATTGGCCTGTTGTGTTAAGCTGTCATGGGTGAATACACAAACCCAATTCCTGGCCTGAGCCCCCAATTCTGTTAAGGATTGCAATCGGGTATCACACACCAGACCAGGACCCTCGCCCTTAGCCTTGGAGGTAGCGCTCAATTGGAATGCTTTCACTTTATTTTCTGCAAATTCAGATTGAGCTGGCACCCAACCTGTCTCACACCCCCTTTTACAAATAACCTGGGTCACAATGGACCATGAACTAGGCCGGTTGGTGGGAATACAATATTTATTTATTTGAAAATTCAAATGAACTCACATAATTGTATTATCGGGCAGCAATCACCAATGGGAGGATAATTACAATGTAAACTGAGCAAATACACTTAGTTAACCTTCTACTAAAACATATCCAAAGCACAGATGAATAGGAGCAATTTTACACTTCACGTAGATAGCACCCAGGTTTTAAAACCTTTGTAATTACAGTAAATAACTCTCAGAATCAGTAAATAATTAAATAATGTACAGTTGAATCAATGGGATAAATATGATTATCACAGTATCAGGAATGTAAAACACTAGCATCTACAAGACAAGGTATCAACAAAGGGCCTACAGTTCAAAAAGCAATTTGAAAGTAAGAACACAGTGCAGCCGAAATCACATGTTGAAAAGTTGCATTTTCCTCTTTTTGCAGTTTTAAATGATAAAATGTTTTTTAAGAAAGATGGGTGAAATAAACAGAATCGGAATGCAGTTTTTAGGCTGGGTGATAGCTGCACATCACAGGGACAGTAGAAAAGTGAAAGCGTGACTATAGCTGGAGAACTGGATGAGACTTTCAAGGTGAAAGAAATTTGGTTTTGTTAAAATAAAGCAGTTAAAAGAAAATCTGTTTGGAAAGAACAGGACAAGCTTCACTTACAATAGATTTAATGGCTAGGAAAGAGAAACACCACCCGTGAATAGAAAAGTTACGCTGCAGTTGTAACCCTTCACGCGGTGTGCCTCTTTTCTTTGAGATAATTAATTTATTTAATCAAAATATTGCTAAGGACTTACAAGATAGGGTGAATGAAAGAAGGGAGCTAACACTATGAAATCAAGGACAGGATGCACAGAGAATTCAAACAGTTTGAAACAAGTTATCAAGGTATTGCTGGGTTTGCTTAGAGAGTAGAACAAAGACAAGGTATCAAAATGGGGTAGGCTATGTGTTTCTATGGGGTGGGGAAATACTCACAATCCGGAGTTTGGGATTTTGGACAGCCAACCGGATTCTGGACTCAAAGGCTCTGGTCAAGGCAAGGTGGCAGACTCTCCCAGCAGAACAACAGCTGGGCCTGTCCGGTCACTGGGTAGCAAGGGTACAGCTGACATGCAGATAGTGAGGCAAAAAGCTGGTCTGGTCACAGGATACTCCCAGAAGGGTACCACAGCTTTCCCCCCTAGGTATTGGGCTTTTTAGTGGGGTTTCTGGATCAGTGGTCCTGTCTTGATAGGGTCAGCTATGCTCTGGCCTGGTAGAAGAATCTCAAATCTTGCAGAGTGAAGGTGGAATATCTGGATACACAGGCAATGGAAAATTCAGAAGAGAGTGTCCCTGTCTCTGTGAGCTTCCCCTTTTTATAAAGCGGGTGACCTCACAGGATTTATTGTTGGGCAGAACTAAGCTAAACCTAATCTTAAGAACCGGATAGGTCAGTCTATGTTGGTTGCCTCCTCCAGGAGAGGACTCAGTTTATGGGGTTGTGTTTTATGGGGTACAAAGCCATCCCACAGTCATTTCTGCCAAAAAATTGGACATAAATTGCTCTTTTTTTTACAATTGTGACACTTTTGCAAATTACATAGGCAGATTACATATTTCACACAGAGCATGGCAGTACAACTCCCAAGTTTGGAGGACTTTGTTTCATCCGTCTTATAATTTTTCATTATTTTCAGTGAGAAATATTTTACCTAAAATTCTATAACTTTATACATGTGTACATATTATCATAAGGCATGTTAGTATTGAATTTCAAAGTCGCACCATATACACTTTCCTCAGAGTATCCAATTTTCTGCCATTTCTGTCCCCAACATGCTATAGACAGCCACAATATGTTGTTTTAAAGCCACAAAAATTGCATCTAAACTGTTAAATGTGTACATTCCTGCATGAACCGGTTTCAGAGATAAAAGTCTTAAAAGTTTATTAATAAAATAGTATTTTGAGCAAGATGGCCATCATTGTCTACCAAATAAGGGCATAGATCCAACTGTTGCTCTGGGGTGGCCTTTGAGGCTCCCCAGTTTAATGTTGCAGGGAGGTGTTACTTCCAAAAGTAACACGTAGGTGTCCCAGAATCTACTGTGTCAAGCTGGAGCCCAGCCACAAAGTCTGATGGTCGTGTTATATTATTCCTCTTGGTCATTCAAGGTTTCCAGGGATAAAAAGTAACAGGTAGGTGTCCCAGAAATCCACTGTGGCTCCTGTTAGGGGGCAGGCCACTCCTGTTGCCAGCACACAAATGTTATTTGAAGCCAAGCAGGAAACCTGTTTGGCTGGTTTCCCAGTACAGCCAATGCATTTATTTAATTGTTTTATTTTATTTTGTTTTCCTGAGCCCAAAAGGTAAGTTAGTTAGACTAAAATATTATATTATATTTTAACCAAACCCATCCCCCCTTACATTCCTAGACCAGGGCCTTATTCACCATTACAATTTTAAAACAGATATTTTTCTTGTCAGTGCCTTGTTTCCCACCACTCCATCTTTCCATCCATCGTTAGTGTACACTCACCCATATACTAATATCTGTGGCCTTTCCCAGCAGCCAGGCTCTCCTCCTATCTCCTTCACTCTTGTCCAGGGACATGGCAGTTCCTTCAATGTGATACACTTTGTTTCTCCCTTCTCAGGTCCATCAGTCAGTTACGTACTGTATGGCTCCATCTAGCTGCCAATAATTGTTCATCATGTCTAATGTCTTAATGTAATTATCTACGTACGGGAATGTTCCTTTGGACATCCATCTCAATGTTGCTGACTTCACTTGAAATCTTCCTCGTGTTTGCTCCATTGCAAGCTACATCAGGCACTGTGCTCTTGCTGCTGGTATTTCAGTTGCTATGCCATCCATTTATAGAGGGACTCATGGTGTAGGGGATTAAAGAGCAGATGTAACATCTCTTCTCAGTGGTTTAGATTACCTACTTTTGTCATGTGTTTGTACCACATGTTGTTAGACACTCGAGCAGTGTCTGTGAGATACATGTCTACTCTCTTCATGTCTGTGTCAACACTGTGCTTACCTCTCCTTACCTTAGCAGCAGGGTTTTCATGTCCACCAGACATGGTCGTTCCACCTGCTTGGGTCGGGGGAATATTAGTAGAGTGTACAGCGGTAGCAGTAACAACAACATATAATTGCCAAAATGTGAATCCCATCAATCCACTGGGAATAAATAGACACAACATAACATTAATGTTCTTTATTGTTCCCTTCATTTCCACTTACGCTGCTTGATCCTTGCAGCCTGGTGATACAGTTGCCCACCTGAAATGCGCAAACAAAAGTGCAACTGTGTTAGTATTGTCAGTGCCCTTAAGCCTGCAGACCAAATAATCACTAATTGCGAAGCAAACAACTCCTCCCAGACCTTTCTTACTGATGGATCTCTTAATGTGGCCAGCACTGGGGGCTCGATGAACCATCAATGTAGAGCACGTCTCCCCACTCAAGTGCGTCATCCTCTATCTTGCATGTCTCACTGAACATCTCTGTTCTTTGTGCAGTCGTGTACATAGTCTCCGGCCTGGAAAACATCTTCCAAAAATGTTGCTGGCTTTACAGTGTTGCATCTTACTATTTTGAAGCCCACATTTGATAGTATCACCTCATACTCTGATGCTCTTTCTGTTGTCAGTGTGGTCTTTGGCTTCTGCAGTATTGCAAAGAGGGTGTGCTCCACGTAAAGAGTGGTGGTGCACCCCATTTTTACTGCTGATGAGTTCTCCGCTGCAAAGGCCGCAGCTGCCTAAGCTTGTTCGCATGGATAGCATCCTCTCATCACTGGGTCAAATTGTCCACAGTAGTAAGCAATTGGCTTATGGCCCATGATTGTCTTTTGTGTCAGTACTACCTTCATCACAGTACCGTCAGTATGTGAGAATAGGGAACATTCCTTTATGTAGTCTGGGATCCCTAACACTGGGACAGTGCTTATTGCTTCTGTCAGTTCCTCAAAGTCCTCAGTCATCTCTGTGGTACATGTCAATGTCTTTGTTCCCTTCTGTGCCTCTTTCAGGGCGCACAATAGTGGCCTTGTGTATGTGCTGTAGTGAAAGACCCATGCTCTGTAGTAGTTACATTACCGCAAGAACTGTTGCATCTCCCTCGCGGTCATGGGCTGAGGTGTTTTGTGTAATGTCTCTGCTCTCTCTGCGGAAATATGTCGGCCATCTTTGGATATCGTCTGTCCAATGTATAGCACTTCCTTCTGACAGTACTGTAACTTTGCCTTGTTCACCTTGTACCCCTTTTCAGCTAACACAGTCAGCATGTGCACTGAATCCCTTCTACACTGGTCTTCTCTCTCATGCAACTCAAGATGCCATCTACATACTGTAAAACTGTGATTTCTGTCTGTATGTTGCTCAGGTCTATTTGTATCACTCTGTTAAAGATAGGTGGTGACTCGCAGGACCCTTGTGGTAAACAAGTGTGTTTCCACTTCTAATTTCTATACATAAAGCTGGTGATGTCTTGTGAGTTTGGGTGTAGTGGCACTGAGAAGAATGCATTCTTCAAATCAATGACCATGAAACAGGCAGCTTCTGCTGGAACGCTGCACACAATTGTCACAGAATTTGCAGCCAAAGGATACTCTGCTTCTGCAATATGTTTAAGAGGCCCTAGGTCCTGTATGAAATGCCATTATCCCCCCGTGGCCTTGTGCACAGGATACACTGCAGTATTACCTGGGGATTCTGATGGTACAAAAATGCCTCTCTCAATCAGGGATGTGATTGTCTCATAAATGCCCTCATCTGCCTCCTTGGTTAGGGGGTACAGCTTTACTATGGGTAAAATTGCTCCTGGCTTCAGTTTTATCTACACCCCTCCTATTCTCGTTATGCATCCTAAGTCTAGGGGTTTGGGGTCCACAAGCTGCTGAGTACCTTAGCCGTGTCACCAGAATGACGGTGGTACCTCCATCGCCATTCTCTGCGTCACTTGTCTGTAGTGTATCTGTAACCAGCAGGTTACACTCATTTCGAACACCATTTCCAGTTAATGTCTCAACTCCTTGAATAGTTTGTCGTGTGTCACTGTAGTTAGCCTGCCCCCTTGTGCAACTGCAATTATTGCTCTCCATGGCCACCCTGCGTCATCCATCGCGTGCACTGCAATCCAATTCTCTATTGCGAGCACTGCCTCTATTTCTGTGTACACTATTGTTCCTTCTGGCTCGTCCACTCGTGTTTCTGGCCTGAACAGGTAATCGTTTGGAACTCGCCACACTTTCCCTGCTATGCCTGGAAACCATGCAATAGCAATGTCAGTCCCATACTGGAACATCTTTGGGTCCACTGCCCCCCCACCTCTGTACCGTGCGTCCACAATATGCTTGGACAATCTGCTTACATTTAGCATGTGCATGCCTGGTGTTGAGCACACTATGCCCTTGTCCATGAAGGAGATGGTCATGTTTAGTCTGCTCATAATGTCTTGTCCCAGTATGTTTACAGGTGTCTGCCGAGAGTAAAGTAAAGGCAATGATAGATCGTGATCTCCTATAGATAGTGAGATATTGGGACTCATTACGAGTTGGCCGGTAATAAATTGAAATTACCGGCATGCCGGTGCAATCGTGTCCGTGTAGCACTGCTGGCGAAATCAACGGTTGATTCCGAGTCAGCGTGCACGTGCATACCGGCATGCTGGTAATGGCTGCACCGGCATGCAGGTAAGGCCCTCCAATCCCCCCGATAGCGGCATCATCAATGCCGCATGAAGTGCCGTTACCAGAAGCAACGTCACGTGCCGGAACGGGAAATGCACCGGCGGCCATCTTTAAAAACACAATACATTGCAATCCTCTGCCTACAGCATCTGGATTGGCAAACTGTGGACTTCTGTTAGCAAGGAGATGGCCAAGGTAACCAGAAAAGGCACAGTGCAGCTGCAGAAACCACGTTTTAGTGATGAAGAACTCGACATGCTCGTTGACACACTGGTCGAGCATGCAGTTGTCGTGCTCTGCGTAGACCTGTGCCGCGCAGCAAAAATACGGAAAAAAACACATCTGGGAGGAGATGGCACAGAAGGTCTCTGCGGTGGGGACGACCCCACGCACCGTGAAAGACTGCAGGAAGCGCTGGGATGATCTGAGGCTACGTGTCCGCAACATCCTCTCAGCAAACCGCAGCCAGGCCCTGGCAACAGGAGGCAGAAACCTGCAGGTCCATCATAGACATGGAGGCCATCGAGGGTTTTGGGCATTCCGAGATGGGAGTTCCATCATCGGACAATGACATGAGTGACCCTTAGCGTAATACAAAAGTCACCACACACACCCAATACCCCAAGTACAATGGTGGAGTCCAAATGGCAAGTAAATGAGATCAAATACATGGCTCATAACCACCGATCTAAGGTCAGCCTGATAAACTGAATCAACAGCGGGCCGGGTCTGGTCTTTTGGGAGTTTCCTGAATAATACTTGGCTGATGAATCTTTCTTCGCTATTCAAGCAAACTCTGGCGAGAACAGACTCTCTCCCCTCATTTAACTGAATGGGGAGAAAGAGCTGTTCGCCCTTCTTCTGAATGCCAGCTATGCTTTGAGCTTGATTCTCATCACTTCTGACTATGGAATTGGGATTTTCCGATTGTGAATCAATATACAATTTCAAAGTATTTCCTTCCAGGGTGGAATGCCACTTAAAACTGGAAGGATGGTTGATTTTCAGGAATGGAGAGGAGTTCCCTTCACTAGCTTGTTCTCCTACAGCAATTACTGTAACGTCAGGGGTTTTATTATTTTGAAGATGAAACTCAATTTGATCCGGTTTTTGTTCAACCATGTGGCATGTGCCATTTAAAATAACATGGATGACACTCTGTTTTAATTTTATTGGCCTATTAGTCTGAGTCCAGAGTACCTTGTTCACACAGTCTATTAGGGGAGACAACCTGCGAAGGATGTAATTGCCTAGTAGACAGGGTGTTCCCTCTGGAGTCACTACTATGACCGGGTGTTTCATCTTGTGTCGCCCTATTTTTATTTCCAAATCCACAGTCCCCTCAACAGGAATTTCATTCCTGTCGAAGTTATGTAGTTGTCCAGGGAGAGGGGTGAGTGGGATCTGGTGTCTCTCCCCCTTCCTGAATTTAGCTGCTCAAAGGTCTTTTTTAGAATGAAGAGTGGAATGGGATCCAGTGTCCACCAGTGCTAAAAATGCAGATTGCCCCTGCACTTGGATGGAGGCATAGAATCTACCTGCTTTCTCCTCCAATGGGCAAAGATAATGGGCATTCTGAGCCAGCTGGCAGGTAAATTTTTTGTTTTTGGACTCTGACACAGGGGTATTTTGGACATAATTCTGTGACAGAGTTTGGGAATCTGAAAGATTTTCGGAGGCAGGAGATTTTAGTTCCGGTTCTGGGGTGTCCAGGGGCTTTTCATGGGTGAGGAAGGAAGCTTCCTCTAGGGCTTCACACCCCCTTTCCCCTGTGCCGCCTCCTCTGGAACCAGTGAATTATAAGGAATCTCTCCCCATCTTTGTTCTGGGGTGCCAGACCTTTGGTTTGAGGGGTTGTGAGCCTGCCATGTTCATCTGAGGGTTCTGCTGAGCACTCAACATGCAACCCAGATCCTGTGTGAGATTCTGGACCTGGCGCTCCAGTTGGGACACCCGTTCCGGCTGGTACGGGGGTCTCTGTTCATGCCTAGGTGGTTCATCGGAGGGGTAACTATCCCATCTCACGGAGTACCCTGGGAAATGGGGATTTTGGTAGCCCTCCACCCTTCGCCTCCCCTCTGCCAGATTGGGTAGTCTGGGCTCCTGAAAGCGGTGTAAGAAAGGAGGGTTGTCCTGCAGGTTGGGGTTTTGTGGATACCGGGGAAAGAAACTTAACCCAGGATTTAGGGGATTACTGCCATCCTGAGGGAAGTTAGGGGGGACGTTTCCTGGGCGGTACTTACCTGGTTGGATCCTCATTGGGCTGGGGGAGTCCATACATACCCCAAGATAGGCCGGTTGCCCTTGTATCTGGGACGTATATCAGGAGAGTTAGGGGTCGCATTGGTGGGATCACCTCCCTGACTGCCATTTTTTGCTGATTGGCCAGAAGGCCTTCTTTGCCTCTGATTTTGCTGGTTTTGGGTTGGTGCATTTTTAGGGCCCCCATTTCTAGGTCCAAAATGGGGGCAACCTTCACCCCTGCCACCTTAGCAGAAGCAGGGATGTTGGTTGGTTTGGAGTTTTTTACTTGATTTTTATTTTCGCCTGGTTTTTGGACCTCGTAGATGTGGGTAGCCTGCTCTATTACCCAGTCCAGGGATCTTTTATCATGAAAATCCCTCACCTGCTAGGTCAGGGTGTGCTTTGGGAGCACATGAAAGTAGGTAGTTAGAAGATCTCTGCTATCCGTACACACCCTCCTGGTGGTTTGTGCAAAGGCGCGTTTTAGCTCCTGCACAAATTCTCATGGGGCCTGATATTCTCCGCATTGTAGATTGCAGGCTGCTTTGTGAGTAGATTGGGGGTTTCTGTGGGCGGAGAAGTGCTTCAAGATGGCCGCCTTGTAGGTGGACCATCTTGAATGGTTTTGGTATTCCAGTCCAGTAAAGAAGCTGGAGTTCTCCGGAGAGAATGTCTATTTGGCATGATCTATGCAGTTCTGGCTATCTTTAAGGTGGAAAGTGTCCATTATTTGTTCACAGAGTTCCAAATGCTCCCAGACACAATATTTTGCGTTTTTATGGTGCAGTGTTAAAAAATTCCTAATGGCCTTGATCTGGCTAATGGGGGCTTTCACCAGAACTCTTTTTAGTTTATTTGCCTTCTTTTGCCATCTCACCATTCGCCCTCAGACTCAGAGGCGCTACTGGTTGAAGTCCCCTCATAATCTTCTAGGCGCTCCCTGATTCTGTGAGTTTGGGAGGGGCTCGCAGAATGTTGGGGCCTAGTTTCTTCTCCCCTGTGGTGCACAAGAGAGTAGTCTTCTGACTCCTCCCTGATTTCATGGTTGGCGGAGGATCCCCCCCACTGCCCTGATTGGGTGGAGGTCTTCTGAATGCTCTTTTTGGGCATCATTTCATGCTGGTTTTGTGCAAATTGAACCAACTGGACCTTTTGGAGATAGTGTTTCTGCAGATCTAATTCCCTCACTTTCTCGTCATAGGAGGCTTCCTGGTCAGAGACATCAGCCATTATATTTTTATATCTATACAGGGATGACCTTCTATCAATTTCTGGGGCGCTCTGACCTGTCAGCTCCATCATGCTAGGCCTATTTAATTCTTAAGGCCTCGTGGTTTCTGGCTTATGTGAACCCGTAGTCATGAAGTCAGCAGTGCACAAAATATTAAATGGGGTTGAGTCCCTTATTGCCTCTGATTTTGCTGGTTTTGGGTTGGTGCATTTTTAGGGCCCCCATTTCTAGGTCCAAAATGGGGGCAACCTTCACCCCTGCCACATTAGCAGAAGCAGGGATGTTGGTTGGTTTGGAGCTTTTTACATGATTTTTATTTTCGGCTGGTTTTTGGACCTCGTAGATGTGGGTAGCCTGCTCTATTACCCAGTCCAGGGATCTTTTATCATGAAAATCCCTCACCTGCTAGGCCAGGGTGTGCTTTGGGAGCACATGAAAGTAGGTAGTTAGAAGCTCTCTGCTATCCGTACACACCCTCCTGGTGGTTTGTGCAAAGGCGCGTTTTAGCTCCTGCACAAATTCTCATGGGGCCTGATATTCTCCGCATTGTAGATTGCAGGCTGCTTTGTGAGTAGCTTGGGGGTTTCTGTGGGCGGAGAAGTGCTTCAAGATGGCCGCCTTGTAGGTGGACCATCTTGAATGGTTTTGGTATTCCAGTCCAGTAAAGAAGCTGGAGTTCTCCGGAGAGAATGTCTATTTGGCATGATCTATGCAGTTCTGGCTATCTTTAAGGTGGAAAGTGTCCATTATTTGTTCACAGAGTTCCAAATGCTCCCAGACACAATATTTTGCGTTTTTATGGTGCAGTGTTATAAAATTCCTAATGGCCTTGATCTGGCTAATGGGGGCTTTCACCAGAACTCTTTTTAGTTTATTTGCCTTCTTTTGCCATCTCACCATTCGCCCTCAGACTCAGAGGCGCTACTGGTTGAAGTCCCCTCATAATCTTCTAGGCGCTCCCTGATTCTGTGAGTTTGGGAGGGGCTCGCAGAATGTTGGGGCCTAGTTTCTTCTCCCCTGTGGTGCACAAGAGAGTAGTCTTCTGACTCCTCCCTGATTTCATGGTTGGCGGAGGATCCCCCCCACTGCCCTGATTGGGTGGAGGTCTTCTGAATGCTCTTTTTGGGCATCATTTCATGCTGGTTTTGTGCAAATTGAACCAACTGGACCTTTTGGAGATAGTGTTTCTGCAGATCTAATTCCCTGACTTTCTCGTCATAGGAGGCTTCCTGGTCAGAGACATCAGCCATTATATTTTTATATCTATACAGGGATGACCTTCTATCAATTTCTGGGGGGCTCTGACCTGTCAGCTCCATCATGCTAGGCCTATTTAATTCTTACGGCCTCGTGGTTTCTGGCTTATGTGAACCCGTAGTCATGAAGTCAGCAGTGCACAAAATATTAAATGGGGTTGAGTCCCTTATTGCAGAGGTCATCATACAATGATCAGGAATTGCCCTGTCCCTCTCTACACGTTCGGGGTCCCTCCAGTTTGGATTAGATCTAGCATACTCTTTCTCCACCCTCGCTAGTTTTTCCTTCTCAGCCCCTACCTCTTGATAATAGGCAAAGGTCTGAGCCTTTTGCTTGGCTATCAGGGCTTTACTGGCCTCTATGACCTGTTGTTCTTGAGCTACCACCTGCTTGTGGAGTCCATCGTTCTCGTCACAGAGGGCCTCATTATCTCTTTGCGCTACCTGTATGGTCTGGGAACACTGAGACAATTTCTGTTGTAGGAGGTGAACCTCCCTTTCCTGCATGTTTAGAGCCTCTAAGCCCTGCTCTAACTCGAGTTCCATTTGTCTCCTATGTCCCATTAATTTATCACATTCTTCTTTTATGCCAGTCAGCACCTGAAGGTCTGACTCCCTTCTCCCCATATTAGTTTTTAAACTGCACATTTCCTGGTATAGGGCCTCTTTCTCCTGATACAGAGCGCCCCTTTGTTCAGCCAGGTCATCCCTTTGATGTGTTATGGCGCCTAATTTCTGGCGCTCTTCATCAAATTCTGATTGAGAGTGGAGTTCTTTAATGATGAATTTGCTATTCTCCTCTTCCAGATTTTTGATCTGATTTTGTAAGATGGTTATTTATTCTGAGCAGGTTCTGTCATATTTTAGTTGTTGTTTTAATTTCAGTTGACCCTCTTCCAAAGAGTCAACCTTTTCTTGACACTCCATTCTTAAGGCATTTAATTTGGCCTCTTAGTCTAGTTTATTTTGCTGTTCGAGAGCCAAGTCCTCTTTTAACTGTTTGAAATAGTTCTCAACTTGGATCTCAGAATCTTGCCTCTTTTTCAATTTTTCTTCCACTAGATTTAGCTCAGTCTGAATTTGAGTTAAGAGTTCAGATTGGTTTCTCGCCTGAGTTCTATTTTCCTAAAATTTCGCCTGCATCACCCCCATGTGGAGATACACGTAGGCTGTGATTCGGACCATTTTAATCTGCTCTCCTTTAAGATTTGGAGTCATGTAGAATTCACTTAAGGCTTGATGTAACAGGCTACTGTCCTGCCATACATTTGTGTCCATGGTGGTGACCTGTTGCATCATCTCTTGTTAGGCAGAATCATATGCAGTACCCTTTGGGAACACCACACACAATTAAGACTACAAGTTACAGTACAAATTCACCTTTGGTACAAGCCTGTACTACACAGTAAAGTGGTAGCGATGGCTGAGCAGCCAGACTTTTCTCAAGAGTAAAGTGAGCAGTATCAATAGTTACACAAAGGACAGCAATTACTATGGTTCAAACAAACACTGACTCAAGGTTTCTGAGTAAAGGAATATACATTTATTTACACATCAGTTATAAAACGATTCACTATTATCAAGCAGTTGAAACATCACAATCTCAATACATTACACCACACCCAATAGATTCTGGACAAGTTAGGCTCAAAATGAAGTGTGAGCAAAATGGCACTCCAGTAATTTAAAAGGAAGGGAAAGACAAAGTTAGGCAGACGTTGAGCAGCACCAACAAGTAAGTAAGCAGGGCAATCTAGAAAAAGGAACTACAGTAAGTAAATCAAATCAAGAGGCCTGGGCCAAAGTCAATGGACCAAAGTCTTATGCAGAGGATCACACAGTTCAGGGTAGTTTGCAGTTAAGTCTTTGCCAAGTGTTCAAACGAAGTTGGTCAGATGAAAAGTTACTTTAAAGAATAGAGAAGGACAAGCCCTCAGATTGGCAAAAGATTTCACACACTTTCACCGCAGCTGGACAAAACGAGTAAACGGGTTAGCACAGTACCTTTAGAGCAGAAGAATGCTGTAGCTGAGGCAGACGTTCCTGGCAGGTCCTGCAGGCTCACAGTTCCTGAAGGGACTGGGAGACTGGCAAGAAGGAGGAGGACTGGAGGGTCCTGCAATGCCCAGGGAAGAAACCAGCAGCGGAGCAAAACGATTAATAAAAGGTGTGCTCCTTAAAACCCAAGCAGGGTCCGATCCTCTTGGCTATCCAGTTCACTGTAGCTGTGCACAGTAAATTCGACCAGAAGAGAGAGGCCTGGCTTGCAGTTTGGTGAACTGGTTGTTCCCACCAGCTCAAGGGGGGAAGATTCCTTGAAGATCTTCCCTGTTGTCGAAGTTTGGAGATTCGGACACGCAGTAGGGCTTCACAGGAAGGTTCAGTCGTGATAGAGGTCCTGTTCTTTCAGCTTTTCTTCCGTTTTCTCGATTCAGTGGCGACTCTGCCTTCTCAGTCCCTGAGACCTGCTTTTTATGCAGTTTTCCCCCATTCACACAACCTGGCTGTCAATCACACAGCAGGGTGGCTGTCCTGGCGGGACAGTCACCCAGCCAATCAAACAGGAGTGTGACTTGGGTTACCAAGGGAACCCATGGCAGGGGTCCTAAAACCCCTCCCTCACATCCTGCTTACCCGACTTTCAGGCGCTTAAGGAGGGCTTCTGTGCAGAAGCCCGCCAAAGGTCAGCGAACAAAGGGAGTAAAACACGAGTAAAACACGAGAAAGGCTCCACAGTGTATGGACACAAACATGTTAAACACACACAGCAAAACAAATGTAAGAGTGGGAAAAAAGGCTCACACTCTTACCAGGTGAAAACATAAATACCAGAAATCCAGCAAAGCTGCTGAGGGACTCAGTAGGTAAGGGAAATTAGTCATTTTGGAGAATTCACCCTAACATCTCTCCCAGCCAGACTTCCTCATCTTGCTGCTGCCATTCTCCCCTGACAAATAACTTGTGCAGAAGGTGGTCCCTGCCCATATTTATTTCTACTGTGGTCATTTTGGAAAGTGTTCTTTCTTTATTAATTTATTTATGTAAGGGTAACCTGTATTCTGTTGCTTTTTGTCTTTTTGGGATTGATTTAGCTTTAATTTTATACACAGGCCTGGTACTTAGGATCTTCATTTTGAGGAGGCGCTTCTACAGCCTAACCCAGTGTCCCAATCACACAAAGTATCACTACCTTGAAGATTGGCCTGTTGTGTTAAGCTGTCATGGGTGAATACACAAACCCAATTCCTGGCCTGAGCCCCCAATTCTGTTAAGGATTGCAATCGGGTATCACACACCAGACCAGGACCCTCGCCCTTAGCCTTGGAGGTAGCGCTCAATTGGAATGCTTTCACTTTATTTTCTGCAAATTCAGATTGAGCTGGCACCCAACCTGTCTCACACCCCCTTTTACAAATAACCTGGGTCACAATGGACCATGAACTAGGCCGGTTGGTGGGAATACAATATTTATTTATTTGAAAATTCAAATGAACTCACATAATTGTATTATCGGGCAGCAATCACCAATGGGAGGATAATTACAATGTAAACTGAGCAAATACACTTAGTTAACCTTCTACTAAAACATATCCAAAGCACAGATGAATAGGAGCAATTTTACACTTCACGTAGATAGCACCCAGGTTTTAAAACCTTTGTAATTACAGTAAATAACTCTCAGAATCAGTAAATAATTAAATAATGTACAGTTGAATCAATGGGATAAATATGATTATCACAGTATCAGGAATGTAAAACACTAGCATCTACAAGACAAGGTATCAACAAAGGGCCTACAGTTCAAAAAGCAATTTGAAAGTAAGAACACAGTGCAGCCGAAATCACATGTTGAAAAGTTGCATTTTCCTCTTTTTGCAGTTTTAAATGATAAAATGTTTTTTAAGAAAGATGGGTGAAATAAACAGAATCGGAATGCAGTTTTTAGGCTGGGTGATAGCTGCACATCACAGGGACAGTAGAAAAGTGAAAGAGTGACTATAGCTGGAGAACTGGATGAGACTTTCAAGGTGAAAGAAATTTGGTTTTGTTAAAATAAAGCAGTTAAAAGAAAATCTGTTTGGAAAGAACAGGACAAGCTTCACTTACAATAGATTTAATGGCTAGGAAAGAGAAACACCACCCGTGAATAGAAAAGTTACGCTGCAGTTGTAACCCTTCACGCGGTGTGCCTCTTTTCTTTGAGATAATTAATTTATTTAATCAAAATATTGCTAAGGACTTACAAGATAGGGTGAATGAAAGAAGGGAGCTAACACTATGAAATCAAGGACAGGATGCACAGAGAATTCAAACAGTTTGAAACAAGTTATCAAGGTATTGCTGGGTTTGCTTAGAGAGTAGAACAAAGACAAGGTATCAAAATGGGGTAGGCTATGTGTTTCTATGGGATGGGGAAATACTCACAATCCGGAGTTTGGGATTTTGGACAGCCAAGCGGGTTCTGGACTCAAAGGCTCTGGTCAAGGCAAGGTGGCAGACTCTCCCAGCAGAACAACAGCTGGGCCTGTCCGGTCACTGGGTAGCAAGGGTACAGCTGACATGCAGATAGTGAGGCAAAAAGCTGGTCTGGTCACAGGATACTCCCAGAAGGGTACCACAGCTTTCCCCCCTAGGTATTGGGCTTTTTAGTGGGGTTTCTGGATCAGTGGTCCTGTCTTGATAGGGTCAGCTATGCTCTGGCCTGGTAGAAGAATCTCAAATCTTGCAGAGTGAAGGTGGAATATCTGGATACACAGGCATTGGAAAATTCAGAAGAGAGTGTCCCTGTCTCTGTGAGCTTGCCCTTTTTATAAAGCAGGTGACCTCACAGGATTTATTGTTGGGCAGAACTAAGCTAAACTCTTGCCCATGACGGGTATCTATCATCAAGACTCCACCGCCCTTCAACTAATCTACTCCACCATACAAGCCTGGATGGCCACCAATGGCCTCTGCTTGAACGGGGACAAAACTGAAATCCTCATCTTAGGACAGAAGCCCACTCTTGCCAACCTCAACCCACTATACACTAACTTTAACATAGACAACTGCATTATCCCAGTCCTATCATCAGTCAAAACATTAGGAGTCCACATAGATGCCACCCTATCTATGGATAAACAAGTAAGCGCAATAGTCTCAGCCTCGGCATTAAGTACCAAACTCATCAACGCAATAAAACCGTTCTTAACTAAAGATAACTGCCTGTCCATAGCAAGAGCCACCATTGGAGCCAAGCTGGATTACTGCAACGCGCTCCTAGCCGGCACATCCAAGAACAACATATCAAAGCTCCAAACCACCCAAAATAATGCTCTCAGAGCAGCGCTCAGCATACCAAAAAGAGAGCACATCACTCTAGCTAGGAAAGCGGTCCATTGGCTCCCAGTCAAGGATAGGATTGCTTTCAAAATCTTAAACATAACGCATAAATGCATCAACCATACAGCACCTTCCTACCTATCCGACACCCTGTCTAGATCCCAGTCCATTAGACCTACCAGATCTACATACACCAACCGTCTCATCATACCACGCATCAATAGATCCAAGGCAGGAGGTATAGGCTTCCCCTACCTGGCACCAAAGCTTTGGAACACACTGCCCACTAACCTCAGAGCAGAAACATCCCTCCCCTCTTTCAGGAAACAACTCAAAACTGCTCTCTTCAACTAACATGCACACCTGCACACCCTCTTGCTCTCTATTTACATGTACCTTAACCATAACCATTGCCCAATGTAACCAAGGGCACAACTGTATGTAACCAAGTACAAGAAACACTGTAACCACAACTGTATGTAACCAAGTATAAGAAACACTGTAACCAGCGCCACGATGCCTTCGGTCTGATGTGCGCTTAACAAATGCGAATGAATAAATAAATAAATAAATAAACCTAATCTTAAGAACCGGATAGGTCAGTCTATGTTGGTTGCCTCCTCCAGGAGAGGACTCAGTTTATGGGGTTGTGTTTTATGGGGTACAACGCCATCCCACAGTCATTTCTGCCAAAATATTGGACATAAATTGCTCTTTTTTTACAATTGTGACACTTTTGCAAATTACATAGGCAGATTACATATTTCACACAGAGCATGGCAGTACAACTCCCAAGTTTGGAGGACTTTGTTTCATCCGTCTTATAATTTTTCATTATTTTCAGTGAGAAATATTTTACCTAAGATTCTATAACTTTATACATGTGTACATATTATCATAAGGCATGTTAGTATTGAATTTCAAAGTGGCACCATATACACTTTCCTCAGAGTATCCAATTTTCTGCCATTTCTGTCCCCAACATGCTATAGACAGCCACAATATGTTGTTTTAAAGCCACAAAAATTGCATCTAAACTGTTAAATGTGTACATTCCTGCATGAACCGGTTTCAGAGATAAAAGTCTTAAAAGTTTATTAATAAAATAGTCTTTTGAGCCAGATGGCCATCATTGTCTACCAAATAAGGGCATAGATCCAACTGTTGCTCTGGGGTGGCCTTTGAGGCTCCCCAGTTTAATGTTGCAGGGAGGTGTTACTTCCAAAAGTAACACGTAGGTGTCCCAGAATCTACTGTGTCAAGCTGGAGCCCAGCCACAAAGTCTGATGGTCGTGTTATATTCTTCCTCTTGGTCATTCAAGGTTTCCAGGGATAAAAAGTAACAGGTAGGTGTCCCAGAAATCCACTGTGGCTCCTGTTAGGGGGCAGGCCACTCCTGTTGCCAGCACACAAATGTTATTTGAAGCCAAGCAGGAAACCTGTTTGGCTGGTTCCCCAGTACAGCCAATGCATTTATTTAATTGTTTTATTTTATTTTGTTTTCCTGAGCCCAAAAGGTAAGTTAGTTAGACTAAAATATTATATTATATTTTAACCAAACCCATCCCCCCTTACATTCCTAGACCAGGCCAGGGCCTTATTCACCATTACAATTTTAAAACAGATATTTTTCTTGTCAGTGCCTTGTTTCCCACCACTCCATCTTTCCATCCATCGTTAGTGTACACTCACCCATATAGTAATATCTGTGGCCTTTCCCAGCAGCCAGGCTCTCCTCCTATCTCCTTCACTCTTGTCCAGGGACATGGCAGTTCCTTCAATGTGATACACTTTGTTTCTCCCTTCTCAGATCCATCAGTCAGTTACGTACTGTATGGCTCCATCTAGCTGCCAATAATTGTTCATCATGTCTAATGTCTTAATGTAATTATCTACGTACGGAAATGTTCCTTTGGACATCCATCTCAATGTTGCTGACTTCACTTGAAATCTTCCTCGTGTTTGCTCCATTGCAAGCTACATCAGGCACTGTGCTCTTGCTGCTGGTATTTCAGTTGCTATGCCATCCATTTATAGAGGGACTCATGGTGTAGGGGATTAAAGAGCAGATGTAACATCTCTTCTCAGTGGTTTAGATTACCTACTTTTGTCATGTGTTTGTACCACATGTTGTTAGATACTCGAGCAGTGTCTGTGAGATACATGTCTACTCTCTTCATGTCTGTGTCAACACTGTGCTTACCTCTCCTTACCTTAGCAGCAGGGTTTTCATGTCCACCAGACATGGTCGTTCCACCTGCTTGGGTCGGGGGAATATTAGTAGAGTGTACAGCGGTAGCAGTAACAACAACATATAATTGCCAAAATGTGAATCCCATCAATCCACTGGGAATAAATAGACACAACATAACATTAATGTTCTTTATTGTTCCCTTCATTTCCACTTACGCTGCTTGATCCTTGCAGCCTGGTGATACAGTTGCCCACCTGAAATGCGCAAACAAAAGTGCAACTGTGTTAGTATTGTCAGTGCCCTTAAGCATGCAGACCAAATAATCACTAATTGCGAAGCAAACAACTCCTCCCAGACCTTTCTTACTGATGGATCTCTTAATGTGGCCAGCACTGGGGGCTCGATGAACCATCAATGTAGAGCATGTCTCCCCACTCAAGTGCGTCATCCTCTATCTTGCATGTCTCACTGAACATCTCTGTTCTTTGTGCAGTCGTGTACATAGTCTCCGGCCTGGAGAACATCTTCCAAAAATGTTGCTGGCTTTACAGTGTTGCATCTTACTATTTTGAAGCCCACATTTGATAGTATCACCTCATACTCTGATGCTCTTTCTGTTGTCAGTGTGGTCTTTGGCTTCTGCAGTATTGCAAAGAGGGTGTGCTCCACGTAAAGAGTGGTGGTGCACCCCATTTTTACTGCTGATGAGTTCTCCGCTGCAAAGGCCGCAGCTGCCTAAGCTTGTTCGCATGGATAGCATCCTCTCATCACTGGGTCAAATTGTCCACAGTAGTAAGCAATTGGCTTATGGCCCATGATTGTCTTTTGTGTCAGTACTACCTTCATCACAGTACCGTCAGTATGTGAGAATAGGGAACATTCCTTTATGTAGTCTGGGATCCCTAACACTGGGACAGTGCTTATTGCTTCTGTCAGTTCCTCAAAGTCCTCAGTCATCTCTGTGGTACATGTCAATGTCTTTGTTCCCTTCTGTGCCTCTTTCAGGGCGCACAATAGTGGCCTTGTGTATGTGCTGTAGTGAAAGACCCATGCTCTGTAGTAGTTACATTACCGCAAGAACTGTTGCATCTCCCTCACGGTCATGGGCTGAGGTGTTTTGTGTAATGTCTCTGCTCTCTCTGCGGTAATATGTCGGCCATCTTTGGATATCATCTGTCCAATGTATAGCACTTCCTTCTGACAGTACTGTAACTTTTCCTTGTTCACCTTGTACCCCTTTTCAGCTAACACAGTCAGCATGTGCACTGAATCCCTTCTACACTGGTCTTCTGTCTCATGCAACTCAAGATGCCATCTACATACTGTAAAACTGTGCTTTCTGTCTGTATGTTGCTCAGGTCTATTTGTATCACTCTGTTAAAGATAGGTGGTGACTCGCAGGACCCTTGTGGTAAACAAGTGTGTTTCCACTTCTAATTTCTATACATAAAGCTGGTCAAGTCTTGTGAGTTTGGGTGTAGTGGCCCTGAGAAGAATGCATTCTTCAAATCAATGACCATGAAACAGGCAGCTTCTGCTGGAACGCTGCACACAATTGTCACAGAATTTGCAGCCAAAGGATACTCTGCTTCTGCAATATGTTTAAGAGGCCCTAGGTCCTGTATGAAATGTCATTATCCCCCCATGGCCTTGTGCACAGGATACACTGCAGTATTACCTGGGGATTCTGATGGTACAAAAATGCCTCTCTCAATCAGGGATGTGATTGTCTCATAAATGCCCTCATCTGCCTCCTTGGTTAGGGGGTACAGCTTTACTATGGGTAAAATTGCTCCTGGCTTCAGTTTTATCTACACCCCTCCTATTCTCGTTATGCATCCTAAGTCTAGGGGCTTGGGGTCCACAAGCTGCTGAGTACCTTAGCCGTGTCACCAGAATGACGGTGGCACCTCCATCGCCATTCTCTGTGTCACTTGTCTGTAGTGTATCTGTAACCAGCAGGTTACACTCATTTCGAACACCATTTCCAGTTAATGTCTCAACTCCTTGAATAGTTTGTCGTGTGTCACTGTAGTTAGCCTGCCCCCTTCTGCAACTGCAATTATTGCTCTCCATGGCCACCCTGCGTCATCCATCCCGTGCGCTGCAATCCAATTCTCTATTGCGAGCACTGCCTCTATTTCTGTGTACACTATTGTTCCTTCTGGCTCGTCCACTCGTGTTTCTGACCTGAACAGGTAATCGTTTGGAACTCGCCACACTTTCCCTGCTATGCCTGGAAACCATGCAATAGCAATGTCAGTCCCATACTGGAACATCTTTGGGTCCACTGCCCCCCCACCTCTGTACCGTGCGTCCACAATATGCTTGGACAATCTGCTTACATTTAGCATGTGTATGCCTGGTGTTGAGCACACTATGCCCTTGTCCATGAAGGAGATGGTCATGTTTAGTCTGCTCATAATGTCTTGTCCCAGTATGTTTACAGGTGTCTGCCGAGAGTAAAGTAAAGGCAATGATAGATCGTGATCTCCTATAGATAGTGAGATATTGGGCCTCATTACGAGTTGGCCGGTAATAAATTGAAATTACCGGCATGCCGGTGCAATCGTGTCCGTGTAGCACTGCTGGCGGAATCAACGGTTGATTCCGAGTCAGCGTGCACGTGCATACCGGCATGCTGGTAATGGCTGCACCGGCATGCAGGTAAGGCCCTCCAATCCCCCCGATAGCGGCATCATCAATGCCGCATGAAGTGCCGTTACCAGAAGCAACGTCATCGTGCCGGAACGGGAAATGCACCGGCGGCCATCTTTAAAAACACAATACATTGCAATCCTCTGCCTACAGCATCTGGATTGGCAAACTGTGGACTTCTGTTAGCAAGGAGATGACCAAGGTAACCGGAAAAGGCACAGTGCAGCTGCAGAAACCACGTTTTAGTGATGAAGAACTCGACATGCTCGCTGACACACTGGTCGAGCATGCAGTTGTCGTGCTCTGCGTAGACCTGTGCCGCGCAGCAAAAATACGGAAAAAAACACATCTGGGAGGAGATGGCACAGAAGGTCTCTGCGGTGGGGACGACCCCACGCACCGTGAAAGACTGCAGGAAGCGCTGGGATGATCTGGGGCTACGTGTCCGCAACATCCTCTCAGCAAACCGCAGCCAGGCCCTGGCAACAGGAGGCAGAGCTGCATCTCCTATAAAGCTGGCACATTGGGAAGAAACCTGCAGGTCCATCATAGATATGGAGGCCATCGAGGGTGTTGGGCATTCCGAGATGGGAGTTCCATCATCGGACGATGACATGAGTGAACCTTAGCGTAATACAAAAGTCACCACACACACCCAATACCCCAAGTACAATGGTGGAGTCCAAATGGCAAGTAAATGAGAGCAAATACATGGCTCATAACCACTGATCTAAGGTCAGCCCCTACAAAATCCCAAAATCCCTGCCATATCAACACATAACAAACCCCACTGACACAAACCACATGAGTCCCCAATAGCAGTTGTAAACGGTGCCGGTGCATCCAATGTCCCCATTCCCGTAGGGCTCAATGGGAATGTACCGAGCCCGGCACCCGCGAAAGGGCAATTACCGGGTCTGGCTGGGCCGGAATAGCCTGGTAATTTCCCATTCGCGGGTGCCAGACCCGGATGCGAGTTTGGAGGTAGCCTTGCCGGTTTTAACCTCGTAATGAGGCACAATGTCTTTTTAAACAATTCTTCAGGATTTCTCAAAGTTAGCATTGGGGTGATGAGTTTCCACCCCTAGATCTCCCTCTTTCGGCTTCTGACCCCTTTCAGACATTAGTCTCCCTCCTTCGGGTTTACTGTGGCTTTTCTTAGTTTTACGAGTCTTAATGTCTTTTCAAACAATTCACTGTGGACATCCCTCCACCGGATTCACCCCTGTCAACACAATGCCCATGGGACTTCAGACTTCATCCCTTCTTGTTAGCAACCATCCGCTGAGTTCACTGTTGCCAACTTTTGTATACACTGTTCATTCGCTAACTTCACCATGCAGGATTCATCTCCCTTTCCTTCACAATCATCTGTCGGTCAAAGACTTTCGATGGTATAGAGGGTTTTACAAGACTCCTGTATGACCACTTTAACCTCACTTCGCCTCTTCGCAAGGCCTTCTGATTATGGTAGTCTCAACCATCGGGTACTGGCCCAGAATTTCCTGCGTGAGCACCCACGTGGTGCCATACGACTGTGTTTCTTTGGTTTTCCCCTTCTTTCATCAATAGTTTCTTTAAACCTTTCAACGTTCAAATAAGCCGTTTGCTACTTTTCGTTCAACACAGTTTAGCTTCTTATTGGCTCCCCCCTCGACTCACCGGCTGTGATGAACGACTTGGCTTTCTTCCTTGTTGGAGTCAAGTGTCTCTCCAATGGCTTGGTAATCAGCCGAGGAGGGTCTTGTGTACCATTGACATCTTCTGTAATACACGCTGGCTATTGTTCTCGGTCTTATGTTTCCATTTGCGAAGGTTTTATTGGCCTTGGTCGGAAAGGGCAAGGTCACTTCTTTCCTTGTCAACCTCTCGCCTCCTGCCATGCTGAGTTAGCTGTCACGTTGTGTGGTCTGCTTGCTTGTCCTGTGCTCTCGCGGTCCGCCCCTTATATATGTAGAGAAGGCAAAGGGCCATCAGGTATGTGTGATTCTGGTCAATTGCTTGACTTTGTAAAGAGAAGGTCCCTCAAAGAATTTGAGGGTCACGGCTAGGGTACACTGTGGCGACAAGATTGCATGAATAACTTAAATCAGTTACAGCAGTCTTGAAATGTAGTTTTTTACCACTTCAATTACATGCAGAGAAAAACAAACATAAATATTATTTTTCACTGTTAGAAGATTGTTAACATGGCAATACGTTCTTTAGCACATAGCCTATACAATTTTTTAGTTTTCACAGATTTCCAGAGTACATGTTTGTGTACCCCTTAGTCACAAAGTAGCTTTCATGATACAAATGAATAATAAATCATAATAGTGGAGACATATATCTTTGTGGGGGAGAATACAGTGCTTGAAACCAGAAGGTAAGTCTCAGTGTGCCTCCTCCAGTTTACAACGCGTTTCGGGCAGGGGTGCCCTTCATCAGGTAAGTGATATCTGTCGATGTGTGGGTTTCCTAAGAGTTAAAATAATCAAGTGTAAGTTTTAATGTTCTTATAAGAATAAAGTGTGTCTTGTGTGGCGAGTGCTCCAAATTTACTGACATCAGAGTTTGCAGGTAGACTACCAAAAACTTCACTAACAGGAGAAGCTTCACTGTATCTGATGAAAAATTGCATATGTGTAACTTGCGTAATCTGAAAAGGCATGGTGGTTACTAGGCGACCAAGGCATGGGGCCAGTTGCTAATGGATAGCGCTGGGTCCCATGCCATGACCGCTGTACACATCTGTGACCTGTTATTTGTACGTGTTTTAACACACCCAAGTTTGGATGGAGCCAGTTGCTATACATCTGGGTCTTGCTGTCAGATGCTCATGTGCATGCTCTTGTTATTTCACCTTGTAGAGGTGATTGAATGTTATGGCCCTTTTCCTTTGGGGCAAAAGAACCGTGTTTAAGTGTGTTGCAGTGTTTGTAGTCTACACAAAATATAACATCTGGTTTTTAGATTGAATCGATCTAGTGGATAATGCGTAAGTCCACTTACCAAGTGTATATTAGAAATGTGCAGATAGACTACTGTTGGCAACTCTCTGCAATCGCTGGGCGCATCGGGTTGCTAAGCCGCCCGAGAGCATGTGCATAGGTGTAAGTATACACGAGGAACATCAGGTTGCTAGGCAGACTTGCCCACATGCGTAGTTGTAAAAATTGAATATGTATAGGTAAATCAGTCAACGGCAACGGTGCACCATCTTGGAAGTTTGTTTGGGTTCTAGCCTCTGATATGTATAAATATTCATGTCAAAACAACTGGTGTGATGCTTTACCTTGTAGCCGAGTTCTGACTGGGATCACTTAATAGTCTTAAAACTAGATACATTTTTCTCTTTATTCACTTCTTCTAAGTAAGTGTGCACCTCTACACACAAAACTGTTTCCTTTATTTTTCGAGTCTACTCCAATTCTAGAGGTTGCACCTAACCATTACGTCATTTTCCAAAATTGCTGCACTAACTACAAATAGAGTAGAAACTTTAGGTTTCTCTCATGAACAGGCTGCCCGAATACTTAATCTAATTAAAGATACTGACCATGACCTTTGTTCATCTAACAAACCTGAAGAGTTAGTCAAGCAACTTGAGAGACTAATTTGTAGAGAAATCAGTCAGAAATTGCATGCCACAACACTTTCACAATACTATAGAGCCCAACAAATCCCAGAAGGACTTAGAATCAACCTTAAACCCATTATGTGCAAAATAAATCTGGAGTAAAACAATCGAGATATCCTCAATAGGTGTTCACTTGACCTAATTATCCTAACCATTGAAGAACTAATTAAATCCTTAGACTCATCTTTCAATTTAGAGGGCACAAAAACTATATTAGCATCCTTGATTTCCAAAGAAGAATTGACATCAGTCTTGGATGATATTAATGCTAAATTAGATAACTATAAAAAAGAAATAGAATCGAAAAATATCAGAAAGATCAGGAGAGACACTCTCGATTACAAACTAGATATTGTCTATACATGGAAGGAATACTATGCACAAAGAGACGTCTCACAAAGTGTCAGAACTCCTTACATGAAGAACAAATGGACTCCTCGTCCGGAAGTATCCTCGTCAGATGCATCAAGCGGAGAAACAGAGCCCCTGGACGAATTACCAGATAGAGAAATTGAACCTGATCGCTTGCCAAACAGGGGCACACAAATTGAATCTACGTCTAAAACTTTTACACCTGCATCTGCCACTACTTTGTCCTTTTTTTTAGATTGTGTCGGATAAGAAGAGGCAAGAAGAAAAACCCCAACAAGAAAAGTGTACTTCCAGCAAAAGAAGACCTAGTGATTAACATTTCCAGTCACGCTAACCAAGTTTGAATGAGCAACATTACAAAAGGGAATTTCCATTGTACCAGACTACAGTAGCTTACTACTGAAAGAAAACATTGCTTTTTTCAAACTTATCAGGAAAATGAAATTAAAAGTGTTCTTTGACTCGTTTGAATTATCAGACAATAGGTCCGACTCTATTAAGGATCCTCAAAAAGTCAATTTTCTAAAAAGAACACATTCTAACTTTACGCACTGGGAACAATAAGTGGAAGAGATATTATGGAATAGCCCAAACCTGATAAGGGAGGAGCCCTGGTCATATGGTTTGATGCTGGAAATGCATTGGAGGGACAGGGCCTCCATATCCTTGTCCTTTATTGCTTTATCATGTATGTTCTGTCTTGTTTTCCGCGCAGGAGTTCATGTGGGACTCCTGGTGGTGTGGCTCTTCCTCTTTTTGGTCGTGGTGAACAGACCCTGTACTCATAGTGTATGCTTTTGCACACCTGTGTGTGGCGCACAGAGCAGGGTATGGGCTGGTGGCAGCTCCATGCTGAATTTGACAGGTGGTCTGAGTATCCTCCATTTTGGGGATTCCCAGGCACTGCCATTGGAATCAGTTGATTCCTGATAGGAAACAAGATGGCCCCAGTGGCCTCTTGCTTTCTATCGTCTGTTACCTTATTTTTCCCAAAGTCCTGGGAAGCCCTGACTCTGTCCCTTCCTCCTGACTGGCTGTTGGGTGGAAGTTCCATATATGGTATTGTGAGGCAATCCAGACCAGACTGGTTGGAGCCTTCCCAATGACTGTATGTTGTGGGTACGCCCGTGGGATGGGACCTGGGTGAATGGAGTGTGCAACAAATACGCATTTCATGTAATGGGTGTCTAGTATCTGGTGGTTGACACCATGAGTGAGACAGCCCTGCCCGAAACTGGTATGTATGCAGTGTGGAGTGCTGAATGGCAGAGTGCTTGTCCGAATCCACATTCCATATTGTGAGGGTCTGGATGGAGAAGAATGGTCTGAATGCAGTGTGAGCCTGATTGGCTGCCTGCCTGCCTGCCTGTATGCCCTTCTGAATGATTGGTTGCCTGAGTGTGACCCAGGAGAGTGAATGGGAGATCAACAGTATATCTGGTGGCCTTTCACTGATGGAAATTGTTCAGAATGTGAAGTTGAAACTGATGCTTAACCTTGAGGCCCGCTGGAAGAAGAAGAATTGCTGCAGCTGTCCTTCACTAATCTGAAAGCTGCGTGACTGTAAAGGAACTGATCCAAGAGAAGATCTAGCTAGGAGACCTCTTCCCGAGCTACCAGGGACCATCGTGCACCAGCTGATCTTTGCCAAAGCTCCCTGTAAGCCAGACCCTCAAAAGGCTGCCACCGGAGAAGGGGACTGCCGCGGAATCACGGAGTGAAGCGCCCAGACATAGAAGTCCATTGAAGTCCATCACCGTCGACGACTGCCGTCGCCGACCAGAGCCACAGTACTCCATTGCCTGAGAAAGTCAAGGCCACCGACGACCAAGGAGAATCCGCTGGTGGGTTTCCCATCACTTGAAGACCTCAGAGACGCCGACAAAGGTACTAAAGCCAGCCGTGGTTACGTCGCATCCACCGACGCCAGACACTGACGACCCGACACCCTTGCTGGTCCAAAGTTCTTCATTGACTCTGCAGCAACAAACACCCATCGTCAAGGTGCACCGCACGCCTTAGCTTGCAGGTCGTTTTCATCAATGAGCTCGGCAAGAACTAAAGATGCAGCAGCAACGAAAGTGTTCACCCTTTTCTTCACCGACTCTCGGCAACCCGTGGCTCCTGCCTTAAGGGGAGTGCACTCGAGAAGGGCCCGTTGATGACTCATCGAAGAACTCTACGAAACCAGGTACTTTAGGGTCGTGGAACCTTTTAGGAGTCAAGACTATATTGAGCATAATTGGACTGGGCTTGTCAAACACGCTTTATTTACAGGTTGCCCATGTGGGGGGATCCTCGCACAGAACCGTCTCATGGTAGTGGTATAGACTGTTCTGCCATTGCTTGATTTAACTTGCTTTCTTTCTGTGGTCTATCGTTGATTCATCTTATAATCTGATTCGTATGCCATTTGAACTGTTAGCAGTTGATGCATTTCAAAGGAATCGATAGTTAAGAGTGGTACCACGTAGACCTGTATATATTTGCTGTTGTAGTATTGCCAGAGCACAAAGTGTGTTATTGTGATTGTGTATATAACCTTGAACCTTATTTATATAAAGACTGTGTTTTCACTAACATAGTGTGTGGACATTCCTTTGTGGGTGCTTGGGGACTACACTGTACTTAAGAACCAGCTCGCATCACCTCCTGAGAGCTAAGCCTTGATTGCTCGCCACGTTTTACCAATTAGAGACTCTTGGCTGGGGTGCTCTGCGCTTCGACTCTGCCATATAGAGAACAGGAGTACAGACCCCCCTTCTGGTGTTTTACACTGGTGGGATGCTTATGGGTTTAAGAATCAGTGTGTAACCTTGCCACTTCCAAAATATCTATGCTTTGTTAAATTGAGGTTTAGTTGTGTACAAGATAACTTCATTACAAGCAATGGAATATACTGCAAATGGTAAATTGACTAGGAAGAACTTAGATGCTCTCCAGAGTGTTTGTGAAGCTAGGGAGTTAGACTTTGAGGATAAGTCTAGGGCTGAGCTGATAGCAGCCCTGGTGGACTACCAGATTGATTGTGAAGCTCCTGAAGGGGGGGAGGGTGCATTCATTGAGTCCCCTGCCGTTGAATTTGTTATTCAATATGATTCTGGGAATGCCACAATTCCTGCTGCCTCTGTTCCGACCTCCAGCAATGTTTCTTCAGGGAATTCCTTGGAACTTGAATTATTAAGGCTGAAATTGGCCTTTGAATATAGAAAGTTGGAAATAGAAGCTAAACTTAAAAAAGAGGAGTTGGCACAGCAAGTGACACTCAAAGATAAGGATTAAAAATGTCAGAAAATCCGGCTAGAGAAAGCTAGAGTGGAGACTTCAGCGAAAACAGTTGAGAGTGTCAGGTCCCCAGCCACCAAGATTATGAAAGATTTGGTTGGTCTGTATGCGGATGGTTCTTATATCCCTCAATGGATTGAAGCGTTGGAGATGGCTTGTGGAATCCATGATGTTGATAAAAGAGATTGGGCTAACTGTTTGTTAAGCAGAGTACCTCAGATTGGTTATGACTGTATTCTGAAACTGAGTGTGGAAGATAGGAGTCAGTATGAGTGCATGAAGTCTGCTTTGACTGCCAAGTTTGGCAAGACACCTACCCAATACCTTAACAGGTTCAGGGAATTTAAGAAAACTGAAAATGTGTCTTGGGTTGACTGGGTGAGTGCTGCACATATGAACATGATGGGGTGGATTGATGGATACAAGGTGAAAACTTTTGTTGAATTGTCCCACCTTTTGTTTTTTGAGAATTTTTCTGAAGCCTGTTCACCAGAGCTGTGTCAGTATGTTGCTGACCAGAACAGTTTAGATCCCTTGATGCTGGCCAGGATGGCTGACAAGTTGGTCTCCCACCGGGTGTCCCCTTAGGACTCCAGTGGGAAGGACAAGGACAAAGAAAAGGGGACCTCTCAGAAGGCTGAGGAGTCCCAGAAGCAATCACAGTTGGGTAAACCAAAACCTTCCTCTCCTAAGACCCAAACTGTTAAGACGGATTTCTGAACTCTGACCTGGAGGGGCAGAGGTTCAGAAGACCAACCTAGTTTCTTGGAACAGGGTAACCTCTGGACAAGCCAGACCAATCAGGGTAGCTATGGCAGGCAGTCAAGACTAAGTCTCAAGAGGGGTGAGGGTGACTGAAAGACCTCAATGAGAACACAAAGCAAGGACACTTACAAATTACTCCAGACAGGTGTTATATTAAAAATATAGACACATTCATTACAAGGCCTTTGGAATATCGACCATAGAAAAGAAACACAATAATACTAGAGTAAACCAACACATCACAATCAACACAATATATATACAAGTCCAGAGGGGTCTAACGGATTAAGAAGCACAAAATATGTAGACCACCTAGATGGGGAGGAAAACGGGCAGTGCAAGTAATCTTTAGACCCAGTTCCACATCAAGAATACACCTAACTAAGAGGCAGTCCAAGCCCTACGAAGGGAGGAGCCTTATGCTCAATAGTACATGCACGCGCTTGTGCCAATGGACAAAATAGGGTCGCTTCAAGGGTCACTAGCAGCTCAGGAAGGTGGATACGGTCGATGAATAACACGTCCCTCCTATTCAAGCAGGACCTCCACTGGAGGGCAGAGGCAGGTTGAGAGTGCGGGACGGAGTCGCTATTTCGCAATAGCTGTGGAAAGGAAAGGGGCCCTCGGGTGCCACTTTGTGCGTAAAAATGGGCTCCTGCGCTAGGGGCCGCCGGTTGGGGTATGGACTACTCACCGGTCCCCGATGCAGGCAGACCCAGACTTCGTCAGTACAGTCCACTTCGCTGGCAGGTTTGAATGCGACGATCAGGACGTCTCGACACTGTGTAGTTTCCACGGTAGCAGGCTTCAGGGTCAAGGGGGTCACAAGTGCAGCGAACTTGCACAGGTCGTTGCCACAGCAGGGCAACACGGTAACCACGTTTTACTCCGGTCCGGGCGCACTCGTCTCACTTCAGATCTGGGAATGCCAAGTGTAAGAAATTCGGTGTGAGGGTGTTGTGGACACAGAGCAAGCAGTATACCAAGTTTTGAGGGCTTCCTCAAAACCGCGGCGGTGACAGAGCAAACCTCTTGCGTAAGCTGGTCAGCCCACTGGTTGGCCCAGGGACACTTCCGAAGAGGCTTACTTGTAGGGTTTGATGAAGGTGCCGAGAAGGATGGTGCCACTATTCTAATGGGTTGAAGCCCCTTTGTAGACCTTCTAGGACGATCAGATGCAGAGGGGTCTCGCAGGACGACAGTGGGCTCAGGGTACCAAACCTTCCAGCGGGTCACCAGCGGTTCCTCGACTCGGCTTCTTGTTGCAGAATACTTGGCTCCTTATCCTTTGTTTGTGTGAACTCAGGAGATCGACATGGTAGTGGTCTTCTCGGCCTCCTCTTATCCAAAGTTCCCTTTGCGCCAAAACGGAGAGGACCCAATGGGAGATCTGCTCACAAACACTCACTCCATACGTGGACCAATCACGGACCACGGTGGTCCCAGGCATTCAGGACACTCCAGACTCTCTGGCACCCAGGATGTGTATTGGGAACAGACATCCCAGCCCACATCCTGGAGGCACACACACAAGGCATGCAGAAGCCCGCGAAAGCTTTGGGTTTTGCGGGAAAGTGCATTTCCAAATAAGGACTGACCCGGGTCAGCTCGACCTGGGGAGGGTGAAGGGCCAAGATGGCCACAGGACAGGACAAAGAACCTTGTGGCATGGCCATTTTGGAGCCAGGCCACCTATTTGTGCCAAACGCGGTAAGTGCTGATAACATGGCAGGAAAGGGTTCAAAACATAAGATAAACGATAGCTGCCCCTGTCTAGGGCCTTTGGAATGACTAGAGACCCAAGGGTGCAGTAAAGTAAGTTACATTGCACTCTTGTTACATGTTGTACAAAAGCTGCAACATGAGGAAAGAACTGAGGAAACAAAGTCTCCCAGTACTGACTGTCTTAAGGGCATGTCAGATTCCCCATAAGAAGTGAGCGAAAGCCCAGAGGAGTGCGGCTGAGGACTGCGCTTCTCTGGAAAGGTTAGATCGGGGTGTAGAACAGCAGCAAAATGTTTGGGGGTCAACACATGGAGGGAAATTACATTTGAATATGAAATCTTTCCTAATACAAACATCTAGTGGGGATAAGTCCTATGTGGGTGGGAGTAAAAGTACTTTCCACCTGCTGTAAAGCAGGTTCCCAGTGGTTTAAGTACTGTACCCTACATTCCGGGCACTTGTTGGGACTGTGGGGCTATGGATCACAAGACGGGTGACCCCAAGTGTAAAGGTAAGGTACTTGGAGTCCAGGCTGTCAGCCTGACCTCCCCTTACCCCATGCCTGAGGTGGAGGTCACTGTCCTCCCCTCCTCTACAGGGATCACATTTGGTGCTCCTGTAGAGATTTCCCTAGTGTCCCTTGGGGCCTGGGACCATTACACAGAAGTTCTGGTGACAATCCCACAGAACACCTGTGGGTTTTTGAGAAGTGTCCTCTTGAATGGCCAGCCTTCTACTGGTTTGAGAGACACTGGGGCAAGCATGACAGTGGTGGACAGGACCCTGCTCAAGCCAGAGGACTATGTAGGTGCTCCTCTGAGAACCACCAGGTTAGCTGGTGGGCCTCCCAAATTATCACCTGTAGCCTTAGTCAACATTATGATTGGAGACAAGACAGTAAAGCTTTCTGTCCTTGTAAAGACGCACACTAAAACGTGTTTATTGCAAGATCTGTGCAGCATACATAAGACTCTGAGCCATCCGGCTCTGTATCCTAAACCAACTGTCTCTCCTTAAACCTAAACATTCTCATCTCAGAACTAAACAGCATCCTAGATCCCTAACATTCTACACATTACCCTAGATCTTGCAATGGCTTACCTAACAGATCCCCCTCCCTTAACAAACAAAACACACCCTCCATTTTATTGATAGACAAAATAAAAAAACTGAAACATGAAAAACACTGTTGCACATTCCCCATAACTGGCACAGAAACACACTCCTAAGATAATATGATTACCAACAGAATAACAACAACACTCTATTAAACAGCTTTATAGTGCTCATCACACAACAATTTCTATAACACTATTCTACTCGTAACTCACATTTCATTTTCCTAATAATGTCACCAAACCTGATGATTTATATTATACATATCACTGTTCTGACATAAAACAACAAATGCAGATGCTTCATTTATCTCACTTTTACTATTCTTGATAAATTCCATACTTGACCACTCTCCAACCGAACAGCACCTTTAAGTACTTGCGCCACTCGCACAGGATCAGAATACAATAGATCCCCTTTTCTTGACACCACACCCTTCCTCACATGCACCATATTGCCAACCTCCACAGCTCTAACGTTTCTTGGAAATCTCTCACTGACTTTCCTTACCCATCTCTCTTTCCTTTCATCCATTCCTTTCCTGATCTCCTCCATCACCCCATCAGTGTCTCTTCCCCTTCCCAACCATGCTGAAGATAAAATAGTATTGGGTCTCTTCCCTCTCATGAGCTCAAACGCACTCACACCAGTTTCCACGTGCGGAGCCATTCTCAATCCATACAAACGGTCCTTAATGGCAACCTTTTTGTCGCTCCCACATGCACCAGCCAACCTGACTGCATCCATAATAGAGCGATTTAGTCTCTCAACCATTCCATTGCTCTGAGGCTGATACAGCGCAGTGTGTTTATGTTCTACCCCACACCTTTCCAAATATTCTCCGAAAATACCCCCAACGAACTGGGGCCCATTATCAGTAAGTATGGTCCTAGGCAAACCTTCTCTTTCAAATATGGTTTGTAGAAATTCTACCATGCTCTGACCCGTCACATCCCTTTGCACCTTGAATTCACTCCATCTCGAAAATGTATCCATCAAGACAACCACAAATCTGCCACGCCCATGACCCAAATCCATCGGCCCTAAGACATCCATAGACAAATCTTGCTGCACTCCATTTGGCACCTTCACTTTGTTCATTGGCTGCACACTGGCCTGGAGATTTTTCCCCGATCTGACACCCTCTTCACACCTCCAAACCACTCTCTCCACATCCCTATCAAATCCTGGCCACCAATACTCTACCTTTATCGCCTCTTTGGTTTTGAAAATTCCAATATGACCTCTATGCCCTATTTCAATCAACCTATTCCTCAATCCATTTGGCACCACCAGCCGATCACACTGATATATCAAACATCTCTTCAAACTCACCTCCAACCTCACTTCCTACAATGCCCTCTCTTCACCTATTAATAGTCTTTTTTCAGGCCATCCATCCCTCACAAATCCAGCAATTCGTCTCCACGTCTCATCATTTTCAAGCATCCTTATCCATTCCTCCTTGGATATTACTTCCTCATTGGTAGCAAACACTTTATCCGTAATATTTTCCTTCCTCAAATCCTCATCCTTGACATTTTCACTAGCTCTCACCCTTGAAACATGGTCTGCCTGAAAGTTGTCTTTACCTTGTATCACCTCCATTTTAAACTTATGGCATTGCATTCTAGTCACCCAGCCCGCAACCCTCCTTGATACCTTATCCAAACCTTTACATTCAAATATCACCTTGAGTGGTTTGTGATCCGTCCTTAATATACACTCCTTACCCCACAGAAAATTCCTCAATTTCTCGATTCGCCAATGGCATGCCAAAGCCTCCTTTTCAAGCACTGAGTAATTGCACTCAGGACCTCTTAACATCCTTGAGGCATGTGTTACCACAACTTCCTTTCCATTACAATCAATCTGTGACAGGACAACACCTATACCAGACTCACTGGTATCCACAGCTAAAATCGTATCCTTCCTCGTATCGAACATAGACAATGCTTTTGACATGGTGATTTTCTCCTTTGTCTCACCAAACTCTCTCTCGCACTCATCATCCCATTCACAATCTACACCTTTCTTTAGCAAGGACCTCAATTTCCTCACACTATCAGAAAAATTCTCCACAAATCTGTGATAAAGTTCTATCGTCCCTAGGAACGACCTTAATTCAGCTTCATCTTTCGGCCTTTGAATTCTCTTAATCCCTTCAACCAGCTCTCTTTTGGGTTTTAACCCTTCCTCAGATATTTCATGTCCCAAATAGTCAACAATTTTTGTGGCAAAAACACATTTCTCTCCACGCAGGGTTATTCCACGCTCCTTGAAGACATGCAACACTCTTTCCACATTCTTTTCCAACTCTTCCTCACTATCACCGCATATCAGGACATCATCTTGAAAACACCATACTTATCCATTCCGTTCAATATTTTATCCATTACCTTCTGGAATGCAGATGTGGCAGATATCAAACCAAAAGGCATGCGCCTAAATTGAAATATACATTCATAAGTGATGAACGCAGTAAGCTTTCTTGATTTGCGATCCAAATCGAGCTGATGATATGCACTAGACATATCTAATTCGGTAAAAAACTTAGCATTCCCAATGTGACTCAGTAATTCACCCATATTGGGAAGTGGATGTTGATCAGCTATGACACACTTGTTCAACTCTATGAGGTCTATACAAACCATCAACTCACCCCTGGGTTCCTTCACCGTTACCAAGGGTGAAACCGATTCCACCGCTTTGGAAAGTTCAATGATCCCTGCATTCTGCAATTTTTTTACGTTCCTCTCGCACAGCACACTGCATAAACATGGAAACAGACCTCAGTTTAGCACACCCCGGAACACTAATATTTTTCAAAACTATCTTATGCACCATGCCTTTTAGGCAACCAACCTTGTTTGTAAAAACTTCAGGAAATTTCTCAATCAGACTCTTTTTACCTCCCATATGAAGGACCTGTTCCTCTGTGTTGGGATCCAACCTTATGCGTAACCATCTTTGTTCCCTCCATCCCAACAACGTTTCCCCATTCCGTCCTTGAGTCGCTCTACCTTTAAATTCAAATTCAGCCATGCAACATCCCATAACCTCTATCTTGCTGCCATTGTATCCACCAGTATTTTTATCAGACGGGGAGAGATTTTCTATTTTCTCACCAAGTATGTTCTCATACACACTCAGAGACATCAAAGTTATCTTAGAGCACGAGTCGGCCAACATTTTTACTGACCAGGCATTTACATGAACCCATGTAGCCAGATGTTTGCAGTCATCCTCCCTCTTACATTTTACCATGTGTACCGTAACAATCTCCATTTCACCATCTTCAACGTCATCAGACGATGCTCTATTCCTTTCCTCCACATACAGCACTCTCCTACCATCACCAGTAGCATAGTTTTTGCAGCAACCTTCAAAATGTCCCCACTTTGAACACTTTCCACAAATTGTTCTCCTGCCCGGGCATATAGGCAACGTGGATACGTGTCTAGAACTTCCACATCAGAAACACAATCTATCTTCCTTCCTTGGCATTTTCACACTCAGATCTCTGAGGCATCTTGTTTTCAGCTATATCAACAGCAATCTCATTGCTTTTCACTGTTTTAACTTTAAACTTCTTTTTACTTTTCCGAAAATCCTTCTTCTGATCTACCACCTTCAGAACCTTAGCCCCAGAAGGTTTACCTTCTTTCACTGATAGTTTAGCAACACACTGTAGGGTATGCTCCACTCTCTTTGCGATGCCTATGGCTTCTTCGAGATCTGGATAATCCTTTAGCCATATCTCTTCCTGGATCCTATCATAAGAGCAATGAAGCATGAATTGATTCCGAATGTGTTCATCTAGTTTTATTCCAAACTTGCAATTCAACGATAGGTGCCTTAAAGCAGTAATAAACTCTTCGACTGTCTCTCCTTCTTGTTGTGCTCTCATACCAAAACGGTACCTTCGAGAACCGTACTGATCTTTGTTTCAAAATGTTTATCCAATTTCAATGAGGCCATATCAAAGTCATTACTACTTCCATCCACATCCAGTCCTGGGACGTCAGGTAAAGTCTCATCTATTCTTTGGCCCTCATATCCAATGAAATGCATTAGCATCGACACTTTGGTTCAGTGGACATGCCATTACCACACATGTAATGAAGAAAACCTTTCTTCCATGGGCTCCATTTTATTTTCGGGAGACCTGGAGTTGGAAAAAACATCTGAGGGCCCGGAACTCCTGACATTGCCATAATGAAACACCAGAATAATTATAGTTAGAGAGGCAGTCTTGGCACCTTTAAATTCCACTTGTACTTGTCTGGGCGGCTACTCAAATCTACAAATACTTTAAGCACTAAGGGATAGACTTGCCGTACACAGACACATATCCAGAACCCTGATTTACCTTAACGTTGGCCGCTACACAACGTTTCACTTTCTGAAACGGAGCGGCTTTATTGAACAGTTCGCACCATGAAGTTCTTTGACTTCATACCAAAGAAAACATTGCCCGATGGTACTCCGGCCCAGCTAGGTGACGTCACCATAAGCTGATCGGCTTCCAGGAGGCACTCCTCTCAGGACGATCCAATGACCCTGATCCGTCAGGGCGGCTGCCTTCTCAGATCTACTCCGAGTCAGCGTCACTCAGCAACGCCTCCCCTGATCAGGGAGAGTCTCTCTGGGATTGCAGTGTCCCACTTGACCAGGTAATTACCTCACCGCAGCTCCGGTCCACAATCCACCTCCTCCCAATACCAAGCGATGCACTTGACTCCTGCCGCAATGTAGGTGGCTGGGTGTGCCGGTCCGGAGGTTCCCTTTACCGGCTGCAAAGAGTCGCACGGCACCCACGGTAAGGGAGGTATTTCTTCTGATATGTGGATTGTATGCTGTAGGCTGAGGATCTTGCCATCTGGGTTCCTCGCCGCCAATGTAAAGATGCACGCTAACACGTGTTGATTTGCACAGAAGGTTTTATTACAAGATCTGCGCAGCATACATAAGACCCACAGCCATCCTGCTCTGTATCCTAAACCAACTGTCTCTCGTTAAACCTAAACATTCTCATCTCAGAACTAAACAGCATCATAGAACCCTAACATTCTACACATTCCCCTAGATCTTACAATGGCTTACCTAACAGTCCTGGTTCAGGACAACATGCCTGCTAACATTTTGTTATGCAATGATTTGGTGGCAATGGGGATGATCACGGATGGTCTACCCATGACTGCTGCGGCGGTCACCCGATCACAGGTCACACCTGGTCAGGCTGTGAGTCCGGTACCCCGCCAATGGGGAAACCCAAGGTACGAAGAAGGAAGAGCAAGAAGACCACCTCAGCGAATGGGGCCCCATCTCTTCCTGCTGCTTCAGAAGCACCCACTGGGATTCATGCTCCAGACTGGCTGGGTACAGTGGTGAACCCAAACTCAACTCCTGAGGGAGATGAGGCAGAAGACCCTCCTGCGGGAGAGGTGCTCAACCCAGAGGACCACCACAACCTTCAATGCCTGTTGGCTGAAGGGGGACCCTCCTGGACAGACTTCTGTAAGGGTCAGAGAGAGGGCCACTCTCTTGAGGGTCTGAGGAAACAGGCCCTGTACCAGACACAGAGAGAAGTGACTAGGACATTCTGGATATATTGGGAGGGTGAGCTCCTTTGCAGTGCGCCCACTAAGCCTGAACCTGGAGCCCTCAAGAGGTTGATGGTACCCCAGGTTTACAGGCCCTTCCTACTGCAGTTGGAGAATGAAGTGCCATTGGCTGGTCATCTTGGAACCAAGAAGACTAAGCAGAGACTCTCTGCCCATTTCTACTTGCCCTGGATGGGAGTAGAAGTGGAGTCCCACTGCAGGACCTGCTCAACTTGTCAGCTGCTAGAAGCCCTAAAGCCTATAACATGGAGCTCGCGAAGGTGCGGGGTGCCCCCGGCAAAGAACCGGCTGCACCAACACTAGGCGGGAAGAAGGGCCCAGCTACCAGAGGTGCACTAACGACCGGCCCTCATGCAAGCACCTACAATCAAGCACGGCTGAGGGCCGCACGGGACAGTTCTCCCCCCCAGGGGACTGTTATGGGGTGCAGGGTTGGACCAAAGTCATTCCGACCTGCAGCGACTGCAGACTGCGGCGGGCACCGTCACAGCTCTACACCACGCATTGTGCACAGCCAGCGCCATCCACTGGGCTGTGAGACCTCCACCGCGGCAGGTACAGCGGTGGCCAACATAAGCTGATAATGGACATTGCTGACACCAACGGCAGCGGAGATACCAACGGCAGCGGAGATCATTCGACTGCGCGGCAGGAAGGACCGAGGACCCGGAAGACTAATGCGGCATGTCCCGCCCGTTCACTCAGTATCACACCACAGCGGCGCCGGGAGCAGGGGCAGAGGAGAGGCCATTCCAAAATCCACAGCCAGGGCCACCACAAAGGACCCAGTGTTAAGGTGAAAGAGAACATTGTGACAGAGGATGGGGGTGGGGCGGCCCCTGGACGGAGATCCGGGGTGCGTGGCCAGGGTCAGCCCGATTGAGTGTACCGGCTAAACAAAAAACAGGGAAGGCTGGCAACAGCTCCCACATACGGACCATACGCAAAGGGGGGAGCAAAACACTCGGCCGGCAAGGTCACCGAACTCCTGAGCGGGCCCGCGTTGGCCACTCTGAACCCACACCATGCAGGACACACGACCCGCCACTACCACCGAACCCAAAGCTGAGCACGTGGCACGCCTGGAAATTCACCATCCAGCGGGGACCCCTGGGTGCTCCGACCGGAACATCACCCGCACAGGTGTGGATTCCCTCCCAGAAGGCCAGGCACTTCCATCCATCAGCCTATGCCGCCCTGGCTAAACAATCACAGCAAAAGCGCTCATCAACACGCCATGTACACCCAGGCTGACAGAGTGAGGCGTACACCTGAACAACACACGCAGACGCGGGACAGTGCCAGTGGATTCAACCCAACATCACAGCCACTTCCAGCGCTCCGAGAGCCATACCCTAGACTGCCCACCTTTCATCAAGAGTGCCGAGCAGTGATGAGTGGACACCAGACCAGGTAGGAGGAAAACCACAACACCAGCACGGTCCCCGACACCCCCTGTCCCTCCTGTCATTTCCTCCCTAATCTACACGGAGCGCCATTTCCCTTGTACCCAACCTTGCTGGTGGTCCCCTCAGCAGCGTGCCCCTAGGGTTGCCACATAACCGGGGGCTGTTCCCTCAAAAGCAGAGCTTGTGACTCGGGAACGCCCCGTGCCTCACTGGCAAGCACCCCAAGTGACATCTCCTCTGAGGCACGGCCCTCTGCCGGGAAACCCAGCACAGCTCGACGGTCAACCCCGACAGGCCTCCAGTACTCACATGTGCACGCACAACTCTGGTCGCTGCACATTAGCTACCTAATGTGGTCCCTGACGTCTCCGCACCCTCATCAGACAATCTCAATTTCTAGAGCGCCACTAGATGGGACGCTGGCCTCAATCACAGCACCATACCTCCATGATCAGAGGTGAAGATAACAGAAAGCAGCTCACTGCTACAAACCACGGCTTTACCACAAAGTGATCACTTAAGCAGGCCACACAGTTCACGGTGATCTGGCAACATAAACTTCACCAAACATGCCCCAAGTCACTGGAACACTCCCCCACGACAAGGGCATCAGACCTAACAAACAGCCTTCCTCTACATGCTCAAAACCAATAGCCGCAGGCCCCCTTAACAACTGCCGCATTGTACACCACTCACCTGCAAACCCAGGCACCCATTAACAGAGAACAGCAGAGACCCTCACACACCTCTCCCAAGTTCTGTACTTTACCACAAATCCAGCATCCAGCAACTACACTCAAGGTCCTTAGGTACTCTACAAACACTGGAACTAATGCCTGGGCCTTGAAGATCTAACTATCAATACACTCTAAATTGATCAAGGGACACCAATCGTACTCAACAAGGCACCAGAGCACAAAGCACTCTGTTAAGGCAATCTCCACCAGCGCTGACTCATGGGACCCAGACCCCGCCAGCAAGATAACACCTGGCTTCCACGCATCTCCTGCTCCGCCACTCATACTCTGAAAGTCCCTCTGGACCACTCCTTTCTCGCTACTCACTGGCAACACAGTATGGGTAAATCCGACAAATCCCAGAGAAAGCTAAACTTAGAACCTGGTGCCATAGTCAAGACCCCCAAACTACACAGCCAACCAGGATCTTCTACGCCAGCAATGGAACAAGAGGAGGAGCCATCTCAAGCCTCGACCATCGACATCCGAGAAATTCTCCTCGATTTGAAAGCCGGCATAAGCAACCTCCACTCCAAACTAGATGCACTCTCATCAAAGGTCGACCTGCTATAGCACCGTCTTGACAAACACAGCGACAGACTAGACTCGGTAGAGCGGAGGGTCTCTGACCTCAACGACAGCAAAAAACAACACTGGCAAACAGGCTGACAACGCTAGAAAACCAAATGAAAGCGGTTGCCGCCAAAAATGAGGACCTGGAGGGACGAGCCCGTCGCAATAACATCAGGCTGGTGGGGGTGAGGGAGAGGCAAATTCCGTTGAAAATGGAAGACTTAATTGAAAATATGTGCAAAGAATTGTTTGGAGCAACCACATCTTCTCAGTTATTTGTTGTGGAAAGGGCACACAAGGTACCATCCAACTGCCCTATCCCAGGAACTGCTCCGTGCCCTATCATCGCTAGACTACTCAACTTCAAGGACTGCAACACGATCCTGCACCTCACAAGAGACAAAGGCGAACTACGGTTTGATGGTGACTCCATCCACATTTACCCTGACTTCACGCCGGCGGTCCAAGCCCTGTGGAGATCCTTTGCTGGGGTGAAACACTGACTGCAAGACAACCAGATGCTTTATTCAATGCTGTTCCCAGCAAAGCCAAGAATCCAACACGCTCGGAAGGCCCAATTCTTTAACTCGCCAGAGGAGGCAAATACTTTCTTGGATGAGCTCAGCTGTCGGACCCCTAGCAATCACCAAAGACCACCGAGGAGAGACCGAGCCAAAAGGGATCCACCATGAGGTTGTAGCGTGGCTCACCACATATCCATTACTCACTATACGCTGACTTTCATTCAGGCTCAGTGAAATTTCATGATTAAGGGAAGCACTGAACTTGGGTGGACACTAGCATCCCGAGCTCAGCACTGTTCATTTACTATCAGTTTGGAGAGAGGGACAATTGACGGGTGGGTTGGGGATTGCCTGTGAGAGGGAGGGCTGGGAAGGTGTCTGGCAGCGTCCTCCACGAGAAGGGGAGCAATGCTCTAGAAACGGGTAACAGTTTAAGCAACTTGCCACGTGTGAGCCCATCAACCATCGACCGACCCTGCGATCAAACACTGATAGGCACTACACATGTATACAAGTGACAACAGCACCTGCCAAACATAACACTTTCATCCGATACAATAATAACATCGCCCCACTCCATTCAAGTTAACGTGGAATATCAGGGGAGGTAATAACCGACCAAGACTTGGAAAATGCCCCAGTAACACAAAAGACACAATATGGACATTGCCCTCATACAGGAAACACACCTTCTGTTCACCACCGAGAGACGCCGGGCACCTGACTGGGGTTGCCACAGATACTTCTCCTCTTATTCATCATATGCCAGGGGAGTGGCTATATTAATCAATAAGAGGATGAAATTCAGGCTACTCGTCCACAGACAGCGACAGAGAAGGCAGATCACTCCTGGTCCACGGGGTGCTGGAAGGGTGTGAAATTGTCCTGGTGAACTCCTATGGCCCCAATATTGATGACGCAAACACCTTCGACTGGGTGATGACACACTTGGTGGAAGCAGGCCCGGCCACCATCATATGGCTGGGGACTTAAACACCACACTAGACCCTATACAGGACAGATCACACTCATTCACCAACACCCCCTCCAAGGTAAGTCTCCTGATCCACGAAATCAATAGAGCCTACGATCTAGTAGACGCATGGAGAGTTAGCCATCAGGACTCCCATGACTACACTTTCCACTCATGGGTCCACAACACCAGCTCATGTTTAGACTACCTGTTGGTGTCCAAAAATAGTCATCTCCACTGGGGGACCTGTCAGATTCTCCCAAGGACACTCTCCGACCACTCAGCAGTCACCCTCGAATGCAATCCTGTAGACCAAAAAAAAGGGAGTCTCCACTGGAGAGTCAAAGCGGGAGCACTCCATGATCAGGTGTTCACCCAGGAACTCCGGTCCAATATCTGTTCCTTCCTGGAGATCAACCAAGACTCAGTAACATCCAGTGGGACGCTGGGAAACACTGAAGTGCTATGTTAGAGGGATGTGCATGGCAAAAGAGAACGGGATACTAAAAATGATTAGAAGGGAACTGGCAGACTGCGAGACAAGGATGAAAGAACACGAACGCACGTACACCACCCAAAAAGACACCCATTCTCTCGCCCTCCTTAAGGTAGAACTGGATAAGTTCAGGTCCACAGCCGACCGTGAAGCCCGATTGCCGTCGCAAAGTCACTGCATCCATCAGTATGGGAAGGGCCAAAAACCAGGGGCCCTCCTAGCGAGACTGCTAGCTGCCGATAGGAAACACCCTCAAGTGGAATGTATCCGTAATTCTCAGGGCACTCTAGTCTATGCGGAGGACGAAATAGCGGAATCCTTCTGCGCCTTCTATCAGGACTTATACAGCTCAACGCACGTGGGCGGCCCGGAATCTTTCCAGCAATATCTAGAAGATACAGAGTTATACTGGGTCAACAACGAGCTGAGGGATCCCTAAACAAGGTTTGAACACTCGAAGAAGTCCTTAAAGCGATAAAAGACCTCCCAGGAACCAAAGCCACAGGCCCCGACGGGCTAACAGGGGAATTTTATAAAACATTCGCCCCACTTCTAGCACTAATCCTGCTACGGGTGTTCGAGGAGGTATTAGAATTGGGATGCCTGCCCCCCACACTCCGAGAAGCCAACGTCGTCTTCCTCCATAAGACAGGGAAACCCCCTGAGGAACACGCCTTGTACAGACCAATTTTACTGATCAATGTAGACAACAAAATCCTTGCAAAAACCCTGACTTCCAGATTGCTCCCCTTGATGCCTGGCCTGGTGCTCGCCTACCAAGCAGGCTTCATTCCAGGTTGCAACACAACGTTCGGTATTAGACGCTTATTCAGAGTTATCGAGGCGCTTGACCCCTCATCTCAAGCCCTGGCAGTCCTGCTCGATGCAGAGAAAGCCTTTGACTCCATCGAATGGACATACCTGGAGGATGGGCCTCGGTAAACACTATCTAGACCTGGTCTCCCCCCTCTACAAACACCCCTTGTCCAGTATAGTACACAGGAAGGTAAAATCCTCATGTATAGATTTCCAAAGGGGGACTAGGCAAGGATGCCCCCTGTCAGCTCTACTATTCACACTATCGATGGAGCCCCTGGCTGCCGGTCTTAGAGCAATTGAGCAGGGCCTCTCCCTAGAGCCGCACAAGCTAATACTATCCCTATATGCCGACGAAATGGCCCTGTTCATCAACAATAAATACTAAACAAACAAACAACCCAGCGGAGAACCTGAACCCAGTCATGCATGAAGTCGTCAAATTCGGCACCCTCTGAGGGTTAAAAATCAATCACGTAAAGTCGATCATATTCCCTCTAACCCCTGAAACCAATGAATACAGAGACGACTTCGGGTTTAGATGGGAACACACAGGAATCTGTTACTTAGGGATCTCAATGTCCAAGAACCACCAGGACCTCTTTCGTGATAACTACTGGAAAGTAGTGGAAACCCTGCGCAACAAGATATCCAGGTGGAAACACCTCCCACTGACACTGTGGGGTCGGGTCTCCATTGTCAAGATGGTTATTCTTTTTTTGTTTAATAATATTTATTGAGATTAGTATAACAAGGAACAATACAGCAATGCATATATCAATTTAGTTACAAGATGATATTAGCCTGGAATCAGCACCTAAAAGTGAATAATGACAGGAAATGATGATAAATGAATTACTATAGACATACTTGAGACAAAATAAAGGCATATATCATGTTCAATGAGGTCTGCATTTTTAGAACAGCTGATTTTATTTTTAGCAAATAAAGAGAGACAAACATGGGGGTGACAGTCAAGGGAAACAAACGGGGGATAAGAGGTGGGCAAGAGGGGAAGGGGAGGAGGGAAATTATGCACTCTTATACATTTTTAAATGCATTAGGAAATAAAACATTAGAGTTAATTAACATGGCAGGTACAATGAAAAATATAAGAGACATTTTTATGTGCCATGTGATGTGACATTGTGATTAGTTAAGATAGTGGATAATAAATGACCATTTTGTATTGTGCTTTTGCATGGAATTTTGTGAATTAGCCATACATTGTTCCAGATTTTGTATATTACAAATATTATTCCACCAACCTCTAATACACAATTTGCGTGAGTTTTTCCAGTTTGCCGTTATACGTTTTGAAGCAATAGTTATGAATAAATCATATAATTTCCCTGAAACAAACTAATTTTGACCTTCAAAGGCGAGGCTACCTAGCACAATATTTAAAAAAAGATAGTGGGAAAATGAATAAAAATATATACATTTAAGGAATATCCAAACATTTTGCCAGAACGAAAAAACAAAAGGACAGCAAGCTGGGGCATAATCACAGGTCCAGCAACTATTGCTTAAACCATTTTCATATTTGGAAAGTTTGACAGGGGTAATAAATGCCCTATCTATGAATGAAAAAAAGAAAGTGCTGTGTTATGTTGGCTGCTGTTGAAATGTTTCTGATTTTGGAGAATATCAGAGACCAAATAAGATCGTTGAGTGTTACTCCAAAGTCAAATTCCCCTAACAAACATACTGGTTTAGCAACAGATTTCTTGTTAAGGGCTTTACAGAGTTTTGAAGCCTTGAGGTCAAGTGAGGAGGTTAGTTGCCACAACCTAAGAACATCTGGGGATAGGATGTTATTAAAAAAATGTTGAAGAGCCTCTAGATAAGGGTTGATAAGCTTATTGTAGAAGTATAATTCAGTGTTAGGGATAGAATATAAGTATGTCAGCTGCTGACTGAAAAGGGAGAATATCAGGGCCATTAATGAGTTGTTGGATAAATCCAATGCCTTTTTTCATCCAAGATTTCCGATTCAATATTCTACTATTAATGGCAATGTTTTTGTTATGCCACAGCATAAGTTATTCTTAGGAGTTTTATAGTGTGGAAAGAGAAAGACCTTGAGGGCAGCCACAGAGGCTTCAATAGGGTCAGACAAAGCCATGGAGGTGTGGTTAAAGAGATAAATGAGATCAGCAGGATCATAAGGATAAACAAAATTTTTCTCTAATTTAAGTCTAGAGGAAGTATTTGATAAAAGAGGGGAATTAAACCAACAGCAGGATTGTTTAAGGAGGAAAGCTGAATGATATAATTTGAAATTTGGGAACTTGCCCCCACCCATATCATAAGGAGTTATTAATTTAGCCACAGATATTCTTTTACATTTGCCAAAGCCCCATAGGAAATCAAGCAGAATAGAATACATTGCTTTGAAAAAAGAAAGAGGCAGAGGAACAGGGAGGAGCTGAAGGTAATAAAGGATAATAGGGGAGAGCATCATTTTAATAGTATCATGCCTACCCCACCATGATAGATAAAGGGGAGACCATTTGGAGGTAAGATCTTTAAGTTTGTCTAACAAAATGTGTTTAAGTTTAATAGCATTATGAATCATGGACGTGTAACTAGTACCGAGATATTTAATGGATTCATTACACCATTTTAAACCATAAGGCTCCAATTCATGTTTAAGACAGAAGGGATTAAGAAGTAATATTTGAGACTTTTCCTTATTAAGTTTATAACCAGACACTATACTGAATTGATGAAGGGAATCTAGTAGGTGGGTGATATGAAGTTTGGGGTTTTTAATGAAGATAAGGAAGTCGTCAGCATACTGTGCAATTTTAAAATGCGATGAACCGACTGAGATTCCTGGAATATTTCTATTTGTTCTAATAGATTCTAATAGAGGTTCTAATCATAGAACGTAGAGAATAGGGGAAAAGGGACAACCCTGTCATGTGCTTCTTAAGAGAGGAAAGAAGGTGGAAGTTAGGCCATTGATTAAAATGGATGATATAGGGCATGAGTAGAGAAGTTTAACTAAGGAGATACATTTTTCGCTGCAGCCATGCCATTGAAGGGAGTGGACATGAAGTCCCAGCTAACGCGATCAGAATCCATTTGAGCGTCGAGAGCAATTGCAGCGTATCCTTGTCTATCTTTTTTGTCTTTGGAAACATTATGGAGGGGCATCTAAAAAAATTCTTACATTAGAAGAGATGTTACATCCTTTAACATATCCAACTTGATCGATTTAATTAAGGATGGAAGGGAGGATTCAATTTTATTAGCAAGAAATTTAGCAAATATTTTACTTTCTACGTTTATGAGGGAAATAGGACAATAATTATTAGGACATGTCCGGTCTTTGCCTGGTTTAGGGAATAATATAATCAAAGCTTCAGAAAATGAGCCTGAAGACGATTTTTGTGAGACAAAGTATGAGAATAAGGACTTGAGTTTCAGATCAATAGAATGTGCTAGGGAATTGAAGAATTCAACTGAAAACCCATCAGGACCTGGAGCCTAGTTTCTGCCCAGACCCTTTATAGCGTGGTTGATATCTGGAAGTGTAATGTCACTGTCTAGGTGAGCGAGGTCTATTTGTGGATAGGATGGCCTCTTGATTTTATTAAGAAAAGATTGAATTTCTGTGGTGTGAATGGGGGTATCCGGATTGTATAAGTTTTCATAGAATTTTTTGAAGCAATTCAGGATATCTTTAGGGTGATTGTGTATTGCACCAGAGGCATCTTTGATGTGGGACACATAGCTTCTTTCTTTCCTGGTTTTCAAATACGAGGCCAGTGATTTACCAGCCTTTTTAGTATTCTACCTGCCGCTAAACTGGTAAGTTCACTATTAATTTGGCATCATAGAGCTATAACCAGGTGAAGATTGGTGGTATTAGGATTAATGTAGTATAGTTTCTCTGAAGAAGTCAAACGAGAATATGGGTCCTCAAGGTGTTTTTTACAGAGTCTCTTAATTTTACCAGAATATGCCATAATGTGACATCTACGTGCCACCTTGCACGCATCTCAGTTAGTCACAACTGAAGTGTCTTCATCAAGGTTCTTATCGTAAAACTCTTGCAGGTAGGACTGAACAGATAGAATGAACTGTTGATCCTGTAATAAATGGTTATTACATTTCCAACATGAGGAGGGTTTAATAATGTCATCAAAGATGAATGTAGTTCTAACAATGAGCAGGATCTGAGATAATAATATTGGAAATGGTTGAATCTACAAGCACTGCCTGTGAGTGTTTTGGAGAGGAATATATAGGCGAAAGAGCGTATTGTGTGGAAGAGAATTAAAGGTATAGTCAAGTTGTGCGGGATGCGACAACCTCCAGGAGTCTATTAGACCAGTTTCAGAAAGACAACCTAAAAAGGACTAAAGTATTTTTGAGGATATGTGTACCACACTGGATATTCTGTCCAAAAACGGGTCAAGGACCTGATTGACATCCCCACACATACTCAGGTTGGGGAAATTATTAATGAGAATCATTTTTTAATAGCTGTCCAAAACTGAGGATCAGGCTTCATAGGACCATATACATTCAGGATTGAAAAGATAGTAGAGTCTATCTGGAGCTTGACCCAGACCCTTCGTCCCTCAGTATCAGCGTCACTACTAAGAATTTTAAAAGATAACATTTTGCTAAGCAGTATAGCCACACCATTCTTTTTTGCAACTGCAGGGCTGGCAACAACCTCTTTAACCCGCATAGATTTTAATTTCAAAGCCTCTTGCAAGGATAGATGTGTTTCTTGTAAGCATGCTACCGATGATTTAAGTTTGTTCAAATAACATAGAACTTTACATCTTTTAATTGGGTTGTTTCAGTCCTTGATGTTCCATGAGATACAGTAAGAGACATTGATGTGAATGTAGTATGTTAGCATCTTCGTATAGTACCTAAAAATGTGGAGAACAATGACCAATCCACCGAGGCCAAGTTTCAGGAAAGTGATCCACATCATAAAACATAGAGTACAATTACCAATCTCGAAATCAAGAGTAATATATAAAAGGGGAACACACGAGAGAAACTGGGAGAGGGGAGGGAGGCCTGATAAAAGACACATCAGACTGTAGCAAACTGAGATTAGAGAGCCATAGGTGTAAATGAAGAGCATAATTCAGTTTATGAGGAAAGAGACAGACGAGCAAGAAAAGAATCAGAACTGAAAAAATGCAAAAGGGAGAAGGAGGGGAAGATGTTGTGGGAACCATTGACACCGCCGGTCTATCAGAAGGAAAAAGACACGGCAGAAGGATGCCACACTCACTATCGTCTCTCTTCAGTTAAAACAGTGAATGATAATAACGGCATTATGAAAAGAATGAGATTAACTGGCATAAGTAGGAAGATATAAAAGACCAGAGATATGAAGGACAAATAAAATCAGGATTCTGGATTCCACAGAGGTTGATGGAGTCACCGGAGTGGATGTGTCCATATTTTCAATTTTTATAGTACGTATGAAAGCGTTTAAGTAATTCGGGTTGTCAAACATAGCTGAGCTACCATTGTGAGTAACCTTGAAAGAACAGGGATGATATAAGCCATATCGAATGTTGAGCTGCTTCAACGCAGGGTGTAGTGAGAGAAATTCTTTCTTGCATAGAGCAGTACTTTTGGCCACATCCTGTGAGATGAAGAGCTCACAGCCATGCCATGTTAGAGATTTTTTTCCTTGACAGAGGACATAATGATTTGGAGCTGAGTATATTCAAGTAAATTGAATATAAGAGTTCTGGAAGGCGGGTGAGAAGAAGCTGAAATTCTCGGTTGTCTGACACAATGAGCTTGTTGAATGTTAAGTGGAGTCTCTAGAGGAAGATGAAGAATAGCAGGTAGTATTTGCAGGTAGTATTTTTTGTAGGAAGGCTATAGGATCAGAGCCTTCGCAACCCTCTGGTAGACCTGAAACACGAAGATTATTGCATCTATTCCTGTTTTCCAAGTCCTCAATGTGCTTCTGTAGGTCTTTAACTGATTTTCCTAACTGAGAAACCCTTGGAGATATATCCTCCACAATTCCGACCCTTTTTTCCACCTCTTCTATTCGACACTCGAACCCTTTCCATCTGTCGTCGAGTTGCTGAAGCTTTTGTTTTGTAGTTTCTATAAATGGTTGTAGAGCTCGGCTTTCAGAAATAATGGCTTCGATGGCGGGGTCTGATATAGAGTGCGGCGGTGGAGAGTCACTTTTAGGTCTTTTCAGTGTGGTGGAACGAGTAGAAGAATACTTGATTGTTGGTGTACTTTTTTGTTTGTTTTTATTGGAAGCCAATGTTTGCAGAACAATGCAGTAGGTTGAGCAGTATAGCACCAGGAAACAACTACAGGTGGTGGATGTTGTGTGCGAGCCCGTGCCTCGGGCCTCCCCGTACTGCCACACATGTACATTCATACAATGAGACTCGGGACATACGTGTGTGTCTTCCGGAGTCCCAGCGGCAACTGCCGCACGGACGTTCTTTATTAAAAACGCGCATGCGCGATCCCAAATGAGGGCCGCACATGCGTAATCTGCTAAACATTTCGTATTAATAATAGAAAGTACCAAGAGCATACATTTCCACTTGTAATAGTTGTTAGCTATATTTCAACTGCCCAAAACCTTGTTTGCCTCTCTTGGTGAATAGCACAGATTATTCGTTTAGTTGGTTGTTAATTCAAATGGGAAACCTCCTCTGTAAAATTCAGGATGAAAGAACCTTTTGTGATTTAAAGAGGGCAAATGTACAGTTATACGTTATTACTGAAACAGGCTCCTTCTGTGGCACAGTTTGTATTATAAAATATTGGCAGAGAAATATAAAACAGGAAATGAAATGCAGTAAAACAAAGCAGAAGGGAGCGTTGTTTTGGTTATTATATGTTGGGTGCTTCGGTGATGAAAAATGACAAGTACGGCTGCGTTCCTTCTAGTCAGTCTGACATAATGTTATTTATAAAAAAATGTTCCTCAGCGTTCTTGCACAGTACAAACCTTCGTTGTCTGTATTGTATACTTAAAGCAGCGCCCGTCTCCTAAGTAGCGGATGGTGGCATTGTGAGGGAGGAGGAGCGGGGAAGGCCTCAACTGGGACGTCACGGTGGGAGGGGACCGCCGGTGACCTCATGAAAGGTGGGCCGAGAGTGAAACTGTAGCCACTCTATGACACTGATCCTCTCCATGGAACCCTGATGTCCCTGAGACGTCAGACGTCAGCGGCAGATGATAGGGCGTTTTCTCAGCTGATAGAAGGTACGAAGAAAAAAAAGAACAAATAACATGGGGAATGCCTTAATTAACGATGAGTGAGACAGAGCTAATGGGCTAGGCAGCCATCTTCCTAGTTGCCAAGCCACGCCCCCATCCAAGATGGTTATTCTACCCAAGCTCCTTTATTTGTTCGTAAATATCCCCCTACTACTGCCACAGATGTACCTACAGCTGCTGCGAAGCCTAATTCTAGAGCTTATCTGGCCCGGCAAACCCGCGAGAGTAGCCCACATGACACACACAGCCAATAGCAAAAGGGGGCCTAGCACTACCCGATCTGAAACACTACTACTTGGCTGCCTAGGCCCAATTTCTCTGACACTGGTATGCAACCCAGTTCGTCAGACCCCACGTTCATATCGAACAAGCCCTAATGACCCCCAACCTGTTACGGGACACAGTGATCAGGAACATCCAGGTATCACCTACGACCTTGAACATAGTACATACCACTTATGCAATCTGGAAGAAGATCGCGCAAAAATGTGATGTCCCAGTCAGATTTCCGCCTCTCATCCCAGAGAGATTCATCCCAGGAATCCCGCTGACAGCAGAAAAGGTGTACCTCTAGTGGACCAACAAGCTGCGGACTGACACGAGGAACGACTTATTTGTGAACAGGACATTTCCAACACCACAGCAAACACAAGAACAGGGTGCTGACTCAGCCATAGATACATTCATATATTTCCAGCTCTGCCACGCCCTCCAATAGCTTTTCCCCACACTTCCAGTACAGCCACCCGTGTGGCAACTCCTACACGGGGTGATTCAGTCCCAAGGGGAAGGCAAACTAGTATCCATGATTTACAAAAACCTCCTGTCCAATACCGTAACGCAGTCACAGGCACCAAAACTGAGATGGGAAAAATCGATTAAGGAAGTGATTCCAGACGAGGACTGGGTACTAGGGCAAACCCATAAAGTGTCCCTAAATTCATGCTATAAACTTATACACTTCAATTTCCTCCACCAGGTGTACCACACCCCAGCCAGACGCCACAGTCAACGGCCAAATATATCAGCAATGTGCGATGCCCAGTGAATTCACCCCAACATCACAGCCACTTCCAGCGCTCCGAGAGCCATACCCTAGAATGCCTACCTTGCATCAAGAGTGCCGATCAGATCAGTGATGAGCAGACACCAGACAAGGTAGGAGGAGAACTGCAACACCAGCCCGGTCCCTGGCCCCCACTGTCCCTCCTGTCATTTCCTCTCTAATGTACATGGAGCGCCATTTCCCTTGTACCCAACCTCGCTGGTGGTGCCCTCAGCGGCGCGCCCCGAGGGTTGCCGCATAAACGGGGGCTGTTCCCTCAAAAGCAGAGCTTGTGATTCGGGAGTGCCCCGTGCCTCACTGGCAAGCACCCCAAGCAACATCTCCTCTGAGGCACGGCCCCCTGCCGGGACACCCAGTGCAGCTCAAAGTCAACCCTGACATGCCTCCAGTACTCACGTGTGCACTAGGAACTCTGGTCGCTGCACATTAGCTACCCAACGTGGTCCCTGACCTCTCCGCACCCTCATCAGACAACCTCACGAACAGCCTCCCTCCGCATGCTGAAACCCAACAGCCGCAGGTCCCCTTAACAACTGCCACATTGTACACCACTTGCCTGCAAACCCAGGCACCCATTAAAAGAGAACAGTGGAGACCCCCACACACCTCTCCCAAGCTCTGTACTTTACCACAAGCCCAGCATCCGGCAACTACACTCAAGGTGCTTAGGTACTCTACAAACACTGGAACCAACACCTGGGCCTTGAAGCTCTAACTATCAATACACTCTACATCAGGGGTGCACACCTGATTTTGACAGAGGGTCGAAAGTACCTTACATGAGGGCTATAGTGGGCCGAAAAGTAAAAGTGGGTGGGGCAGTAGGCGGGACATGTCAGGAGGCTTTTTTAACCCCCAATTTGTATTAAACGTGTGGAAAAAGAATATGTTTTTGAGGGGTAACGATTTTTATTGCATTTCATACTTACATTTTGTACTACACATTTTCCATTGTTATCATTTATTTTGATTTAGTTATTGTATATCGTCTGTTTAATTAAATTATATATATTTTATTGACCCTTGATTGGACATTCCGTAATTTTGGACTGCTATAGTTTGCTGTTTGGGTTGCCCAATAGGAGTATGGACTTCGTTGAGTCAGGTTTCCTCAAAAAAGCAAAGGATGTACATCTCCTAACTGTGCCTGTTTTAGCTTTATTATTGAGTTAACTCTTGGAGTGCAACACTATGCCCCATGCTCCCATCCCCAACCAAACACTATGCCCCCTGTCCCTCACCCCCCAAGCAAACACTATGCCCCCTGTCCCTCACCCCCAACCAAACACTATGCCCCATGGCCCCCTCACCCCCAACCAAACACTATGCCCCATGGCTCCCACCCCCAACCAAACACTATGCCCCATGGCCCCCACACCTCAAGCAAACACTATGCCCGCTGTCCCTCACCCCCAACCAAACACTATGCCCCGTGGCTCCCACCCCAACCAAACACTATGCCCCATGGCCCCCTCACCCTCAACCAAACACTATGCCCCATGGCTCCCACCCCCAAGCAAACACTATGCCCCCTGTCCCTCACCCCCCAAGCAAACACTATGCCCCCTGTCCCTCACCCCCAACCAAACACTATGCCCCATGGCCCCCTCACACCCAACCAAACAATATGCACCATGGCTCCCACCCCCAACCAAACACTATGCCCCATGGCCCCCATGCCCCAAGCTAACACTATGCCCCCTGTCCCTCACCCCCAACCAAACACTATGCCCCATGGCCCCCTCACCCCCAAACAAACACTATTCCCCATGGCCCCCTCATCCCCAACCAAACACTATGCCCCATGGCTCCCACCCCCAACCAAACACTATGCCCCCTGTCCCTCACCCCCCAAGCAAACTCTATGCCCCCTGTCCCTCACCCCCAACCAAACACTATGCCCCATGGCTCCCACCCCCACCCAAACACTATGCCCATGGCCCCCATGCCTCAAGCAAACACTATGCCCCCTGTCCCTCACCCCCAACCAAACACTATGCCCCATGGCCCCCTCACCCCCAAGCAAACACTATGCCCCCTGTCCCTCACCCCCCAAGCAAACACTATGCCCCCTGTCCCTCACCCCCAACCAAACACTATGCCCCATGGCCCCCTCACCCCCAACCAAACACTATGCCCCATGGCTCCCACCCCCAACCAAACACTATGCCCCCTGTCCCTCACCCCCAACCAAACACTATGCCCCATGGCCCCCTCACCCCCAACCAAACACTATGCCCCAAACACACTCAAGCATGCACCCATACAGACCCGAACCCCCCAAATCAGCACACTCTCAAACATGCACATATACAGACGCGAACCCCCCACTCCCCAACTCAGCACACACACTCTCAAACATGCACCCATACAGACCCAAACCCCCCAACTCAGCACACAAACTCTGAAGCATGCACCTATACATGCATCTCAACATACACAACACAAACATACAAAAACAAACATTCATGTACACCCGAACCCCCCACCTCCCCAACTCAGCACACACACTCTCAAGCATACACCATGCACCCATACAAACCTGAACCCCCCACCCCCCAACTCAGCACACACACTCTCAAACATGCACCCATACAGACCCAAACCCCCCAACCCCAAATCAGCACACTCTCAAACATGCACCCATACAGACACAAACCCCTCACCCCCCGAATCAGCACACTCTCAAACATGCACCCATACAGACCCAAACCCCCAACCCTCAACTCAGCACACACACTCTCAAACATGCACCCATACAGACCCAAACCCCCACCCCCCAACTCAGCACACACTCTCAAGCATATACCATGCACCCATACAGACCTGAACCCCCCAACTCAGCACACACACTCTCAAACATGCACCCATACAGACCCAAACTCCACACCCCCCAACGCAGCACACGCACTCTCAAGCATGCACCCATACAGACCCAAACCCCCAACTCAGCACACAACCTCTCAAGCATGCACCCATACATGCATCTCAACATACACAACACGAACATTCAAAAACAAACATTCATGCACATCCGACACCCCCCATCTCAACATACACAACACAAACACTCAAAAACAAACATTCATACACATCCGACACGCCCCCCCATCTCAACATACACAACACAAACACTCAAAAACAAACATTCATAAACATCTGATACGCCCCCATCTCAACATACACAACACAAACACTCAAAACAAACTTTCATACACATCCAACACGCCCCCCATCCCCCATCTCAACATACACAACACAAACATACAGCAGAACAGACCCGACACACAAACACAAACACAAACACACAGACCACTTACCGGAGACGTGCTGGAAGGCAGGTAAGCTGGAACGCTGGCGAGGTAAGTGGAATCGTACTACGGCTGGCCTGAAACGAGCAAGGCTGAAATGCCTTCCGGCATCAAGCCTTACTGGCCACGGCAGCCGTAGTGCTGGCACTCCATTGGTGCAGCACACACGCACTACGTGGCTCATAGTAGTGATGTGGTGCGTGTGTGCTGAGCCAATGGCGGCCAGTGTTTTGTCCGGCCCGGAAGACAACAAAGACTTTCCTAATGGAGGGCGGCCGATGCTGCTTGCGGGCCGTCCTCCTTTAGGAAAGTCTTTGTGCCTCGCGGGCCGGAAAAAACAGCATGACGGGCCGCAACTGGCCCGCGGGCCATATGTTGTGCACCCATGCTCTACATTGATCAAGGGACACTAATCGTACTCAACAAGGCACAAAGCACTCTGTTAATGCAATCGCCACCAGCGCTGACTCACAGGACTCAGACCCCGCCAGCAAGATAATACCCGGCTTCCAAGCACTTCCGGCTCTGCCATTCATACTCTGAAGGCCCCGCTGGACCACTCCTTTCTCTCTACTCACTGGCAACCCAGTATGGGTAAATCCGACAAATCCCAGAGAAAGCTAAACTTTGAACCTGGTGCCATAGCCAAGACCCCCAAACTACACAGCCAACTAGGATCTTCGATGCCAGCAATGGAACAAGAGGAGGAGCCATCTCAAGCCTCGACCATCGAAATCCGAGAAATTCTCCTCGATTTGATAGCCGGCATAGACAACCTCAAATCCAAACTCGATGTACTCTCATCAGAGGTCAACCTGCTACAGCACCGTCTTGCCAAATACGGCGAGAGACTAGCCTCGGTAGAGCAGAAGGTCTCTGACCTCGACGACAGCAACACAACACTGACAACCAGGGTGACAACGCTAGGAAACCCAATGAAAGTGATTGCTGCCAAAAATGAGGACCTGGAGGGAATAGCCCGTCGCAATAACATCAGACTGGTGGGGGTGAGAGAGAGGCAAATTCCGTTGAAAATGGAAGACTTCATTGAAAATTTGTGAAAAGAACTGTTTAGAGCAACCGTATTTTCTCAGTTATTTGTTGTGGAAAGGGCTCACAGGGTACCATCCAACCGCGCTATCCCAGGAACTGCTCCGCGCCATATCATCGATAGACTACTCAACTTCAAGGACCACAACACGATCCTGCACCTCGCAAGAGACAAAGGCAGACTACAGTTTGATGGTGACTCCATCCACATTTACCCTGACTTCACGCCAGTGGCCCAAGCCCTGCGGAAATCCTTTGCTATGCCAACTGCAAGACAACCAGATGCTTTATTCAATGCTGTTCCCAGCAAAGTTGAGAATCCAACACGCTGGGAAGGCCCAATTCTTTAACTCGCCAGAGGAGGCAAATATTTTCTTGGATGAGCTTGGCTGTCGGACCCCTAGCTATCACCAAAGACCACCGAGGAGGGACTGGGCTAAAGGGATCCGCTGTGAGGTTGCAGCGTGGCTCACCACTTATGTCAAGATGTCTTCAATCTTGTGTGGTGCAGAGGCAGCACGAACACCTGCCTCCAGGAAAGAGGGTTAGGGTCCATAGAGTGGATGGGTAGAGGGTTGTAGGATCACCGGGAAAAGGATTAGGGAGAGGTTATGGATGGGAATGGGGAAATTAGGGAAAGATGCTCCTCAGCTCCTGCCGCCTCTTCCACTGGTTGTTCTTGTGGTGTGTTCTCCGCCCACTCATACTATTCTCAGTCACACCTTTGCCCAGTAATTGGAAGCCTTTTTTGTGGAGCTTGAAACCACACCATAGGAGCTTTTGCCTGGAGCTCTAACCACAATCTACTTTACCAGGGTAAAGTTAGCATGAGCCTTATTCCCCGCGGCATTACCTTCATGCAGTTATAAAAGGCTTGTGCTAACGTGCACAATTACAAGATATCTAGTGTCATTACATAGCACCTTGAAGCAAGACAATGTACACTTTAGTAAAGAACCGGAATTGCACTTAGCTGTGGATCGTAGTCGTGTTCTCCTTTAGCACGGCACAGGAAGTCCCTGAATGTTCTGTAGTGAGCTCCGCAGGAAAATACCAAAATAACAATAAGCGTGTGCTGGGCCAAACTTAACGTTCTTATACTATGCTTGTTCCCCAAAACAATGGGCAATCGTGACCCGCTGATGTGCTCGAGTCGGGTTGTCTTCACACGTGGCTCCGCACACGTGCCTCCTGACCTGCCCCGTAGGAGGATCGGAATAAGTAAGTTTCGGGTTGCCTCACCCGGAATGTTGCTTGAGCGTTCTAGCACTCAGTCACCCCTAATATGCACTCTGCAAGCGGGTTAATGTTCTGCCACGCGTTGCGGTCTGTACCGCCAAAATACTATGCCTGCATACACCGCGACTTCAGCCGCTTCGTTAGTCTTTCTCTCTGCACACGGAATAAATCTAGAGCACTTATCTGAAAGCTGGTGCGGGGCCAGTGATGAGTTAAGGCGGACGGAATGCCCCGCGTAGGCTTGGCCTGGGCGGAGCGCTAGGAAACACGTCCGTTCTTTTCTGAAGCAGGAATAGCAAGCGGGACACATGGGCGCGGCTCGTGCATGCGCAGTTCATTGGGCGCGGTTCGCATGTGGGTCTTTTCTTCCTGGCAGGCTTGTGAAGCACACGGCCTGCTGGGAAATGTAGTCTCTTGATGGTTATCTGGCCCTACATACTCTGCCTGCAATATGGATGGAAAATCCTCCTTATGTACTGCATATAGGGTTGTGACAAAGAATTCACAGGGTTTGGGTGACTAGGGGACACTAGTTTCCCACATGAAGTGCTGCCAACCTGCCCAGCCCTGACAACTTATCCATTACTCACTATACACTGACTTTCACTGAAGCTCAGTGAAATTGCATGATTAAGGGAGCTACTGAACTTGGGTGGGCTCAGCACTGTTCATTGACTATCAGTTAGGGAAGGAGTGACAATTGACGGGTTGGTTGGGGGTTGCCTGTGAGAGGAAGGACTGGGAAGGTGTCTGGCGGCGTTCTTCACGAGATGGGGAGCAAAGCTCCAAACACGGGGAACAGTTTAAGCAATGCGCCACGTGTGAGCCCATCCACTATCGACCGACCCCGCGGTCAATGACTGATAGGCACTACACATATACACAAGTGACAACAGCACCTGCCAAACATAACACTTTCATCCGATACAATAACAACATTGCCCCCACACCATTCAAGTTAGAGATGTGGAATATCAGGGGAGGTAATAACCCGACCAGGACTCGGAAAAATGTCCCAGTACCTCAGAAGACACAATGTTGACATTTCCCTCATACAGGAAACATATCTTCTCCTCACCACCAAGAGTCGTTGGGCACCCAACTGGGGATGCCACAGATATTTTTCCTCTTATTCATCATATGCCAGGGGGGTGGCTATATTAATCAATAAGAGAATGAAATTCAGGCTGGACAGCGACAGAGAAGACAGATCACTCCTGGTCTACGGGGTGCTGGAAGGGTGTGAAATTGTCCTGGTGAACTCCTATGGCCCCAATATCGACGACGCAAATGCCTTCGACTAAGTGGCTACTTGGTGGAAGCAGGCCCGCCACCATCATATGGCTGGGGACTTGAACACCACACTAGACCTTCTAAAGGACAAATCACACTCGGTCACCAACACCACCTCCAATGTGCATCTCCAGATCCATGATATCTGTAGAGCCTACAATCTAGTAGACGCATGGAGAGTTAGCCATCAGGACTCACATGATTACACTTTCCACTCATGGGTCCACAACACCAGCACATGTTTAGACTACCTGTTGGTGTCCAAAAATAGTCTTCTCCACTGGGGGACCTGTCAGATTCTCCCAAGGACACTCTCGACCACTCCCCAGTTACCCTCGAATGCAATCCTTTAGACCACAAACAAGGGAGTCTCCTGTAACGCTTGCCTCTGGGGCCTTGCAGGAGTGCCTGGTCCGGTCTGTCGGCAAACTCTGGTCCGGTCTATCGGCGATCACAAGCCCCTTGCATCTGGCCAAAACACTCCTTCCCCTCTGCTCACTGCAGGTTTAGTCACCCAGTGGACAGAGAGTTGGGAGTGGTCTGGATTGATGGGTAAGGTCCCGGGGCATTTCGTATTAATAATAGAAAGTACCAAGAGCATACATTTCCACTTGTAATAGTTGTTAGCTATATTTCAACTGCCCAAAACCTTGTTTGCCTCTCTTGGTGAATAGCACAGATTATTCGTTTAGTTGGTTGTTAATTCAAATGGGAAACCTCCTCTGTAAAATTCAGGATGAAAGAACCTTTTGTGATTTAAAGAGGGCAAATGTACAGTTATACGTTATTACTGAAACAGGCTCCTTCTGTGGCACAGTTTGTATTATAAAATATTGGCAGAGAAATATAAAACAGGAAATGAAATGCAGTAAAACAAAGCAGAAGGGAGCGTTGTTTTGGTTATTATATGTTGGGTGCTTCGGTGATGAAAAATGACAAGTACGGCTGCGTTCCTTCTAGTCAGTCTGACATAATGTTATTTATAAAAAAATGTTCCTCAGCGTTCTTGCACAGTACAAACCTTCGTTGTCTGTATTGTATACTTAAAGCAGCGCCCGTCTCCTAAGTAGCGGATGGTGGCATTGTGAGGGAGGAGGAGCGGGGAAGGCCTCAACTGGGACGTCACGGTGGGAGGGGACCGCCGGTGACCTCATGAAAGGTGGGCCGAGAGTGAAACTGTAGCCACTCTATGACACTGATCCTCTCCATGGAACCCTGATGTCCCTGAGACGTCAGACGTCAGCGGCAGATGATAGGGCGTTTTCTCAGCTGATAGAAGGTACGAAGAAAAAAAAGAACAAATAACATGGGGAATGCCTTAATTAACGATGAGTGAGACAGAGCTAATGGGCTAGGCAGCCATCTTCCTAGGTGCCAAGCCACGCCCCCATCCAAGATGGTTATTCTACCCAAGCTCCTTTATTTGTTCGTAAATATCCCCCTACTACTGCCACAGATGTACCTACAGCTGCTGCGAAGCCTAATTCTAGAGCTTATCTGGCCCGGCAAACCCGCGAGAGTAGCCCACATGACACACACAGCCAATAGCAAAAGGGGGCCTAGCACTACCCGATCTGAAACACTACTACTTGGCTGCCTAGGCCCAATTTCTCGGACACTGGTATGCAACCCAGTTCGTCAGACCCCACGTTCATATCGAACAAGCCCTAATGACCCCCAACCTGTTACGGGACACAGTGATCAGGAACATCCAGGTATCACCTACGACCTTGAACATAGTACATACCACTTATGCAATCTGGAAGAAGATCGCGCAAAAATGTGATGTCCCAGTCAGATTTCCGCCTCTCATCCCAGAGAGATTCATCCCAGGAATCCCGCTGACAGCAGAAAAGGTGTACCTCTAGTGGACCAACAAGCTGCGGACTGACACGAGGAACGACTTATTTGTGAACAGGACATTTCCAACACCACAGCAAACACAAGAACAGGGTGCTGACTCAGCCATAGATACATTCATATATTTCCAGCTCTGCCACGCCCTCCAATAGCTTTTCCCCACACTTCCAGTACAGCCACCCGTGTGGCAACTCCTACACGGGGTGATTCAGTCCCAAGGGGAAGGCAAACTAGTATCCATGATTTACAAAAACCTCCTGTCCAATACCGTAACGCAGTCACAGGCACCAAAACTGAGATGGGAAAAATCGATTAAGGAAGTGATTCCAGACGAGGACTGGGTACTAGGGCAAACCCATAAAGTGTCCCTAAATTCATGCTATAAACTTATACACTTCAATTTCCTCCACCAGGTGTACCACACCCCAGCCAGACGCCACAGTCAACGGCCAAATATATCAGCAATGTGCGATGCCCAGTGAATTCACCCCAACATCACAGCCACTTCCAGCGCTCCGAGAGCCATACCCTAGAATGCCTACCTTGCATCAAGAGTGCCGATCAGATCAGTGATGAGCAGACACCAGACAAGGTAGGAGGAGAACTGCAACACCAGCCCGGTCCCTGGCCCCCACTGTCCCTCCTGTCATTTCCTCTCTAATGTACATGGAGCGCCATTTCCCTTGTACCCAACCTCGCTGGTGGTGCCCTCAGCGGCGCGCCCCGAGGGTTGCCACATAAACGGGGGCTGTTCCCTCAAAAGCAGAGCTTGTGATTCGGGAGTGCCCCGTGCCTCACTGGCAAGCACCCCAAGCAACATCTCCTCTGAGGCACGGCCCCCTGCCGGGACACCCAGTGCAGCTCAAAGTCAACCCTGACATGCCTCCAGTACTCACGTGTGCACTAGGAACTCTGGTCGCTGCACATTAGCTACCCAACGTGGTCCCTGACCTCTCCGCACCCTCATCAGACAACCTCACGAACAGCCTCCCTCCGCATGCTGAAACCCAACAGCCGCAGGTCCCCTTAACAACTGCCACATTGTACACCACTTGCCTGCAAACCCAGGCACCCATTAAAAGAGAACAGTGGAGACCCCCACACACCTCTCCCAAGCTCTGTACTTTACCACAAGCCCAGCATCCGGCAACTACACTCAAGGTGCTTAGGTACTCTACAAACACTGGAACCAACACCTGGGCCTTGAAGCTCTAACTATCAATACACTCTACATCAGGGGTGCACACCTGATTTTGACAGAGGGTCGAAAGTACCTTACATGAGGGCTATAGTGGGCCGAAAAGTAAAAGTGGGTGGGGCAGTAGGCGGGACATGTCAGGAGGCTTTTTTAACCCCCAATTTGTATTAAACGTGTGGAAAAAGAATATGTTTTTGAGGGGTAACGATTTTTATTGCATTTCATACTTACATTTTGTACTACACATTTTCCATTGTTATCATTTATTTTGATTTAGTTATTGTATATCGTCTGTTTAATTAAATTATATATATTTTATTGACCCTTGATTGGACATTCCGTAATTTTGGACTGCTATAGTTTGCTGTTTGGGTTGCCCAATAGGAGTATGGACTTCGTTGAGTCAGGTTTCCTCAAAAAAGCAAAGGATGTACATCTCCTAACTGTGCCTGTTTTAGCTTTATTATTGAGTTAACTCTTGGAGTGCAACACTATGCCCCATGCTCCCATCCCCAACCAAACACTATGCCCCCTGTCCCTCACCCCCCAAGCAAACACTATGCCCCCTGTCCCTCACCCCCAACCAAACACTATGCCCCATGGCCCCCTCACCCCCAACCAAACACTATGCCCCATGGCTCCCACCCCCAACCAAACACTATGCCCCATGGCCCCCACGCCTCAAGCAAACACTATGCCCGCTGTCCCTCACCCCCAACCAAACACTATGCCCCATGGCTCCCACCCCAACCAAACACTATGCCCCATGGCCCCCTCACCCTCAACCAAACACTATGCCCCATGGCTCCCACCCCCAAGCAAACACTATGCCCCCTGTCCCTCACCCCCCCAAGCAAACACTATGCCCCCTGTCCCTCACCCCCAACCAAACACTATGCCCCATGGCCCCCTCACACCCAACCAAACAATATGCACCATGGCTCCCACCCCCAACCAAACACTATGCCCCATGGCCCCCATGCCCCAAGCTAACACTATGCCCCCTGTCCCTCACCCCCAACCAAACCCTATGCCCCATGGCCCCCTCACCCCCAAACAAACACTATTCCCCATGGCCCCCTCATCCCCAACCAAACACTATGCCCCATGGCTCCCACCCCCAACCAAACACTATGCCCCCTGTCCCTCACCCCCCAAGCAAACTCTATGCCCCCTGTCCCTCACCCCCAACCAAACACTATGCCCCATGGCTCCCACCCCCACCCAAACACTATGCCCATGGCCCCCATGCCTCAAGCAAACACTATGCCCCCTGTCCCTCACCCCCAACCAAACACTATGCCCCATGGCCCCCTCACCCCCAAGCAAACACTATGCCCCCTGTCCCTCACCCCCCAAGCAAACACTATGCCCCCTGTCCCTCACCCCCAACCAAACACTATGCCCCATGGCCCCCTCACCCCCAACCAAACACTATGCCCCATGGCTCCCACCCCCAACCAAACACTATGCCCCCTGTCCCTCACCCCCAACCAAACACTATGCCCCATGGCCCCCTCACCCCCAACCAAACACTATGCCCCAAACACACTCAAGCATGCACCCATACAGACCCGAACCCCCCAAATCAGCACACTCTCAAACATGCACATATACAGACGCGAACCCCCCACTCCCCAACTCAGCACACACACTCTCAAACATGCACCCATACAGACCCAAACCCCCCAACTCAGCACACAAACTCTGAAGCATGCACCTATACATGCATCTCAACATACACAACACAAACATACAAAAACAAACATTCATGTACACCCGAACCCCCCACCTCCCCAACTCAGCACACACACTCTCAAGCATACACCATGCACCCATACAAACCTGAACCCCCCACCCCCCAACTCAGCACACACACTCTCAAACATGCACCCATACAGACCCAAACCCCCCAACCCCAAATCAGCACACTCTCAAACATGCACCCATACAGACACAAACCCCTCACCCCCCGAATCAGCACACTCTCAAACATGCACCCATACAGACCCAAACCCCCAACCCTCAACTCAGCACACACACTCTCAAACATGCACCCATACAGACCCAAACCCCCACCCCCCAACTCAGCACACACTCTCAAGCATATACCATGCACCCATACAGACCTGAACCCCCCAACTCAGCACACACACTCTCAAACATGCACCCATACAGACCCAAACTCCACACCCCCCAACGCAGCACACGCACTCTCAAGCATGCACCCATACAGACCCAAACCCCCAACTCAGCACACAACCTCTCAAGCATGCACCCATACATGCATCTCAACATACACAACACGAACATTCAAAAACAAACATTCATGCACATCCGACACCCCCCATCTCAACATACACAACACAAACACTCAAAAACAAACATTCATACACATCCGACACGCCCCCCCATCTCAACATACACAACACAAACACTCAAAAACAAACATTCATAAACATCTGATACGCCCCCATCTCAACATACACAACACAAACACTCAAAACAAACTTTCATACACATCCGACACGCTCCCCATCCCCCATCTCAACATACACAACACAAACATACAGCAGAACAGACCCGACACACAAACACAAACACAAACACACAGACCACTTACCGGAGACGTGCTGGAAGGCAGGTAAGCTGGAACGCTGGCGAGGTAAGTGGAATCGTACTACGGCTGGCCTGAAACGAGCAAGGCTGAAATGCCTTCCGGCATCAAGCCTTACTGGCCACGGCAGCCGTAGTGCTGGCACTCCATTGGTGCAGCAGACACGCACTACGTGGCTCATAGTAGTGATGTGGTGCGTGTGTGCTGAGCCAATGGCGGCCAGTGTTTTGTCCGGCCCGGAAGACAACAAAGACTTTCCTAATGGAGGGCGGCCGATGCTGCTTGCGGGCCGTCCTCCTTTAGGAAAGTCTTTGTGCCTCGCGGGCCGGAAAAAACAGCATGACGGGCCGCAACTGGCCCGCGGGCCATATGTTGTGCACCCATGCTCTACATTGATCAAGGGACACTAATCGTACTCAACAAGGCACAAAGCACTCTGTTAATGCAATCGCCACCAGCGCTGACTCACAGGACTCAGACCCCGCCAGCAAGATAATACCCGGCTTCCAAGCACTTCCGGCTCTGCCATTCATACTCTGAAGGCCCCGCTGGACCACTCCTTTCTCTCTACTCACTGGCAACCCAGTATGGGTAAATCCGACAAATCCCAGAGAAAGCTAAACTTTGAACCTGGTGCCATAGCCAAGACCCCCAAACTACACAGCCAACTAGGATCTTCGATGCCAGCAATGGAACAAGAGGAGGAGCCATCTCAAGCCTCGACCATCGAAATCCGAGAAATTCTCCTCGATTTGATAGCCGGCATAGACAACCTCAAATCCAAACTCGATGTACTCTCATCAGAGGTCAACCTGCTACAGCACCGTCTTGCCAAACACGGCGAGAGACTAGCCTCGGTAGAGCAGAGGGTCTCTGACCTCGACGACAGCAACACAACACTGACAACCAGGGTGACAACGCTAGGAAACCCAATGAAAGTGATTGCTGCCAAAAATGAGGACCTGGAGGGAATAGCCCGTCGCAATAACATCAGACTGGTGGGGGTGAGAGAGAGGCAAATTCCGTTGAAAATGGAAGACTTCATTGAAAATTTGTGAAAAGAACTGTTTAGAGCAACCGTATTTTCTCAGTTATTTGTTGTGGAAAGGGCTCACAGGGTACCATCCAACCGCGCTATCCCAGGAACTGCTCTGCGCCATATCATCGATAGACTACTCAACTTCAAGGACCACAACACGATCCTGCACCTCGCAAGAGACAAAGGCAGACTACAGTTTGATGGTGACTCCATCCACATTTACCCTGACTTCACGCCAGTGGCCCAAGCCCTGCGGAAATCCTTTGCTATGCCAACTGCAAGACAACCAGATGCTTTATTCAATGCTGTTCCCAGCAAAGTTGAGAATCCAACACGCTGGGAAGGCCCAATTCTTTAACTCGCCAGAGGAGGCAAATATTTTCTTGGATGAGCTTGGCTGTCGGACCCCTAGCTATCACCAAAGACCACCGAGGAGGGACCGGGCTAAAGGGATCCGCTGTGAGGTTGCAGCGTGGCTCACCACTTATGTCAAGATGTCTTCAATCTTGTGTGGTGCAGAGGCAGCACGAACACCTGCCTCCAGGAAAGAGGGTTAGGGTCCATAGAGTGGATGGGTAGAGGGTTGTAGGATCACCGGGAAAAGGATTAGGGAGAGGTTATGGATGGGAATGGGGAAATTAGGGAAAGATGCTCCTCAGCTCCTGCCGCCTCTTCCACTGGTTGTTCTTGTGGTGTGTTCTCCGCCCACTCATACTATTCTCAGTCACACCTTTGCCCAGTAATTGGAAGCCTTTTTTGTGGAGCTTGAAACCACACCATAGGAGCTTTTGCCTGGAGCTCTAACCACAATCTACTTTACCAGGGTAAAGTTAGCATGAGCCTTATTCCCCGCGGCATTACCTTCATGCAGTTATAAAAGGCTTGTGCTAACGTGCACAATTACAAGATATCTAGTGTCATTACATAGCACCTTGAAGCAAGACAATGTACACTTTAGTAAAGAACCGGAATTGCACTTAGCTGTGGATCGTAGTCGTGTTCTCCTTTAGCACGGCACAGGAAGTCCCTGAATGTTCTGTAGTGAGCTCCGCAGGAAAATACCAAAATAACAATAAGCGTGTGCTGGGCCAAACTTAACGTTCTTATACTATGCTTGTTCCCCAAAACAATGGGCAATCGTGACCCGCTGATGTGCTCGAGTCGGGTTGTCTTCACACGTGGCTCCGCACACGTGCCTCCTGACCTGCCCCGTAGGAGGATTGGAATAAGTAAGTTTCGGGTTGCCTCACCCGGAATGTTGCTTGAGCGTTCTAGCACTCAGTCACCCCTAATATGCACTCTGCAAGCGGGTTAATGTTCTGCCACGCGTTGCGGTCTGTACCGCCAAAATACTATGCCTGCATACACCGCGACTTCAGCCGCTTCGTTAGTCTTTCTCTCTGCACACGGAATAAATCTAGAGCACTTATCTGAAAGCTGGTGCGGGGCCAGTGATGAGTTAAGGCGGACGGAATGCCCCGCGTAGGCTTGGCCTGGGCGGAGCGCTAGGAAACACGTCCGTTCTTTTCTGAAGCAAGAATAGCAAGCGGGACACATGGGCGCGGCTCGTGCATGCGCAGTTCATTGGGCGCGGTTCGCATGTGGGTCTTTTCTTCCTGGCAGGCTTGTGAAGCACACGGCCTGCTGGGAAATGTAGTCTCTTGATGGTTATCTGGCCCTACATACTCTGCCTGCAATATGGATGGAAAATCCTCCTTATGTACTGCATATAGGGTTGTGACAAATAATTCACAGGGTTTGGGTGACTAGGGGACACTAGTTTCCCACATGAAGTGCTGCCAACCTGCCCAGCCCTGACAACTTATCCATTACTCACTATACACTGACTTTCACTGAAGCTCAGTGAAATTGCATGATTAAGGGAGCTACTGAACTTGGGTGGGCTCAGCACTGTTCATTGACTATCAGTTAGGGAAGGAGTGACAATTGACGGGTTGGTTGGGGGTTGCCTGTGAGAGGAAGGACTGGGAAGGTGTCTGGCGGCGTTCTTCACGAGATGGGGAGCAAAGCTCCAAACACGGGGAACAGTTTAAGCAATGCGCCACGTGTGAGCCCATCCACTATCGACCGACCCCGCGGTCAATGACTGATAGGCACTACACATATACACAAGTGACAACAGCACCTGCCAAACATAACACTTTCATCCGATACAATAACAACATTGCCCCCACACCATTCAAGTTAGAGATGTGGAATATCAGGGGAGGTAATAACCCGACCAGGACTCGGAAAAATGTCCCAGTACCTCAGAAGACACAATGTTGACATTTCCCTCATACAGGAAACATATCTTCTCCTCACCACCAAGAGTCGTTGGGCACCCAACTGGGGATGCAACAGATATTTTTCCTCTTATTCATCATATGCCAGGGGGGTGGCTATATTAATCAATAAGAGAATGAAATTCAGGCTGGACAGCGACAGAGAAGACAGATCACTCCTGGTCTACGGGGTGCTGGAAGGGTGTGAAATTGTCCTGGTGAACTCCTATGGCCCCAATATCGACGACGCAAATGCCTTCGACTAAGTGGCTACTTGGTGGAAGCAGGCCCGCCACCATCATATGGCTGGGGACTTGAACACCACACTAGACCTTCTAAAGGACAAATCACACTCGGTCACCAACACCACCTCCAATGTGCATCTCCAGATCCATGATATCTGTAGAGCCTACAATCTAGTAGACGCATGGAGAGTTAGCCATCAGGACTCACATGATTACACTTTCCACTCATGGGTCCACAACACCAGCACATGTTTAGACTACCTGTTGGTGTCCAAAAATAGTCTTCTCCACTGGGGGACCTGTCAGATTCTCCCAAGGACACTCTCGACCACTCCCCAGTTACCCTCGAATGCAATCCTTTAGACCACAAACAAGGGAGTCTCCTGTAACGCTTGCCTCTGGGGCCTTGCAGGAGTGCCTGGTCCGGTCTGTCGGCAAACTCTGGTCCGGTCTATCGGCGATCACAAGCCCCTTGCATCTGGCCAAAACACTCCTTCCCCTCTGCTCACTGCAGGTTTAGTCACCCAGTGGACAGAGAGTTGGGAGTGGTCTGGATTGATGGGTAAGGTCCCGGGGCACTCTGTGTTGCTAGGTCTCTTTGGAACCTCCGGGTATGTAGGAAAGTCAATCCCAGTTGCTTCACTAGGTAGGTGGTTTTGTAGTCTTAATCCAATTTCCTCACTGGATCACGGTGGCCCAAGCCCGCTGCAGCACACCAGTTCGCCTTGTCATCTTGAGAATGTCTCTTTGAGTATGGAGAAAGGAAAAGGCTCAGCCTTAGAAACAGTGTTGGCGCTTAGATTGAAAGTGGTCCTTCTCGTTCGCTCGTTCGTGTGTAACTGCCGTTCTGGTTTAGAACAGTGTCTAATAGGCATTTGGCGTTCGCACAAGGACTTTCTTAACCCACAAAACCTAATGAATTGAACTAAGGACCCTAAACCAACAATAACTCATTTCAAGTTACAATAAGACTTAGAGAATCCACAAGCACTTCCTTAACCCACAAAACCTAGTGAATTGAACTAAGAAACTAACAAGAACTCATTTCAAGTTACAATAAGCCTTAGTGAATCTAACTGAGGACTTTTCAACTTAGAAAAATATTTTTCAACTCACAAGACCTAGTGAATCTAACTAAGGACTTTTCAATTTACAAGGATCAAACTCTAGTTAAGGATCCCATTTTGACAAAAGTGCCCCGAATTGGATTAATTATGTCATCAAAATAATGTAAAAAGTTTTTGGGGAAAAATAATTTTCTTTTTTCTTCCAGATTCATATGTGTTAATCTTTATTGAATTTCAAAATAAAACTTATCAGATTTTGAAATCTATCATCTGAACAATTATTTTAATTGTGAGAAGCGCAAACAGGAGGGCCTATTCTCTTCAAGTTTGTCCAAGCCCAGGTCAGCCTCTGTGGCATCCCTCAACTGCAGCATCTCTACCACTGCCATTTCACACCTCCCTAACATTTTCCAATACTGTTTCTAAGGCTGATCCTTTTCCTTTCTCTATTAAGTTTCTTCAGCAGTGGGCAGCTCTTACAGGATCCACCTACCACTCTACTACTTCACTCAATATTCACAACTACTTAGCTACTATGCTTAAGAACTTTGAACAAAGAGAGGAAGAAGCTTAATTTATCTTTTCGGGATTATCAAAAAATCCCATAGCCAAGCCTGACAGCAACCTTTCATTAAGGCAATTATTCCAAACCCAAGAAAAACTTCTCAAACAAGAACTTACCTGCTGGTGGGAAATAAAAACTCTGGACAAGTATTTACAAATAGGACGAATACCCCATTTGAAGATGATGATATCGAAGAGATTCAAGATTGGGAACAACTGCTAACCACCACCTCCAATGAAATGATACATAAATGATACATAAACTAATCAACTGCGCCAAAATTAAACTTACTCGTTTAATACAAGAAATCACTAAAGTTAAAGAGAACATAGGAAAACATAATATTCCAGAGAAAAACCTTCAAAAATTATGAGATACTAGATGAAATTATCGATAAATACTCATCAGAAATTAAAATTAAAAAACGACAATTTTTGAGGGACGAATTAGACTACAAATTTAAAAGAGTCTATACATTCAATAAAAGACACACTACTGCATCAAGAGGAAGACCACTGAATGCTACTAAGCCTAATAAATCTACTGTAACCCCACTCTCCTCAGATACGGACACAGTAAGCGATAGTGAATTAGAAGATCGAAGCTCAACCTCACCAACCTTGCTTAATACACCCATAACTGGAACTCCAACAACTAGTAAAGACACACAGTACAATGTCCATGGCTCCTATTTTTTAGAGGAATTTCAACAGCAGAAATACATGAGAAATTATTCAAGGACTCCTGGAAAAAGAAATCCTATCTTGACTCTTCAACCAAGACCAAACGCTGCAAGAAAGGAGGAACTCAAATAAAATCAAGAAAAAACTGGAGTACAGATCAGATCTCAGAACCCACTACCCCAACGTAAGATCTAGTCATTAACTTTTCAAGAGCGGAACTATCGATACCACTAACCCAAGCACTAAATAAAGGACTTACCTTTTGTCCAGATCACAACTACAACTACTTCAACACAATAGTCGACCTTCATACCTTTTGCAGAAAACTCAAATTGAAAAAATGTTTTGCCAACATTGGAACCAAAAAGCATACCGCCAAAACAATACTGGAACCATCAGACCTGTCCATCAAACATGTCGAACACACAGTGGATCTTATAAATATCACAGAGGAGAATGATCAATATACAATGGACCAGTTTCTAGTGGAACAAAACATCTCTTCAGGTTTAGCAACTGAAACCAAACTTAAAGATAAATCTAAATTCACACCCATTTTACCCCCAGAAAATGTTATAGACACCTTCTGCAAAGTAGTTCAAAAGGAACTTATAGACATCTATATCAAAAACAAAGACAACAGACACAGCAAATCAAGACAACGGAACAATCTCACATCTAGCCAAATTCAAGCATTAAAAAATCTTGGAAACAACTCTGAAATTACCATCAAATCATCAGACAAAGATGGAAATATAGTGCTACTCAACACCGATGACTACATACAAATGGCTCTAACACATTTGAGAGACCGCAATTGCTATGAAATAATTAATGACAACCCATTCACTAAAATTGGAGAAAGATGGCAAATCATGAGCAGACACTGGAAAGGTCTAGAACTACTCAATGAAGAAGAATAGCAATATATGATTACAACACATCCTATAACACTGACAATCTATTTCCTACCCAAAATTCACAAGAAATTCACTAATTTACCGCCAAACAGGCCTATCATCAATGGTATCGGATCCATCACAGAACACATCTTAGAGTACATAGACCATCAACTTCAAACATTGGCAAACTCATTGGCATCTTACATCAGAGACACCACTCATATTATTCAACTCACCGACAACATACCTTGGAACAAAGACTACTGGCTGATAACTATGGACGTAACATCATTATACACCAGCATTCTGCACGATAAAGGACTCAAAACCACAGAATACTTTCTTAAAACCCGTTCAGTCTCATTCAATGATCACAACAACATGATTTTAGAAATGTTACAATTTACACTACAGAACAATATCTTCATCTTCAACAAAACTCTCTACCGGCAGATACAAGGCAGAGCCATCGGTGTGAAATATGCCCCGTCCTACGCTAATCTTTACATGGGCCACTTTGAAATAGAATTTGATTGGCAACACCCTTCATTCACTCACCTTAACAATATAATTTTTTGGGCCAGATACATCGACGATATTTTTATGATTTGGAACGGGTCACTGCCACCTTTCAAAGAATATTTCAACTATCTCAACCTCAATACCTATAACTTAAAACTAACTACAGAATACAGCCAAACAACCATCAACTTTTTGGACATTACCTTCTACGTTGAAAATGACACCATTTGTACAACGCTTTATACTAAACCAACAGCTGTCAACAGCATACTCCATGCCTCAAGCAGTCACCCCAAACACATCATTCGCAATATACCTTATGGTGAAATTCTAAGAGTCAAAAGGAACTGCACCAAAACTGATGATTTCACACAAAAAGCAATAACAACAGTGAATAAATTAATCGCAAGAGGTTATCCCACCAAACTTGTTAAAAACAGCTATCAGAAATCTTTAACTAGAACCAGACAATCACTGCTACAAGCAAAACCTAATACCAATACCATCATAACCAATTCCAATAGAAAAATCAATTTCATCACAAACTACAGTTTGAACAACTTAACTATTCGGAAAACCCTCACCAAATACTGGGATATTCTCAAATCAGACCCTGACCTCACGACCATATTGGAAGCAAAACCAACTATCACTTTCAAGAAAGCCAAAAACCTCAAAAACGTACTAAGTCCATCACACTTTGAACCTGACACCTCCATGCGAACCTCTAATCCACCGACCATGTGGCTACAAAAACCACTCAAAGGAATCTACAAATGCGGGCAGTGTTCCATGTGCAAATATGCAGACAACGCAAGAACTACTATCACCAAACCCAATGGCACCACTCACGCTATCAAACAGTTCATCAACTGTAACAGTAAATTTGTCATCTAAATCATCAACTGCCTCTGTAATAAACTATACATCGGAAGCACCATCAGAAAGCTCCAAATCAGAATCAGTGAACATATCCGGAAAATCATTAATCAAGACACAAGATCACCAATAGCCAACCATTTCTTGGAAACACATCTACCAACTCAGATCAGCCAAATCAAATTCTACGGAATCGACAAACTTAAACATGCTCCAAGAGGAGGCAACTTGGAACTTAAACTAAGACAACAAGAAGCATGCTGGATCTGTTTAATGGACACCTGCCACACTGGTCTAAACACAGACCAGGAGATATGTAATTTTATGTAAAGCCCACCATCGTTACAATTCATCCATAATTCCCTCTACTTAACACCCACCATCCAACCATCATAAGCAATATCCATCTCTCTGACAATATTCGTGCTTTTTCCACTCAAACATATCCACATCTGCCACACCAGGCATTTCACCTTCGCTCTTTCCCTAAACCATATTTCATAACTGATTTCATTTTTCTTCAGACCACTTTATATCCTATGTACTCCCATGCAAACACAGAGCATGTCCTGTACCTATATATAGAGCTTCCTTATGCCATTACATGGCTGGAAACCCACATCTCTTATAACCTTACTGTAACGCTCACCTGACTCCCACGGAGGCGCTGGCCTGGTTCGCGCTGCTGTGACCTCTTCTAAGGTGATGCGCAGGGTTCGGAAGACGGACTGGACCGGGCCCCCAAATCTGGCTTGTCTGGCTCGCAGAAGTATCCTTCTGTAGGCGAAAATAGGGGATTAACTGTCTGCGGGGTAATGCAATCAGCCTCCCACTTTCCCCTCTCACCCTCCTCGAAACCCTTCTGTGATTCCTCGTAGCGTCTCACCTTAGGGTCTGGAAGGACGAGTTCTCCATCCTGCTTCTGATGCAGGGGCGCGTTGGTATCCAGTTACTTCACTGGATTTTCGGATTGGTGAGAACCAAACTTGCTTGGCTTCCAGGTAAGTTTTTTGATAAGAGGTTCCCATTGTGTCCATGCATTAATGTACTAATGCTAGTGTCTTTTTCCCCATAGGGGCCGGGTTACGGAATGCCGGGGAACAGGCACCGACCCGAGATGAGAGGTGAAATCCTTGTAGAAATCAGGTAAGTCTTTAATGAGCGTTTTTTGGTAATGTCTTTTCATTCGCTCATTAACGCTAATGTCTCTTTTTTCCCCTTAGGGGCCGGGGTCCGGAAATGCCAGGATGCGGCGCGGACCCGAAATGAAGAGGGAATGAATCAACAGGTAAGTCTTAACATGGAGATTTAGCTTTCCTTATTCCCTTCTCTCTCTCACCTTTTGTTCTGGTCTTTTTCTCCCTAGGCGCTGGGGCGTGACTGCGAATCCGGATGATCACTGCTGAACATGGAGGCGCCCTGTAAAGGTGAGTGGAATGCGGCGCTGCAGCGATCGACGCGATGAGCTTTTAAATAAAAGTCTTCCTTTTCAGGATTGTCGGCGAGATGTCTCTGGGATGCGGATTTAGCAGGTAAGGACTTTTCCTTCTTCTGTTCTCTTCTTCTCTTCCTTTGCAGGTGATCCAGGATGCTGGCAGGCGTGGCAGAAGTCAGGATGCAGGAGCAGACACGGTGAGCGTCCAGCTGCTAGATGCAGAACAACGCGAAGCACGTGTGGCTGTTCGGGTGGGGTTTAAATAGCCTTGGAAGAAGTTCCAGGTATGTATCCTTCCTCCAATCAGGTATGTATCCTTCCCTGACCACGCCCGGATGGTAAATTAGTCCCACAGGTAAAGTAGTTCCTTTCAGGCCTCAAGGAGGCCGGGATCCTGCAGCATGGTCTGCATCAGGTAAGTGCACCCAAGCACTTCCATAATGAGCCTGGCGCCTATGGCGCCAGGACTGATGTCTTTTATGAGCCTGGCGCCTATGGCGCCAGGACACTGTCCAAAGGGCCCCTATATGGGGTTGCTGGGTCCTTCCTTGGGGACTGGATGTCCGCTTTCGGGGACGCAGGGCTTGAACCGGCTCCCCGGGAGCGGGCATCATGACAGCACTCCCCCCCAAGGCCCCTCCCAAGGTTGTTCCCTCCGGGGGTTTTGGTTTGTCTGGGAAGAGTCGGTGGAATTTCCTGACTAATCGAGGTGCATGCACATGGTCGCTGGGTTCCCACGACCTCTCCTGAGGTCCGTACCCCTTCCAATCAATTAGGTAGAACAGTTTTGACCTAAACATTTTTGAGTCTAAAATGTTCTTCACTTCGAATTCGGGCTCCCCGTCTATTAGAATAGGTTCTGGAGGTTTGAGTAGTCGGGTTCTGGGTACCACTGGTTTCAAAAGTGACACATGAAAAACAGGGTGAATTCGCATACTAGCTAGTAAATCAAGTTTAACAGCCACTGGGTTAATTATTGCCGTAATAGAATAAGGTCCCAGATATTTTGGGTTAAAAGTTCGAGGCCCTTTGAGTGGTAAATGTCTGGTAGCTAACCACACTTGATCCCCAATCTGATACGGAGGTGCTTCACTCCGATGTAGATCAGCATTCTCCTTGTATTTTCTCTTGGCTTGTTGTAAATGCGTGCTTACCTCTTTGAAGGCTTGGGTAATTGTAGAATGCAGATGTTCTACTGCAGGCATTCCGAGGTTCTGAGGTGAGTCAAGGTTTGAGGTTCGAGGGTGATGCCCAAACAAAGTATAAAAAGGACTGTGGCCAGTTCCAGAGTGTACCGAATTATTATATGCGTATTCGGCTATTCAAAGAATGTCTTTCCAGTTGCTTTCAGATTGCTGTAACATACACCGTAAGTATTGCTCAAGGGTCTGATTTGTCCTCTCGGTCTGACCATCGGTCTGAGGGTGGTGACTGGTCGATAATCTTACGTCGATCTGCGCCATTTGACAACATTTGCGCCAGAAGTGGGAAATTAATTGGCTTCCCCGGTCAGAGATTAGTATAGATGGGAATCCATGTAGCCGAACAATATTTTCGAGGAATTCTTTGGCTAGGACAGAAGCTGAAGGTAAACCTTTCAAAGGAATAAAGTGGGCCATTTTGGAAAACAAATCCACAATTACCAGAATAGTATTGTACCCCGAACAAGGAGGCAGGTCCGTAATAAAATCCATTGATAGGATGTGCCAGGGTGCTGGCGGTATGTCTAGAGGTTGAAGGAGACCGGCTGGTCTTTTCTTTTGAATTTTATTTTGGGCACAAACACCACAAGACATCACAAAAGATTTAACATCTTTTCGCCAAGAGGGCCACCAAAATTGTCGTTTCACCTTTTCCTCTGTCTTGGTAATACCAGGGTGTCCCTCTATTAATGCATCATGATAACCGGAAATAACTAGTTCGTGTAATTCCTTATGTGGCAGGAATACGTGTCCTTGGAAATAAGGTAAACCATTATCTATGGTAAAGTCTGATCCCTTTTGTATCCAATCCTGTAAGGTTGTAGGGTCCAGGAGTTGTTTCACTCTGGCTTGAATGTCTTCAAGCGTCTGTAACGAAGTCATGCCTAGAATCCTAGGTTTGGGAATTATTGGTACTGGTTCTGAGTTTGTATCAGATTCTCCCATTCCAATTCGAGATAAGGCGTCTGCTTTGCCATTCTTGCAGCCAGGTCGATAGGTAATCACGAAATCAAATTCAGCGAAAAACAAAGCCCATCGGAGCTGCCGTGATGACTGAGCCTTGGCGGTTTTCAAATACTGTAAATTCCGCGGATCAGTGATCACTGTGATGGTATGTCGAGCGCCAAGCAGATAATGCCGCCAGGGTTTAAAAGCGGACTTAATGGCTAACAGTTCTTTGTCCGTGATTGCATAATTAACCTCGGGTGCTGAGAATTTTCTGGACCAAAATGCTACGGGATGCAGTTGGTTGGTTTCGGGATCTCTTTGGGACAGGACAGCTCCCATGGCTAGGCTGGATGCGTCAGTCTCGACGACATAAGGGAGATCTGGACGCGGGTGTTTCAATATAGGTGTGGAGGTAAACTTAGCTTTTAAATCCTGAAAGGCCTGCTCGGCTTCTTCAGACCATTCAAAACGTTTATTTTTCCTCAAGAGTGCAGTAATGGGTTGTACCACGCGTGAAAATTCCGGGATAAACCTGCGATAGAAATTGGCAAAGCCGAGCATGCTTTGAACCCCTTTTACAGAGCTAGGCGATGGCCATTTGACGATGGCATACACTTTTCTTGAATCCATTCGGACTCCTTTGGGTGTCAGGATGAAACCTAGAAACCCGACTTCTGTGGTATGGAAAACACATTTCTCCAATTTAGCAAATAGTTTGTGTTGGTGCAGCTTTTCAAGTACTGCCCTGACGTGTTTTCTGTGATCAGATTCCGAAGAGGAGTACACCAGAATGTCATCGATATATACGACAACACAAACATGGATGAGTTCCCGAAGGACATCATTCATGAAGTATTGGAAGGCAGCCGGCGCGTTACACAATCCGAAAGGCATCACCTGGTACTCGAATAATCCGTATTTAGTACGGAAGGCAGTTTTCCATTCGTCGCCTTCTTTAACTCGTACCAGATGACCTGGTCAAGGAGTTCAGGGATTAGAGGCAGAGGATAACGGTTTTTAACCGTTATCTGGTTCAATGCGCGGTAATCGATACAAGTTCTAAGGTCGCCTTCCTTCTTGGGCACGAAGAACAAAGCCGAGGATGCCGGGGACTTTGACGGGCGAATAAAACCATTAGCTAGGTATTGATCCAAATATTGTCTCAAATGCAGATTCTCAGGTTCGGTAAGGGCATAAATCCTGCTACAAGGGGGTTGTGCACCGGGCACCAGATCGATTTGGCAATCGTACGATCTGTGAGGAGGTAACGTGTTGGCCTGTTCCTTTTGGAAGACGTCCTCAAAGTCTTGGTATTCCGGAGGTAGTTGCATGGAGGCAGAGGTTACAGATGCTAGATTAATCTTCAGGTTTTCTGGGTAGCAGGTTTGTGTACAATCCGGGAAGGTTATTCTCTTAGCTCGCCAATCAATTTGAGGATTATGTGTCTCTAACCAAGGGATTCCAAGAATAACCTGAAACTGTGGAGCCTTGATTACATCAAACACAACAACCTCCCGATGCCCGTCGGGACCAATAAGAGTCACCTCAGTAGTGGAATGTGTTACCGGTCCAGAGGCAATTTCAGTTCCATCGACTGTGGTGATGACATCTTTGCTGGTTTTAGGACGGAGAGGGAGGTTAATCCTAGAGACCAATTCACGATCCACATAGTTTCCAATAGCCCCCTATCGATGTATGCCTTTATTGCATGCAACCGCTTAGGCTGTTCTGGATCTACGAGAACCATTGGCACAATGAAATGCGAGGTCTGAGAGTTAGTTTTCAAGTTTGGCAAGCGGACCCCTACACTTGTCGGGCGGAGTCGTTTCCCGAAACAGAGTCTTCATGGTTTTTATCAGCGGTTCCTACCGCCTTTCGGGCGGTTTTGCCGGGCAATCTCGTAGAAAGTGTCCAGAATTCCCACAATAAAGACATAATTTTAACTGCCGCCTCCTTTCACGTTCCTTTTGAGTTAAGGGTCCTTTAACCCCTCCAATTTGCATAGGCTCAGAGACATCAACTCCCTTGGGATTAGCATGGGTCTTGACCAACACCCGGGTCTCAAACCTGGACCGATCTGCTTTTCTGTTTTGAAGTCTGTGATCCAATTGGACCACTAAGTCTATATACTCTGTGCATTCTTGGGGCGGATTTACAACTTGGGCCAAGACATCTTTAAGTTCTCCGCGTAGGCCTCGATAAAACAATGTGACTCTTTTATCCTCTGGCCAACCCGTTTCCACAATTAGTCTATTAAAGGTTGCAAATAGGATAGGAGATCCTGATTGCCCTGTCGCAGGGATAGAAGTTCGTCATCCAGAGCCTGCCCCTGAGAGTGTCGAGCAAATAACCTTTCCATGCTTGCTTGAAACCTTTGAAAATCACGGAGAATCGGGTCATCTTGGGTAACCAGTGGAACTGACCAATCGGCAGCGTAGCTGCTGAGATATGACAATACAAAGGCTACCTTGGTCTGATCATTAGGGAAGGCCCCAGGTCTGCATAGGAAGTGCAAACGACACTGATTCATGAATACGGCAAATCGTTTGGGCTCCCCAGCAAAGCGTTCGGGTGGGGCCAGCGGCATGTTTCCAGGTAGATTAATCTGCACAGGGTTACTGGAAACCACAGGAGCGGGGTTCCCTCCGGAACCGGGTAGAGGAGTTTGCCCAGCTTGACCTTGCAAAAGCTGTCTGGCCAGGTCATCAGTTCTTTCCTTTGATATTATTAATTCCCTCCTGAGGGCATTAGTCTCTTGACTAGCGGCATGTACTTCGGCCCGTAATTCCCCCAGTAATTGGGCCAACTGATCAGTCTCAGAACTTTCCATAGCGCCTGGGTGGGAATTTGTAGGAAGGCTTCGCGTTCTGTAACGCTCACCTGACTCCAACGGAGGCGCTGGCCTGGTTCGCGCTGCTGTGACCTCTTCTAAGGTGATGCACAGGGTTCGGAAGACGGACTGGACCGGGCCCCCAAATCTGGCTTGTCTGGCTTGCAGAAGTATCCTTCTGTAGGCGAAAATAGGGGATTAACTGTCTGCGGGGTAATGCAATCAGCCTCCCACTTTCCCCTCTCACCCTCCTCGAAACCCTTCTGTGATTCCTCGTAGCGTCTCACCTTAGGGTCTGGAAGGACGAGTTCTCCATCCTGCTTCTGATGCAGGGGCGCGTTGGTATCCAGTTACTTCACTGGATTTTCGGATTGGTGAGAACCAAACTTGCTTGGCTTCCAGGTAAGTTTTTTGATAAGAGGTTCCCTTTGTGTCCATGCATTAATGTACTAATGCTAGTGTCTTTTTCCCCATAGGGGCCGGGGTACGGAATGCCGGGGAACAGGCACCGACCCGAGATGAGAGGTGAAATCCTTGTAGAAATCAGGTAAGTCTTTAATGAGCGTTTTTTGGTAATGTCTTTTCATTCGCTCATTAACGCTAATGTCTCTTTTTTCCCCTTAGGGGCCGGGGTCCGGAAATGCCAGGATGCGGCGCAGACCCGAAATGAAGAGGGAATGAATCAACAGGTAAGTCTTAACATGGAGATTTAGCTTTCCTTATTCCCTTCTCTCTCTCACCTTTTGTTCTGGTCTTTTTCTCCCTAGGCGCTGGGGCGTGACTGCGAATCCGGATGATACCTGCTGAACATGGAGGAGCCCTGTAAAGGTGAGTGGAATGCGGCGCTGCAGCGATCGACGCGATGAGCTTTTAAATAAAGGTCTTCCTTTTCAGGATTGTCGGCGAGATGTCTCCGGGATGCGGATTTAGCAGGTAAGGACTTTTCCTTCTTCTGTTCTCTTCTTCTCTTCCTTTGCAGGTGATCCAGGATGCTGGCAGGCGTGGCAGAAGTCAGGATGCAGGAGCAGACACGGTGAGCGTCCAGCTGCTAGATGCAGAACAACGCGAAGCACGTGTGGCTGTTCGGGTGGGGTTTAAATAGCCTTGGAAGAAGTTCCAGGTATGTATCCTTCCTCCAATCAGGTATGTATCCTTCCCCGACCACGCCCGTATGGTAAATTAGTCCCACAGGTAAAGTAGTTCCTTTCAGGCCTCAAGGAGGCCGGGATCCTGCAGCATGGTCTGCATCAGGTAAGTGCACCCAAGCACTTCCATAATGAGCCTGGCGCCTATGGCGCCGGACTGATGTCTTTTATGAGCCTGGCGCCATAGGCGCCAGGACACTGACCAAAGGGCCCCTATATGGGGTTGCTGGGTCCTTCCTTGGGGACTGGATGTCCGCTTTCGGTGACGCAGGGCTTGAACCGGCTCCCCGGGAGCGGGCATCATGACACTTACTTCTAATTAAACTGTGATATATGCCTCTGTTCACAAAAATTATTTTTCGTCTCTTACCTTATGCATAGCTCTCAACCATTTCTGTTGCAAAGGCGGGTGAAATTACCCGATTTTGTTTTTGGCGGGTGAGACGCCCATTGGAATTAATGGGCGTGCAGGAGGCTTGGCGGGTGAGTCAGCCCTTTACAGGGCGGGTGACACCCGCCAAAAGCGTGTGAGTTGAGAGCTATGCCTTATGTGGGAGTCAACCAGTCTATCTAACTATATATTTGTCGTACAACTCTTCCTCATCGCGCACACGTTGCAGTGCGAACGCCAAATGCCTATTACACACTGTTCTAAACCAGAACGGCATTTACACACGAACGAGCGTACGAAAAGGACCACTTCAATCTAAGCAGTAAGCGGAAAACAAAGCATCATTATGCTTTCCTTTCACATTTCTGGCCCTTAAGGACCTCAAATCTGTTCTTATGCAATTTATGCATTTACTTTCTCTGCCCAACAGCCGCGTTTTAAAGACATGTTCTCGTTAAATCCAACTACATCCATGTACTTACTATTTGCCATTCAGCCAAATATCCTATCCACCTGTTCTTTTACTACATATTGACTGACAGTCATGATCAGGCTTTACCTATGTCGGCTGCCTTTCTAACACTAACAAAGACACCTTCACCTGTTCCCTATGGTGTTTACTATTACTGCACTTCCAATCAACTTAATAACGAATCACATTTGAAGCACTGCAATCTTGTTCAAAACGCAAGCACCAATAACTGAGTGCCTCATATTCTTCTAGACACCTTCCCCTATTTTCTATCATGTCTATTATTGCTGCACTTCTAACCTACTTAAACAACGTACTATATTTGAAGCACTGTAATTTTGATTACAATGAGAGCACCCATAACTGAGTGCCTCTTATTCGTCCAGACTAGACCACTTGGAATTTACCTATGATATTTAGACCAAAGCCAATCAACTTTATTCACATCATTGACTCTACGAAAACTTGTAAGTATCATTCTAGATATATTTACTCAACCATACCCAGTGCTACCTACAAGCTTAATAGCACAAGACTCCATGCTCATGTTAATTCAAACAGCCTTCTCCCTCTTTTTTTCAGACACCTCTTGCTGTTACATCTTAGACTCCTCCTGAAGAACCACCGCGACCGTGCGGCGGGGAAACACGTGTTGAGGAACTATTACTCTGCAGCTCTAGGAAATACTCTATTGGAATGGAATCATAAGAGGGACTGTTACTCTGTACACCTCTAAATTGAGAAATGTGGTTTCTACACCACCAGAGCTCAAGGAAATATTCTAATCGATGAACCATCAGAGCTCAAGGAAATATCCTAATTGAGGAACTCATTGCATTTGCAACCTACAAATAGAACCTTAAGTCATCAACAGCACAAATCTTTCTTCCTAAACTCAAAAGGACTCTTTAACCCACAAGGACTTTCTTAACCCACAAAACCTAGTGAATTGAACTAAGGACCCTAAACCAACAAGAACTCATTTCAAGTTACAATAAGACTTAGAGAATCCACAAGGGCTTCCTTAACCCACAAAACCTAGTGAATTGAACTAAGAAACTAACAAGAACTCATTTCAACTCACAACAAGACCCAGTGAATCTAACTAAGGACCTTTCCTAAACTCAAAAGGACTCTTTAACCCACAAGGACTTTCTTAACCTACAAAACCTAGTGAATTGAACTAAGGACCCTAAACCAACAAGAACTCATTTCAAGTTACAATAAGACTTAGAGAATCCACAAGGGCTTCCTTAACCCACAAAACCTAGTGAATTGAACTAAGAAACTAACAAGAACTCATTTCAACTCACAACAAGACCTAGTGAATCTAACTAAGGACCTTTCAACTTACAAGGATCAAACTCTAGTGAAAACAACTAAGGATCCCATTTTGACAAATGTGGCCCGAATTTGATGTCATCAAAATAATTGTAACATTTTTTTTTTAAATAATTTTCTTTTTTCTTCCAGATTCATATGTGTTAATCTTTATTGAATTTCAAAATAAAACTTATCAGATTTTGAAATCTATCATCTGAGCTCTTTGAGTATGGGCACAGATCCGCACTGGTAATCCCCCCTTGTAACCAGTAGAGGTGCGAGAGAGGTGCACCCACATACCGTCTTATGGGCAGAGGCATGCGTCTGCTATTGTCCAAGGAATGTCTTAATCTTGTTCTTATTCCCCTTTTAGGTTTTCTCTGCTGTTACCACTGTGGACCGGAGGCCTGCATCTGAAGTTTACTGGATGGTAGTAAGGTCCCGCTTGATGGAAGGAGCGGACCGATGTAAGTGCTTTGTTGGGGGGTTGGGAAGGTGGTGCGGAATGTCTTTCACTTACCCCCTTGTTCTTTGTTTTGCAGGTGTTGCAAGAGTTCCGAAATGCAAGTCTGCGGTGGAGGCGGAGCCGACGAGCGATTCCAGTCGCTGATCCTATGGTTGCTGAGCTGTTCCAGAAGAGCTGCGGTGAGAATCAGGTGAGTTTGCAAACAGCCGTAGTGTGTATCAGGTAAGTCTGCTGCAGCTTGGAAGAGCGTTGGTACCTTGAAGCTGGATTACCGCTGGATACCGCAGGAGGCGCCGGGTCCATGACAGGCAAGCGTCACGCTGATCCCCAGCTGGAGAAAACGCTAATCGCTGGGTGTGGCCCAGGGCAGGGTTTATATACCCTGGACCCCACCCAGCACCACTAGACCACCAAGGATACTTGAATAACAGGCCCATTAGGGCCATGTTGGATTCAGCTAGGTGTCCCAATCCGGGGGCCATTTTGGAAGGGGCAGCTGCCAGGAAACACTGGCAGCAGCCTGTTCTTACGCCACTCAGTCATCCTCCTAGACCAGATGCCACCAACACTGCCAACTGGGGGAATCATGACAGCACACCCCCCAAACCCTCCCCAAGGTGAGCCATACCTGGGCCCGGACGTACCAGGTGTTCACGATGGTATCGAGCCAGGAGGCGTGGTGCATGTATGTGACTTACTGGTTGCCAGGTCTGATCCAAGACTCCATACCCTTTCCAATCTACCAGATAGTAGAGTTTTTTCTGAACTATCTTGGAATCCAGGATATTTTTGACTTCGTATTCAGGTTCTCCCTGCACCGTTATAGGAGGAGGTCGTCTTAAGGTGTCTCGGGTGCCAGGGTGTACAGGCTTTAGCAATGAGACATGAAATACCGGGTGTATGCGAAGCATAGGTGGTAGTACCAGTTCCATGGCCACAGGATTGATAATGTTCTTTGTGGGATACGGTCCAATGTACTTGGGGTCGAATTTCTTAGGCCCTTTCAACGGGATATGTTCTGTGGATAACCATACTTTGTCTCCTATCCGGAACTGGGGTTTGGGAATCCTTTTCTTGTCTGCGAAATGCTTGTGGGAGGTTTTTGTCTCCAGGAGGGTTTGAGTGGCTCTTTTTAAAGTCTCTTTAATGCTGTCATGCAGGGTACTAACAGCTGGCACATCCAAGGGTGCCGTTGGGTCCAAGGTCGACGTCTGTGGATCTCGTCCATGTAAAAAGAAGAAAGGCGAGACACCAGTGGAACTATGAACTGAGTTATTATATGCATATTCAGCTGCCCATAGCAGTTCTACCCAATTCAGATCCGTCTGGGTAAGCATACACCGAAGATACTGCTCGAGTGTTTGGTTTGTCCTCTCGGTCTGACCGTCAGTCTGTGGATGGTGGCTGGTGGATAGACAGACCTCGATTTGTGCCTTGGCACAGCAGGCCCTCCAGAATTTGGATACAAACTGACTTCCTCGATCTGATATCGCCACTGAAGGGGAAACCGTGTAATCTGACAATGTTGGTTCGGATGGTTTTGCGCTAGTACTCCTGCATTGGGTATGCCTTTCAAAGCAGTAAAGTGTGCTATTTTATGGTATTATAACCACCGCAGGAGGGTAGCTCTGTGATGAAATCTAACGAGATAGTGTACCATGGGGCCGGTGGAACTGATAAGGGATGAAGCAATCCCTGTGGTGTGATTCTTGGCATTTTGTTCCTTGCACAGATGTCACAGGATTTCACATGTTGTACTATATCTTTCCGCCATGTGGGCCACCAAAAATGCTGCTGAACTTTTGCCATGGTTTTGGCTATTCTGGGATGTCCTGCTGTAAGTGCATCATGGTAGGTGTTCATAACCGCTCTTGCATTGATTCTGGCAGTATGAAAGGTCGTCGGTTACAGTTCGTTGCGGTCCTTGCGAAACTCATGTACGTACTTGCGCTGGGGTCATGGTTCCTTTGATTTCCTCTTGTAAGTTTTCCAGTGCAGTCGGATGGTTGCTGGTAATTCCTAATAGTTTCTCTTCTGGTTTAATGGGCAGTGGGGTAGCACTTGCATACACATCCTCTTTTTCTGTACTCCAGCTGATTCATGATAACGCATCCGCTTTTCCATTTTTTACTCCAGGGCGATAGCTGACGGTGAAGTCATACTCCGAAAAGAATTGAGCCCATTGTAGATGTCATGGCGTTTGTGCGCTGGCTGTCCATAGGAACTGCAAATTGTGATGGTCGGTAAGCACCGTGACCGGGTGTCGTGCCCCAAAGAGATGGTGCCGCCATTCTTTGAATGCAGCTTTTATGGCGAGGAGTTCCTTGTCGGTCACTGCGTAATTAAGTTCTGCTGGATTAAACTTTTGAGACCAAAAGGCCACCGGGTGTAACTGGTTGGTATTGGGATTTCTCTGGGATAGTATCGCCCCCATAGCCGCGTTGGAAGCATCCATTTCCACCAAAAATGGGAGTTCCGGATTAGGATGCCTGAGTATTGGTATTGTGGTAAATCGTTGCTTCAATTGCTGGAAGGCCTTCTCGGCTTCGGTAGTCCATTTAAAGGTGCGGTTCTTGCAGAGTAACGATGTTATGGGATGGACAACCTCTGAGAAGTCAGCGATGAACCTCCTATAAAAGTTAGCGAAGCCTAGGAAGCTCTGGACTGTCTTGATTGAAGTGGGCAAAGGCCATTGTAGTATTGCTTCCACCTTTCGATTGTCCATTTGGATACCCTGAGGGCTGAGCACACTTTTCAGGTTTTGCGAACAGATGATGCTGGTGTAATTTTTCCAAGACCGCTCTTACGTGGTACACATGCTTTTCAACAGATTCGGAGTAGATCAAGATGTCATCTATGAACACCATTGCACAGACGTCCAGTATCTCCCTTAACACATCAGTCATAAAGTATTGGAATGCAGCTGGCGCATTGCACAGTCTGAAGGGCATGACTGTGTACTCATACAGCCCGAACTTGGTGCTGAAGGCCGTCTTCCATTCGTCCCCGGCCTTCATGCAAACCAGATGGTAGGCTCCTCTGAGGTCCAGTTTTGTATACACCTTTGTCCCCTTTACTTGGTCTAATAGCACGGGAATCAAGGGTAAGGGATATGTTTTTTTATGGTGATTTTATTGAGCCCTCTGTAGTCTATGCAGGTTCTGAGATCCCCCTCCTTCTTGGGGACGAAGAAGAGGGCTGAGGAAACAGGAGACTTGGAAGGCCGGATAAACCCGTTGGCCAGATACTGATCCAGGTATTCCCATATGTGTTGGTTCTCCTTTTCAGTAAGGGCATAAATACAGCTACAAGAAAATTGTGCTCCTGAAACTAGGTCAATTTGGCAATCGTAGGGCCTATGGGGTGGCAAGGTGTTAGCTTGCTCCTTGTGAAAAACATCTTGGAAGTCGTCATACTCCAGAGGCAGTTGACCTATGACTCCTAGTACAGTTCATGGTGGCCTTGTTACCGGTCCTGGGATCTCGTGGGCTTTGGTTGAAGCAGTATAGCAGGTTTGGATGCATTCAGCTGGAAACGTCACCGAATGAGTCCACCAATCTATGGCTGGGTTATGGCACACCAACCAAGGCATTCCCAAGATTAGTTGGAATTGGGGAGCATTGATGACATCGAAAACAATCTGTTCCCGATGACCGTCATGGCATAGCAATACAACGGTTCCAGTACATTGGGTCACTGGCCCAGATGACAACTGGGTCCCATCCACAGATAAGATGTGGTCAATTCTTTCCCATTTCTTAATGGGCACACCTATTTGCAGGGCCACCGTGATGTCCATTTAGCCCAGACGACAACTGGGTCCCATCCACGGATAAGATGTGGTCAATTCTTTCCCGTTTCTGAATGGGCACACCTATTTGCAGGGCCACCGTGATGTCCATGTAATTACCTACTGCCCCAGATTCGATGTACGCTTCTAGAGCATGCATCCATTGTAAGATGCGAGACCGCTTTCGTCTCTCCTTTTCCTGACAAGCCTGTCTCTACTCTTGTCGAGCCATGCAGTTTCCCGGTGGCTCTTGCAGCTCTGTTGTGGTTTCCATGACTCCCAGTGGTTTCCGGGGTATCTTGTTTGGGCAGTCTTTTAGGAAATGTCTCGCTTTTCCACAGTACAAACACAGCTGTTGTTTCCTGCGTCGTTCTCTCTCTTCCTTGGTTAACGGGCCTCTTATACTTCCCAATTGCATTGGTTCAGGCGTATTGTCGGTGGTTCGGGGTGTTTCCCGGGGGTGTATATACAAGGGGCGACTCTCAAAACGGGATTGATCAGACTTCCTTTCTTGTAGACGATGGTCTAGCTGAACTACCAGATCTATGTGGTCCGTACAGCGGTCCGGTGGGTACACCACCTGTGCTAAAACGTCTTTCAGCACATTTCGTAGTCCCCGATAGAACAGGGTGGTTCGTTTGTCTTCGGGCCAATTGGTCTCAGCCATCAGTCGATTGAATGTGGTGATGTATGCTAGTAAATCCTGAGACCCCTGTCGAAGGGCCAACAACTCCCCATCCGAGGCATGTCCCTGGTTGTGGCGAGAGAAAAGCTTGTCCATTTCCTGCTGGAAGTTAGCAAAGTTATGTAGGACAGGGTCATCCCGGTCGACTAGTGGTATGGACCAGCTAGCGGCATGCCCTCCTAGGTAGGACAGAACGAAGGCCACCTTGGCTTGATCCATCGGGAATGCCCCTGGGTGGCATAGGAAATGGAGCCGACACTGGGTCATGAACACTCTGTACTTCTGGGGGTCCCCCATGAACCTTTCTGGTGGGGCCAGAGGGACGGTGACTGGAGTAGTTACCTGTATCTGGGATGCTGCCACTCTTGCTCCGTCTGCTGAACTAGGTAATGGGGTTTGTCCTGCTTGGGTTCTGGTAAGGTGCTTTGCCAGTTCTTCCACTCTCTCCCTGTTTACTACCAGCTCTTTTCTCATTGCATTAGTCTCCGAGCATGCAGCATGCACCTCGGCCCGTAACTCGCCCAGCAAGGCAGCTAGTTGGTCAACTTCTAATGCCATGGCACTCGGGCAAAGCAGTAACCAAGTTTACCGTTCTGTAACGCTTGCCTCTGGGGCCCTGCAGGAGTCCCTGATCCGGTCTATCGGTGAACTCTGGTCTGGTCTGTCGGCGATCTCAAGCCCCTTGCAGCTGGCCAAAACACTCCTTGCCCTCTGCTCACTGCAGGTTTAGTCACCCAGTGGACAGAGAGTTGGGAGTGGTCTGGATTGATGGGTAAAGTCCCGGGGCACTCTGTGTTGCTAGATCTCTTTGGAACCTCCGGGTATGTAGGAACGTCAATCCCAGTTGCTTCACTGGGTCGGCGGTTTTGCAGTCTTAATCCAGTTTCTTCACTGGATCATCTTGGCCCAGGCCCGCTGCAGCACACCAGTTCGCCTTGTCGCCTTGAGAATGTCTCTTTGAGTATGGGCACAGATCTGCACTGGTAATCCCCCCCTTGTAACCAGCAGAGGTGCGAGAGAGGTGTGCACGCGTACCGTTTTATGGGCAGAGGCACGTGTCTGCTATTGTCCAGGGAATGTCTTAATCCTGTTCTTATTCCCCTTTTAGGTTTGTTCTGCTGTTACCACTGTGGACCGGAGGCCTGCAGCTGAAGTTCACTGGATAGCAGTAAGGCCCTGCTTCATGGAAGGAGCGGACCGATGTAAGTGCTATGTTGGAGGGGTTTGGGAGGGTGGCGTGGAATGTCTTTCACTTACACCCTTGTTCTTTGTTTTGCAGGTGTTGCAAGAGTTCCGGAATGCAACAGGAGCGACTGCTGAAGTCTGCGGTGGAGGCGGAGCCGACAAGTGATTCCAGTCGCTGATCCTATGGTTTCTGAGCTGTTCCAGAACAGCCGCGGCGAGAATCAGGTGAGTTTGCAAACAGCTGCGGTGTGTATCAGGTAAGTCTGCTGAAACTTGGAAGAGCGTTGGTACCTTGAAGCTGGATTAGTGCTGGATACCGCAGGGCGCGCCGGGTCCATGACAGGCAAGCATCACGCTGATCCCCAGCCGGAGAAAATGCTAAGTACTGGGTGTGGTCCAGAGCAGAGTTTATATACCCTGGGCCCCACCCAGCACCACTAGAACACCAATGATTCTTGAATAGCAGGCCCATTAGGGGCCATGTTGGATTCAGCTAGGTGTCCCAACCCGGGGACCATTTTGGAAGGGGCAGCTGCCAGGAGACACTGGCAGCAGCCTGTTCTTAAGCCACTCAGCCATCCTCCTAGACCAGATGCCACCAACACTGCCAACGAGGGGAATCATGGCATCTCCACTGGAGATTCAAAGCGGGTGCACTCCAGGATGAGGTGTTCACCCAGGAACTCCAGTCTGATATCAGTTCCTTCCTGGAGATCAACCAAGACTCAGTAACATCAAGTGGGATTCTGGGAAAAAGCTGAAGTGTTACGTTAGAGGGGTGTGTATGGCAACAGAGAACAGGATACTAAAAATGATTAGAAGGGAACTGGCAGACTGCGAGACAAGGATGAAAGAACTGGAAAGCACGTACACCACCCAAAAAGACACCCATTCTCTTGCCCACCTTAAGGTAGAACTGGATAAATTCAGGTCCACAGCCGACCGTGAAGCCTGATTCCCGTCGTAAAGTCACTGCATCAGTCTGTACGAGAAGGGCCAAAAACCAGGGGCCCTCCTGGCTAGACTGCTAGCTGCCGATAGAAACCCCCCTCAAGTGGAATGTATCCGTAATTCTCAGGGCACTCTAGTCTATGCGGAGGACGAAATAGCAAAATCCTTCCACGCCTTCTATCAGGACTTATAAAGCTCAAAGCACACACGCGGCCTGGAATCTCTCCAGCAATATCTAGAAGATACAGAGTTATACTGGGTCAACAACGAGCTGAGGGAGCCCCTAAACAAGGTTTTAACACTTGAAGAAATCCTTAAAGCGATAAAAGACCTCCCAGGAACCAAAGCCCCCGGCCCCAAAGGGCTAAGAGGGGAATTTTATAAAACATTTGCCCCACTGCTAGCACCAATCCTGCTACGGGTGTTCGAGGAGGCATTCGAATCGGGATGCCTGCCCCCCACACCCCGAGAAGCCAACGTTGTCCTCCTCCATAAGATAGGGAAACCCCTGAGGAATGTGCCTCATACAGACCGATTTTACTGATCAATGTAGACAACAAAATCCTTGCAAAAATCCTGACTTCCAGATTGCTCCCCTTGGTGCCCGGCCTTGTACTCGCCTACCAAGCAGGCTTCGTTCCAGGTCGCAACACAACCTTCGGTATTAGACGCTTATTCAGAGTTATCAAGACGCTTGACCCCTTATCTCAAGCCCTGGCAGTACTGCTTGATGCAGAGAAAGCCTTCGACTCCGTATGGGCCTCGGTAAACGCTATATAGACCTCTTTCGTGATAACTATGGGAGAGTAGTGGAAACCCTGCACGACAACATATCTAGGTGGAAACACCTCCCACTGGCACTGTGGGGTTGGGTCTCCATTGTTAAGATGGTTATTCTACACAAGCTCCTTTATTTGTTCATAAATATCCCCCTACTACTGCCACAGAGGTTCCTACAGCTGCTGCGAAGCCTAGTCCTAGAGCTTATCTGGGCCGGCAAACCCATGAGAGTAGCCCACACGACACTCACACAGCCGATAGCAGAAGGGGGCCTAGCACTGCCCGATCTGGAATGCTACTACTGGGCTGCCCAGGCCAAATTTCTCGGACACTGGTATACAACCCAGTTTATCAGATCCCACGTTCAGATTGAATGATCCCTAATGACCCCCAACCTGTTACGGGCCACAGTGATCCAGGTATCATCTACGACCTTGAACATAGTACACACCACTTATGCAATCTGGAAGAAAGCCGTGCAAAAATGTGATGTCCCAGTCAGATTTTCGCCTCTCATCCCAGCGAGATTCATCCCAGCAATCCCACTGACCACAGAAAAGGTGTACCTCCAGTGGACCAACAAGCTGCAGACTGACACGCTAAATGACTTATTTGTGAACGGGACGTTCCTAACACCACAGCAAACACGAGAATGGGGCACCGACTCAGCCCTAGACACATTCATATATTTCCGGCTCCGCCATTCCCTCCAATAGTTTTTCCCCACATGTCCAGTACAGCCACCCGTGTGGCAACTCCTACAAAGGGTGAATCAGTCCCAAGGGGAAGGCAAACCAGTATTCATGATTTACAAAAACCTCTTGTCCGATACCGTCACGCAGTCACAGGCCCCAAAACTGAGATGGGAAAAAACGATTAGTGATTCCAGACCAGTACTGGTTGTACATACTGGGGCAAACCCAGAAAGTGTCCCTAAATTCACGCTATAAACGTATACACTGCAATTTCCCCCACCAGGTGTACCACACCCCATCCAGACTCCACAGTCAACGGTCAACTATACCAGCAACGTGCGAACACTGCGGTGCACCCAATTCGGACTTCATACACTTAGCCTGGAAATGCCTGTCCATACATCATTTTTGGGGAGTGCTAGAACGAACCTCCACAATAGTGGGTGACCAAATTGTGCATTGCCCCAAGGTAGCAATGCTGGGTTATACGAAAGATATATCGGCTTGAGTGAGGAGGTTGGCCGGCTTGCTGCTGGTTCTTGCCTGACAGAGAGTCGCCATGACCTGGGGAAAGGGATGTCCCCCCACCATACAACCCTGGCTACAAGATATAGCTTATTGCCAAGACACTGAAACAAACTTTATTAAGACTCTGCCTCTCCACGCAAGACCTCTGGACATTTGGGGTCCTTACATTAATTATTTAATCTCTGCACCAGACTGACACTGTCCGCGGTAGTGACACTTACAGCATCTGAGCCATTCACTGTCTCGTATCCTCAACGGAAAGACAATGTTGTATTAAATGTTCTCTTATTGTACCTGCTCTAAATTCTTGTATATCACCAGCTGTGGGTGAGGGGGGGATCACCGGGCACACTGTTGGGTTTTGTTGTATCATACCTTTAAAATATCAAAAATCAAGTTTATTAAAAAAAAAAAGAAGACTAGAGGCAGTGTCCTTGCCACACTGCAGCCGTTGCCAGTGGTTGGCACACCATTTGAGAGGGTGGGCATCGACATTGACCCTCCCACTTCAGGTGGAAATCAGTTCATCCTGGTCTTGGTAGATCATGCCACCAGGTACCCTGAGGCTATACCACTTCGGACTGTTACTGCCAAGGTGTTTGCCAAGGCTCTACTGGGCATTTTCACCAGAGTTGTATGCCCTAAGGAGGTTGTCTCTGAAAGAGGATCCAACTTCATGTTAAGTTACTTGAAAACAATGTGGAAAGTGTGCGGGGTAACCTACAAGTTCTCTACCTCTTACTACCCCAGACCGATGGTCTGGTTGAGAGATTTAATAAAACTTTCAAGGGCATGCTAGGTGCTTTGGAAGAGCCCCTAAGGATGAAATGGGATCTCCTCCTGCAATGCCTGCTGTCCACTTACAGAGAGGTACCTCAAGACGGTGTTGGTTTCAGCCCCTTAGAGTTACTCTTTGGACATCCTGTGAGGGGGCCCCTTGCTTTGATCAGAGAAGGTTTGGAAGCCACCCCTCCAGGTCCTTCCAAGCAAGTGGGGGACTATGTGTTAGGCCTCAGACGGAGGATGGCACAGATGATGGGTTAGGCAACAGCAAATCTTAAGGCCAGCCAGGAATTTAACAAATACTGGCATGACCTTAAAGCATCACAAGTGGATTGGACTCCACGACAGGAGATCCTTGTGATGGAGCCTACCAAGCCTCGAGCTTTGGCAGATAAGTGGACTGAACCCTTTCGGAAAATCTCCAAGATGGGCAAAGTCAATTATTTGGTTGACATGGGAGTCCCTAGGGTAGCCCCTCAGGTATTCCATGTCAACAGGCTCGAGCCTTTCCATAGGCATGCAAAAGTCTCATGTCTCTTGCTGGCTTCAGAGCAAGATGAGGATGAGAGTGAGCCCCTTCCCCATTTTCTGCATTGCAACCCTCAGGATGGCTCAGTGGAGGGAGTGCATCTCTCTCCAGATCTGACTCCCGTGCAGCAGAGGGCCTGCCGGCTTTGCTCTAGCTGTATGTGCCTCTGTACTTGGGCGCAGGGCGCGCGATCCGTGGGCAGCAATGTCACAGGATCAATAGAGATCCGTTTGTGATGCGGGGGGAGGGGGAGCTGCTTACTAGGTAAGCGGCCCCCTCCACCCGGCCCCCAAAGCATGGGGGCCCATATATAAAGACCCCTCCTTATGTACTGGATATAGGGTTGTGACAAAGAATTCACAGGGTTTGGGTGACTAGGGGACACTAGTTTCCCACATGAAGTGCTGCCAACCTGCCCAGCCCTGACAACTTATCCATTACTCACTATACGCTGACTTTCACTGAAGCTCAGTGAAATTGCATGATTAAGGGAGCTACTGAACTTGGGTGGGCTCAGCACTGTTCATTTACTATCAGTTAGGGAAGGAGCGACAATTGACAGGTTGGTTGGGGGTTGCCTGTGAGAGGAAGGACTGGGAAGGTGTCTGGCGGCGTTCTTCACGAGATGGGGAGCAAAGCTCCAAACACGGGGAACAGTTTAAGCAATGCGCCACGTGTGAGCCCATCCACTATCGACTGACCCCGCGGTCAATCACTGATAGGCACTACACATATACACAAGTGACAACAGCACCTACCAAACATAACACTTTCATCCGATATAAAAACAACAATGCCCCCACACCATTCAAGATAGAGATGTGGAATATCAGGGGAGGTAATAACCCGACCAGGACTCGGAAAAATGTCCCAGTACCTCAGAAGACACAATATTGACATTTCCCTCATACAGGAAACATATCTTCTCCTCACCACCAAGAGTCGTTGGGCACCCAACTGGGGATGCCACAGATAATTTTCCTCTTATGCATCATATGCCAGGGGGGTGGCTATATTAATCAATAAGAGAATGAAATTCAGGCTGGACAGCGACAGAGAAGACAGATCACTCCTGGTCTACGGGGTGCTGGAAGGGTGTGAAATTGTCCTGGTGAACTCCTATGGCCCCAATATCGACGACGCAAACGCCTTCGACTAAGTGTTGACATACTTGGTGGAAGCAGGCCCGCCACCATCATATGGCTGGGGACTTGCACACCACACTAGACCTTCTACAGGACAAATCACACTCGGTCACCAACACCACCTCCAATGTGCATCTCCAGATCCACGATATCTGTAGAGCCTACAATCTAGTAGACGCATGGAGAGTTAGCCATCAGGACTCACATGATTACACTTTCCACTCATGGGTCCACAACACCAGCACATGTTTAGACTACCTGTTGGTGTCCAAAAATAGTCTTCTCCACTGGGGGACCTGTCAGATTCTCCCAAGGACACTCTCGACCACTCCCCAGTCACCCTCGAATGCAATCCTGTAGACCACAAACAAGGGAGTCTCCTGTAACGCTTGCCTCTGGGGCCTTGCAGGAGTGCCTGGTCCGGTCTGTCGGCAAACTCTGGTCCGGTCTGTGGGCGATCACAAGCCCCTTGCATCTGGCCAAAACACTCCTTCCCCTCTGCTCACTTCAGGTTTAGTCACCCAGTGGACAGAGAGTTGGGAGTGGTCTGGATTGATGGGTAAGGTCCCGGGGCACTCTGTGTTGCTAGGTCTCTTTGGAACCTCTGGGTATGTAGGAAAGTCAATCCCAGTTGCTTCACTAGGTAGGTGGTTTTGTAGTCTTAATCCAATTTCCTCACTGGATCACGGTGGCCCAGGCCCGCTGCAGCACACCAGTTTGCCTTGTCATCTTGAGAATGTCTCTTTGAGTATGGAGAAAGGAAAAGGCTCAGCCTTAGAAACAGAGTTGGCGCTTAGATTGAAAGTGGTCCTTCTCGTTCGTGTGTAACTGCCGTTCTGGTTTAGAACAGTGTGTAATAGGCATTTGTTGTTCGCACAAGGACTTTCTTAAACCACAAAACCTAGTGAATTGAACTAAGGACCCTAAACCAACAAGAACTAATTTCAAGTTACAATAAGACTTAGAGAATCCACAAGGACTGCCTTAACCCACAAAACCTAGTGAATTGAACTAAGAAACTAACAAGAACTCATTTCAAGTTACAATAAGCCTTAGTGAATCTAACTGAGGACTTTTCAACTTAGAAAAACTCATTTCAACTCACAAGACCTAGTGAATCTAACTAAGGACTTTTCAACTTACAAGGATCAAACTCTAGTGAAAACAACTAAGGATCCCATTTTGACAAATGTGCCCCGAATTGGATGTCATCAAAATAATGTAAAAAGTTTTTGGGGAAAAATTATTTTCTTTTTTCTTCCAGATTCATATGTGTTAATCTTTATTGAATTTCAAAATAAAACTTATCAGATTTTGAAATCTATCATCTGAGCAATTATTTTAATTGTGAGAAGCGCAAACAGGAGGGCCTATTCTCTTCAAGTTTGTCCAAGCCCAGGTCAGCCTCTGTGGCATCCCTCAACTGCAGCATCTCTACCACTGCCATTTCACACCTCCCTAACATTTTCCAACACTGTTTCTAAGGCTGATCCTTTTCCTTTCTCTATTAAGTTTCGTCAGCAGTGGGCAGCACTTACGGGATCCACCTACCACTCTACTACTTCACTCAATATTCACAACTACTTAGCTACTATGCTTAAGAACTTTGAACAAAGAGAGGATGTGGGATGTATTTACCCATGCATCCGAGCCCTACCTCAAAACTGTGCAGTACTGACATGAAAACATCATGATGGCCAGAGCTTCCCAGAAAATGCACAGGGAAATGCAGGAAGAATAGGCTGCCACCCATTTTTGCCGATGTTATGGGCACAGAAGGACACTGCCTAAAACCACCATTGGACTACCCGCACAGTAGTCTGAAACCATTGGGAATGGCAATGCTGATTGCCAAATGCAACCTAGAATTGTGGGGAATTCATTCTTCAATCCCAAAAATGGGTGCAGTACCAGTACTCACCACTATCCAAAAGCCGGCGTTTTAAAACCACCCTGTGTTCCTCTGAAGGCAAGCCAAAGTGTCTATTTTAAACATTGCAACATGTGCAAAATATTCACTGAACACCAGCAGACATTTGGCAGAATGAGGTTTTGTGTGCTTACAAAATCTGGGAAATGAAGAGCCCAAAACAGTGCTTATAACAAAACTGCTATGGAGTCAGCAGTTTAAGTTGCACTGGATTTAAAGACACTAAAATCGAAAATGTTTAGATTAAATGAGTGACCTATGTTTGGTGTCACATGCCTTTGTAACTGTTGAAATGTCATAGTTTTGCACTTAGAATCAGCATTCTAGCTGCATATGTAAAAATGTTTAGTTTTATTTGAATGCAGGAACTGGGGAACAAAAAGTGACATTTTATCTGAAACTGGCTTAAAGAGATTCCAATTCTGCCTGGCAACTACCCCCATCAGGAGTGAAACTTGAGTCACAGCTGTGTTCCCAGGCCTAGCTGCCCTTTTGCTGCTCACACTAAGGATATGCCATCTATCTGATAATTGAATTACCTGTGCTCTGCAGGAAAGTGAACAAAGCCCTGTCCTGGCTCAGGCAAAGGTTTTATTGGCAGGAGTCGTAAATGGTCGTAAAAAGTGGCTTCCTCCTGAGGAAAGGGGAGGGGCACTGTGTGTGAGAGCAAGCTGGCTTGGCAGAACTGGATAAACCAGTATTTCTACCTTGTGCTGGGAGGAAACCACACCCCTTTGGAGCCAGAACATAACTTTAAAAAGATGAATAACTCATAGAGCGGACATGTGAAAATTTTATAAATGATACCATAACTCTTGTGATTTTTCTGCCCACATTTTAAGAGGTTTTTCGACCCGGTGGCATGTTCAGGGGGGTGTTAGCGGAAAAGTGGATATTACTCTAAATGTATGCATGTTAAAAATCTGAAACTTCATCAGTTAATGTCCGTACTCCCTGCACACATGTATGTAAAGTTGTGTCAATGTCAGAAATTGAAAAATCAGTTAAAAAGTCAATTATGTGCCATTTCTGAATGCAAGCTCTTAGAAACAGCAGATTTGGACAGAGACATGGCTAAATTCAGCCACACCATGTATGTGTAATTTCAAGCAACTGTGTAACTGTGAAATATGTCTTTTATTATCAAATATAGAATGTGTGCAATCTGACAGAGGAGTGTCCTATCTGCAAGCCATAAAATGACATCCCTCTGACTCACACTTCTTTCCCCAATCAAATGATAAATGGAAGTTTGACCAATTAGAAGCTGAGAGAGAGGTAGGGTCAGTGATGCTAGAACACACCCACATTCTAAACACATAAAAGCAGACAGACAGGACAGATAGGGACCTTCAATCCATATGCCGCTGGAAGCTCTGCCGGAAAAATCCATACTTACCTCCATCAACCTCCAGAAAGCCAAACTAGAGACTTCAATCTATCCAGAACTAAGAGACCAGACCAGAGAGAAAGCAGTGCTGTACCCAGAGAGACCCAGACCAGCAGAGAGACCTGACCCAGATCACTGTGAAGTGCAGAGGCCAGACCAGACCAGACCAGAGTCCAGTTTAAAACCCTGACCAGATCCGTGACGAGGCCCATTTAATTCAAGAATATAGTGTGAGTACGCAGCAGAACTGTGTAGAACCAATCTCTTAGTTTAAATTCATCTAATTCAATCTATTTAACCTAAGTAGAACTGCCTGATAGATCCAAATCTGTCACCTGTCATTCTAGTTGCAAGCTGCACTTGTCTTTTTGAACTTTAAAATTTCAAATCTGAAAAACGACCTTTATTTAATCGCTCATATCTCCGCAACCGTTTGTGCTAGAGACTTGCAGTAACTTTCATTTGGAAGATGAGATCCTAGGCTTTCCTAGGACCCCAAAACGATAGAGATAGTCCTTGTGGTTCCTCTGTAATAGCGCTCGGCGCATCCGCGAATTTTGCCGCGATTTGCAAATTTCTTCACATGTAAAAAACTGCTGCTGCTTGCCTTCCATTTGCCAGAAATTCGTTTCACCTGCTAACTATTCCTGAATCATTGCAAGAGTGAGCCTGAGCTAATATTAACTAGATACCACTCACCCTGTACCTCTGAAAGGGAATTAAAAGCATTTTTAGCATATTTTTAATTCATTGCCAGCACATATCAAAGCAATTTGGGCCTGTGTTTTCAAACTTCTGTAGTGTAAGCTTGCTGGGGTGAACTGATTTACATTGATTGCATTTCTGAGAACTGTGTGTTTTCCTTCCATTTCCTTGCCTTGCATCAAAGGGGGGGAGGGGATTGCCAGAGAAAAGTGATTACATTGTTTGGTTGAAATCATATTGAGTATTTTCTGTACTGCATTCATTGAATATTGCATCCACCTGAGCTTACATAAAGCATCCTCTACCACATTATACTTTTGTTCCTATTTACCAGTGTGCTACCTTATCCATTTCATGTCAACTCATTAGTGATTATAAGAAGTGTGCTAGTGCCAGATTCTCCGTTGTTGATCTTTATCATATCAGATTAAGTGTGCTATTCAATTATTAATTTATTATAAAGTGTGATATATATATATTTTAAATTATCAAATAAACCTTTTAAACTTGCAAAACAGAACTACTTCCTGGCTCAGTGGGGTCAGGGGGATTCCAAGAGAGGGGTGTTATATAGGGGTAGTCATCCAGAACGCATGAACTGGACATAAAGATATATCAATAAGGGTTTTCATTCAGTATTATAGACTAGGCGTTGACTTAGCTGTAGTGTTGAATTGAATCCTCTTACAAATTGGGGGCTCGAGCCGGACGTTTGGGTTAGAATACCACTTGTGCAGCTTAATACAGTGTGCTAACTGACGGGATACATACATCCGGTCGGATCACCACGCTGCATTACGCTGTGAAGCATTCCTCAAAAGGGACACTCCAAGAAAAGTTCTGTTCTGCAAAAATAAAATACTAACTTCTGTAAGTCAGGACAGAGACCAATCTCTAGAATGACGACCTTAGTAGACATGAAAATAGCCAGAGAGCACCTCTTGCATAAGCTATTTGTGAGAGGTGAATGGACCGAACAGGGCCAGGATGCCTGGTTGCAGGCCATCACACAACAGGTCACTGAAACAGGGTCAGATATATATAGAGATCAGGGTCCCTTACATGTGGCCCTGAGTGAGCTATATATGGCTCCTAAAGCCAAAGAGGAACACAATAAGATTGCCAGGATAGCAGCATACCTGTACCTATATATGGGAGACATGCAGGATAGATGTGCTGAAAGCCAAAATCTGGCAAATAGGCAACAGATGGTGTTAGAGAAGGCCCAATCTGACCTGGTCTCTTCTGAGCAGAGGCTGCAGAGGAGCCAGGAGTCAGAAGATGATAGTAGGCAGCACATCATTAAAATAAAGAAGGATATGGATGTGCTGCAACAGGAAAAGGTAGAACAGGATACTAGATTTCTGGCCCTGCAGAAGGAGCACCAAGACAGTTTGGACTCCTTACTGCAGAGCCAGAAAAAGCTGGAGCAACAATTAGACTTTAACAGGGCATGCACGGAGCAGGTAGCCACCCTGCAAAGTCATCTAGATAGAGTGAAGGTAGAGAGCAACAAGCTGATCTTGAAAGACCTGGATACCCAGGCAGAGTTTGATGAAGAACGCCAGAAAGCTGGTGCCTTTCAAAGGCAGAGGGACGACCTGGCGGCACAAATGCAGGCTCTTAGTCAGGAAAGAGACGCCTTAGGCCAGGAAGTCTGCCATTTAAAAAGGAAAATGGAAGAAAATCACCTGGCCCGCCAGGGACTGGGTGACCTCCAAAAAGAACACCAGAACTTGTTAGAGCACACCAGGAGGGTGGAGGATGCTCTAGCAAGAAAGGAGCAGGCCAATAGGGACACAGCTCAGGAGGTAACCCTCCTGCAGCAAAGACTGGCCCAGTTCTCCAGGACCAACCAGGAAGCACAGAGGGAAAATGAGGCTCTCTGCCAGCACAATGAGAGGCTCCAGCAACAGGTAGCGATGCAGGAGAAACTGATAGAGTCGAGTAAGGCCTTAACAGAGGAACTGAAAGCACAAATGCAGGCTCTTGCATTGCAACAGGGAGCAGGGGCGGATAGAGATGAGGTCCGCTGGGAAAGAGAGACTCCTGACCATAACCGCAGGAGCCCTAACACCAGGGGCCTTCATCTTCCCCAGTCCCTGGACTCTACCACCCCCATGTCCCCTGGCGCACATGAGCACAGGGCTGCAGGGATGGCAGATTACTATCCAGCTAAGAGTATGGGGCTCATAGGCCAGTACCACTCAGGAATGGAGGGGTGGGCATCCGGGTATGGGCACCCAAGTACAGTACAGTTCGATGGGGAACCCCAGGAGAGTAGGCCCATTAAGGGCATCCTGAAAACCTCTGCCCAGTTAGGTCAATGGAGGGGGTACCCATCAAATCCTGGCAGCAAGGAGGAATCTGAAGACTCCTCTGAACTGCGCAGGACACAGGAGACCAGGTCCCCACATTCTGCCAGCCATTCCCAGGCTCGCAGAATCCGGGAACACCTGGAAGATCAGACGGGAACCTCTGGGAGCAGTGCCTCTGAGTCCGAGGATGAATGGACAAGGGTTACCCGAACCAAAAAGGCCAATAAGGCAAAAAGGGCCTTGATTAAGGACCCCTTAAAGCAGATTAAGGCGATCAGGAGCGTCATCACGCCTTACCATAAGAACGCTAAGTATTCTGTTTGGGAGCACTTAGAGTTGTTTGAACAAATGATGGAGACTTTCCAGGTGAAGGACAGCCAAAGCTGTATTCAGTATGTAAAGTGGACATTCTCCCCGGAATACTCCAGTTTCTTTGCGGGGCTGGAGGATCAAAATCATTTAAGATGGTCCACATATAAGGCGGCCATCCTGAAACATTTTTCTGTTCACAGAAATCCTCAAGAGGCTCGCAAGGCAGCCTACAATTTGCAATGTGGGGAGGATCAGGCCCCACAAGAATTTGTGCAGGAGTTAAAGCGTGCTTTTGCACAGACCACAAGAAGGGTGCGCACAGATAGTAGAGAGTTCATAAATACGTTTTTCCATGCCTTGCCCAAATACATCATGACCCAGCTCGTGAGGGATTTTCACGAGAAAAGATCCTTAGATTGGGTCATTGAACAGGCTACCCGGATCTATGAGGTGCAGAAACCGATAGATAGCAAAAGTAATGCCCAGAAAAACCCCAAAGCCAACACCACCCCTGCTGCTGCCAAGGTGGCAGAGGTAAAGGTCACCCCCGTTTTAGATTTGGAGATGGGGGGGCCTAAAAACCTACCTGCACCTAATAATGCTAGGCCCAGAAGGTCCTCGGGCCAGTCACAGACAGGGAGCCAAGGAGGCAGCCCCACAAATGGGGTCCCTCGCTCTCCTGATTATGTAAGTCCCCGTTACAAGGGAAACAGACCCATCCTGGGTTATGTGTGGACTCCTCCAGCCCAAGGGGGGGGATCCAGCTAAGCACCTAACCCAGGGAACTTCCCTCCTAACTTCCCACCGGAGGGCAGAAACTCTCCAAATCCTGGGCAGAACTTTTTCCCCAGGTATCCACCCAACTTTCAGCCCCAAAACCATCCATCCTTCTTTCCCCAATTCCCTGAGCCCAGACCACTGAATCCGGGAGAGGGGAGGCCAAGGGTGGAGGGGTACCCAAATCTTCCCAACCCGGGGTATTACCAGAGGAGGGATAGCTACCCTTCCCGGGATCAGCCCAGGGGAGAAAACAGGGCCCCGTATCAGCCTGAGCGGGTTTCCCAGTTAGGGCGCCAGGTTCAAAACATGGCGCGGGATATGGGTCATATACTGAGGGCGCAGCAGAACCCTCAGATCAGCATGCCGGCGCAGAACGCACCCAACTCTGGACCTGGTGCTCCAGAACAATGACGGGGGCAGCACCCCGATAACTCACCGGTTCCCAGGGAGGAGGCACAAAGGGAAGGGGGGTGTAAAGCCTTGGAGGAAGCTTCCTTCCTCACTTGTAAACAGCCCCTGGAAACCCAGGAACCGGAAACGAAATCTCTTGCCCCTGAAAGTCTGCCTCCTAAGGAGCAGAGGGGGGGTAGGAGAAACAAAAGACCCAAACAGACTCAGTTTGAGGAGGAGGTACAGATCTTCCAATTTGAGGGAGAGGGATCCTCAGAGGATCCTGGGAAAAGGATCTTCTCCTTCAGAGAGGGGGGAACTCCTCCCAAAGAAAAATGGGTCCCTAGGAATGCAAATCCAGACTGGGGAGATGTGGAGACTGAGCTACCGCCGCCCACCATCTCATCCCAGAACCAACAGCAAGAAAATCCCCGGGTTCAAACCCATACTGGGGACTGCCTCCAAAAGGGGGGGGGCGGCCCAGAACCGGAGCCAGGGGAACCCACAATGGCTCTGATCTCCAGTTGCCAACTTTTTCTTTCAGATTCCCAAGGCTCTCCACAGAATTCTGCCCAAAATTCTTCTCTCGCGATGTCCAAAACCAGAAAGTTAGCCCACCAGTTGTCCAAAAATGTACATTATCTGTGCCCCCTTGAGGAGAAGGAGGGAAGATATTATGCCCCGGTACAAGTACAGGGGCAGGGTACAATCTCGGCACTGGTGCACACTGGATCTCAAGCTACCCTTCTGTCCAGAAGGGCCTTTGACGAACTGAATGCAGGAAGGGGAGAGAATTACCAAATTCCTCTCACCTCTCTTCCGGGACAACTACAGAACTTTGACGGGAAGGAAATTCCCGTTGAGGGGACTGCAGACTTGGACATTAAAATTGGGCGACATAAGTTGAAACACCCGGTCATAGTTGTGACCCCAGAGGGCACCCCTTGTTTACTAGGGAATGACCTCCTGAGAAGGTTGTCACCCCTAATAGATTGTGTAAACAAGGTCCTCTGGACCCAGACTAGCCGACCAATAAAATTAAAACAGAGTGTCAACCATGTTAGTTTAAACGGCACATGCCACATGGTTGAACAAAAATCTGACCAAGTAGAATTTCACTTCCAGAACAACCAAATTCCAGACGTGACAGTCATAGCAGTAGGACAACAGACTGGTGATGGGGGGTCCTCTCTATTTCTGAAAATCAACCTTCCTTCCAGTCTAAAGTGGTATTCCACGCTGGAAGGAAACACTTTGAAATTCTATACCAATCCACAATCTGAAACTCCCACTCCTATAGTCCAGAAAGATGTGAAATCAGCTCAAAGCCTGGCTGATATTCAGCAAATTGGAGAGCAGTTGTTCATCCCTGTTCAGTTAAATGATGGGAAGGACTCTGTTCTCGCTCGAGTGTGTGTGAACAACGGTAAGAGCTTCATCAGCGAAGCCATGTTTCGCCAACTTTCAAAAGATCCAGCCATTCCCACCTTCAAACTGATAGACAAATGGGAAATGGACCTGGAAGCACCCAATTCAAAACATCTCCTGCCAAGCAGGTGTATGCTCAAAATCTCCATTGGCAACAAGAGCATAGTCCACAATTGTTGGGTCGTGCGAGACGTCCCTGCCGCCTTTTACTTAGGCAGTGACATTCTCAATCGCTTTGCCATTAGTTTGGACCTAATAAACTTCAAAGCTTGGTCCCGATTAGCGGATAATCCCATGGGCTTTGATGATCCAGAAAAAGCATTTAGGTCAGCTCATTTGCTACCTTATGCAGCTGAAATTCAGATTAAAGAGGAAGTCACCATCCCAGAAAGGACCCGACAATTCTCCCTGGAAGTGAAAGTTAAAAGGGGACAAGAGTTGAAAAACCCTGATGCTTACATACATCTAAATGCTTCTTTCCAACAGCAAGGGTTGGGGGTAAACCCAACTCCATTAGTCAACATAGAACATGACACCATTCTAATAGAGGTGGATAACAGCGACTTAAAGAGTATTACTCTAGCCGCAGGCACCATTATTGGAATGGCGGTTGATGACCGACATTTCTCCATTGATCTTGTAAATGAACTGTTAGGACCAATCCCCAAGGACTGTGTTGACAGTGACAGTGAGGACAATACAACACCAGACAGGATTTTCACCCGGCATGGGGGGAACTACCTGGTGTACACTTCCTGCCCCTATGGTAAGGAAGATGTGACGTGTGACTTCAGGAGGGATGAGGTGATTTTCCAGGTACATGAGGGCTGCCTTTCCTACCTGAAGCCTCCGGTCCAAATCAGCACTCTGACCAGGGACTTCTCCACCCAGCTGGAGGAGGCCGCGGAAATAGCCAAACCAGAAGTCTTTCCAGGCTTCAGGCAGATGGTGGAAGAGAGAGTCAACCTAGCTGATGCCTGTGTGACTCTGGAACAAAAGCAAAAGTTGAAACAAGTTTTCTTGGATTTCCAAGATCTCTTTGCAGTAGACTCATATGACTGTGGTCGCACTGACATCCACACAACAACAATCCCCACGGACCCTGGCATGACTCCTGTGTTTGTGAAGCAATATCGCTTGCCTCTCGCATCAATGGAGTCCCTTACTGAAATAATTAAGAACCTTGAGTCCCGGGGAATAATCCGTCCAGTCCACAGCACCTTCAATAATCCGGTGCTGGGAATATTGAAGCCAAACGGCCAGTGGAGACTCTGTGCCGACCTCAGGGAGCTCAACAAACGGGTCCATACTTCCCGATGGCCTCTGCCCTACATTGACCAAGGGCTGGCCCAGATCCAGGGGTCACAGGTATTCACTGCAATAGACCTGACCAATGGATACTGGACTGTGCCTGTCAGTAGGGAGGACCAATACAAGCTGGCTTTTACCTTTGGGGGCCAGCAGTACACCTGGACCCGGACTCCCTTCGGATACCTCAACTCCGGCAATGAATTCAACATTTTTCTACACAAGGCCATGCCTGACTTGGGTGCAAGGGGTAACCTGGCTTATGTAGATGATGTCCTCATCAAAAGTTCATCTGTGGAGGAACACATAGCGGAGATCCGTTATGTTCTGACACAGTTGAGGGCTGCCGGAGCAAAACTTTCCTTTCAGAAAGCACAGTGGTGTAGAACCCGTGTTAATTTCTTGGGGCATGAGATTACTCCTCAGGGTCTCTGTCCCCAGGAAAAGAAAGTGGAAGCACTTCAGAAACTGAAAGACCCCACAACTCTGCGAGAACTAAGGAGCCTCCTTGGACTGACTAATTACAGCAGAAAGTTCATTGAGGGCTACGCAGAGATCACCAGACCCCTGATTCATCTCCTGAAGGGGGGGGTCAAGTGGGAATGGGGTCCAGAACAAGCCGAGGCGGTAAAACAACTCAAAAGAAGCCTCTCACAAGCGCCTTGCCTAGCTTACCCTGTCAGAAACAAGGAGTTCTTCCTGGAGACGGGGTTCTCTGAAACGTGCTTGACGGCAGTATTATACCAAAAGCATGACAAGGTCAATAAAGTAATCTCCTATGCGAGCAAAACTTTATCCTCTGTGGAGGAAAAATTCAACAATTGTGAGAAGGCACTCCTGGCAACGGTGTGGGCATTGAAGAATTACCGCCCGTTTATCCAGGGGGAACACATCATAGTGGAGACTCCACACCAGCCTCTGCAATATCTCCAAAATGACCGAATCCGGGCCGGAAATGTGAGTAATTCCCGAATTACTTCCTGGATTCTGTCAATGCAAGGCTTTCCTGTGGAGGTCAGATATGGCCAAAACAAGAAGAGTCCCCTCGCGCAAGGTCTGGCTGACTTGCATGATTGTGCCAGAGAAAACTGTCTCGAGGACGAAAGTCTAAAAATAAAGGACAACACGGAGGCATACCTTAATTCCCCACACAAAGTCTTTGAAGAGGACAAGTGTGAGGGAATGCCCACTGTCTATGTGGATGGATGCTCTTACCATGTTGACAACAACGGGGAGAAAGAACTGGTGGCTGGCGTAGGGAATGCATGGGTGAATGAGTCCCCAGAACCCTCTGCTGGATACAAAATTGGTCCCCGAAGTAGTCAGGTGGCAGAATTGATGGCTGTGCATCAGGCCATCCTCACTGCTGTCCAGCATCAACTCCACGAACTGGTCATAATCACAGATTCGGATTATGTACGGAACGGGTTTGTGGAGCACCTGGTTAATTGGAAAACCAGAGGCATGTTGTGTGCTAACAACAAACCCTTGAAACATGGGAAGTTGATCCAAAACATTGATGATCTGGTCACATCGAATGGGATGACCATCTACTGGAAAAAGATCAAGGGTCATTCCAAAGTAGAGGGACCAGACAAAACTGGAAATGACTTAGCTGATCAGCTGGCCAAAACCGGGGCCATCCAAGGGGATCTAATTGAGATTGAGTCCCTGTTGGGGGAAATCCAGGTCACTGCTATCACTAGGTCCCAGACAAATGCTCACAACGACCTTTCAATTGCACAATGGAGTAAGGAGACCCCTGATGATGATTTGATTACTGCTCAGAAGGGGGATCCAATTATTGGTAAATTTTACCAGCACCTTGAGGACCCTGAGAACTTTCCCCTGACGGATACCGATTACATTGGGAAAGAGGACCTAAGAGTGTTGATGAAATGTCCAAAAATGTTCCGGATTCAAGACGGTTTGCTGGTAAGGAAATCCAAAGCTGGCCACGATCAGTGGGTGGTTCCTACCTCATTCCAAAGCCTGATGTTAAGTCACGCCCATGATGCGGCCACCGCCGGTCATAGGGGGTTTCACACAACATTGGAAATCTTAAGAGAGGTTGCATACTGGCCACACATGGGGCAGGACCTCGACCAATACTTGAAGGGGTGTCTTGTGTGTGCACAATTTCAGCCATCATCCCTCACGCACCGTGCGCCTCTCCAAAAGAGGGGGATGACACTGCCATGGTCAGATTTACAAATCGACTTTGTAGGCCCTGTGATTCGCTCGGCTAGGGGGAATAAGTACATGTTGACTGTGACATGCTTGTTTACCAAGTGGGTGGAATGTCTCCCAGCCCCAAATTGCAAGGCAGAAACTGCAGCTGCCTTGATGATTAACCACATCTTTTCCCGTTTTGGTCTACCTCAAAGGATTGAGTCAGACAGAGGTAGCCACTTCACCAGTGAAGTAATGACAAAGATGTGGGAGATACTGGGGGTCAAGAGAAAGCTGCATATTGCTTATAGACCAGCTTCTTCTGGGGCAGTAGAGAGATATAACCGAACCATTGTGAGCATATTAAAGAAGTTTGTGGCAGATTCTGGGCCAAGTTGGGATATCCGATTACCTCTGGTCCTAATGGCTATCAGATCTACCCCTTCATCTGCAACCAAAATGTCACCATTTGAGTTGATGACTGGGCGCAAGATGGTGCTTCCTCAGCATTTGCTCTATAGGACCCAAGAGCAGACACTGATAAATGCCTCCACAACTCATGAGTATGTAGAGAATTTAAGGAGACACCTCCAACATGCTTTTGCTTATGCTCAGCGGAATCTAGAAAGATCAGCTGATAGCATGAAGACCCACTATGACCTGAAAACTTCCAGGAAGGAATATCAGGTGGGAGACCGGGTCTATCTATACAACTTCCAAAGGAACCAGGCCAAGCAGCGAAAATTTTTGCCTACATGGAAGGGACCCTTTGAGGTCATCGATAAGATCTCCCCTGTGGCCTACAAGATCCGCATCCCCAAAGGCGGTTCGGCAGAGGGGGAAGACAAGTGGGTCCACATAAACCAGTTGAAATTTTGCCATCCCAGGCACACTCTGCAACAACTGGAGGAATCCTCTGGAATCCTAGCGGGTACTGTCTCAGACTAATTCTGTTCCAATCATAAAACATACCACATCTAGTCTCTAAAATATTGTGATTTGCATGAAACTGTCTCTTAGTTATACTGTTTTTTTTTTCCAAAATAAGAATGTAATGTTTCGTGATGATGAAATGCATATGCTGCCCCACTATCTCAACGGTGGTGGAAAAACGTCTATGAATAGGTATTGCCGCTCTTCCTTTGTCGTCCTAGGAGAAAGAAAACCTTGAGACGGGCCAAGGAGGACGATCCGGAGACCGGGAGCTGAGGCGCAACGGGCTCGGGGTACCGCCCAATATTCCCATCAGGACCGGCGAGGAGAACCGATCGATCCGACCGGATGGAGGAAAAGATGCTGAACTGTGCCATCTATTGGAAGAAGATGAGGAAACATCCCAGATCTTGCGAGTCCCATCAGTGAAACCGAATGGCCATCGCAAGAGGGGGGCTTGTGGGATGTATTTACCCATGCATCCGAGCCCTACCTCAAAACTGTGCAGTACTGACATGAAAACATCATGATGGCCAGAGCTTCCCAGAAAATGCACAGGGAAATGCAGGAAGAATAGGCTGCCACCCATTTTTGCCGATGTTATGGGCACAGAAGGACACTGCCTAAAACCACCATTGGACTACCCGCACAGTAGTCTGAAACCATTGGGAATGGCAATGCTGATTGCCAAATGCAACCTAGAATTGTGGGGAATTCATTCTTCAATCCCAAAAATGGGTGCAGTACCAGTACTCACCACTATCCAAAAGCCGGCGTTTTAAAACCACCCTGTGTTCCTCTGAAGGCAAGCCAAAGTGTCTATTTTAAACATTGCAACATGTGCAAAATATTCACTGAACACCAGCAGACATTTGGCAGAATGAGGTTTTGTGTGCTTACAAAATCTGGGAAATGAAGAGCCCAAAACAGTGCTTATAACAAAACTGCTATGGAGTCAGCAGTTTAAGTTGCACTGGATTTAAAGACACTAAAATCGAAAATGTTTAGATTAAATGAGTGACCTATGTTTGGTGTCACATGCCTTTGTAACTGTTGAAATGTCATAGTTTTGCACTTAGAATCAGCATTCTAGCTGCATATGTAAAAATGTTTAGTTTTATTTGAATGCAGGAACTGGGGAACAAAAAGTGACATTTTATCTGAAACTGGCTTAAAGAGATTCCAATTCTGCCTGGCAACTACCCCCATCAGGAGTGAAACTTGAGTCACAGCTGTGTTCCCAGGCCTAGCTGCCCTTTTGCTGCTCACACTAAGGATATGCCATCTATCTGATAATTGAATTACCTGTGCTCTGCAGGAAAGTGAACAAAGCCCTGTCCTGACTCAGGCAAAGGTTTTATTGGCAGGAGTCGTAAATGGTCGTAAAAAGTGGCTTCCTCCTGAGGAAAGGGGAGGGGCACTGCCTGTGAGAGCAAGCTGGCTTGGCAGAACTGGATAAACCAGTATTTCTACCTTGTGCTGGGAGGAAACCACACCCCTTTGGAGCCAGAACATAACTTTAAAAAGATGAATAACTCATAGAGCGGACATGTGAAAATTTTATAAATGATACCATAACTCTTGTGATTTTTCTGCCCACATTTTAAGAGGTTTTTCGACCCGGTGGCATGTTCAGGGGGGTGTTAGCGGAAAAGTGGATATTACTCTAAATGTATGCATGTTAAAAATCTGAAACTTCATCAGTTAATGTCCGTACTCCCTGCACACATGTATGTAAAGTTGGGTCAATGTCAGAAATTGAAAAATCAGTTAAAAAGTCAATTATGTGCCATTTCTGAATGCAAGCTCTTAGAAACAGCAGATTTGGACAGAGACATGGCTAAATTCAGCCACACCATGTATATGTAATTTCAAGCAACTGTGTAACTGTGAAATATGTCTTTTATTATCAAATATAGAATGTGTGCAATCTGACAGAGGAGTGTCCTATCTGCAAGCCATAAAATGACATCCCTCTGACTCACACTTCATTCCCCAATCAAATGATAAATGGAAGTTTGACCAATTAGAAGCTGAGAGAGAGGTAGGGTCAGTGATGCTAGAACACACCCACATTCTAAACACATAAAAGCAGACAGACAGGACAGATAGGGACCTTCAATCCATATGCCGCTGGAAGCTCTGCCGGAAAAATCCATACTTACCTCCATCAACCTCCAGAAAGCCAAACTAGAGACTTCAATCTATCCAGAACTAAGAGACCAGACCAGAGAGAAAGCAGTGCTGTACCCAGAGAGACCCAGACCAGCAGAGAGAGCTGACCCAGATCACTGTGAAGTGCAGAGGCCAGACCAGACCAGACCAGAGTCCAGTTTAAAACCCTGACCAGATCCGTGACGAGGCCCATTTAATTCAAGAATATAGTGTGAGTACCCAGCAGAACTGTGTAGAACCAATCTCTTAGTTTAAATTCATCTAATTCAATCTATTTAACCTAAGTAGAACTGCCTGATAGATCCAAATCTGTCACCTGTCATTCTAGTTGCAAGCTGCACTTGTCTTTTTGAACTTTAAAATTTCAAATCTGAAAAACGACCTTTATTTAATCGCTCATATCTCCGCAACCGTTTGTGCTAGAGACTTGCAGTAACTTTCATTTGGAAGATGAGATCCTAGGCTTTCCTAGGACCCCAAAACGATAGAGATAGTCCTTGTGGTTCCTCTGTAATAGTGCTCGGCGCATCCGCGAATTTTGCCGCGATTTGCAAATTTCTTCACATGTAAAAAACTGCTGCTGCTTGCCTTCCATTTGCCAGAAATTCGTTTCACCTGCTAACTATTCCTGAATCATTGCAAGAGTGAGCCTGAGCTAATATTAACTAGATACCACTCACCCTGAACCTCTGAAAGGGAATTAAAAGCATTTTTAGCATATTTTTAATTCATTGCCAGCACATATCAAAGCAATTTGGGCCTGTGTTTTCAAACTTCTGTAGTGTAAGCTTGCTGGGGTGAACTGATTTACATTGATTGCATTTCTGAGAACTGTGTGTTTTCCTTCCATTTCCTTGCCTTGCATCAAAGGGGGGGAGGGGATTGCCAGAGAAAAGTGATTACATTGTTTGGTTGAAATCATATTGAGTATTTTCTGTACTGCATTCATTGAATATTGCATCCACCTGAGCTTACATAAAGCATCCTCTACCACATTATACTTTTGTTCCTATTTACCAGTGTGCTACCTTATCCATTTCATGTCAACTCATTAGTGATTATAAGAAGTGTGCTAGTGCCAGATTCTCCGTTGTTGATCTTTATCATATCAGATTAAGTGTGCTATTCAATTATTAATTTATTATAAAGTGTGATATATATATATTTTAAATGATCAAATAAACCTTTTAAACTTGCAAAACAGAACTACTTCTTGGCTCAGTGGGGTCAGGGGGATTCCAAGAGAGGGGTGTTATATAGGGGTAGTCATCCAGAACGCATGAACTGGACATAAAGATATATCAATAAGGGTTTTCATTCAGTATTATAGACTAGGCGTTGACTTAGCTGTAGTGTTGAATTGAATCCTCTTACAAGGAAGAAGCTGAATTTATCTTTTCGGAATTATCAAAAAATCCCATAGCCAAGCCTGACAGCAACCTTTCATTAAGGCAATTATTCCAAACCCAAGAAAAACTTCTCAAACAAGAACTTACCTGCTGGTGGGAAGTAAAAACTCTGGACAAGTATTTACAAATAGGACGAATACCACGTGGACTCAGAATTTGCATCTTCCCCCCCATTTGAAGATGATGATATCGAAGAGATTCAAGATTGGGAACAACTGCTAACCACCACCTCCAATGAAATGATACATAAACTAATCAATTACGCCAAAATTAAACGTACTCGTTTGATACAAGAAATCACTAAAGTTAAAGAGAACATAGAAAAACTTAATATTCCAGAGAAAACCTTCAAAAATTATGAGATACTAGATGAAATTATCGATAAATACTCATCAGAAATTAAAATAAGAAAACGGCAATTTTTGCAGGACGAATTAGACTACAAATTTAAAAGAGTCTATACATTCAATAAAAGACACACTACTGCATCAAGAGGAAGACCACTGAATGCTACTAAGCCTAATAAATCTACTGTAACCCCACTCTCCTCAGATACGGACACAGTAAGCGATAGTGAATTAGAAGATCGAAGCTCAACCTCACCAACCTTGCTTAATCCACCCATAACTGGAACTCCAACAACTAGTAAAGACACACAGTACAATGTCCATGGCTCCTATTTTTTAGAGGAATTTCAACAGCAGAAATACATGAGAAATTATCCAAGGACTCTTGGAAAAAGAAATCCTATCTTGACTCTTCAACCAAGACCAAACGCGGCAAGAGAGGAGGAACTCAAAGAAAATCAAGAAAAAACAGGAGTACAGACCAGATCTCAGAACCCACTACCCCAACGCAAGATCTAGTCATTAACTTTTCAAAAGGTGGAACTATCGATACCACTAGCCCAAGCACTAAATAAAGGACTTACCTTTTGTCCAGATCACAACTACAACTACTTCAACACAATAGTCGACCTTCATACCTTTTGCAGAAAACTCAAATTGAAAAAATGTTTTGCCAACATGGGAACCAAAAAGCGTACCGCCAAAACAATACTGGAACCATCAGACCTGTCCGTCAAACATGTCGAACACACAGTGGATCTTATAAATATCACAGAGGAGAATGATCAATAGACAATGGACCAGTTTCTAGTGGAACAAAACATCTCTTCAGGTTTAGCAACTGAGACCAAACTTAAAGATAAATCTAAATTCACACCCATTTTACCCCCAGAAAATGTTATAGACACCTTCTGCAAAGTAGTGCAAAAGGAACTCAGAGACATCTATATCAACAACAAAGACAACAGACACGGCAAATCCAGACAACGGAACAATCTCACATCTAGCCAAATTCAAGCATTCAAAAATCTCAAAAACAACTCTGAAATTATCATCAAATCATCAGACAAAGATGGAAATATAGTGCTACTCAACACCGATGACTACATACAAATGGCTCTAACACATTTGAGAGACGGCAATTGCTATGAAATAATTAATGACAACCCATTCACTAAAATTGGAGAAAGATGGCAAATCATGAGCATACACTGGAAAGATCTAGAACTACTCAATGAAGAAGAATACCAATATATGATTACAACACATCCTATAACCCTGACAATCTATTTCCTACCCAAAATTCCCAAGAAATTCACTAATTTACCGCCAAACAAGCCTATCATCAATGGTATCGGATCCATCACAGAACACATCTCAGAGTACATAGACCATCAACTTCAACCATTGGCAAACTCATTGGCATCTTACATCAGAGACACCACTCATATTATTCAACTCACCGACAACATACCTTGGAACAAAGACTACTCGCTGATAACTATGGACGTAACATCATTATACACCAGCATTCTGCACGATAAAGGACTCAAAACCACAGAATACTTTCTGAAAACCCGTTCCGTCTCATTCAATGATCACAACAACATGATTTTAGAAATGTTACAATTTACACTACAGAACAATATCTTCATCTTCAACAAAACTCTCTTCCGGCAGATACAAGGCAGAGCCATCGGTGTGAAATATGCCCCGTCCTACGCTAATCTTTACATGGGCCACTTTGAAATAGAATTTGCTTGGCAACACCCTTCATTCACTCACCTTAACAATATAGTTTTTTGGGCCAGATACATCGTCGATATTTTTATGATTTAGAACGGGTCACTGCCACCTTTCAAAGAATATTTCAACTATCTCAACCTCAATACCTATAACTTAAAACTAACTACAGAATACAGCCAAACAACCATCAACTTTTTGGACATTACCTTCTATGTTGAAAATGACACCATTTGTACAACGCTTTATACTAAACCAACAGCTGTCAACAGCATACTCCATGCCTCAAGCAGTCACCCCAAACACATCATTCGCAATATACCTTATTGTGACATTCTAAGAGTCAAAAGGAACTGCACCAAAACTGATGATTTCACACAAAAAGCAATAACAACAGTGAATAAATTAATCGCAAGAGGTTAGCCCACCAAACTTGTTAAAAACAGCTATCAGAAATCTTTAACTAGAACCAGACAATCACTGCTACAAGCAAAACCTAATACCAATACCATCATAACCAATTCCAATAGAAAAATCAATTTCATCACAAACTACAGTTTGAACAACTTAACTATTCGGAAAACCCTCACCAAATACTGGGATATTCTCAAATCAGACCCTGACCCCACGACCATATTGGAAGCAAAACCAACTATCACTTTCAAGAAAGCCAAAAACCTCAAAAACTTACTAAGTCCATCACACTTTGAACCTGACACCTCCATGCGAACCTCTAATCCACCGACCATGTGGCTACAAAAACCACTCAAAGGAATCTACAAATGCGGCCAGTGTTCCATGTGCAAATATGCAGACAACGCAAGAACTACTATCACCAAAACCAATGGCATCACTCACGCTATCAAACAGTTCATCAACTGTAACAGTAAATTTGTCATCTAAATCATCAACTGCCTCTGTAATAAACTATACATCGGAAGCACCATCAGAAAGCTCAAAATCAGAATCAGTGAACATATCCGGGAAATCATTAATCAAGACACAAGATCACCAATATCCAACCATTTCTTGGAAACACATCTACCAACTCAGATCAGCCAAATCAAATTCTACGGAATCGACAAACTGAAACATGCTCCAAGAAGAGGCAACTTGGAATTTAAACTAAGACAACAAGAAGCATGCTGGATCTGTTTAATGGACATCTGCCACACTGGTCTAAACACAGACTAGGAGATATGTCATTTTCTGTAAAGTCCACCACCGTTACAATTCATCCATAACTCCCTCTACTTAACACCCACCATCCAACCATCATAAGCAATATCCATCTCTCTGACACTATTCGTGCTTTTTCCACTCAAACATATCCACATCTGCCACACCAGGCATTTCACCTTCGCTCTCTCCCTAAACCATATTTCATAACTGATTTCATCTTTCTTCAGACCACTTTATATCCTATGTACTCCCATGCAAACACAGAGCATGTCTTGTACCCATATATAGAGCTTCCTTATGCCATTACATGGCTGGAAACCCACATCTCTTATAACCTTACTTCTAATTAAACTGTGATATATGTCTCTGTTCTCAAAAATTATTTTTCGTCTCTTACCTTATGCATAGCTCTCAACCATTTCTGTTGCAAAGGCGGGTGAAATCACCCGATTTTGTTTTTGGCGGATGAGACGCCCATTGGAATTAATGGGCGTGCAGGAGCCTTGGCGGGTGAGTCAGCCCTTTACAGGGCGGGTGACACCCGCCAAAAGCGTGTGAGTTGAGAGCTATGCCTTATGTGGGAGTCAACATACTGCTATGTTGCAGTTAATACCAGTCTATCTAACTATATATTTGTCGTACAACTCTTCCTCACAGTAATTATTACATTGTTGATCAACACGAATATCCTCTTTTACCATTAATTTCCTCCCTTTATTTGTATTTTCATATTTCCATACAATCAGGTGCTCTATCCTTACATGGGTTCTCAGCCGCATAACATTTGCGGATGCGTGGGCGCGATGACGTCACTGCGCAGCAATGTGCGTGCGCATGACGTCATCGCGCACACGTTGCCGTGCGAACGCCAAATGGGTGTGCAGTCATAATGTCGACATCAATAATGTCGACAGTCAAAATGTCGACAAATTAATGTCGAAAAACAATAATGTCGACAAACAAAAATGTCGACATTTTTCGATATTTTTTCGAAATTTAATTTAGTGTATGCATAAATAAATAAATAAATATATATATGATGTGTTGAGTATGAGGGGTGGTTGGGGGGGTGTGGGGGGGTGGCAGGGGGGTGTTGGGTGAGGGGGGGTTGGGGGGGGACCCCCCCATAGTAAATACAATTTTTATTTATTTAATTATCGAATAAATAAATAAATAAATAAATAAATAATTGGTATGTGTTGAGTATGAGGGGTGAAAGGGTGGTTGGGGGGGTGTGGGGGGGGTGGCAGGGGGGTGTTGGGTGAGGGGGGGTTGGGGGGGGACCCCCCCCATAGTAAATGATCCTTTTTTAGGTTATTTATTTATTGAATAAATAAATAAATAAATAAATAAATAAATAAATAATTGGTATGTGTTGAGTATGAGGGGTGAAAGGGTGGTTGGGAGGTGTGGGGGGGGTGGCTGGGGGGTGTTGGGTGAGGTGTTGATAGTTTTAAGGGTTTATAGTCATAATGTCAAAAAAAAATGTCGACATTTTTTTTTCGAAAAAATGACTTTTTACATTATAAGTATAGGATGTCGACATTATTATTTTCGACATTTTTTTTTCGACATTTTTGTCTGTCGACATTTTTTTTTCGACATTATGACTATAAACCTGCCAAATGCCTATTACACCCTGTTCTAAAACAGAACGCCATTTAGGGGGAGGAGGTGATGCTGAATCGATTGAGAATAGGGCATGTGGGGCTGAATGTATGTCTGTTTAGAGTGGGAAAGCGAGAGTCGAGGGATTGTGCGGTGTGTGGAGTGCCTGAGACTGTGGAACATTTTCTGTTTAGGTGTGAGAGACATGCTGTAGAGAGAGAATTGATGAGGGTTCGATTGACTGCGCAGGGTGTGGCTGAGTTGAGTGGGAAGGCTTTGTTGGGAGGTGACGGGGTGAGTGGCAGGAGGAGGAGTAGTGTGTTGTTGGATTTTGTGAGGCAGACAGGGCGGTGGGAGGAATTGTGAGTTTTACGTGGGTTGAATGCTGAATGGTGGATAGGTGCACATCATCCAATTGGATGGGGAAGCGCCTGCGTGGGTCCGTCCACGCCTACTCTAATTTAAAGAAAAGAAAGAAAGAACGGCATTTACACACGAACGAGCGAACGACTTCAATCTAAGCGGTAAGCGAAAAACAAAGCATCATTTTGCTCTCCTTTCACATTTCTGGTCCTTAAGGACCTCAAATCTGTTCTTATGCAATTTATGCATTTACTTTCTCTGCCCAACAGCCGCGTTTTAAAGACATGTTCTCGTTAAATCCAACTACATCCATGTACTTACTATTTGCCATTCAGCCAAATATCCTATCCACCTGTTCTTTTACTACATATTGACTGACAGTCATGATCAGGCTTTACCTATGTCGGCTGCCTTTCTAACACTAACAAAGACCCCTTCACCTGTTCCCTATGGTGTTTACTATTATTGCACTTCCAATCAACTTAATAACGAATCACATTTGAAGCACTGCAATCTTGTTCAAAACGCAAGCACCAATAACTGAGTGCCTCGTATTCTTCTAGACACCTTCACCTATTTTCTGTCATGTCTATTATTGCTGCACTTCTAACCTACTTAAACAACGTACTATATTTGAAGCACTGTAATTTTGATTACAATGAGAGCACCCATAACTGAGTGCCTCTTATTCTTCCAGACTAGACCACTTGGAATTTACCTATGATATTTAGACCGAAGCCAATCAACTTTATTCACCACATTGACTCTACCACAACTTGTAAGTATCATTCTAGATAGATTTACTCAACCATACCCAGTGCTACCTACAAGCTTAACAGCACAAGACTCCATGCTCATGTTAATTCAAACCGCCTTCTCCCTCTTTTTCTCAGACACCTCTTGCTGTTACATCTTAGACTCTTCCTGAAGAACCACCGCGACCGTGCGGCGGGGAAACACGTGTTGAGGAACTATTACTCTGCAGCTCAAGGAAATACTCTATTGGAAAGGAATCATAAGAGGGACTGTTACTCTGTACACCTCTAAATTGAGAAACGTGGTTTCTACACCACCAGAGCTCAAGGAAATATTCTAATCAATGAACCGTCAGAGCTCAAGGAAATATCCTAATTGAGGAACTCATTGCATTTGCGACCTACAAATAGAACCTTAAGTCATCAACAGCACAAATCTTTCTTCCTAAACTCAAAAGGACTCTTTAACCCACAAGGACTTTCTTAACCCACAAAACCTAGTGAATTGAACTAAGGACCCTAAACCAACAAGAACTCATTTGAAGTTACAATAAGACTTAAGAGAATCCACAAGGACTTCCTTAACCCACAAAACCTAGTGAATTGAACTAAGAAACTAACAAGAACTCATTTCAACTCACAACAAGACCTAGTGAATCTAACTAAGGACTTTTCAACTTACAAGGATCAAACTCTAGTGAAAACAACTAAGGATCCCATTTTGACAAATGTGCCCCGAATTTGATGTCATCAAAATAATGTAAAAGGTTTTTGGGGAAAAATTATTTCTTCCAGATTCATATGTATTAATCTTTATTGAATTTCAAAATCAAACTTATCAGATTTTAAAATCTATCATCTGCGCTCTTTGAGTATGGGCACAGATCCGCACTGGTAATCCCCCCTTGTAACCAGTAGAGGTGCGAGAGAGGTGAGCCCGCATACCGTCTTATGGGCAGAGGCACGCGTCTGCTATTGTCCAAGGAATGTCTTAATCCTGTTCTTATTCCCCTTTTAGGTTTTCTCTGCTGTTACCACCGTGGACCGGAGGCCTGCAGCTGAAGTTCACTGGATAGCAGTAAGGTCCCGCTTGATGGAAGGAGCTGACCGCTGTAAGTGCTTTGTTGGGGGATTTGGGAAGGTGGTGCGGAATGTCTTTCACTTACCCCCTTGTTCTTTGTTTTGCAGGTGTTGCAAGAGTTCTGAAATGCAACAGGAGCAACTGCTGAAGTCTGCGGTGGAGGCGGAGCCGACGAGCGATTCCAGTCGAATGGCCATACCTATTCGCGGTTCTGGAGAGGATGGGCCTCGGTAAACGCTATATACACCTCTTTCGTGATAACTATGGGAGAGTAGTGGAAACCCTGCGCGACAAGATATCTAGGTGGAAATACCTCCCACTGGCACTGTGGGGTCGGGTCTCCATTGTCAAGATGGTTATTCTACCCAAGCTCCTTATTTGTTCGTAAATATCCCCCTACTACTGCCACAGAGGTTCCTACAGCTGCTGCGAAGCCTAGTCCTAGAGCTTATCTGGGCCGGCAAACCCATGAGAGTAGCCCACACGACACTCACACAGCCGATAGCAGAAGGGGACCTAGCACTACCCGATCTGGAATGCTACTACTGGGCTGCCCATGCCCAATTTCTCGGATCCCTAATGACCCCCAACCTGTTATGGGCCACAGTGATCCAGGTATCACCTATGACCTTGAACATACTACACACCACACACGCAATCTGGAAGAAAACCATGCAAAAATGTGATGTCCCAGTCAGATTTTCGCCTCTCATCCCAGCGAGATTCATCCCAGCAATCCCACTGACCACAGAAAAGGTGTACCTCCAGTGGACCAACAAGCTGCAGACTGACACGCTAAATGACTTATTTGTGAACGGGACGTTCCTAACACCACAGCAAACATGAGAATGGGGCACCGACTCAGCCCTAGACACATTCATATATTTCCGGCTCCGCCATGCCCTCCAATAGTTTTTCCCCCACATGGCCAGTACAGCCACCCGTGTGGCAACTCCTACACAGGGTGAATCAGTCCCAAGGGGAAGGCAAACTAGTATCCATGATTTACAAAAACCTCTTGTCCGATACCGTCACGCAGTCACAGGCCCCAAAACTGAGATGGGAAAAATCGATTAGTGATTCCAGACCAGTACTGGTTGTACATACTGGGGCAAACCCAGAAAGTGTCCCTAAATTCACGCTATAAATGTATACACTGCAATTTCCTCCACCAGGTGTACCACACCCCATCCAAACTCCACAGTCAACGGTCAACTATACCAGCAACGTGCGAACACTGCGGTGCACCCACTTCGGACTTCATACACTTAGCCTGGGAATGCCTGTCCATACATCATTTTTGGGGAGTGCTAGAACGAACCTCCACAATAGTGGGTGACCAAATTGTGCATTGCCCCAAGGTAGCAATGCTGGGTTATACGAAAGATATATCGGCTTCAGTGAGGAGGTTGGCCAGCTTGCTGCTGGTTCTTGCCTGATAGAGAGTCGCCATGACCTGGGGAAAGGGATGTCCCCCCACCATACAACAGGAATCGTATATTCCCGAATATACTTATTCATACATTAATTTATTTAATTATAACACTCTTAAAATGATCACATTACATAAAATTCATAGTTAAACACACAATATATAAAACATCAAAAGAGCTAATCATCTTCTAGGCTCACGCCAATCGGGCTTCCGCTCCCTCCATGGCACGGAAACAGCCCTGCTAGATCTCAAAACCAAAATGGAGGAATTTAAGGATAATGGGAAAACAGCGCTGCTACTCTTACTGGACTTGTCAGCAGCTTTTGATCTGGTGGACCATGCAGCCTTATGCAACCACCTCAAGCTGGCTGCCAACTTCACAGGAGACGCTATAGCATGGGTCCAATCCTTTCTAGCCAACCGGACTATGAGAGTGTTCTCCTCTTCCACTTGTGCTGACCCTATCCAAATCACATGTGGAGTCCCACAGGGTTCCTGTGTCTCACCCACTATGTACAATATCTTCACCAAGCCATTGTTCGACAAGTTGGACAGACTGGGCGTCACCTACACTAATTACGCAGATGACACCCAGATCCTCATACCCCTTTCGGGCAACTATGAAGTGGACTTGGCTCTGGTGAATAAAATTTACATCCTCATTCAAGCATGGATGGCCACACATGGCCTCTGCCTGAACGACGATAAAACTGAAATCCTGCTCCTCGGTTCAGACCTCAAATTATCCAAACTCACCCCGGACTATACCTCATTTAACATTGATAACAATACTATCAAGGTTATGCGCGAGGTCAAAACGTTGGGTTTTTACCTCGACTCAGCTCTCACCCTCAAAAAACAAGTGAACTCCCTTGCCTCCTCAACCACCTACACGTGTAAACTCATCCGTGCCGCCAGACCCTTCCTGTCCAGTGCCAGCTGCCTCACCTTGGCCAATGCCCTTGTCATGTCCAGACTGGACTATTGCAACGCCTTATACTCAGGTGCCAACAAGTCGGTCACTGACAAACTCCAGAGATTACAAAATAACGCTCTTAGAGCAGCTCTGAACATCCCACGCAGAGAACATATCTCCAAACACCGGAGAGAAGCCCATTGGCTAAAAATAAAGGACAGAATCCTACTTAAAACTATTTCCCTCACTTCTAAATGCCTCAACAATCAAGCACCCCCCTACCTAGCGGAAAGAATCAACTGGAGACCCTCTAACCGACTGACGAGATCTGCCAACACCTTCCTACTGGAAGTCCCCAGATTCAAACTTACCACAGCGGGCGGTGCTAGCTTCCCAGTTAGAGCTGCACAATCATGGAACACACTCCCATCCGACCTTAGATGCCCTTTACCCTACACAAGATTCAGATCCTACGCTCTCAAATGGCTGCACAACAATGACATGCTACGACCCTCACCCTAGCGGAAACGGTACAACCTGTTAAAATGTTACTCTTATGCGCTTAACCCTGTTATTTTATATGCATTGTATCACCCACAGTAAGTGACCACTGTTTTGCTGTGTTAGCCTGTGTCAGGCATTGTAACTAAGTTTCGAGTCCTCTTGTACTGCTGCGCCCAGATGCCCACGGGCTCGGAGCGCATTACCAAATAAATAAACAAACAAACAAACAAACTGTACTTCACAAAACACATGAAAATCCCAAATATGGGTTAATTCTGCTGATGTCTAAATTGACTCCGTGTGGAACTCCACACTGGAGTGATTTCTCTTTTAACTAGGTTTTATTGGTACTTGCTCAGTAACCCAGTAACCCAACTTGTACAAGTTTCTGTCCTAGAAACACAGATTAATGTGGGACATTCTTCAGGGGTAGAGTGATATGTGTTTTTTTTCCAAAGGTAATGGTGTTTCCTCCTATCACTTTCTTGCAGCCATAGAATTTCTAAAATTGACTCCCTGTGGAATAAAAACAAAATCTATTACTAAATTTGTACGACTGTTTGTGTCTTATAAATTAGACTACAAACATCGGCACCCTGATCCAAAAAGGGTGTTAGAATATATATATATTTACATACCTTATAAATTGTGGTAATGACTTCCACGACAACGCCAAATCTTTGGTATTGATAAATGCGACTTCCAAATGGTTTAAAGAAGGTCGCTCCAAAACTTCCTTTCAAGTTCTACAAAAACACATAGGGAAAAAAACATTTTTTTCTTTTTCATAGGAGAAAATTCAAGGGCTGGCTTCAGAATGATATAGGAAATTTACATGATCCTATATATTTTTTTATGAAATACCCAAATCTTACTTACCGATCCTTTAATTAGATCGGTGCTCAGGATAAGAATTAGCCTCCATCTTGAAGGATGGTGAGTAAATGGACGGAAAAAACTTCCTGTAGAATCAGAAACACAGGAAAAAGACATGTGGGTCTAGGAATCTATGGATACAAAGTTTTGCTACATGATGTCCATAAATACTTATTTCTGAAACTTTTATTTCAAAGTCTAGATTTCAAATGGAGGGAGTTTTTTACATGTCCCAATGTATATACTTTATGCATTAGGGAAAAAGATTTCAAACTACACCCCAGGTTCTAAGGGTCAAAATAGATGATCTGCCTGCTATTCTATTTATTTTCTAATGGCAGTTTCTCATCACATCAGAGTGTTCACTTCCCCTTACCTTAACAGGGAAAAGAAAGGGAGGAGAGAAAAAATTCCGGCCGCAGAACAGGTTCCAGTTGCATCTGTGCCGTTTTCAAAGGACAAGGGGCCGCCTTTTAAATCCCTAATCCGACGCGGCAGCGTCTCACGTGATGCGATGACGTCACGCGCAACATAGAACGCGCGATGGCGTCATCACGCAACGCGCAATGATGTCATAACGCTCCGCGCGACGCCATACTGGCGTCTGCCCAAATAATTAGGGCAAAAAAACAAAATAAATTGGGAAACAAACGGAGTGAAGTACTCCCTCACTTCCCTAGATCTACTGGGAAAAGTAGAGAGGAGGAGCCTGGTCGTGGAAGAGAAAAACAAAGGAAGAAAAACCAGAGTCTGGACACAACCAGCTTCATAGTGGCCCTTGAAGCCAAATAGTAAAGGTAAAAATACCATTGCAGAGTTTATGAACCCAACCAAAAAACTGTTTTGAAAAAATACATATTATTTGGGAAATTTCTAGAGGGTCACTATTCACTACCCCCCACAGACAGAAGGGGGGGGAAGTTTGACAACGGAATAGTCAACCAAGGGCTAAGTATGACAAATATAGCTGTACATGAACACCATACAGATATGGGAACATAGTCGCCTCATGATCTTCCAAAAAGCTAAGTAACAAGAATGACTGTAGAAAAAAGGAGAAATATTAAGCATTGTGCCACTCTACATTTTCGTTCAAACCCCAAACATGACTTTTTGTTTGGAAAATTAGTTTTTGTTCCAGACTCAAAAGTTTCCTGTTAATCAAATTTTGTGTTTTACCTCTCATGTGTTTTAGAATTGTCCAATTAAAGTCTGTACATTTATGATTTTTTTCCAAAAAGTGCTTAACGAATGGTGCTTGTTCTACCTTGTTCCTAATGCAGCTTTTATGCTCAGTCATTCTTATTTTACACTTGCGACTAGTTTTTCCAATATAGATGTATTGGCACGGGCATTTGATGACATATATAACATTCTCTGTATTACAGTTAGTATGCTCAGTAATGTTCCATTCTTTTTTAAGGCCTAAGTCTATTTTAACAGTTTTTCTGGTCTGTGCACACATGCTACATTGACCACATGGGTGGTGTCCTACTACTGGAGGTAAGTTCCACAATCTTGTCTGCTGTGCCACTTTATTTTCATTGTTTCCAATATCATTCCTCATCACCAGATTGCGTATGGTGGTACTTTTCTTAAATGCTACTAGCGGTTTCATATTTTCCTTTGGCATCACCTTTTTCCAATTTTTGTTGATGATGCCTTTGATCTTATAGGATAAATTGCTATAAGTATTCACGAACACTAAAGGGCTCTCCTTACGTGTCATGTTCTGGTGTAACTGATGATCAAGGAGGGCTTCTCTGTTATTATTGAACGCCCTCTTTGCAGCATCTTTGACCAAACGTTTTGGGTATCCTCGAGTTGTGAGTTTTGTAATCAATTTGTTGGCACCTTCCTCGTATGACTCTCTGGTACTACTGTTTTTCTTAATACGAAGAAATTGATCAAAAGGCAAATTATTTTTCACATGTTGGGCATGATGACTATTAAAATGAAGGAGGGCATTTCTATCTGTCTCTTTGTTGTAAGGTTTAACCAAAAGGGTGCCTTGGTGATGGTATATTGAGATGTCTAGAAAGTTCACCATGTCATTACTCATGTTCATTGTAAATTTGAGGTACCTGTTTTGTTCATTCAGCCATACGGTAAATTGATTGGCCTCTTCTGCGTTACCCTTCCAAATAACTAAAATGTCGTCTATATAGCGTAGCCAACATATTATGTTGTCTTGAAAAGGGTTGAGACTACGATATATGATTGTTTCCTTGAACATGTTAACGTATAAATTTGCTAGATTCGGTGCCATGGCAGCACCCATGGCAGTCCCTTCAATTTGTACATAAAACTGGCCCATGAATTGAAAAAAATTGTTTGTCCAGGCCATCTCCGTACACCATTTTATAAAAGAATTGGAGACAGGATGATCATCTTCTCTTTTGAGGAGGGTTTCTTCTACAACTTCGAGGGTAGCTCGTTGGGGTATATTGGTATATAGAGCTTGTATATCCAGACATAGTAATAGATTAATATCTGGGTTGAACTGACTACCCTCAATTCTAATTATGGCATCAGTAGTGTCTTTCACGTAGCTTTTCATGCTGGATATAAACGGGCGAAGGTAGCAATCCACATACTTGGATAAAGGTTCCAATAATGAATTAATCCCAGAGACTATAGGTCTCCCGGGAGGATTCCTTAAGTTATTATGGATTTTGGGGAGTATATAGAAGATTGGAATTCTGCCATTCTCTCTCACAAGATATTCTCCTTCTTGTTTACTAATAAGTTTTAAATCCACTGCTTTGGTCACTTTATCTCTGATGATCGTAAGTAATTAATTGCTAGGATCACTGTCTATTTTCTTATAGTGGTTAGTATCGGACAGTAGATTCAAGCATTCTTCCACATGTTCATTTTTACTTAGGTTTGAATGGCTGGGGATGCCCATCGATTCCAGAGCACTTACATCTTCCAATACTTTCCTTTCAAATACAATAGATTCAGGAGAGTAAGAGGAAAGGGGGGCACAAAAGGTTGAAGGATTTCTTAGGCCACTACAATTTCCTGAACCATTAAAGGTGTTGTTTTCAAAAAATTCTTTCAGGTGGACTTTTCTCATAAATTGTTGGAACTCCACTCTAAACTCAAAGGGATTATGGTATTTAGATATAACATAATTCAAACCTTTGTTCAACACGAATTTTTCATGTTCAGTTAGTGTGGTAGCAGAAAGATTCACTACCAACCCCTGTGACTCCGGGTCTGCATCCGGTCTGGGGCCCATTGTCTTTGTCCATTGCCTCTTTCTAAAAAAGGCTGCCTTTGGCCATTTCTACCCTGATTGTTACCTCTTGCACCTTTTCCTCTATTAGGTCTATTCTCACCTTCATTACTGTTCCCACTCGATCCGGTTCTACTGTATTCATCATTATCATCAGATCCTGCACTAGAGCTATATGAGGTATTTCTAAAGCGCACTCTACGATTATGTTGTTGGTTGGAATTTTGCCCGGGTTTCAGGTCCCCAAATTTGTAATCTTTGTTGGTATAGATGAACGCTTTCTCATGGGAAAAATTCTGTACGTCTTTCTTCATGCGTTTCACTCGTTCTGTAATAGTTTCCGTTTTGAACTCCTGCATTTCTTTCAAATGTTTATCTAGACTGGTTTTAAAAGCCTCAACTTCAAATTTTTTCTTAATCTCTTCTTCCAATGATTTTAAATCCACTTCTATTTTTTTAGCGGTTTCCTGAGCTGTTTCTATTATTAAGATAAGCCAATCTCGGCCACATTTGTTAGAAATGTAACTCCATTTCAATTTGAAATCATGATTGTCCAAGAATAATCTAGGTTCATTCTTGACAATCAATCCTTGTGGTAACGCCTGATTCTTAACGTATTCTAGCATGATGATAGCATGTAGCTCAGTTCTTATGAGTCTTTTTCTTAATTGTGCGAGTTCGTCCCATTGGTCGTCTTTGATAAGAGTATCTAGGTCTTTGTCCAGACCCATTATTGGTTGAGATTCTATCAATTTCCGTACATATTCATCATTATATGCCAGACATTTTTCTGATTGAGACGCCATCCTATAATACCGTTTTACTTGGTTCAAGTATTAGCCTATGGTTCCTGAAAAAACTTGGAGAGAGGTATACTGGCTAAACACGCCACCGAGACCAAATGGTCTCTAAATATGTTTTTCTCAGACGGCAAAAACCATGTTCTAATGGATCAAATTACACTCTTTACCACATGGATAAGACTAATAGTATATATAACAAAAAAGGGTGTAAACACCGTACAATATACCCACCACTCTGTGGGTATATTGTACGGTGTTTACACCCTTTTTTGTTATATATACTATTAGTCTTATCCATGTGGTAAAGAGTGTAATTTGATCCATTAGAACATGGTTTTTGCCGTCTAAGAAAAACACCCCCCACCATACAACCCTGGCTACAAGATATAGCTTATTGCCAAGACACTGAAACAAACTTTATTAAGACTCTGCCTCTCCACGCAAGACCTCTGGACATTTGGGGTCCTTACATCAATTATTTAATCTCTGCACCAGACTGACACTGTCCGCGGTAGTGACACTTACAGCATCTGAGCCGTTCACTGTCTCGTATCCTCAACGGAAAGACAACGTTGTATTAAATGTTCTCTTATTGTACCTGCTCTAAATTCTTGTATATCACCAGCGGAGGGTGAGGGGGGGATCACCGGGCACACTGTTGGGTTTTGTTGTATCATACCTTAAAATATCAAAAATCAAGTTTATTAAGACTAGAGGCAGTGTCCTTGCCCCACTGCAGCCGTTGCCAGTGGTTGGCACACCATTTGAGAGGGTGGGCATCGACATTGTCGGTCTCCTTGACCCTTCCACTTCAGGTGGAAATCAGTTCATCCTGGTCTTGGTAGATCATGCCACCAGGTACCCTGAGGCTATACCACGTCGGACCGTTACTGCCAAGGTGGTTGCCAGGGCTCTCCTGGGCATTTTCACCAGAGTTGTATTCCCTAAGGAGGTTGTCTCTGAAAGAGGATCCAACTGCATGTTAAGTTTCTTGAAAACCATGTGGAAAGTGTGCGGGGTAACCTACAAGTTCTACAATGGTCTGGTTGAGAGATTTAATAAAACTTTCAAGGGCATGCTAGTTGCTTTGGAAGAGCTCCTAAAGATGAAATGGGATCTCCTCCTGCAATGCCTGCTGTCCACTTACAGAGAGGTACCTCAAGACGGTTTTGGTTTCAGCCCCTTAGAGTTACTCTTTGGACATCCTGTGAGGGGGCCCCTTGCCTTGATCAGAGAAGGTTTGGAAGCCACCCCTCCAGGTCCTTCCAAGCAAGTGGGGACTATGTGTTAGGCCTCAGAAGGAAGATGGCACAGATGATGGGTTAGGCAACAGCAAATCTTAAGGCCAGCCAGGAATTTAACAAATACTGGTATGACCTTAAAACATCACAAGTGGATTGGACTCCACGACAGGAGATCCTTGTGATGGAGCCTACCAAGCCTCGAGCTTTGGCAGATAAGTGGACTGAACCCTTTCGGAAAATCTCCAAGATGGGCAAAGTCAATTATTTGGTTGACATGGGAGTCCCTAGGGTAGCCCCTCAGGTATTCCATGTCAACAGACTCAAGCCTTTCCATAGGCATGCAAAAGTCTCATGTCTCTTGCTGGCCTCAGAGCAAGATGAGGATGAGAGTGAGCCACTTCGCCATTTTCTGCATTGCAACCCTCAGGATGGCTCAGTGGAGGGAGTGCATCTCTCTCCAGATCTGACTCCCGTGCAGCAGAGGGCCTGCCGGCTTTGCTCTAGCTGTATGTGCCTCTGTACTTGGGCGCAGGGCGCGCGATCCGTGGGCAGCAATGTCACAGGATCAATAGAGATCCGTTTGTGATGCGGGGGGAGGGGGAGCTGCTTACTAGGTAAGCGGCCCCCTCCACCCGGCCCCCAAAGCATGGGGGCCCATATATAAAGACCCCTGGGGGCAGACAGGGGACCATCTGCCCCCAGGGGTGGGGGCATAAAAAAAAATTGCTGAGGAAAAAAAAGTGATGGGAAGGGGGAGGGGGTTTTCGGGGCCCTAGACACCAGGGGTTTTTTCAGAAAGGGGAGATTCTCCCCTTTCCAAGGACACCCTGTGTGACAGCATTGCTGCCCGCGGATTGGGCGCAGGGCGCTCGATGCGTGGGCAGCAATGGCCACTAGACACCAGGGATTTGAATACGGGGGGGAGGTTGGGGCTGCTTACAGTAAGCAGCCCTCGCCCCATCCCCAGCCCCCAAAGCATGGGGGGCCGGGGATGGGGCGAGGGCACATATATAATGACCCCTGGGGCAGACAGGTGACCATCTGCCCCCAGGGGTGGGGGCATAAAAAAAAGAAATGACAACATAAAAATATGTGATGGGAAGGGGGAGAGGGTTTGGGGGCCCTAGTCAGCAGAGAGTTTTTCGGAAATGGTGTTGGAAAGGGGAGATTCTCCCCTTTCCAACGACACCCTGCGGGCAGCAATGCACGCTAGACACCAGGGATTTCTTTGAATGTGGGGGGAGGTGGGGGCTGCTTACAGTAAGCAGCCCTCGCCCCATCCCCAGCCCCCAAAGTATGGGGGCACATATATAATGACCCCTGGGGGCAGACAGGTGACCATCTGCCCCCAGGGGTGGGGGCATAAAAAAAAGAAATGACAACATAAAAATATGTGATGGGAAGGGGGAGAGGGTTTGGGGGCCCTAGCCACCAGGGAGTTTTTTGGAAATGGTGTCGTTGGAAAGGGGAGATTTTCCCCTTTCCAACAACACCCTGTGTGACAGCATTGCTGCCCGCGGATTGGGCACTGGGCGCTCGATGCGCGGGCAGCATTGAACACTAGACACCAGGGATGTCTTTGAATGCGGGGAGGAGGTGGTGGGGGCTGCTTACAGTAAGCAGCCCTCATCCCCCCCGGCCCCCAAAGCATGGGAGCACATATGTGTACAACCCTGGGGGCAGATGGCTGATCATCAAAATAAAAAAATGAAAAGCACAAAAAACAAAAGGGAATTTTGGGTGGGAGTGGGAGGGCCACTAGCCACCAGGGATATATTTGACAGAAAAGGAGGGTAGCCCTGTCACCCTCACCCCAAGGGGAAATGGGGGCACCCCTTGTGGCCCTTCCTGGGGGCAGATATCTGCTCCTAGGAAGGGGCATCTGACCCCATGGAGGGCATTTGGTGTGGGGGGGGTAGAGGGTCACCATCCATTACATTAGAAAATTACCTGGCGGTTTAGGGTGCCCCTCAGCCCGCCCTAAAGTGTAGAGTACCTTTTCCATTTTTTTTCTTTGTTTACAAAACTTGCCTTGGTGCAGAGGGGCACATTGGTGTGCCAATCTGGTGCCGGGGTGCCCAAACCTTACTGCCCCACCCACTGGGGGGCCTGTCCCACCATTTTTGGGGGCCCTCCCCCCCACCCCAAATGGAGGGGGGTGTACCTCACGCAGCTGTTTGTAGGAGGCCGAGGGAGGCCTGCATTAGGTGACCCTGCCACCCATTTGGGGTGAGGGAGGAAGAGGGCCCCCAAAAATGGTGGGACAGGCCCCCCAGTGGGTGGGACAGTAAGGTTTGGGCACAGCGGGGCCAGATTGGCACATCAATGTGCCTCTCTGCACCAAGGGGAGTTGGGTTACCAAAGAAAGAAAATGATGGAATGCTTTTTAGGGGGGGCGTTGGGGCACCCAAAAGGGTCCGGGAATTTTCTAATGGGATGGGGCGTTGACCCCCTCACCCCCACCCGCAATGGAGTGGGTGTCATGTCATGCAGCCCTCCCTGGGACCAGATATCTGCTCCTAGGAAGGTACGCCTGACCCCAGGGAACAGTGCAGGACAACCCCCCCCCTTATCTGTCCCCGGGGAGGGCTACATTTTGCTGGTGTGACCGTAGGTAACACATGTTTTTGTTTTGTTTACAGCTTTTTCTATCCGAGCAGCTGCAACGTTATGTGAGTACTGTTTTTTATTATTCTATGGTTAGGGCCCAGTGTCAGTGGGGTGGGTGAGACTGGGGCTGGATTGTTGGTGGTGTGGGTGGGAATGGCCCGTCTGGGCAGATCACCTCCAACTGTCCTGGAGTTGCGGCTGGGCTGCATTACAGCTTTTCCCTTCGGGGAGGTATTGACACACTGCCGAGACTCCTTGATGGGGAGAAGCTGTAACGCAGGGCAGCCAGGGCTCCAGCAAAGTCGGCGGTAATATCCCTGGCCTTGGGCACCCTTCTCCCATGTGGGTCTTTGCTGGGGGTTCTGAGTAATAAATTCTGGGCCGATTTGCATAAGTCAGACCTCTGTGGATTCCCACGGGTGTTCTCTTTTGGGAAATGCATGGGTTTCCCTGTTTCCCTTGCTGGCTTCGACACCCTAGGCCCAAATCTGTAGGTTGTCCACATGAACAAAATGGTCAGTGGCGAAAGGCTTGGGGTTACCAGTGGGTTACCCTTTTCCTTTTGCGCCCCCGGTTAGTGCACCCACACATGTGAAGTACCGTTTTCATCGGGACACGTGTGGGGATGCGGGAAGGTAGGCCATGTGTTGTTGGCGGTGTGTTTCTGTCATGAATAAAGCTTCAGGCTCAAGAAGATTTGTGGCCCCCTTTGTTGTTCGCAAGAGAAGCCGTGCTCCGACAGGTTCTGGCCCTTTAAGACGAAGATTACCAGGCGCATGGAAGTTGGCTTGGCAACGCTGGCGTCCTGTCGTTTCTTCATTGCCCCGCCTCCGGCGTGCTGCTAGCGTGTTCACGTGATCACTATGCGCTCACGTGATTGTTTAAATAGCACCGCCGGGAATCACTCGGTGCTTCTGAACTTCCTGGTTTCCAGTGGCGTTACTTTGTATCATTGAATCTTGTGTACCTTCCCTCCCTTTCCCCGCCCATCTTGGAACTGCCTTCCTGTGTATCAGATTTCGGACTGTCCCTGGATATTGCCTGTCTTCTGCCACCTTGATATTTGAACTTTGTTTGATCCATTCATTGTACTGCTTTGACCTCGGAACGTCCACGGATTTCGAACTAGCCTACGTTTGTTTGCCTTTTGGATTGCTACAGACTTCCTTTGAACTGCCTTGGTTTACGGATACTTTGGATTTTGGTTCTGGATCTTCCTTTTGGATTTAAAACTTTGTGTGTACTTTGAACTTGAGACTGCCAGTGAGTCCTGCTTAAGCGTCCTCGTTCCGTCGGGGTAGTTTCTGTTTGGATTCTATGCATTCCTCTACAGACCCTCGAATCATCATTGCCTCAACTGCTCTACTACAGCTTCCTTCACGGTAAGGGTGTCTTTTGAGTTTCCTTTTTTGTAGTCATTAGCCTGTCAATTCCAGTAGCTAGCATTTATTGTCTCATTTTCTTATCCACAGGGGTAAACTGGTAGATTGGCTTGTACATTTCTTTGGGTTTGACAGTGTTTAACTCAAAGGTCAGTGTTCCTCTAGTCTTTGTTCACACTGTATTACTGTTACGGATTGTGGATAACCTACGTCACTTTCCTTAAAGTCGCTTCCAGTCTACCTATACTCCTGTGTTGGAGCACCTTATCCTGAGTACTGCAGCCATCCTGGTCTTCGTTTGGCATCCTATCTTTTGGCTACTAGATCGCACTGGTTGTTCACTATCAGCCAGCAGGGTATAATAGTCAGAAGAATTCTTCGGCTACACTACGAGGGCAATTTTCTCCTGACAGATTCAGAAGCCTTTAATAATGGATGCCAGCGATTCCTTGACAGCTATTCTCCAGCTTGTGGCTGAATTACGTACTGATATGGCTGCTGCCCACTCCGCCACTGAAAGGCGTATTGATCAGCTTCTAGCTGGTTTACAACCCGGTGGTGCTTTGATACCCCCTCCTGCAGTGCCCTCGGATTCCGGTTTGTCTCAGCCGCAGCAGGAGGCGGGCCCGATATATATGATGGCCCAATTTCCATTGGCTCCACCGGAGCGGTTTATGGGGGATCCTAAATCTTATAGGACTTTCCTAAACCAGTGTAGGTTGCATTTTCTTTGCAGGCCTGCTTCATTTCCGGACTCCACAACAAAAGCGGCCTTTTTGTTGTCACACTTGGGTGGTACTGCAGCAGCTTGGGCAAATCCCTTGCTTGAGGAAGGGAGTCATTTGTTATACAATTGTGACACATTAATAGAGGCAATGAGTCATGTATTTGACACGCGGTATGCCACACAGGCTACCGATTTGGAATTGCTTGGATTACAACAAGGGAATACACCCCTCCTGACTTATGTAGCTAAGTTTAAACAGTTTATAGCAGAAACTGGTTGGCCAGAGGACAAGAAAGCCTCTCTGTTTTATAAGGGACTTTCCGATCCCCTAAAGGACACGCTAGCTACTGTCCCAGTGATACCTACGGCCTTTCCTGAGTTATTGGACCTTGTCTTACAGGTTGACTCCCGACAGGCAGAAAGGAGAGGGGAGAAGAGACTAGTCCAACCCACCTCTTCCTCTGTTCATGTCTCTGCTCCCAATACGGTAGAACCTATGCAGATTGGAGCCGTTCGGGGGCCAATATCACCTGAGACAAGGGAACACCGGAGAAAGAATGGACTCTGTTTCTACTGTGGGGCTTCTGATCACTTGCTCCGCTCATGCCCCAAGAAACACAACAAGAAACAGGGAAACGCGAAAGCCCGACAATAATTGGAGTCCAGTTTTCGGGTGGTGTTTCTCTGGACTCCAACGGTCAGGTTCACTACGGTGTGTCGGTGGCTCTTTCTGTTGAGGACGGTGAGGAATGGTTCGTTACGGTGGTTCTGGATTCCTGGGCGACAGGTAACTATGTGGATGATGCGCTGGCTAGAAGACTGGGGTTACCAGTTGTCCTGAAATCATGTCCGGAGATCGTGAAGGCGGTCGATGGTTCATCCTTAGTGTCTGGCATGGTAACGGAAAGCACTGCCATCTTGATTATGAAGATGGAAGACGGGCATACCGAAACTATCACATTCGACCTGATAGCCGCCCCCCAGTTCGGGTTTATCCTTGGCCTTCCCTGGTTACAGTTGCATAACCCAGTGGTGGATTGGAAGTCCGGGATGGTGTGCTTTCCTTCAGAATTCTGTGCTAAAAACTGGCAAGTGATAAATCAGGAGTCTGTAACAATAAGTTGTGCGCTTTTGGACACGGCTTCTGTTGTAGGTGCGGTAGGTAAAACACAGCTTCCTGACGAATATGAGGACTACCAGGATGTCTTTGATGAAGGGGGTGCTGATGTTTTGCCACCACACAGACCATATGACTGCCCTATTGAGTTAATTCCGGGGGCTAAAATCCCCTCCGGGCGCATATATTCATTGACTCCTAAGGAAGATCAGGTTTTGAAGTCCTACATTGACAGATCTCTAGCATCTGGTTTCATATGCCCTTCACGATCCCCGGCGGCCTCCCCCTTGTTCTTTGTGCCCAAGCGGGAGGGAGATCTCCGCCCGTGTATCGATTATCGTGCTTTGAATTCCATCACTATTAGGAATCAGTACCCCATTCCGCTGATTTCTGTTTTGCTGGATCAACTAGGTTCAGCTAAGATTTTCACCAAACTTGATCTAAGAGGGGCATATAATTTGGTGAGAATACGTGAGGGGGATGAGTGGAAAACCGCCTTCAAGACCAAGTATGGTCTCTTTGAATATAGGGTCATGCCCTTTGGCCTTTTCAATGCCCCAGCCACATTTCAGTACTTTGTTAATGAAATATTCCACGATATGATGGATCGATACTTGATTGTGTATCTTGATGATATCCTGATCTTTTCACCGTCTTATTCTACGCATGTTGACCATGTTTCGGCTGTACTGCAACGGCTTCGGGAAAACCACCTTTATGCTAAGTTGGCGAAGTGTGTTTTCCACGTAAACGAGGTGGAGTTCCTAGGCTACAACATCACCAATAAGGGGGTGGAAATGAGCCGAGCTAAAGTAGCCGCAGTGTTGGATTGGCCAACACCTGTTAACTTAAAGACCTTGCACGTTCCTTGGATTTGCCAATTTTTATCGCCGCTTCATCCAGGACTTCTCTGCAATTGTGAGCCCTCTTACTGCTCTGACCAGTTCGAAGCACTCATTTCTTTGGAATGAGGAGCCACAGAACGCCTTTGAGGCTTTGAAGACTGCTTTCACGACCGCCCCTGTACTCCAACATCCGGATCCGACCTCACCGTTTGTGGTTGAAGCTGATGCTTCTGAGGTGGCGATTGAGGCTGTATTATCCCAGTATTGTTCAGACACTAGTGGTCTACATCCTGTGGCTTATCATTCCAGGAAGCTCACCTCTTATGAGCGTAATTACACTATAACAGAGAGAGAGCTGTTGGCGGTCAGAGACGCCTTTTTGGTTTGGCGGCATCATCTATTAGGCACTTCAGAGCCGGTCCAGGTCTTTACGGATCATAGAAACCTCCTGGCTCTCCAGTCAGTAAAATGCATGACAGCACGTCATGCTCGATGGCATGAGTTCTTTTCGGCATTTAACTTTACCATCACTTACCGCCCTGGTTCCCAGAATTCTAAGGCGAATGCCCTTTCCCGCCTGCACAGTCCCTCTGGTCCCGGCAGTCTTGATGGGGTCCCGATTTTGCCCACTCAGGTGGTGTGTGGATGTACCTTGCAGCCATCTTTGAGGGAAACTCTGAAGAACTGGGTTAAGGACTCGCCTTCTGAAATAAACACGCTGGGACTTGAAATAGTGCATCAAATACCCTATAAACTGGGAAAGGTCTACTTACCTGATTCATCCACCCGGAATATCGCCATGCAATGGTGCCACGATTCATCTTTGGCTGCCCATCCGGGTGTTAGAAAGACTCTGGATCTCTTAAAGAGGTGGTGCTTTTGGCCTTCTCTAGATAAGGATGTGGCCTCATATTTGGCAACATGTGCGGTGTGTGCTCAGTGTAAACAGACTTTGGGTAAGCCCATCGGCCTATTACAACCAATGCCCATCCCTGATCATCCTTGGGCAGTTATCTCGATGGACTTTGTTGTAGAGTTACCGCGGGTGGATGGTTTTGACACTATTTGGGTGGTCATAGACTACTTCACTAAATATGCTCTGTTTGTACCATGACGTGGCATTCCTAGTGCTCCTACGTTAGCCGACCTGTTTTTGAAACACGTGTTCAGGTTATTCGGCTTACCTTCTGTTGTGGTCACTGATCGTGGTCCACAATTTACATCTCGTTTTTGGAGGGCTTTGACTTCTTCACTCGGGATTGACGGGAGGTATTCCAGTGCCTACCACCCTCAGATGGATGGGCAGACCGAGCGACTAAATGCCACCATGGAGCAATACCTCTGTTGTCTGACCTGCCTCTCCCAGGATACCTGGGTCTCTATGTTGGCTTTTGCTGAATTCGCCTACAACAATTCATTACATTCAACTACCCAAGTGTCTCCGCTCTACGCATTGTATGGCTAGCATCCCCGTTCTTTGCCACGATCTCCAGAGATACCAGTGCGTAACCCGGCCACAGAGGCCTGTATTAGAAACCTGTCAGAGATCCGAGCACAGGTGCAGAAACCTCTACAAGAGGCGCGCCTGCGCACCAAGGCCTTTGCTGATGCTAAGCGCACGCCTGCTCCGGTTTACCGTCCTGGTATGCGGGTGTGGCTATCGACCCAGAATCTGCGTCTTCCTGGACAGAAGCTCTTGTTGCCGCGGTTTGTGGGGCCATATGTTGTGCAGCGGGTTATTAATGTTGCGGCCGTCCGCTTGACCCTTCTGGACGCTTGGAAAATACACCCTGTGTTCCACGTTTTGTTGCTGAAACCTTGTCATCCGGATGCCTGGCTGCCCTCTCGGCCATTACCCGTTCGGGTTCGGGGCACGGATGAGTATGAGGTTTGTAAAGTGTTGGACACCAAGGTCTGTGGTGGTAGGAGGTTCTATCTCATAGACTGGAAGGGATACGGTCCAGAAGATCGCACTTGGGAACCCGCTGTGAACGTCCGTGCCCCGGCTCTGGTTTCGCAGTTCTGGGCTTCTCGTAGGGTGATGGCCCCTTTGAGGGAGGAATCTGTCATGAATAAAGCTTCAGGCTCAAGAAGATTTGTGGCCCCCTTTGTTGTTCGCAAGAGAAGCCGTGCTCTGACAGGTTCTGGCCCTTTAAAACGAGGATTACCAGGCGCATGGAAGTTGGCTTGGCAACGCTGGCGTCCTGTCGTTTTCTTCATTGCCCCGCCTCCGGCGTGCTGCTAGCGTGTTCACGTGATCACTATGCGCTCACGTGATTGTTTAAATAGCACTGCCGGGAATCACTCGGTGCTTCTGAACTTCCTGGTTTCCAGTGGCGTTACTTTGTACCATTGAATCTTGTGTACCTTCCCTCCCTTTCCCCGCCCATCTCGGAACTGCCTTCCTGTGTATCGGATTTCGGACTGTCCCTGGATATTGCCTGTCTTCTGCCACCTTGATGTTTGAACTTTGTTTGATCCATTCATTGTACTGCTTTGACCTCGGAACGTCCACGGATTTCGAACTAGCCTACGTTTGTTTGCCTTTTGGATTGCTACGGACTTCCTTTGAACTGCCTTGGTTTACGGATACTTTGGATTTTGGTTCTGGATCTTCCTTTTGGATTTAAAACTTTGTGTGTACTTTGAACTTGAGACTGCCAGTGAGTCCTGCTTAGGTGTCCTCTTTCCGTCGGGGTAGTTTCTGTTTGGATTCTCTGCATTCCTCTACGGACCCTCAAATCATCATTGCCTCAACTGCTCTAGTACAGCTTCCTTCACGGTAAGGGTGTCTTTTGAGTTTCCTTTTTTGTAATCATTAGCCTGTCAATTCCAGTAGCTAGCATTTATTGACTCATTTTCTTATCCACAGGGGTAAACTGGTAGATTGGCTGGTACATTTCTTTGGGTTTGACAGTGTTTAATTCAAAGGTCAGTGTTCCTCTATTTTTTGTTCACAATGTATTACTGTTACGGATTGTGGATAACTTACGTCACTTTCCTTACAGTCGCTTCCAGTCTACCTATACTCCTGTGTCGGCGCACCTTATCCTGAGTACTGCAGCCATCCTGGGCTTCGTTTGGCATCCTATCTTTTGGCTACTAGATCGCACTGGTTGTTCACTATCAGCCAGCGGGGTATAATAGTCAGAAGAATTCTTCGGCTACACTACGAGGGCAATTTTCCCCTGACAGTTTCGGTGGGCGGCCAGAGCGAAATGTCTGAGAATTGTCTTCATTCCAGCCAATTTCAGAGACATTTCCCTGTGTCCACTCACCGAAACACGTCGCCAACAACAGATGTCATACCTTCTCGCGTTTCCATAGGTGTCTCTGTAAAGACTGGTAGGGGGTGTCTGTACTTCCGCTCTCTATATGGTAGAGGAGAGGCACAGAGGACCCCAGCCAAGATTCACAATTATTGGTACGTGGTCGAGCAATCAAGGCCTAGCTTCTCAGGAGGTGATGCAGGCTGGTTCTTAAGTACAGTGTAGTCCCCGAACCCTCACAAAGGAATGTCTACACACCGTATTACTGAAAACACAGTCTTTATATAATTAATATTCAAGGGTATGTACACGATCACAATAAAGCACTTTGTACTCGGAAGTCAATAATGATAAATATATACAATTCTGAAGTGGTACCACTAATGTTATTAAATATCATTAAAGTGCATCAACTGTACGGTTAAAATGTCACACAGATTAATAACGAGGAAACCAGCAATAGAGATAGGCAGGAATGCAAGGTGGTTGAAATAGTAGGCAGAATGCTGGCCCCGTTACCTAGACACAGTTCTGTGTGGAGATCCCCCCCCACCTGGGCAACCTGTAAATAAAGATATATAGCACAAGCCCAGTCCATATGTTCAATAGTCTTACTTCCTCCTATTAAGGTTTTACCCCCCCAATGTACCTGGTGGAGTAGAGTTCTCCGACGATGCGTCGACCGATCCTTCTTGAGTGACTCCCTTTAAGGCAGGAGCCACGGATCGTCGAGAAGTGTCGGGGAACTCGGCGTTCGGTGTCGGGGAATCAACGGTCCTTCTTGAGTGCCCTCCCTTTAAGGCGTGAGTCACGGGTAGTCGAACGTCTGACGGTGAACAGGTTGAACTACGGCAGTGAAGTGGCAGCTGCATTCCTAGCGGTGCTCGTCGACAACAGAGCGTTGGCGTCCTGCAAGGAAGAGGCGTGCGGGGCACCTCGGTGACGATAGTTCTGGACCGCAAAGAGATAATGAAGAACTGTGGCCCAGCAAGGGCGTCGAGTCGTCGGCGTCTCTATGGTCTTTAGGTGGCGGGAAACCCACCGGTGGATGCTCCTCGGCGCGTCGACGGTCGGGCCTTCTCCAGCGGGAGACAAGCGGATGACGATGCAGGTGAGAGCGTCCGATGATCAATTGTGAGTTCTTAGGCAAATGGGAGCACGGCGGCTCCGGTCGGAGACGGCGGTCGTCGACAGTGGCAGACAACAGTCCGAGTGCTTCTCCTTGGAGTTCCGCAGCAGTCCCTGTATCGGGTCGGCAGCCTGTCGAAGGTCTGTCTACCAGGGAACGTTGGTAAAGATCAGCTGTGCACAATGGTCCCTCGTAGCTCGGGAAGAGTGCGCCTTACCAGGTCCTCTCTGGGTCAGTCCTTGGAGGCACAGCAGCTTTCAGATTGTGAAGGAGAGCAACAGCAATTCTTCTCGTCCAGCAGGGCTTCAAGGTCAAGCGTCAGTTACTCCAGTTACTCGTCAGAGTGGACTTCAGCTTCTGAACACGATTCCTAGCAGTGAGAGGTCCCCAGATATACTGTTCATCTCCCATTCATTCCGCTGGGTCACACTCAAGCATCCAATCACAACTACGGGCATTTATGCAGGCAGGCAGCCAATCAGGCACACAAGGTTTTCAGGCCATTCACTTCTCTCCAGACACTCACAACAAGTTATGTGTATTGGGACAAGTACCGAGCCATTCAACAATCCAAACTGCATTCATACCGGTTTCGGGCAGGGCTGTCTCAGTCATTGTGTCAACCACCAGATACTAGACATCCACAACACAGAATGCATATTTGTCACACACTCTATTCACCCGAGTCCCACCCACAGGAGGTACCCACAACATACATCACCGGGAAGGCTCCAGCTAGTCTGGCCGGGCCTTCACAACAACACCATATATGGCATTTCCACCCAACAGCCAGTCAGGGGGAAGGGACAGAGTCAGGGCTTTCCAGGACTTTGGCAAAACAAGGTAATGGGTAATAGAAAGCAAGAGGCCACCGGGACCATCTTGTTTTCGATCAGGAATCAAATGATCCCAACGGCAGGGCCGGGTATCCCAAAATGGAGGATACTCCGCGCACCTGTCAAATTCAGCATGGAGCTGCCACCAGCCCATACCCTGCTCTGTGGGCCACCCACAGGTGCTCAAAAACATACACTAGGGGCACAGTGTTGTACCCCACCCATGGGTGCAATAAGGGTATCCCACGGGTCCGTTCACCAAACCAAAAGAGTGAGAGCTGCACCGCCAGGAGTCCCACATGAACTCCTGTGCGGAAAACACGACAGAACACACGATAAAAAGCAGTAAAGGACAAGGATACGGACTCCCTGTCCCTCCGATGCATTTCCAGCATCACAGTCGCCCCCCCCAGACTGAGGTGAGGGTGCCTAATCTCCCACGGGATAGACACCCTCATCCAGACGGTCAACATACCTTCTGGAAAGGCCATCTGCATTATCGTGACTCTTCCCTGGTCTGTGCTCTATGGCGAAGTCTAGCCCTTGCAGGCTAATGGACCACCTGAACAGTTTCCGGTTTTCACCCTTCATCTGCATAAGCCACTTCAGGGGCTTATGATCTGTTTGGACCTTGAAGGTAGACCCCGTAATGTAGGGCCTTGTCAGGGGTTTTGACCCGTGTTCGAGCTATTATGCTGCAACATTTGGTGCTGTGGGCTTAGAAAATCCAAGATGGCGGAAAAGCCCACATTGCGCCAGAATCCAGGAAAACCGCGCAGTTTTGGCACACACCCAAAATGTTCCCCTGACCTGCCAGCCTCCAGTGCGAGCGTGATGGGCCAGGAGTGCCATGGGTGAAATGTGTGCCAAAGGAAAAACAGCAGTGCTCAGAAAGCGCTTTGAAATCGCCTTTGTTTCTCTGAAATGCAAGCTAAAAATGCCTATTTTAAACATTGCAAGATATTCAAAAATCTCAATGAACACCAGCAGACATTTGGCAGAAGGTAGACTTGTGTGCATACAAAATCTGGAAAGAGAAAGAGCCCAAAACAATGTTTATAACAAAACTGGCTGAGCTGTGAATGTTAGCAGCTGAAGTGAAATTGGACTGAAAGACACTAAAATCTAAATGTTTAAAATAAATGAGTGACTTCCTTTTGAGTGTCGCATAGGTTGCAATTGTTTAAATGTCATAGGTTTGAACTTAGAATCAGTGTTCTAGCTGCATGTGTAAAAATTGCAAGTTTGGTTTGAATGTAGAAAACTGGGAACCAAAGTGACATTTGGCTGAAGCCTGTCTTGAAGAGAGTGAATTCTGCCCGGCAACTACCCCCGGCAGGAGTTGAAACTTGATCAGCAGCTGTGTTCCCAGGCCTGGCTGCATTCTGCTGCCCCTGCCAAAAGGAAATTACACCTCTCTGATTGAATTAGGGGAGTGGCACCTGGGGACTGCAGGAAACTAAACAAAGCACTGTCCTTAGCCCAGGCAAATGTTAAATTAGGGGGGTCGTAAATGGATTCCTCTTGGAAGGAAACGGGGAGGGGCATTGCATCTGTGAGCAAGCTGAGCTTGGGGGAAGTGGATAAACCAGAAATTCCACCATGTGCTTTGGAAAACCACACCCCTCGGGGCCAGAGCATAATTTTAAAAAGATGGATAATTCATAGTGCGGACTTGTAAAAATTATATAAATAACATCATCATTCTTGTGATTTTCCTGTGCACATTTTAAGAGGTGTTAGAACTCTGTACCATGTTGTGAGGCAAAACCCCATGAATTATGGAGATTGCAGACACGGGGTTCACGCTAGAGAAATGAAAAGTTACTGGAATATGTGTAGAAAGGCGGTGTACATGTGTGCCATTTTTGGTAAACGTCCGATATTGGTAAACCAACTAAAAACGAAAATAAGTTGTCATTTTTGAATGCAAACTCTTAGAAACATCAGCGTTGGAACAGAATGTACCATAAGTAATCTGTAATATGTATATGTAATGTCAACCACTTGTGTATCTGGGAAATATGTATTTGGATCAGAAATAGATTTGTGTGCAATTTGACAAGGGGAGGATCCTCTGACCATAAACCTACCTCATCACTCTGACTCACGACTCAGTTCCCCCTATCAAGGGAGAAAGGAGAACTGGGCCAATGATAAGTTGAGAGGGGCAGGCTCAGTTATGCTAAGCACATACCCACTTTCTAAAGACATAAAAAGAGCCACTGGAAGCCAGACAGGGACATTCACTTTCCACTTTCTTGCGGGACACTTTGCCGGGAGACTCCAGACTTCAAATCCATCAATCTCCAGAGACCAGAACTTAACTCCAGAACTTGTAGCAGAGAGGCCTGAATCCACAAGCTCATCAGCAGGCCTCCAAATCATTTGAAAACTGTTCAACAGCCGGGCGAGCTGTTTGAATTCTTTGCCAAGAACTTTTGCCAGAACCGGTAGCAGGCCCAGAAGGCAGAATTATCCAGAGAGACCAGAGATCCAGAGAGACCAGACCCAGACCAGATCGCTGAAAGCTGTCCCAGATCGCTGTGCGCAGAACCAGTACCAAGTGGCGAGAGAACCGCAGCCAATCCTGACCCGATCTGTGACGAAGTCGCATTCCTGTCCAAAATATAGTGGGAGTACTCAGCCAGAACTGTGCAAACCCAATCTCTTAGTTTAAAATAATCTAATTCAAACTATTTTAACCTATTGAGAACTGCATCCTAGAAATCGTGTCATTCTGTCATTCTAAAGCTGCAAAACTGTCATTTGTCGTTCTGAGCTTTATTTTAATTTCGAGGATCTACCAACACAAAATCGTCCATATCTCCGGAACCGTTTGTCCTAGGAACGAAATTCCTAGGACAATAGGAATAGCTTATAGAATAGGATTCTAAGCTTTCCAAGAAGCTCTAAATCGACTTGCTACTCCTTATAGTTCCTTCGTAATTGCGCTCGACGCACGCGACTAAATTGCCGCAATTTGAAATTTTGCTTCATCTCAGCCACGTGTAAAAATATTTGTCTTTTGTTTCCTTTGCTGAAATTCGTTTGCAACCTGACAATCATTCATAGAGCATTGCTAAGGTGATCCTGAACTGATTTAAAGTATCTCTCACTCACCCTGAACCTCTAGAGGGAATTAAAATCATTTTTAGCCTATTTTTCCCCTCTTTGCTTACCACATTTAAAGTACTTTGCCTGTGTTTAAAATCATCCTTGTGATCTAAGCTTGCTAGGGGGAAACTGAATTCGGATTGTACTGTGATTGTATTCCTGAAGACTGTGTGTGTTACTTCCACCTTCTTACATTGCATAGAGGGGAGGGTGAATTGCCAAAAGGGGAAAAGTGATTATATTATGTTTTGCTGAAATCATATCAAGTTTATTCCTGTGTTGCTTCTTTTCCGCCATGCATTTCCTTGTACCATATAAAGCATTCTCAGCTACCTTATCCTCTATACTACTCCTAAGTAATTAAACCAGTGTGCTAGTATAACATCATCCATTGTTGATCACTCACTGTCATATGTCTAAGTGTGATATCAAATATTAATTTATTATAAAAGTGTGATATATATCTATTGTTTAATTTTTCAAATAAACCTTTTTAATTTGCAAAACAAACCCACTTCTTGGCTCAGTGGGGTCAGGGGAATTCAAAGAGAGGGGCGTGATACAAGGGTTCATCATCCAGAGTATAACGTGTGGTAAAAATATATAAATAAGGGCTTCCCTTGAGCCATCCCAGACAAGGCACTGACCTAGTGGAAATGCTTGATTGGAGTCATTAACAGCCTAAAACGCCTAAGGCTCCAAACTATACTAAAATATTCCTTTTCAACAGTAGCCCACCTAAGTTCTCTACCCTTGAGTTGTCTACTGATGAATATGATAGGATGTTCTCTCCCTTTGTCATCTAACTGGGACAAGACAGCTCCAATTCCGGTGTCGCAGGCATCAGTCTGGACGATAAAGGGTCGGCTGTAGTCAGGCGCACACAACACAGGTGCCCAACACAGACTTTCTTTCAAGCCATCAAAGGCCCTCTGACAGTCTTCAGTCCAAATGACCTTCCTAGGCTGCTTGGGTGAAGTCAGAGCTGTCAGTGGTGCAGCTATGGTTCAATAGTCCGCCATGAAATTGCGAGAATACCCAGTGAGGCCCAAAAAGGCTCTCACCTGGGTTTGAGTAGTGGGAGTCTCCCAGTCCTCTACATCCTGTACCTTACTGGGGAGAGGTTGGATTTGACCCCCTCCTACCTCATGACCAAGATACGTGACTTTCCCCTGAGCTATCTGGCACTTGGTGGCCTTGATAGTGAGGTTAGCCCTCTTTAAGGCCTGCAACACTCTACCCAGATGTGTCAAGTGCTCTTCCCAAGTGGAACTGTAGACGGCAATGTCGTCTAAATAAGCCACACAAAAGGCTTCCAGCCCACTGAGATCATGATTGACCAATCTCTGGAAGGTGGCAGGGGCATTCCTTAACCCAAAAGGCATGACCCTAAACTGGTAGAGTCCCTCTGGTGTTGAGAACCCCGTCTTTTCCTTGGCATGGTCCGTCAGAGCTATTTGCCAATAGCCTGAGGTGAGGTCAAAGGTGCTCACAAATTTGGCAGCACCTATGGTGTCCACGAGCTCATCAGCCCTGGGCAATGGGTGCATGTCAGTTTTGGTGACGGCATTGACTCCTCGGTAGTCCACACAGAACCTCCAATCCTTGGTACCTGCCTGGGAACTTGCCTTGGGGACAAGGACCACGGGACTGGACCAGGGACTGGTTGAGGGTTCAATAACACCCAGATCCAACATCTTGGCGACCTCAGCCTGGATGTGGTTCTTAACCGTATCTGACATTCGGTAGCTCCTGCTCTTGACAGGCACGCTGTCACCAGTGTCAATCCCGTGCTTACACCACGGTGTAAGGCCTGGCGTCAGCGAAAACAGAGAGGCATACTGCTGGAGCAAAGTCCTGCAGGCCCTCTGCTGCTTGGTTGTCAATTCTGGAGAGAGCTGCACTCCCTCCACTGAGCCATCCTGAGTGTTGCTATGCAGCAAATCAGGAAGGGGCTCACTCTCATCCTCTTCTTGCTCTGAAGCTAGCAACAGACATGAGACTTCTGCTCGTCTGTGGAAAGGCTTGAGCCTATTGACATGGAATACCTGAGGGGCTACCCCTGGGATTCCCATGTCAACCAGATAATTGACCTCGCCCATCTTGGAGATTATCCTGAAGGGTCCAGTCCATTTATCTGCCAATGCCCGAGGCTTGGTAGGCTCCATCACGAGGACCTCCTATCCCAGAGTCCAATCCACTTGTGATGCTTTAAGGTCATGCCAATATTTGTTCAATTCCTGGCTGGCCTTGAGATTCGCCGTTGCTTGACCCATCATCTGTGTCATCCTCCATCTGAGGCCTAACACATAGTCCCCCACTTGCTTGGTGGGACCGGGATGGGTGGCTTCCAAACCTTCTCTGATCAAGGCGAGGGGCCCCCTCACGGGATGTCCAAAGAGTAACTCAAAGGGGCCGAAACCAACGCCTTCTTGAGGTACCTCTCTGTGAGCAAACAGCAAGCATGGCAGGATGTGATCCCATTTCCTCCTTAGGGGCTCTTCCAAAGCACCTAGCATGCCCTTGAGAGTTTTATTAAATCTCTCAACCAGACCATTGGTCTGGGGGTGGTAAGAAGTGGAGAACTTGTAGGTTACCCCGCACTTTCCACATGGTTTTCATGTAACTAGACATGAAGTTGGATCCTTAGTCAGAGACAACCTCCTTGGGGAATCCAACACGGGTGAAAATGCCCAGTAGGGCCCAGGCAACCACCTTGGCAGTAACAGTCCGAAGGGGTATAGCCTCAGGGTACCTGGTGGCATGATCTACCAAAACCAGGATGAACCGATATCCACCTGACGTGGGAGGGTCAAGGGGACTGACGATGTCGATGCCCACCCTCTCAAACGGTGTGCCAACCACTGGCAATGGCTGCAGTGGGGCGATGACACTGCCTCCAGTTTTGCCAGACAACTGACAAGTTGGGCAGATCCTGCAGTGGGACTCCACTTCCACTCCCATCCGAGGCCAGTAGAAATGGGCAGAGAGCCTCTGCTTAGTCTTCTTGGTACCAAGATGACCAGCCAAGGCCACCTCATGCACCAACTGCAGTAGGAAGGGCCTGTAAACCTGGGGTACCACCAACCTCTTGAGGGTACCAGGTTCAGGCTTAGTGGGCTCACTAACAAGGAGCTCACCCTCCCAATAAATCCGGAATGTCCTAGTCACCTCTCCTCGTGCCTGGGACAGGGCCTGTTTCCTCAGACCCTCGAGAGAGGGACACTCTCTCTGTCCTTTACAGAAGTCTGCCCGGGAGGGCCCCCTTCAGCTAACAAGCAGTGAAGATCGGGATGATCCTCCGGGTTGAGAACCTCTCCCACAGGAGAGTCTTCTGGCTCTTCTCCCACAGGAGTTGAGACGGGTTTACCACTGGACCCAGCCCGTCCAGAGCATGGATCCCAATGAGTGCTGTAGGAACAGCAGGAAGAGAAGGAGATCCCTCCACAGAGGTGGCCTTCTTGCTCTTCCTTCATCTTGCCTTAGGCCGCGCCTTCGGCTCGGGTACCTGACTCACAGCCAGACCCGGTGTCACCTGTAACCTAGTGACCACAGCAGCAGTCATGGGAAGACCATCCGTGATCAACCCCAACTCTACTAGATCGTTACCTAACAGAATGTTAGCAGGGACATTGTCCTGAACCAGGACAGGAAGCTTTGCTGTCTTGTCTCCAATTACGAGTGTGGCTCGGGCTACAGGCGATAATTTGGGAGGCCCACCAGCTAACCTGGTGATTCTCAGAGGAGCATCTACATAGTCCTCTGGCTTGAGCAGGGTTCTGTACACCACTGTCATGCTTGCCCCAGTGTCTCTCAAACCAGTAGAAGGCTGGCCATTTAGGAGGACACTTCTCAAAAATCTATGGGTGTTCTGTGGGATAGTCGCCAGTACTTCCGCGTACTGGTCCCAGGCCCCAAGGGACACTAAGAAAATCTCTACGGGAGCACCAAAAGTGATCCCTGTAGAGGAGGGGAGGGCAGTGGCCTCCACCTCAGACATGGGGTAAGGGTAGGTCAGGCTGACAGCCTGCACTTCGAGTGCCTTACCTTTACACTTGGAGTCACCCCTTTTGTGATCCAGAGCCCCACAGTCCCAACAAGTGCCGGGAGTGTGGGGTACGGTACTGGAACCACCAGGAGCCTGCTTTGCAGCAGGTGGACCACTACTCTTATTCCCACCCACAGATGACTTCTCCCCACTAGATTTTTGGGTCTTAGGAGAGGAGGGTTTAGGTTTATTCGACTGCGACTGCTTTTGGGACTCCTCAGCTTTCTGAGAGGCCCCCTTTTCTTTGTCCTTGTCCTTCCCACTGGAGTCCTTAGGGGACACCCGGTGGGAGACCCACTTGTCAGCCAACCTAGCCAGCTTAAAGGGATCCAAAATGTTCTGGTCAGCAACAACATACAAAATGCTCAAAAAACAACAGGTGGGACAATTCAACAAAAGTTTTCACCTTGCAACCATCAATCCACCCCATCATATTCCTGTGCGCAGCACTCACCCAGTCAACCCAAGATACATTCTCTCTTTTCTTAAAATCCCTGAACCTTTTAAGGTATTGGGTAGGCGTCTTGCCAACCTTGGCAATCAAAGCAGATTTCATACACTCATACAGACCCCTTTCTTCCACACTCAGCTTCAGAAAACAGTCATATCCAGTTTGAGGCACTCTGCTTAGCAAACACTTAGCCCAATCTCTTTAGTCAACATCATGAATTGCACAAGCCATTTCAAATGCTTCAATCCATTAGAGGATATCAGAACCCTCCGAAAACACAACAACCAAATCCTTCATAAATTTAGTTGCCGGGGACCTGACACTCTCACTGGGTTTCGCTGAAGTCTCCTCTCGAGCTTTCTCTAGCTGGATTCTCTGACATTCAGTGTCCTTGTCTTTGAGTTCAAGATCTCTATTCTTGAGCTCCACTTGTTGAGCCAACTCCTCCTTCTTAAGCTCAGCATCTATTTCCAACTTGCGATATTCAAAGGCCAATTTCATCCTTAATAACTCAAGCTCCAAGGTATTGCTGGGGTTCGGAACAGAGGCAGCAGGAATGGTGGCATTCCCAGAAACAGATTCAGCAGAATCCCCAGGGGCAGAGTCCTCATTGGTTGCATTTCCCCCCCTCATCAAGAGTTTCACCATCGGTCTGGTAGTCCACCAGGGCAGCTATCAGCTCAGCCCTAGACTTATCCACAAAGCCTAACTCCCTGGCATCACAAGCACTCTGCAGAGCCTCTAAGCTCATCCAAGTTAATTTACCATTCGCAATACACTCCATTGCTTGTAATGCAGTTATTTTGTACACACCCAAACCTTAATCTAATAAAGTGCAGATATTTTGTAAGTGGCACGGTTATACACTGATTCTTAAAACCATAAGCATCCCACCACTGCCACCAGTGTAAAGACTGGTAGGGGGTGTCTGTACTTCCTCTCTCTATATGGTAGAGGAGAGGCACAGAGGACCCCAGCCAAGATTCTCTATTATTGGTACGTGGTCGAGCAATCAAGGCCTAGCTTCTCAGGAGGTGATGCAGGCTGGTTCTTAAGTACAGTGTAGTCCCCGAACCCCCACAAAGGAATGTCCAGACACTGTATTACTGAAAACACAGTCTTTATATAATTAATATTCAAGGGTATGTACACGATCACAATAATGCACTTTGTACTCGGTAGTCAATTATGATAAATATATACAATTCTAAAGTGGTACCACTAATGTTATTGAATCTCATTAAAGGGCATCAACTGTACGGTTAAAATGTCACACAGATTAATAACGAGGAAACCAGCAATAGAGATAGGCAGGAACGCAAGGTGGTTGAAACAGTAGGCAGAATGCTGGCCCCCGTTACCTAGACACAGTTCTGTGTGGAGATCCCCCCCACCTGGGCAACCTGTAAATAAAGATATATAGCACAAGCCCAGTCCATATGTTCAATAGTCTTACTTCCTCCTATTAAGGTTTTACCCCGCCAATGTACCTGTTGGAGTAGAGTTCTCTGATGATGTATCGACCGATCCTTCTTGAGTGACTCCCTTTAAGGCAGGAGCCACGGATCGTCGAGAGATGTCAGGGAACTCTGCGTTCGGTGTCGGGGAATCGACGGCCCTTCTTGAGTGCCCTCCCTTTAAGGCGGGAGTCACGGGTCGTCGAACGTCCGACGGTGAACAGGTTGAACTACGGCAGTGAAGTGGCAGCTGCGTTCCTAGCGGTGCTCGTCGACGACAGAGCGTTGGCGCCCTGCAAGGAAGAGGCGTGCGGGGCACCTCGGTGACGATAGTTCTTTCTGGAGCGCAAAGAGATGATGAAGAACTGTGGCCCAGCAAGGGCGTCAAGTCGTCGGTGTCTCTGTGGTCTTTAGGTGGCGGGAAACCCACCGGTGGATGCTCCTCGGCGCGTCGACGGTTGGGCCTTCTCCAGCGGGAGACAAGCGGATGACGATGCAAGCGAGAGCGCCCGATGATCAGTTGAAGTTCTTAGGCAAACTGGAGCACGGCGGCTCCGGTCGGCAACGGCGGTCGTCGACAGTGGCGGACAACAGTCCAAGTGCTTCTCCTTGGAGTTCCACAGCAGTCCCCGTATCGGGTCAGCAGCCTGTCGAAGGTCTGTCTACCAGGGAGCGTTGGCAAAGATCAGCTGTGCACGATGGTCCCTTGTAGCTCGGGAAGAGGACGCATTACCAGGTCCTCTCCGGGTCAGTCCTTGGAGGCACAGCAGCTTTCAGATTGTGAAGGAGAGCAACAGCAATTCTTCTTGTCCAGCAGGGCTTCAAGGTCAAGCGTCAGTTACTCCAGTTACTCGTTGTAGTGGACTTCAGCTTCTGAACACGATTCCTAGCAGTGAGAGGTCCCCAGATATACTGTTCATCTCCCATTCATTCCGCTGGGTCACACTCAAGCATCCAATCACGACTACGGGCATTCATGCAGGCAGGCAGCCAATCAGGCACACGAGGTATTCAGGCCATTCACTTCTCTCTAGACACTCACAACAAGTTATGTGTACCGAGCGATTCAACACTCCAAGCTGCATTCATACCGGTTCCGGGCAGGGCTGTCTCAGTCATTGTGTCAACCACCAGATACTAGACATCCACAACACAGAATGCATATTTGTCACACACTCTATTCACCCGGGTCCCACCCACAGGTGGTACCCACAACATACATCACTGGGAAGGCTCCAGCTAGTCTGGCCGGGCCTTCACAACAACAATATATATTCATTTCCACCCAACAGCCAGTCAGGGGGAAGGGACAGAGTCAGGGCTTCCCAGGACTTTGGGAAAACAAGGTAATAGGTAATAGAAAGCAAGAGGCCACCGGGGCCATCTTGTTTTCCATCAGGAATCAACTGATCCCAATGGCAGGGCCGGGGTATCCCAAAATGGAGGATACTCCACGCACCTGTCAAATTCAGCATGGAGCTGCCACCAGCCCATACCCTGCTCTGTGGGCCACCAAAAGGTGCCCAAAAACATACACTAGGGGCACAGGGTGGTACTCCCACCCATGGGTGCCATAAGGGCAGTGCTTAATTTGTAAAAAAATAAGTGCCAGTGCCCAAAAAATATTGACCCCTTAATGCCGGGCGCGGCCCCGCCCAACAGTGCGGATGCGCGGCCCGCGCCAGTTCAGTGCTAGACCTACCTAGATCGGCCCACCACCAGCCCACAACCCCGCTCCAGCACAACACGTGAAAACTATCATTCACCACACTCTAGGTCTAGGATAGACTTTAAACCCCAATCAATCACCCAACTGTAGTATGGAGGCCCTCGACGCGGAATCACTTTGCTCCAGTACAAACCTTCAAAATCACCATTCAATCACCCCACTCTAGGATAGACATTAATCCTGACTGGCATTCATAACACTGTCCATCACCAAGCGGCAAGACTAGTGCATAGCCAAGAAACTTGAAATGGCGGCTGATGATTGGACTTGATTCCTCTGCTCTGCTGACTAGTCTGCTTCAACATTATTATTGCGGAGGCCGCGCGCGGGCCACCAATGCCACCATATTATCCACACGGCGGCGCAATAATAATGTATTCTGCGGCATGATTGATTCAATCAATTCATGCCTACATTATTATTGCGGCGGCCGCGGGCCTCCATATCCACGGCGGTTGGGGCCAGCGCAATAATAATGTAGGCATCATGACCACCGCAATAATAATGTAGGCATGATTGATTCAAATTCAATTCATGTCTACATTATTATTGTGGCAGCCGCGGGCCACAGCCACAATATCCATTCCACGGGGCTACATTATTATTACGGCGGGCGGCCGAAGGACACCATATCCACGGCGCCCGGGGCCGCCCGCCACAATAATAATGTAGGCATGAATGATCATTGATTCAATCAATTCATGCTCATGCCTACATTATTATTGCGGCGGCCGCGGGCCACGGCCACCATATCCGGCCCCAACATGGATTATCGCTCACTCATTCTGGCACTCTTGGGTCACATGTTTATTGACTGAGATTTACATCACCCGCTTTAAATAAACCCCAGTTACACATCCAAGCATTACAACACACGTTTTTGCCTTTTTTCTGGCAAATGTGAGAACGTGTTTGATGCCGCCTTTTTGAACCAGGGTGTACGGTAATCCCATTTGAAAACGGTGCGTTTAAAGACAAAAAAACGCAAATGTAGTTTGACAGTAGTAAACCAGTGTTTCACAATCGGCCACAAAAGTAGAGGGTAGCTCAGGGTCAACGTGTTCACTGTGGAAGCAAGACTACACGAAACAACACAGGTTCGATCCCGGGGTCCGAGCTTAGAAACCTCTGGGTTTTTAAGCGCATTATAAATACGCAGCCAAGACAAAAAAAAACAATTACGATACTGAAAAACAAACAATACCTGTAACAACATCTCCATGCCCGGGGGCTGTGAGTGCTTTAAAAAATGCAAAATAAATAACCCAGCCTAGCAATAATTGCTTGCGGAGTGAGAAACTAATCCATCATCTATATTGAGGTGATGGAGATTACATCATACATCTTTTGTGGCACTTACCTGAAGTGTACTCAAACATGTATAAATGGGGCTTAGAGGAAAAAAAGGTCGCGTGTGAGGGGAGTACACCCGTCACATCCACATTTCAGCTGTGTCTTCTGTGCTATATTAGTGCGTCATTATGGGATGCCCCCAACCTCTTCTAGTGTCCCAAATGCCAGTACTTTATGCTGAAGCAGGCTCCACTCCCCCACTGTGCACCTCGTTTATCAACTGTCTTTATTTCTGTTAATTGATGGTAGTTAGCCACTGTAAAAGAATTAGGAACAATAGCGGGAGAACAGTGTGCGCCAGGTTTGCTGAAGTAATTCAGTTTCGGCAGATGCGTTGGGCTGCAATCTGCCCCCATGGCAAGTCAGCAGTTCTCGCCGCAACCCCCCACTCCCCCCAAGGAGGTAGGAACTGGCTTTCATGCTACTGGGTGCGAGAAACGTTGTCAGTTTGCCAAAACAGCAGCTGTATTGGAGGGGACTTCACGTGCCCTTAGTTGGACACCATCACAAACAGGAAATGGCATCATATGCCCTTTGAATATATTGATAGGGAAGGGACTTCACACCGTTTTCACCCTGACAACATCACAGAAAGTGGACTGTTAACTCCTCTGCATTCCTCTGCAGCTTCCAATGTGTATGTACATTCTCTATTTACAGCGCTTTTGCGAAAGCGCTATTTCAGTAACAAATCATTATCAATAAACCCACTTTGTATAGATTTATGGGAGATTTTGACATTGTTTATTACATTTGTAGTGCCTTCAGAGAAAGCACTGAAACTTGCGTCCTATGACTAAACGCTTGTCAGAAAGGAGCACTGCACGTCCCCTTTATCTGTTCTGGCTCTCTTGGAAACGGGCTTTGAAAAAAGAAACACCGTGGCTGATGTTTACTCGTGAAGAGGTGATAAATCGTGTTTTATAGCACGTTTGTTCGCGTCAACACAGTGGAAAGTGCAGGCGGGAAGTGTCGTTTCTGACACAATGAAAGGCCGCAGCCTGCTTTGAAGAGGCCTATCTATACGCCACTTCATCTCTCATGGTACGGGAGCGTCCATCCACTCACACTGCCTCTAATAATACCTCTAGCCGTTTAATACACCCCCTCATCAATGAAAAGGTCGGCAGAGGTTCCCAAATTCTCATGAATAAAACCTGGCAGGTTGCTGACATTTTAGAAAGCCCAAAGCGGTCAGAGCACGCGAGCGCAAGGCGCAGGCAGAAGCTGCAGCCGGGAGGAACGCGGCGCGGGCCTTCATTTTAGAAAGTGGGGGTGTTGGATGGATGTCCGTGTCTGCTGGGCATCATGGCTGTCAGGTTAAGCATCTGATTACGGTGGGCCGCCGCATGTAGGCATTAGAAGGGAGGCTCATATCATGATCATGATCAGATGGCTGCTGCAGCATTTACTTACAATATTATTGCAGCGCCGGCGGCCATGGCCACGGGCCCGGCACCATATCCACGGCAGCGGCCGCGGAGCCGCCGCAATAATAATGTAATGTAGGCCCGGCGGCAGCCGACATGATGATACAAAATATTTGCAAACAAAAAATGCATCATTTTTTTCACAGTCCAAAAAGAAATTACTTACTGAGCTGGAAATTAAACATACGCGAAGCAACTAGGCAATAGACCTTCTAGGCCGCAATGCACGTCACGGGACCACACGTTCGTGCAAGGAGACTGAGGGAGGCTCTGCTCTCACGAGTCACTGCAACCAGTGAACCACGCCTTAACAACAACAAGTGAAGTGAGGGTGGCGCGCCACTCAACAGACCCACATTACCCCCACCCCCCCCCCTCCCCCCACGTCACCATGTCATTTCAGTGGCTCGCAAGAAGAACAGCCAATGAAAACTATACATTCTGTGTTACTATACAGAATGTATCAAACACAACAGAATGTTGGTTTTCATTGGCTGTCCTTGTCGTGAACTCCCAGGCCCGGCCAGGCTGAGGCCCTGCAAAGCAATGAATGATTTATGATGGAAGCTAAAGCTTGCAGGAAAGAAAGTTGAACAACAAAGCAATTGCAACGAAGCCGAAGCAATTACACGTGGCCAGCCGGCCCAATCATGTTCCGGTGCCCAAAAAAGACTGCCGGTGTTGGCCACCGGCAACCACTGGCACAAATTAAGCACTGCTAAGGGTATCCCACGGGTCCGTTCACCAAACCAAAAGAGAGAGAGCTGCACCGCCAGGAGTCCCACATGAACTCCTGTGCGGAAAACACGACAGAACACATGATAAAAAGCAGTAAAGGACAAGGATACGGAGGCCCTGTCCCTCCGATGCATTTCCAGCATCAGTCTCGATGAAAAAGGTACCTCACATGTGTGGGTGCACATACCGGGGCGCAAAAGGAAAAGAGTAACCCACTGGTAACCCCAGGCCTTTTGCCACTGCCCATTTTGTTCATGTGGGCAACCTACAGATTTGGCCCTAAGGTGTCGAAGCCAGCAAGGGAAACAGGGAACCCCCTGCATTTCCCAAATGAGGACACCCATGGAAATCCACAGAGGTCTGACTTGCGCAAATCAGCCCAGAATCTACTACGCAGAACCCCCGGCAAATTCCAAATTTGGGGGTAAAAAACACAATTTCCAGATATTTCACTCTGCTCAACCACCGAAACACACTGCCAACAACAGATGTCATACCTTCCCGCGTTCCCACAGGTGTGCCAACGAAAACGGTACCTCACATGTGTGGGTTCACCAATCTAGCCGCAAAGGGAAAAGGCTAACCCGCTGACAACCACAAAAGGGTTTGGGGCGATAACCTACAGATTTGGGCATAGGATGTCCAAGCCACCAAGGAAAACTGGGAACCCCATGCATTTCGAAAGAGGGCTCCAGTAGGAATCCACAAAGGTCCAACTTGTGCCAAGCGGACCAGAATGTTTTACCCAGAACCCCCGACAAAATGAAAAATGCGTTTTTTCCCCACATTTCGGACTTTGCGGGGGTGTCTGGGTAATAAATTCTGGGCTGAACCGGTGTCCTCTTTTCAGAAATGCATGGGGTTCCCTGTTTTCCTTGGTGGCTTGGACACCCGAGGCCCATATCTGTATGGTGTGCCGGTCGGCAGAGAGTCTGAAATTCAGGTGTCCAAACAGACTTGGGGTTACTTGTGTTTTAGGCTTTCCCCTTGGAGCCCAGGTGGGTGCACCCACACATGTGAGGTACAGTTTTCATCGGGACACCTGTGGGAACGCGGGACGGTTGGCCATGTGTTGTTGGGGGCGTGTTTCGATGGGTGAGCCAAGCAAAATATGTGGAAAATGCTTTTTGTCCCCACATTTCGGACTTTGTGGGGGTGTCTGGGTAATAAATTCTGGGCCGATTTGCACAAATCATACCTCTGCGGATTCCCACTGGTGTCCTCTTTTTGGAAATGCATGGGGCTCCCTGTTTTCCTTGGTGGCTTGGACCCCCGAGGCCCATATCTGTATGGTGTGCCGGTTAGCAGAGAGTCTGAAATTCAGGTGTCCAAACAGACTTGGGGTTACTTGTGTTTTAGGCTTTCCCCTTGGCGCCCAGGTGGGTTCACCCACACATGTGAGGTACTGTTTTCATCGGGACACCTGTGGGAATGCGGGGCGGTAGGCCATGTGTTGTTAGGGGCGTGTTTCGATGGGTGAGCCGAGCGAAATGTGCAGAAAATACGTTTTTCCTCCACATTTCGGACTTTGCTTGGGTGTCTGGGTAATAAATTCTGGGGCGATGTGCGCAAATCATACCTCTGCGGATTCCCACGGGTGTCCTCTTTTCGGAAATGCATGGGGTTCCCTGTTTTCCTTGGTGGCTTGGACACCCGAGGCCCATATTTGTATGGTGTGAAGGTCGGCAGAGAGTCGGAAATTCAGGTGTCCAAACAGACTTGGGGTTACTTGTGTTTTAGGCTTTCCCCTTGATGCCCAGGTGGGTGCACCCACACATGTGAGGTACCGTTTTCATCGGGACACCTGTGGGAACGCGGAAGGTATAACATTTGTTGTGTTTGTGTAGTTTTCATAACGTTTTGACCTATTTGCTGGTGACCTTTGTCACACAACTCTTTCATTTCTCAAATGTGACCTACATTTAGTCGCTGCTTTATGCATCATACACTTTTGTAACCTGCACAAGTCACCTACCCTTGAAAAGGTCTGCCTGTGCTATTTCAAAAAATGTGTGCTTGCCGTTCCTCACCACATTGGTTTTCCCGATTTACACATGCTAAGTGCGTCTGTTCAGGCCGTGAGCGTAAAACTCCTGTGTACCATGGCTCAGTGTTTGGCTTGTGGTATTGCTTGTTTAGTAAAACCCTGCAAAAAATGTGTGCTTTCCTAACTGCAAGAGTCGGGGGAATGTAGTGGAGCATTGCTTTTCTCAAAATTCATAGAAGCCATTGCCTTACCAAGCCAACCATGTCCAACACATACCTTTTTTTCATTCATTTTCCCGCTTTCCCCCCAATCTATGGCATTTTCCCCTACCTAGTGTTTTCCTGACCTACGCAAATCACCCCTTCCTAAACTTGGAATTTTGTCTACTTTGCAGAAATATATGCCTTTCTGTCCTCCAATTCGCCTTTCCTACCCTTTTCTCCCATTCCGTCCATGCATGTCCAATTGGCAAAAATGGCCAAAATCGCCTACCTCTCACAAAACAGTTGATAACCACATCAAAATAATTTTTTTCCCACTCAACCTGTTCTTGAAAGCCAGTAAATCGGGGGATTCAGCACATCAAACCATTTGTTCCTAGCTCTTACAAGGAAAAAATCGCAGGCTTCTTTGTACATAATTTTATTGGCATTTTTAAAAAAAAACCAAAATGTTCCCCCTTGATGCTTATTTTCTCTCACCCCCCTACAGCAACCTAGGATTCCGGGGTGGCGTTATGACCGCCTACATGTGAGGAAAAAAGGAGCCAAATTAGGCCGAGATACCTCATGTAACAAAAAAGTTACAAGACATTGGATGGCCACATACTGAAATCACCAAAAAAAGGCCCTGGCACTGGGGGGAAATACCCATGGCACTTAAAGGGTTAAGGGGAGTGCACTCATGAAGGGCCTGTCAACGACTCATCAAAGAACTCTACGAAACAAGGTCCTTTGAGGTTGTGGAACCTTTTAGAAGGAGTCGAGACTTTATTGCGTATGATTGGACTGAGCCTGTCAAATACGCTTTATTTACAGGTTGCCCAGGTGGGGGGATCCTCGCACAGAACCCTCTCATGGTTGTGGGATAGACTGTTCTGCCATTGCTTGATTTAACTTGCTTTCTTTCTGTGGTCTATCGTTGATTCATCATATTATATGATTTTTGGAAGAAACACAAGTACTGAACACTGAAAAATTTCAGAAACATCTCAATGTTTCTATAGATATATCAACGATATATTTGGCATCTGGTGTGGCACAATTGAGGAATTATCTGAATTATTTTCATTTATGGATATGTTAGCTCCTAGAATTAAGTTTACCACCAAATACAGCTTCACAACAATTGAATTTCCTGATGTATCAGTTTACATGAAATCAGGTAAGCTGCAAACGACAATTTTCACTAAGCCTACTGACAGGAATAGTCTCCTGTTTGCCACAAGCTTTCATCCGAAAAGAACCATGGAAAGTATCCCATTGAGCCAATTCCTGAGATACAGACGCATTATCTCAGATGAGGAAGAATATTTGAAGAAGGCAGAAATACTCACTGAGAAATTCAACAAAAGAGGTTACAACCCAGACTCAGTACGGAAATGTGAAGAAAATGTAAAGAACGTCACAAGAACCGAGGCACTCCAGCCAAAAGCATGCAAGAACAAAAATGAAATTGTGTATGTTACCACATATACGCAACAAAGTACTCATATCAAGAAGATCATCCATAAAACTGGAGAACTTTATCTCTTCAACCTAATATAGCTAAATTGTTCCCTAATCCACCATTGTTTGCTCACAACAAAAGCAAATCTTTACATGATTGCCTAGTCAAAGCTGATTTTGCCACCAAAAGAACTCAGCAACCACATCATTTTAAGGGCACCCTACCATGCAATAACTGCAACAACTGTCATAATGTGATTAAAGGTAACTCTATAACCCATCCTCACAAAGGTTACAACATAGCACTCCATTGGACTTCTTCAAATGACACCAAGAATGTTATCCATGGCATCAAATGTCCATACAGGCTATATTATGTTGGCATGACAACTAGGAAAGCCAAAACACATTGGGTGGAACATAAATCTAATATCCGTCAGGGATCGGAGTGATAACCAGTAGCACAGAATTTCAAACAGGCACGCCATACAATTGCACAAATAAGGTTCCTAATTTTGGAACATGTAAGCCTTCCCCATACTTGGCAACATTCTGTGACCAAAAAGATGCAGGATTTTTCAAGTTTCAAAAATAATAATTCCCATAACAATGACATCACAGGAAAATACAAAACATACAAACAGCACAACATGCAAAGATGTTGAAATGTCAAAAATGTATAATTCTGAATGGTAATTTAACACTTGCTTTCACTGGTGGTTCACCTAACGGTTGTCCTAGCAAGAGTGCAGGCCAGAGTCAAGTAGTTGTCAGATCAGTGGAATGGTCCGAGTCCAATCAAAGTAATCACCTACCACCCCACTGTACAGACTAATGAATGTGTTGCATGGTTTGTCCTGGAGCCTGCCTTAGAGTCACATAAATTACCTGCCACTGTAAAAAGCAGTAGGATCTGTCACAGAAATCTGTAGGGGTAGGGCTGCTTCAAAAGCAGTAGCCTACTGCCTAAATCTGTAGGGTTGGCAAGTGTGCTTCCCAGAAGAGGGGTAATTTGAACAAACCTATACAACAAAGATAAAAATCCATTGGATAGATAGACTTGACTCCATGTCGCCTCGAGACATTAATTTAGATTGGGACTTGAGTTGCTTTCTGCAACACTGCAAGATTAACATATGTATATAATGTAGGTAGACCCATTGAATATATAGGTTTGATCCTAAGTTTCCTCGTGGATTGTCCCACACTGAGCTTTTAATCTTTATTTTGCCAATTTAGGAGGCTTCAGTTAACACATTTGCACATTTTGCAATACTTCACCCTCCCATACCACTATGGACACCTCAGAAATCTATTTTGAGGCTTGTCTTTCCCCCCTTAAACATGCATTTTTCACTGTTTTTCCGACAGCATCACAACGGTTGCTGTGACATGAATATTAATACATATGAGAGGCTAGACCCAAACAAACTTCCAAGATGGCGCACTGTTGCCGTGGACCGATTTAACTATACATATTCAATTTTTACAAATGTGCATGCACGCAAGACTGCCTAGCAACCTGATGCTCCTCGTGTATACTTACACCTATGCTCAAGCGCTCGGGCGGCTTAGCAACCCGATGCGCCCAGCGATTGCAGAAAATTACCAACAGTAGTCTATCTGCGAATTTCTAATGCACACTTGGTAAGTGGACTCACGCATTATCCACTAAATCCATTCAATCTAAAAACCGCTGACACACAGCAACAGATGTTATATTTCATGTAGATTACAAACACTGCAACCAGCTTAAACACTGTTCTTTTGCCCCACAGGAAAAGCGCCATAAGATTCAATCACCTCTACAAGGTGAAATAACAAGAGCGTGCACATGAGCATCTGACAGCAAGACCCAGATGTATAGCAATTGGCTCCATCCAAACTTGGGTGAGTGTGTAAGGATTGCAGCGATAAAAAATGACTCTCCTCCCCCGTCTGCTATATGTGGTGAGCTCTGTACCCACTGATATTCCACCCCGTCTCATTAAGGAACTCCAAAATGCAATATACAAATTCATATGTGGGAAAAAGAGACCCAGAATACGCAGACGCATCTTGACACGTCCCCCGCTTTTGGGAGGCCTGGGTGCCCTGGACATTGGGAGGTACATTATAGCTGCACACTTGACACTTGGCCCCAATGCTCAACTGGGCTAAACAAGGGGATACAAAAGGCTAGTGTGGGGTCGAACAAGCAGCCACTCTGATCCCATTGATAGCGCTCCAAGCACTAAACCCCAGAACCCGCGATACAGGGGGGAAACTGTTAGAAGCCACCAAGGTATCTCTGCGCTGCTGGGACAGAACTATGCAAATGAAGAAGATCAAACAGGGACTGGGCCCATTCTCCCCAATAGCACACAATGTAGACTTCACCCCAGGCCTACAGCAGAAATTCTGGGAAGGATGGAAGGGAGCGGACACCCTGACCTTGAGGGACATGTTCCAGGACGGAGACCCGATTCCCTTCACGGAGTGTAAAAAGAAATTTGACATTCGTGAAAAAGAACGCAAATAAGACACTGGATCTCCCATCCAGCAGTAAAAAGAGCAGGAACAAGGGCCCCTATAGGTCTCAAATTAACATGCAGGAGGGAGAGCTAGTGAGGGGAATATCTAGAATATACAGACTGCTGGACGGAGCACAACCAGCAGACAATCTTCCTTATAAAGGAAGCTGGGAAAGAGACATTGGGTAACCAATTTCGGAAGTGGAGTGGAGCCAGATTTGGCCCAGAGCCCGCAAATCCTCTAAAAGCACAGCGATTAAAGAAGCAGCGTATAGACTTTGCTACAGGTGGTACATGCCCCCGTACCGGTTACATAAAATTCATCCAGATTATTCCCCAGACTGCTGGAGACAAGGTGGAGAGAGGATAGAGATGTACCACATGTGGTGGACGTGTCCTAAAGTAACGACCTACTGGAAAGAAGTCCTGGGGCATATTAAAGACATAACTGGCAGGGAATTACCGCTATCGGCCAAAGTAATCCTACTGTGAGCGGTGGCAGAGGGGTCTTATGCAGCATCGGGTCACACTGCCTCCTTAATTACACACCTACTGTCAGCTGCAAGAATGACGCTGGCACAACGTTGGAAGACGAAAGAGGAGCCAATGGCGCCGTGGTGGTGGGTCAAAGTTTGGGGGGGGGGTCATGGCAATGGAGAAAGTAACTGCCATAAAAGCAGGGAAATACCAGAAATACATGTCCATTTGGTCCCCCTTCCAGGATTTTGTTGGGGAAAGTGAAGCTCAATTCTATAAACCACAGAACCTTAAAAACATTCATATCTCCTGACAGCCAGGAACACAAAGGAAGCAAGACTCCAATAAGGGGAAGGATTTGAGGAACAGATAAAAGACTCTGGGGCTTAAAGGAAAAGGTGCTGGGGTGGGTGGTGGGGGTAAAAGACCTAGAATAAAAGGGTTAATGCTCAGGGGTTCTAGTTGAATAGCAGTAGCCAATAAGTCATAATGTGAGTACATATGACTATAAGCCACACTTTGTCATACTTGTTGAATGTAAAATGTCTTTACCGCCGAATGAAAAATAAAACTGTTTAAAAAAAAACACGTCAAAATAACAGGTTACAGATGTGTACAGCGGTCATGGCGTGGGACCCAGCTCAATCCATAAGCAACTGGTCCCATGCCTTGATCGCCTAGTAACTGCCATGCCTTTTCAGATTATGCAATTTACAAATATGTAATTTTTTCATCAGATACCGTGAAGCTTCTCCTGCTAGTGATGTTTTTGGTAGTCTACCTTCGAATTCTCAGGTCAGTTAGTTTGGAGCACTGGTCACACAAGACACACTTTACTCTTACAAGAACATTAAAACTTACACTTCATTATTTTAACGCTTAGGAAACCCACACATCGACAGATATCACTTACCTGATGAAGGGCACCCCGGCTAGAAACATGTTGTAAACTGGAGGAGGCACACAGAGACTTACCTTCTGGTCTGAAGCACCCAAGAACACCACAGGTTCGATCCCTGGGTCCGCGCTTAGAAACCTCTGGGTATTAAGCGCCTTATAAATAACCTATCATATCATATCATATTCTCCCCCACAAAGATATCTGTCTCCACTATTATATTTTATTATTACTTTTTGTATCATGAAAGCTTTTTTTTTTACACTGAGGGGAACACAAACATGTACTCTGGAAATCTGTGAAAACTAAAAACTTGTATAGGCTATGTGCTAAAGAACATATTGCCATGTTAATAATCTTCTAATAGTGAAACATAATATTTATGTTTGTTTTTCGCCACATGTAATTGAAGTGGCTTAATGTTAAATTTTCTTTTGTGTTGAACATTTTCACGAGTAAAAAACTGTACATTTTGAAGACTGCAGTAACTGTTTTTCATGTGATCTTGTCGCCACAGTGTGCCCTAGTTGTGACCCTCAAATTCTTCGAGGCACCTTCTCTTTACATGTTAAACTTGACCTAGTAGCCGAGGTCTGACTGGGAGCACCTAAATAGTCTTAAAACTAGATACATTATTCTCTGTATTCACTTCCTCTAATTAAGTGTGCACCTCTACACACAAACCCAGGTAAACGGCTCTGTGTCCCACTCCCACTCCCCAAGGACCCCAGTATCCAGGTGATCCTCCCCCACTGGTTCATCCCCAGGAACTGGATTCAGTAGTGATGGCTGTGTCCTGGACACTAGGATGGCATATCCCTGGGAATAGCCAGGGAGATACTCAGATTTCTCACACATTGGATTGGAAAATCTGGGAAAATTGCTGCTATCTCTCAGCGGATTTATATGCCTTCTTTATGTGTGTCTCCTCTAGCATAATAACATCCGCACATTCCCTTCTTACTAGGGCTTCCACCTTTTTACAATTCACAGGAATTTATACCCCTCACATTATATGACACTACGTTGAATGCGATGCATAGTAAAAATGTTCATTGCCACGCTTATATTGATCCCAGACGCCCTTCTATATTCAGTTCTCACCAACTTCTGCCCCCTTTCCATACCCTGACCTACCCTAACTTCCCCAACCAAACCCCCAACAAACCATATCAGGCCCAGGCCAAAAGATCCTATAATACCCTAGGGGAACAACCCAAAGCTTTGGCCTCAGAACATACCCGAGGGCACACCCATTGGCAAGTATCCTAACACCTCCCCATGATTCCAACAAGTTGCCCACCAGTCCTCTGCTCCGGGTTAAGATGGCCAGTATCCTACCCTTCATCATCCACCCACCACCCTCCTTCACTACAACTTGACCACTGTGCAACTATGAAACACCACCCGCTGCCCCCTCCGCTTCACCCCCTTGTCCTTTACCGAGAGGACCTTTCTGTTTGGCCCCTCTTGCTCCCATCCTCCCCTGCACCTTAGACCAGTCCCATTGTCTCAGTGCACGCTGGAAGGAGGGCCTTATGCGGCTCTCTCTGTGACCATCTTCTTCTTCTAAATTCAGCAATACCAGGCCTTCTGCACATGATGTAATACGATGCTGCGCGCCCTCCAGATTGAAATGTAAACCAAACAAAAATGTCCATTTTATGGTATTTGTTTTGCAATGAGAGCCCGCATCACCTGGCCCAAGTCTCTCAGTTTTTGCACTGTTACCAAGGCCAGGTCTTGAAACAACAGCACCTGTGCCCAATTCACTGAGACGTTCCCTTTGGTCCTCGCTGCTCACAAAATATTCTCTTTCCAACCATATGAAGTAAGGGCAACCAGGACATCTCTCTGTCTTGCTCCTGGCTCCCTTATCCTTGGCCTCACTCTATACACTCGATCAATTCCAATATCTTCCAGCTGTATGTCCATCAATAAATTCCCAAAACATTGTTGGATCATATTCTTTAGCTCTGCATGCAATATTAACACGCTTAAGCCTTTCACCCGAACATTGGACTGCTGCAAACAGTTCTCCGGATCTTCCGCCTGCAATTTCACGTTGTATGAGGCCCTAGCCAGCTGATCCAGCAGTTCACTGTTCTGTTGAACCTCCACGGACATCTCTGCTAGGCCCTGTTCAGTCACAACCACCCTCTCTGACAGTGACTTCACTTCCCCTTTAACTTCAGTCAGGGAGTTCATCCTGCAATGATGTAATGTAAACTGTTCCTAGAAGGTATTCGTTATTCTCTCTTCCTTGTCGAGGCATTCCTTAAGGTATTTCTTACTGAGAGCCGTTTAAATGCTTTCTTAGGCATCCCCTTTCTCCTCCTCTGCATCTCTTTTCTCGGCCCCTGCTGTACCCTCACCCTGCTGCTTCCAACAGCACTCCAGCTGTCCTTCCTGAGCCACTGAGGGTTGCTTCCTTCTTGCCGGGGTGCCCTTCTCTTTAGGTCTTGACATCTGGGTGGCGCCCCCCACCAATGTATATTCCTTGACCGGCAGTGACATGGGCAGCCACCCATACTGTAGGTGGGCCTACCTCCCCCTTTCCAGCTTCTTTTGCTTATATGTTGGCTACAGCTATACAGTATGTGCTCCGGTCCCTCACTGCACTCGTTCCTCCAGTGTTTTTCAGCTTCTCACCTCTTTCACACCCACCGGGTACCTTCTTCATGGGTCGCACCTCCCATGGGGATCAGCCACCCGTTTGTACCCCCTTGTGCTTCTTCCAGGGTCCACCCCCTCTTGCCACCTTCACTCACTGAGGAAGGGTCTATTTTCTTGCTGCAGGACTTGCTACACATTCTGCCCTCCTTCCCGCTCCATATGTTACTTTCCTGCAGCGCCGCCAGGCCTTAGATTGACCCCATCTCCTCCGACTGTCTCCCAACTGCCAGGCACTACTGGGGAATATTCCTGATCCAGGCCGTAGATCCGGTGTGCCCCCCATTTGATGGTCAACCTTTCTTGGAAGCATTCTTCCCGCAATCGCACCTATGCCACCAGGATCTCTGCTTCAACACTTCAACACCTCTGCCAGGTTCGGGGGCACCTAGTAACTCGTCGCCACTCCTTCGGCTGCCAAGCCCCTGTCTCGCTCGTCCCCCTTTTGTCGGCTCCCCGTGCCGCTGTATCCTTCGTATCTGCGGTCTGCATGGTGTGGGGGGCACACTTTGCTGCTAAGATGGGTCACTGCCTCATTCCTTAGTTTTCAGGGTATTTCTTTCACCCGGCCTGCCTCCGATATACGGATGTGCGCGGCCTGCTTACACGGCCCAGAGCGGAGCTGAGAACTGCATGTCCTCACTCCCCGGTGGCCATCTTGGAATCCACTACTGGGATTTTTAACTGTTTAATGGAGTCTGGTAAACTCCATAGGCATCTGTTTTTTTGCATAGTCACACACTGCACCCTCTGTGCATTGCCACTGGGAAGTCCCTTGGACTTCCCTAATGTTTAAATATTTTTTCTTGGGTGCACTACAGTTCCCAAAGGTAGTGAGAAAACTTTTTATCTTACCTTTTCTTTTGTGGGTCCAGCACACACCACCCTATGTGGAGTGCTGGGGGGTTACAAAGTAACTCCTTATCCCACTTCTCATGTAACCTTTTGTTACACTAGCTAACTTGAATGGCTGGTGGCAGAGGTTACTTTTACTACCTTTTGTGCAGGGTACTAGCAGGCTGATTTCTCAGCTGCAGTACAGCACACATGGGTGACCATTTTTCCAAAATGGCCCCGTCTTCTTTTTTCACCATTTTTTGTTTGTTTGTTCCTTCTGGGTTTTTACTCTGTTATTTACACTAGGCTTGAGTCTGTTGTGTGTTTTGCCATTGGCGGCCTTAAGTCCTGAACCCCGCCCAGGCCCCAGTGTGTCTGGGAATGCAGGAAGTGCGAGAGGAGCATGAAACATCACAGGCCTTTGTCTGTAGGCATGCCGGCCAAAATCAGTTATAACTGGGTGGGTGGCCATCCTAGAAGACGACCCCCCCCCATAAATGATTGACAGCTGTAGGGCTTTGAATGAATGGGATTGCGCATATAAGGTGACTACAGGCAGAGTCGACCACTGGAACAAGACATCTGATGAAGAGGACGAGCTGAGATGCCTGAAGCACCAGTGAAGTTTTGCAGCTTTGCTGACCCCGTTTTTGTTTTGACAGGGAATATCCGTGCAGGAGGACTTCCTCCCTTGGGCTGGTGGGACAAACTAGCCTCAAAACTTGCTTCATTCTGGCTCATCCCCCGACTTGCTGTGACTTTCCTTGGCTGCAGAATCCCAATGTTTGGGGACCCCTGAACATCATCGAGTGCAACGTCCTCCAGGGAACGAATCTGGCCACAAATTCATGGGCATCCTTGTGGACCTACAGAAGCATGAAATCTTCATTCAGAGTCCCCCCCCCACCAGATTCCAGGACCGAGGTACCGAGGAAAATCCAACCAGAGCTGAGGAAAAGGTGTCAAAACCACAAAGAGCCGCTGAATCATATGGAATCTATTGCTGCTGAGTCCCTCTCCAGAGTGCTGCCACAGAAGCCCACCAGACGTCTTCCCTTTCATCACCACGACCAAGGACCAGGAACAAGGGTCTGCATCACTACATCAGGAAGGAATCTAGCTGGAACCTCTTCTTCAATTGTAAAGTACTGTGGGTCTTGGGTTATAACTACCTTTTGCGATTTGTGGTGCTTCCTGGCTTGGGAAGTACTATTTTCACCCATCTAGAGTTGACCTCCACTCACTTGTGCAGGCCTCCTAGCTTGTACCCAACAGGTACGCTCCTCTTGAGCCCCTCTGATTTTTCAAAGAACTCCTGGCTGATTAACATTTTCTAAGAAAAGCTGCATCAGAAATGGAACTGATACATTGACTTTGGCTGTCCTGGTTTCCTAAAGGCTCCTCTTCTGAACTCTGCTGGCTTTGGCAGTGTGTGTTCCCTTATACGTTTTAATTGTTGACATTATTATTGCTGCGATAAAAGACTGCCTACATACCTCTGGGAGAAACTATCTATTGAACCAGTTGAAAGTGTGTTCTACTTTGACTCTAACCATTTTCCCTCCCCATCTCAATGTTGTAATGGTGAACCAAAATAAGTGCTAATACTGACCTTGATTGATGTCACTCAGTGTGCTGGAACATGCTTAGCATAGAAAGGAATTACCTCCATTATTGGTTCTTGTTTAAATGAATTGTATTTTCCACTGAATGTTACTAGTAATTGCTACTCTTTTAAAGAATGCTTAACGTACTGTGTGTATATATAAATACATAATTTAATGTATCTTTAAGTGTGTAAGTGTTTACATTGTGTCTTGTGTTTACTGGTTTAATTGTGCTACTCTACACCTCACATTACCCCATCTAAGATAAGCCTGGCTGCTCAGCCACTCTACCGACTTGTGTAGTACAGGCCTATATTAAGAGTTAGGTTGCTAATTCGAAGAGATGAGGCTTGTGAAGTCCCACACCAGTTGGACTTTATCAAATCTTACCTAACACTAGTGGCAGGCAGTGGGATTGGACTAGAGTGGATTACAGTGACAATTGGTTATATTTGTGCCTAAGAAGACCATCCACAAGGCTAGCTCCACCAAAAGAAAAAGTAACTTATAACTAATATGGAAATAGATCGCTTTAATGAACAGTCCCTTGCTGCATGTTCAATGGAACAACTGAAAGAGTTATGCAGAACAAGGGGCTTCAGTTGTAAGGGAAGAAAACGTGAGTTGATACAAACATTGTTAAATCACCAAAGCCCTGGGAGTAGGCCCATAACCCCTACTACCCACATTTATTTGGAAGAAGATTCTGAGAGGGATTGGAACTTAGTTCTAATTTGTTAAATGGCTCAGACGGTGGAGAGGGTTCACAAGAGTCTGCAAACCCCCCCTCAACAGCCTTCAACTGTGTCTGAGAGACCTCCTACCATGGCCCCGCTGGGTCACAATGTAAGCCCAGAATACCTATCCTTGGAAAGGATTATACTTGAGTTAGAAGTCAAAAGACTGGCCATACAGTCTGAGGATAAAGAGAAAGAAAGAAGGCACAGGGGAAAAAGAAATGCAGCATGAATAGGACATGAGAAAGCTATCCCTGACGCTGCTTCCTTTTTCGGATCTTCTCGGCCTACTAGCCCCAAGAGACCTCACCTCACTTATAGTTTGCAAGATATTAGTGGCAATGGTTTCGTTTGATGGATTATGCCTAGGCTCCCCAAGAATGGTTGTGATGCTATCTTGAAGTTGAATGCTGATGACAGGAAGAATTAAGAACTAGTTAACCAGGCTCTCATAGCCAGGTTTGGGAAGACTCCTCCGGACTACCTAAAAGGATTCAGAGACCATAAAAAGATGATGGATGGTACCGCTTGGGCCACCTGGGTGTGGGAATGCCTGAAAAACGTAGATGGTTGGGTTAAGGGTTACAAAGTGAACTCCTTTGACGGAATGAGAAATTTGATTTTACTAGAGAATATTTGTTATGCCTGCTCCCCTGAGATGATACAGCACCTGGCTGATTAAAAGGAAATTGATCTCAAGATGCTAATTTATGGGTAGCCAACAGGGACACTCATAAGGATTCTGGGGCAACTCAGAAAAAGGATGAGGGGGAAAAGCACAAGAATGATAGTAAAGGCAATTCTAATCTTCCACCACCAAAAGAGGGCCACACAAACCAGAAGGGTAAATACCAAGGGAAGCCACACAGCTCTAGTGAAACCTCTTAGGGCAAACCAGAGGGAGGTTACCACAAACCCCCATTCCAGAAAATCTTTGGTAAATGTGTGGTCTGTGGGTCTGGTGACCATGTGAAAGGGGATCCCAGATCAAAGGGTAAACCTTCAGAAGTCGACACTGTCTCCTGAGCCGCCTTCATCCCTGAGGAAGAAGCTCCAATGACAAGTGCTCACTTTCACTTACTATCTGAAGAACTCGTTGGAGTTCAAGCTAGTGTTTCTTTAGTGTCTTTGGGTCTGTGAGAACAAGAGAATATCGATGTGTATAATAATATACCTGACAACACCAAAGAATATTAAAAGGACTATGTACTTGTAGATGGCCATGAGACTCCTGCCATTAGAGACACTGGGGCCAGCATTACAGTGGTTGGTGAATGTTTCTTCAAACCTGAGGATGTAATTAAGGCACCCAACGGTCCCACTAAACTTACTGGATGCCCTATCCAAATGGGTCCCATTTTGCCAGCCGTCATTCAGTGTAATAAAATAACTGTAAGAATTCCTGTTAGTGAGCAATCTGAAGTACCTGGGAGAGTCTTGTTGAGTGATGACTTGAAAACTTTAGGAGTAGTCTCCAGTACCACAGGTCCTCACAGTAAAAAGAAACAGGAGCTGACAAGATTGGCCAGAAAGGCAACCTTGAGAGACTCTGTTTGAGATCAAGGAGAGATCCAAGATCTCAAAACCACAGGCAGGCCACCCTTCCACTTCTAGAAAGAGGAGAGAGACCAAGGAGAAATCCAGAGTCTCTGGTAAGAAAAAGGGTCTCAAACACAAACCTGCTCTGAAAACAAGGACTTCCCGGAAAGGACAGTCCCAGGTCACCCCAGAGAGAGCATTTTTCAGGTTTAGCTAGTAGCCAGTGCTTTCGTAGATGATGCAAAACTTCGGTAACGTGTCTTCTATTTTCTGCTAGATTAGAGGAATATACCATAATGCCGTCTAGATAGACCACCATCGAGGAAAACAAGAGATCCGAGTAGATTTTGTCCATGAATCTCTGGAAAACGGCTGGGGCGTTACCCAGACCAAATGGCATAACTTGATATTCATAATGACCAAGGGGTTCCGAAATGCTGTCTTCGATTCGTCTCCTGGTCTGATTATCAGGAGGTGATATGCTCCCCGGAGGTCGAGTTTAGTGAATATGTTTACACCCTGGACCGCTTCTAGGACATGTTTTATCAAGGGCATGGGATATCTCCCTGGAATCGTGAAATTGTTGAGCCCGCGGTAGTCTATGCAAGGACTCAATTCCTTAGAATCTTTCTTGGGATTGAAAAAAGAGAGGCCCCTGCAGCTGACTTGGATTCCCGAATCAAGCCATTTTGCAGGTTACAATCCAAGTACTCTCTCAGCGCCCTTTCTTCAGGTAAAGATAGAGGGAACATTCTACCAATTGGTACTGTGGTTTAGTTTAGTTTAGTTTATTTGCTTATCTAGCGCACCGAACCCATGGGTATCTGGGCGCTTTTGCTTACATAGAAAGGCAGTGTTATATCATACAGATAAAGGTTACATAAAGAATATAGAAAAAGTGCATTGACATAAAGGTACAATTATGGTGAGTTATATTCATAGTTATATACGGGTATACATGATGATTTTGAAAATGAGAAAACAGGAGCATGCAAGGAGAGCGCCCAGTGTTACAAGTCAAGGCGCTCGGAATCGGGTAACAATTCTATGGTGCAGTCTTCCTTCCGATGTGGTGGGAGTTCTCTTGGGGTAATATTCTCCAAGACATCCTGGAAAACTTGATAGTACGTGGGACTAGAGTGAACCACAGAAGAAGAGAAGGGAACCATCACTCCTGTTTGGGAGCATTCCGTTTCCTGCTCCAGACAAAATTGGGAGAAATACTGAGACTGGAACTGGATAGTATTCAAGGTCCAGTCAATACTTGGGTTATGTTTATGCAACCAAGGAATACTCAAAATCACTGTAAAGTGGGCTGCACAAATCAGATTGAAAGATATAACTTCCCTGTGAAGGAACAAGGAGACTGGAATGGCGCAGGTTTCCTGAACAATTGGCCCTGATGTTGATGGTGAGCCATCACCCCTTCAACCCGAATGGGATCCTTCTTGTCTTGTCAAGGGATGTTCATTTCTTGAGCTCAAGCTACGTCCATAAAATTCCCTGCTGTTCCCCAGTCCAACATAGCCCAGACTTGTATGGGTGGTCGATTCTCAATGGTTAACTGTACAGCAAAAAACATTAGTCAATTGTCTTTAGTGGAGTCCTTACTTTGGGTGTGATTGCAGGGACTTGAGTGCTCTTCCCCTACCTTAGACCTGATTAAGGAGATTCGTTCAGGACAATTTCGCAGAAGATGTTTATTGGACCCGCAGTACATACAGAGCCCTTGATCCCTTTGTTTCTTCCGTTCTGCCGCAGTTAAAGGACCTCTAGCTGTTCCGATTTGCATCGGCTCATCCGCTGCGGGTTTCTCTGCCTGGAGAGGTATTGGTGAAAGTGTAGTCTGAAAACCTCTGGTCTTCCTCCTCTCAAGTCTCCTCTCTGTCAACCGAAACTCGTTCTGCAAGGAGAGTGATACCATGTCATGAAAGGTAGCTGGTCTGGCAATCTGGGCTAATTCATCCTTTATCTCCTCTCGTGAGCCTCTCCTGAATAAGGTCTGTTGTGCCATATCAGGCCACCCAGCCTCAGTTGCCACCTTTTGAAATATCGAGACATAAGTTTGGACATCTGATGAAGCTTATCGGATGTCCAACAAGATATCATAGGAAGAAAAAAGGACTTCCGGTCTTTCGAATTGTTCCTTAAACAGATGAATGAATTGGTTGTAGTCAGTTAGAGTCCGATCTGATGCTGTAACCAAGGGTGTTGCCCAAGCCAAGCCATTACCCACCAGATTGGAGATCAGAAATCCCACCTTAGCCCTATACAATTCATAGGATCTTGGGCAAAAGGTAAAGTAAACAAGGCAAGCATCAAGGAACACTTTTAGACATCTTGGATTGCCGTCGAACTTCCCAAATGGAAATACCAGATATCAAAGGCCCCCTCTTTGATCATCCCGGCAGGCCGCTTGTTGTCTTAGAGCCACATTCTCAGCCCTTGTTTTTGAACCTCTACAGTGAGTCCCTGAAGAGCTGCTACCAGTTCCTGGTATTGTTCCAGGCTCGCCATTGTGGGATCTGGGTGTTGCAATCTCTCAAAGTCTGAGGATATTTCCTCTTCCATTTCCTCACATGGGTCTTCTGATGATTCTTTGGAAGAATCACCTTTCTTCTTCCGCCTCCTTGTCTCGCGTTTCCTCTCTTTCTTGTTGAAGAGATAAGAGCGAGCTCCTCCGGAGGCCACTTTGCCTGAATTGGCAACAAGCCAGGCAGTGGGGGCTCCGAGGAGCCAACCCCTAAACAGGGAAAAAGCCTTACGGCAGAATACACCCTGCAATATTCGTGTCACCTCAAACGTGATGTCCTTAGGTGAAATCCGGATGGGAACAGATGTAAGGAGTCCACAGCAAAACAAGCACTGACCAGTCCACTCCTACTAGAATCAATAGTAGATATTGCAATGGAAGGAGGATACTGTAGGCAACAAAGAAAGCATAGTAGGCAGGGTCAGACTAGACTGCAGCAGAGGTGATGAGAAGTATAGAGGCAGTAGGAAGGCGTAAGTAAGGAGAAGGCATCAGCAGGAAGGAATGAAGGCTGCCACGGCAGAACTGAGCAACTGCATACAACCACCACGGGGTAGTCGCGAGAGACAAACTTAGTAATTGCAGGCAATGAAAGCGGGAGCGGGAAAGAAAAGCAGCGCACAGCACAAGAGCTGGCGAAAACAACAGGAGGGCTGAAATCGGCAGCGAGAGAAAAAGCAAAAGCAAGCCAGAAAGGAGAGAGATCTCCAGAGTGTCTTACCCGAATGTAGGAAGAGGGTTGCAACGCTCCGACCAGCGTGATGGACGCCAGTATATGCGCGCGGTGGCCATCTTTACAGAAGACTAGACCGCTGCACTTACTTTCAGAATGAAACGTGACAGAATCTAGCAGAGCCGCCAACGTCTCCACAAACTCCAGTGCCAATTCATGACAGATTCCCTGCTTGTTTCGAAATCTTTACATGTCTCCCAAAACTAATGTCATGCCAGCCGTCTCTCTTTCTAGCTCATAAAACCACTTCCCTGCACGTGTTGTAAGCAATGGCAATTTGTAAATTAAATTATTTTATCTGGCTGTGGCCAAGGTATGTACTGTGCTAGTCTTCTGCCTTTTTGTAATAAATGAAATTGTGTCATCCCAGTTTCACATGAGGATGCAGCCGCACCCTTCACCTTCTTTGGAATCTCTGTCATTTTAATTTTCTTTCTACCCGGTAAATCGCATAGTCTATTTACAAACAGAGTTTTCTTTTCCAACCCACTGAAGTTTGTCTCTGGGAGCCACGGTTATTAAATAGGTTCCGGCCTTATTGCTGGTTCCTCCAAATCTGACCAAGCTACCTCTCACCCTACACCCGTGCCTGTCGACTGGGACCGTGTGGTCTCCTCTTCCGTGCTCTCCTCATCTTCCATCATTGTGTGTTCTTCCTCTTTCTCCTCACTATCCTCAAAATCTAGTCTTCTAAGGGAATCTGTCCAATATGATCCACTCACTACCTCTCCAAGCACATTCCTGTCTTTCTCTTGCTGATACATTCCACAGCTTCCTCTTAAACTGATATCATCTCTTCTGTTCCTGTTTACGCTGTCCCTTTTTCTTATGACATTTTCTTTACCCTTGTCTAACAATGTGTGTCATGATGTCATCAACTTCCTTACGATGTCTTTCTAACCTTCTCTCCTTTTTCTTTTCTTCATTCCATCTTTTATCTCCTTCCTCTTTTTCCTCTCTCTTCCATCTCTTTCCTGTCAGGTTTTCCAAACATAAAACAAAGTTCCCAAGTATGGGAAATCCCGTCCTCCCCACACTATAAATGGGTCAAAGAATGAGTCCTAGTAATTTCAAACAATGTATTATATTTTACCTTTTTGTATAACATCATATTTAGTAAAGCAACATTCATGAATCTATAAAGTTCAGTGAGTATCCAAAGAACTGATTTATTGGAGATTCTTTATCATATTTTGTAGATTTATTTGTAGCCCAACGCTTTTCGTGAGAATTAATTTCTTCAGGGGCAAAGAAATGAATTCTCACAAATTCTTCAAATATCTGTTTAAAGGTCACATGAATAGAATTTTCGCATCTAGGAGTGCAGGCCGATTTCCTTTGTTTAGATTTTCCAAACATGACACTATATATCGATGTCCCACTAGCCGTATCCAACCAGCGAGACTCTGACAACCCTTGTTGACCCACAGATATGGGCCTAGGTAAAAGTAATTCCCGATAAACACTCCACTTAGTAATTACAGTTTCATTATTCCTTCGTTCCGGCAGACCACCGGAACTGGAAACAACCCATAATTGTCTAGGTTATCCTGTTTCTTCAGGATAACAGCGTCTTGCAAACTTCCCAACAACGGAGGACCATTGTGTTATCTTGCTGCTCCTATCTGGAGCTATTCCAGGACACACCGCCAGCTCATGCACTTCACTCACGCATAGCTCCCTGCCAGTAAACCCTCAGCGGTCGCCGTTCAAGCACCCCAAGCTTTCCCCCACCTACCGTGCATGGACTGCTTTGTACGCTGAACCAACTCCAGGTTTTCAAGCCGCTCAGGACTCGAGTGACCACGTGACTCCACATTGCGTTGCTGCATGTGGAAGAACACTCTTTTTGATTACAGCCACGACCTCTAATACTAGGTATTTAGCGTTTACGTTTTCATTTCTTGATTATCTCTCCGCACCATGCAGTGTGAACTGTCTTTTTCCAACACCCCTCGAAGACCTTCTTTGCATCTGCAGGTCATTGTTTGATACGTTGTGGATTGGACACACTACTGTGACTACAATGGAGTGTGGTCTTTTGCTAAAGGAGTGACCACCCAATCAGGTAATAACCAATGCCTTCCGGACAAGAAAGAGAATTACCATCAAACCTGAACTAACGTCATCTGTCCATTTTTTCTCCTTTGGTGCCTTGGTGACTAATTACATCTCTGTGGAGTTTGCAAGGGTCATTGGGTTATCATTCTTGAGGCCTTTTCATTTTCCACTGGGGTGTGCACACCAATTGGTTCCTGACGGCCAGGTCTGTATTCATTTGTGACAGATTGCAAGGCCTTTCTGCCTTCCTGAACCTTAGTGACCCTGTTCAAAGAGTTGACAGACTCCATAAATTACAAGCCGAAGTGAATACTTTTAGGCTAGAGAACGCGGTTCTCTTTCAGTTAATTACTGCCCTACAAGCCAAGGTAGATTCCATGGTTAGTAAAAGTCCCATGACCAGCACTCCTTGGGGAACGGTAGCAGGGAGATCCCCTGCTCCGTCTGGGAGACAAAAGACTGCTGGTACTTCCCACCCTGGATTAAATCCAGCCACCTTGCATCCACGGGGACAGGGCCAAATATCCCTACCCCTCCAATGCCTTATAAATACAGAGGGGATCCCAAAGACTTCAAGGCTTTCAATACCGAGTGTAAAATACACTTTCTCAATCACCCTACTTTGTACGCATCAGACCAGGCCAAAGTATTGTTTGTTCTACTCAATTTAGATAGTACAGCCCTGTCCTGGGCTGCCCCCCATGTTAAAACCAATGATCCCATACTAGGATGGTATGACGATTTTGTTAAAGCATTTCAAGCCATGTCCAGTCAATCAGAAATTAATTCATGGACCTACACCAAGAAAGAAGGTACATTCTCTGATATATCACCCAATTCAGGAACTTAGCAGCATAACCCACATGGCCAGGAGACATACAATTGACCATATTCCAGAGGGGATTAAGAGAGGACTTAAAGGACACCTTAAGTCAAGTGGTTAACACGCCCACCAACCTGCAGGAATGTATAGATCTGGTACAAAGAGTGGAACAAGGAGGGCAGGATCGTAAAGGAGAATGCAGACAAACTGATTGGAGAAGGAATCCTTTTGCCATAGACTGGGAACAGCCTTGCCCTGCCCGTCATCATCAGAAGGTGAACTAATGCAACTTGGAAGTACTAGAAGCCCCATTATGTCCGATGAAAGAGAACGAAGGAGAAAGGTAATTTATGCTTTATTGTGGGAGCCCAGATCTTCCAGTTCGGACATGTCCAAAAAGACCTGATCCCAAGGTAGAAACCTACGGCACTCGTCCTTGACCAGAGAGGGTGTGACAAGTGCTAAAGCTGACTCTCCTACATTATATTCCTCCGAACCATCCAAAGTACCATCACAACACTTTATTATCTTTGTTACGCTCAAGACCACGACCCGAGAATGGGTGGATGTGCTCGCCATGATTGACAGTGGTGCTACAGGAAACTTCATTGATGCCTCGTTTGCTCGCCAAACCCGTATTCCATTAACCATGATGGGACAAAGTGAACCGATCGTTTCGGTAGATCGTTCTCACCTGACCTTGGAACCCATCACAAATCAGACCATATCACTAACCATGATATGTTCCAAAAAGCATCATGAGTCCATTCAGTTTGATTCCATAGCTGCAACACATTTTCCGTTGATCCCTGGGATTCCATTGCTTACGGGTCATAATCCTGTGATCAATTGTTGAGACAGAAAGTTGACGTTCACAGGGAACCAGTGCCCCATAACCTGTCAACTTTCAGATAACAAGGTGAAGATCCAGCACTCAACACGACAGCCCTGTATTGTCCTAGCCCCTCTACGAAGCCTTCCTCAGGAGTATCATGATTACGCTGACATGTTTAACCCCTTTGAAGCCAAAAGACTCCTGCCACATCGACTACATGACTGCCAGATAAATCTCCTCCCGGGAGCCCAGATCACTTATGGACAGACATATGCCCTCACAGACAAAGAATATGTGATACTCAAGCAATACATCCAAGAAAACCTACCAAAAGGATTAATCTGCTACTCCACTTCACCCACAGGTCACCAATCTTCTTTATCCCGAAGAAAGACGAAGCAGAACTCCGGCCCTGCATAGACTACCGACAGCTCAATGACATCACTGTAAACAAACATTACCCACTACCATTTATACAAGTCCTTCTGGACGAAGCCTGACAGAGCACCATCTACACCAAACTGGACCTAAAAGGGGCCTAAAACAGCTTTTTGCACCTGTTACGGGCTGTCACGATCCATGCCCCTGACCCCCTCAGGTATAACAGCCCCCTGGCAGAAGTGCGGCTAAAGCCCTTCACACTGGCCACACTTAAAACTCCATCAGAAACATACATGTAGTCAGTCCTGGCACTTTTGGCACCAGGTTAATTTTCAGGAATAAAGCAATACCAGTTTTGGACCTTAATCCAACATGGAGGCCTATTACACAGCTCAGTTCTTTAGAACCAAGCCATGTGGTCTAATGTTTTGGGTGTGGCTGGGCCTGGAACTACTTGGCCTGGAACTACTTTACCTGGACTATTTAAACCACACCCAAACAGCAGAACACGCTTCGCGTTATTCTGCACTCCTGCAGCGTAACGCTTACCGGGTCCAGCTCCTGCTCATCTGCTTCTCCGGCGGCCCGATCCTGAAGCCCTAGATCCGGAGTCCATTAATAACCTGGAAGAACAAGAACAGCATTAGCGAGCAAGAACACTTACCTGTGAAGCAACCGGTCTTAAATCCATCCTGCGCTTCACTTACCTCGCCCATCTCTGGAGTTCGCCACAACCTGCAAAGGTAAAGAAACAAGGACAGCTTTAATAACAATTCTTACCTGGGCAAGCAGTGAGTCCTGGCAGCACCCTGCGCTTCTCTTACCTCACTGATCTACGGGTTACAGCGCAACCTGCAAGGGAGAAGGAACAAGGTCAGCATTAACAAAGCACTTACCTGGGCAAGCAGCGCTTTGATCGCTCATCACTCCGGAACATCACCACAACCTATACAAAGAAGGGAAAAGAACACAGGTTAGCAATTAACACCAATAACCAGTGCAGCGCTCCACGCATCAATAACTAACCGCAACCATCCCTGTGAAAACAAAAAGACATTGTTAGGGAACAGGGTATTGGAACAAGACGCAGAGAAGACAGAAAACAGAGGGAAAGAAAGAGACAGAATAAAGATGGAAAAGACATTATAACTCACCTGGAAGATAGCAAGCAGAGTCGAAATCACAGCCGGTCTGAACCCGACATAAGGGCACACGGACCAGTGAAGCAACTAGGTCCATGGAACGCCCACACCAACCACGCGCCCCTGCACAGAGACGCAGGACGGAGAGTTCGATGCACAAAAACCTAAGGTGAACAATAACCCCAAGGGAGGGGATTTGGACCAGAGGGAGGTGGGAGTCCACCCATCACAGAACCAGTATCTTAACCCTCCATTCTCCTGTTATAGGCGCTATCCAACGTCTGGCACATAGCCAAGTAGAGATAGCCGGGATAGCGCTTAGAAGTCCATCCAGTATCGTGTGGCACCCCTGTGGATACCAGGTGAGCGTAACAGGGCACTATTAGAATCTCGTTATGCCCTTTGGGTTATGTAATGCTCCGGCAGCTTTCCAACACTTCCTCAATGATATTTTTCGGGACATTTTGATTGTTTATCTTGTCATCTATCTCAATGACATCCTGATTTATTCAACCTCCAGAGAGGAACCTATTACTCATGTGAGAGAAGTTCTATCCTGGCTAAAGAAGCACCAACTTTACGCCAAGGCTTCCAAGTGTATATTCCACCAGGATCGAGTGGCTTATCTGGGTTATGTGGTGTCCCCGGCAAGGTCAAGATGGACCTCAAGAAAATCAATGCCATCTCGGATTGGCCCACGCCTACTTCCGTCAAGAGCCTGCAGAGGTTTCTTAGGTTTTGCCAATTTCTACTGACAATTTATTCCCCAGAATTCCCAGATACTGCCTTTCTCTGCAAGGGTCATCCTTTTTCATGGAACCATCAGACGCAAGAAGCCTTTGACTGCCTGAAGATAAAGTTTACTTCTGCTCCCATATTAAGGGTCCCTAACTCAGAATGTCCCTATGTGGTTGAAACTGACACCTCAGATTATGTGGTAGGAGCTGTGTTATCACAAACCGATCCTCAATCCAAACTTAAGCATCCAGGAAGCTCAACTCAACAGAACAAAACTATAGCATATTTGATAAAGAGCTCCTAGACATTAAAGAAGCATTCACAACCTGGCGACATCACCTTGAATGTGCATAACACTCTGTCCTTGTTATCACCGATCACCAGAACCTGGAATTCCTATGCACAGCTCGATCAGTCAATCAAAGGCAGAATTGCTGGATCCATTTCTTTTCATGTTTTAATTTTAGAGTCACCTATACTCCTGGGGCGCAAAACACCAAAGCTGATGCCTTGTACAGGATGGGTTCCATACCCAGCAAAAAGATGGAAGGACTACCTTTTATCGCCCTATCACATATCCTCTCCACTCTCCAAACTCAGGTAGAAGGGTATGAGGAACAACTGAGTCTTGCCTACACTGAACCTATGAAACACGATTCCTTGCCAGCAACCCACTGCATCAGGAAAAACAAGGCCTTCTATTACATGAAGAAAGGGTGTGGTTGCCTACCAGATCTATCAAGGTGTGTTTCCTCCAGTAGGGTCATGATGCCCTGGGAGCAGGTCATTTCGGTCTTCTGAAAACAAAACAAAAAGTGGCAAGGCATGCTTGGTGGGAAGGATGGGCTCATGACGTCCAGGACTACATCAAGGGATGTGGTGTTTACTCTAGGGCAAAGACGGATCAGCAGAATTATATGGGACTATTGCAACCGCTAACTATCCTGATAGGACCATGGAAGGACTGTTCAATGGATTTCATCACCGATCTCCCATTAGTTGAAGGACATACAGTCATACTCACAGTAGTGGATCGATTCACGAAACTGGCTCATTTCATCGGGTTTCCCGGATTGCCGTCAGCAAGTACTTTGGCGCGACTCTTCATCCAATACATTTTTTGTATACACAGTCTCCCAGATACCATTGTAAGGGACTGAGGCACTCAATTTGTGTCTAGGTTTCGGAGAGAAGTGAGTAGACTCCTGGGAATCCACCTCTGCTTTTTCTCAGCTTCCCACCCTGTGGGTGCGATTTCTCACCGTCACCATAACCAGTACAATGAGGGACCCTGCAATAACTCAGACAGAAAAGAGCCAAGTAAACATAACTTTATTAATGCACAAGCATTCGCGAATGGGCCGCAAGTTCAAACGTCTCGCTAAGCAAGTCGTCGAAGTGCCGCGCCTTCCTCTACACATCGTGCTCTTTTATACTTTTCTGTTTACATTGCCTTGCACATAGCACACGTCCACCCCAGGGCGGATCTCCAGTTGGAGTTTATCTGAAGTATCCAGTTGGAGTTTAACGAACAACCATTGCACATTTGCTATCGTGGTCTATCGTGGTTTCCTGTTATCCCGGTCTTCACATTCTTTCGTGCCCCTTTGTGCTCGTATCTCTGTGCTCGAGGCCATGCTTACTCATTCCTTCCCCCCACCCGTATTCTGCAGATAGTTTTAGCAGGCTCAGCATGCTTCGACATACAGTGACCAAACACAATTCTTCTGTTAAAAACAAGTTCTTGCCGGGTCAGCAGGTCTTAAACGCCGCCGTATAAAAGAGAAGGCCTCTTCTTTTAGCAAAAAGTACATTCATTTAACGCATATGGTGATTAGTACAAACTCCAAGTGTGAGCACAACGTTACATATGCATGCGTACCTTCAACCCTCAAAGCGACAGCAAAACTGATAGGATGAATCAAGTCATTGGCCAGTAGCTACGTTATATGCCACTCAACACCACGATGAATGGGTGTCTCTATTGCCTCTTACAGAGTTGGCTTACAATGATTCCCATCACTTTTCACTCGTTGACACCCCTTTTCATTTAACATACGAATATCATCCAAACTCCTTTCCGAGGATCCAACTGAAGAACACACAAGTTCCTGCTGCCCAATAAAATGTACGCTTCTTACAACTTGGTTTTCAAGCAGCATCAGTACACCTGAAACAGGCTCAAGAACTACACAAGAAGCATGCATACAAGAAAAGAAGGGAGGTCCCACCATATCAGTTCAATGACAAGGTCTGGTTAGCCACTATAAGGAAGGCATTGTATCAAACAGTAAAACAGACACAAGTGATGACAGTTCAAGGGTGTTTTTGTACTTCAATTGAGTTTGAAAAACGCCTATCTAATTCTAAATCTAAGAAGGGAGCAAGCTACAACCATCCAATAATAATAATGCAGTCCTAGTCAAGTCTGTCAAAATAAAAGGACCTACACTAAAAAACCTGTTGCCAACCTTACTTCTAAATTCAAATAGTGTGGGAAACAATGTTATGCAAAAGAAAAGTGTTCAAGTATTGATATGTCAGGATATTCAAACCGTTGGCTTCCCTTCTCCATGTTTTCAGCATGGGACAAGGCGGCACGCTCGAGTTTAGCACACTCTCTGGCTTCTCTAGCACGAGGATGCAGTTCAAAACTTCAACAGCAGTGTAACGCTCACCTGGTATCCACGGGGACGTTACTCAGCCTGTTCTGACCTCTTACGACCTCGAACCCTTCCCTGGAGTCTACTCGACTGGAGACTGGGCAGGAATGGTAAAGTTTAACTCCCTATTGTCTGTGTGCTTGAAGCCCTTCTTCCCCGGGGTCCAACCCTTCCCTTTGATCCACAGCTCACCATGTTTTCTTGGAAAGTGTGCTCTCCGTCCTGCTTTCAGCGCAGGGGTGCATTGATTGATACAGGCTTGTTGCTGCCTAGTTACTTCACTGGCAAGAGTCTGACAGGTAAGTGTAATGAGTCTTGTGAACAGTTCTCTAACTTCGTTTCTTTCCTTCCTTAGATGATGGCCGGCGTCCAGGGATGGCGAAGTGCTGCTGAGATGAGTAGCGCTGAAGGTGAGTGAGAGCGCGATGCAACCCTTTCGTATTTGTATTGAACTGAGTTCTTTTTCTGTGTCTTTTAGGTGCCGCGACCTTTTCAGCGTGAATGCCGGTTATGAAGAAGAAATGCGGTGAGTAAGCACAGTATGCGGCGCCTCTAGATGTTTACACGCTAACTGGAGTGTCTTTTCCCTCTTGCAGATGGATGAGAAGTTCCGGAGACAGAGTTCCCCCAGAGCGGCTGGGATTCAGGTAAGCGTTTGAAGCTCGTACAGTCTTTAAAAATAAGCGAAGATTTCCTGAATGCTTACTAATGCCTTTTTTCTGTTCTTTTCCCTTTTCCTTAGGAAGCGGCGTGCCAGGATGGGAATGACACTGCAGAAGATGCCCGCAGAAGAGAAGAAGCGATGAATGATGGCCAGAAGCGCTGCAAGATAAGGCTGTTCCTAACGGTGTTCTTGTTCTTGCAGGAGCTGAGCGCAGAAGAAAGATGCAGGCCTACTGGAGACCGATCCGAACACGGTGAGTGTCATGCTGCAGGTGCAGAAAACACAACGCATGTTTCTCAGCCTGGGTGTGGCTTAAATAGACTCTGGGTATCCCAGGTGTCTCTGGGATGAACCACACCCAAAAGACTAGACTGCACATGCAGTTCTGGGAACCGAAATATGTGGGGGCATCCATCTTGTCCCCATCAATGTACTACAAGTCCAATCCCCAATGTTATCCTATGGGAGTGAATGAGTCTGGTGCCACAAGCGGAAAGTCTGACTCCAAGTGTGTCTTTGGAGGGATGGAGAGGCCCTTGAGGGCCATATAGGTGATCGTGGCCTGGCTCCAGCCTGACATCTTGGAGGGCTAGGGACATGAGGGGTAGGAATCATGACAATCAACGTCTTATGTGCCAAAGTCTCTCTGCCATTCAAAGTCTTCTTTTCAGGGAGCCTGATGCGACAAACATTAAAGTTCCTTTCTTCTTAGAATTTCACATATAACTTCTCGGGTTATTTACTTTTCCCCCTGGGATCCCCTCCACCAGGCTCAGACGCACTTTGACACAAAATGTTCAATTGGTCTCCCTCCGCCGGGCTCTGACCAAATTTCTCTAGTTCCTAAAAATCGAAGACTTTCGACTGCGCGCCAGATTTTGCTTGACCAATTGTAGGACCACTTCAATTCACAATTACTCGCTCTATTCTTAATATAACCTTTTTCTCACTTTTCCTTTTGCCACTCCTTAGCTGGATACTTTACAGAGACCTTCCATTCGGCACCCACGAGGTGCCGGACCACTCTGTCAAAGGTATTGTATCTTGCTTTTAAAGTTCAATCACTCATCAGCAGTTCATTGCGTCTCTTAACACACGCGTTTTAACAATGTTCGTTCCAGCGCTCGCCATACAATGTTGCTGCTTGCAACCTTGGCTTCAACACAGACTAGTCTTGTATCGGCCTTCCAAACTCACTGGCTGTGTTAATTTCAGTGACACTGCTTTGTTCTTGGAGCCAATGCTGGTACCATGGCATCTGGTTCTTCTCCCCACCTTGATTATTGACGCGGGAGGGCCCCGGGTATCTCCGACACACAATGTAGGATTCTTTAGCTTGGTTTCCTGGTCTTACGCTTTCTATTCTCGACGTCTCTGGAAAGTAACGGTTCCTTGTCAAAAAGGTCAAGGGAATTTCCCTCCTTTCGATCCCCTTCTGTTTGGCCGTCTTTCTTCTCTCATTCAGCTGCCGTCTCGAAACTGCTGTTTCCTTGTGCGCTTTGCCTCGCTCAGAGGGTGCTCTCGTGCTCTGCCTTCTATCCGTGTGGGGACGCTTAATGGAAGTTAGGTGTGTGTGATGGTCAGTAATTGCTTGACCTCAAACGACCATTGTATTGGGACAAGTCAGGTATACTGCTCAGGTGTTAGTCTATTTTCTCTCTTAGCGGGCTGCCCATGAGAAAGTGTTTATGTTGTAAGGGGGGTAGAGTTCCTAAATATCCTACCTGGTAGGATGGGGCATAGGTGTTACAGGGAAGGGGAAACAGTGTCTCACCATCTGGTGTCCCACTCCCACTCTCCAAAGACGCCTCACCCAGGTGATTCTCCCGCACTGGTCCACCCCCAGGAACTAGATCCAAAAGCAATGGCCTTGTCCTGGCCACCTGCATGACCCGGGGACTAGTGGGTGAGACACCTTCTGATTTCTCACACAACTAACAACAATATAAACGTTCCCAAATGTCCACTGACGTTCAAGCCTGCTTAAATAGGTCTGTTCAAAATCACAGAGATCATCAATCCGTAGCAATGAAACTTACGTTACCTAAGTGTCGGGAAGGGGCCTGAAGGGGGAAGTACTGTCAGGTTTTCCAAAACTGTCACTAAACATAAATATCCCATTAGCCGTCTCCTATGTGAGAAACCTGAAAGTGTCTCACCCGCTAGTCCCCAGAGATCTGTCATCAAAGTGGCCAGGATACAGCCATCGCTTTTGGATCCAGTTCCTGGGGGTGGACCAGTGCGGGAGGATCACCTCTTCAGGGAGTGGCAGTGGACACCGGATGGTGAGACACGGTATCACCTTCACTGTAAAAACTTTAACCCATCCCAGCAGGTAGGATATGTAGGAACTGAACACCCACCCCCCCCTTTGCGCACACAAACACTTTCTCACAGACAACTGTGAGGGAAAGCGGACTAGCACCCGAGCCATATACCTGACATGTCCGACTATAATGGTCAGGCAGGGTCAGGCAATTACTGATTACACACACCTGACTTCCATCACACTTCCCCACACAGATAAAAGGCGGAGCACGAAAGCACACTCTGAGCAAGGCAATGCACACAAGGAAGCAGCTGTTCCAAGATGGCAGTTTAATACAAGGTATAAGATGTTGAAACCAAAGAGAATTGTAACGAGGGAAGTGGCCTACGCCTTTTCACCGAAAGACTGTATCTTTCATGAGCTGTTGAGAATAGGAAACCTAAGACCTGGAATTAAAGCTGAAGAAAACTGCATTGTGTGTCGGAAGTACCCGGTGCTCTCCCACGTCGATAGTCAAGGTGGGGAGAGGTGTTTTCCACTGTGGTACTGTCCTTGGCTCATATAACAAAGCAGCACCAGTGAAGTCAGCACAGCCGGTGAATTGGGGAGACTGATACCAGACCCATCTTTGTTGAAACCAAGGTTGCAAACGGCAACATTGTATAAAGAAAATCGAAGGAAACAGCGAATGAAGCATATGTGACAAGCATTGCAAATATAATTAAAACATCAGATTAGTGACTGAACTTTGAAGCTAAGATACAATATGGTAGAAAGAGTGGTCTGGCATCATGTGGGTGCTCATTCGAAAGTCTCTGTTAGGTATCCAACTGAAAGGTAATTAACGTTAAAAGAAAAGGAATTGTGAAATAGAAGTGGTCCTGCAATGGGTCAAGCCAAACCCAGTGCACATTCGAAAGTCTTTGATACTTGATGTTAAATTGACATTGGTCTGAGCCCGCTAAGGGAGACTAATTGTGTTATTAAAAGGATCTGAGCCTGGCTGAGGGGTATCCGGGGTGAACCGTGAGTCACCTGGAAAAGGAATATCCTATGAACATTGTATAGAACAGATCTGCCCTGGCTGAGGAGGATCCGGGGTGAACCGCGAGTCACCCGGAAAAGCATGAGGGGATCCAAAGTGACAAACATTGTGCTAGAGGGTTCTGAGCCCAGCTGAGTGGGATCCGGGGTGAATAGTGAATCAACTCAAGTGAATACTTGTGAGAATCTAAAGAGGAAAGGAACTTGTTTTTTATTTGGTTACCTCAGGCCCTTGAGGTGAAGAGACTTTGAGAGCAAGGAGACTTGTGCGTCAAAGGCTCTGATGCTATTGCTTGTACTGTATCCTCATGCTAAAGAAACAGGAGATTGCAATATGCTTGCGTGAACCGCCTTGTCCCGCGCTGAAAACACGAGGAAGGGAGATCAACGGCCTGAACATCCTGACATATACTGTTTAACACTTCTTTCTTTTTCATAACCTTGTTTCCCACACTATTTGTATTTAGAGGTAAGCATTGCAATTGTTTTTTTTTTTAGGATAGGCCCTTTTTATTTTGACAAAGATATGACTAGGACTGCATTATTATTATTTGATAGTCTTAGCTTTCTCCCATATGTAGATTTAGTAATATATAGGTGTTTATCATGCCCTTGTTTGAAGTTCAATAAACACCCTTTAACCGTGGTCACTTGTGTCTGTCTTATTGTTGATGCCATGCCTTCCTTACATGTGGTGTCACAAGTGGGATGTGACTCAATTGAAAGAAATTGGGGAACCCTCAAATTCCAGAAGCTTAGTCATAGAGCCTTTTCCGGGTGACTCGCGGTTCACCCCGGATCCTCCTCCATCCGTTGTCACAAAAGAATCAATAGGCTTTGATGTCTGTAGCAGCAGAGAAGCTACTATCCTTCCAGGGAAAAGAGGGATGATTCCCATAAACTTAGTTTTGACTCAGACCGATGTCAATTTTACATCAAGTATCGAAGACTTTTGAATGTGCACAGGGTTTGGCTTGACCCGTTGCAGGACCACTTCTATTTCACAATTCCTTTTCTTTTAATGTTCATTACCTTTCAGTTGGATACCTAACAGAGACTTTCGAATGAGCACCCAAGTGATGCTGGTCTACTCTGTCTACCATATCGTATCTTAGCTTCAAAGTTCAGTCACTCATCTGCTGTTTTAATTATATTTGCAATGTGACGCACATATGCTTCATACTCTGTTTCCTTCCATTTTCTTTATACAATGTTGCCATTTGCATCCTTGGTTTCCGCACAGATGAGTCTGGTATCAGTCTTCCCAATTCACCGGCTGTGCTGACTTCACTGGTGCTGCTTTGTTGTAGGAGCCAAGGACAGTACCATGGAGGAAAATGGTTGTAGGTGAAAGGGTTGAATGAAAAGATTCCAAATACAATTGTTTCGAATCAAAAGGACCGAAAACCAAAAGATCAAATGCATTTTCTTTGCCCCTGTTTTTTGCCCAAAAACATTTTTTTTACCTATACCAAGCCCCCCAAAAAAATACATTTAAAAAAAGGCATTTGATCCTTTTTTTTATCCTTTTGAGTCGAACGTATTGTATTCGACCCTTTTCATTCAACCCTTTGACTGGACACTGCGGAAAACACCTCTCCACGCCTTCACTATCGACGTGGAAGAGCCCCTGGTACCTCCGACACACAATGCAGTTTTCTTCAGCTTTAATTCCAGGTCTTAGGTTTTCTATTCTCAATGGCTCATGAAAGATACAGTCTTTTGGTGAAAAGGTCAAGGCCACTTCCCTCCTTACAATCCTCTTTGGTTTTCGCCGTCTGCTACCCTGTATTAAACGGCCACCTTGGAACTGCTGCTTCCTCGTGTGCTTTTGTGCTCCGCCTTTTATCTGTGTGGGGAAGTGTGATGGAAGTCAAGTGTGTGTAATCAGTAATTGTCTGACCCCCCCTGACCATTATAGTTGGACATGTCAGGTATATGGCTCGGGTGCTAGTCCGTTTTCCCTCACAGTGAGTTGTCTGTGAGAAAGTATTTGTGTCCGAAAAGAGGGATTCAGGGGTTGAGTTCCTACATATCCTACCTGCTGGGATGGGGTATAGGTTTTACAAGGATGCCGTCTATATCCTGGGTGTTGTATAAGACTGGCCCCAAATTCTGGCCTGGCCTGGAAGTTTGGTCTCGACGTTTTGGCAGGTGTCTGTTACGCTCACCTGGTATCCACGGGGAAGCCCTTATGCCCTGGTTGCCGGATTCACCCTGGACCCTTCTCAATTCCGGATGGTGCTTTCTATGGAGGCCGGGCTTGAAAACACAGGAGGACTGGACTTAGGAACAGATTTCATTTCCTCCCCCCTGCACCCTGGATTCGATTTGATGGCCCACTCCTCACCGATTTGATGGCCCACTCCTCACCTTGTTGTGATGTCTGGCGTGCTCTCCGTCCTGCCTTCTGTGCAGGGGTGCGTTTTTTCCTGCGGGTTTGAGCGACCGAGTTAACTTCACTGGTGCTAACCCATTCAAGTGTCTTTAAGGAGGTAAGTCTGCATAGCAGTTTTAAGAGGTCCTTGCTTTCCTTTCTTGCGATTAATGTCTTTGCCTTATTTTTTCCCCCTTAAGTGCACAGAGGTTCGGTGGATGCGCAGCTTGGATCGGGCTCCTACCAGGATGATGGACGCAGGAGTGTATGATGGATGGTAGGTTAAGCGGGAAGTGCGGCGCGGTAATGTCTTCTTTTGCTAATCTGTATTCTTTATTCCTTTCCAGGTCGCGAAGGTCTTACTGGGCGTGTGAAGATTTCCAGAGCAGAGCAGGCAAAGAAATGCCCAGCCAGGTGAGGTTCTCGTGATCACTGCCGTTAATGCTGTGAGTAGCCTGTTTTAATGTTGTCCTTCTTTCTCTCTCCTTCCAGGTGCTTCGTTCCGTGGCGTGCGTGGTGTCCCGATGATGCTGCCAGCTGGATGGAAGACTGCGAGCAGCAGGAAGATGGATAATCGACGGATAGAAAGTTGAGGTAAGCAGAGACTGCTAACGATGTTCTTTTGTCTCCCCTGCAGGTCCGCTGTTCAAGGATCGTCGGATTCTGGTCTCTGGACACGATGAGCGTCACGCTGCTGGCTGCAGAATAACACAAAGCACGTTCTGTAACTTGGGTGTGGTTTATATAGCCCTCCAGTAAAGTAGTCCAGGTAAAGTAGTCTGTGCTACCACACCCCAAACACTGCACGGCACATTCTGGTTCTAGGCACTAGGCTGTGTGGGTGCCTCCATGTTGGCTACAGGCCTCCAAATGAAAAAGTAGTCCCTTCAAGACAATGTTCCAATCTGAACATGAGCCTGGCGCCAAAAGCGCCAGGACTGACTCCAGGTGAGTCCATGAGAATAGTGCAAGGCCCTTGGGGCCCCAAGTGAACCTTGAGTCTTAACCCTACCTGGCATGTGATCATGCAGTTGGGTTTTGGGTCACGGGTCGTGACAGCACTCCCCACCCCCCCCCCAAGGTCCCTCCTAAAGTGATTCTCCTGCCTGGTCCAGGTTTGGCTGGAAAGTTTCAATGAAATATTCTAATCAAACGCGGTGCATGAATGTTCTCACTAGGTTCCCAAGACCTGTCTTGAGGGCTGTAACCCTTCCATTCGACTATATAGTATAGTTTGGATCTGGTATATTTGGAATCCAGGATTTCTTTCACTTCAAATTCGGGTTCTCCATCGATCATTATGGGTTTAGGTGGTGGCTTAACTCTTGTATCAGGTTGTACTGGTTTTAGAAGTGAGACATGGAATACAGGGTGAATTCACATGTTGGCTGGTAATGCTAGTTTAACAACTGCTTGGTTGATGATGGCTTGAACAGAATAAGGTCCCAAATAGCGAGGACGAAAAGTCTGGGTTCCTTTTAGAGGTATATATTTTGTGGCTAACCAAACCTTGTCTCCTACCTGTGTCATGACCCACAGAACGCACCCCTTCTGGACTTCCTGGTCCTTATCGCGGCGGGGCTTGCATTCATTGTATCTCCCAACATGGCCGTATCACGTGACACGCCTCACACCAGCCTTCACGGCGGACATAGTACGTTCCATAAATATGCCACGCCCCCGTGGCCCTGCGCGTCTCAACGCTATCAACAGGTAGTGACTAGACGTGTACTTCGCAGCTTGGCGAACCCTTCTGTTATCCAAGTTCCTGGACCCTTATCCCCACTCCTTCCACCCTCTCCTTTCCACCCTGTTCCTGGAATCCACGTATCCCTGCGACCGCTTCTTCCTTCCTTGACGTCCTGAACCCACGAGTATCCTGGAACGCTGAACGCACGCTGGAGTCGGAAGAGACTTGTGCCGGCCTGTACAAAACCCGATCCGCCCGCAAGAAGAATCTTCCCGCGGATCCCTGCAAGAAGCGATCTCAGGTGAGACGGGGGGAGATTCTCGACAGTTTGAGACGCCGAACGACCGATACTGAAACCGATATGGAAAAGGCCGTCCAGCATCTCATGCGTGGCATGCAAGAACTAACAACCGAGGTGCAGAACTTAAAAGCAGAGAATGGCGAATTAAAGCAACTTGTTTTGTCTCGCGATTCCGCTACAAGAGAGAGTGTATTACTGGGTGGTGTCGTAGACAAGTATGATGGGTCTGCGAAATCCCTTTGTGGATCCCTGGACTCCTGTTTGATGCATTTTATCTTTAAGCCCTATTATTTTTCAACTTCCAGGGCAAAGGTGGTCTTTATAATCTCGCACCTCGCAGGAAATGCATTTGCTTGGGCTACTCCCTTAGTCAATTCTGGAGATGCCCTCCTAGATGATTATGACGGATTCATACAGGCTCTCAAAACCATGTTCGACCACCCAGAACAGGTTTGTAGTGCCCAGGAACGCCTACTTGACTTTCGGCAAGGATCCCAGGACATGCTAACATATGTCACAAGATTCAAACAATTGGCCAAGGAAGCAGATTGGTCCTCAGAAGCAAGTTTCACTCTCTTCCGTAGGGCCCTAAACGAGGATATAAAAGATGAATTAGCCAGAGTTGCTCGTCCTAGCTCATTCCAGGCTCTTATGAATTTAGCCATGCAGATAGACTTTCGTATCCAGGAAAGAAAGGCAGAGAGAGAGAAAAAAGACCAAGATCCCCTTCCATAAAGGTTCTCTTGAGACTTCAGTAAAAACTGATCCTGTTCCAACCCCTGAGACTGACCCGGAACCCATGCAAATAGGAGCCTTCCATGGACCCATTTCCCCACAAGAAAGGATGAGAAGGATCCACACAGGCTTGTGCATGTATTGTGCATCGGATAAACACCTGGTTAGAGAATGTCCTCTAGCCCCTCCACGGCGTTCGGGAAACGCCAGCTCCCGATCCTAGATGGAGCGAGGTGTCGGGAGAGAGATGTTTGCTCCACATCTATTCCATCCTTGAACTCTCCTGGACAGAACAACCTAGTAGTTCTACAAGCCTTCTTATCGTTATCAAAGAAGGAGACCTACCCCATCCTGGCCTTGGTGGATTGTGGGGGTATGGGAGTATTCATTGATCAGGATTGGGTCTTTAAGCACTACATTCCATATGAAGCCCAGGGTGCAATGCAACCTGTGGAGGCAATTGATGGAAGACCCCTCAGTTCAGGACCCATATCCTTGCAGACCAAGGAAATACAACTTTCAATAAACCATCACCAGGAAATGATCAAGATTGATATTATCAAATCAGCCCACTACCCCATGGTACTAGGCATGCCCTGGTTGCAGAAACACAATCCATACATCAATTGGACAGCAGGATCCTTGTTTCTTGGTTCAGAGTATTGTCTGTCTCATTGTTTATCCCCGGATCCCTCCTCGATATCATCTGAAAGTAATCCAGCAGATCAACAAGAGGCACTCATGGTTTCCAATATCATTCAGGTCCCAAAGGCCTATCAAAGTTATGCTGATGTGTTTTCAACTGCCATAGTTCAGGCTCTACCCCCTCACAGACCTGAAGACGTGCCCATAGACACAGAGCCTTCAGCAGTGATTCCCTTTGGGAGGATGTTTATCCTCTCCAAACCTGAAAAAAGGCCCTCCGAGAATACTTAGATACCAACCTTGAAAATGGCACCATAAGACCATCAAAAATCCCCAGCTGCAGCCTTGCTGTTCTTTGTTCTCAAGAAGGACACCAAGGAACTTAAACCTTGCCTCGATTATCGTGGATTAAATCAATGCACCCTCAAGGACCGCTACCCCTTAGCCTTGATCTCGGATATCCTGGAAGCGGTGAGAGGTGCTGTAATCTTCACAAAACTGGATCTCAGGGGTGCCTATCATCTGATTCGTATCAAGGAAGGAGACGAATGGAAAACAGCCTTTAGAACACCTTTTGGACACTTCGAATATCTGGTCATGCCCTTTGGACTTGCAAATGCCCCTGCAGTCTTTCAATGATTCATGGATAGGGTGTTCTCTGACATGCTGTTTCTCTTCGTCATTGTCTACCTGGACGATATCTTGATTTACTCCAAGGACCTTTTAAAGCATGAAGAGCATGTAAAGGCAGTCTTACAACGACTACGTGAACACAGACTCCTAGCCAAACCTGAGAAATGCCTGTTTCACGTTACTTCTGTTCATTATCTAGGATTTGCCCTTAGTCCAGAAGGAATTGGTATGGATCATTCGAAGGTAAAGGCCATACTATCTTGGCCGGCTCCCACTTCCGTGAAACAAGTTCAACATTCCTGGGGCTTGCCAATTTCTATCGAAGGTTCATACCCACCTTTTCTGAGATTGTTCAACCGATCATCGCTCTCTTGAAGAAAGACACTCCCTTTCTCTGGTCTGCACCTCAAGACAAGGCATTCCAACGCCTAAAGACAGAGTTTACTCAAGCCCCCATCCTAGCCCAACCCGACTTTAATCGGCCATTCCTAGTGGAGACGGATGCCTCTAACTACGCCATAGGAGCAGTCTTGAAGCAAGAATTTGAGGACAAGTTGGAACACCCCATTGCTTACCTTTCACGAAACCTGACTCCCAGTGAGACACATTATTCTGTCTTGGAAAAGGAACTGTTAGCCATCCGCCAAGCCTTCACAGAATGGCGACATCTAGTCCTGGGAGCTAGACATCCAGTCCAGGTTCGCACAGACCATCGAAACCTTCAAGTTCTACAATCCTTGGAGTGTAGGAACAGTCGTCGGGCCCGTTGGGCCTTCCTCTTTGCCCAGTACCAGTTCCACATCAGTCATGTTCCCGGATCACAAAACATAATTGCTGATGCCTCATCTTGACGTCCTGATTACGAAACTATTGAAGATCGGGCCTATCCCAAGATGTTTCCCCACACGATTTTTGTAGCTCAAGCACTCAGTCTTTTGAAAGAAGTCCGGATGCAAACCCAATCCTCTGAGCTCTGGAAGGATATTTCAAGGAAGAATCCATGGAATCTGATAACCAAGGACAGATATTTGTTCAAAGATAATGCTCTAGTCATTCCCACACAGAAACTACAACAAGGGATAATAAACCTCTGCCACGATACCCTCCACTCCGGACATTGTGGCATCACCAACACTCTCCGTCTTATACAAAGACAATTTTGGTGGCCTAGAATGAAGACTGACGTACAACTGAACATCCGAGCCTGCTCTATCTGCAGTCAAAACAAACACGATAACAAGAGACCGGCAGGTCTCCTACTGCAACCTACACTACCGACAAGGCCATGGGAATTCATCGCTACAGACTTCTTTGTGGAATTACCACCTTCCAGGGGATACACGACTATCATGGTCACCATTGATTTGTTCACTCATATGGCTCATTTTACACCCCTGTACAAACTACCCTCCTCATCAGAACTCGCTGGAATCTTCCTGGAACACATTTTCCGCCTTCATGGACTTCCTTCCAAGATCATATCAGACCGAGGACCTCAATACGTTTCACAATTTTGGAAACATCTCTGTCGCATTCTAGGAATCCAACGTGTTCTTTCATCTGGTTATCACCCACAAACTAACAGAGCTACAGAACGTGTAAATCAGACCCTAGAACAATACCTTTGTTGTTTCGCCACCAAGGTACAGGATGATTGGTCGCTACTTATACCGGTGGCTGAATTCGCCTACAACAATTCCGATCACTCAGCAGTCAAGACCAGCCCCTTCAATTGCAGTCAAGGATTCAATCCGTCAGTTTTACCTTCTGTTCTTCCACATCCTACACTCTCATCAACATACACAAGGAAGCCAAAGAACATTTAGAAAAGGCCCAAACACACACTATGCGTTATGCAGATTCCAAGAGAAGACCAGGGCTTCTTATTCAGTCGGTGATCAAGTCTGGTTGTCCTCGAAACTACTACCACGGCATTTACGACCAAACAAATTGGTCCCCCGGTACTATGGGCCATTTTCCATAAAAGAAGTCATCAACCCAGTCTCATTCTGGCTCAAGCTACCAGACTCCTGGAAGAAGATTCACCCAGTTTTTCACATTTCTTTACTGAAACTCTACATCCGATCCTCCCGGAAATCCTGCAGACCCAGTCCCGTGGTTGTGGACGACCAACTGGAATATGAAGTATCCAGAATATGTGATTCCAGGTATAAACGGGGTCAACTTCAATACCTGGTTGAGTGGAAAGGATATCCTCCTAGTGAAAGAACCTGGGAACCACTTTCTAACCTGAACACCCCTCGATTGCTCCAAAGATATCATCTCATACACCTGGGCAAACCTGGTGGAACAGGTTTTTGGAGGAGGCATGCTGTCATGACCCAGAGAACGCGCCCCTTCTGGACTTCCTGGTCCTTATCGCGGCAGGGCTTGCATTCATTGTTTCTCCCAACATGGCCATATCACAAGACACGCCTTGCACCAGCCTTCATGGCGGACGTAGTACGTCCCATAAATATGCCACGCCCCTGCGGCCCCGCGCGTCTCAACGCTATCAACAGGTAGTGACTAGACATGTACTTCGCAGCTTGGCAAACCCTTCTGTTATCCAAGTTCCTGGACCCTTATCCCCACTCCTTCCACCCTCTCCTTTCCACCCTGTTCCTTGAATCCACGTATCCTTGCAACCGCTTCTTCCTTCCTTGACGTCCTGAACCCGCGAGTATCCTGGAACGCTGAACGCACGCTGGAGTCGGAAGAGACTCGTGCCGGCCTGTACAAAACCCGATCCACCCGCAAGAAGAATCTTCCCGCGGATCCCTGCAAGAAGCGATCTCAGGTGAGACGGGAGGAAATTCATAACAACCTGATAGTCAGGGGCCTTTTTCCGATGTTGGTCAGCACAGCTTTTTTGCTTGTTTTTGGCTTGGATTAACTGTTCTGTTGCCTTTTTAAAGGCCTGAGTAATGTTTGCATGAAGAGTCTTTACTGCCCACTTTTCTAGACTGGGAGGGCTGTCTAGTTCGGAAGTACGTGGATGTCTGCCATAGAGGGTGTAGAAAGGTGTTTGACCAGTACTGGAATGCAGTGAATTGTTGTAAGAATATTCGGCTATCCATAATAGATCTCTCCAGGTTCCTTCGACTTGGTGCAGCATGCACCGTAGGTATTGCTCGAGAGTCTGGTTGGTCCTCTCTGTTTGACCATCCGTTTGGGGGTGATGGCTGGTGGATAGTCGGATGTCGATTTGAGCCATAGAGCAGCACTTTTTCCAGAAGTTAGATACAAATTGGCTGCCTTGATCAGAGACTAGGACTGAAGGGAATCCATGCAGTTTGATTATATTTTCCAGGAACGCTTTTGCTAGCTGGGATGCATCCGGGAGGCCTTTGAAAGGGATAAAGTGTGCCATTTTAGAAAATAGGTCCACTACTACTGAAAAGGTGTTGAACCTTTGGCTGGGAGGCAAATCGGTAATAAAGCCATGGTGCAGGAGGAATTTCTAATGGTTGCAGTAGGCCAGCTGGTTTTTGTTTTAGTGACTTGTTTTGTGCACACACTCCACATGACTGAACATATTGGATGACTTCTCAACGCCAAGTGGGCCACCAATAATTGCATTTCACTTTGGCAAGGGTTTCGGCCATTCCAGGATGACCTTCTATCAGAGAATCGTGATAGTCCGAAATGATTTGTTGTTGTAGCTCTGTTTTAGGCACATACAGGCGTTCATCAAAATATGGCAGTTGATTTTTAACGGTGTATTGTTTTCCTTTGGTATGCCATTCCAGTAATTCGTTAGGGGTTATTTCACGTTGGATCATGTTTCTAAGCTCAGTTTGTGTTAAAGCTGTAGTGAGGCCTAAAAGCTTGTCCTCAGGAATAATGGCTACTAGATCTGGGGTTGCATATACTTCCTCATCGATGCCCATGTGAGATAGTGCGTCAGCTTTCCCGTTTCTTACGCCTGGTCGATAAGTGGTCACGTAGTCATACTCGGCGAAGAAAAGAGCCCATCGTAATTGGCGTGAGGATTGTGCTTCTGCTGTTTTTAAATATTGTAGGTTCCGATGATCTGTGATTACTGTGACCGTATGCCCGGCCCCCAAGAGTTAATCTCGCCATTCCTTGAAGGCTAATTTTATAGCAAGTACTTCCTTATCGGTGATGACCTAATTGAGTTCAGGGGGTGTGAATGTTCGCGACCAGAAGGGCACGGGGTGCAATTAGCCAGTTTCAGGGTCCCTCTAAGAAAGAACCGCCCCCATAGCCATGCTGGAGGCATCCGTTTCCACGATGTAAGGAAGATCCGGGTGTGGATGTCGTAAAATCGGGGCTGAGGTGAACTTTTCCTTAAGTTCTTGGAAGGCCTTTTCGGCGTCTTCTGTCCACATGAATTTTTTATTGTTTTTTCGTAGAAGTAACATGATCGGATGCACAATCTGAGAGAAGTCTGGAATTAACCGAAGGTAGAGGTTTGCAAAGCCCAGCATGCTCTGGACCCCTTTTAACGAGGTCGGAGAAGGCCATTTAAGAATGGCATCCACTTTGTGTACATCCATTCGGATGCCTTTCTGAGTAAGAATGAAACCAAGAAATTCTACTTCGGTTACGTGGAAAAAGCATTTTTCAAGTTTTGCATATAGTCGATTTTGGTGCAGTTTGGCAAGGACAGCCGGAAATGCTTGACATGGTCTTGTTTCGAGGTTGAATACACCAGGATGTCGTCTATGTAGACCAGGGCGCAAACATCGATCAATTCCATTCGGACGTCGTTCATAACGTTTTGGAAAGCCGCCGGGGCATTCCAAAGTCCAAAAGGCATTACCTGGTACTCAAACAACCCATATTTGGTACGGAAGGACGTTTTCCATTCATCTCCTTTTTTAATTCGGACCAGGTGGTACGCTCCTCTGAGGTCTAACTTAGTATAAATCTGGGCATCTTTGACTTGATCCAGCATCTCGGGAATAAGTGGCAGGGGGTAACGGTTCTTCACAGTGATCTGGTTCAAGGCACGATAGTCAATACAGGTTCTCAAGTCCCCTTCCTTCTTTTGTACGAAGAATAGGGGACTGGCTGTCGGTGATTTAGATGGGCGAATGAACCCATTTGCCAAGTACTGGTCCAGATAGGATTTTAGAAGCTAGTTTTCTGGTTCTGTGAGCGCATAGATTCTGCCACAAGGGATCTGTGCACCAGGTATGTGGTCAATCTAACAGTCATAGGACCTATGCGGCTGTAGTGTGTTAGCTTGTTCCTTCTGGAACACATCCTGGAAATCTTGGTATTCTTCAGGGAGAGTACTAGTTGCGCCAAGTGTAGATATACCGATTCTAGGACTCGTAGGAAGATTGAAACTTGATTTGTTTTCTTGGAAATAACAGGTGGAAGCGCAATCACGAGGAAAAGTCAATTTTCTTGCACGCCAATCTATCCCAGGGTTGTGAGCAACTAACCATGGCATCCCTAATATTAGCTGAAACTGAGGTGCCTCGATGAGATCAAAGGAAATTGATTCCCGGTGTCCCTCCTGGCACAGCAGGGTTATTCCTGCTGTACATTGGGTTACTGGTCCAGAAGCAATTTCTGTCCCATCCACCGTGCTTACCTTTTTTGTGTTTGGCTTAAAACATAAGGGATGCCCCATCCGTGTGGCCAGATCTCGATCAATGTAATTCCCAACTGCTCCGCTGTCTATGTAAGCTTCAACGGTATGCATCCTTGATGGTTATTGGTGATTGATTAGGATCACTGGTATTGCAAAATGTGAGGTCGGTGCCTCATTCTTCTCACTCGACAAACTGACCTCTACTTTTGTCGAGCTAGGCAGTTTTCCGACTCCTTACTCTCATCCTTTTCTGTAGCTCCCACAATCCGCTTGGGGGGTTTTATCGGACAGTCTTTTAGGAAGTGCCCTGATTGTCCGCAATACAAACATAACTGCTGTTGCCTTCTCTTGTCTCTTTCAGATTTTGTTAACGGTGGTCGTATGCCTCCGATTTGCATTGGTTCTGTGGTATTCTCTGATGTGCGTGGAGTTGCATCCTTGGTTCGAAGATACACGGCCAGTGTATCTGATCTGGACCGATCTGCTTTCCGATCTTGTAGTCGATGATCTAGTTGCACCACCAGGTTGATAAATTTACTACAGTCTTTAGGTGGACCAACCACCTGAGCCAAGATGTCCTTCAATTCCCCTCAAATGCCTCAGTGAAACAATGTGGTTCTCTTGTCTTCAGGCCACCTGGTTTCAGCCACTAACCTATTGATGGTTGCTATGTATGTTAGTAAGTCCTGATTCCCTTGCCGGAGTGATAAGAGTTAGTTGTCTACAGCTTGTTCATGGGTGTGTCGAGCAAAGAGCTTTTCCATTTCCCTTTGGAAACCCCCAAAGTCACGTAGTAACGGATCATCATAGCTCACAAGCGGCACTGACCAGTCTGCTGCACTACCGCTCAGATATGACAAAATAAATGCTACTCATGCCTGGTCGTTAGGGAATGCGTCCGGTCTGCAGAGGAAGTGAAGACGACATTGATTCATAAATGCAGCATACTTCCTTGGGTCATCTGAAAACCGTTCTGGCGGTGCTAACGGTATTGTTCCGGGTAAGGTGATCGGTACTGGAGCGGCAGATGACGTGGTTGGCTGTGCCGGTGGATTATTCCCGGGTAATGGAGTTTGTCCGGCCTGTGATTGCAGTAATTGCCTGCTGATTTCTTCGGTGCGATCCTTGGTGACGAAAAGATCCCTTTGCAGGGTATTAGTCTCTTGCCTAGCCGAATGCACTTCAGCACGTAATTGTCCTAATAACTGGGCCAGTTGGTCCATTTCTGAAGTCTCCATGGCGCCCAGGTGGCTAATGTAATAGAGGCTTTGCGTTCTGTTACGCTCACCTGGTATCCACAGGGACGCCCTTATACCCTGGTTGCCAGATTCACCCTGGACCCTTCTCGATTCCGGAAGGTGCCTTCTATGGAGGTCGGGCCTGAAAACACAGGAGGACTGGACTTCGGAACAGATTTCGTTTCCTACCCCGTGCACCCTGGATTCAATTTGATGGCCCACTCCTCACCTTGTTGTGATGTCTGGCGTGCTCTCTGTCCTGCCTTCTGTGCAGGGATGCGTTGTTTCCTGCGGGTTTGAGCGATCGAGTTAACTTCACCGGTGCTAAACCATTCAAGTGCCTTTAAGGAGGTAAGTCTGTATAGCAGTCTTAAGGGGTACTTGCTTTCATTTCTTGTGATTAATGTCTTTGCCTTATTTTTTCCCCCTTAGGTGCACGGAGGTTCGGTGGATGCGCAGCTTGGATCGGGCTCCTACCAGGATGATGGACGCAGGAGCGTATGATGGTGGTAGGTTAAACGGGAAGTGCGGCGCGGTAATGTCTTCTTTTGCTAACCTGTATTTTTTATTCGTTTTCAGGTCGCGAAGGTCTTTCTGGGCGTGTGAAGATTTCCGGAGCGGAGCCGGCCAAGAAATGCCCAGCCTGGTGAGGTTCTCGTGATTACTGCCGTAAATGCTGTGAGTAACCTGTTTTTAACATTGTCCTTCTTTCTCTCTCCGTCCAGGTGCTTCGTTCCGGTGCGTGTGTGGTGTCCCGATGATGCTGCCAGCTGGAGGGAAGACCGCGAGCAGCAGGAAGATGGATAATCGACGGATGGAAAGTTGCAGGTAAGCAGAGACTGCTAACGATGTTCTTTTGTCTCCTCTGCAGGTCCGCTGTTCAAGGATCGCCAGATTCTGGTCTCTGGACACAAAGAGCGTCACGCTGCTGGCTGCAGAATAACGCAAAGCACGTTCTGTAACTTTGGTGTGGTTTATATACGCCCTCCAGTAAAGTAGTCCAGGTAAAGTAGTCTGGGCAACCACACCCAAAACACTGCACTGCACAGTCTGGTTCTGGGAACTAGGCTGTGTGGGTGCCTTCATGTTGGCTACAGGCCTCCAAATGAAAAAGTAGTCCCTTCAAGACAGTGTTCCAATCTGAACATGGGCCTGGCGCCAAAGGCGCCAGGACTGACTCCAGGAGAGTCCATGAGGATAGTGCTAGGCCCTTGGGGCACCAAGTGAAACTTGAGTCTTAACTCTACCTGACATGTGACCATGCCAGTGGGGTTTTGGGTCACGGGTCGTGACAGCGTCCTAGATCCAAACTTCCGGGGAGACTTAAATGTTACCTTACAGAACCATGGTGAAATTCCTTATGAAGTTCATCGTGGGGATTGAATTGCACAAGGAATTCTTGAAAAGGCTCAATTTCCTCGTTTTAGTGAGTGTGAACCAGAAGATACTGAGAAGTGTACCTTAGGCTTTGGGGAAGCTGATGAACCTTCCAAGACTGAAGAGAAAAGGGAAGAAGAGCTTACCATCTTTACCGATCTAACCTTCGCTCAGTTAAATGATTCAGCCCTCGCTGAGGCTTTCTTACAAGCAATTCCCAAAGGATAGGGAGTAGAAAAGGGAAGCCCATTTTTTTTTTCTCCTAAAACAAGGATTATTGTATAGAAAGGACACATTTACAGAATGCCTAAGTAAAACTCAGTTATGAATCCCCAAAACGGAACGGAAGATCGCACTAGAAATTGTGCATTCTGATCTGACAGGAGAACACTTAGGACAATATAAGACACAGGCTCACATCCGTGGGAACTTTTACTGGCCAGTTATCCATGCAGATATAAAAATACTTTATTCAGACATGTGAAATATGTCACGTGAAATTCCTTTCTCAAGGATTGGGATGGATATTATTGGACATTTAGAAACCTCTAGACACAGTAACAAATATGTACTCGTGATTGTCGATTACGCAACCAGATATCCTGAGGCATTTCCCATGCAGAACAAAACCATGCAGCAGATTTTTTTAAAACTATTACCTTATTTCTCCAAAGTTGGTTTTTTGCTAAATGAGCAAGCTTATAGGTGAAGTCAAGGAGATGCTCCACCTCAACACCTTAAGAACTTCAGTTTACCATCCCAAACAGACGGATTGGTGGAAAGAGTCAACAAAACACTCACAATTATCCTGAGAAAGTTGGTAGATAAGGATGGGAAGGACTGGGACTGTATGATTCCCTGGGCACTATTTGCAGTAAAAGAAATCCCTCAGGCACCCACTGGATTCTCTCCTTTTTAATTACTCTATGGTAGAGAACCTAGAGATGTCCTGGACATGCTACGGGATACCTGGGAAGAAAGAGAAAGGCAACCATTCCCCTTTCGCAAACTGCTACAGGATTGCGACAGCATATGAAACTTGTTTGAAATCTAGTCTATACTCATATGGAAAAAGCCCAAGCACAACAAATATCCACGTATGACAAAAAAGTTAATCTGAAATCATTTTCCTAAGGGCAAACATTCTTGGTCCTCTTGCCTACTTCGGAAAACAAACTTGTCTCTAAGTGGCACGGGCCATATGAAATATTGAAACGAACAGGAAACTTTACTTATAAGGTAGCCCAACCTGACAGGAAAAAAAAAACCCATCTATACCTTGTAAATCTCTTAAAAGGGTGGAAGGGAAATCATTTAGCCGCCAATGTCACAACACTATCCTGTTGGTACCAGAAGAAATACGAGTAATTCCCCAAGAGCAATCAACAATCAACAACAAGAAGTTTAAAGGATTTAGTTATAGCATTTCTCTATGTATTCTCGGAGAAACCAGGGAGCGTAAAATGCACCTATCACTATATTAGAACAACTAAAGGAAAAGGGGAACCATATAGACTCCCGAAGCCCGTAAACTGATAGTGGTTGAGGAAGTAAATACAATGTTAAGAGCGAATATTATCGAACCCTCTTCAAGCCCTTGGTCTTCCCCTATAGTATTGGTCACAAAACCGGACCATTCCTTGAGGTTTTGCATAGATTTCTGCCAAGTAAATGCCATCTCCAATTTTGATGCCTATCCCATGCCACGCACATGCCACCTTTCTATCCACCCTAGACCTACCTACGTGGTACTGCCAGGTCCTAGTGCATGGACCTGATAGGGAGAATACAGCTTTCTCGATGCCCCTGGCCCTGTTCCAGATTAAAGTACTCCCTTTTAGCTTACAGCGTGCCCCTGCCACTTTCCAACGACTTATGGACAGAATATTACAGCCCTACTCTGATTTCTGTGGAGCTTATATTGACGATATAGTCATTTACAGTAAAATCTGGGAGACCATCTTTTCCATCTCTTTACTATTATGAGAGTCCTCAGAGAAGCTAGCTTAACTGCCAATCCATCTAAATGCAGGCTAACCCAATCAGGTGTGAAATACCTCAGCTTCATTGAGGGAACTGGTAGTGTTCAACCAGAAAGTGAAAGCCATCCTAGATACTCCTATGCCTAAAACTAAGAGAGACCTTAGAGCATCCGTAGGGTAAATTGGTTATTACCGTAGGTTTATCCCTAACTTCTCAGACAGGACAGCCAAACTGACGGACAAATTAAAGAACGCCGAGCCCCAGTAAATGTATTGCACTGACAAGGAAATGTATGTTACAACAACCTAAAATAAAACCCTGTGCCAGAACCCAATCCTAAAGGTAGTAGATTTCTCGAAAGAATTTGTATTACAGAGAGATGCCTCCCTTACAGGGTTAGGAGCAGTCTTGTCACAAATTTCCAACGGAGTGGACCATCCTATCTTATTTACTAGTCGCAAACTCTTTCCACGTGAACAGAAATTACTCTGTGCTAGAATTAGAGGCCCTTTCCATCAAGTGGGCCATTACCCACCTTAGATATTACCTCCTGGGAAGGAAGTTCATACTCGTCATGGATCATTCTCCCTCCACTAGTTTGTATTAGACAACGGAAAGATTATAACCCTCAAGTCATGCAATGTTTCTTAGACCTGCAACCCTACTGTTTCACTGTGGAGCACCAAAAAGGCAAAGATCAAGGGAACGTGGATTTCCTTTCTCGGTTCCATTGTGAAACAGATGCGGCTTCATCGCACAGGGCAAGGGTATGTGAGAAACTTGAAGGTGTCTCACCCGCTAGTCCCCGGGGATCTGTCATCCAGGTGGCCAGGACAAGGCTATCGCTTTCGTGAACAGAGGAATACACAGGGACAACCCAATGGTTTTGGAAGAAAGACCACGCAGAGCAACAGAGGGTTGAATCCTGGATCTACAGTTAGAAACCAAACTCAGGTGTGATATTAGGCGCGTTATAAAAACCAACTAAATTTAATTTAATTAATGCAATCCAGTCCCTGCCAGTGACCAGTGCGGGAGGATCCCCTGGATGGGGGGTCTCCGGGGAGTGTAAGTTGGACACTGGATGGCGAGATGTGGTTTGCCCTTCCCTGTCACACCTTTACACCATACCACCAGGTAGGATACGTAGGGACTCTACAACCCCTTTTCCGACACAAACACTTTGTCACAGACAACTCACTGTGAGGGGAAAACGGACTAACACCCGAGCCGTATACCTGACATGTCTACTACAATAGACAGGCAGTGTCAGGCAATTACTGAACATTACACACACCTGAGTTCTATCACACTTCCCCACACAGATAAAAGGCGGAGCACAAAAGCACACTCTGAGCAAGGCAAGGCAAATGAGAAAGCAGCAGTTCCAAGATGGCAGCTTAATATGAGGAAGAAAATGGTGAGACTGAAGAGGATTGCAATGAGGGAAGTGCCTTTGACCTTTTCACTGAAAAACGGTATCTTTCATTAGCCTTTGAGAAGATAAAACGTAAAACCTGGAATTAAAGCTGAAGAAACCTGCATTGTGTGTCGGAGATACCCAGGGCTCTGCCACGTCGATTATACATGGCGGGGAGAGGCATTTGCCACTGTGGTACTGTCCTTGGTTCCTACAACAAAGCAGCACCATTGAAGTCAGCACAGCCAGTGAGTTGGGGAGACTGATACCAGACCGGTCTGTATGAAAAGCAAGGTTGCAAACAGCAACATTGTATAAAGAATATTGAAGGAAACAACCTATGTAGCATATGTGGCAAGCATTGCAAATATAATTAAAACAGCAGATGAATGACTGAACTTTGAAGCTAAGATATGATATCGTAGATAGGGTGTTCCTGCACCACATTGGTGCTCATTCAAAGGTCTCTGTTAGGTATCCAACTGAAAGGTAACAAACGGTAAAAGACAAGGAATTGTGAAATCGAAGTGGTCCTGCAACGGGTCAAGCCAAACCCTGTGCACATGAAAAAGTCTTCGATACTTGATTTAAAATTGACATTAGTCCGAGCCCGGCTGAGGGAGACTAATTGTGTTAAAGGGATCTGAGCCCAGCTGAGTTGGATCCGGGGTGAACCGTGAGTCACCTGGAAAAGAAATGTCCTACGAACATTGAATAGAAAGGATCTGAACCCAGATGAGGTGGATCCAAAGTGACGAACATTGTGCTAGAGGGATCTTAGCCCAGTTGAGTGGGATCTGGGGTGAATAGTGAATCACCTCAAGTGAATACTTGTAAGAATCTAAAGAGAAAAGGAACTTGTTGTTTATTTGGTTACATCAGGCCCTCGAGGTGAAGAGACTTTGAGAGCAAGGAGACTTATGCGTCAAATGCCCTCATGCCATTGCTTGAACTGTATCCTCTTGCTAAAGAAGCCAGAGATCTTACTAGACTTCAGTGAACCGCCTTGTCCCATGCTGAAAGCTATATATGGGGAAGGGAGGCCAACGGCCTGAACACCATGATATATCATTTCAAACACCTCTTTCTTCGTCATAATCTTGTTTCCCACACTATATGCCTCATTCCGAACATGCCGGTCCAGTAACAATGATGCTGGAAAGCCTAATACAACCATTGTTACCCGACCGGCACACTCTGAGTCTGCGGGCGGCTGCCGTCCCGCCCACCAGGTCTGACTTGGCGGGTGGGACAGCACCCTCCTGCAGACTTTCCGGGATGCACCGGCACCCCCATTCCCATCGAGGCCCCTACAGGACACGATGGGAATGGGGATTTACATTTTTCTGGTGCCTGACATCCAGGAACACCGGGGTCATAATCCCCTGGTGTTTCCCTGGAGCCAGGCGTTTTACCGGCACGGCTACCACCAGAGTTTTAAAGAGGACCTATGTGCATTTAGAGGTAAGGATTGGTAATATGATTTTTTAGTATAGGCCCTTTTTATTTTTAAAAAAGACAGGACTAGGACTTCATTATTATTATTTGATGGTCGTAGCTTGCTCCTATCTGTAGATTTAGGATTACATAGGTGTTTATCATACCCTTGTTTGAAGTTCAAAAAACACCTTGAACTGTGGTCACTTGTGTCTGTCTTACTGTTGATGCCATGCCTTCCTTACATGTGGTGTCACAAGTGGGATGTGACTCAATTGAAACAAATTGGGGAACCTTCAAATTCCAGAAGCTTAGTCATAGAGCCTTTTCCGGGTGACTCGCGGTTCACCCCGGATACTTCTCCATCCGTTGCCACAAAAGAATCAATAGGCTTTGATGTCTGTAGCAGCAGAGAAGCTACTATCCCTCCAGGGAAAAGAGGGATGATTCCCATAAACTTAGTTTTGACTCAGACCGATGTCAATTTTACATTAAGTATCAAAGACTTTTGAATGTGCACAGGGTTTGGCTTGACCCGTTGCAGGACCACTTCTATTTCACAATTCCTTTTCTTTTAATGTTCATTACCTTTCGGTTGGATACCTAACAGAGACTTTCGAATGAGCACCCAAGTGATGCTGGACCACTCTGTCTACCATATCGTATTTTAGCTTCAAAGCTCAGTCACTCATCTGCTGTTTTAATGATATTTGCAATGCGTGGCACATATGCGTCATACTCTGTTTCCTTCAATTATCTTTATACAATGTTATCATTTGCAACCTTGGTTTCCACACAGATGAGTCTGGTATCAGTCTCCCCAATTCACCGGCTGTGCTGACTTCTCTGGTGCTGCTTTGTTGTAAGAGCCAAGGACAGTACCACGGCGGAAAACACGTCTTCCCGCCTTCACTATCGACATGGGAGAGCCCGGGTATTTCTGACGCACAATGCAGTTTTCTTCAGCTTTAATTCTAGGTCTTAGGTTTCCTATTCTCAATGGCTCGTGAAAGATACAGTCTTTTGGTGAAAAGGCCATGGACACTTCCCTCCTTACAATCCTCTTCGGTTTTCGCTGTCTGCTACCATGTATTAAACTGCCACCTTCGAACTGCTGCTTCCTCTTGTGCTTTGCCCTGCTCAGAGTGTGCTTTCGTTCTCCCCCTTTTATCTGTGTGGGGAAGTGTGATGGAAGTCAGGTGTGTGTAATCAGTAATTGTCTGATCCTGCCTGACTATTACAGTGGGTCATGTCAGGTATATGGCTTGGGTGCTAGTCCATTTTCCCTCACAGTGAGTTGTCTATGAGAAAGTATCTGTGTCCGAAAAGGGGGCTGGGGGGTTGAGTTCCTACATATCCTACCTGCTGGGATGGGGTAAAGGTTTTACAGGGACAGGGATGCCGTGTATATCCTGGGTGTTGTTTAAGACTTGCCCCAAATTCTGGCCTGGCCTAGAAGTTTGGTCTCGACGTTTTGGCAGGCGTCATAGATCCCAACTTCCGGGGAGACATAAAAGTTATCTTACAGAACCATGGTGAAATTCCATTTGAAGTGCATTGTGGTAACAGAATTGCACAGGGAATTCTTGAAAAGGCTCCTTTTCCTTGTTTCAGTGCGCGTGAACCAGAAGATACGGAGTGGTGTACCTTAGGCTTTGGGGAAGCTGATGAACCTTCCAAGACTGAAGAGAAAAGGGAAGAAGAGCTTACCATCTTTCCCGATCTAACCTTCGCTCAGCGAAATGATTCAGCCCTCGCTGAGGCTTTCTTACAAGCAATTCCCAAAGGATAGGGAGTAGAAAATGGAAGCCCATTTTTTCCCCCTAAAACAAGGATTACTGTATAGAAAGGAAACATTTACAGAAGGCCTAAGTAAAACTCAGTTATTAATCCCCAAAACGCAATGGAAGATCGCACTAGAAATTGTGCATTCTCATCCGACAGGAGGACACTTAGGGCAATCTAAGACACAGGCACACATTAGTGGGAACTTTTACTGGCCAGGTATCCATGCTGATATAAAAATACTTTATTCAGACATGTGAAATATGTCATGTGAAATTCCTTTCTCAAGGATTGGGATAGATATTATTGGACATTTAGAAACCTCTAGACTCAGTAACAAATATGTACTCCTGATTGTCGATTACGCAACCAGATATCCTGAGGCATTTCCCACGCAGAACAACACCATGCAGCAGATTTTTAAAAAACTATTACCATATTTCTCCAGAGTTGGATTTTTGCTAAATGAGCAAGCTTATAGGTGAAGTCAAGGAGATGCTCCATCTCAACACCTTAAGAACTTCAGTTTACCATCCCCAAACAGACGGATTTGTGGAAAGATTGTGTCAACAAAACACTCAAAATTATCCTGGGAAAGTTGGCAGATAAGGATGGGAAGGACTGGGACTGTATGATTCCCTGGGCACTATTTGCAGCAAAAAAAATCCCTCAGGCACCCATTGGATTCTCGGACCTGGGAAGAAAGAGAAAGGCAACCATTCCCCTTTCGCAAACTGGTACAGGATTGCGAGAGTATATGAAATTTGTTTGAAATCTAGTCTATACTCATATGGAAAAAGCCCAAGCACAACAAATATCCACGTATGACAAAAAAGTTAATCTGAAATCATTTTCCTAAGGACAAAAAGTCTTGGTCCTCTTGCCTACTTCGGAAAACAAACTTGTCTCTAAGTGGCACGGGCCATATGAAATATTGAAACGAACAGGAAACTGTACTTATAGGTAGCCCAACCTGACAGGAAACAAAAGACTCATCTATACCACGTAAATCTCTTAAAAGGTTGGAAGGGAAATCATTTAGCCGTCAATGTCACAACACTATCCTGTTGGTAACAGAAGAAATACATTACTACAAGTAATTCCCCAAGAGCTATCTAATCAATAACAAGAAGTTTAAAGGATTTAGTTGCAGCATTTCTCTATGTATTCTCAGAGAAACCAGGGAGCGTAAAATGCACCTGTCACTATATTAGAACAACTAAAGGCAAGGTGGAACCACATAGACTCCCGAAGCCCATAAACTGATAGTGGTTGAGGAAGTAAATACAATGTTAAGAGTGAATATTATCAAACCCTCTTCAAGCCCTTGGTCTTCCCCTATAGTATTGGTCACAAAAACGGACCATTCCTGGAGGTTTTGCATACATTTCCGCCAAGTAAATGCCATCTCCAATTTTGATGCCAATCCCATGTGTTGGGCAGAAACCTGTGCAGTTCCCTTAGGGAACACTGCAAAAGATTTAAGACTACAGGTGTTGGCAGTAAACCCACTTGGTAGCAGTCTGTACCACCCAGATGTACCTGGTAGCTGTGGCTGAGCAGTCAGACTTCTCTCAAGAAGAGTTAGGCCGTATGCAAAGTATACACAATAGGAACTCAGGCACAATAATACAAGCAAACACTGGCCAGAGCTTTGGTATCAAAGTATATAATTATTTATTTAAAAACACACTGTTTGAAACACTCCAGCACTCTTATTGTAAAATATTCTAAACACAGTTACTATTGTAATATATACACCCCTTTTTCCTTATCAGATAAGTCACAGTAAAACACCACTTATTTTCATACAGAGGTGAGCACTTAACTAGATGGCACTCCAATAAGTTTGTGAGAAAGGGAGGGAAAAAGACAGAATATGGAAAGGTACAACACTCTAAGATTCAGAAACACTGTTAGCAAGGCAGAAGAGCAAATGTCACTGGTGAGCCAAAGTCCAAAGGCTGGGCCCACTCTTAGAGAGAGCAGAGCACAAATGCGCCCAAGATCACACAGTTACACTAGGCTTTGAAAGTCTTGCAGAGGGTTCAAAAAGAGTTTAGAGGGCTTAGGCAAGTTTAGCCAGGGTGTCCCAGGCTAACACAGGTTCGAAAGCCGGGGGCTAAATCTACCCCGTACAGTCGGTGGCAAGGGAAGCCTGGCGGGACACAGTACCTTAAGTAGGAAGGATCCTCCAGCGGTGGCAGTTGTTCCTGGCAGTGGGTGCAAGTCACGACGTCATCCAGGGGAAGAGAAGATCTCGACTTGGAGGAAAGATGAAGGTCGTTGCACTAACAGGGAAGAAACCAGCCGTGGAGTTTTCCGGTTAAAGGTGGTACCTTTGTTTCGCGGTCGTGGTAAAACGGGGTATCCCGGTTGCCGGGGTGCTTGGCCCAGGCAAGGCGGCCACGAGGTACATCGGGAAGGCGAAAAGACGGTGAAACTGGTTATCCCCACCAGTCAAAGGAAGAAGACTCTCCGGCGGGAGATCTCCTCTGTCGTTGGGAAAAGTGGTGAGACGGTCCAGCAGGGCTCCACCGGTGGTGGTGTCGTGGCAGGTCGGCTCAGCTTCTCCCTCATCGGATTCTTAGGTCATGTGCCGACTTCTGAAGTTCCAGTCCCCAAAGCCCTGCTTTTATGCAGAAAACCCCCATTCACTCAGCCTAGCTGTCACTCAAACATGTCAAGTGGTGAGCCGGCCGGCTCACCACTTGGGCCATTCAGGACGGAGTGCGACTTGAGTTGCCTAGGCAACTCAGCCCAGGGTGCCTAAATTCCCCTCCACCCCTCCTAAGTACCCCAGACAGAGTGGCACCACTTTGGAGGGCTTCTGTGGAGAAGCCCGCCAAAAAGTGGAACAAAGGGCTCGACTTGGGTTGGAGTCACAGAAGAGAACACAAACGCCATTTTAGAATCAAGTTTTGGCAAAAAATACCAACCGGAGAATTAATATTAATTAAATAAACCGGCAGTATGTTCGAGGCTACCGTAAATAATTAAATAAAGGTAGTAGCCTAAAACAGTGGGAAATCCCATAGGAAAATATTCGCGGTTGAATATAAAAAGTAGTATCCACTGCCACCAGCCAAAACTCGATCAGGGGGGACGGAGACGTGCCCCCTCGACTAACAGACCCCGGGGCAATTGAATTGCCCCAGCCAGTACATCCACAATATGATGGTTTGTACTGGCTCTGTTCAGAATTTAAGACTAGTAAAGTCAATGGTGACTTTACATGCCCTGGGAGACAGTAGTCAGTCCCAGGGTATGGAGTCTATACTGGGGGGTCACTATGACACCCCTGTGTCACTGCACTGAGGGTGCTGTGTAACACACATCACAAAAACACATGAAGCCCTATGGAGTAAAAGAACCCATAGCCCATTAAACACATCTAGATTCAAAGAAACACACTCAAATCATGCCCAAGAGTGAGGGTAAAAGGGTCTCACTCTTGGCAGGAGAATAAAATAAACCCCAAAAATCCTCACTAGGTTAGGAAATTCAGCCTAAACAGAGAATTCTCCCTAACACCATGTCACGCACATGCCACCTTTCTATCCACCCCTAGACCTACCTACATGGTACTGGCAGGTCCTAGTACATGGACTTGATAAGGAGAAGACAGCATTCTCGATGCCCCTGGCCCTGTTCCAGTTTAAAGTCCTCCCTTTTAGCTTACACCGTGCCCCTGCCACTTTCCAACGACTGATGGACAGAATATTACAGCCCTACTCTGATTTCTGTGGAGCTTTTATTGACGATATAGTCATTTATAGTAAAATCTGGGAGACCATCTTTTCCATCTCTTTACTATTATGAGAGTCCTCAGAGAAGCTGGCTTAACTGCCAATCCATCTAAATGCAGGCTAACCCAATGAGGTGTGAAATACCTCAGCTTCATTGTGGGAAAGGGTAGTGTTCAACCAGAAAGTGAAAGCCATCCTAGATACTCCTATGCCTAAAACTAAGAGAGACCTTAGAGCATTCCTAGGGTAATTGGTTATTACCATAGGTTTATCCTTAACTTCTCAAACAGGACAGCCAAACTGACGGACAAATTAAAGAACGCCGAACCCCAGTAAATGCATTGGATGACAAGGACAATATATAGTTACAACAACCTAAAACAAACCCCGTGCCAGAACCCAATCCTAAAGGTAGTAGATTTCTTGAAAGAATTTGTATTACAGACAGACGCCTCCCTTACAGGGTTAGGAGCAGTCTTGTCACAAATTTCCGACGGATTGGACCATCCTATCTTATTTACTAGTTGCAAACTCTTTCCATGTGAAAATAATTACTCTTATCTAGAATTAGAGGCCCTTGCCATCAAGTGGGCCATTACCCACCTTAGATATTACCTCCTGGGAAGGAAGTTCATCCTCATCATGGATCATTCTCCAATAGTTTGTATTAGCCAACGGAAAGATTCTAACTCTCATGTCATGCAATGTTTCTTAGACCTGCAACCCTACTGTTTCACTGTGGAGCACCAAAAAGGCAAAGATCAAGGGAACGTGGATTTGCTTTCTCGGTTCCATTGTGAAACGGATGCGGCTACATCGCATAGGACAAGGGTATGTGAGAAACTTGAAGTTGTCTCACCCGCTAGTCCCCAGGGATCTGTCATCCAGGTGGCCAGGAGAAGGCCATTACTTTCGTGAACAGAGGATAGCACAGGGATAACCCGATGGTTTTGGAAGCAAGACCACGCAGAGCAACAGAGGTTTGAATCCTGGATCCACAGTTAGAAACCAAACTCAGGTGTGGTATTAGGCGCATTATAAAAATCAACTAAATTTAATTTCATTAATACAATCCAGTTCCTGCCGGTGGACCAGTGCGGGAGGATCCCCTGGATGGGGGTCTCCGGGGAGTGGAAGTGGGAAACTGGATGGCGAGACATGGAATCCCCTTCCCTGTCACACCTTTACACCATACCACCAGGTAGGATACGTAGGGACTCTACCCCCCCTTTTCCGACACAAACACTTTCTCACAGACAACTCACTGTGAGGGAAAACGGAATTACACCCGAGCCGTATACCTGACATGTCCACTACAATGGTCAGGCAGTGTCAGGCAATTACTGAACATTACACACACCTGTGTTCTATCACACTTCCCCACACAGATAAAAGGCGGAGCACAAAAGCACACTCTGAGCAAGTCAAGGCACATGAGAAAGCAGCAGTTTCAAGATGGCAGTTTAATATGAGGCAGAAAACGGTGAGACCGAAGAGGATCACAATGAAGGAAGTACCTTGGACCTTTTCACCAAAAAACTGTATCTTTCATGAGCCTTTGAGAATAGAAAATGTAAGACCTGGTATTAAAGCTAAAGAAACCTCCATTGTGTGTCGGAGGTACACAGGGCTTTCCCACGTCGATATACAGTGCTGAGAGAGGCATTTGCCACACTGGTACTGTCTTTGGTTCCTACAACAAAGCAGCACCATTGAAGTCAGCACAGCCAGTGAGTTGGGGAGACTGATACCAGACCGGTCTGTGTGGAAACCAAGGTTGCAAACAGCAAGATTGTATGAAGAAAATTGAATGAAACAGCATATGTAGCATATGTGGCAAGCATTGCAAATATAATTAAAACAGCAGATGAATGACTGAACATTGAAGCTAAGATATGATATCGTAGATAGGGTGGACCGGCACCACGTTGGTGCTCATTCAAACGTCTCTGTTAGGTGTCCAACTGAAAGTTAGCAAATGGTAAAAGACAAGGAATTGTGAAATCGAAGTGGTCCTGCAATGGGTCAAGCCAAACCCTGTGCACATGCGAAAGTCTTCGATACATGATTTAAAATTAACATTAGTTCGAGCCCGGCTGAGGGAGACTAATTGTGTTAAAGGGATCTGAGCCAGGCTGAGGGGGATCTGGGGTGAAACGTGAATCACCCAGAAAAGGAATGTCCTACGAACATTGTATAGCAAGGATCTGAACCCAGATGAGGTGGATCCAAAGTGACGAACATTGTGCTAGAGTGATCTGAACCCAGCTGAGTGGGATCCAGGGTGAATAGTGAATCACCTCAAGTGAATACTTGTAAGAATCTAAAGAGAAAAGGAACTTGTTTATTTGATTACATCAGGCCATCGAGGTGAAGAGACTTTGAGAGCAAGGAGACTTCTGCGTCGAATGCCCTTATGTCATTGCTTGAACCGTATCCTCATGCTAAAGAAGCCAGAGATTGTACTACACTTGAGTGAACTGCCTTGTCCCATGCTGAAAACTATATATGGGGAGGGAGGCCAATGGCCTGAACACCATGACATATAATTTCGAACACCCCTTTCTATATCATAATCTTGTTTCCCACACTATATGCCTCATTACGAACATGCCGGTCCAGTGACAATGGTGCTGGAAAGCCTACCAGCACCGTTGTTACCGGACCGGCACACTCTGAGTCTGCGGGCAGCTGCCATCCCACCCACCAGGTCTGACTTGGCAGGCGGGACGGCACCCACCTGCAGACTTTCCGGGAAGCACCGGCATCGATTTTAAGGTGCCGGTGCTTCCATCATCCCCATTCCCTTCGAGTCCCCTATGGGACTCAATGGTAATGGGGATTTACATTTTTCTGGCGCCTGACTTCCAGGAACACTGGGGTCGTAATCCCCCGGTGTTTCCGAGGAGCCAGGCGTGTTACCGGTACGGCTACCACCAGAGTTGTAATGAGGCCCTATGTGTATTTAGAGGTAAGGATTGGCAATATGATTTTTTAGTATAGGCCCTTTTTATTTTTACAAAGACACGACTAGGACTGCATTATTATTATTTGATGGTCGTAGCTTGCTCCCATCTGTAGATTTAGGATTACATAGGTGTTTATCATACCCTTGTTTGAAGTTCAAAAAACACCTTGAACTGTGGTCACTTGTGTCTGTCTTACTGTTGATGCCATGCCTTCCTTACAGCATGCATGCCAGTGCATTCAGGCGGCTCCACAATGATTATTCCTCTTGGTTGCTTATACAGGCAGCTCCACATGGCTCCTATCTCCTTCTCAGCGGTATGCCAGTGAAGCTGGCAATACACGTCTGCAGGGTGCTGCATCTCTCAGTATGTTTCACTCTCCAGATGTCTGATGGGCTTCAATTTCCCCACTCTGAACCTGAAGTGTTTCTCTCCTTGGATTTTCTGCTTGTCCCCTTGGACTGGGTAGTTGTCCTTAAAACATTAACTGTCAATAATCTGATGTTTGAGGCAAATCTTGAAAACGGTGGTCCGTGGGCATGCTGGGGAGGGGGGGAGGAATTAGTGCCCTATCGACTGATTCTGTCCTTAGGGTTAGGACTGACTCTGGATTCATCTTTACCCTTCCGACCTCCTGCAAAATAGAATTCCCGCCCTTCCCACCCGCTGACAAGGGCAGGATGCTGATCTTGTTACTAACCTCCACCCTTTCTCCCAAGTTCTCCTTCTTGCACTGTCAACTGGCTCATTTATCGCCCACCCCAGAGAAGGACTTTGTGATCCATTTACTCTTTGGACATTTTTAGTTGTTTCCCCATGATATTTATATTAATTTGTCTTTGAGGATAAAAGGCAGCATCTACATGAACACATATCACCATTGCCATAGTGTTAGACTGGAGTTGCTCAATGGTCAGCAGGTTGGCTCTGATGGCTGCTTTTATACTTCTAGAGTCGAGGAGGGGTTTAACGGGAAAGCCCTGAACCAGTATTGGGAGGTGGAATTTCTGGTCAGTTGCTCCCTTCAGGCATTCTTCCCAGGATGCCGATTCAACTCCCTCATCCTCCTCATGAAACATATCTGTTAGGTATTACGGCTGTAGTACATCCTTGTTACAGCCAAATTGCCTTTCAGCATCTGAATAGGGTTAGGATCCCCTATGGAGAAGCCTGATCTACATCAGTTTGCCCTTAGGCTTCTCAGGGAAGAATATGGCTAAGTGCCCTGGTTTCCCACATATATAACATCTGATTATCCTGGGTTTGGGCAATGGATCAGATTTCCTTCATTCTGTTATAGTCGGGTCCTCTGTCCTCTCTGCAAGAGGTGGAATGATGGTCCCTGTGCTCCTCCTAGTTGGGCTCCCTTCTCTCCCTTCTAGTCATGGCTTTATATCTGTTGGTTTCTTAGCCACCCCACTAGTTTACCGGGCATATATTGCTCTTTGGTGTGTATTAGCTGTTTGAATGGCCTCTTCCAGGGAGGGTTTGTGTAGTAGCCAGATAACCTTCTGCAAATATTGGGGTAGGCACTGTAAGGAACTCATGGTGGCGCAACAGTAAAGACAGAGACAAGTGATCACAGTTCAAGGGTGATCGGGAACCGGTGCCACAGGGTGCTTTTCTTTTTTTTGTTATTCTTTTTGGTTGGGTCCGCTGCAGGTGCTCACTATACTGTACACTATTGACCAACACCACCAAAATAGATACTACAAAATGTCCTACAAACATTTAGTCAGTAGGACATTTAGTAGTTTCTCTTTTAGAACTTTTGGTGGTGTAGGTTATTTAGATTCAGTCATTTTGACTGAAACCAGTTTTCAGGCTTTTTGTATCTGCTCCACCCACGCTTCTGCCGGTCCCCTCTGCAAGGATTATGGTTTCTTCTGATAGGTTGACTTGGCTGGGGTTTGGTCTGACTCTGTCCTTTTCCGCTTCTTTGGGTAAAGGGTCAACACTTAAAAACACCAATTCCACCCCTATCTCCCAGTCGTCTCTGTCCCAGGGTTCAGTTGTGGCAGATTCCCAGGAGTCTCCCATTTCAGAAGACTTACCACTGTTCCCTTGGCATAGGCAAACCTTATTGTCAAGATCTATATTATCAACCTTCTGACTGCATGCGTCATAGATGGAACAAGAATCACTCCAAATCTCAAAGATGGTTCAAGGGTTTTTAAAGGTGATTTTGTGGGACCAAGGGCCCACCCACCTGGGACCAAGGGCCCACCCCACCTGGGACCAAGGGCCCACCCACCCCCACCCCTTCTCTCTCTCACATCTTATTTTAACCCTCTACCCTAACCAAGGCCTCCCTGATCCCCGGGTTAGTAGAGATCGTAGATTGACCCCGACTGTCTAAAGTCTGTCTTGTCCTTGTGGAAAAGGCCAAAGGCAGACCCGCCTTTCCTTTTTTTGTAGTGCAGTTTTAATATAAACAAACCTTTCACAAATATAAATACATTGTAACAAAACACAAACACAATACATAGAAAAGAATGATAAAAAGGTGTCTAACTAGGTCCTAAAACCCAAGACGCATATGTACGTGCTACAATTGTTAAGTAAATCTTTCTACCGCTTAATATGCGCTTCCAAAAGCAAGGCAAAGACAGAAATCAAATACTGCATAGAAATCGAGAAAAGTGGACACATCAAATAGGGTGAAAGTTAGGACATCAATAAAAAGATGTCTAAAGTCTCTATAGATTTACAATCCTTACAGAATCTACAAAACCTCTGATTTCTAAGAATTTTCAGACAAGCACCACTTACGTCTCATGTTAAAAGTAGGTTGAATCTTAATCTTAAAACATTTATTCTCTACCTTAATGTTGGGAAACCTCCTTAAACAAAAGGGTACTTGATCAAGGGTTTGTTCAAGTAGGGATCAGTACCTGAATAGTTTATAGTTCGTAATCTGCTCTCTAGTATTGATCCAATCGAAGGCCCATAGTTTTTTCTTTACTGGCGTCATATTAGAGATTAGGTGTTGCGCTGACATATCTAGGTTATCTAGGACCTCATGTCACTTCATAATCCAGTTGTTTAACATAGGACAGGATTCCTTTAGCATATACTCATAAAGCGTAACAAAGAGGGAACATGGGGGAGGGTTCACAATTTTGGTATAAAGCATTATTTCTTTCCAGTCGATTAATACCTGCAGTGAACGAAGGCCCAATTTGTAGTGAATGACAGCTCTGTGGACCCCATTAGGGAGATTGAGAGAATGGTGGTCATTCCGAGAATGGAGGTAACCATGCCGCTATTAGCGGCATGGCTACCACCATACCGGGTACCGGGTCCAGGTTCCTGAATGAGGAATTACCAGGCCATTCCGTCCTTGGAGGGCCCGGTAATTCCTCATTCAAGGAACCCGGACACGATACATCCCCATTCCCATTGAGCCCCCATAGGGCTCAACGGGAATGGGGAGGATGCTAACAACGGGCCCGTTAATAACGGTAACGGGCCCGTTGTTAGCATCCTGGTCTGCTCGCGGGACCCGCAAAGGATGCCTGGTTTTACCAGGCATCATTAGGGGGTTCCCGCGAGCAGACTCGTAATGGGGAGGTAAGGGGTTGACGGCTCTGGCATCTTTACCGTCACCATTAAACCCTTGCCGCCAAGATCGTAATGACCTCCAATGTCTCCATAGCTTACCCTTGTATTTGGACCACTCAGTGTACACAGGATTCGTCTCTGCTTCGCATGTTGAACAACTATTTTTCCTTTGTATAATTTGAACAATGGCAGTACGGAAAAATTACCACATTGCTGGTATTTCTTTTTCATTTGTGCAGCAAGGGCAATTGCCATGGGGTATTGATCTCTCAAAGCCTTTACAGAATTGGGATTTTGTTTAATAACGGACCCCATGTACTAATTCTAGCTGTCTATTGCTTATCTACCAACTGAATTTTAGTGGAGTCTTTTTATTTGGGGAGGATTTAAAATCAATATTTTTTATACTCTCTACAAGTTATTGCAAGTCGACTCCCTTGCTGCTAAGGTCTCTTATATGTCACACTGGGAGGCGGACCTGGGGCACCCTGTAGAGGATCAGACTGGGTAGACATCTGGTCAAGGACGCACTCTTCCTCCTTTTGTATCACCAACCGGGAGTGCGCTCACAAGTTGCTTATACAATGGTATTACTCCCCGCACCGCTTGCACCACTTCCACCGGGCTCTGGACCCCCTATGCTGGCGCCACTGTGGCCTTCTGGGGTCCTACCTTCATATGTGGTAGACATGCCCAGTAGTAAGAGAATGCTGGTCCCAATGCATTGCTACAATTAAAGACATCACTCGGGCGGTGATCCCACTGGAGCCGGAACCCATCCTCCTGGGAGTCCCAATTCCAGGCACCTACCCGGGAACCAGCAGGAGAGCTGCCCTCTTAACACAACTCATGCTGGCCGCAAAGGTCACGGTGGCGCGTACTTGGAAATCCGCAGAGGGCCCTCTGATGACTCTACGGTGGCTAAAACTTTGGGACATTTTGATAGCAGAGAAAATCACGGCGGCCAACGCTGGCCTTCTTCACAGCTTCTTGAACACTTGGGTGCCTGTCTTAGATTGCGACCAGAACTTCCCGGCATTAACTTCTAAACCGTGGCTGGTCGTAAGGGCCCTTCGGCCAGACTGCGAACGGCTGGCACCAACTCATGCCCTGACCGTTCCTGATAACAATTCAGGGGCGGGTGGAAGGAGAAGCAGTGTGCATGCTCATATATTGAACTGCAGACAATTTGTTGTATGATTCTTGCCAATTTAACTGTCATCTGTGTGGTGGGTAAAAATAAACATGTTTAAAAAATATATATATATATATATATTTTTTTGTTGTTGTTGTTTTGTTACGATTAGACTCCAAGTCCAAGAGCTGCAAAAAGGTGGATAGGGAATGTAATGGCCTCTGTAGACCAATAGGAGTTCTGTCCAATAAGACTAGGTCATCAGCATAAGCCAGATGGCGAATATGGGAGGGGCCCAGTCAAGGAGGAAAGGCACGGCACTTAGCTAGGGTATTCCCAATGCCTGATATGTATATGTTATACAAAACGGGTGCAAAGACACAACCTTGACGTAAACAGTGAAAAATGCACACAGTATCCGATGGGGAACCCTCAGCATCTACGCACATTTTTTCTTGGGTGTCTGAATGAATATATCTAAGAATATTAAAATATAAAGGGACTGTGAGGAATCTGATGTGGCCAGGGGACGGCAACCGTTACCTGATCCTGACCCTGAGGGTGATTTATGCGAGCGAGAGGAAGGGGGACATTATCAGAAGAGACAAGGTAGTTCCTTTTCCAAGTTGAAAAGAGCACCATAGATCCAACATCCTTCCCCTCTAGATTCTGTGTTAATATCAGTACAGGATGTCTTTTTGAATATCATAACTCCCCAGTAATTCCACAATACTATGTGATATATTGTAAAGTCAAACAGGAATCTTCATTCATAACGAACAATGAACTTGTCTCTAATCCCCAGTTAAAGCCATCCCAAAACACTGAAATGAGGAGGAGGGTGAGAGATCATAGAACCCGCAAATCCAACTACTGTGAGATATCTGAGGGCGTCATCACATCTACTCCCCATGGGTCCTCTTCTCAGGAGGCCAGGGAAAGGCCATCGCTTTTGGAACCAGACCGAGGGGGTGAAGAAGCGAGGGAGGATCACCTAGGTGGAGGGTCCGAGGGGGTTGGGCAGAGGACGTCCCTGAGGGAGACGCAGTACTCCCCCTTCCCATTCCATGATAAACCTGTAATCCTAGAAGCATTTATGGGATATTCTTAGCCCTTTCCCTCTGGCCAGGGTAACATCATATAATATGATAACCCCAGAAGCCACAGAAAGAGGGTATAAGAGAGGAGGATTAATAATGAGACATGGTATCCCCCTTTTCCTTATGAAGACAAACCTAACCTTCCCCCAGCCTGTATGGGCCATTGCAACACATCTCCCCACATTTTCCATCATTCAACCCACTTTGGTACTGGGACGAGAAAGAGGCAACTAGGAGTAGTGAAGTCATTTCACCACTTTAATACTGAGACAAGGAAGAGGCTTGCAGAGTATTGTTACGGCCAGGCATGTCCCAACTGCTCTAAAAATTACCACCAGGCAATTTCTATTTGGGACTCACACCTGCAACCTGTCAAGTGGTTGCAGGTGTGTAAGAAGGGAGGAGGCCAACAGCGGAGAGACCAGCAGGAAATCCTGAATACAAGGAGGAAGCAGTGGTGGATCCTGCAGAAGAGCCAGGGCGCCAGAAGACAAACCCCTGGAACTCTAGAGTCTAGGGCCAGGAGGGCTACGAGAAGAACACTAGAGGGGGAGCCTTGATGGTTGGTTTGCACAGCAGGAACTGGAGAGAGAATCCAAAACTCACCGCAAGCGTCCGCTGAGGGAAAGCGTAGCTGGCGGTGCCAGGAGATGTACAGCAGGAGCTGCAGAGAGAAGACGAATGCCTGACAGCATATGAGAGTGATCGCAGATCTGCCGGTGGGATACCAAGAGAAACCAAAGTGAGAGCGGGGCTCGCAGATGCAGAAAGACATGTAGGCGGAGCCGAAGCAAGAAGCAAGGCTGCCTGGAGGAGACGCCAAGGTCCAGTAAGTGAAGAGGGAGAATCACTTGAGCCGGGGCGCTCCTGGGGTCCGTATGGAAACCGAAGTGAATGCCTGAGTGAACGGAACAGCATGTGTATGATGAGGCCAGGTTGGGAGGACATTAAGGAGAATATACTGTGCAAACTACAAAGTAAAAGATAACGAATATTGAATACCAAGTCCAATGAAAACCTTTAGCAAGGCCATGATCCGATGACAAGAATATGTGAACTTCAGATATAACCTATTGTGAATGCAAAGCAAGAGCCATATGAAATATAGAACTCTGCAAGTATAAGAAAGTGTGAAGGAACCTGAAAGCAAAGTGGTGGGGAAACAAAACCAGAGTGAAGTGAACTATAAGTATAAATACATTGTGGAAACGCCTAAGAATGGCAAAGGAGATGTGACACATTGCGGCAAAGCCAAAAAGTGAATAAGGAGAAGCCAAGTGAATGTGAAGCTGAATGTGAAACTTCACACAGGTACAGATAAGGAAGAACCTGTGTGGGCTAGAAAGCCTTAGATTCCTGTTTGTGCAACCTGTAGTGGGTGGACCGTGTGGTCTGACAACTGCACCTAGACCAGGGAACTCCAATCGTCAAAGCTAAAGAAGTTGCTGAAGCAGAGTAAGAGAAAGTCGTCCAGTTGAATTATTGTGAAACCCGAGACAGGATAAAGCTGATCTGGAGCTATTGTGAAAAAATACCATCAGACTATTTTGAACTTGGGGAAGGGGACCCCGAGGTTTTGTGGAACTATTGTGAACTTGGGGAAGGCAACCCCAAGGTTTTGTGGAACTATTTTGAACTTGGGCAAAGGAACCCTAAGGTTTTGTGGAACTATCTTGAACTTGAGGAATGGAACCCCAAGGATTTGTGGAACTTTCTTGAACTTGGGGAAGGGGAGCAGAAAGGTAAGCTGGGAGCTGGAAGAAGTTCAGAACTCTGTGTGGAACACTATTTCTTTTTATTGCTGGCATCCTTACACATTGTTTAGCTTAGTTGTGAGGGCAAGTATAGGTTTTGGACACAGATAGTCTCAAGTTGAACTTTCTGACTCAGACTTTCCTTAGTGTCTTTAGGTAGGGAAATCCCACCTTAGTTTAGGGCAAGTTAGGCCTTCATCCATCCTGACATTTAAGTTAAATAAACACTTTTGTTTTGAACTTTGAATCTGTTGTCTGTGTCTTGCTTCATGATGCCTTCAAACTACGCTGTCTAGTATTTGGAATGCTTCAATTGGTACCAGGAAGATTAAAAGCCAAGAAAGCAAAAGAGAAGGAGAGATCCGATTGGCTGCTGATTGCAGAGAGTTACAATCGGCTAGTTACTGTCGAGGAAGCCAAGATGAGAAGCAAGACCTCCAAAGAATGCCAGAGAAAGCTGGTGACCCTGGGGAAGGGAAGCTGGGTCGACAGGGCATTTTGGCAGCTCCACCATGTACCGATAAGTACTTATTGGTACTTGGTGGAGATAAATGAGTCTTACATGTACATATAAATTACTTATCGGTACATGCCAGGTACAAGAGTCTGGTGACCCAGAGCAAGGAGATTGGGACATTTAACAAAGGATGTAAATGAAAGTGGCTTTGAGACCCGGTGTTCTGGTGAAAACAATACTGAATATTGAAACTGTGTGAACACGGGAAATACCAGAATAAAGAGAACCTGGCAGGAAAGTATACGAGGGGTTTGGACACTTTACAAAGGAAGTAAATGAAAGTGCGTTTGAGGCCCGGTTTTTTGGTGAAAACAATACTAAATATTGGAACTGGGTGAATGCAAGAAATACAGAAATAAAGTGAGCCTGGCAGGAGAGTATACAAGGTGTCTAGTGAGTGTGAGACCCACACCCAAATTGTGTAAAGGGTCTACATGAGAGAGCCTGGCAGTAGAGTATACCAGGTGTCTTTTGTGTCTGGGACTGTTACACTTCAGGCTTCCCCGCGGGCCTCCTTGCAGAATACGACTTCTTTACAAGCTCCTCTATGGACCAGATACAGGCTACCATGGTGTCTGTACAAACTTTGACGGACTCCGGGTCACCTGACACGTCTTGTATGTGGAAGACGTACGGCAAGCCACGCCCCTCTTACGACTATAAAACCACCGTCTTCCAAGGGGCTCGTTGCTGCTAATTAGCGTTACAAGCTACACGCGGTTTCGTCCGTTTCCTCTTCGTGTCTTCCTACACGATTCCTCATCTGAACTCCTGGTTTTGACCTTTGCTTGACTTCTGGATTGCCTCGTCTCCTCCTTTATTCCTGTCGTGCTCGTCTGGTTGTTTGACTTGGAACATTACTGGATCCGGCTCCTTCTGTCTCTTGCGGTACTTATTTCTGGTTGCCGCTCTGCACTCAGAACCAAATTGCTGTCTACTATCCGGATCATTTCTACAGCTACTCATCTATACTTGTGAACTCAGGTACACACTTAAGTGGCTATCCCCATCTCTGCTATTGGTTACCTCCACGACTTGTTTGGATATTTGTCTTCTGTTGGATTCTGGGACATTGAGTGACTTTCCTGTGAGATTGCCCTTAAGTGCATATAAACACTTTCCTGAAACTGCACCAACCCGGCACTAGTGCGTCCCTCGTGCCGTCCGGGGCTACTCCCTGTACTAACATCCCTGTTTTTATTTTCTCCTGTCGTTGTCTTCAGTTTCCTGGACTCCTTTCCTCAATATATCCTTACTCAGGTCAGTTGTTATCAATTCTATATCTATAGTTGGAACCGATATTGAATTAGACCATTTCCACTCATTTTGTGTTATTCCTTGTAGATCACCCCGGGGAAACTCCACTCCAATATCTATCTAGGTAGTTGCCCATTTACTTCAACTGTTCTAATCACTTGCATAAACCTCAACACTGTCTAATATCTTTGTATTCCTTTGCAGCATTGATATTGGCGGTGTGTGTTCTCCCCGCACTTTTATTCAATTGACACCTCTGTCTGTCTCAACTGAAACAGCAGAGATGTACATTGTGGAAAAGAGCCCCTCTTTGAGAAAGCCTGAGTCTTGTACTCAGGGGAGCTGGGATGGAAGGCTGAAAATCGATTCTTGTACCACCATCATCTCCAAGGTCACTTCTCTGCATCTTTGGCCTATTTCGGAGTGGTGAGTAACAGAATTAGCAGCAACCAAAAATGTCCACGGAGGCCAGTGATGCTTTGAATCAAATCGTGCAAATGGTCACGAATCTACGTACCGACTTGACCAATGCACAAGAGGCACTGCGCCAACGTATGGACGCCATTCAGGCCTTGGTCACCACATCAGCGTCACAGATGGCCGGTGCTGGTGCTACAGCATCAGGTTCAGGGTTTCCACCTCCACAGGGTTTCCACCTCCACAGCAGGAATCAAACCCTATCATGCTTACAACCCAGTTCCCTCTAGCTCCTCCTGAACGCTTCCTAGGTGACTCTAAACAATATCGAACCTTCATTAACCAATGCAAACTACATTTTCTGTGTCGCCCCGCTTCATTTCCCACCTCTACAACTAAAGCGGCTTTTGTTTTATCTCATTTAGGAGGCACTGCAGCCGCATGGGCTAACCCATTGTTAGATTCTAATAGTCATGTTCTCTACAATTGTGATGCCCTTCTTGCTATGATGAGTAAAGTATTTGATGCACGTTATACTATCAAGCTACTGACCTGGAACTCTTAAAGCATCGACAAGGGAACAATTCTTTATTGGTCTATTTGGCCCGGTTCAATCAGTTGGCAGCAGAAACTGACTGGCCTGAAGAAAAGAAGACAGCCGTCTTCTATCAAGGCCTCTCAGATGAACTAAAGGACATCCTCTCCACTGTTCCTGTAGTTCCCATGGCATTCGGGGAATTGCTAGATTTAGTCCTTCAGATTGATGCTCGTAAATCCGAAAGATGTGGCGAAAAGAAAGCAGCATTGTTCAGCACGGTTTCAGCAGAGAGCTCGTCTTCTTCACTTCCTGCGACAGAACCTATGCAGATTGGTGTGGTTAGGGGACCAAATACCCCTGCTCAACGAGAATATCGTAGATCACACAATCTCTGCATGTATTGTGGGGCCTCTGATCACTTATTGCCTGAATGTTCCAAAAAACCTAAAAGAAAGGCGGGAAATGCCAAATCCCGACAGTAGACAGAGTCCCTATATCGGGAAACTCACCTTTGGACTCTACATTACAGAATCCGAGTCATTTAGTCTGTCTACCTGTTACATTTTCCTTAGATCACGGTGTTTCATTCCAGACAACAGCCGTGATTGATTCAGGTGCAACAGGTAATTATGTTGATCAATGCTTTGCCTCATGTCAAGAAGGGTTCGCAAAACTATACCTGAAACAGTGAATGCAGTGGACGGTTCAATTCTTGTCTCAGGAATGGTAACTCACCAAACAGTTCCACTGCATATGAGTACCGATGAAGGCCATACTGAAGACATATCATTCGATATCATTAAAGCACCAGCTTACAAAGTCATTCTGGGCATTCCATGGTTGAAGCTTCATAATCCTGCCATCGACTGGTCGACATCTCAGATTCAGTTCCCTTCCAATATATGCAATACTCGATGTACTACATTACTCGGTATTACCCAGGATAGTCCAGTCAGGGCGCTAGTTTCTCCTACTATACACATTGGAGCTGTCTCTAAAAATGTTGTCTCTGTGATACCTTCTCAATATGCAGATTACACAGATTTTTTTGACAAAGGGATGGCGGAGACTCTACCCCCACATAGAGCCTATGATTGCCCAATAGACCTAATACCGGGCGTAAAGATATGATCCGGCAGAGTGTACTCCCTCACTCTCAAAGAAGATGAAGTCCTTAAAGATTACATGGACAAGGCTTTGACCATGGGATTCATTCGTCCTTCCAAATCACCAATTTCATCACCACTTTTCTTTGTTCCTAAGAAGGAAGGGGATCTACGTCCTTGTATTGATTATCGTGCTTTGAATGCAGCAACCATAAAGAACCAGTACCCTCTTCCTCTGATTTCTGTCCTCCTTGATCAATTGGGTTCTTCCAAAATATTTACTAAGCTTGATCTCAGAGGAGCTTACAATCTCGTCCGCATGAGAGAGGGGGACGAATGGAAGACCGCATTCAAAACATGTTACGGTCTATTTGAGTATCTTGTCATGCCCTTTGGGTTATGTAATGCCCCGGCCACCTTTCAGGCATTCATGAACGATCTGTTTTACAACATTCTTGATCAATTTGTTGTTGTCTACCTGGATGACATTTTGATTTATTCACAAAACCAGGAAGACCACGAAAAACATATCAAAACAGTACTCCAACGCCTAAGAGAACATAGATTGTTTGTAAAAGCTGAAAAGTGCATATTTAATGCCTCAGAGGTGTAATTTTTGGGATATGACCTTACTAACAATGGAGTGCGCATGAGTCAGTCCAAAATTAGTGCGATCCTGGAATGGCCTGTGTCCAATTCAGTCAAATCTTTACAATCATTCCTGGGATTTGCAAACTTTTATAGACGCTTCATCAATGGATTTTCTGAAATCTCTGCACCTCTTACCTCTCTGACAAGTGCCAAGGTGCCATTTGTATGGTCTTCAGAAGCTCAGAGAGCTTTTGATCAATTAAAATCAGCCTTCACTTCCGCCCCTGTCCTCAAACATCCTGATCACGAGCTTCCTTTTTTTGTTGAAGCTGACGCTTCAGGTTATGCTCTTGGGGCGGTCTTTTCTCAACCATGTCCTCATTCGGGAGAGATTCATCCTGTTGCCTACTTCTCTCGTAAATTGACAGCTTACGAAAGAAATTATTCCATCACAGAATGCAAACTTTTAGCCATCAGAGACGCATTCTTGGAATGGAGACATCACCTTCTGGGGGCCAAACATCTTGTAACTGTATACTCGGATCACCGCAGCCTGTTAGCCTTCAAATCTATGAAATGTCTTACAGCTAGACAGGCGTGGTGGCATTTATTCTTTTCACAATACCAATTTGTTATCACATACCGTCCTGCTAAAGCTCAAGTTTCGGCTGATACTCTCTCTCGCTTACATGCGGATGGCCAGTCTCAACAGATCGAAGCACTTCCTCTTCTACCAAACAAAGTTGCTTGTGGTTGTTCGGTTCAGCCCTCTTTGCGTTCAATCATCCTTGATTGGGTCTCAACCCATCCAAAAGAGATCACTGACCTCAACCTGGAAATAATTCAGGGTATGCCATTCATTCAAGGGCGCGTCTATATACCCTCAGGTCAAGCTAGAGATTTAGCGCTTCCGTGGTCTCACGATTCTTTGATTGCTGCACATCCAGGAAGTCAAAAAACTCTTGAAGCCTTACGGCGTTGGGCTTGGTGGCCTTCCATGGTTCGTGATGTAAAGGATTACATTTTGACTTGTTCCATATGCACTCAGTGTAAAACTTCTAGAGCCAAACCAGTCGGTTTGTTACAATCTCTTCCTGTTCCGTACAAACCTTGGCAGATGCTGTCAATGGATTTCATTGTGGAACTTTCTGACGTTCAGGGCTATGACACTATTTGGGTAATCGTTGATTATTTCACTAAATATGCATTGTTCATACCTTGCTCTGGTTTGCCTGCGGCTCCAGAATTGGCGAGACTGTTCTTGACGAATGTGTTTCGTTTCTTTGGATTACCCTCGGTTATTGTTTCCGATCGTGGCACACAATTTACGTCACGATTCTGGAAGGCTCTTAGAGCTTCTCTGGGTATTGAGGACAGGTACTCCTCGGCTTACCATCCTCAAACGGATGGGCAGACTGAGAGAACTAACACTACTATCGAACAGTACCGACGCTGTTTATGCCTTCAATACCAACAGTCTTGGTTTACTTCTCAGCCTTATGCAGAATTTGCATATAACAACTCTATGCATACATCAACTGGAGTTTCTCCCTTTTTTGCCCTGTATGGTGGTCATCCTGGGGCACTCCCACTTGATCCGGTATTACCGGCCATTAATCCTGCAGCAAGAGATTGCATGAGAGATCTCGATAAAATTCATCGGGATGCACGCTGTCATTTACTCCGAGCTCAAGATCGTGCCAAGAAGTATGCTGATGTGCAGCGATCACCTGCTCCAGTCTATCGCAGTGGCATGAAGGTGTGGTTGTCGTCCCGTAATTTACGAATTGCAGGCAAACGCTCGCTTCTGCCCAAATATGTGGGACCCTATGTTATCAATCCTGTGGTGGTTAAGCTTTCTCTGCCGCGATCATGGCGCATACATCCAGTCTCGCTGATCAAGCCTTTCATCCACGGGACCCGTCTGCCTACTCGTCCTTCGCCGATATTGGTGGATGGTGAGGAGGAATATGAGGTCTCGCGTATCCTGGACTGCAGGGTGTCTAGGGGTACGTTGTTCTACCTCGTTGAATGGAAGGGGTATGGGCCTGAGGATCGTACTTGGGAGCCTCTCTCCAATTTGCATTGTCCGGTTCTTCTGAGGAGTTTCCATTCCGCCAAGGGGTTGCCGGAGTCTTTGGGGGAGGATGCTGTTACACTTCAGGCTTCCCCGCGGGCCTCCTTGCAAAATACGACTTTTTTACAAGCTCCTCTATGGACCAGATACAGGCTACCATGGCGTCTGTACAAACTTCGACGGACTTCGGGTCACCTGACACGTCTTGTACGTGGAAGACGTACGGCAAGCCACGCCCCTCTTACGACTATAAAACCACTGTCTTCCAAGGGGCTTGTTGCTGCTAATTAGCGTTACAAGCTACACGCGGTTTCGTCCGTTTCCTCTTTGTGTCTTCCTACACAATTCCTCATCTGAACTCCTGACCTTTGCCTGACTTCTGGATTGCCTCGTCTCCTCCTTTATTCCTGTCGTGCTCGTCTGTTTGTTTAACTTGGAACGTTACTGGATCCGGCTCCTTCTGTCTCTTGCGGTACTTATTCCTGGTTGCCGCTCTGCACTCAGAACCAAATTGCTGTCTACTATCCGGATCATTTCTACAGCTACTCAGCTATACTTGTGTACTCAGGTACATACTTAATTGGCTATCCCCATCTCTGCTATTGGTTACCTCCAAGACTTGTTTGGATATTTGTCTTCTGTTGGATTCTGGGACATTGAGTGACTTTCCTGTGAGATTGCCCTTAAGTGCATATAAACGCTTTCCTGAAACTGCACCAACCCGTCACTAGTGCGTCCCTCGTGCCGTCCGGGGCTACTTCCCTATACTAACATCCCTGTTTGTTATTTTCTCCTGTCGTTGTCTTCAGTTTCCTGGACTCCTTTCCGCAATATATCCTTACTCAGGTCAGTTGTTATCAATTCTATATCTATAGTTGGAACCGATATTGAATTAGACCATTTCCACTCATTTTGTGTTATTCCTTGTAGATCACCCCGGGGAAACTCCACTCCAATATCTATCTAGGTAGTTGCCCATTTACTTCAACTGTTCTAATCACTTGCATAAACCTCAACACTGTCTGATATCTTTGTATTCCTTTGCAGCATTGATATTGGCGGTGTGTGTTCTCCCCGCTCTTTTATTCAATTGACGCCTCTGTCTGTCCCAACTGAAACAGCAGAGAGGTACATTGTGGAAAAGAACCCCTCTTTGAGGAAGCCTGAGTCTTGTACTCAGGGGAGCTGGGATGGAAGGCTGAAAATCGATTCTTGTACCACCATCATCTCCAAGGTCACTTCTCTGCATCTTCGTCCTATTTCGGAGTGGTGAGTAACAGGGATCCACACACAAATTGTGTTACTTTGAAAGAAGAATCCCACGGAAGAGCCATGCCCTTGGGGTATTGAGTTACAGTGTTTGTGAAAAAGACTTGGGGAAGGGATTTATTTCCCATGAAGTGGATTGTACCACCAAGAGGACTTAAAGAATTTGCTGATTATTTGGAACTTTTGTTTTGGTATGCAGAAACCTGGGGAAGGGAGCCATTCCAAGGAACTGTGAACATTTTCCATTTGGAACGTTTGTTTTGTGGAGAGAAACCTGGGAACAGAGCCATTGCCAGGAACTGTGATCACTATCTGTTTGGAACGTTTGTTTTGGTGGAGAGAAACCTGGGGAAGGGAGCCATTCGCAGGAACTCTGAACATTATCCATTTGAAACCTTTGTTGAATTATATCTTTTTTGTTGAACTTGAACATTTGTTGTGCACTTTTCAAGCCAGAGACAATACCCTCAGCACCTTAGTGTTAGTTTTAGAATGCAAGGGCTAGGATAGGATTTCGAACTCAGAAAATGTTTGCTTAGGACATCTTAACAAAGGGCAGACACTTCGTTTTGGTTGAGGTAGCAAAATACCTCCTAGATTAGGGACAGTGAGGCATTTTCTAACTCTGATATTGTTTAATAAAACAATTTAACCAATTCCATGAGTCCTCTGTGTCTTATTCCTGGTTCCTTACAGGACCTACGCCTGTGAAAACAAAATCAAAAATATCGAGGCTGAGTACCCCCAAAAGGAAATACACCGAACACGGGTTACAAAGGAACATATGAAGATCTTTAATTTATACTGAGTTACAAAGAACAGAACAAAATCAGATAGCTATCGGCCCTCAGTGCAACACAGCGAACTCCAGCGTGGTTCTGTGTATTCAGTGAGAGACGCTGTACATTAGAATGTGTTGCTCTTTTATACCCTTTGCGAACACGATGTCCAACCCTACTTCGGGTCAACATTCCTCTAATACATCACTGATCTAGGGTTCATGCCGAGTTCGCATATCCACATGCAACTAGTTTGCTTTTAATACATACGTCAACAAGCCTACTCGGCAACTGTGTGTTTTGGGATTTCCCATGCAGGTCTTCTCAAACATTAATACAATGGGCCTCATTACGACCCAGGCGGTAAGGGGTTAACGGCAGCGTTAACAGCGCCGACCCTTACCGCCTGAGTACGAGGTCCCTTAGCGCCATGGCGCTTTTAACACCTGCTTTTAGCAGGTGTTAAAATCCATGGCGCTAAGGGACCATGGAGTTAATTACGCCACCGTAATTTACGGTGGCGTAATTAACGCCTTCCCCACTCCCATTATACCCTATGGGGCAAAAATGGGAATGGGGAAGGGTAAATGGGGATTGGGGACTTACCGCCCCGCCAAGGTCGGAATGGGGCGGTAAGTCCGCCAACCACCATGGCGTAAACGCAGTTTACGCCATGGTGGTAAAGTCACGGCCCAGGCGGTAACTTACCGCCTGGGTCGTAATGAGGCCCAATGTAGTTAAACAAGTGTTCTCAGTTCAGTATTTGAATACATTGTTCTTAACATATGCTCGCGGATTAGTTTCATTGACGCGAGTAATCCTTTACACAGAGGTCAACGAAGGACAAGGTCTCAGTTCACGACCTCAACAAGTGGCCTGCAGGCAAGTTACATATTAGTGACACACAGAGGTCAAAACGGCCATGTTGTATTTCGGAATTACATCGTCCACCATTTTAACTCACAGGGTGACTGTACAAAGTGAAGCTAAAATGGCGGATTGACCTAAAATGGTGGCTTACATTGATTTTAAGGTCAGGACCTTGCAACACGGATTTCTTCGCAAGTGACTTACAAGCAGCTTAGCGTAGGCCAATATACATATATTCATTGCAATAGGAGGCACTATATAATTTCTCATTTGACACGCCAACCTAGACCGCATAGTCTGTCCCACAGCTTAGCTTGGTTGACCCTATCACAGCCCTGGGTGAAAGCCACAACAGTCATGTATATCCGGAAATGCTATGCTTGGGCTTGTTGCTGCAATAGTGATAGAATGAAGCAGTTTTAAAGTGGTGCCCATACCATTCCTAAAACCGGACTGATTCAGATCTCTGGCGTCAAGAGGTGTTCGTCCATTCTGCAAGATTATTCACAAGTTGCGCCAAATATATTTTACTGGATGCATCAAAAAGAGCAATCAGCCTATAGTTTTGAGGGTTCCCCTGTCTCCCTTCTGAAGATCGGAAGTAGATAGGAGGTTTTTCAAGAAATGAGGCCAGACTGAATCTGTAATATGGACTTTAAATGTTTTAACGAAATAGCTGTTCACAAGCCTAGATTGCCCTTAAAGGACGGGAAGGACTGGAACTGTGTGATTCCCTGGGCACTATTTGCACTATGAACCCCTCCTCCCCCCCCCCGAAATCTAGTCTATACTCACATGGAAATAGCCCAAGCACAACAAAAGTCCACTTATGACAAAAACGTTAATCTAAGATCATTTTCCGTAGGACAAAAAGTATTGGCCTTCTTGCCTACTTCGGAAAACAGGCTTGTCTCTAAGTGGCATGGGCCATATGAAATATGGGAACGAACAGAAGCCTGTACTTATAAAGTAGCACAACCTGACAGGAAACAAAAGACCCATCCATACCATGTAAATCTCTTAAAAGAGTGAAGGAAAAACCTTCTGCCGCTAATGCCACAATACTATCCTGTTTGGTACCTGAGAAATAGATAACTTTTAATTAATTCCTCAAGAGCTATCTAATCAACAACAAGAATATTTAAAGGATCTAGTTTTTAAAAAAATCCTTTTTATTGATTTTGAACAACAATATAACTTACAGACTTTTGTATCCACATTTGCATGCCAATGTCCAGCCAATTTCGCCTGTATATTCCCTCCCCCCAACTCCCACCCCAGCCTATTCCACCTACATTGTTTTAACCTTACATCAACCTGTATTAGGTAGATGCGTTAACATCAGTCCGCAATCAGTGGCAGGACCCATAATATTATTCAGGTATTGTTGTGCTCAGAGGCCACCAGTTCATGCGCCATGTGCCTCCAGGAGTCTAGGTCTACATTCTGCTCTCCGAGGCCACTGCAGGCTGGTTCCGGTCACACAGAGGTTTCTGCAAGCATCGACTTTTGTAGGTCCTGTTAGGCAGAATCCTGTGCAGTGCCCTTAGGGACCACTACACACAATTAAGACTACAGGTGGCAATACAAGTTTTACCTTTGGTACAAGCCTGTACTACTATGTCAGAGTGGTAGCAGTGGCGGAGCAGCCAGGCTTATCTCAAGAGTATATGAGCAGTAGCAGAGATTACACAAAGGGACCACAATTACTGTGACTCAAGCAAACACTGACTCAAGGTTTCAGGTAAAAAATATAAGTACATTTATTTTTAAACCATTCGTTATAAACACAACACTTCTATTAAACTCAAATAAAAACCACACGTTAAATATACTACAACTAACCAATTCACTTTGTAGAGTAAGTCTCAAGGTAAGTACCCAGTGTTTGAATGAACCGGTGTTACGAACAAAACACGTTACCGCAAATATGATTGCGATCACTTTTTGACAGTTCGGTCTACTAAATAAACACGTATCCGTGACATGAAATGCTACCGGGGCAAAAACACACTTAGCACCTGAGATACCCAGAGGGAGTTGGAGGCAAAAATCACAGGCAATATTTTGGTTAGGCAGGCAGAATCACGAAACACTCAGAGACAGGAGTTCAAAAGTCAAAGGGCCGGAGCCAGGGTCGAAAGACACCGGGGCCTGTTGCCGAAGATCACACAGTCAGACAGTTCACGATTCAACGTAGCCAAAAGTACTTCGATATTGTCAATGTTCAGAAGCAAAAGTTATAAGAAGGAGGGAAGACAAGGACAAGCCTTGGAAATGAAGAAAAGGGTTTCACCCAGTTTCCTCAAGTAGAACACAGTACCTTGTTCCAATGGTGCAGCTGGTGCCCTGGCAGTTATTCCTGTTGGTTTCCCGCAGACCCATGATTCCTGGAGCTTCGTTGTGAAGGAGGACGTCTGAAGGGGGTCTGCACCACACAGGGATGAAGCCGGCAGCAGCGACGAGGAATAAAAGATGCGCTCCTTAAAAACAGGAGAGGCCCTTCAGGTGGCTATCCGGACCACTACAGCAGCGTGCAGCGATTTCGACAAAAGAAGAGAATCCTCTGGCTGTGGAAGATGAGCTGGTTATCCCCACCAAGCTCAAGGGAAGAAGACTCCGGACTGGATCTTCTCTGGGTCATTGAAGGGAAGATAGCTCAGGACTGCAGCAGGGCTTCACTGGGACGGGGTAGTTGCAGTAGCCGTCGTTCTCTCTGCTTCTCTTTGGTTCTTTGTAGTTCCAGTGGCGACTCTCTGACTTCTAGCCCAAGAGACCTGCCTTCTATGAGAAAAACCCCCATTCACACAGCCTGGCTGTCAATCACCCAGTAGGGGGGTTGTCCAGCCCAGACAACTACCTTGGCCAATCATGACCAAGCACGACTTGTGTTTCCTAGGATAACCTGTGCAGGGCGTGACTACACCCCTCCCTCAAATTCAGCCCACCTAGACACCCAGGCGCCTTGAGGAGGGCTTCTGAGCAGAAGCCCGCCAAAAGACAGTGAACAAAGAAGGCGAACCTAGTTTGCCACGCAAAGTAAGACACAAGAGGGACTTTAACAAAAAGAAATGGCAAATAAACCCAACCGCAGCCAAAAGAAAGACGATTTGGTCAAGCGGATTTATGTTCGAGGCTAATATAATAGCCAAGAACAGTACCACGTTTATCTAATATAATCGCGGTAGAAAAGTTAGGGTAGATACCACTGCCACCAGCAGGAGCTTTGCGTTCCTCAAAACATTTTTATGATATCCTAGTGTTCTACTCCAGGCTGTATCTGTTAATTGCACTTGCAAATCTATCTCCCACTTTCGCCTGGTCTGTACCAACATGTCTCCGTTCCGTGGCATTAATAGCTCATATATTCTTGGCACCGCGTGGCCGCCTTCCGAAATATCGTAAAAAAGTGTTTCTATTGTGTCATCTACGTGTAATACTCTATCTGTACCCGGCCATTTCTGTTTTAATCCAGTGAGTAGTGAGGCGTGCATTATGTGTTGTCCTTCGTGTATGCCTATTTCAGAGGTGAGTGTGCTGAAGTCCACCGCTCTGCCCTTGCGTAGTAAGTCTCCCACCGTCACTAACCCCATTGGCTCACAATATATCCTCATTCTTAACCTGAATTGTGAATCCTCTGCCTTTAGTGTCACCAATGGGACGTGGGGGGAGTAGGGTGTCTTCTTCCCCAGAAAGCGACAGGCTCGGTCCTACCCAGAGTCAGCAGCACCGGGGGCTTCGGGCATGCAGTGCTGCAGTCCATATCGCCTTCTTCATATAAAATGGGGCGCATGATGGCTGCAGCATCAAGGTGTCCTGGGTCTGTTTATATGACAGCCAGTTTGTGAGAAATTCCGGCTGACTTTCCACAAAAAATGCTTCAAAATTGGGCACCTTTATCCCTCCTTGATCATACGGCCTCTGCAATTTTGTTAGTGCCATACGGCACCTTGAATTGTGCCATAAGAAGCTGCGGCATACAGTGTTGAGTCTACTAAAAAAGCCTTTGGTTATGTTGTATGGAACATTGGTAATGAAATAGAGAAGCCTCGGGAGCACCACCATTTATAACAGTGCTGCCCTCCCCATCAGTGAGAGTGGGGACTTTTCTACTTTCTCTACCACTTTCAACATGTTCTGTGCGTGTTCGGTCTTGGGGTCATGGGAAATATCTACTCCCAGGTATCTAAATGTGTGCAGCTCCCATTTAATCGGTAGTACAGGTAATGTGCTCAGCGTTTTCTCCCTGTACCCTGCTAAAGGGTACAGACACGATTTATGTGCATTAATCGTGATTCCAGATATACTGTAAGTTGGTTTCCGAGTGTTGTAAGTATATGTGCATATCGTCAGCATATAAGGAAATCAAGTTACTATTGCCCTGCATGACTATGCCCGCTTCCTGACATTCCCTCTGAAGATACACCGCCAATGGCTCTAAGGCCAGTATGAATAGCATGGACAGCCCTGTCTGGTTCCTTTACCCAACTGCCATTGATATGAAATCTGGGTGCCTGTCTTAACTCTGGCTGTTGGATTGTTATACAGTAGCCGTACCCATTTAATTAGTTTATTTATTTATTACATGTGTATAGCGCACAGCAGCCCATGGGCATAAGTACATTTGAATTTATCCGGCTGAGCAGGTGATTATGGTGTGTATTAGGCGAAGAGACCCATTTTCATGGATTTTTGGAAAGCCATGAGGGATGCCTCGCCCCGAATAGAAGGGGGTAGGGCATTCCAGTGTGAGGGAGCGAGGTAGGGGAAGCTGGTGCCACCTGCTCTTGCTCTCTTTACCATGGGCACGCAGAGCATGTTAGCGTAGGGTGTTCTTGTTGGCCTTGTGGAGGTAGAAAGGTGGACCCTTTGCAATAGGTAGTCAGGTGCGGAGAGGTGGATGAACTTGTGGATCAGTGTCAATGTCTTGAATATTATCCTTTCTTTTATTGGTAGCCAGTGGGCTGATTTTCTGGCAGCCGTAATGTGCTCCCTTTTGGGGATGCCTTGGGCTGCGTGGAGCACATTGTTCTGGATAACTTGAAGTTTTTCCAGATTGTTTGTGGATGTCCCTAAGAAAAGTACATTAAAATAGTCTAGCCTCGAGCCAGTAATGGGTCTGGCTATGTTGGTGCAGTTCTCTTTGGATAGAAATGGTCTAACTGCGTTAATGAGCTTAACATGGTACGCAGCTGAAGAGGCAATTGCATTGACTTGTCTATTCATGGATAGGTTGGAGTCCAGATAGACACCAAGGGTTTTGACAGCATCAGATACCGGGATTTTAATACTGAGTGTTGAGGTTTTTTAGCGTACCAGGGGATCCCACTAGTAGGAGATCAGTCTTGTCAGAGTTGAGGCATAGGCCGTGTTGGCTGCCATCTATGCCTGAATGGTGTTGTAGATGTTGTTGAGAGAGGAGGAGTCTGTGTCATAGTTACCTCTGAGGGTGAGGAGGATCTGGGTATCGTCTGCGTAATTGGTGTAAGAGATAGCCAGCGCGTCAAGGATGAGGAAAAGAGGGCGAGTAAAGATGTTGTAAAGCGTGGGGGAGAGGCAGGATCCTTGGGGTTCTCCACATAGGATGATGGTGGGTGAGGCGGTGGCCGTGTCAGGGAATACTTGCATGGTCCTGCCTTGCAGAAAGGAGGTGATCCATGCTGTGGCGTCAGGGAAGAATTTAGCCGTGGAGGAGAGGTGGCGGCACAGGACATTGTGGTCTACGAGGTCAAACGCTGCGGAGAGGTCAAGGAGTAGGGGTAGAGCTGGTTTACCTAGGTCTCTGGCATCATCCAAGTGTTTTTTTAGATCCAGTAGGGCAGTTGCAGCCCTGTGCCTAGGGCGAAAACCAGATTGGCGTAGTCCTAGGAGCTTGTTTTCCTCAATGAAATGTTGCACCTGCAGATAGGCTGCTTTGTCCAGTATCTTGAGTAGGAATGGGACAGTGGTGATGGGCCTGTAGTTGTTTGGAGAGGTGGGGTCCAGCACGTTTTTTTTTTAAGAGGGGGCCGACCCAGGCTTCTTTGAGGCAGGAAGGGACTTTAATGTATGTTGGCCTGTAAAGACTATAGGAGGGTATCTGTACTCCTCCTCTCTATATGGCAGAGTAGTGGCACAGAGCACCCCCGCCAAGATTCTCTATTTGGTAATGTGGACCAGAAATCAAGGCTTAAGCTCTCAAGAGGTGATGCAGGCTGGTTCTTAAGTACAGTGTAGCCCCCAAGCACCCACAAAGGAATGTGCACACACCATGTTAGCGAAAGCATAGTTTTTTTTTTTTTTTTTAAATGTATTTTATTTTATAACGACCACACAGTGCAACAGAACATAAATAGAACACATCAAGCCACAACAAAGGCCAAACAACAGATATGAAAAAGAAAAGAAAGAAAAAACAGAACAGAATTAACTTAACAATCCCCTTCCCTCCCCCCTATGAGCCTGTAGGGTGTCCACCATCATTGTCCGTTCCGTGTGGTGGGGTTCCGTCGCTCTCAGATCCAGCCGAGGTCGACCCCGTACTAAACAGTTCAGCCAATAGCACCTTCCATGCCGTGAGGGAGCTCACCTCTTCCTCCCCTCCCGCCCTGCTGGCCTCCCACCATGCTGTCGTCTCGGCGGCAGCCCATTTCTGGAGGTCACGCCACCATACCTCCACCCGTGGCCTCTGACAATTCTTCCATCCCATGGCTATTCTGCGTTTGGCAAGTGTATAAGCCAAATCTTTAAGCTTCTCCACGTGCCGAAGCTTGCGCGCCCTGGGGTACCCTCCAAGCAAACAGGCCCAGGCCGAATCTATCTTAAGTACAATGCCCCTCCCTGCCAGCTTCTGCGCCACTTCACTCCAGTAGGTTGCAATCACAGGGCAGGCCCAGAACATGTGAATCATATCAGCGTTCTCTGTGTTACACTTGGGACACGCCTGGCGCCCAGCGTCTCGAAATCTGGAAATTCTCAGGGGGGTCATGTATTCCCTATGCGTGATATATAGTTGTATCTGTTTAAACCTGGCATTCCTCGATACTTTTTTGTGGTACCCCAGGGCGCGCTCCCACTGCCCATCCGCCATCGGGGCCCCCATCTCTGTTTCCCATTCCAACCTCAGGTACCCCAAATCCTTCCCAACCTTTGCCATCAGCATCTCGTACAGCCTGGAGACCTCATGCCCGCCCTCGGATGCGTCATACATAATCTCCAGCGTGGCATCCGGCTCGTCAGCCAATACGGTCTCGGGCCAAGTGCTCCGGACCTCCCTGACCACTCTGTGGAACGTCATGTATTGCCCCGCATGCAGCCCCGCCCCCGCCTCCAGATCTGCGAACTCCGCCAAGGCCCCATCCTGCCAAATGTCCCCCAAAGTGACCAGCCCCACTGACTCCCAGTATGTTCGCAGGATGGCCCTAAGTTGTCCGTCTTCCCCTGCCAAGGCCACCAGCGGCAGCTGCGGCATGCACGGCAGGGGATCCCCCATCATCCGGCAGGCTCTTCGCCACATGTTCCTGCCCAACGCTAGCATCTTGGGACGCCCCCTCATCCATGTGCTGGATACCCAAATAATCTCTCGCAGGTAGAAGGGGGAGCAGTCCTTTCCCAACAGTCTATGTTCCGGGGTTTCGTCGTCCGAAAGCCACTTGGCCACGTACTGCAGCTGCGCTGCCACGTAGTAGGCCTCAATGTTCGGCAGCCTCACGCCGCCTTTCTCATAAGCCTTCTGCAATTTCCACAATGCGACCCTATTACGCGTGCCCTGCCATAAGAAATCTCTACATACCCCATGTAGTCTAGCAAAAAACCCCTTGGGTATCATGTATGGAATGTTATTGAAATAATGCAGCAGCCTAGGTAGCACGACCATCTTAAGCATAGCACCCCGGCCCATCATCGCTAAGGGTAGTTTCTCCCAAAACCTCATGCACTTCTCGATCCTCCCCACTGCCAATTCAGTATTGTGCCTGTGTTCCTCCCCGGTCGTGTGATATACGTCTATGCCAAGGTACCGAAAGGTGCTTGTCGCCCATGGGATTCGCAATACTGGCAACCTCTCAGCCGGTATCCCCACATAGCCGCCCAGCGGGAACAGGGTGGATTTCCGAGGGTTGACCGCTATACCAGAAAGCCAAGCAAACCTCTCCATCACCTCCAAGACATATTGCAAGTTCTCTTCAGGGTATTGGAGGTACAACAGCATATCGTCGGCATACAGGGATATCAGATGGCTCTCCCCCCCCACCTCTATGCCCACCGGGTCATACTGTTGCCGGAGGTAAATTGCCAAGGGCTCAAGGGCCAGGATGTACAACATTGGGGACCAAGGACATCCCTGCCTGGTGCCTCTACCTAACTGCCACCTATCCGACACTACTGCCCCCGTACGAACTCTGGCTAGAGGCGCGCTATATAATAATTCGGCCCACCTCCTGTACCCTGGCCCCATTCCGAAGTGATCCAGTGCTGCCAACAGCCACGGCCAACGAACAGAGTCGAACGCCTTGACCGCATCCAGCGCCACTATCGCCATTTCGCCGTCTTTGCTACATCCCCATTCGACCACTCTGTGTAGGCGTCTATGGTTGTGGGTAATGTTCCTGTCCGGGACATAGCCCGTCTGGTCAGGGTGAATCAGCTTGCCTATCACTCTCCTCATTCTAGCCGCCAAGACAGCTGTTAGGATCTTGCTGTCCTGGTTCAGCATTGACAAGGGTCGATAGGAGCCGCAACCGTGTCCCGGTGTATTGTGCTTGGGGAGTGGCACTATGACCGCTTCCCTGAGTGATTCTGGTAGCTGTCCCAGCTCAAACGCCTCATTGAACATGTCCAGCATGGGTGGGAGTACCTCCTCCCCATACGCCTTATAAAACTCGCTGGGGAACCCGTCCGCCCCCGGGGCCTTGCAAGTGGGCAGCTGTCGCACTATTTCTCTGAGCTCTTCCAGAGTGATCGGAGCATCCATCTCCTCTCGCTCTTCATCGCTGATTCTGGGCAGGCCTATATCCCCGAGTACTTCGTCTATCTCCTCTCGGCTCCCCCCTTCCCGATCTTCATACAATGTTTGGTAGTATTCTGCGAATGCCCCATTTACCCCTTCTTGCGTATCGATCTCCGCACCCCCTTCAGTGATGACCGATCGGATCGGAGCCCTAGGGGTTTCGCTCTTATATAGCCAAGCGAGGAGCCTGCCTGTCTTGTCCCCACCCGCATGCAACCTCTCAATGTACTTCGTATAATTCAGGTTACAAAGTCTGTCCCAATGCCCAGAGCACCGCTGCTGCAGCTCAGTAACTACTTCCACATCGGTCCCACCCTTCTCCAATTCTTTTTCCAGCTCGATCTCGGCCTCTCGCAGGTCGGTCAGGATTCCGCCCATTAATCCCTTGGACTTCGCGATAGCAACTCCCCTCATCACCACCTTAAAAGCCTCCCACAAAGTACCAGCCGATTTGACACTCCCTGTGTTCGACTCAAAGTACGCGACTATCTCCTCCCTCATGTCCTCCTTGAATACCGGATCCCGTAGCGCTTCCGCCCGAAGGCGCCATGTTGGAATCCGTGCACGTGGGGGGCGCAGCCGCCAATGCATGATTAGGGGCAAGTGGTCCGAGAGGACCCTCGCCCTGTAGTCAATCTGTTCACACTCCGTAAGAATGTCTGGAGTGGCAAAAAAGTAGTCGAGCCTCGTGTGCAGTTGGTGCGGAGCCGAATAGTGCGAATACTGCCTCCCACCCGGGTGTCTCGCTCTCCACACGTCTACCAGGCCTAGATCCGCTAGCAGCGACTGCAACACCTTGGCCGCTGGGCTGGGCCTAACCATTTTGTCATCCGACCTGTCCTCCCTGGGGTTAAGCACACAATTAAAGTCTCCACCCCAGATTACTGTGCTCCCCATCCCTTCACCGAGTCTCGCGCACAGTGTCTTGAAGTAAGTCGCTGTGTCCTGGTTGGGCGCATAAGTGTTTATGATACAGACAACTCTACCTTCCACAATCCCCCGAACCATGGCCAGCCGCCCGTCCGACTCCACAACCTCCCCCAAGAGCTTGAACGGGACATGTGGTGCAACCCAAACCAGCACACCCCTGGCATACGCAGAGAATGTGGATCCAACCACTGTCCCCCTCCATTTTCTCCGCACCATTTCAAGTTTATCCCGTGTCAAATGCGTCTCCTGTAACAAGGCCACGTCTATCCTCTGCCTCTTCAAATACAACATGACCTTATTACGCTTCAGGTAGCTATTCAACCATCTAACATTCCATGTCAATACCTTAAGGTCTCCCATGATTTATCCGTAGCTCCCACTTCCCCCTCTGGTCTGATCGCCTCCCCCCAGTCCCGACTACATCCCTTCTCAGTTTCTTCCCCAGGCTCACATAACAACTAACACCCCCCACCCCCCTAACCCAACCAACCGCCCAGCTCCATCCCTGGATCTCAGGCATCCCCGTGTTCGGTTCTCTACGGAAGCCCCCGTAGAGAACCCGACAGGGTGTCACACCCCACACAGTGACTAACCTAACCACACACTGGGGTACGAATAAAACGGCCCTCGGATGCCCCCTACACATTTATATCCGCGCTCGCGGACCATGTTCGAAACAGTTAAAAAGTGCATCCCCATCACAAAGTGGCAAAGACTATATTCCAGTCCAAATGTTCAAAGTCCGCCAGGCCCACTGTTTCACTTAACTCTCCCTGCTCCATCCGCCATCTGCTCATCAGGCTCCTGAGGGCAGTTCTGCGCATCGAGCCATTCCATGGCCTCCTCAGGGGTGTCGAAAAACAGCGTCTTAGCCTTGAAGAAGACCTTAAGTTTGGCTGGGTAGAGTAACATATACTTGAAACCGGCCGTCCGCAGGCGCCTTTTGACCGCCCCAAAGTTCATCCGACTGCGCTGCACTTGTAGAGTGTAGTCGGGGTAAGCAGTGATGGTTGCCTCCCCTCGCCGTATGGTGCCCCCTTTACGAAAATGTTCCAGAATCTTCTCCCGGTCTTTGTAGTTGAGGATCTTGGCGATCACGGGCCTGGGCGGATTACCCGGCGGTGGCCTTCTGATCAGGGCCCTGTGTGCCCTCTCCACTGCAAATCCCTGCGTTAGGGCACCTCCGGTGATCTCCTGCAGCAGCAAAGTCTCAATAAAATCTGTGGGATTCTGGCCCTCAGCTCCCTCCGGTAGGCCCACAATCCGGATGTTGTTTCTGCGGGCCCGACCTTCTGCCTCTTCAGCCCTGCTTTCCAGGTTGCCTACCCTCTGCACCAGGGCATGGATCTCTCGTTTGTGCGCGGTGCATTCCGCCACAGTCGGGCCCATCTCCTTCTCCAGGGTCTCTGTGCGCTCGGCCAGGGTTCGCACATCTTGCCTCAGGAGGTTCACGTCCTCCTGTACCGCCCCGACCTGAAGTTCCATCGCAGTTTTCAGTTCGGCCACCGCAAGTTGGAGTTTGGTCTCCCATGTCGCCTTCAGATCTGCGATCGCTGCCAGGACCTCCTGGTTCGTTCCTCCTGCGGCCATCTCCTTGGGCTGGGCCTTCTCTTTGCTCCTGGTCCCCTCGGTGCCAGGCGATGTCTTGGCAAATTCGTCGAGCGTAGGCTGTTTATTCTTCGCCCTCAGGAGCTTGCTCGTCATATCTTCGATCAGGAGCGTCCCTTCGATCTCGCTTAGGCCCCAGGCCTGGGGGCACTATGTCCCCCCGTCGCCACACAGTTTCGGCTACCTCCAGTCAAGCTTGCTTTCGCTGGATCGCGCTGAACGTGAACTGAGGGAATCGCCTCCAGAATCCGGTCCCCGATCCTTTGTCCCAACATCAAGCGACGGCAGCCATTTTGTCTGCCGGCGAAGCTCCGGCCCAAAAACTTCACGCGGCTCCTGAGTACACAAGCGCTGCACAATCCCGTATGAGAATGCATCCACATGTGCAGCCGAGCTTCGCATTTACAGTCATCACCGTCTATGCCACATCGTAGCGGCCGTTGCGCGGATTCAGCCGGATAATGTTCGGATCAGCGGGAGCTCCCGTTCAGGCACGTCCTTTCACATGGCGTCCAAGCCACGCCCCCGCGAAAGCATAGTTCTTTATATAAATAAGGCTTTGATTATGTACACATAAAATAACACACTATGTGCTCAGGCAATTCTAAAATGATAAATATATACAGTTTCTATGTGGTACCACAATTACGTCTTTGATTCCATTAAAATGCATCAACTGTAGACACATTCAAAATGGCTTGCAAATCAATTAATAAAGTGAACCAACAATAGACTTGAGGAAAACAAGCTGGTTAAGCAACTGGCAGAATACTGGGCCCCTACCACTAGGTACAGTTCTTTGTGAGGATCCCCCCACCTGGGCAACCTGTAAGTAAGATAATAAACAGGCCCAGTCCATATATTGTTCAGCAGAGTCTTATTTCCCTCTAAAAATGTTCTACTACCCCAATGTACCTGGTTTAGTACAATTTGACATTGGGTCATCGCCAGATCCTTCTTGAGTGAACTCCCTTTAAGGCAAGAGCCACGTATCGTTGAGATTCCTTAGAATAAAAAGGGTGAACAATGGCATCAAGGCAGCAGCTTCTGTTCTGGCAGTGCTTGTCGATGATCGGTCCTGGACGTCCTGCGAAGATGAGGCATGCGGTGCACCTCAACGACGATAGTTAGTTGCCGCAAAGAGTCAATGAAGAACATTGGCCCAGCAAGGGCAGTGGGTCGTCTGCGTCTTTGTGGTCTTTGATTGGCGGGAAACCCACCGGCGGATTCTCCTCGGCTCATCTGCGACCTTGACTTTCTCCGGTGGGACAAAACGGTTGACGGTGATGAGCAAGGGAGCCTTTGATTCAAAGTGTTCTATAGGCAATGGAGCGTTGCAGTTCTGTTCACTGGCGGCACAGCGTCAAGCTGTCCCCGCTTCTGGGCAACATGGCTTCGATGGCCCTCCAGCAGTTACAGCAATCCTCCGAACCCTGTTCGACGGCAATGAACTTCGATGGCCGCAATGTCCAGGTGCATCGCTTAAGTTTCCTCGGCCGTCCCCATCTCCGTTGACAGTCTTTCAGACGCTGGCTTCCAGGGCGCTTCGGCAAAGGTTAGCGTTCTGCACGATGTTTCCTTGTAGCTCGTGTCACACTCATCTGTGTCTCTGCGGAAGCGATGGAGTCTTGGCCTTTTTCCCCTTATTCTCACTGCCCAAACTGGTATGGGAAGTCTGGCTTGTAATGAAAGGGTAAGAACATTAAGATACAGGACTGATTCCACCACTAGACCCCCTTCCCACTTTTCCCTTTGAGTAGAGGAGGTTTGACTAGAGTTTTCCCTGGCTCACCTTGAGGATTAGTTGTGCAAGCTCTGCATCCTGCTATTGGCAGGGGCGCAATTCTTCGTAGACAGGTGGTTCGGGGACTGCGCTAGTGGGTCTTCCCTTGTGTTTGGAAATGGGTTTAGTTCTTGCGTTCCGTGTTGAGTCGCTGCTCCGAATTCACCGCGGATTCCCCCGGAATGCTGCTGAGGGATGCATGGTGAACCAGTTACTTGTCTTTTGTTCCAGCCGGGTGCGTTTTTAGAGTTGGGCAAATGCTGCTATTCAGGTAAGTGTCAATCAAGTTGAAGGATGCGGGGCACTGCGCGGAGCGCGTCTTATTGTTGTTTATATTTTACAGGTCAACCCAAGTTTGTGAAACAAAAAGAGAAGCGTGCGCAATTTGGCGGTTTAGAGTTCAGGTGAGTATGCGCTGCGTTGGGCTGGCACAGGGAGCTGCAAATACACAAGCGCTACCTGATTTTCTTGTCTTCTCTCTTCACAGGAGCTGTTGAGTGTTGTGCGGTGATCCGGAGAGACGTTTCGAAGACCTGAGATGATCCGATGACTGAAGCTGGTTCGATGACTGAGGATGATCCGATGACTGAAACTGGTCCGATGACTGGAGCGGAGAACGCGCGCACATGAGTTGGAAATACTTCCCAAAGACTGGAGCTCTGTGAGAGTGTTGCTTGCTAAGCAGACAGAAAACAACACAAAGCACTAAATATTGTTGGGGCTTGGCTTATATAGCCAGCCACGCCCAATAACTAGAGCGCACAGGTAGCTCAGTATATTTCCTCAATGGCCACAGGAAATTAACTGGAAGGGGGCAGGAAATAAACCGGAAGTGGTTATACCCTGAACCCCAACAGATATAAAACAAGGAGGCATGATTACCAGGATGCTAGAGAAGGATGTCATGGGCTTAAGAGTGTATGTGACTAACCTGGCAAGCCCTGATCCATCTTGCCCCAGTCAGGCACCCAGTATCCATGACAGCTCGGGAAGAGGTCTCCTAACCAGGTCCTCTCTTGGATCAGTCCTCGATGGCACGGCAGCTTTCAGATTGCATCAAAGGTAACAGCAGTCAAACTTCTTCTTCCGGCTCGGCTTTGAGATCAAGCATCAAGTTCAACCTCAGCTTCTGAACAATTTCCATCAGTGAGAGGTCCCCAGATATACTGTTTGGTCTCTCATTCACTCTGCTGGGTCACACTCAGGCAACCAATCATTCAGAAGGGCATTCAGGCAGGCAGGCAGCCAATCAGGTGCACAGTGCTTTCAGGCCATTCTTCTCCATGCAGACACTCACAACAAGGAATGTGGATTGGGACATGTACCCAGCCATTCAGCACTCCACACTGCATTCATACCAGTTTCGGGCAGGGCTGTCTCATTCATTGTGTCACATACTAGAAACCAGACACCCATAACATGAACTGTATATTGGTCACACACTCGATTAACCCAGGTCCCACCCCACGGGCATACCCACAACATATAGTCATTGGGAAGGCTCCAGTCAGTCTGGTCTGGACTTCCCCAGAATACCATATATGGAACTTCCACCCAACAGCCAGTCAGGGAAAGGGACAAAGTCAGGGCTTCCCAGGACTTTGGGAAAACAAGGTAACAGGCAATAGAAAGCAAGAGGCCACAGGGGCCATCTTGTCTTCTATCAGGAATCAACTGATTCAAATGGCAGGGCCTTGGTATCCCAAAATGGAGGATACTCAGAGCACCTGTCAAATTCAGCACAGAGCTGCCACCAGCCCATACCCTGCTCTGTGGGCCACACACGGGTGCCCAGAAACATACACTAGGGATACAGGGTGGTACCCCCACCCATTGGGTGCCATAAGGACATCCCATGGGTCTGTTCACCAAACCAAAAAGAGAAAGAGATGCACTGTCGGGAGTCCCACATGGACTCCTGTGCAGAATTTAACGCAGAACACACATAATGAAAGGACTACAGGACAAGGACATAGAGGCCCTGTCCCGCCAATGCATTTCCAGCATCGCATGGCCCCATACCAAATCTCCTCAGTACTGCTAATTACCACGTCCATATGACCCAATCAAAGGCTTTGACCACGTCAAGCAAGGCCACTGCATATCGACTTGTACTGGTGTGGGTGTGGTCAATTACAAGGTTTAACCTCCTCAGGTTACACATTATATTCTTGTCTGGGACATATTCTGACTGGTCCGGGTGTATAAGTTTGGATATTGCCGGGTTGAGCCTATTGGCCATTAAGGCTGTAAGGATTTTCCCCATCTTGATTGAGTACCGGCAGGGTTCTGTAGGAACCGCAGTCAGTGTCTGGCTTGTTGGGCTTCAATAATGGGACTATAATGCACTCTCTCAGTGACCCTGGTAGTATGCCCGTGTTCAGTGCTTCATTCAAACATAGCCAACAGCGGGGGCACTCCATCTGCAATGAATTCTTGTAAAATTCACTGGGCAATCTGTTTGCGCCCCTGCTTTGCCGGTTGGCAACCCTCTTATTGTGGCTTCTAGCTCCTCGATGGTTATGGGAGCCTCTAACCTATGCACTACGTCTACATCAAGCTTGGGTAGATCTATCTGTGCCAGGGCCTCTTCTATCTTGGACGATGGTGTTGCAGATGTCTCAGAGTATAAATCTTTATAATAATCGTAAAAGCACTTGTTAATGCTTCCTTGCGTCACACAAGCCTCCCCGCCTTCTCCTACGATCTCACGTATCACTTCCCGCTTAGACTCGTTTTTACATAACCAGGCCAGCAAGCGCCCCAGCTTATCCCCTTCAGCGAGTTGTCTTTCTACATATTTCTTATAGTTTAGCTTACCTAATCTTTCCCAGTGTAACAGACATTCCTGCTGGAGGCGGGCTACTTCTTGAGGCCTATCTTTGGTGAAGTCTCCAGAGCATTCTATAGCCTCCAGTTTGGTTGCCGCCTTACATAAATCGCTTTCTATGATAGCCTGCATGCCTTTTGCCTTAGCTATTGCTGTCCCCCAATCACCACCTTGAAGGCTTGCCACAGTGTGCGTGCTGAGTCTACACTTCCTGTGTTGTTCTTGAAGTAGTCTTTCACTCCTTCTCTTAAATGTTTTCGGAATACTGCATCTCTGAGGGACTCACTGCTAAGCTTCCAGGTCGGTATGCGTGCCCTAGGAGGTCGTTCTGCCACGTGACCACTAGAGGGGCATGATCTGATAGCACCTGTACTCTATATTCTGCAGTCTTAAATTCCTATAGTGTCTCTTCACCTGTGAACACATTGTCTAATCTAGTATATAGATCCTTGGGAGTGGTGTAATGGGAATTTCCTCGGCCCTGTCGGTGCAGAGTTCTCTATACATCGGACAAATTAAATTCTCTCAATACCGGATTCAAATCTTTAGCTAACAGGCCTGGATGCACGAATTTCTCATCTGACCTGTCTAGTATCGGGTTCAGTGTGCAGTTAAAGTCTCCACCCCATACTACTGCTCCATCCCTATATGTACCAATCTGGGAATAGAGCGAACGGAAATAGGCGACTGTGTCATGCTTCGGTGCATATGTATTGTTGATACAAAGCTCTCGTTTCCACAAGTTCCTGAATTATAAGCATCCTACCACCATCATCTCTAATAGTCTTAAGGATCTTAAATGGCACCGACAGCGCCACCCATGTCAACACCCCTCTTGCAAACGCTGAGTACGACGAGGCCCAAGTTATGCCGCTCCATTTTCTCGCTAGAGCAGTTTGTCTTTCTTTCGTTGTGTGAGGTGTGTCTCCTGAAGGAGTGCTATGTCACTTCTCAGGCGCTTCAAATATGACATTATTTCATTGCATTTGATAAAAATGTTGAGCCCCCTGACGTTCTACAAGGCTATTCTAATGTCCCCCATCTAGACTAAACATTCTCACATTCTTCGACAGTCTGATGCGCCTATTGTACATTTCCTGTGTGGATCTATAGGCTAACTTACCGCTAACTACCCCAACTCCCTTATCATCACCCTCACCAACAATTGCCCAGCTCAATACCTTGTGCTCAGGCATCCCTGCTTCTCACCATGCACCAGTTACTTGTCCTGGTGTCTGGAGTGCGGCAGGCGGATACTCAACAGCTGGTATCCAAAAGCAAATCCACTCGTGGGTGAAGGACACCGCTCTGCAGCATGTTTACCGATGGAATGCACGCTGCAAGCTCCTATTATCCATAACAGATAATTCAGTGCCTGAATTGAGTGTAATAGGTCACCGCCCCTGGTTGTCTGCAGGTCCTGTCGGTCTTCTTCTCACAGGGCCCTGCAAGCCATTTAACGCATTTCCCTTTCTCCTGTTGTCTGTTGGGTCACTTCAGTTGGGAGGTTTACCGTGTCTATCCATGTGTGTGCGTCCTCAGGGGTGTAAAAAAAAAGTTCTGCCTTTATTCAGCACTTTCAGCCTCGCTGGACACTTTAAGTTTGCCCCTCACAGCCTCTTCTTGACAGATGTAAAGTGCATCCTCTGTTTCTGCACCTGCAAGGTATAATCCGAGTATGCCGTTATATTGGTCGACCCTTGCTGTATTGTGCCACCTCTCCGAAAGTAAGGAGAACAAAACCATGTGTTGCCAAACAGTAACCCTTTGATGCACTCTTAAAGGGACAGGCAGTCCCAGGGCTTCTTAATATAGACTTTGGTGTGCGTCACCCCACGTGTGGGAACCCAACCTGTTCACAAGTTCACTCGACTGGATTGTATACTGTTTTTTTTATAATCTTTATTTTTGACTGACACATACATTACATTCAAATCACATTTCATAAGTATTCCAAATCACATCTACACCTTTAACATTAATATATGATCGACATAGCTCCTTGGGAACATTGGATTAGCATACGGAGTTAACTGAGTATCGGCGTGTTTTGATTGACACATTTCCTATGTCTCTGCGTAAATACTTCAGCGGAGTGGCTGGTATATGTAAGTCTATTATCTCGCTGATCACTGCGGCCACCTCCTCCCAGAATTGTTTGATTGGGGGACAGACACAATACATATGTTCATCACAGGAGTGTAACACTTGGGGCAGATTACTGGTTTAGAGGGATAACATTTGGCAATTTTATTTGGCATAATGTGTAAGTGGTTTAACATTTTAAATTGGATTACATGAAAGTTAGAATTTATCGAGATGGTCTTAGTATATTGGCAGTATTTCGGCTATCTTCTATTGTTATGTCTAAATCTCGTTCCCACTTTTCCTTCATTTTATTTTTTGATGAGGTGTGTGATTGCACCGCTTTGTAGAGTCCAGAGATATTGCCCGTGAAGCCGTCTTGTGACATGACTTCCGTTAAAAATTGATGTGTGGGTGGTGCATCTGGAAAGGACGGCCATTTTCTTCTGCATGCCGCCTTCAACCGGTGTTACTGCATAGTGGTGACTAGGCATGCCCCCACATTTTCCTGGACGTCCGATAACAATACAAATTTCCCATTTGGGTAGAGGTTTCCTAGGTGCATCTTTTTACCGGGGTCCCATTTGCTCTGTAACGTATCCAGAGTAGGTTCGAGGGCGGGATAATGCCAAAGGAGGGTTAGGGGCCAGTATGGGTCTACGCATTCCACCCTGCAGAACAGTTTGGCCCAGGCCCGCACAGTAGAGTTCATTGGGTCAACCTCGCCTGCGTCTTTCTTGGCTTTGGCGAATGGCATAGCCTGTAGGCTTATTGGGGAGGCTACAAACTTTTCAGCTTGTATGTGCGCATAGTGTTCAGTTGTATTCAACCAGTATTTTACAAAATGAGCTTGAGCTGTGTAATAGTATAATTTTTTTTTATTTATTTTTATTTTATTGGTTTAAAAATCAAACCTTTAAAATATGACACAATTCAAAACAAAACATTTAACATCTTAATGTTGTTATCCCTCCTCTACTTATGCCCCTGAGATGTTCATCTCTTCTGCCTTACACAAGTAGTGTACAGACCTTTCTCCAAGGTGTTTATCTCATAGGTCAGTCCACACTTGTTATACTTTCGTTTTGACGAATCGGGGATCAGACACTTGAGTTTTTAGATAACCTCTCCTTGATTACAGCCAGGAAAGAGGTCAGGGGCATAATTAGTTTCCAATCCGATCCGTTCCACATTCTCTGCCACCACTCGTCCGCGTACATATTTGATAGTTTGCGTACCACTGTCCCAGATGAACAGATCTTTCATTTTTTAAAGAGTGACAAAATAACACCAGGTGTTTAAGGGATTCCGGCTCCTTAAGGCAGATACGACAAATGGGATTTGAATCAATGTCGTCTGCTCGAAGTCTGATGCGGTCCTTCGTCTTGAATGAATTCAGCCTGAATAACAAAAATAGTCTACGTGCCTTCGAGTTTGGAAAACGAATCATATAAGGCTGCAATACGTTGTAGCTTTTCGCTTCAGCGGGCGCATCTTTCATAATAATAGTATAATTGGAAATTGGGGGCCCCTATGCCACCTGTTTCATATCTCTTGCACATTTTGGCCCTGGAGCCTAACCGCCTTACCCCCCCCCCCCACATGAAAGTTGACGCTAGTTTTTGCAGTGTATTGAAAAATTGCCTTCCAGGCCAAATTGGTACATTGGTAAAAAGGTATAGTAACTTTGGTACACCGAACCACCATTTTAAGTAGTGCTATTCGCCCATATAGGGATATCGGGAGTTTGTCCCAGATTTTGAGCTTGTGTTCGAGGAACAATAGGTATGGTTCACAGTTGTTTGAATATAGGGTTTATATGTCTGTTGCCAGGATAATACCCAAATAATGTACAGAGCTAGGTGACCAGTGAAAGTGTGTGGTAGCCTGTGTTTGTAATGTAGTTGGAATTAGGGGGATGATTTCAGATTTTGTCTGGTTGATTTTATAACCTGAGTATATGCAAATTCCGATATCTCTTGCATCACTGGCGGTAGGTTCTTCTCGTGATCTCTTATGTAGAGCATGGTGTCGTCTGCGTACAAAGAGATGAACTGGGGGGAGCCCCTAATATCTAAACCTCTCCATAAATGTTTGTGTCTCAATTTCGCTGCTATGCACTCTATTGTGAGTGCAAATATGAGGGGGGATAGAGGGCAGCCTTGCCTGGTGCTCATGCCCAACGTAAAGCTCTGTGATAGTGTCTTATTTGTTCAAATTATGGCACTCGGGTTATTATATAGTAGTGTAATGTAGTTCATAAATACTGGACCAAACCACATTCTATCCATTATGGCGTACATATAGCTCCATGATACAGAGTCAAATGCTTTTTCAGCATCTAAGGCAACTGCAATTGTCTTGGCATCTGGATTTAATTGAGAGGTGATAGCAAAGAATCTGCAGAGATTCAACGCGGTGGAACGGGTGTGGACAAATCCGGATTGGTCTGGGTGTACTAATTTATTCATGAAGGGCAGAAGGCGATTGGCTGCTGCTTTAGCATATATCTTAGTGTCCACATTTAGCAGGGATAATGGGTGATAGGATGTGGGATCTTGATGGGGTTTTTGCGGTTTGAGAAGCACCGTTATTATTGCTTCTTTCATTGTGCTTGGTAATCCCCCATTTCCTAAGGCTTCTTCCCATACCTCTAGTAGTTTAGGGGCCAGTTCTGCTTTAAAGGTTTTATATAGGTCTGCTGGAATGCCGTTGGATCCGGTGGCTTTGCCAGCCTTTAGGTCTGCTATGGCCTGTTCTATCTCTTCTGTGGATAAAGGGAGGTCCAATTTCTCCCTGTCCGCCATGTCCAGCATGGGTAGTGGAAATGAATCCAGGTATTCCTGAAGTTCTTCTGGGGACACTTGATCTGCATTTGCATATAATTTGGTATAGACATTCATAAACACATTGTTTATCTCTCGTGCCTTGATGTGCACCACCCCCTCGGGGTCCACGATGCTCATAATTTGCCTCATCCCTAGCTCAGATTTTATGAGATTGGCCATGGATCTGCTTGCCTTATTTCCCTCTCTGTACCTTCTGGCCTTTATCGGTTGATTTATATAAAAGGGTTTGCGGTCAGCCAGTGACCCAAACTTCATCAGGTGTTCTTGTATTTATTGCAGTTGATCCTTCCTCTGTGTTTGGGACTGCTTGACTTCTAGATCTTTCAGCATGTGTTCAGTTTGGTCCAGTTCTCTCCTTATCTTTCTCAATGCCCCGTGTGCCTGTGCCATCAGGTATCCCTGTAGCCATACTTTAAAGGTTTCCCAGACCGTCTTACTCGATTTTACTGATCCTGTGTTGCGATCAAAGAAGTTTAATATTTCTATCCTTAATCGCTCTATCAGTGAGTCGTCTTTCAGTAATGCGGGAGGCATTCGCCAGCTCCGCGTGGTGTATTACGCGTCTAGAGGCTGTAGCTCAAGAAGGACTGGAGAGTGCTCGGAGAGTGTGCGGGGGAGTATCACACACTCTCTTGTCGCTGACATGAGGTCCATGGAGCACAGCCAATAGTCTATGCAGGAGCTGGAACCATGGACCCCGAGTTAAATGTGTACTCCCGGTCTTGTGGGTGTAACTCTCTCCATGCGTCCGCTAGGGGCAGTGTGGCCATAGCCTGCAGTATCGTTGTAGCCGACTTGGTCTGGTGTCTACGACCCTCTGATGAATGGTCCGAGGTTGGGTCGAAGATTGTGGTTAGATCTTTCCCCCCATATAATTCCAGCCTGCCCCACCGGGGTTATTAATGATATAATCTTCAGGTAAAAGTCTGGGGTATCCACATTGGTCCCATATGTGTTAATCAATATTACCTCCTGATTGTTCATCTTCCCCCATATGATCACATACTGCCCTCCTCGTCTATTCTTGGCTTTGTCAGCTGAAAGTTAACTCATTTGTGCACTAGCGATAATACCCCTCTGGCCCGTGAGGAGTAATCCGTGGCAATTTTTATTGGACCCCAACTCCGGGCAAATGTGTCCATAATCTTCTTAGTGGCGTGCATCTCCTGCAACCAAAAGGACATCAGTTTTGTGTCTGTTAGCATATGCTATTATTTTCCTCGCTTTTATTGGATGTGCCAGGCCTCTAACATTCCAAGTGAAAAACCTAACTCCTTGTACTTTTCTGGGTGTGGCCATTCTTTTGTGTAAGTTCTTAATGGTATCATCCTTGAGTATTTCATTGAGGCTTGATTTGGTACTGTACCTGTCAGTTTTTTAAACAAACTCTTAACTCCCCAACTAAACCAACTGTTCCTATTGTTACATTCGTATTCCATATTATAACATGTCCCCTTTTCCAAAAAGGCAACAGGCCTGTCTACCCTCCCTCCCTCCATCCCTCCCTCACCATCCCGCAACTGAACAGTGTAGCCCCAACTGTGGATTGCAACTTTTGCAACTTTGGGCGGCTCTGTTTGGTCACTTCTATGTTTGTGCGACCATTCCGCCCATTCGGGTCGCCGCGCTTTCTTCTTTGCGGATCGGGATCTGTGTAAGGTAAGTTGCTTCCTCAAGCACCCTGTATCAGTCAGGTGTTAGCTTTGGCTGGTGGTCCCTTGCTGTTCGGGGGTAGCGGGATATTCCTTTCGATGTATCCCATGGCTTCTTCTGGCGTTTCAATAAAGTGTGTCTTTCCGGCATGCTGCAAGCAAAGGTTTGCAGGGAAAAGCATGGCGTAAGGTTTGTATGTTTGTTTGTTTGTTCTATTATTTATAATGCGTGCCAGACCCAAGGGTATCAGGTCGCAGAAAGCAATAAGGATATTTTCAGCTTGGTTACATTGCTGTACATTGAGATATATATATATATATACAGAAGCGAGAATGCAAAGTACAAAATACAAGATAAATGCAAATATCAACAGTTTATAATATGTACACAGGAAAGAGGGAACTCAAGGTCAGTGAATGGGTAAGGACAGTTAAACAGGGATGGGAAGCGAGGGAGGGGTGAGCATAGGATGTTGTATATGGGCAAATAAGATGTAGAAAAGAGGTGAAGTGTTGCTGGTACTGGGCAGACTGTGAGTTAACAGTTGTTTTCCTTGATCCAGTGAATGTAATTAAGCCTAATGTGTGGGTATGTTTGGTCTACCCTTAAGGCGGGGGGAAGGGAGTTCCAATGTTGGGCAGCTTTCACCGGGTAACTATTTCCTCTGGTTTTGGAGCGTTTGAATCTAGGCACTGTGAGGAGGTTGGAATTCGCGGTTCTAGTAGGTCGGTTGGAGGAGTGTCTCTTGAATCTGTCTATGAGGTATCGTGGGGTGGTGTTGTTAAGGCATTTGTGTGTAAGTGAGGCTACTTTTAGTGAGATTTTGGGCCTCATTACAACCCTGGCGTTAAGGGGTTAACGGCGCCGTAAAAGGCTGTGGCGCCGTTAAACCCTTAATGCCAGATTCACACTTTAACGCCTGCTTTTTGCAGGCATTAAAGTCCAACCCGCTAAGGGACCTTGGTGCTAATTACGGCACCGTAATTTACGGTGCCGTGATTAGCGCCTTCCCCATTCCCATTGAGTCCTATGGGCCAAAAATGGGAATGGGGAAGGGGCCATGGTGAATGGGGATTTACCGCCCTGCCAACCTTGGAATGGGGCGGTAAATCCGCCATCCACCATGGCGGAATCCGGCATGGACCATGGTGCTAATAGCACCATGGCCCAACGCCAGGGTCGTAATGAGGCCCTTTGTCTGTTGTGGTGAGCCAGTTGTTAGCTCTCCTTATGTCGGAGATATGCTCTTTTTTTAGATGCTCAGTGCTGCTCTAAGAGCATTATTTTGTAAAATCTGGATTTTGTTTGTGATGTATTTGTTGGCTCCTAGGTATAGGGCATTACAATAATCCAGTTTTGACAAAATGAAGGCTCTGGCCAGGTTGGTGCAGCTGTTGGTAGAGAGGAAGGGTTTGGCCGCTCTAATTAATTTGCATGTGTAGGCTGCAGAGGAGGCCATGGAACTGGCCTGTTTGTTGAAGGAGAGGGTAGCGTCTATGTAAAAGACGAGAGTTTTGACTACATTGATGGTGTTTCCATCTATGATAAATCTTGTGTAGTTATGACCGAGTTTGTTGATATTGAGGGTGGTGCCAAGGATGATGAGCTCGGTCTTGTCATCATTCAGGCATAGACCATGAGAGGCCATCCATGCCTGGATGATGAGGTACACCCTATTCACCAGGGCCAAATCCCCATCATTCAGGCATACACCATGAGAGGCCATCCATGCCTGGATGATGAGGTACACCCTATTCACCAGGGCCAAATCCTTGTCGTAATCTCCCGTCAGCGGTATGAGGATCTGGGTATCATTAGCATAGTTGATGTAGGTGATACCAAGACCATCGAGATCATCGAAAAGGGGTTTTGTGAAAATGTTGTTCAGAGTGGGGGAAACACATGATCCCTGAGGCACCCCGCAGGTGATGGGAATGGGGTCAGCAGATGCCGAGGTAGAAAAGACACGCTTGGTCCTATTGTTTAGGAATTATTGTATCCAGCCTATCGCTTCTTGTGAGAAGTGGGCTGCCGAGTCTAAGTGGTTGCACAGTATTTTATGGTCTACTAAATCAAACGCCGCTGATAGGTCAAGGAGTAGTAATAGAGTGGCTTTGTGCTTTGGGGTCGATCTGCGCTGTTTCAGTCCCATGTTGTGGTCTGAAGACAGAATGGTGGACTCTCAGGAGGTAGTTTTGTTCTAGGTATTGCTGTATTTGAAGGTAAGCTACCTTGTCTAGGTTTTAAGCAGGAAGGGGACAGTGGTGATGGGTCTTTAATTAGTCGGTATAGAGGGGTCCAATGATTGCTTTTTGAGTAGTGGGAGAACCCAAGACTCTTTGAGGTTGCTGGGGATAATTCCTGTAGAGAAGGAGGAGTTGATAAGCTTCGACATGAAGGGTGATAGGTCTCTGGCTGCGTCTTTGATGATTTGCGAGGGGCAGGGATCACCTTGGCAATTTGACGGTTTAAGGGCGAGTATGACTTTTTCGACCTCTAAGGTATCGCTCTTGCTCTGAGTGTACGTTTTACTTGATCAAAGGTGCGCTGGGTTGTCTGCACCCCACTAGAGAAATCGGGGTATATATGGATCCTTGTGGAGTCATACATCAATGTTCCTTTTTCTCTGGATAAGCAAATGATTAAGTCTCAATCTCGATAGTTAAGGAGACGTGCAATTACTGTCTGTGGAGGCACTCCTGGTTTCGGTGGTGGGCCAAGTGACCTGTGGGCCCTCTTAATCAGACATTGTCGGGAGAATTGTGCGTCTGGGAGTATAGTGCAGATCGCTTCCTCCAAAAAGATTTCCATTGAAATATTAAGGGCTTTCTCCTCCAGGCCGACCACCCTGATATTATTCCTTTGCGATCTTGATTCTAGGTCGTCGCACTTCGATTGCACACACCTTTGCGCCTGCCTAAATTTAGTTCTATCCTTTCAATCATTTCTCTTGTTTTTGATTAAGGTTGCTGGTTTACACCAGCTACTGGTGACATGTGACAGCCATCATGTCGCATGGGGACATTATTGACTGCCCTCAGCAAGACCTACGCCTGCAGATAGTCCATGTGAGTACTATAACTTTTACAAAAACCATGGGGCTGTTCAGACAGACGGTCCATAGGTAAGAAGGACCTACTCCTACAGATAGACCCTGTGAGTACTATAACTTTTAGACAAACCAAGGGGCCGTTGAAACAGATGGTCCATAGGGAAGTGGGATCTCCCCACGACACCTACAGATGACACACCTATTGTAATTACAACAATAATTCAGTTTTAATTTAGAAGGTGGCCCAGACGCGGGTGGTGACTATTATAACACTGGCAATTAATATGCCTGCCAATAATTGCCTTGGCAACCAGGAGCGTCCTCTGCCAACACTAATATGGCAGGGGTTCGTTATGGCACCTACGCGCATGCGCGTGGGTGCCATGGCAACCATACAAAACATTGCAGATACTGAGGAGCGCGCAAACAGACACTCGGCTCGGTTTGCCAATGCACTGTGTTCGGTAAGAACGGGATATTTTGTCACTTTTTTGTAACTTAATCATTTACTATGCTCGAGTTGAACACTGCTTTTGTTTACACAGACACGGCACTATACCAATAGTCCCGACCGGACAGTACAATGTGGGAAATTATCTACTTAACAAGTTTATCATTGCCTGACCAAATTATGCGTTCTATGCTCTAGAGGCATCCATCAATCCTATTACTATTCTTCTAGCCAACGGGGCCCCTGCCTTATAAAACACGCTACCGTTATGGATCTATAATCCGTCAGTACTATTAGGAGTACTTGACCTGCACAAACAAAAGCCAGACTAGGTGCGGAATACGCCCAGGAGTATCTGAACGCTTCCTCTTTCCCCCTTAAACAGCTAACCGAGCCTCATCCAGAAGGTCCTGAGACCACTGCCTGATAACAACCTCTGATACCATTGCCCGGTGAGCGGTTCCATCACTCACATAGCCGGGTGAGTCCCACTTTTCTTCGTCCTTTTACACTCATTGTATATATCGTATGTTTGAGTTAACAATTTACACTAAGGTATAACTTACGCTTAGCTAACTTCTCTACCAACAGGCATGTTGTATCTTACATCACAGGTGAATGAATAAGAAGGTCATTACCCTTATCTTTAATATTGACCCAACCACAGATACTCCCTCATGTATTCTTAATACTGAGTGGTTATTTTCTGGACCACTTAGAATCCGAAACACGTTGGCCAATACAAAATCTAGAAGAAGCTACCTTTGGAGCTGATCTAAATGACATTTTATGTAATCACTGTCCTTTGTGTGAATGTTGTGAACACAGGGCTGTGAATACTGGAACTGATGTTTATTTGAATATGTTCAATTGTATCTGTGCTACAAAACAGACCAATGTACACAATGGATGTTTAATTGTGATTTTAGCCTAATTTTTGCTTTGATGTGAATATTTTCTACTTAATCTGAACATGATATTTGAGGTCATACATCAATGAAATCAAAAATTAGACCTCAGTATTTGTTGATTTTCTTGATATTAAAAAACAGTATACAATACAGTAGAGTGAACAGGTTGGGTTCCCACACGTTGGGTGACCCACCCCAAAGTCTATATTAAGAAGCCTGGGACTGCCTGTCCCCTTAAGAGTGCATCATAAGGTTACCGTGTGGCAACACACGGTTTTGTTCCCCTTTGTTCTTGTTTGTCCCAAGTGGCCTTGAGGCATTTGCCCCTTTGCACCTGAAACTTGATCTAGAAATACCTGTTAATGCAGATTAATTATTAACCTTTGAAATTCTGAAACTCAATCTCCTTGAGATCTTCGAGAGGAGAACTAGTACGAGTCTGTGCTCCCTCCCCCTCTTTCTTTCTATAGATCGCTCCGAAAGTACTCAAGGATCTTTTCCCTATCCTTGTAATTTAGTATCCGGGCTATGATGGGCCTTGGAGTGGCTCCTGGCGGTGGTTTCTTCGAGAGTGATCTATGAGCCCTTTCCAATGTGAAGCCCTGAGTGAGGGTGCCTGGGCAGATTTCTTGTAACAGCATGTTCTCTATAAATTTGGTGGGGTTCACGCCCTCTTCCCCTTTGGGGAGTTCAATGATTCTTACATTATTGCACCTGGCCCACCCTTCTGCGTCTTTGACTCTACCTTCAAGATTCCGCATTTGCTGCTTTAATATTGACACGTCTTTCGAGTTGTCCTTCAGGCTTATTGTGTTCGCTGCAACTTCTTTTTCAACTGTTCCTGTATGTTTTGCAAGAGATCGAAAATCTTGCCTCAGCAGATTAACATCCAGGCTGATGGCATCCATTTTGGATTACTGTGCAATCATCAAGACTGCTATCACCTCCAGGACCTGTTGGTCTCCTTTCGCTTGATGTTGCTCTCCTCCTGGGGATAAAGTCCCTGGTGCGGCACTCTCCGCCAAGTTTGTGGATTTCGTAAAATTGTCCAATGTAGGCTGCTTAGACTTGTTTTTTTGGCACTTGGATGCCATGGATGTTTCCCATGGAGCCGGCAATATTGCTCCCCTTTAAAGAAGCTTTCGCTGCTAGTTGTTCTGCAGGTTTCCCGCTGTTATTGAGTGATAGCTGTTCGCTGTGTTCAAGGGCAGCTGTGCTGCTTTCTAGGTATCTCTTATGTGTTACTCTGTTAGGTTGCATCACTTGTAACTCATATTAGTAGCAGGAGGTGGCTGTGTGTACCACTAGTGGTATACCCGTGATATTGTTTATCTCGTTCTGCTTCCGGCACGGTGGCATTTGTCTACGAGCATCCCTTGCATATGTATCCGCTGGAGAATGTGTCCATGCAGGCCACTCTTGGGATCTTCTACATCTAATGGATGCCCTCCGTTATCACATGCCCTACTGTGTTGTCCCTGTGTGGGCTTATCCTCCAGCTGTTGACTTTTGATCAACTATGTCTGTCATACAAATGTGCCATCGCCCCCAATACCGGAGGCCTTGCACCATGCTGATCACTATTCCGCTGGGGTTGCCAGTCCTTTTTGTACCTTGTCCTGCTTCCTGGGTTATGCTGTTTTATGAGGTGCAGTTACATGTCTGGCATAAGACCCCTGCCATTTGTCTTTATGAGGGTATGTTCGTTGTATGCCGATGTGCTTCTTATGCTCCGCCCCTGCTCCAGGGCTGTGCCTTCATGGATGTCGATTGCAGTGCCTCAGATGGTGCTATCTGCCACTCATTTTAAATGTGTATGCCCATTTAAGGGCTGCCGTAGACTGGGCCAGCCCCTGTCGCTGCTCGCCTGTCGCTTCCTTTTTACAGGCGGTTACAGTTCCTTGTGTTTTGCCTGTTGCCAGTTCTACTAGCAGAGGGTCAGGTGTTGGTGCAGGGTCCCCACCACACCAATATACACAAGGGCTTGCACATAGTTTCAATGTGCTTGCCCATGCTGCCATGCGCCTTGCAGTTTGTCCCTATGGTGACTGCCGCTGCAATCCTCCGTGCTGCTTCATTTGCGATCCCTCCAGTAGTTCCCAGTGGCCACATACATCCTTTCCTTTCTGGTCTGGCTCCTTAGCTGCCCCAGTGTTTAATGGTTGCTCCACCGTTGCACTTGCGGACACTCCACTAGCTCTGGCGGCCTCTGATGCTGTTCCCTTTCAGGTCCGGCTCTCGGGCTTCTTTATTCACCCACACGGTACAGCTATTTTCAAGCCTCTAATTCTCTTGCCGTCCCTCTGGCAGCCACGGATGCTGCTTTCCCTTTGGTCCGACCCTTGGGACCCATTATTTCCCAGCATGTTGCTGCCACACGCAGCTCCCTCACTTCGCTATTGTTTTCTCTTGCGGCCACAGCGGCCACAGATGCCGGCTTCCCTCTGGTCCGGCTCCTGGGTTCCTTTATCTGCTTTGCGTGGTGTAGCTCCTCACATCACGGCCAGTTTCCTCATACTTCTATCTCCCGCCTTACGGCCCAAACTCCTCCGTGGGCACAACACAGGATCCAGCCAGCCACCGGGGTATTAATCTCTGTTGCCATCTCCTTAATTACTTATTACTTTACAGATCTAGGCTACTGCTGTACCTCTGCCATCTTGCTGGCGTCTCCCCCAATTGGGTCACTGTTTCAAACGGCCGCTCTCAGCAATCTGCGCTGCCACAACATACTGTCTTCACACAATTGTGGCCCAATGATTCATCTCCCTGGTGAAGCGTTTATAGGGATCCACACTCGCAGAGGACAGTGATGCAGGCCAGGATCATAACAGATCGACAGGAGCTCCAAGACAAGCGTCCCTTCTACATGGCTCTCTAGCCACGCTTAAAGGATCTAGTTATAGCATTTCCTGATGTATTCTTGGAGAAAGCAGGAAGAGTGAAAGGCACTTATCACTATATTAGAACCCCCAAAGGAAAAGTAGTCCATCTGAAATCATATAGACTCCCAGAAGACCCCAAACAGATAGTGGTTAAGGAAGTAAATAAAATGTTAAGAGCAAACATTATCGAACCCTCTTCAAGCCCATACTCCCCTATAGTATTGGTCACAATACCTGACCATTCCTAGAGGTTTTGCATAGACTTCCTCCAAGTTAATGCCATCTCCAATTTCAATGCTTATCCCATGCTACGCATCGACGACTTGATTGATAAACTCAGAAACGCCACCTTTCTATCAACCCTAGACTTAACTAAGGGGTACTGGCAGGTCGTAGTGCATGGCCCTGATCAGGAAGAAAGCTTTCTCAATGCCCTTGGGACTGTTCCAGTTTAAAGTCCTCTTTTGGGCTTACACGAGGCCCCGCCACTTTCCAACGACTTATGGACAGAACATTACAGCCCTACTCTGATTTCTGTGGAGCTTAAATTGACGATATAGTCATTTATAGTAAAACCTGGGAAGACCATCTTTTCCATCTCTTCACTATGATGAGAGCTCTCAGAGAAGCCGGCCTAACTGCCAATCCATCCAAATGCAGGTTAGCCCAATCAGCCGTGAAATACCTTAGCTTCTTTGTAGGGAATTGTAGTGTCCAACCTCAATGCAAGAAAGTGAAGGCTGTCCTAGATACCCCTAGGCCTAAAACAAAAAGGGACCTCAGAGCATTCATAGGGTTAATTGGTTATTACCGTAGGTTTCTCCCTAACTTCTCGGACAAGACAGCTAGACTGACAGACAAGTTAAAGAACGCTGAACCCCAGAAAATTCATTGGACTGACGAGGACGATGTATGTTACAACAACCTAAAACAAACCCTCTGCCAGGACCCGATCCTAAAGGTAGTAGATTTCTCAAAATAGTTTGTATTACAGACAGACGCCTCCCTTACAGGGCTAGGAGCATTTACTAATCGCAAACTTTCCCCACGTGAAACAAATTACTCTGTGCTGGAATAAGAGGCCCTTGCCATCAAGTGGGCCATTGCCCACCTTATATATTACCTCCTAGAAAGGAAGTTCACACTCGTCACAGATCATTCTCCACTAGTTTGGCTTAGCCAACTGAAAGATTCTAACCCTCGAGTCATGCAACGTTTCTTAGCCCTGCAATCACTGTGGAGCACCGAAAACGCAAAGACCAAGGGAATGTGGATTTCCTTTCTCGATTCCTTTGTAAAACAGATGCGGCTACATCGCATAGGGGAAGGGTATCTGAGAAAGCGTAAGGTATCTCACCCGCTAGTCCCCGGGGATCTGTTATCCAAGTAGCCAGGACACGGCCATCACGTTTGGATCCAGTTCCTGGGGATGGACCAGTGTGGGAGGATCACCTGGGTGAAGGGTCTTTGGGGAGTGGCAGTGGGACACTGGATGGCGAGACGCGGTGTCCCCTTCCTTGTAACACCTTTACCCCATCCTACCAGGTAGGATACTTAGGAACTGAACCCTCCCCCCTTTTCCAACACAAACACTTTCTCATGGACAGCTCATTCTGAGAGAAAACAGAAGAACACCCAAACCGTATACCTGACATGTCCCAATACAGTGGACTGCGTTATTATTATTTGATGGTCGTAGCTTGCTCCCATCTGTAGATTTAGGATTAGTTCAGCGTCTAACAAACCGTTTTTTGAAGTTCGTTTAACACGCTTGAACTGTGGTCACTTGTGTCAGACTTCCTTACAGTATCTATTTGTGAAGTTCACTTTGTGGTGGTCTTATTTATGCCCCACCTTTCTGTCGCATTCTTTCACACGCATGCTCTTTTTATTTTTTATATAAATGTTCTGTTTGGTAATACAAACTTTTCATTATATCATTTACAAAATGAGAAAGGGTTAACATTTATGTTTCTGATTCTCGAAACTTGCTATTGTTCAAGATCGCAGTCCAAAATTTAATTACTGTTAAAATTAGGTTCTTGTCGTGTCCTTTTAAGAGATGGGCCCAACGTTCCTGTGAATTCATCTGTTTCTGTGAAATTTTAAAGAAGTCCTTGAACAAGTTTATTTTATCTGTCAAAGCATGGCAATCCATGATTACATGGAAGAGAGTCTCTCTAATATTGTATTGTCAATCTTACAAAACCGGCAATCTGTGGTCGTTGTGGTTGGATGTTTTATGCTTGATAGGTAATCACGGGTTGGTAATATGTTTAGGCAAAAGCATAGGAATAGATCTCGTATTGACCATTCTGGAAAGCATGCTAAATATGGTGGTAGTTCGTTAAGAGCTCTTGATTCTATTGAACAGTTCATCGCTCGTTTATATTTTGATTGTTCCTCTATTGTTTTGATCCAATCATTTTGCTGAACTCTTCTTTTAGCATGTTGTGGTCTGTTTATTAGTATGTCTTCGCTAATGTCTTCGGCCTTCATTTTCTTTTTTATCTCGTTGGTCCAGTATTGCAGAGCTGTCACACATACAGGGGTCTTTTTTCCTTGAGTATTTCTAAGGATGGAATTTTATCCTGACAAATTATTTTTCTGTAGAGATCCATTTTTTTCCAGGTAATTATAGATTCTAGAGATTGTAAAGCCAATTCAAAACGAATTCTTGGGATTGGAAATGAGTTAGGTAAAGCCAGAGTTTTTCTCCAGAATATGGCCTTGTATTGTTGCCATTTCATTGTATCTTGATTGATTATTGTTTCTCCAGCATAGGTTAGGATGGGGACCACCTTTTGTCTATACAGTAGGATTGTTGATTTTATTGTAAAGGTTCCAAATTTGCAATGAAAAAAGCGACCCAAACGAGCTAAGGATATTGCTTTTCTCTCGATGTGGTCTTTCCATTCTTGCTCAACTGGTGATGAATTTATCAAGGCACCAAGATATTTGAATGCTTTGGTTTCTTCAATCTCTTTATCTTCTATCTATCTTAATCTCATTAACTTGGTTTTGGGAATGTTAATTTGTAGGTTGTTATTGTCATGAGGGCTGGAGGCTGGAAGCTTTGGTCCCGATGGAAGCACCATTAACATACACATTACGGCGCCTCCTGCGCCGTTCTAGTAGTTACGTTTTGTGGCATTCATAACGAGGTTAGCCACGCCCCCTCAGTGCGTTGCAACAATCTTCGTTTCCTCGCTCCACTGAAGCCGTGTACTTCAGTGCTCCTAGCGTTTCCAGCCTCGTAATCTCCTTCCCTCCGGAGTCTCCTTTCCCATCTGATTCTTTCCCACTTTGCCTACCAGACTTTCAGCTCCATTCGTTCATCTGTATTTTTCTGTGTTACCTTCCGTTTTTTTTCCAGGCTTGCGTTTGGTCTATCCCTATAGCTTTTCTTTTCTACCGGCATCTTTCTGCCATCTTTACCACCTCCTATTCTTTCCCCCTGCTCTCTCTCCTGTGCTTAAGTATTTCACGACATTCGGTTTTCACTCTTATCTCTAAAGGCTCCGGTTTCATCACGGCTCGGTGAGTTTTTTCCGTGGAGATTGGGGGTATCCTTTCTCTTAGTCCGTTTTCTTTCCTTATTCCTTTCTTTCCTCTTCTGCTTACGCAATTTCTTCTGTTATACTCGTTTCGCCTGTTTGCTTACCTGAAGCCCCTCCTCCTAAGCTTCCTGTGTCACTGGCTTGCCTTCCATCTGGATACCGAGTGGTTTTTGAATGCTTCAGCTCCTGGTAATACAGTCTGCATACTTGGGAGACTCCTGCCCAGCCTCTGCTTAAGGACATTCTTGGAAATCTCCGGCCCAACCTTTGTTTAAGTACTGTTTGCGGAATCTCAAGACCAAGACTTCGGACATTCCTCTTCCTTCGGTCTCGGAGTTGAATACTACTGGGGTTTTTTATGCCACTGGCTTTTTCCCCCATATTGGGCTGTAGAGGGAAGTGCCATAAATTATTGCAGTCTGTTTCCTAATAGCAAACATTGTGGCGCATTCCCGAAATAGACCCTATCTCTTCTCTAAAAAAGGAATTTCCGAAGAGACAACAGAACTATCTGGATCGGAATTATCCTCCAGTGAATCAGACACCGAGATACAGGTGAGCTCCACTCCTGACAGATTGCAACGCCCAAAAAATGGCCACGGCAGAACAAGTCCAGGAGCTAATAAACGCTGTACAGAACTTTTCCCTCGAACTGCAGGGAGTTAAGGCAGAAAATGCAGTTCTCCGTCAAATGGCAGTCGCTAGAGAAGCCCACCAGACGGATTTACCACCATTGTCCTTGGCAGCAGGAAAGTTTGATGGCTCACCCAAAAAGGTTAAGGAGTTCCTGGATGCGTGCATGATATACTTTACCTTCAGACCTACTACTTACGCTCTAGATCGCACTCCTGTAGGATTTCTCATATCCAACATGATCGGAAATGCCCTCGCGTGGGCAACTCCGTTGGTCACGTCCAACAATCCTGTCTTACAAGACTATAATGCCTTCATAACCCTGCTACGCCAAACCTTTGAAAGACAAGAGATCGGATTTTCTGCAGGAGAAGCCTTGTTTGATATTAAACAAGGTTCGATGGACCTAATGTCCTATATTTCTACCTTTAAGAAGCTGGCGGCGGAAGTGGGCTGGCCAGACACAGTGCAATACACGGCTTTCAGAAGAGGTCTCCATGACGACCTGAAAGACGAATTGGCACGAGTTCCTAGACCGGCGACGTTAACCGACTTGTATACTCTAGTCCTGCAGATAGATTACCGACTAATGGAAAGACGATCTGAGAAAAGGAAAACCCGAACTCAGAAATCTTTGATCCCTGGACCGTCACCTACTTCCACCCAGGGGTCACATCGCTCCGGCGAAGAACCCATGCAGATTGGTACGACCAGGGGTCCTCTTTCAACCACAGAAAGAAACCGACGGAAGGAAAAGGGCTTATGTATGTACTGCGCGTCGGAAGCACACCTCCTCAGGGATTGCCCGGAGGTTCCTCCGAGACGTCGGGGAAACGACGGACCCCGGTCTTAGAAGGAGCCACTTACCAGGGTTCAGTGGAAGGCTCACATTGTGCTCAGACGTCAGGAGCTGACGCCCGACTTATGGTCCTTCAAGTGTCACTCCAGTGGAAGAATCGTCCCAAAAAGAATGCCTTAGCCCTCATTGACAGCGGGGCGGCTGGTAATTTCTTAGACATCAATTGGGCTAAACAAGAAGGTATTCCCCTTGTAGCTAAGACAGAGAAACAAAAAGTGGAAGGGGTGGATGGCCGTCCCTTATGTTCGGGACCTATTGTACAAGCTGCAGTCGACATCAAGGTTTGCATCTCTCTTCATCAGGAAACCCTCACCTTTGATGTGATAAGAGCAGCACATTTCCCCATAATATTGGGAATCCCTTGGCTCCGCCAACACAATCCTGTTATTAACTGGTCCCTCAACACCTTAAAATTTGACTCTGAGTTCTGTTTCCAACACTGCTGCTCTTCTAAACAGACGGAAGCAACTGTTATCTCTAGCCCATCAGGAACTTCTGGTTCCCTTCGGGTTCTTAACATTCACCCCGTTTTTCATGAGTTTGCTGATGTGTTTGAAGATAGGATACCCAAAGACTTGCCCCTTCATCGGTCCGAAGATTGTGCTATCGATCTCGTTCCAGGTACTACTGTACCCTTTGGACGTATGTTTTCTTTAACCTTACCAGAAAAACAAGCATTGAGGACATACCTAGACCAAAACCTCCAAAACGGATTGATTCGTCCTTCTAAGTCTCCAGCAGGGGCTTCCTTATTCTTCATAGCCAAGAAGGACACAAGTGAACTACGCCCATGTATTGACTATAGGGGCTTAAACAAGATCACAGTGAGAGATCGCTACCCGATGCCTTTGATAAAAGATATCTTGGAGGCAGTTGAAAGGTCATGTATATTCAGCAAGCTAGACCTTAGGGGTGCTTATCATCTCTTAAGGGTCAAGGCTGAGGACGAATGAAAGACGGCATTTCGTACACCCTTTGGGTTGTATGAATATCGAGTAATGCCATTTGGCTTAGTTAATGCCCCTGCAGCTTTTCAGAGGTTTATGGACCTGCTTTTTGCTGATCTCTTATTTGTCTCAGTTATAGTGTACTTAGATGACATCCTGGTCTTTTCTTGTAACCCTGTTCAACAGCAGGTTCATCTCACTGAGGTCATGGAACGCTTGAGACGCCATCAACTCTTGGCTAAACCGGAAAAATGTGTGATTGCAGTGCCTTCGGTACCCTATTTAGGTTTTATCCTATCGGAACATGGTATCAAGATGGATCCCAAAAAGGTCTCAGCTATTCTCTCCTGGCCAGCCCCCTCTTCTGTAAGGGAGGTACAGGCCTTTTTGGGTCTTTCAAATTTCTACAGACGATTTATCATCAACTTTTCTGAACAAGTTCTTCCGATAACGGCTCTACTCAAGAAGGATATTCCCTTCGTTTGGAATCACAACGCAGAACAAGGGTTCCTAGAATTAAAAAAGGCGTTTTGTTCGGCTCCTATTCTCAAACAGCCAGACCAACAAAGGCCCTTCGTTGTTGAAACTGATGCATCTTCAGGGGCACTGGGGGCTGTTCTCAAACAAGAACACGATGGTATGGAACACCCAATAGCCTATCTCTCTTGCACGCTTACTCCTAGCGAAAACAACTACTCTGTTATAGAGAAAGTGCTCCTGGCCATTAAGCAAGCATGTTCAGAATGGAGACATCTCCTCCAAGGGTCAAGACATCCATTTGAGATTCGCACAGATCATAGCAACCTCAAGGTGCTACAACAAATGGAGTGTAAAAATACTCGACAAGCCCGATGGGCTTACTTCTTCGCCCAATATGATTTCTTTATTTCCTACCTCCCGGGCAGCAAGAATGTTCTAGCGGATAGTCTATCTCGTAGCCCCTCCAGTTGGGTCAATCCACCCTTTAAGGGGGAACTTTTGTTACCTGAGGTCCGAATCGTCCATACCATCTCAAGATTTTTACAGGACGTTAAGGAAGCGACTCCGGTTGCTATACTACCTCTTTCCAAGCCGGTTCAGGAGCAATTAATCAAGAAAGGAGGACTGTGGTTCTACAAAGGAAAGCTTTTCATTCCCAACACCAAGCTACAGTCACGAGTCCTTCATTGGGGTCATGAATCACGGATCGCTGGTCACAAGGGCTTAACAGCTACTTCCGACCTAGTCAGACGAATGTTCTGGTGGCCTAACATGCTGTCTGACATTAAACTGTATGTATGTTCTTGTCCTATCTGCGCCAGGAGCAAGGGACTGACTTCAAAACCTGCTGGTTTATTGCACCAACCAAAACTTCCAACAACCCCGTGGTCACATCTCTCTATTGACTTTGTGGTAGATCTCCCAAAGTCTCAAGGATACTCAGCAATCATGGTAACCATAGACAGCTTCAGTAAGATGGGCCATTTCTCACCGCTGAAAGGAGTGCCTTCTGCACCTGAGATGGCGCAGGTGTTTCTAAAGGACATCGTCCGACTCCATGGTATCCCAGAAACTATTCTTTCGGACAGAGGTTCTCAGTTCACCTCAACCTTTTGGAAAACCTTATGTGATCTACTGGGAATAGAACGGGCTCTCACCTCAGGTTACCATCCCCAGTCTAATGGACAGACGGAACGTCTCAACGCCACTATGGAGCAGTATCTTCGCTGTTTTGTTAACGAACAACAAGATAACTGGGTCTCTCTTCTTCCTATGGCCGAATTTTCTTATAACAATACCCTTCACTCGGCTATTAAAATGACACCTTTTTTTTGTGTGTTTGGGCATCATCCCCGTTCTTTTCCCCTGAATAATATCCAGGCTTCATGTCTACCCACGATAGACTCTCTCTTGGAAAACATTACCAGAACACAGAAGAACTCTCTTATCAACCTACAGGAGAGTAGAGCTCGATATAAACATCAAGCAGATACTCATCGGATCCAGAATCCTGATTGGCAAGTAGGCGATAGAGTCTGGCTTTCAACCAGATACTTACCTCGTTGGACACATCCTTCCAAATTCTCTCCCAAATATCTGGGTCCTTATACCATCACTGCTCGCATTAATCCTGTGGCTTTCCGATTGAAACTCTCTTCTCAGCTCAGCAGAATACATCCGGTCTTCCACTCTTCCCTGTTGAAAAGGTTCATCCCAGACCCACACCACAGGAAAAGAAGAACCTTTCTTTTAAAAGATACTAATCCCCCCGCAGATGAATATGAAGTGGAGAGAATAATGGATTCGAGATACTACAGAGGTCGACTCCAGTACCTAGTGAGGTGGAAAGGATACTCTCAAGCCGAGGACTCTTGGGAACCTGTGACTAATCTCTCAGCTCCCAAATGTGTATGACAGTTTCATACCCTCTATCCGGGTAAGCCTGGGGTCGGTACCCCAAGAAGGAGGCATACTGTCATGAGGGCTGGAGGCTGGAAGCTTTGGTCCCGATGGAAGCACCATTAACATACACATTACGGTGCCTCCTGCGCCGTTCTAGTAGTTACGTTTTGCGGCATTCATAACGAGGTTAGCCACGCCCCCTCAGTGCGTTGCAACAATCTTCGTTTCCTCGCTCCACTGAAGCCGTGTACTTCAGTGCTCCTAGCGTTTCCAGCCTCGGAATCTCCTTCCCTCCTGTGTCTCCTTTCCCATCTGGTTCTTTCCCACTTTGCCTACCAGACTTTCAGCTCCATTCGTTCATCTGTATTTTTCTGTGTTACCTTCCGTTTTTTTTCCAGGCTTGCGTTTGGTCTATCCCTATAGCTTTTCTTTTCTACCAGCATCTTTCTGCCATCGTTACCACCTCCTATTCTTTCCCCCTGCTCTCTCTCCTGTGCTTAAGTATTTCACGACATTCGGTTTTCACTCTTATCTCTAAAGGCTCCGGTTTCATCACGGTCAGTGAGTTTTTTCCGTGGAGATTGGGGGTATCCTTTCTCTTAGTCCGTTTTCTTTCCTTATTCCTTTCTTTCCTCTTCTGCTTATGCAATTTCTTCTGTTATACTCGTTTCGCCTGTTTGCTTACCTGAAGCCCCTCCTCCTAAGCTTCCTGTGTCACCGGCTTGCCTTCCATCTGGATACCGAGTGGTATGAATGCTTCAGCTCCTGGTAATACAGTCTGCATACTTGGGAGACTCCTGCCCAGCCTCTGCTTAAGGACATTCTTGGAAATCTCCGGCCCAACCTTTGTTTAAGTACTGTTTGCGGAATCTCAAGACCAAGACTTCGGACATTCCTCTTCCTTCGGTCTCGGAGTTGAATACTACTGGGGTTTTTTATGCCACTGGCTTTTTCCCCCATATTGGGCTGTAGAGGGAAGTGCCATAAATTATTGCAGTCTGTTTCCTAATAGCAACCATTGTGGCGCATTCCCGAAACAGACCCTATCTCTTCTCTAAAAAAGGAATTTCCGAAGAGACAACAGAACTATCTGGATCGGAATTATCCTCCAGTGAATCAGACACCGAGATACAGGTGAGCTCCACTCCTGACAGTTATCTTTCATGAAAAAGTCCACTTTGTTTAATGTTTTTTGTAGACCTGATTGCGTTTTGTTCATGACAATGATGTCGTCTGCATACATTAAGGTTTTTAGCGGTTCGTTATTAATCTTCGGCGGATTCGAGAGTGGATCATGAATCGCTTGTACAAAGCCAAAAGTGTATAAGTTGTATAGACAAGCAGCCAGGGGACACCCTTGTTTCAGGCCATTCCAGGTGGTCATTTCGTCTGTTACTGCACCATCTTTTGTCAATCTTATTCTGATCGATGTATTAGAGTAGAGCTGTTTAATTGGATTGAGAATGGCTGGGGGACAACCCCATGATGTTAACTTCAACCATAGTTTTTCTCTATTCACCGAATCGAATGCTGTTTTTTCTTTATTGTCGCTTCATACTTAATCATATTCAGAAGTAGCAGATTGACGTTTGTGCTGATTTTGTTAGCAAAACCAGTCTGCCTCTTCTCTTGAAAGCCATTTTCCGCTGCCCATGACTTAAGTTTTTTCATTAGAAATCCCACGACCAGCTTTCCCAGTGGGTCAAGGAGGACTATGGGTCTATAGTTTGTTGGCATTTTCCTGTCACCAGGTTTATAGATCGGTATCAATATCGCAAGGGTCCAGCTGCGTGGGATTTGTTTGGTTTTCTCTATTAAATTAAGAAGTTTTGAAAAAAAGCTAGCCCATTCTTCGGGGGCAGATCTTAGGTTGGCGTTGGAGAGCCCATCAGGGCCAGCTGCTCGCAATGGATTTAAGGATATGATAGTTTTTCTGATCTCATCTCTTTCCCATTTTGGGTCCCAGGCATGTTGGTTATTCGAGCTTCCTGCTGGTGAAATGTCTGTTTTCGCTTTGTAGAGGTTTTTGAAATGTTGTGACCATTCTCCGGATTCTACCTCTTGTATCATGGTTGATCCATTGGATTTTTCGTTAAGAAGCGACCACAGCTGTCTGGTGTTTTTCTGTTTTACAGCCGCTAAAATCGCTTCCGCGTCTGATTGGCACATTATAGCTTTATGTGATTTTATGAAGTTGGAATATTTCTGTTTTTCCTTTTTTATTTCTGCAGCAGAGGTTATTGTGTTCTGTTTTTTGAGTTGTCAAATTGTTTTGTATAAATTCTTTTTCATTGAGTTAATGTCGTGATTAAACTGATGTTTGTGTTTGCTTTGCTGGTTCACACTAACTTTCTTGGGTTGTTGATATTTGTGCAGAATACACTGATAGTTGAGTTTTGAGTTGCTCTTTTTTCGTAGGCTGCTTTCAAATGGGCACTTTCGCTTTTGGCTTTCATCCGCTATTCACTTTTCCCACAAAGTTTCAGTCAGTTCAGTATTCAATATCCGTAACTTGGCTTTGTTAAAAGTTTTCATTCAGTTCGGTATAAAATGTGCATGATTTAATTTTGCTTCAAGTTTTCATTCAGTCGGGTATTCAACATGCGTAATTAACCTTGCTTCAGGTTTTCATTCAGTTCGGGATTCAATATGCATGATTTAACTTTGCTTCAACTTTTCATTCAGTTCAGTATTAAATATGCGTAATTTAACTTTGCTTCAAGTTTTCATTCAGTTCTGTGTTCAATTTGATTAATACAGCACTTTGTTACTCATGCGTAGCCCCCTAGGAGCGCCATGGGTTTTAGTGACATTCGCCTGCACTCACCAGTCCACTGCTTACCTCTCCGGCGGTTACGCTGCTTCTCTTCTGCTTCACAGGCTGGCAGGCCGCTCTCTGTGGGCCCCGCTCACACTCCGGTTGCTTCCATACACACGCCAGAAGCGCTGCTTCTCCTCCATGGACGTGTATGGCGTATTCTCATCTTTCTCCCTTGTCCGCAGCTCCAGCTGCTCTCTCCCGAACATAGAGGCTCTCACACCTGTGGTAGTCTAATGGGCCAACTCGCCCTGGGCTCCACAGGTCTTCAGGGACGTCTGCCGGCTTCTTGGCTTCCTCTCAGGACCCACCATGGCTGCCTCCTCATGAGAAGGGTCCCCTGCTGGTCTCTCCCACACGGGCCTCCCTGTTGCTCCACTTGTTCTTTTGGTCTCCTTGTATACACCTGCAACCACTTGATAGGTTGCAGGTGCAAGCTTTCAATTGGACTTGCCGGACTATAGTTAGAGTGACATGCCTGACATTCACAGTACTCTGCAGGCATCATCCTCATCCCAGTACTAGCGCGGTAAAAGGAGTTGCTGACGTTTACTACTCCTAGTCACCTCTTCCTCGTCCCAGTACTTTCATGGGTAAAAAATGGGGAAATGAGGGGAGATGTTTACAGTAGCCTATAAAGGCCAGGCAGGGTTAGGTCGGTCTTCAACAGGGAAAGGAAGATACCATGTCTCGCCTACCTAAACCTTAACCCCTCTCTTTTTCACCCTCTTTCTGGTGCTTCTGGATTGGTAATATATTTTGTCATTCTCTTGGTCAGTGGGACACGGATAAGAATACTCCATAACTGCTTCTGGGATAGAGAGTTCTTTCTAAAAGGGAAATGCAGAATACTGCGTCTCACCTGAAGACATATCGTCCCCAATCCCCAAGGACCCTATACCTTGTTGACCCACCTCGCTTCTCCAAACCTATGGTCAGGATCAAAAAGTGATGGCTTTTTCCTGGCCACCTGAGAAGAGGACTCAGGGGGAGTAGATGTGAAGATGCCCTCAGGTTTCTCACAGATTTTACCGTTGCTTTGTTGCAAATTTCTCTACCATTGCAGGGCAATGAACAGACAAACTGAAGAAAAGTTAACCAAATCCCATCATTTGGGATGCCCCAGCCCAGAAGGCATTTGAGCAATTGAATGAGGGGCTCTGCAATAGCCCCCCACTGATTATTCCGGACTTCTCTGAGTAATTTGTTGTCCAAACCGATTCTTCCCTAATTTGCATAGGTGTAGTGCTGTCCCAATCAAGAGATGGCAAAGAAAATTCTATCTAATATATTACCTGGAAGCTGTATCTACGATAACGCATTTACCATATTGTAGTATTAAAGGGTCTGGCAGTAAAATATATTGGGGAATACATTTTAAGCTCATCGCGGGAACGTGATTTACATTGTGTAAAGTGTCTTAGGCACCCGTTTGGTAGAGTTGCAATGCAATGTAGCCACTAAAACATGTGATTCAATGTAGTTACAGGATTGGAGTGTTACTTTGTTTTCACAGATTAGTTACAGTAGGTAGTAACATTATTAATAGAAAGCAGGGTTCGAAACGGAGATTCGATGGGCAGGAGCTTAAACCAGCTACTGGGCGTCCGGCATCATCCTGTAGGCAGGAATTACCGCAGGGGAACCAGCAGCTACCAGAGATGTTCCTTTAACTTTTTGCCCATTTCGTATGAACCATTGGGCCTCATTACGATACTGGTGGTAGCCGTGCCGGTAAGACAGGCACGGCTGCCGCCGGCATCATTTTTTTTCCACCGCCCAGGAATGGGCAATTACTGGGACCTTACGGTCCGCCGCACCCGGTAATTGCCCATTCCCGGGCACCAGTAAAAAATGCTCCCCATTCCCATTCCAGCCCCATAGGGCTCAATGGGAATGGTGAGGCAGGATGCACCGGCACCATTCAGAATGGTGCTGGTGCATCCGGCATGGTTTGCTCGTGGGTGCCGGTCCGCCCGCCAGGTCAGACCTGGCAGGCGAAAAGGCACCCGCGAGCAGAACTCGTAGTTTGCTGGTACGGTAACAACAGTACCGGCAAGCTTACTGGTACCGTTGTTACTGTACCAGAAAACTTGGCATGAGGCCCATTGTGTTTAAACGAGTATTAGATGTGTTCCAATTCTTCTTTATTAACATTCTCAAATTCTCAAAATGTATATGGCATTTACATGTTTGGAAGACACCAGTTGACCCTAGGAGCTAAAAGTAGCTCATCATAGTTGTTGGTTTCAATCTAACCAGGCTCTACTATGCTAGAAGCAGGAGCTAAATAGCTTCCAGCTCTCCTCAATTTCAAACCCTGCAGAATGGACAATGTATTGCGCGATATACTATTTGTAGCGCTTAGAGGCACGAAGCACGAAGCTCGGTGCACATGGGAAAAAGGATCCCAGCAAAAGGAAGCTAATGGGGGAGGCGCAGTAATTCTGAATATTGTACGTGTGAGGGTTTGACAAAGGATTAAAATGTAAAAACATAGTATATGAAGACATCTGGAACGTGGAAGGGTTTTTCATCACTTTAGAAGTCCATGTAAGTTGCAGAATTTGTCTGTTTGCAAGGAAGGGGGTTTTCGTCTGGCCTAGGAGACAGCATGACCGAGGTCACGATAGGGGGAATACAAGCGAGCTGCATATGGCCGGCTCTGATAATATCGCAGAGGGGGATTCAGATGCAAGACCATTTTTGCAGAATCTTTATGGTCGGAAGAGGCAATTTCCTTGGGCGTATGTAGGTTCTTGCATGACAGGGTGAAGGAGGAAGGGTTAGTTAATAAACCACATGCTAGACCAGGATTTTTATGGGCTCGAAAGGAGATAAGAAGGTTGTGCGTTAAGGATTATATGGTCTGAGATGGTAGTCGCAAGTAAGGCTATGTGAGGTAATGATAAAAAAATAGTAGAAATTCGCCAACGGGTTTCAATTTTGTTGTTCCAAAGGAGGTATAGCCCTGTATAATCACCAACCGAGTTAATGGTTCGGTCACATGGTATGAATAATAATAAACTTGGTTGTTTATGAACAATATACGTATCATGTGGAAATATGTCATGACTGATGATGGAAGAAGATTGCATGTCAAAAGGGGGTCTTATGAAAGCATCCAATGGGAATTTTAGAGTTAGGGGCTTTAAGTTACTTTGTATTAGTGTTAGCCAATGAGGAGTTAAGAGATGATTTTGTAACAGAATATTTGGAATTATGCAAATTGTTTAAACTGTATACAAGCTGCTATTTTTATATTGCTCAGAGAACTGGGTTAGTTTTCAGCTCTAAGGAACTGACTATCCCCTCCCGATCGTAAGCATGCAACAAACCTGTTTTCTGACAGAAATGTATTCATCTCTTCATGGAAGCTGTACTTTTGCAATGGAAGCATTCAGGAGCATCCCAACAAGTAGACCGTCCATAGTCTGAGCTACTATCTGGCCGGCAGAAAGTATAAGCTAGTCACTGATCATGCACTCCATGAATGTACCTGGCATAACTGTAACCTTCGTACCACTGTCTGTCGCACCATGCCTTCCAGCCTCGTATCTGGCCAGAGTTCTTTATGATTTCTTACAGAAACACTGATTGCAGAATGAAGTTCATCCACAGCAGCGAACACAGTGAGCGGAAGTACCGGCGAACACGAGTCACTCTCCTCTCGACATATCCAGACTACTGCAAGGACTCAAACTCCCAGGGCTCCAGTAAGGCAACAAGAACGGCCAACACAAAAGTGACCCGGCTGCGGCAGCCCCACAAACGCCTAAGAGGGGTGGGGCCAAGAGGTTTTTTTTTAAGCATGGGCGACTGTAACCCAGAGCCTGGGGCAATGAGGAAAGTGATTAGCCCAGGAGGTCAGGTGCAAGCAGGGACCAATGGGGCAGGGGATGAAGCAGTCAAGAAGGAAGGATCGGATATAAAGACCCACTCTCCCAAGAATGAATGAAGGGTGTTTGGGTGAGGTCAGGAGGAGAAGTGGTCGAGGAACCAAGAGACCAGGCAGAGAACTGAATTTGGGGCAGAGTGCTGAGGACTTGTTGGAGCTTGTGGAAAAGAGTGCAGTACTGGAATTTTGTGAGAGAGTGGTAACAAGCGGGAGAGATTGGAGTGGTTGTTGTGAGAGTGAGTGCTGGAACGGTTGATAGAAGAGAGAGCGGGGTTGGTAAGAGAGAGTCAGATCAGAGGGTGGTTAGACGGGAAGGGGAGAGCTAGAGAGAGACTAGGGAGAAGAGTGAGAAAGACCATTGGAAGAGACAGGGAGAGATGAGGAAGTAATAGGACGGAGGGAAACAGAGTAAGACCGGTGTAGTAAGAGAGAGAGAGGAGGAAGAAGGGGATGAATGGAACTGAGAGGGTAGACAGAAGAGGGGAGTAGGTGGAACAGTGGTTGAGCGAACGGGAAGGAAAAGAATAGGGAGAAGAGAGAGAGTACAAGGGAGAGAACGCACAAGGTAACTGTTATATCCGCCCTTCGCCCCGCTACGCGGTGACGTAGGGCGTCTGAATAAAAGCCCCGCCCCCGCGCGAGGGAAGCAGTTCCGGGCACAGACCCTAACAGCGTGTGTCGTGTCTTTCTTCTCGCTCCGGCTGGAGCTGCGTCATTGAGGCCTACATCTGCGGCCTACCATGCTCTGACTCCGCGCGGGGCTTGGAACATAACACTGGCGACGAGGGAAACGGGACCCAGCATGAGCGCTCGGCGCCCAACCATCTCATCCCTCCTGCATCGCACGACCGACATCTCCTTCCAGCGAGCCGATGGAATCGATCGTCGACACGTGGGCCTACCACGCACGAAACACGCACGTGTGGTCACGGCTGTAGACAGTGGAGGACAGGCTGTGGCTCTATCCGCCAACGGATTCAAAGGGCGGCCTCAACGGGAACCGTCAGGGGACATCGTCACACAACATGGCGACCGGCACGTCCACCCCCGGCCCTGGCACGCCGTCCAGAATCGCGGCGAACCTGCCATTGTCGCCACCGCCAGCTCGCCCACAAAGCAACTCGACCACGATGATTCAACCTTTCGATCCCTTCACGGATCCATCATCAGTTGCCCCCCGCTGGCAGCTATGGCTCCAAAAATTTGAGATGTCCATGGAGTGCAAGGACGTGACATTGTCTAGGAAGATGAGATTGCACCTACTTCTGAATGTAGGGGACGAGGTGCTACGCATTTTCAACGCGCTCGCCATCGCGGATGGCCTGGACATCTACCAGCGAGCGAAGGACGCGCTGACGGCTCACTTCCTCCCGCAACTCAATCCCGATTACGAGACATTCATATTCTGCACCACATTTCGGGTGGAAGAGGAGACGTTGGATGCGTTTCACACCCGGCTCAGGAAGTTAGCGATGTCATGTGAGTTCACGGATGTTGAGCAAGAGATCCGGAGACAAATCATCAATGGCATCCATTCCGAGAAACTACGGAGGTTGGTGCTGGGTGAGAGGGGCATCTCTTTGACGCCCATTTTGGAGTTAGGCCGGCAGAGGGAGCTAGCGCACACCAGGGCTGCCAACATGGGCGTGACTCTGCACAAGTTACAGCCGGCTCTCGCGTCGTCCATGGTAGCCCAGGTCGCAAACAGACAATCTACAAGGGATGAATACGGTGGCAACTACACACCGCCCAGATGGCAACCACGATCCCGGGGCCCACAGAGTGTGGCTGGTGCGGTGGACCGCGTCACGGACGGCGAAATTGAACGGCACAAGGCACAACGTGCGGGGCATGTTGCAGAAAGGACCACTATGCAAAGGTGTGCCGCTCCTCAGGTGCTCCACTACCGCCTCCGCCGAAACCCTCAGGAGAGGAGTAGTACAAAAAAGAAGAAACAGGGAGTTACGAGGCGCGTTGAAGCAAACAATTCGTCAACTGAGGAAGACGGTGACGACATCACAGGGACTCCATTAGACCCTGGCAGAGAGCAGCGGACCAAAGGAAGAAAAGTCTACCTAGTGTCAGCCCTGGATCGAGGACGCGGCACGGAGAAGAGAGGGCTCCGGAGACGAAAATGTCAGGTCACCATCCAAAACCAGCAGATATGGATGACCATTGACACAGGGGCCTCGGTGAATGTCATGCTCACGTCCACGTTCAAGACAATGCAGCCGCAACCTTCCCTCAAAAACACTGACACTCTCCTGTTCGCATATGGCTGCAAGAAGCCGCTGTCGGTGGTCGGCAGGTTCCGCATGACCCTCAGCCATGGGGAGAACAACCTACCGTCAAAAGTCTACGTTGTGAACGCCGGGATCGAATGCCTCCTGAGCGGTGATGCGGTGGAAGATTTAGGGCTCGTACAGTTTGTCAATCAAATCGGGGAAGCCCACGAGGTCGAAAAGCTCCTGGCGCGACATCCGAACCTGCAGAACGGTATTGGGTGCCTGAAGGGAAAGACAATTAAACTCCACATCGACAAGTCGGTTCAGCCAAGGGCTGTCAGGCACCGGAGGATCCCCTTCCACATGCGCGAGCAGGTCGAGCTGGAACTAAAAGCGCTGGAAAAAGCAGGCATCATCGAGGAGGTGACAGGGCCGACACCATGGGTGTCCCCGATGGTGGTCACCCGGAAACCCAAACAACCGGGGAAGGTCTGCATTTGCATAGATATGCACCTCCCGAATACCGCCATCAAGAGGGAGCGCCATATTACACCAACCCTCGACGAGATCGTGGCTGATCTCACGGGATCCAGAGTCTTCTCAAAAGTTGACCTGAAGGCAGGATATCACCAGCTGAAGCTACACAAAGACTCTCGGTACATAACAACCTTTTCCACACACTTGGGTCTGCGAAGATACAAGCGCCTAGGTTTCGGCATATCGTCAGCAGCTGAAGTGTTCCAACAGACCATAAAGGAAGTCATCCGGGATATCTCAGGTGTCCTCAATGTCAGTGATGACATCCTGATCCACGCCCAGGACAAAGAAGAACACTCGAGGAGGTTGGAGATGCTGTTGGACCGGTTGGAGGCGCCGGGCCTAACCATCCACAAGGAAAAATGCGAGTTTTTCAAAACAGACATATCTTTTTTCGGCTACAAGTTCAGCAGCTCTGGCATCTCGCCGGACCCCCAGAAGGTCGCTGACATACAGGCCGCAAGTCCACCCAAGACACCCACTGACGTCCGCAGCTTTCTGGGGATGGCCACGTACTGTGGAAGATTCATTCGAAACCTGGCCACACTGTCGGAACCCCTCCGTGAACTCACGAAGCTCAACACGAAGTGGGAGTGGGGAAAAGCTTGCCAAGATGCTTTCGAGAGCATAAAAGAGTCGCTGTCCGCAGAGACGAGAATGGCGTACTACAACACTGCCCTTCCGATGGAACTATACGTGGACGCCAGCCCTGTCGGTCTGGGGGCCATCCTCATGCAGGTTACCAACGAAGGCGAGAAGAGGCCCATCGCATATGCGTCGCGTGCTCTCACAGCGACGGAGCAGAGGTACTCGCACATCGAGAAAGAGGCAATCGCCGTATTATGGGGGTGCCGCCATTTCCACCTGTACCTGTATGGCCGCAAGTTCACAGCCATTACGGACCACAAGCCCCTCCTCCCCATTTTCAAGGGCACTTCATCACACCCACCGGCCAGAATAGCCAAATGGCTGCTACACCTTCAGCAGTACAACTTTGAGCTCCTGTATCAACCGGGATGTGGCAACCCGGCAGACTTCCTCTTCAGGCACCCGAGAGAGGCTACGCCACAGGAAGTCCAGGTGGCCGAAGAGACCGAAGAGCACATCTGCCAGGTGGTGCAGGCAATGAGGCCGAAGGCGGTCAGCATTGAGGTAATCGCGGAGGAGACATGCAGCGACCCCTGCTGCGATCTGGTGAAAGATGCCATCATTTCGGGTGACTGGAGGTCACTTATGAGCAACACGCACAACAGGACGGAGGAGGCAAAAGCGTTCCTCTCAGGAATGTTCACCGTCCGCCAAGACTTGTCGGTAACAGACCAGGGGCTGTTGCTCCGCGGAGATCGCATCGTCATTCCGCCAGGCCTGCACGAACGGATAGTGGCACTCGCCCATGAGGGCCACCAAGGGATGGCTCGAACGAAGGCGCGCATTCGACACCGAGTGTGGTTCCCTCGAATTGACGAAAAAGTGGAAACTCTTGTCAACACCTGCCTGCCGTGCCTCATAACCGGAGCCCCACCAGATCCGGAACCCATCTTATCGGCGGAAAGGAGCTCTGGCAGGTGGGAAGCAATAAGCATTGACTTCTGTGAACTCTGGGAGGGCCTGTACCTCCTGGTGGCAATCGATGACCACTCCCGATTCCCCGAGGTTGAGGTGGTCGAGTCCACAGCAGCGGAAGTGGTCATCCCGGCCATTGAGAAGATGTTCGCGACACATGGACTACCAATCACGATCAAAAGTGAAAATGGAGCCCCCTTCCAAGGGGTGGAGTTCAAACAGTACTTGCAAGATCTAAACATCCGGTACCACCACATCATGCCCAGATGGCCACAGGCCAACGGCGACGTGGAACGCTTCATGAGAACACTAAATAAAGTGCTGAGGCTGTCCAAGGCAAATGCCAGCCCGTGGAAGGTTGACCTCTATCGATTCCTGAGGAACTACCGGGTCACCCCGCACTGCACCACAGGCGTCCCCCCCAGTGGATCTCATGTTCGGCACCGTCATCAGGTCGTCCATCCCACACCACCCCACATGAGCACCAAGAGGAGGTTGCGACCATCCGACCACCAGGTGGGCGATCAGGTGGTCATGTTACTGAATCCGACGAAGTCCAAAATGGATTCCTGTTACGAGACTCTCCCATGGACTGTTTGTGAGACACGAGGGACCATGATAACTGCACAAAGGGGACATTGCCAGGTGACGCGCAATGCGTCATGGGTTCAAGGCGGTGCCGCGCAACCTGTGGACGGATGGGGATTGTCCCCAAGAAAATGAGGAGTCCCCGAGGGTCGAGGACGGACCCGAAGATCCCCAAGGCGAAGGACACTCAGATGACAGAACGTGGGAGCAGGGGAGCGAACCGGACCTGGGTGAGCCTGAGGTGGAAGGTGAGAGATCCCATGAGACTGTGGCAACCGCCCCACAGGGTGGACGGTATGGCCTGAGGGCTGCCATCCAGCCGCCACCTCGGCTCAAGGACTATGTGTGGTAGGGTGGACTCTGAACGTTTATAAATGGGAGTGTGCACTTGCAGTTCTGTTATGATTAGGAGTAGAAGCGTTGCGTTGGTGTGTTTTATTGTTGTCTTTTATTTATAATAAAGGAGGAATGTTATATCCGCCCTTCGCCCCGCTACGCGGTGACGTAGGGCGTCTGAATAAAAGCCCCGCACCCGCGCGAGGGAGGCAGTTCCGGGCACAGACCCTAACAGCGTGTGTCGTGTCTTTCTTCTCGCTCCGGCTGGAGCTGCGTCATTGAGGCCTACATCTGGGGCCTACCACGCTCTGCCTCCGCGCGGGGCTTGGAACATAACAGTAACCATCAATGTCTTGAGATCATAAGAGCAGGTTGTCATTGGTAATTCCCGGAAGTAGAAAGATAGGCAAGACTACTGCGTTTAGGCCTGCATTCCAAGTGCTGGCTAAACATAGATAGTAGGGGTTACCTAGCACTGGTCCCGATTTACGTCAAACTGGGAGTAGGGTAGCCTGGCGGTTATAAAAGTGGATCTTAAAACGGTTTTCTCCTTCCAGTAGTTACCATAGGGGCGTTTTTTTAGGCTCATTGTGTCGCCATTATTCTGATGTGGTTAATTTGCAGGTTATTTCAATGCGGAATTATCCCTTCATCACTTCGTTAATCACGGCTCAGTTTTCAGGCATTTTACGGTAGAATGATGCCCAAAGAACACGTGGCGGAGCATACAAGCGAAGTGTAAAACCGCTACGTCTCACTTTTACGTTTTGCTGCACCTGAAAAGGACTGCCGCTGTGTTAACATAATTAAAAGAGCGCCCAGCAGCTGCTTAAATGTATTCGGTGAGCAACCCCGAGAACGTTGACATTACATTGAAGGCGTGTTTGCTTTCTGTGCATCGCCTTTTCTTTCTACCTGGGAAGATTCTTTCATTGGTATTCATTTCCTTGCTCAGGAAGTCTAAATTCTAAAGAACTTCGTTTTTCAACACGCAATGGATACCCCTCCATTCATATGCAATCCTGCCAGCACAGTTTAACCCCCTACACTCCGCGCTGAACCGATTACCAACACCACGCACCCCCCCTGTACTTGACACAAAGGCGCAGGTCGCTGCCTCTGTTGCCCGGGTCTCCACGTTTTGAGACAAGCATGTTCTTGATAAAATATGCAATTCAGTAGTATATATAAATATATCAAAAAACGCTCTTTATGGCGCCACCAATGTGGAACACGCTGCAACTCTCGCACTATAGTAGAACAAACAGGAACAGATTGATGTATCGCCCACACGTGGGTGTTTGGCTGTTTTATTATGAACTGGTATATTCACTGGACGTATTATTGTATGTCAACAGTAATAATACAAGTTGTGTGTGCATTTAGCCGTCTACCACTCACACCACAGAAATCGTACCCTATTTTTCTTTGGGGGAAGTTTTGGGGCCGCAGATTGGGCGAGGAATCTCGTTGCCTGGAGGCAGGAGATTCCCCGCTCTGACTATAGCCAGTCGCTTTCTTGGGGTGCTTCTAGGCGGCTGGTTGGTAGGACTCTGACCTTGTCTGAGTGGGGGGTCGCTCTCTCTCTCAGTGAGTGGGCTGCTGTTTACGTGCCTGGAGACGCCTGTCTGCACGGAGGGGGCGGGGTGGGTGGGGGAGAGGGGTGACTGGCTGCAGTGGGCGGTTGTCAATCCCAGGCTGGCTGGGGACATAGCTCTTCATGGCTGAGAGGGGGTGTCCCGTCAGTGTGAGTGGGAGTGGCCTCTCCCGTGCAGCGCTCTGCTGGGAGGCCTGTGGGCGGGGAGGGGGCCGGCCAGTGACGTGTTATGGTGGCTGCCCCTCTGCTCTCAGGGTTTGGGGAGAGTCAGAGAGCCTCAGTGTGTTGGCTTGGGTTTGTTTATTTTGTGGCTGTTCGGATCTTTCCGGCGTTTCTGCCTTGCAGGCCATGGCTGTACCTGTCGCTGCCTGGCGGGGGACCTGTGGGCGCGCACTTGGGGGACAATAGAGGCGAGCCTTCCCCTCACGGCGCCCGCCCCTGGCAGGAGGACCTCGCTGCGCGTCTCGGGGTAGCCGCCGTCGGCGTCACGCAGGCCCCTCCGGGCGACCCCTCATTCCTTTCCGGGCTGCCCTGATCTCACCGGCTCGGGAGCAGAGACAACATGGCCAGGCCGCCACCCCAGCCCACGCACTACCCGAGATGACTGGGAGCAGCCGAGCGAGGCACCCCGCCAGGCTCCCGGGAGAGTAGAGACTGTGCAGGAGGAGCCGCGTTGGCGATCCGAGGAGCCGGTGCGAGGTGGTCGGTGCTGGCGCAAGCAGTGGCCGAGGCTCCCTGGACGGGAGGGGGCGCCATGCGAGTGCACGGGTCCTCGCGGCAGGCCCATCGCTGAAGTCGCCCGGGCCCAGCCTGTTAATGGGGTGTCCCGTGCCCGTCATCGCCCTGGGCTGGCTGCTGGTCTCCCTGCTGCTGCCCGGGGCGTGCTCCCTTCTGCCCCCAGGCTGTAAGCCGGACCGCGGGAAGGGCGCCGGCAAGATCCCCGGAGGAGTGCCCGATGTGTCCGGGTCAAAGGTGATCTGCAGCAGCCTGGAGCTCAGCCACGTCCCGGAGCCGCTGCCCAACAGGACCGTCACCCTGTGAGTATCGCTTGCCTTGAGCACTTCCACAGCCTTTGGGGGGCAGAGTGGACTGGTGGCGGTAGGGCACGTGGAAGGGTCACGGGAGACTCTAGGAGCAGTGATCTCGGGGACCCTTGTAGCTGGTGATGTTTGTATGTTGACGGAAGCGATGCTCAGGTAGAACGCTAGGGCGTGAACATTAGCAGAACGTTTTTTGGGGCTGGGCTCTTCAGGTGGGTTGTTGGTGGTTGGAGCAAAGGTGTGAAGCAGGGTTGTCGGCGAAGGCGCCGTATGAGGTAGTTGTATATGAGGAGTGACACGCTTGCACCAACTTTCGGGCGAATGAGGCCTCAGGTGGAACCCTAGCAGCCGGTGCCTCGAGGCAGACTGGTTGGGAGGTGAGGTGGTGGTTGTGGGGCATTGGGAGGAGGGGAGTGTTAAGGTGGGATGTGGGCTTAAGTAGGATGCTGGTGGATAGGTCACTTGGGTTGCAAGCAGCTAAAGGGGGAGGGGTAGGTGGCTCTGGGGGAAATTTGTGATACCGAGATTTAAGTAGGGTATGGTTAGTGAAGACTTGCGGAAGACGTTGGTAGTAGGGGTCAATCCCATGTAGGCAAATTGGGATGTGAATGGTTGCTAAGCGTGGTGGACTGGCTGCGGTTTTAGTTAAAGTCCCCAAATTGGGATGCCTCTTGACATACGTTCAGCCTGGAATGGACTCTAGGTGTCATAGGGCTAAATGGTGGCATAGATGGAGACGGTGGGATGATGCGAAACCGGCATCTGGGCTGAGGAAGACTGGCACGACTCAAACCTATTTTTCGAGCCTGAGAATCAAGCGGAAGACAACGTATCAATACGCTTTGCAAAAGTACCAATCTGACATGAATGAGAGTGAGGAACAGCAGGAGCTCCTTAAGGAAACTGCCACCAGCTTGTTTATGGATATTATTGACGCTTTACAGCTGGATGTCAAATTTGAAGCACAGCAGTCGACTGGTGTTTTTGTAGTCCTGGCTGGTGGGAAGTTCTGGGTATTTTTTTGGTAGTTGGAAACTTCCAAAACTGACTTGATTAAAGCACTGTTTTGGGATGTTGTTGGATGGAGCATACAGATGTCTGGGGAGGGGCCAGGGGGTGCTCTGATATTTTCTTATTGCACCTAGTGCCATTGCTTCAAAGCACTTTAGGTTGTGTGGGACTTTTGTGCATCATAATCTAAATATACATCATAAATATTACATCAGAAGGACCACTGTATATGTTTGCTAAGCTGTTGCGTGTAAACGAGTTTTCTTTTGGCAGACCAGGGTGGTGTTTTTATTTTATAGCACAGACCTAGCTTGTGAGCAACAGAGCACTGTGCGGGTCATAGCGCAAAACATTGATAGTGATAATTTAAACAGGACAGCAAGTAAACATTAGTAATTATCACATTGCAATATACAGATGGAGATGTGCATTGGATAGCTGGAATCTAGGTTGCACCGATGTGGTGTTGGCAGAGCCAGGTCTTCAGCCCTTTCCCATATGGAAGGAGCAGTCCGAATTGGCACCCTGAACATAGCAGGGAAGGGACTGTTTCCTAGTTAGTTTGACCTATTAGGTGCTATATAATTCGAAACGATTGCATTACAGTACAGATGGGCAGAAATGGCATATGAGGAGGGCCGCAAAGCTTGTACGTGTTTGGTTATTTGCCCACTCATTGAAACACTTGTGTATAGGCGTGTTATGAATGCCTTATATCATTGACTTCCCATGGCCATGCTAATCTCTATGGCCAATGCTTGTTTTCTCCTTGTGAGCCAGTCTAGTTTCCTGTCTGATGGTATTGCTGAGAGATGGTTGTGTGCCCCCTTGTGTTTTTAGTTCGGTCGGCGGGTGGGCCAGCATTCTGGTGGTGGTGGCCTTGCAGGTGAGGCATTAAGTAATGGCCCAGATCATAGCCAGGGTGGTGAGCCAGTGTAATTCACTCAAGATGCTGTTGGTGAGGTTGGATTTCGTGGAGCCGGTGATGAGGTGAACAGTGGCATGGTGAGCTCCTTTTGTGGTGAGCAGCTTGGGGGCCCTGTGGGGAGAGCGTTGCCCCCATTGATATGCAAGATCACCAGGGCCTGCACCACCATTCGGAATTCTTGGAGCAGAATCTGCTACCATGCCATGCGAGCCTTTATTTTGCGATGTGTTGCTGTAAAGTTATTTTGGGCCGTGGGCCGTTTTGCGTTTTAGCTGGCTACTTTGTGATTTGCTATGTCCGTGAATGCGTGACTGCTGGTATGGACCACATTTGTTGTGGGACCCATTTAGTTAATATTGGGACGCTGCCATAAGATCAGTTGGGCTACAGATTGTTGGGAGCTGGAAGCACTTTAGCTTCTGCTTCTACCCTATGAGAGCCTGATGAGCTTAAAATTAAGTTACCATGATCTACGTTTGGCCTCCCCATGCCCACTGATACCTTACAAACATGCGTGAGTGTTTTGATATTGTAAATCAATATTAGAACACATCCAGGAAAATGTTTAATACAATGGGTGAAATGTTGTGCATCTCACATGGAGGTTAGCAGTATTTTTTTTAGGTGAAGCAGTAGCTACTGGGTGATGCTGACGCCAACCCAGGGGCTTGTATCCTCGTATCTTAATTTCCAACAGTGGACCAACAATACCTAATATATGCAACTGAATAGTAGAACAACTGATTGCAAACGAGGGCTCTGCAATAGTTTATTTGCATACACATGCAAAACATTTATTGCAACTTTCAAGCATATCGGGTCAACATTTCATGTTTACTTATACGCCAAAGTTGCTGTGCAACGAAGGGACTTTACACAGCACTGCATTTACTATTCCATGCATATGGCAATTCTGAATCTTACTTCTTTACCTTGCATATGGTGGTTATACCATTAATCTATCTGAGGCCCCCCTCATCACCGATCTTTAGAAACAGCTCCCACTTAATTTTCTCACTTTGCTGCAATTGTCAAACCCCTGTCTTTCGGGTGTAAAGTTTATTACATTTTCCATAATATGTGGTTTTAATTAAGACGATTTTCCACAACACATTTGCTACTTATTGCATGGTATTTTAAGGAGTATTAAATGAGTACAATACGTACAGCAAGAGCCCAAATGCAATTGGCCTCTTTTACACACTGTATGCAATATGTTAAAAATAAAGCTGCGCTTGTCTATTGGCTACCCTGTCACGCCCTTGGGTCACCCTTACGTCAAGGTGGAAAGCTCCTATGATTAGATTCCAGGTGTGGCTTGGACTGCAGGAGGGTTTCCAGGTGTGGCTTGGACTGCAGGAGGGTCTAAGAGGAACGCTGGTCACAGGTATTTTTTAGGTGAAGGGGTATAGATGGCTGCTAAATGCAGTACGTTATTGCTATACATGCATAGGTAATCATGGTCAACTTTCCACTCTCTGATCTTCTTGAGGTGTCTTTTGCACTAAGGGCGGCAGCTTGGTATGGTGTCGGCCCCTGGTCGATAGCCGGTGCTAAGCTTCAGTGTGTTCGCAGGGGCCACCTTCCACATTTTGAGATGTGGGCTGCTTTTGGTTTTCTTGGATGGACTGTGTTCCACTGTAATTATCGGAGAGGGAGTGGCTTATGGTGCGGATGCATATATGAAGTTTCTTGATAAGCTTGCTAAGTTCACTTTGGCTTAAATGGTTAAGTGAGGATGAGTAACCAGTCCCTGGTCTTCTGTATACTTAAAAAGAATGTGGTATTTTATTATGTTTATACCAATTTATATAGTGAAAAACGACTAATCTGGCATTACAGCTGTTGAAAGTTGTTTTGCTAATGGGCGTGCTATGGGAGAATTGGCATGGTTTTGCTTTATTATTTTTTGTGGTGATTTTTAGAGAACGATTGTACTTGAATGTTCAAAGTGAGCTACACTATCAAGAGCTGGTTAGAACAATCTTCTGCGAGACCCAGCCACCATGGACACATACAAGAATTTTACTGCTGAGGCACACCATCTTTAGAACCACACCATCTCGCTTCACCTACTCTACAGGCCCCGTGGGCCACTAACCACCTTCGCTGAGGACCTCTCCAATATCCTGGCCAACAGCACTAAAGTCAACTCCAAAATTATTGTTCTAGGCGACTTTAACCTGGGACTAGCTGGCCCCAATGACACGGCTGCCTTGACAATCGACAACCTACTTACTAACTCAGGCTTTACCCAGCATATCAACACCTCCACACACTCTGAAGGCAGAATCTTCGACTGGATTGCTGACCTTAATTGTGGAATTAACGTGGCAGCCAACCAACCTTATGCCTGGATGGACCACCACTTGATTACCTTTAACATTCCTGCCACAACCATCAGCCCCACTCCAGGCGTTGCACCTGCTATTCCCACACGAAATAAGCGCGACATTACCTGTGACCAATTACTCCCGCTCATCCTCCCAATCCTGAATGAACAAACGTTACTAAGCACGGACCCTACTGTCCTAGTTGACACCTTCAACCACGCTATGCTCAAAGCCCTCGATCTCATTGCTCCATCCAAACTGAGAAAATCTAAACCACAAGCTCATCTCAACTCGTGGTTCAACCCCCAACTAAGAACTCTCTGTAAAGAAAAACGAATCGCTGAATCGCACTGGAGAAGTAACCCGTCGGAATCTAATAAATTTAGTATCACCCTAGCCACGCTAAACTACAAGGAAGCCATACTCCAGGCAAAAAGACACATACAACAAACTTATCGAACAAGCTAATTCTAATACTAAAGAGCTCTTCAGAATCTTGAAAGATATAGAAACCCCAGTCTCTGCACCTGACACCTCTATTAAGGATAGCACCTGGTGCACTAACATCCAAAACGCGCTCCTTGGCAAGATAGCCACGCTCCAAGTTAAAATTAACAAACGGACATATCTACAATCTAACCTGCAACCGATCGCTCTCCCAATACTAAAAAATACTATCCCAGACTCTTTGACCCCCTTCAGCTACTCTCTATCATCTATCACTGAAGTGGAAAATATTATTATTAGCCTAACTGCCAAGGGGACCTCTGCCCAGCGCCAATCATCAAGGAAGCGGCCCATGAGCTAGCTCCTTTCATCACCACCCTTATCAATTCCTCTTTCAGCACTGGGATTGTACCAGACAATTTGAAGGATACCTGGGTTATCCTGCTCCAAAAAAAAAAAAATACAAACTACAGGCCCATCACCACAGTGCCGTTCTTATTAAAAATACTCGATTGAGCTGCATACCTGCAGATTCAAGACTATCTCGAATCCAATAAACTCTTGGGTCTAAGGCAATCTGTGGTCCGGCCCCGCCATGGAACTGAAACGGCCCTTATCAACCTTAAAACACTGATCGAAGATTCACGAGCTAAGGGAAAACTTGCTCTATTATTTCTACTCGATCTGCGGCTTTTGATCTTGTCAATCATCAAATTCTATGTCGACACCTCAAACTAGCTTCCCATTTTTCAGATAAAGCCACAGCCTGCATCAGTTCATTTCTGGACAACAGATCGATGCGTGTCTTCTCCCAGCTAGCAGCAGCATCGCCAGCACCCGTCACCTGCAGGGTTCCACAAGGTTCTTGTGTCTTCCCCCACATTGTACAATATGTTCACAAAACCTCTATTTGATATTTTGGATTATCTGGGTGTCACTTACACAAATTATGCCGATGACACCCAGATACTCATCCCAATCTCAGGCGACTACGCCGCTGACTCCCGCTCAGTGAATGCTATCTACCAAGTCATCCAAGCCTGGATGGCACAACATGGGCTCTGTCTAAACTACAAGAAGACAGAGTTCCTCGTTCTCGGCTCTCCCCAAAAACTAGCCAAACTGGCCCCTGGGTTAAATTCTTTCATCATTGATGGTAACACCATCAAGGCCTCTAAGGACACAAACACTAGGGAATTATCTTGACTCTACTTTATCCCTGGCTAGACAAACCAATGCAGTCTTCTCCGCAGCAGCTCACACCTGCAAACTCATTACAGCTAGCTGAACTTTCCTTTCACCGGCCAACTGTGTCACTCTTGCCAGAGCCCTTGTGCTGTCAAAAATTTATTGTAACGCCCTCTATCCGGGCACCAACAGTCACAACCTAAATAAGTTACAAACAATCCAAAATAACGCTATCAGAGCTGCTCTCAACATCCCCAGGAACCAACACATCTCAGACACTAGACGCAACCTTCGCTGGCTTTCTGTCCCTCAACGAATCTCACTAAAAACACTTGCTCTCACTCACAAATGCTGTTCTAACTATGCACCCTCCTACCCAGCAAAGAGATTCACCCTCCACAACACTAACAGACCTCGTAGAACTGCACAGACCAATTGCCTCTTTATACCACGCTTTAACCTATAAAGATCTGGCGGATCCAGCTTCCCAGTAATGGTGGCCAAACTTTGGAATTTGCTCCCCAATTCATTAAGATCAGAACCCTCCTTCCACACCTTCAAGAATATGGCCAAAGCCTGGTTAACCGCCCAAGACCCTTCACCCACTCACCAACCTCCCACCATGCGCTAACAACCTACTTCACTTCCCGCGCATAGGCCATGACCCCCTTTCACCCCGTAACTGCTTTTGTATATATGTAAATATCTGCTACCATTTGTAATTTAACTGTAATCCTAGTATTCTGTCTGCCTTATCATGTTGTAACTAAAATAAGCGCCCGGTTGCCCTCGGGCCTGGAGCGCTCTATAAATAAATAAAATACAAATACAAGAGCCTTAACTTGGGGGAACCAGTAGCTGTTGACCTAGTTCCTTGAAAGTGTGCAGTTTTGTGTCACTCCACCGGGCATCTGAGTGGCAGAGGTTGACTTGGGTTCCATGATTGTAAAGGAACTCAAACCAGCTAGAGGAGACATAGTTGCTGCTAGCTTCTCCCCCAAGACCACAGCTTGGATCACCTCATTCCTCCAAGATGGAGCCATAAGGGTCTTCTCCGACCAGGCCTGCACACACCCCAACTACAACAAGTGTGGAGTCCCGCAAGGCTCATGCTTCTCACCCACCATACACAATATTTTCACCAGGCCACTTTTCCTCATCCTTGACGCACTAGGCATCACCTCCACTAATTATTCTGACGATACTAGGGTCCTCATTTCACTTTCGGGCGACTATGATTCTGACACCAAAACCCTCAACTCCCAACTACTCTACCATCCAAACATGGATGGCAGAAAACTGGCTGTCTATACGGGGACAAAATGGAACTACTCCTAATCGGCTCCCCGTAAACCCTAAAGATACTCTATGACCAATATAGTACCATCTCCATCGATAACTGCCAAATAATAGTCTCCCAAGCCATCAAAGCGATTGGAGTTTACCTTGACTCCAATTTATCTATGACTAGACAGGTCAACACCATAGCATCTGCAGTGGGTTATCACTCCAAACTACTAACCGCAGCCTGACCCTTCCTCTCTGACCTAAACTGCCTAACCGGAGCTATAATCGGATACCGACTCAACTACTGTAACGTCCTCCTGGCCGGCACCTCCACAAAAAACATTTATCAACTCCAGGTTGTCAAAAACCACATGCTCCGAGCCGCAATCCCCAAAAGAGACCATATAACAGCCGCCAGGAAACAAGCCCACTGGCTCCCCATCAAAGAAAGGGTCCTCTTCAAAACATTAGCCCTTACACACAAATGCCTACACAACACAGCCGCCCCGTATCACTAGAGTACACAAATCAAAACCCACCAGAACTCCATACACAACAGCATCACGGCACCCAAGGTTCTGAGGACACGCGCCGGAGGCTACAACTTCCATTTCATGGCCGCTTTCCATTGGAACTTGCTTCTGCCTCACCTTGGAGGAATAACATTCCATCTAGCCTTCCGCAAAGCTATCAAGACCATGCTCTTCATTTGAACCTGCCATTACCCACCCACCGGGGTGTTCACTGCTTGCAATCCATGATCTGTATCCTTACCTACTCATGTAACTTAATGAAAATGATGTACTGTTGCATCTTAATTGCTACACTAAATGTAGCCAGTAGCAAATTATGTATCATGTAACCAAGACACCTGCTTGTAATAGCGCCTCGGTGCCTCTGGACTGCAATTGTGCTTTATCTTTATAAATCTAAATAAATAAAATAGTGTGCCCTAGCTACATCCTGTAAGTAGCAGAAAAGGATCCAGTGGTCCAGGATGTCAAATGATGTTGAAAAATTAACTGGGAGCAGTAGTGAGTCACCTTCACCTTCACCTTCTGGATACGGTGAAGATGTTTGAGGGCCACATTTTTCAGTAACTTGTGCAAGACTGAAGCCAGATGTGTTCTTTTATGTAGGTATCAAAAGTAACCATGGCCAAAGTTGTCTGGGGTTTTGCAACCAAAGAGGATGGGGTTCTTTATAATTCCACCTGCCGTGTTTGTGGAGTCAGTCTTAATTGAAGCTGACCTTAAGAACAACGCTGAGTACTAGTTTACCTGTACTCTGCTAATCTCCACATGTCAATGAAATCAGCAGAACTCGCTGAATCGTGTTGCCCGTTTGTCTGAGAGGCACTAGATGTTGATGGCCAGAGAGCCAGGTAGCGTCTCTGACCCGGTCCCAATCCAATGTGGAGTACCTCAAGGTTCTTGTGTTTCCCTCACACTTTACAACATCTTTACCAAGCTCCTTTTCGACCGACTTGGCGAACTGGGTGTCACATATAGCAACTATGCGGATGACACCCAGGTCCTCATCACACTCACTGGGAGTTAGTTATGGGAGCAATGCTGCAAACCTTAATGAAATCTACTTTGAAATTCAAGCATGGATGGCCACCCATAGCCTGTGCTTGAACGACGACAAGACCGAATTGCTCATAGTAGGATCCCAGGCCCGGCTTAATAAATTGGACCCGAGGTACGAATCATTTACCATTGATGGCAATATCATAAAAGTTTCAAAAGAAGTCAAAACGCTGGGCGTGTATCTTGACTCCACATTATCGCTCAAAAAACAAATAAACGCTACAATCTCATCCAAAGCCTATAGGAATAAACTCATGAACGCATGTAAGCCATTTCTCTCAACCTCCAGCTGCCTCACGCTATCCAGAGCATTGATATTGTCCAGGCTAGACTACTGTAATACACTCTTCCTGGGCTCCACTAATCACAATTTGAACAGACTCCAAGTCTTACAGAACAATGCCCTTAGATGTGCCTTTAACCTTCCCCCTCAAGGCCCACATCTCTACCATCAGTAAGGAAGTCCACTGGCTCCCTCTCTGGGATAGAATCAAACTAAGATCGCTTGTCATTACACACAAATGTCTCTCACTGACGGCTCCACGCTACTCATCTGACACATTCTCCAGACACACTTCTTCCAGGCCTACGAGAACCCCTTACATGCACCAACTGAACACCCCCAAATTCAATCTGAAAACGGCAGGTGGATCCAGCTTCCCTGTGTTGGCAGCGAAATGCTGGAACGCACTCCCTGTGATAATCGGGGCCGAAGAATCATTCTGGTCTTTCAGAGCTAAGGTGAAAACTTGTCTCTCTTCGCAGTAAGAATACAATGCCTACATACATGTAATGTATTGTGTACTGCACTCTCCAACCACGTCAAAGACCTCACTGTAACCTGGTCCTCCTGCTACCTACTGTATTATCTTCCTTTTTATTTCGTATGTGCAGCATTTCTGTAACTTTTGTTGTCCACAAGACTAACGCGCTCAGTTACCCTAGGGTTTGGTTGCACTTTATAAATAAACTAAACTGTGTCTTGGGCATGGTGCCCTTATTTTCTGTTTTTCAACACATTTCGTTTTGGAGGTTGGTTGCCATTCACCAGAAAGAAATATCTTTGGAGGGGCAAGAAAGTGTTTTAAAATCTGTTGCCACTCAAGGAGCTGTTAAACCTATTTATAGCTCAAATTACTAAATTGGTGGTACTGGAGCAAGTTTCTTGGTGGTGTCTTTGGGGATTTTGCATTCTCTCTTTTTTTCAGGATTGCTTTGTTTGGGGGGGGAAGCTACTGTTGTACCCCAGCAGTGCACAGTAAAAATCAAAATAACATACACTTTGGAATCGTGCTCAGATGACCAGCTGAGAGATAATGTGGTCTGTATCCAACGGTACAAGCCCAGACCCACCACACATGCACCAGTCCTTCTCCTCTACAGCCTCTGCTAGCCATTATTCAATAAGAACACACCTCCCTCCCACCCTTAACTCGGCCAATTTCAGAAGCCCGCTTCCAACTTGTTTTCAGCAGTCAAATAATGGACTGGTGACCTCAGTAGTTGCATTTGCAGCACCCTGGTCACTGCTTTTTGCAGTGACTCTTTAATGACCTCTAAGGCCCGCTGAAGCCGTTTTCACCATTACATTTCAACCAGCGTTCGCTTGAGGTTGTTTCCTTTCTGTCTGGTATGACCACGAACCCTCAAAAAGCGTGACGCAGGATGTGCACCATGTTATTCTCTTTCCATGCAAACCAACGTTTGAGACAGCTATTGTGTTCTACATCCGTTGTCTGGTATTATGTACACACCGTTGATTTTTCCTCCCAATCTCGATGCTAACCACAGGTACTTTTCCCCTCCCCGTGCCCAATTCAGGCTAATTCAGAGGCAGTAATGGTGGCAGCCATTTTCAAGTGGTGGACTAATGGGCGATTACTCTGCTCCAGCAGAATACTGGGTGAGTTTGGCTGAGGGTCACCTAGTGACCCAGGTCATGGAGGCTTACCTCCATCTCACCACGTCAGCCTGGTGCTTGGTGACGCAGGAGCTGCTGAGGGCCAACCAGGTATCCGTCAGATGTCTATAAGAAAATTCTGTCTTTTCTCTATGGGGTCGAGCTCTTCGGCCTAATACAGATGAGGGGCTTACAAAAGAAGCCAGTACCCAGATGATGAAATCCTTCTCCCTCACAAAGGCTCAAGCCAAATGGGGGGTTGCATGGGCATTCTCTGCCTTCTGAGTACTGTGATGAATGGCCTATTGTAAAATAGAGGCCTTTAATGTAAAAAGTGAACAGAACATTGGGGACTTGAAGCCTCACAATGCCCTAAGTACTGGGGTGAGGAAGAGGAGGCACAGAACTGCAGTAAGCTATCTAGTGGTTCTAATGACCCACACCTGAGCAGGGCTTTTGAATTGTTAAAGCCCCTTCAGATGCAGGCCATTAGAACAAGAAGGTGGAGCAGTAGAAGAAGTTGCCGGCCGCATTTGCAGAAGCAGAGAAGAATCGAAGACGACAGAGCCGCCACTCTGTTTGAAGCGGATGTTGGGTCCTGAGATGGTCTTCGAAGTTGACAACTGGAAGTGCAGAGGCCGCAATGTTTTGACAAGCTGTTCCGTGGGAGAAAGCTCTCTTTATTTCGTGCCTGGCCCCGGTGGCTGGCGAACACCGGAGTAAACTGTGGGCAAAGCGGGCTCCTTTCCCAAATGGTGTGGGCTGCGGGTATGCGACCGAAGCTGCCAGACGTTCAGGAATCGACAGAAGAGGCAGAAGTGGCAGCAGATTGAGCAAGCCCGTTGAAAGGGGCAGGTGAGTTGGCCTTTCTTAGCTAACCCTACGATGCTTCCCAGTCGACCGGTGACTGCTAATACATATTTTGAATACCAAACTAATGCAAGAAAGTCATGTAGGCTATATAAGCACTTTGAAAAAGGTATGAGAAGAAAGGTTACATCTGTCATTGCTAAACAAAGAGGGGGCAATATTGAACCAGGATATAAACTGCTTTGTCATAGTACCTTATAACCATCATTTGCCAAAGTAAACAGAGGGCAATACTTCAGAAAGAATATAGCCAGCATTGGCAAAATAAAGAGAGAACAATATTGCAGAAAGATTGTAAACATTATTCCCAGAGCGAAGAAGAGGCAATAGTTGAGCCAGACACCGACAAGCATTGCCCAAGCCAAAGAGGGCAAATATAACTGATACATTTTCAGCACTTGCATGGTGTGAAAGTAGGAAATCAAAAGTGGCAGAATAGTAGCCCTTCTTGTGAAAGTTGTCAAGGAGGAGAGGAACATTACCTGCCTTGAATGTGACAAATACATTGGTGGAACAAACGGCACCATGCGTCTTGTAACCTCACAGAAGTTGTAAATCTCAATGTTGTTGAACGTTAGACTTTTCTAAAGGTTTGTAGCAAGTATGTGTAGTAGTGTTAGGAGTTTTTAACCTGGCAGGCGAGTATGCCAGGAAAGAGATTATTAGTGGTAGTCCTGGCTGGTGAGTGGACCAGGAAGAAGACACTGAAGTACTACACTGTGGTTGGTGGTTGTGAAGGAAAGGCAGTGGCAAGGCCACTAATGTGTTTGATGAACTGTGGTCAAAATCATCCTGACAAAATGTTCTTAATGAAGAAGAATTATAGAAGTGTTTGGTTTTTCAGGATGAGAGTTATGTTGAAAAATTGACTACAAGTGAAGAGACAAATACATTTTTTCTGTTTTGTGGAAGCTTTCCTAATGGCAAGTGAAGTCTTTGGAGTGAGCAGAACTTTGTGTTGCATTTAGAGCAGAGCTTGGCTACTAAAAGGAACTTGCTTATTTTGAACTATGATTTGGAAAATCCGGCTTTAAACCTGGGCAAGTGGATCCAACCCTGGTTCCAGGGATACGTGATTTTCAAGTTGATGTTTGAGCATAAATCTTGTTTTTCTAAACTTGTATTGCCATATGGTACACTTTTTTTAAAAAAAATTTTATTAGTTTGTATGTATAAGTGTGAGAGAGAGTTTTTTTTCTTAGAGTATTTTCCTTTAGTCTGAGTTTGATAGCTAGGGAAATCCTCTTTAGCTTGAGGACAGCGAGGCGTTTATCATACCCTTATAATTTAATAAAATGTCTACTTGTGAAAAACCTTTATCAAGTTGTCCGTTTCGCATTTCTGACCCCTCACAGTACACAGGAGGATTCAGGGCCTCAATGACTGAGTCGGGCAGTAGGGTCCACGGAGTACCCCTTTTTCGAAGGTACTCTAAGCAGCGTTCTATCCCCAGACATGTTCTCCATGCTTTTGCACACACTATCCTAAATGCTGTGTGGCTAGATGTCCACTGCTTTCTTTGGGCGAATTATAAAATAAAAAGAAACTCCTGGGTGCTTTCAGTGGTGGGCAGCTATGGATCCTGTATACCAGTTTACAATGGCAACACTTCGGTTCCATGTGATAAAGTCACCAGGTAGGTGACTTCTTTTCTTCCCTGTCCCCTAAAATACGTTCCCCCATATATTCTAGGAGGGGTATCATTTTATATTGTAAACTCTCATCTGAGAATATTTTGGGGAAGTTTTTGATTTTAATGAGGGTGCTTTTTTTGGAAAATGTATCCCCCTGGTGGCCATTTCCCAGGTGACTTTATCTCTGGACACCAACACTTCTCTCTGGAGAACCGCCGTGACTATTTCCTCCTTAACTAGCAAGGGTGCACAAAATCCAACTGCTGTCGCAGTTCAAATATGGGAATGGCACTTTTCGATTGATAATCTGGCAGGGATTTACAGTGAGAAAGCAGATGTCCCCTTCGAACCACAAGTGGAAACTTCACCGAGAAGAGATTTTTCTGAAATAGCAGTTCCTCTTTTGGACCTCTGCAACAATAACTACTAATACCAACACAACGCCTCCTGGGATAGGGATGGGGTGTTAATTTATGGGGGAATGCACAGTTGATCTAGACGAAAGCAAGCAGGCCTGTCACCACTGGAATGATCCACCTACAAAGTGTGCGCTTCAAATAATAAAATGTGTGTTTAGTGACAGTTGGCAGCAAAGCCCCTTTTGCCCCACAAACCATCCCTGACCCAACATATGAAAGCCTAGATCCTTCATCCAAGAAAAAGCCTCCTCTATAGCCCTCCACTTCGGCGCAGTATCGTTCCCCAATCAGGACATCGCATGGGAGACCTGCACAACCACATTACATCTAAAGATGTCGGGGGATCCCAGGCCTCCACTCTCAAAGGTTTTTTCAGAACCTTTCTAGCGACCCATGCCCTCCTGTTGTCCCAAATTAATTGGAAAACCTTATTCTGCAGGTTATAGAGCTCAACATCAGGAATTCTAACCGGCAGTGCCAGGCAGAAATACAAACGTCTAGGGACCAAATTCATCTACACAGCACTAATCCAGCCGAACCAGGAGATCTCCTGTCCACTCCATCTAGCCAGATCAGCCATCAGCCCCTTAAAGAGGGAGTGGAAATTAGCCTGGTAACTCTAGATATCCTATTTGGTATCGGAACACTGAGGTAGGGAATAGTCGCCTGACTCCACTGTATTGGAGAGAATGCTTCCAAATTAGCATGATTCTCCAGAACCGACGCCCAACCCATGTATTTTGTCATATGTTGGCTCAGTAGTGTGGCTCTCAAAGCTATACAGGGACTCGCCAGCGTCAAGAGACCATTATCTATATTTAATGAGTTCTTGTAACCCCCGGCCCCTCTCCTCCCTAAGCATACTCATGTGATTCTCCCATTATTTGTGACATGGCAGGCGAACGGCTCCATTGATGGTGCGAAAACCATCTTGAGAGATGCGACAGCACTGTCTGGTCCCTCTGGCTGTAGCTATATAGATATTTGTGTCCGCCACTGCTTTACATTTTAGCTGTACACTAGACTATATAGGCTATGTTTTGAATTCTGCTGGATAGCTTAGCTAGCCACTGTTCACACTGTAGCTGTATGTTAGAATATAGCTTTTGCTCTAAATTTAGCTGGGCTTTGGAGTTAGCCACTGTCTTGGTTCTGACTGGACATAAAATGCTGCCGTGGGCCTGAATTAAATATAGCCACTATTTGACTATAACCTGATGTTACCAGCCCCTATGCTACATTGAACCTAGCTGCAACTCGAGCATAACCCCTTACAGTCTTAACTGTGCTTCACCAAACCTACCAGTCATAGCGCTGGTAGCATGACAGTATCACAACTCGCCCCTGCTAGTCACCAGAACAGACACAGCATTCTTTACATCCTGCCGACTAACTCACGGACCAGAGGAGCACTTGGGCACATGGGAAGACTGGCCGCCCTCCGTTCCTGCCCCTCCCTCTGCAGGAACACAATGACGTCTCTCAGCCCGTGTCCACCAAACCCTCTACCACCTCATCCTTAATTCCAATCGGATATCCTTTGCAAACACACCCTCCTCTGCAGATCTGCCAACCCTCACACACACACGTCACAGGCACTCACGAACCCCATCAAAAACTGAGTCCTCAACACCCAGACCATCTATTTCTGCACACCTCACCATATCTGCCCTCTAGATCCTTACCCACATTTCTCATCCACACCATTACCCACATTTCTCATCCACACCATTACGTCATCCCCCAACTCTTCAAACCCACCGTCCCCCCAATACTCCCAGGGAAGTTGGCAACCCGGCATTGTGACCCACCTCACACCCCTCCACTTGTACCAACACCCTCTCATTGCCCCAGGTGGCACCCTCACCAGCACCCCTACCCTCCTCTGGGCCTTCACCATCAGCTCCTTTTCACACCCCCCCCCGCCCCTCCAGAGACCCATATGCCACAAACGCTATTCCCACAAACCCTAAGAATGCTCAGAGCCTCCACCCTTCGCCATAGGAGCAGAAACAATTGGCCTCCCGCGAACAAATACTCCCTTTCTCCTTTCCCTCCCCTTCCACCTCAAACCTTCCTTCGCCCTTACATCACAGCCCCCTCCACCTCTCCCACCTATACACTCCACACATACTCGTGAGCCCTCCACAAGGGGATCCCCTCCACTACCTACCCCCCTGGCACTCCACTGCTTAGAACTCTAGGGGCCAACAATCTCTGCCCTACCTTAGTACTCTCATGCATTCTCATCAACGCCAGATCTGTTGTAAAAACAGACCTAACATATACGACTTCATGAATTTAATTTTCTGTATATGTTGGACCATCTATAGATAAACATTAGGACTTATCTATATGACCTTTTTAAAGCATTAAAGGGTAATAAATAAAGCAAAATTATGTTTGCATCTTGTGCGTTAGATTTCAGGAACGCTATGTGCAAATCTACTTGCTCCTCGTTCCCCAGTGGTAGCCTCTGATGTCTGGTTAATGCTGGGTATAAAATAGTTGCTTTTAGCACCTGCTTATTGAATCCTAATTTCAAGCCTTTTAGGAGACCTCAACATATGGTTTGATGCACCAGACAACCCAATGACGCAACCATTCCTGGACACTCTGGAACCCCCTCAACAGGCAACGGGTGCCACTCACACGGCAGGACATACTCTTGATGCAATTTTCAGCTCCACAAACCCAATCTCCACTCACCCGCATGACAGTTCCTATGGACATACCACACAGCCATTCCATTCTCGCTCCTGTCACCCATCCCATCCCACACTGGACCATCCACCCTGTCCCGCTATGGAACACGGTCATAGTAACCCTGGACCTGTTGACTCTCTGCTTTCCTCCATCCCCAACATAACAGATGATGCAGGACTACCCTTCATCAGTCACTTCGACCTGTGGCCCTTCAACGTCCTCCTACCTCTCACCCCCCCCTCAAGATCAACCCCCAATAGACCAGGCCCCTCGCCCAGATGGTTCACCCTTATTCTCAAATTCCTCAACTACTCTCTGCAACACAGATGGCTGGCCGACCCATCGTTCCAACAGCCTACGCCCATCAGACCCATGTCTACAAGGCCAACATCCAGAAGGCCCAAACACCCTTTTACGGGAACAGAATCTCTAATGCCTGTAACAGCAACAAGATCATCACAGAATTCATGGCCCCTCCTTGGACCTCCTAGCACATCTCCCAATCTCTCTGTGATACCCTCTTTGACCATTTCTACAACACGGCTCTAGAAAGAACCTGCATCATCAGCACGAAACTTGCAGCACTCCCACCGCTAACCCTTCCCTATCTTTTACCCTTTCTCTCCCATCTCTAGTCCCAAAATCTAAATACTTGGCAGCCACCCGTCCGGATCCCATACCCTCCTTTAAAGAAAGCTTTACCTCAACCTCTGCACGTGGCTTTGTAAGATCCATCCTTAACTCCTCCATCACCTCGGGCATATTCCCAGCAGCATTCAAAACATCACACGTAAAACCCCCTCCTCCAAAAAAACCCTCACTTGGCCCCCTGCTTCCAGCCAACTAGAGACCCATTTCTTAGCTAAACCCACTGACCGAATGGCCTACTCCCAGCTCTGCACTTACATTAAATCCAATCACCTTCTTGACCCTGCCCAGTCTGACTTCAGACCCCTCCATGGAACTGAATCAACCCTAATCTCCATATAGGATGACCTCAAAAGCACTGCAGACAGTCCTTGACCTCTCGGTGGCCTTCAACACCATCAACCACAGGATCCTCAACAGACTCCACTCCCTTAGCATAAGGAACACAGCAATAAGGTGAATTTCTTCATTCCTCGCCAAGCGATGCCAAATCGACCGCCTGCCAAGTCAACAACAGTAGTCCCACAAGGGGCTTGCTTATTGCCTCGCCTCTTCTCTTCAATCTCAACATGAGCTCTCTCCCAGCCCTTATTCGCTCACACAACCTCACCTGCTAAAACTACGCAGACTGCACCCAAATTATTATGATCTGCAAGTCCATCTCCACCCCCACCCTGACCTTGCATGCTGCCTCACAGACATCGATCATTGGATTGTGGCCAATCACTTCCTCCTCATTCCAGAAAAAAACTGAAATCCTGCTCTGCGGGAAGACAGTTTTCTTACCCCAACCCCCCACCTGGCCGCCTTCCCTATGCTCCTCCCCACTCTGCTGCATCCACCGCAGTAAAAAACCTGGGATGCACCATGGACATTGACCTGACGCACTCAAACCACATTTAAAGGGTCTAAATCTTGCTACCCACACCTCTGCATCTTTCCTTACCTCTCCTACCGCCCCCCAATTCCCACTGCAATCTTGTCCATTGTCCTCTCCCGCCTAGACTACGCCAACTCCCTACCTGGGTGCCACTGCTTACTAACTCGGAAAATCTCCAAAGGAGCCACAACGCTGTCGCTAGACTCCTCCTTGCCCTCAACCCCCAGAGAGCACATCACTCCCACCCTTCTTGTTCTTCACTGGCTGGCTCCCAGTCGGGCGGCAGGCCGATTTCAAAGCCATGTGCATCACTTACTGTGCCCTTCACAAGACAGGCCCAGAATAACTTCAATAGAAAATCACCCGCTACCAACCCAACAGAAACCTGCGTTCAGGCACTGTACTCCCCACTTTGATCCCCACCTTGAAAGCGACTAGAATGAGGATCCTCCTTCTCCATCCAATCCCTCACAACAATTTGTAATTCAATGCCTCTTTAACATCCAATGCATAGAGGACCACTCTGGCTTCCACAGAGCCCTGAAGACATGGCTATTCCCCCTAGCACCCTGAGTAACCTTCCCTTCTTGAGCGAGTCAACCACTTCGGGTAGGCCGAGGCAGCAAAGAACTTCCATGTAATCTCCGAATTATGCTAAGGATAATGTCCAGCAGAACACAAGAGTCCATGCTACATCTAAGCCAGCCATAGCACACAAATACGTATCACACTCAATGCTGAAGGAAGATGGCTGAAGGCAAGGCCACCCATCCGCACACATCTGAAACCATGCACCACTTCCAACGACACATTGCGCAGAACCTCCACCATTAGAATGCAGCTATTCCCCACAACAGATATTGGATGTAGCTGGACAAATGAGTCTAGTACTCTTGTCAACTTCAAAGCCCATCCACTTGCCAGCTCAATATAGGTAGCTAGTAGGGACCTTGTCTCTCTCTGCAAACTTTAGACTTCGGTCCCCATCACTTTGAAGCCACACCTATGGGATAAAGGCGCATACAAATGAAAAATTACATTACATATGTGCATTGAAATCATGTAAATATGGTTCCATAGACTGTTCACCAGTTTGTACCGATGCATTTCCTCTCCCCCACACCCCCTAATACCCAACCCACACGCACCAACATATTAAATGAAACTTTGTACAGGCACCCTGACGAGTGACTACCTCGGCTGTCTGTTTTTCCTCTCTGTCCGGCGTTTCTGGCAGAACCCTCCAAGTAATGCAGGTGACGTAAATTTGGGATTATGAATACTGCCATGACTGCTCTGCTTAAATCATTCCCATCTCGTTTGCGGGCGATGCTAGTTTTCCTTGCCTGGTTACCTGGGAGGGGCGGGGTTAAGGGTTGGCTCCATTTCACCAGCACTGCGCAGAGCTAAACTATGCAAGTGAAGTGATAATTGTTTTGTGCCGTATCTGAAAATGTTCGTCAGAAGTTGAAATAGGCTGGACACTCCTAGCATCAGGAAGCTTGTAAATGCATGATTGGTGCTCTTTTTTTTTTGGTAACATATTTTAATTAAATTAGTCCAATTCTGTGTTAGATTAACGTATTATGGCCTTTTGTAACGCATGAGTTGGCTGGAAAGGAAATGCTACATGCATCGTTACATTTTTGCTATTCTGTGTATGCTTGCTATTTGAATTGTTCTGTTTGTAAACCTGCATTTCTATTTTTTTTTTTAATGCTTTTGTAATATTTGTGACGAGTCAGAAGGAGGACATGGACACTGAGGACATGTTTCATGATATTTTATTAAAGTAAAACGATGAGACCCAACTTTCCATATTGATATGGGTGACCCTTGCTTATATTACTAACTAAAGTACTTGTCAGTCGTGAATGTCCAGAGAAATGTCCTGTCTAAAATGACCCTACCTGAACCTACCACTATGAAAACTAACTTGGATCAGGAGAATGACACCCTTTTATAGAGGGTGCTTCTAGTAACAGTCTGTAGGATTCTTCCTTAATACCCGATCATCAAATAGTATCTTGTGATTTCTTGACTCCATCTCTAACTCTTCAAATGGGCTACTGACACTTCTTCCTCCTGAATCCCTTTCAGAGAGCTTTTGTAAGATCTATAGTCTTCATTACTAGTTTCAAAGTGTCCGTAGAAATTATTTCCCCGATAAGCTTTCCCTCCTGTGCAGTTACAGTCAAGCTTGTTCTGGTCGACTTGACTTTTTGCAAAGTTCAATTAAGTAGTTTCTCTGAACTCTTGCTCATGATATTTACTCTTTTATGCTCTCTTCTTGCACAGAATGTCGAGTTTCTTTCCCCTTTTCCAATGGTACTGTTATCCACTGTTCTTTTCTCTCAGGATTTCGATTATTAGCTATTTTTTCTCATGTTCACCACTGTTTTAAGTTAATCAATTTCAGGTTTTACTGCGCCTCCTGGCTTTACTGAGAAATTGTTTGTGTGTTTATAATGATTCCTTCTGGGCCTTCTGTTATTCCCATGCTTTTTGTTACCTTCAAATGTGAAGGACAATCTCTTCGGGAGCCATGTTCCTCTGGGCACTTTCTTTCTAGTCCCACACTACCATGGGTTTCTCTTTGTGGGTGTTTTCCTCCTCCTCATGGTGTCACATTCTCTCGATGCCTGCCCGGACACTCTGCTGCTTTAGGCTCGCAGTGGTGTTGGGGATGGTTTGTGGACCGGCTGTCCACCAGGGATCCCTCGTGGTCCCGCCATCACCTTCCTCCAGGCTCCTGCCCTATCGGCTTCTCAATCTGGCGTCCTGTTCTCCACTTTCGTACGAGTTTCAAACTTGGGGTCTTCCTGGCTTCTGCTTACTCTGTCTTCTCTCTCTTCTGGTGTTGTGCAGCTCGTGGCCCTCTTGTGCCTGCGTATGCATTCCTTTTTCTCCAGGTTTCTCATTGAGTACACATTATTTAACATACTCGTCCCGATGGATTTGCTATTTCAGGGACGTGTTCTTTTTTTATATTTCATAATAAATTAAGTGTTTCTTCATTCCATTTTTGATGTTTAAAAGTCCCTGATATTTTAGAGCATCCCGTGTATACCACAGAGTGCAAAGATTTAGGGAGTTCCTCACAGGAACGTGAGTCCTTCTCCCCTAAGAGGGCATCTCTCACAGTGAGGTCCCACTTGCCTCTACCCCAGCGGAGGGTATTGTGTAGCGGCCATGCCTCCCTAGCCTCATGGTTAGGACGGGGGTAGAAGGGACGACTTCCCTCAATTCATCACATATTTTACGGTGCTACACATGTGTTCTTAGCATTTTGTAGCAAAGAATAAAATATTAAAGGGCAAATGCTTTGAGATTCTCTGGAAATACTTTGAGGGTCACCCTATATGGGTTTTGTTTTTTGTTGGTTTTCCTGTGCGGTTTTTGTTTATTTTTTGGTGGCATGTGTACCTTATACTGATATGCCACTCCAACCCTTTTTGTGATATGCGGCTTAGAAGTTCATATGACATGTTTGGGGTATGCTAGTATCAGCCGAAATTCAGTGTTTTCTTCTTCATGCCACATTATCAAAGCTTTGCACTGGTAAAAAAAAGTGGAGCAAATGAATTTAGCACCGATTTTACTGCTTGGATATTTGGGAATGGAGAAAACTGGTTCAGCCGCAATTTGTATTACCTAAACATGTTTTCACAAGAGCAAATAGGAAACTGTCTGTCTTATTTACCATGTTTGATGAGTAACCTGAAAAGAAATGTCACAAACGTAAACCTAGTACAAAAACATGGATTTATTTTTGCACCAGTGCAATGTTTTTAGATAATGCTGATTGTGACAACCTGTTTGCTTCATTCTATGTTATCAAAGTCTTCGCCCATTTTTTTTTAGGACGTGTGCCATTGTTTGATAATCTGGCCGTGGGAGAGCAGTCAAATACATGTTTGTTTTTTTTTTTTAACCGGTTTAATAGCCTGATACACCAGTGTAATAAGTATAATCCTACATTAGTATGAGCTACTAAGTATTTTCTTTTTTTATTTAAGTCTAATCCCCGGTCATTTTCTTTTGGGGGTTCCTTTGTGTGGACCGCGCGGTAGGTCTAAAATGGACATTGTGCTGTCGTGGACTTTCACTCTGAGCCCAGGCTTGCACCCTCTAAGGAGGTTTCAACTGTGTTTGCCTGTTTTTCATGACACAGCCATGCCTAATACATATCCTGCGTTGACAGACCTGCCTGTTCGGTGGTCTTTAGGGCCGGTCTGAATGAACGGCTGCCAAAACGTTTGCTGTGTGATTGGGGTTTGGCTGGAGTGTACTCCTCTAGGGGAGAACCTTTACATTCCTCAGATCAGTAAATTCCTACCCCACATTTCTCGAGGATTGCCATGAAGAGGAGCTGCTGCATTTGAAAACCTGGTTTGACCATATCGACGGGACCTTGGTGTCTTAAATCTTTTGGAAGTCCTTACTCGGCTTTTCCTCCTCCCTGTTCTCTTCCCAACCCCCCCCCCACCTACCCCCACAAACCCCAATTCTCCTTACTGGTTGACACCTGCAGGGGTTGCTTCTGGGTTATTGCTGTGGCGTCTCTGCAAATCCTCCTAAATCGAGCTTCTCGAGGTAGGGAGTGTCTTTCGCCTAAAGGAGTGGTGGGTTGACACTGCTCAATTTAGCTTGCCCTTAGGCTAACCCAGTTTGCCTCCCTCTTGCCATGCCTGTGGGACTCTTTTTGCGAATTTCCCTGTCTTGCCTCTCGAGCTGCCTGTGTCCGCATGTTCAGGTTCCACCCTCTTTCTGGTGCCTTGCCTCTCACTGCTGCTGCTTCTGGATGTATTTTTTTTTCTGTCGCCTGCTTCATTACAGAAGAAGCCCTGCACTTACCAGGTTCTCCTACTGAATCTTCAGTTAATGTAACAGTAAGCTCTTGTCCCAGGGTCCTGGTATATTTCTTGGAATTGCTACCGGGGGTCCCTTTTTATCCTGGAAGAGTATGGTGTTAAAGGCCCCCTCCACCCCCCGCCCCCAACTGTGACTTCCATTGGTCAGAATACTGCTTGGCATCCATCCTTTTCCATCTGCCTGGTCTTCGCCCTGTACCTAGGGCTACGTTTTATAGAGGCTAGTTTTTCTAATTCCTACTAGTTTAATATGCATGTCTTCATTTAATAATGGTATAAAAGTAAATAAAACATTAAAGTAATATAGCTGGTAAGGTTGCTCGATGAGGCCTGCTGGGGGAAAAATAAAAAAAATTCCAGTCCTGTCGACATTTTTGGGACGTTTCATGCAGGGTCGTTGGCCGCAGTTGAAGTCGCACAATTCTTGAATGCATGACAGCTTGTGAAATGGCACACACCTTGTCTCTCTATGCCGCGCTAGTGTGTACTTACATTTTAAGTAAACACCCAGCGATGCGAATGGTGATTCTCTTTGTTGCCCAAAAGCGTGTCTACCAGTATGTCTTTCAAACTATGTCTCCTGCTAACTGGCCTCGGGAGCTTGTCTTTCGAGCTTCTGTGCACACAGTCACAGGAGGAGGCATTTGTGTCGGAACTTGTGATCTGTGCGCAACCACCTTCTCAGTGCCGACTGGATGGGTAGATTTGCTAGAGTGAAGGAATGGCTTTTAGTTGAGGAGCCGACTTGAAAGTCTCTCACATCAAGTTCTGGTACCAAAGAACCTCCGTAAGTGGTGGGAGAAAAGGGAAGGGGAGCCTGGGGGAACGCAAAGCGCCCCCCTCCCCCGCCCGGGGTGTTTTTGGGTGCTGCACAGGCCAGCGAGCTGGCCTGCACATAGAGCGCAACAGGTAGTATATATGGGGGCAGGGAAGGTTCGGGTGCGACAGTGGGGGGGGGGGGGTTGGTCCAGAATTATTTTGTCCCCCCCCCCCCATTTTTAGGAATGGGTTTTGTGAAGGGTTAGAAAGGGACAGAGGGGCTGATAGTTTTGTGTGACAGGCTGGGGCATTACACTGGGCGATGCGATGTAAGGTTTGTTGTTGATGTGGCAGATCAGCCTGGCTGCAGGTCATAGTAAGGAGGAGATTGGTGTAGAGGGGAGTTTAAAGGGATAAGTGGTTGGATGCAGGGGACTTGGCCCTTTGGAGGGGGGGCGCAATGGGGTGCTAGCATGGCAGGCGAGCGGGTGGTGCTGTTTGCACAAACGGGCTAGCCTGGGGGTACAAAGAGGGGGGGGAACGGGTATTGAAGAAGGAGGGGCGTGGCTTCGGGGAGAAAGCGGGAATGAAGGTTGAGATGATTTTATGCAGACGGAAGGGAGGAATTTGAAATTATTTAATTGTGGGGGGATGAAATTGTTTTTAATTGTTTGTCGAATTACTAACGGTTATGTTAGTCTGTAAGGCCAGGGGCCAGGTTAGCATTTCTTTGTGAGCTTTGGCCTGTCCCATGAAAGTGACCGTTTCCATTTTAAAGCGAGTCTGGGTATTTTTGTGCAGTAAGCCCAAAGGAAAACATTCATTCGAAGGGATTGTGTCCTCCGACGTATTCCTTATCTTTGATCATCTCCCAGCTTGCTGGCCTCGGAAACATTTTTCAGTAGAGGGTGCTGCGCGTCGACGTTCCTCGAGCCGATGTCCCTTGACAGCCTCCGTATCTGCGCCGATGTCATCACGCGTATAAATAGACTCGCGCAAAAATAGACTCGTCTGTTGTTCAGTTCCGTTTTTCCGCGCTTCGTGGGGCCTCGGAATATTGTTGCTTAGTTCTTCAGTCAAGATATACTTCATTATTCCTCGTGAATACTGACTCGTACTCGATGGCTTCCTCACCCGAACCGACTCCTCCACGGTCCGGCTTCAAAAAATGTCGAGACTGTGGAAAGAAAATGTCATTGATGGATCCTCACAGGATCTGTTTGTGGTGCCTGGGAATCGAGCACCATTGTTCAGAGTGTGAGGACTGCATGCCCATGACGGCGAAAGCCTTGAAGGAGTGTAAGGGGAAGCTCGAGAGAGGTAAGGCAGTTAAAACTTGTTTGAAAGTTTCCTCAGCGGAGTCGAGACATTTGTCTCCTCGCCATCACAAAAGACATTCTCGTTCTAGGTCTCGAAGCAGTTCCCATCACTCTTCGAGATCTAAGCATTCAAAAAAGAGACGTCGAAGATCCCCTTCCTTGTCTTCTTCTTCTGTTTCCCCAAAAAGGGTCTCCTGCCCCACAAAACATAGCTCTCAGGCTGAGTGGGAGGAATTCAGGAAAAAGATGCTGAGCGTCTTCAAGAAAGCGGCCTCGACCCCCTCGAAGACTGCTGAGGGTGATACCCTGGGTGAAGGAACCGAAAATCAAAACACCGCGAGTCGCAGCACCCGGTGAAAGAAGCCACTCGAGAGCGTCACAAACCCTCGAGTAAAGGCAAAGTCACGTCTTCGATGCACAGGTCGGTCGAGTCGACGCCGTCTTCGACACCGAGAAAGGACAAACCCACAGCCACCTCACAGCCAGTGGCCATACCCAGAGCCTCGATCACGAGAATCTCGTCGACAACCTCGAGTAGAATTCCAATACTCTCGAGTTCATCGAGGCCTCTACCACCTTTCTCGGCGCCTTTTTCGATGGCTTCGAAGCCTTTAACGTCTGTGTCGACGTTTTCTCAGCCAATCATGACGAATTTGCCCCCTTCTGCTCTGGAAATGGGATTTATACTATTTTTCAAGACCTGATCAATCCAGAGTCTTATCATCTATTTATGAAGAAGGGGAGGGTTCGGATCAGGAAAGACCTTTGAGTTGCAGGGATCTGCAACTCCTGTACCAGAGGAATTTACCTCTGAGGAAGGTAGGTTGAAAGACCTTCAAGAATCCTTACAGGAAGCAAGTGGGTTGGACACTTCCCCAGAAGTGGAATTTGCCAGACCAAACCCAGGGGAACATACTAAAACCCCTTATAGAACCTTGATGTCAAGGATAAACGAGTTTATGGGGTGGTCCACACCCTCGCCTGCTTTTCAGCAAGACGACCTCACAGACATCTTGGTCAATGGTCCACAGGAGAATCCTGTGGTGCCATTTCATGCGGCATTACAAAGGAGAATATTGGCAAACTGGGTAACGCCGGAGGTAATCCCGGCGGAGAACAAAAAATCAGCTAAATGTAGGGTGTCTTCTGCTGACCCTGAATATGTATCCAAACACCCAACTCCGGAGAGTCTGGTTGTTCAGGCAGCTACTTCATCAGGTAGTAAATCGGCTTACCCTACTGTTCCACAGGACAGGGATGATAAGAGATATGACTCTATGGCCAAAAAAGTATTTTCTGCATGTAGCATGGCGTTGAAATCCATCAATGCTACTTGTACGCTCGCAAGGTTCAGCCACACACTTTGGGAGTGTGTTTCATCAGCAGCTGACTGCCTCCCGGAGGGAGAAGAAAGGGGAGCGTTCCTAAACATCATCAAGGATGGTAAAGACGCTATGTGCGAATCCCTTCAAACTGGCATTGATTCTGCTGACAGCATCAGCGGGGCCATGGCGGCAAGTACAACAACCCGGAGATTTGCTTGGTTGCGAAAGTCTGGTTTTGCTCCAGATGTGCAAAGCAGACTTTTGAATATGCCCTTTGACGGCTCTTCTTTGTTTGGTAAGAAGGCAGATGACAGTTTAGAAAAACTACAAACATCAAAGGCAGCAGCAAAATCCCTGGGAGCTGCAATCCGTCAGACACCATATCGCCCCTCAGGAACCTCTTGGAGAGGTAAGTCCTTTTTGCTTCTATTCCGCATTCTGAAGAGGCAGAGGACAGCCGGTTCAAAGGGGTCTGAAAAAATTCACCTGCGGTGGACGGGGTAAAAATACAAAAGCCGCAGCAGCAGCAGGTGCCTCTTTACCCTCGGCATCTGCATCAGCCGCCTCCAAACCGCTCTGAGGACTCTCCTCACAAGACACCAGTAGGGGGCAGGTTAACTCAACATCTGACGGAATGGCAGGCTATTACGTCAGATGCTTGGCCATTGGAGACAGTTGCCCAAGGTTACTGCCTGCCTTTTCTGCGCATCCCTCAGAGTCCTCCACCGGGGAACAGCTCTCTGAAAGTTCCAGATCCGCTCCTCTTGCAGGAAATTGTAGACCTGCTAGAGAAAGGTGCCATAGAACCGGTCCCTGTAGCGGAGAGGAACAAGGGCTGGTACTCCTCCCCCCCCTACTTTCTCATACCGAAGAAAGACGGAGGACTGAGACCTATCTTGGACTTATGAGAATTGAACAAGTTCAAGATGGCAACTCTCTCTCAGATCCTTCAGGCCCTCCAGCTCCAGGACTGGCTGGTATCTCTGGACCTCAGGATGCTTATTTCCATGTGCCAATCCATCTCAAACACAGGAAATACCTGAGGTTCGCAATTGGCGGCTCTCATTATTAATTTCGAATTCTGCCATTTGGGCTGACCTCCGCCCCGAGGGTCTTCACCAAGCTAATGTCTGTAGTGGCTGCAAGTCTAAGGAGGGAACGGATTCACGTCTACCCCTAACTGGACGATTGGCTGATCAGAGCTGTATCTCCAGAACAAGCTAGACTATGTCTGCCACTTCCTTCACAAACTGGGCTTCTCGCTCAATTTAAAGAAGTCACAGATGATACCATCAAAGAGACTCCAGTTCATTGGAGCGGTCCTGGACACTTCCCTGGGAAAAGCCTTGCCACCAGAGGTGAGGGCTCAAGATATTCTGCAGATGGTCACCAAGTTTCAAAATGCCCAATGTCTCCCAGCCTTCGACTTCTTGAGGTTGCTAGGCCTCATGGCATCCTGCATCTTCCTTGTGCCAGAGGCTCGCCTGAGAATGAGATCTCTTCAGTGGGCACTGAGAACTCAGTGGTCTCAATTCTCAGGGAGAATGACAGACCTCCTTCAGGTTCCGGACAAGGTGGCTCGAGACCTTCAGTGGTGGGCCTGCCAGAAAAACATCTTGAAGGGAGAACTGTTTTGGCAACCATGGCCGGAGATAACAGTAGTCGCAGATGCCTCACTCACGGGGTGGGGAGCCCATACCGACGACTTGACTATCAGTGGTCGTTGGTCTCCATCGGAGTCCAGACTACATATCAACCTGTTAGAGCTGAGAGCAATCGGACTAGCGCTGAAAGCTTTTCTGCCATCTGTACAGGGGGAAAAATGTCCTGAGCATGACAGACAACACAGTGGCCATGCACTACCTCAACAAACGAGGAGGCGTAGGATCACTGCCACTGTGCAGAGAGGCAATGCAGCTCTGGTTTTGGGCAATTCAAGAAGGAATCTCTCTATCGGCAGTTCACCTAGCCGGCGAGAAGCACTTGATGGCGGATGCCCTGAGCAGGCAGGGCACAGTCTCCCACGAGTGGGAACTAGCTCAGGAAGTCCTTCAGGAGATCTTTGCCCTTTGGGGAACCCCTCAAGTGGAACTGTTCACCACCAGTACCAACAGGAAGTGCGATCTGTTTTGTTCAAGGGAATTTCCCCCGAGAGGTGGTCTAGGGGACACGTTCGTAGTGGACTGGGAGTTTCCACTCCTGTACGCGTTTCCACCAGTCCCTGTCATTCCTCAAATGATCAGGAAGTTGAGAAGATTCCGGAGGACAATGATCCTAATTGCCCCAGACTGGGCCAGGAGAACGTGGTACCCGGACCTTCTGGACATGTCCATCAGCCCTTCAATTCGTCTTCCACTCAAAGAGAATCTTCTCTCACAGAAGGGAGGTCAGGTTCTCCATCCAGATATCGGAACCCTCAACCGTCACGCCTCGATTCTGAAAGGTTGAGATACAAGGATTGGGACCTCCCTGATGACGTCATGGAGGTGTTGCTTTCGGCCAGAAGGCCAGCAAAGTCTTTATACCGCTGCCGTTCTAACACATTTTGCAGCTGGTGTAGAGAAGAGAATATCGACCCCTTTTCATGTGGTACACCAACGGTGTTATCCTTTCTACTCTACTTGGCAAATTCAGACCTTCAAGTCGGCACTATCAAGGGCTATCTCGCAGCGCTATCGATCTTCAAGCGCACTGCAGAGGAGCCATCGTATTTCAAATTACCCTTAGTAATACAATTTCTAAAGGGATTAACTAATGTCTACCCTCCAAGACCGTTCCAGGTTCCTTTATGGGACTTAATTTAGTCTTAGATTTCCTGATGGGTACTCCTTTCGAACCACTCCACTCTTGTTCGCTAAGATTTCTCACCCTTAAAACTGTCTTATTAGTGGCTTTAACATCTGCTAGAAGGGTGAGTGAATTACAAGCTCTATCTTGTAAACCCCCTCATACAATTTTTCATAAAGACAAAGTTGTCCTACAGGTGAAGCCTAATTTCCTCCCAAAGGTCGTTTCTGAATTCCACATCACTCAGAAAATTACCTTACCTTCATTCTATCCGCCTCCCCATCCGGAGAAAGAGGAAGAAAGGCTACATAGGCTGGACCCAAGGCGGGCTTTAAGCTTTTACATCAGCAGACTTGCTAGGATTAGGCAAGCAGACCAACTGTTCGTAGGTTACTCAGGACACAAATTGGGACTAACGATAACAAAACAAACCATTTCCAGATGGATTATTTTGGCCATTCTGGAATGTTACAAACTAGCAGGGAAAGCGCCTCCTCAAAATGTTAGGGTTCATTCAACCAGGGGTATCGCAGCCTCCTCGGCCCTCCAAAGAGGGGTTCCGGTTCGAGACATATGTGCGGCTGCCACATGGTCGTCCGCACATACCTTCACAAGATTTTACAACCTGGATTCCTCCTCTAGTCAAGAGACTAGGTTTGCCAAAGCAGTATTACATTCTGTTCATTCCTAAAAGGAAACATGGAGTTTTACTCCCACCTCCAATTACACATCACTGCTATGGGAGTCTATCAAAGATGAGGAATACGTTGGAGGACACAATCCCTTCGCAGAACAAGTTACTTCTTACTTGGTAACGTTCTTTCGATGGGATGTTCCTGCGACGTATTCCTTATCGCCCCTCCCATCCATCCCCGCAGTAATACTTCCCTTGTGGTTGCAGCTTATGCTCCTTCAAGGTCAATAACCAATTCATATAAAACAGCTGTTGACGTCAAAACGGAACTGAGCAACGGACGCTGCGCGAGTCTATTTATACGTGTGATGACGTTGGCGCCGATACAGAGGCTGTCGAGGGACATCGGCTCGAGGGACGTCGACGCGCAGCGCCCTCTACAGAAAAAAAATGTCTGAGGACAGCAAGCTGGGAGATCTATCAAAGATGAGGAATACGTCGGAGGAGCATCCCATCGAAAGAACGTTACCAGGTAAGAGGTAGCTTGTTCCTCCGAGGTGCAGTGAAGAGGGTAACTGTACTGACACAGTTGGGTCCAGGTAATCTATACACACTCCTTTTTTAAAAAAACATATCGAAAGCGCGACTATCACCAACTGGGACATCATGGCGCTAAGGCCCTTCTTGGCCTCTCTTAATAATACAGTTAAGGGGATTGGTGTCCCTTTCCTTCTATTTTCACAGCCAGTCCGGTGCACTAACCTGCCAGACACTGTTTGTGAAGATTGGTGTGGGAGCAAGCAGTGCTGCAGATAAGATTTTGAGGTGGGAGTATTTTATTTCCTATTTTTAAACTTTGAGAGTAAATGTGAGTTTTAGAGAGTAAAAATGACTTTCTCCTTTGCAAGAGAGTAAAATGTATGCGACATGCAGCTGAAGTGTGCAAAAACTGTATGGAAATCATTACTATGCAGCAGCTTTCTGCATTGTGACAGAATACACCTTTTCATTATTTCTCTACGGTTTGGCCATTTGATCTCTCCTGTAAAACCTAGCCAATTACATAGTAAAGCAAGCATGATGTATTGTGTATTTTGAGGTTCGATAGCAGAATTGTCTTTTGATGTTTAATGAATGTCCTTGTTTCCTGGAGCTATTACTACCGAATGGTATTGCCAATGTTATGGTACAACAGTGCAGAGAGGCAAGGACTCCATGTTAAATTCTATATATAATCTCATGGTCAAATGGTTATTTATATAGCACATAGAACATATTCATCACAATTATCAAACTGAAGTCAGTACTCCTTTATCGAACTTGAAAGGATGAAAGGCTGAGTTGGCCGTGCCAGGGTTCAAACCTGCAGCCTACAGATCGCAGCAATGAGTGCTCAACTGGCTGAGGTATCTTATTGGCTAACATCCTTCAGAGATTGGTTAACTGAGTATCCACTGAGGTATAATAATCACAGTGCCTAAATGTTGGACAAACAATGTATGAAGCGCTACATGAGGTTAAATACCTATCTGGATTATCACAGGGACATGTTTTGCACTTGCGCTACCTGGAGAGTCAGGTTTTGGATGTTGTAGTCTTGATGATTTGAGAGGCTAGAACACCTGTGATTGGTGTAATGACAATCCACCTTCAACAAAGGCTCTGCTGCCACTGACCACTTATAGTAATGTACCCCATTGACTGCAAGGTTGAATGGATGTAAACTAAACCGTGCATAGTCCTAATTTTACACTGTTTTTATAATTGGAGTGTAATTTAAATTGTAAGTGTAAAAATGATCTGTCTCTGCATGATTATGTACACAGCCTAGGAACTCCGAAAAATAAAATTGTGCAATACTGATTTGCTTTCACTGGTTAAAAAAAAGCATAATTTGTTAAAAAAATTTAATTCTCAATTGCAATTTAGTTTTCCATCTAATTAATTTTATAATCCTAAAATGCTAGGAAAATATGCACAATGCTTCTGTTTGCTCCATGAGCAGCAACACAGCAGAAGCTGAATGGACACAAACCATTCCTTCTATCACAGTGTGCAGTTTCTTTTTTTGAAAGGCTTCATAGAAATGCGTTCTTTAATCGGAGGCGTTTATCCATGGCTTGCAATTGCATCCATGTAGATAAAATCAAAAGAAGCCTTCGGGTTTCTGTCAAGTAACCTGACCTTTGCAATGCCCTCTGCTCTAAACTTGTGTGTAAATGTGCACAGGAAACTAATAAAGGTGTCGTATTTACAAGATTTTCAAATGTAAAAATGCCTGGTACGGTCCTTATCTGGAGGCCTGAGTGCAAGTATTGTTGCTTAACCCGCCTTTCTCAGGATTCGTTTCAGTGGTCATGGTTTTATGTCACTTCAGTGCCAGCCAACCTGGTACACTAAGCTGCCAGGTATTGTGGCTAGGACTATCTCTCTGGAAGCAACTTGCTTGTAAGTGAGGGTCCCAGACCCTTATTTCTCATACTTGTGAATGTGGTAGACCCAGTACACTCGCCTCCCAGGTACTGCCATCAGGAAGATTTCTTTGGATGCAATCTTCATACAGGTGTGGTCCCTGACTCGCTTTTCTTCTGTTTCCAGCTTTCTTTTGTCAACCAGGGTCCCTGGCCCTGTATTTGGAGTCTCTCCCCTTCAGGCTACTTCTGCTACTACTTCTCAGGGTCGCTGTGTCTACCCAATAGTCGGCATACCTTGTTTCTTGGTCTGTGATGGCGCTGTGTCTCTTGCAACGCCAGTGGTCTGCTGTGGGGGTTCGTCTGCGCTCGCCATCCTCTGGTGCTCCTCCGTGGACCGGTGGAGATAAGTGAGGCTTATTGGAAGCGGCTTTGCTTCCTCGTGTCTCCCCATGGCCAGGCACACTGGGAGGTTCTGCTTCCTTGCTTGGTGAGCAGTCTTTCCCTTTAGGGCCGGCTTCTCTCCTTCTTGCTCCCTTCTCGGTGTCCTGCTCTGCCTGCTTTTTTCGAACTACCTCACACACCGCTTGTGACTGCGGGTCCTCCAGGGAGGTCTTGACTTTGTGTCAAATCCTTCCATCTTTACACTAAGTGTTCTGAACTGTCCGTATTGATTAGATCACACTGTTAGTGCTTGCACAGAATTCATCATTCTTCAAAGCTTCTTCTTGGTCCCAGTAATTTTGCTTTTATATTCATATGGATAGCTCTTGTTCTTCTTGGTCTCAGTACATGGTGTGACATTCATTTAATCTGCCCTACAGCATCACATGGGGGAGGTAAGGACTACTGTTAAGTTAGTTTTTCATATTTATGCTATATCTCCCTCACCTGTGAGACCCCCAGCACTTTTTGCTGTACTTGTGGATTGTTTCTTTGTTCCTGAGTGAGTGGGAACCTTTTTACCCCCACTCGCCCTTTATTTTACTCTTTTCACTCTTTTTCATGGAAGTATTTTTTTTTGTGGCTCTCTGTACTTTATTTGGGGAATTATACTTTAATCTAACTTTTTGGGCATTTGCATTTTCCTATGGCAGCACACAGCACTTTCTGTGCAGTGTTGCTGGAGTGCCCCTTGGGCTCCCCTTTTTATTTTCTCTCGGGTTCCATGTGTGAACTAATGTTCCCAAGGGGGTAGAAATCTACTTTGGATCCTTTCTACAACCCCCCATTGTGAGTCCAGCACACCCCATCTTATGTGGAGTGCTGAGGGGGATCCACTGCATCCCCTTTCTTACTGCTCCTGTAAACATTTCTCTTACAGTGACAATCATACCTATTTATGTCTGGTGGTAGTAGACGTGCTCTACCGACTTTTGTGTGATTTCTAGTCGCTGGCTGTCAACCCAGGCGCGGTAATGCACAGAAGGGGTCACCATTCATCTAGAATAGTTACTTCTTTCTTTTTTCCACATTTTTAGTGTTTGCCCTTCTTCTGCCATCCTTGTCGGGGGCAGGGGTCCTGCTTTGGTTTTTGTCTTCGGCAGGATCCCTTTGTGTAGCCTGCCGAGGCTCCAGAGTGTCTATGAAGACAGGAAACGAGAGAGAAGAGTCTGAATCTCCACAGCACTGCTTTTGACATGCCTGCCTGGAACCAGTCCTAACTGGGAGGCTTGCAGCCACTCCCCCATAAGTTCAATGTAGCATGTGTGCTGATTGGCTGGGGTCTTGAATGAATGCCCTGGATCTAGAAGCTGAAGATAAGTCGACCACTACCTCGAAGGAATTCCCCATAGACCACCTCCAGCCTGGCCTCCCTAGCTCCTAGGATCCTTCTATAAGCCAAATGAAGCTCTGTTTCTTCTCCACACTGCTCACAGCAGCTCCTGCCTCTCTACCACCATCTTTTCCTCTTTAAATAGACTTCTGTGAAGTTGGCATTAGTATATTATTAAGTTAATATATGCTTTTATGCTGCATTAAATCATCACCTTTAGTCATTTCAGAGTGCCTAGCTTTATCCGTGGAGAGGCACACTGGGCACAGACAATGCATCTGGCAAACATTTATGGACTGCTTTAACAGGACTACATCCTTGGCATACATCACGAATGAACAAAAAACGGCTGCACCATGATTTATTTGCTCCAGGGGTAATGCCCTATGGAGAATTGAGACATAAATTAATAAGCAAATGGATGAGGACACACCCGTGTTTCAAGGCCCATCTTTCTATGTGCATCCTCTTGTAGTGATCGAATTCCAAAAATGCAATGCTTCCATATGGAATGTGCCCTTTCATCTTCCGAAAGCAACACGTGATCATTGAAATACTGCAGGTCTTCTAGCCCCTGCGTAACAAACGTATGAAATGTGTCTCCCCTCGAATTTGCCGACGGGTGATCTTTGGTAGAGTAATTTCAACTGTGAAATAATTCCTTGCCACGATACAGGTTCCTAGCATGCGCACAACAGCACTCCCCCGGGGGCATCCTTTTGCCAAAGAACATTTCTGAGAATACCATCCAAGCACCATGAGAAGGGAGCCATTCTCCTGGATAACGTTTCCGTTGACTTATTCTTTAGTTGAGCGTAAGAGACAGAAGTAGGTGTGACACAGGATGGTGGAGTTTGATTTCGGCGTACATTCGTTTGAGGCACAGAAACGCCTCTATGAAGATAGGTGTATGAGGGTTTCTTTTCTTGAAAATAACCGTTTTTGCCAACTAAAAGGCCACACTTGTGTCAAGATCCTTCTTCGGCACCCTTACATTAGAAATCTTTCCCTGTTCACCAGTGTAGGGTGGGCCTCTCGGGGCTCATTCTGAAGATCCTTTTTAACAATTGGTGCCCACCGGTGATATGTTGATTGGTACTCATTGAAGGCTTACTTGAGTGAAGGTGCTTATTAAGCAAAACTTTTTTTTTTTTAAAGTTAAGTCTTAGGCCTGTAAAGTGCTGTTACTGCTACAGTTATTGACACCTACACCAGTGAAACGTGGTCCACTTACAGGGTAGAATTTTTCAAGAGAAACGGTTTACTTGCTTCTGGTACTAAAGCGGAGTCGGGGCAGACAACCATAGAGGAGCACTAGACCTCTTCAAACAGTGCTTTGCCTTGATCTAGTGATACTAATGCTGGTGCAGGACCCAATGGCCATGTCTCTCCATAGGTTACTTCTAAGGGCAATGGTAAAAGCGATACTTCTGATAATGATTATTTTAATGCAACTGGTACAACTCTCCTTACTGTTGATCCTGTAGCTTTTTTAATATTGAAAGAAGCTTAGCCAACTTGTACTTCAAATACTTCTTTCTCTTATCCTAAGATTGAGTCTGATTACGTAGAGAGACGGAAAGAGCTTTTCAGTTAGAAGCGTGCAAGTCAGACTGAGGGGGTGGGGGAGTCAAAACTCCTCCGGAGGTTCTGTGAATGGTTCAGGGTCTTCCTCTCATGCTAGCTTTTCTAAATATCTGCGTGGTGTGTCTGATGAAAAGAATATCACCAGAAGCATAGACGGGGTAGGACCGAAGTTCAGCTGTCGCTGTGAAGGCTGAGCAGTAGTGGTTGCTCTCTGGCTGATTCGCGCATCTCGGGGACTGGGAAGTTCTCCTTCCGCCTCTGGAGAAGCCGAGGTAGCGGTGTCCTGCCGCGATTCCCAAGGGAAATTGGTAAGGAGAAAAAAACATTTTGTTTGTGTATGGTGTGTCCGAGGCTTGTATGCATACGAAGGGGTGTGTAAGTGCACATATGAATGTATGTTTGCGAGGGGGGGTGTCTCTGTGCACACGTATGCATGATGGGTGCGAATGAATGAGAATGACGTGTGGATGTTCTGGGCGCTCATGTGAATGACTGAGAAGCTGCATGGGTGCGTGTCTGGTTGTAGAATGTGCGGGTGGGTGGGCGTGTGCGTGCAAGTCTGGGGCTTAAGTGCCATAAATAATTTTGGGGGGAGGGGTTTAAGGTTTTTGCTGGCTGGGTTGTGCTGTGGCATGGAATTTTGTAATCTAAGGGCAATGACAAAGTGAGTGTTCCAACATGGGGAAGGGGAATGGCATATTTCCTCACTGTGGCAAGGCATTTTTTTTTTCTGGCGTCGAGGTGAAAGCCAACATGATGAATGTTCTTATATTTGGTTAAATCCAAAAATGCACAGCTATGTTTTCAATAGTAATCGCTAGTGTAGACTATGCCAACAGCCTTTAGCAACCTGTCATGCTGGGGGCCTGACTGCAGAGAGCCTAGAATGCATATGCACGTACCCTACTTCCCCTGGGGTGTAGAGATCGTATCTCACTCTGGCCCCTACATTGGCTACCGGTAAGTAGAATTTCTTTCAAAACCCTGTGCCTAACTTTGAAGCAATTCAAAGAAAAAAGGCCCCAATACTGAACAGATGCATTACTAATGTAAACCTCTGATCAGCCTTACTCGTGACATTGGCGGTGCCCAGCTATTCTAAGAAGAAATGGGTAGTATCCTAATTTTCAACTCTCACACAGTAACTCTGTAACACTCACCCCAAAGAGAAACTATCTGGTACTTGAGCATATTTCAAGATCATCACTCATCCATAACCAGTCTTCATAAATCTCACCACGGTTAAGATATCATGAGCCATCTAAAGAGGGGTTGCCCTTCACGTTGTTTCTTTCTTCTTCCTGATGGTACCTTGTGTTGCCTAAAGAACAGTTACCATTTCTCGTGCCTACATGCATGCTCACAGGTGCATGCTACCTTTTTATTTTAACCTAATGTTTGTTACCTAGGTCTGTTCTATTTCGTTCACCCATTCTCCCCCCAAATTACTCTCTCCTTAACTTTGCCCTTTTCCTCCTCTCGCACAGATTTGTCTGGTTAAACAGCGTGCAGGGGGTGGGAGGTGGAATTCGCTCACCCAAGGACAAGCACTCTGCACTTTAAGACCAGTGAGATATTCGCACATTATAAAAGCCAAATAAGATGACTGAAAGCTTGAATTCCTTGTATTAACCACGTAGAATGCTCTTGCTTACCTCTGTGTAACCCGAAGAAAAAATAATTTTGCCTAGCAATGGACACCCTTCTAGTGCAAGGATTAAAGTGGGTTCATAACTTGCGGACCCAATTTTCTGTTTTGATTAATTCGGATTTAAATGTTCCCAGGCCAAGCAAAGATATTTTGGAAAAATTCTCGCAATTTGAATGGGAAAACCACTCCTCAAACTCGTATTGAAAAACCCAATACGACTATTAACTTTGTTTATGAAATGTTAAAATGGAGAATATTAAAGCACAAATGAGTACCTCCAGCTGGTCTGAAACCTGCAGATGGAGGAACAAATTCTACTGGGGGCAATCCAAAGATCATTCGTAAATGGAGATTAGATAATAATAGCACTGTTTTTTGATTGCTCAAAGGTTTTTCGATCAACGAAAGTATGATGCTATTCAGTCCATTTTCAGAACTGTTTCTCACTGGTTCGCAGGAGGAAATGATTGGCACAGGCAACTTTTTTTTAAAGCATTTACTGATGGACCTGTTTCTGTCATAGATGAGGTGGCACTTGTTAAGATATCGGTACAGTAACTGGTGTCTAACCTGGGAATTAAGCGAATAAAGTGTGGAAAATGTCATCTTTGTGCTCGGATGTGGCCTATTCTTCTTTTTTTATTTATTTTTTTTCCTTTCTATTAGAGCAGTCAAATGATGGTCACCAAGCAGCCAGGTGCAGGCTGGATCTGTAAAATTTTAGAACGACCACCAGGGGTGGGGTTGTACATGGGCTCCTATTTCCCCCTCCCCCTCCCCTGTCCCCTCTCCCCCCTACTCCCTCTCCCCCCTACTCCCTCTCCCCTCGCACATTCACCCTCCACGATCCACACTGAAGGCATAATGGCTGCCACTAGTAAAGGTTGTGGCAAAGATCGTAAAACATGTTTTTAAAACACTTGCCTTTGAAAGTCTTCACTTGGATCGTGTACGGTTGAACTCGATGCACTACAAATACGTGCAGGTCCCAAAATGTGCCTCTCCACTAGATATTGGTTAGTGATAATTGACTCTTGGTGAGTTAGAAGTGGTGTGCTGTGTTTATATGTATAATTGAGTTGGCCAGCGACTCTTTATGCCTGGCTAGTAGATTGCAACTTGAAAGGTTGCCCCTTGTATACATGTATTTATGGGGATAAGAGGCTTGAGGGGAGGGAGTGTGGGCTGTGCAGGCGAGGCGTCCATTTTAAAAAAAGAAATGTTTGGTTTCAGGTCGAGCAAAAGTGCACCAACTTAAGTGCAGCCTATAAAGAAAATTGTATGTGAAAACATGTACAACTGACACACGTAATACGTGTGGGCCATGTTTCTCACTACCGCAATTCCACTGACTTCACCATTCTCCATAGATGGTTCAGGATATTGGTAGTACTATAACAAAAAGATAACCACACCGTGTAATAGGAAAACGGCATACCATAATTTGAGGACTTGGTGGGAGGGTTAAGAGAAGGTTGTATACATCAAGAGGAATAGTGCCAAATGTATGTGATGTGTTTTTGTACTGGTTGTCATGCTCCAACAGATTCTTGTGTGGGTCCGACGACACCCTGTTTCTTCTAGTTGCTACAGTTCAGTGCATTCTTTTTGTGAACAACATTTCCCATCAGGCACTTGGATAATGATGGGATATCAGGTAGACAAGTTTTAATCATTTCATTGTTGTGAGTGGAGTGCTACTGCTGCCATTCATGTCGCTGGGTGATGTCGTCTAGACACTAGAGCTTATTGAGGGTAGCTGTATGCTACTTTATTTTGATTTACACTGCTCTGGTTGCTGGTCCTGTTTGGATACCTGCTTGGTCTGTAGCAAGAGGCTACTACTACCAGTCTCCCCACTCTTATTCTTGTTCTGTTAAGGTGGGATTTCCCAGGCGTCAAGGCCCAGAGACCAGGTTAAAGAAGTAAGTAACTTTTGATAAAGCCGCTAGTGTGTTTACTAGCCAGGAAAGCTCCCCTGCTACTGCACTATAGTTATTAGCACCATTGCAGAATCTCCAGGACTGTGTTGGGGCCGTTTTTAGTTGAGAAATGGCTGTTTATTAAGAAAATAAATGTATGTTAAAAGATTTCTTGTAAAGCCTGTATACTGCACCCAAATCCACCGTAATGGTCTTGTAGCCCCAATGCTTGTCCAGGTGGTAACGTATTTTTCTCTCTCCATTAGTGAGCCAGACCGTGTTCTGTAGTGTAAAGGGTGAGATGATAGTGGTTGTATGGTTGGTACAATCCATTGGAGAGGTACAAGGGAGGCAGCAGTGAGGGGATGAGTCTTCTGGTATTGGTGGTGCATGCGTGATCACTTGTAGTGGAGCAAACCAATGTAGATCGTAAAGCAAGGGAGTACAACTCTGCGAGGCCAAATATGGTGTGAGGGCATTTGCTAATAGTGATTTTGTGGTACTAGTTGGCCTGCACATGGTTGTGTGATGTGCTTATGCAAAGCCTTACAGTTTGGAGGCTTCTTCACCAGAAAGGTGTGGTGTTTTTTTATTTTAAACCTGCCTCCCACTAAGGATTGGGGAAGAGGATTATTTAGCGGTGCCAAGTTGCCTGAAGAAATACGGAAGCAGCAAGATTTGGCCGTCTTCACTTTTTTTTTGGACCCCAACATTGAGTGTTAGCGGGTTAGAAAAGGGAAATGTAGCTACTTTGTAGCGTGGTGATGGAGTGGGGTGACTTGAGAAAAAGCGTGCCTCGTTTAGCAGTGCGTTGCTGTGGGCATGCATGGGGATGGGGAACTATTCATAGACCCCCCCCCCCCCCCCCCCGCATGCCCATTACTGGCCATCGGGCAGAGAGTGCCCCCAGGCAGAGATAAGCGATAGTTTGGGGTTGGGGCGCTGAGCAGTGATTGGGGGGAAGCGCATTGCACAAGGGAAGAGAGGTGCATTAGGCGCCGGCTGCATACACACCTGATCCGTGGGTTTGGCTTGCAGGCCCTTACCAGTGGGTAAGGCACGTATTCTCTGGTGTCTGACTGTGCCACCGTCGTTCTAAATGCTACAATCTTGTTAATGCCGCACATGAACCATGTAGGTTTTTGTCGACCCACGGCATACATGTCTCCTACTTGACAATTTGCTTAAAAGTTTATTCTGAGTCCAACTAACGATCTAAAGCAGTAGCTGAGGTCTGGTCAGGGCAGACCGGGTTCCGGTATTCTGTAGAAAGCGCACACCAGGCAACGCTCGATCTGCAATACAAACGCCGAACACATTGTATGAATGCGGAGTCTGCTTCGAGATGCAAAGCAGTTGTTGCTGCTCCCCAGCTAAGCAGCTTCGTCATTTCAAGGGGGAGGGGGGGGGGGGCGGGAGGCGGCGCACAGGCTGTGTAGCCTTGGCAGTCAGCAGGGTCTTGTACCGAGTTCGCTTCCCCCTTTCCAGAATGCGCTTTTCTCTTGAAATGTTAAATCGCGATCTTTGAGACAAGGCCGCAGTTCTCTGCTTGAAAGCTTCTGGACCTGCCTTTGTCATGCGTTATGCATGGATGTGGCGCTCCAGTGTGAAGGGGGCTGAACAGGGTGTGGGACAATAGTAGGATTTAAGATGCAGCAGAGTTCAAAGGAATGTGCTGTCTAAATGTACACACAGTGACTAGGCACTGTTTTTCATTTTGAATTGTCAGACACTAATTTTTTACAGTGTGGCCGCAGTGCAGATCCCAACCAAACTCACATTTCGAAAATCCACCTCCAGGTTAGATGTCGAGAAGAAGTGATGGCTCTCGGTGTAAAATAAGGCGCTGGCGGGGGGAGGAGGGGCGATTAGCGACGCCTCGGACAAAAGGCACACTGACCCATAGAAGTTGGCTTGAAAAGATCAGCGGCGACCGGCCAAGTTTAGAGCTTTGACCTTTTTAATGAAATAGTAAAGTGAGAAAAATGATTGTAGGGACATGTTTTCGTCACTAATTTCCACGAGACACGGGGCGTAGAATATAAATGCCCCATTAAAGATGCGCTGGGCGCAGACGGCCCGCCTGGGATTGATGGTAAAGGGTCTTCCTTGTGAGCATCATTTCACACTCCTGGACTTTCGGTATCGATCTACTGCATTCTGGTAGTTGTAGTTTTGAAGGACTTCAATAAAATACAATGCACTGCATTTAAACTGAAGCAAAAGCAAAGCAGGGACTAACTGGGGTGAGGGGATTGAATTATATAATTTGTATTGGCTACAGTGCAAATCCTGGCAATTGCTTTGAAGAAGAAACTCTGTTAATATGAACTACTTAATACAAACGTTAGCCAAATCTCTTGCCTGATTGGCTTTAAGGTGCCAATTGATTAGTGCAGCTGACTGGCTTAATATGAACACTTTAGAAAATCTGCCTTTCCTAACTGTTGTGCATCTTTTGCTACTCGCGCGACCGTGCATTTAAAACCCCGGTTACAACGTTTGTCTGCTGCGACTTCTTCCCGTCTGCAGAATTAATCCGTTCACTGATCCCAGTGGCCAATCCTGATGACTAAATTCAGTGTTTCACTCTGCTGTCCTCTTTACTCTGCACTCCATTTTACCAATGTACCTGTTGCCTTTCTTTTTCTAGGTTAGACCCACTTAATGATACGCACTTGTAAATATGAATGTGCTGTATCTTATTTCAAAGTACATTTTTTTTAACGTGCTGATTGCAGGCAAATCATTGTTTTGCACATTTTCCCCACACTGACTTCAATGCAGTCTCACAGCATTTCTGCTTATGTTAGCTTGCATTTGTATAGCGCTTCATAGTTTGACATTTAAGCGCTTTTGCCTGTCGCAGGCGAGGCAAAGGAGGAGTATGGTAGGATATTCGGTAGTGGAGGGAGCAAACTGGGGTAGATGGTTGTGATGAGGGCGAGGGATACATTAGATGATCAGGAAGGCATGAGAAGGAAAGGGTGATGAAGCTATGTGTACAACTGGACCAAAGTTTGTTGTGGGACCCAACTGTCTTCTATGGGGCGCAGTGTCAAAAGGAGAGCGAGCTGTAGAAGAGGTGCATGCCTGGAATGTACTCCTTGCATGGTGAGCCTGGGTATGTTAACCTGAGCTAAGAAAACGCAGACTGCAGAGTCCTTCTGTTTGTTTTACTAGGCAGCAAACATTATTTGGGAGGGGATGTTTGCCAGAAATTCAAATTTGCTAAGCTTGCAAAAGCTCCATGTAAAGTGACAAAATAACTCCTACTTTTTGGCTTCCTGATTGTTTTCATGGTTTACCAAAACCCTAGTATTGTGCTTGTGTGCAAAGTGTTTACAAACATAAAGCCTTATGGATTAGCCAGGATCAGACTTTTGAGCCTTCCACAGCATCCTGGTGAGACAAGGGATGCAGAAAAAATGCTCAAGAAAACACAACATGCAAAGCCCCTCTCCTCCTCATAGCCCAGAATGTCCTGATTCTATAGATGGAAAAGCAGGAAGGATATATGGGCACTTTTAATTGAGGGTGGGATTTTGACCACTGCTTCCTTCAGGGCAGAAGCCCTAGTCCAACCTTCCTGGAGGCCCCAGAGTCCTGCTGGCTCCTTTAGGTAATGGTAATATTGGTGTGTGGGGCAGGGATCCTCTCAGTCTGAGCACATACGATATGAGATGATAGGTTATTTATAACGCACTTAATTCCCAGAGGTTTCTAAGCGCGGACCCGGAGAACAAACCTGTGTTGATCGATGTCATCTTGCTTCCAAGGCGAGCACTTTGCCCCTGAGCTATCCTCCCAAGACATGGGAGTGGGTGTTAATTTACATAATCCAGCCCTGGGTTAGCCTTCTCACCCTGGGCTGCAGTTAATAGAGGGCATCATGTGAATGATTGGATCAAAACAGAGGTGTAAATTCTAGTGAACAGATTAGATTTCCAACTCTACCTTAGTATTGTCTGCGTGTTTAAGAGATTGCTACTTGCTGTTTTATGAGGGCTTCAAAGGTGCTTGAAAAGTAGACTTCTAAAGCAAAACATTATGAAACATCAACATAATATAACTTTACCTAGCAAGCTAATATACACAGATCCTAGCTGATAAGTGACTCCCTATTGCCTCACTCTCCTGCTTCACTAATTTACTTTCGTGTGCACTAGTCCGTCCCTATGGCTACCAATGCAGGGCATGCCTCCCGTTATTTTTCACCAGTGTAGCAGAAGTCGCCATCCGTGGAATCCTGCATGGATACTGTGTCCCTTTTCATTTGGCATGAATTAGTTTTCAAAAATTGAGTTTGATTATTAAATAAATATACTTGATTAGCAAGCAAACCTATTTGATTAGCAATAATTTTGTACTCCTCTTTTTGTTACCAGACGTTGTTTATATCCAAGACATAAAATAAGCAAAAATTGGAATTCATGAAGTAGGAACTGGAAGTAGATCCCGGGTGGGGCCATTTTTCCCCTGACCAGGCGTTGCTGATCATAACCAGGAGCTATTACAGCAAAAGCCCATAAAGGAGTTCTCAGGACGGTGCAAGTTTAATGAATGACTAAAATACTGAGCAGCACAAGAAAAGTAAAATTCCGAGATTGAAATATAATGCATTTTTTGTATAGCGAGAGATGCATACTTTATTCGTTTTGTATAGCGCAATCAACAAAATATATTTAGCTGTCCCCACCACATAGACGGCAGACGTGGCGATCATTAGGTATATTGCCCCATGCCCTAACTATTTCATGTGTCTTGCAGATGTTAAACTTTACCTTTTTAGGTAATCTCATACAGAGGATTTTCCAAGGAAGCTAGAGATGTGATTCGGCACCTTTACTCTGTTTAGGTAATATGCAATGCATTTAGCCGCATGGCTCTTGAAGCAAGATCTATCGTTAGCTGCTCCCTAGACTGAGTGAGAACAATTGCCCTCATACATTTTTTGTATTTCAGAAAGGGCCAGTCCAATACTTCGTTCTCCTGGCTATAAACCAGATGTTGACCAGGCAGCTACTGGGCATAAAATTGTGCCTAGATTTGAACGCTACATACAATATGCCCAACATAGTCTGCCCCAGCATTATGCATCTTTCAGACTTTGGTACTGACAGCTTAGTTGTGGCTTCACGTGAAGGGGTACTACATCTAACTCTAAATGGGGCATTTCAATAGATGTTCCTGAGGCCAACCCCAGAGCCTCAAATTTCTGCCCCGTATAAAATAACAAAGGCGATGTTAGCCTGATACAGTTGTAAAATTGTACCTATAGAATAGCCACCACCCTTCGAGGAACAGGCACTTATGGCTCGCCATTGTTACAGACTTTAATTTGGTGTGCTTAGGTGCTTAAATCCCCTTAGCCCTTCACCCAGTTGGATGCCCAGGTATTTGAACACCTGTACAACTTCCACTATGGCACCGGCAAGAGTCCATTTGAGGCCTGCTTCCTTTAGGCGACACACCATGATTTTGGTTTTGTCTGTATTTATTAGCAGAGAGTTGGATTTGGGAAAGGCTGCTAATTTATTTAAGGACGCCTGCAGGCCCACAGGAGTAGTGTCCCATAGGACCAAGTCCTCCGTGTAACCCAACCACGACACAGCTCTGTTGCCAAGTCGTGTTGGGTTAGAAGAATGGCTAGGTAATATTCCTCCCAGGTCGGCTAGGTAGAAGCTAAATAATATAGGTGCCAATGTGAACGCTTGCTTAAGACCCTTGGTGGGTAGTATCCAGCCAGTTGTCCTGTCAGCTTGGTCCATATGGACCTTTACTCTGTGTGATCATGAAGATGAATTCTCATCTTCAGAAGACCCAATGGTATACCACTTGCAAGCAATTTGTTCCAGAGGTCGCCCTGTCGGCTTTGCCAAATGCTGCACTGTAATCAATGAATGCTGCATACACGGTTGACCTGCGAATAAGCTATGCCTGCTGGATAGCTATATACAGGGGCATGCAATTGATTGTGGTGTTGGAGCCTTTACGGAAGCCAGTCTGATTGAAGGGGATGATGTTATACTTGCTAGACCATTCTTCAAGTTCCAATAGTAATATAAGAGAGAAGATCTTGGAAGAAGTGTCCCGCATTGCCAGCAAGCGATGGTCTGAATGAGTATATGTAAAATGTAAAGGTTAGCTGCATGAATGGACACAAATATGTTAACCGATATGACAAAAGGGTCTAAAACCAATTTTCAGTGCAAAGCTCGGTGCAGTTGGTGTTGTACAGAGCGGCGTCCCGTATATTTATGCTTGACCCATCAATTGCTGTGTAAGAACTTCAGAAGTTTCGTAAATTAAAAATTTCACAATGTTAAAGGAAAGTCATAGCCTGTGGCTTGGAACCTAGTATGGTGTTGCGGCAGGCAAAGTAATTGTCAACTTTAGGTGGACAAGATGACCAATGCCTCTCATTGATATCAACTGTTTTCAGTACAGCGTTAAATACCACTTTTGGGGGAGGTCAGGGACGCTGACAGTCCTCAATCATGAGCCTGGTAGGCCCAAGAGCAGCACTTAAGCCCATTTAATATCACTATTAGCACTCTGAGCAGTCATCTGGGGTGCTGATATTTATTTTAGATTTTAAGGCAACTGGGCACTGCGCAAATCATGCTTCCCCTAACAAATGTCCTCCATTGGAAAACTATTTCCAGGATCTGGAGGTGAGCCAGGTGGTGCGCAGGTGAGTGGGCATCAGGGGGGTTGAGATAGTTGAAACTCATCCTAGGGCACTGCCTCCAAGGGCAGGGTGAAGGCTGGGCAGAGGTACAGGGCACTACATTAAAAGCAGGTGGCTACTTGCATATTTGATTGGCCAGCTCACTCCCAAAGGTGCTAATATATAATGCAATCCTAATCTTGGGGCATTTAACTGCTCTGTAAGGTATTGCAGTAGATCTGTAGATGTATTATTAATCGCTGCTTTGCGTAAACATCTAGTTAGCTTTGTGTATTTATTGTGTAAGGGGAAAGAAAGTACCAGACTAAGTAGAGTGAATGGAATATCAGCCAGAGAACTGGGCAAACTAGGTAGAATATTTTAGTTTGCAGCCATCTCACTTTCAGACTTGATAGTAGAAAGGAACAGGGTGATCCAATGGAATGTCGGCGTTTAGGATCAGCTCATGGGTCGAGGACCAGTTGCACAGATGAATGCAACCAGAAGGTCACAGAACTAGGGTTGCCATCTAAAACATTTGGTCGCGTGATCATGTACTTTTTCCAAGTGTTCACTCTTGAATATGATCCACTTTTCCCCAACAAAATGAAATATATTTTACACTGAGATTTATAATACTGTATGTAACAACTTGAATGTTTATGAATGGAATTGCAGAGCTGCCTTTTTAAGAAAATGACACGTACTGGTCTTTACCAAACTATCATTAGCTTAATAGGTTTCCCCCCAATAACATCTGGTTTGCAATAAACTGAACAAGAAAGAAACATTTCCTGCCTAGCACTCCCACACAGGCCTTTGGCACTTTAAGTGTGGAGGAGATGATTACCTCTACCTTCTCTCTCCATTAGCCCCATTGAACTTGCAGTGAACAGAGAAAAGAGGTTGGTGAGAGCCCTTGCGGTAAGAGAGGAATGCAGGATGAGCTGTACTTTCGCTGCACATGGTAATTTTAAATAGCGAGCTGTGCTACACATGTGTCGATTTAATTAGCTAACCTACAGAATTGCATAGCAAATTGCTATGCAACACTACTTATTTTATGCCTTGAAGTAACATCTCAGTTACTTTTGTGAGGTGTACCGAACAAGCTGGTTGCTGTAAACCAATGATTACATATCGAAGCACACTTTATTTTTTTGTAACTGTGATAATCCATTTTTAATTACCAAATACTCAAAATGGCTGCTTATCTTGCTTTATGCTCAGTCCTTTGTGCCATCTATGTTGTTGCTGTCTTCCTGCTACTCCATGTCAGAATTTGCCCAATAATGGCCTGTTCTTTCACAAGTGGACTCCTGGTCATTAGTTTGTTTGTGTGAGAACAGGATGGCAACAGATCCGAGTGTCTGGTCCCAATACGCACATCAGCCAGCGGATGTGTGTATTTGCTTCGTCTGCCTTCACTTCGCCATGAATTCACTTTGACATTTTATTTTTGCTTCTCCATAGGTTTGCGTCTCCTCCTTCATTTCTCCTAGCATTCACTTCATTATTACAGGAGGCGACTCATTGTACCCTCCCTTTCTTTTCTTCCCCATATTTTTCCCTTTTCCCCTAACCCTAACCTTAACCACATCCATTACCCTCTTTGCAATGTGAAGATGCTGGTAAAGTTAAAGGCATGCAAAAGTAAATGCATGAGAAAGTAAATGTCTGAAGTGAATGTAGAAGAGGTAAGTCCTCAGTTTTGTGGGTGGTGTTAATACACACACTGACAAAGACTGGTGCACCAATCCAAGATTCCCTCACCCACAAAACCGAGTTATTACTCACCAAGATCCCTGCAAAAAAGGCCCTGCTCGCCAGCAAATTACCCTTGCCTACTCCCCATGTCCCGCTCAGTGGGGTCTGTACTTCTAATACCCCCCTCTGTACCCTCAGCTGCGTCACAGAAAAGCACGTAGCTGCGACCATTAGAGCACTGACACCCTCCAATTGCAAAGGCGACTTCTGCGCCCCTACGCTTGCTCCCATATCACAGGTTTGCCAATACCTCCAACTTGTATAGTTCCTTCCCAGTCACCCCCCCTACTAAAAAAGCCCTCCTTGGATCCCTCAGTCCCCACCAGCTCTACCTCCCCATTACCACAGTTCCATTCTTACTTAAAATCCTGGACCACCTGGCTTATGACCAAGTCCAGCAGTCTTGGAACTAAACCATCGGCTCGTGGGGAGATGGGGGGGTGGGGGGGGTGGAGGAGGGAGTCAAAAAAGAAATGGTTTCCATCTGTGATGCCGGTAAAATAGCTATCCTTCTCCTGCAAGACATCTCTGCTGCATTTGACCTTGTTGACAATAGTATACTTGGCCACCCCTTCAGCCAGTACTTCCACTTCTCTCCGGATGCCACCCAGTGGATCACCTCCTTTCTTTATGGTTGCACCACACATGTTTTCATTGGGAACTCGGCAGCGGACGCCATCCCCTCACCATTGGGTGTATCGCAGGGCTTATGTCCGTCGCTCACGCTGTACAATACCTACACAAAGCCTTTTTTCGATCTCCTCAACTCTAGAGAAATCATCTATACTAACTTTGCGTATGATATGCATATTCTTATCCCCCTCTCGAGTGATCACATCACTGATGCCACCAATATCAACTTTGTTTACTCCACAATCCAAACTGGATGGCCTCTTGCAATATATGCTTAAATGAGGAAAAGACAGAGCTCCTCCTCATTGGCTTCCCACACCGTCTTTGACACCTGGATTCCATCTTCTTCTCCTTCTGTATTGACATTACATCTATTCTGGAACTGAAACATATAAAAACGCTGAGGGTACACCTTGAAGCTGAACTGACAATGGTTAGGCACATCAATGCCCTAGCCTCTTCCACTGCCTACACAGCAACACTTCACTCTGAGTCGACCGTACCTCTCCCCGAGCAACAGCATTACACTTGTGCGAGTGCTGATCCTCTACACTAAGCTACTGTAATGTACTCCTCAATGGCCACTTCTTCCTCCAACCTGTCCAAACTCCAATTACTCCAAAATAAAGCACTGCACTCTGCACTGGGGATCAAATGTTTGGACCACATCTCAATTACGAGACTTGAAGCGCACTGGCTACGCATTAAAGCCTGAGTGGAATTCAAAACCCTAACCATTGCGCATCGCTGCATTCGTAAGGCGACTCCCCTGTACCTCAACTGCATCGCCCAACCTGTCCCAGTCCTCGCACTCCGATCCAGCTCCAGCACCTTACTGTTCATTCCCTGCTTCAAGAAAAAAAGAGCAGGTGGTGCTAGTTTCTGTGCGACTGCCCTAACACTCGAAGTTGCTACCTACTCGCATCAGAAATGAGCAATCTTTCTCCACTTTCAAAAAACTCAAGACCTGCAGTTACCAGCATTGTCTAAGTTAACCATTGCATACTGGACCTCTGCCTTCAAGTCTGAGCCAAGTGCCTTCCTCCTTCGGACTTGTGGGACCAACCAGTCTGAAGCCTGCGCTATGCATTCATCGCGTCCACATGGTTGGAGTCATTGCTGGGTCTGTTTTGGCCTATATCTGCCTGAGACTGGACTGCACCATTGCATGGGCACTTTCCTGCCTTGCAACTGGAAACATTACTGTCATCCTCGCTGCTTTGCTCCTCGCCAATTTGCTGCTGCTGTCTATAACCACAAAGAGTCTGATGGAACCCAAATACTGACTGTTTCTCCTGAGGGCCTGTCAACCCATTACTGGGTCACACCAACTTCTCCCGAGGGTCCTTTTGTGATGCTGTAAATGATAATTGATATCTTTACCCTGATCAAACTATTGCTGAAACTGAAAAAGGCTGACTGTAGGTATGAGTCTTCCACGGTGGAAGGCTTGCTGGAAGTCTCAAATCTGCAGTCTGAGCCTTCATCAACTAAAACATTATCCCCACCTATTCCTCATCCAATGGTATTGTTGGTGTTGCAAATCAGAGCCTGGCTATCTTTGTGCATCTTTTCCCATTGACTTGCACTAGGCATAAAGTTCTAACTTTAAAAAAGTTGCTACATTACTGGAAGGTGGATCCCGGAGCGGAGGGGGGGTGGTAGTTTTCCCCTACAGCTGCATATGGCCTTTTGGTTGGTGATATGCAGGCTGGTGGGTGCAGAGAAGCTGGGGAGGCCCTTTCAGCAGGACCCTGTCTTCCCCTTGCCATTCTTCCCCTTTTCTCCCCCTTCCACCCCGCTGTATTGTTTCCACCAATATACCTCCTGGTCTCTCTGCCTCTGCTTTTCTCGCTCTCTATCCAGCAGCCTCCCCATTTGAACTTTTCCCTCTCTAACCTATCCCTCCCTCGGTATTCCTTTTTCTGCTGCTGCATCCAAGCCCCCCACCCCGCCCCAGAGTCCCATGCCAGTGGTTGTGCCTAGCTACTAGGCCTGCCATCAATGCGCTGCCTCGTGACGACAGCCTAGTGCAGACAATCAACCATTCCCAGTGTGCCTACCATACTCGACTGGCAATAAGTCTACTTCTCTGCCTGTAATAAATCTGTTCTGCAAATACTTTGTTGTATTCATTAGTGTTTTTGCTATTTGGTGTAGCCTGCCTGTTATTGCCATAGGGGGGACCCAGTCTGTCTGCAGACACAACGCATCCCTTACCGGGTCGGTTAAGTCTCTGGCTCAAAACTGTGGCCCTGCCTGGTGTCTCCCACACAGCCGTCCCGCATTTTGGCCTACCTCCCATGTCCACAGTTCTGCTTTACACACATTCCCATACACACAGAGCAAATGTCACAGAGGTATGTTCATATGGTACACAGTCAAAGGTGGCTTCTGGTAGCTGTTGCTGTCACGGTAACCAGGCTCTTCTAGCCTACAAGCTTGCGCTAAATTACTTCCAGAAATTTCAAAACCTGCAGCACGGAGGCATGCACAACACCCTCTGCACCATGATTGAGACGCTCCCATGAAGCACAATGCAGTGGCGAAGGGTAAACGTGGTCCTTAGCTCTATTTATGACCTTTCTGGACATGTTGATTGAGTGATCACACAACGCATAAGTGCAATATGTATCCTCCACAGTTCCAAGATCAATAATTCTAACGCTAGAACGTTTGTTTGCTACACATGGCCTGGACTCCTGAGTCTTTATGGTTCGGAACTGGTCCCACTTTTCAGGGTAAAGTGCTTCAGAATTTTCTATGAAGCATGAACATCAGTAACGTGGAAACCACCCTAGGGTGACCCACACCCAGTAGGGATGTTGATGCAGACTCAAATTTAGATTTCTTGCCTCTCGCAAGGGGAAATTATGGCGGTGTCTCTTGAAAGATCTCTATGCAAATGTTATACTAAACTGAACTTGTCCTTGGGTGTGGCCTCAGCTAGATTTTGTGAGACCCTCCAGGGATGGACTGAGCAGCAGTGCGATGTAAGAAGCAGAAAATGGCAAGCCGCGGCCATGCAGTAGAATTTGCTAAGGGTCTGAACCTCGGCCACAACTTCTTTATGCCATTTGTGTTTCCAGTTTGGACAATGGTTGCTACCAGCGTAGGAAGACGGCAGGCTTTGAGACCTAGAACACAACATGAAGTCTCTTTGTCAATTACGAGGGAGACTCACGGGTTGGTGTACCAAACTTGGGAATAGACAATAGTACTTCTGTGTCTGGACCACAAGGAGGTCACCTGGACCAGACTGAACCCAGCCCAATACTAGAAGCAAGATGCTTGTCCTGGAAGTCTGAAGATGTGAGATACCCATTGAGGTCTGCCAGGAGACCGCCGACCAGCTATACATCCATAATGGATCCCTAGGAGCACTTCTCCTGGTCGTTTGAGCTGTTTGTTTTGGAGAGTAATGGTATGCACGACTTATGCATACATTCGTATGTGATGATTTAGTAAATAGCTGACTGCAGCACACAGGCGAATTCGGAACCAAACTTGCACATGCCGTGTAAACATCTTTGTTATGTCTGCCTGCTTTTGATGATTTAACTTCTGGGCAAAGGATTGGTTCTGACCCACAACATCCGGCGATCTGCAATATTGTGTTTTGTGACAGCAGTGGGGTTGAAGGCTTCCCACACCCTACCCTGCAGACGTGTGAGCAGCTTGTCTGTAGGTGTCATTTTTATTGTGGCAAATGTAAAGGATAACTGGCTCCATGCAGGCATCCATGTGTTAGACTGTAAAGTAGACCTTATATAATCTGGCATAGTTGCATGCCTCAGTACACCAGCCACGACTTTCCTGCCTCTTATCCAGGAGCATAACCCCCCTCGCCCTATGTTCAGCATGACTTCTGTAAGTAAGTATACATCACACATGGCACACTTTAAGCCGTGCGTACTGCAGAAACCCTTACTCGGGTCTTATTCTTGGCATGGAGCCCTTAAAGCAGATTTATAGTAATGGGCGCACTTCCAAGAACTTTTCCGTACAGTCTCCTCTGAAGTGAATACATCTTTATGTACAAAACCATACACTTATTTACGTTTCCCACAAACCTCTCTGCTGGGATTTCCAGCTGTCCCGTTTCACTTAAGTCTTGAAATTGGAGCCACACAATTTGGTGTGTTTGTTTGTGCAGCCTCTGGAATTTCCACAGGACTTATGCCACTCAGGCTCTTCATCTCCACAAAACCAGGTCCCAGTGTCGGTCCACTTCAGTTAAGCGAACTGCAGAAATGTTCGGTTTTTCAAATCGTTAACATTGTTGCATTTTAAAATCGTGTTAAATGCATCTACGAAAATGCCACAAGAACTCTTGAACGAAACCAATATTTGTTTTTTTTTTTTCAGCAGACAAATTAAACTATGCGTTTCTCTTAACTGTCTAATTTGTGAAATGTAGTAGTGGCGTGAGTTTGATGGATTCCATTCAGCCCTGTTTATTTTTTGTAAACCGTTAGGCTTAACCTCTTAGTTTCTACCTGTGGAACATTCTGGAAGTGGGCCTTAAAGAAAAGGCTGAGTGTTCTGGTTTTTTGCTTGTCATTTATGAAGGAGAACAAGGATTGGGAAAACCAATAGCCTGGAAGTCTGTTTTAGAATGAACATTTATTTATTAATGTAGTAGTAATCATTTTACAGTGCCATTTACAACTGCACTGGTCTCCCAGCGGCAACTGTAGCAAACGATGGCATTACTGGAGTGTATTAGTACACATGGTTTACAAGTTGTTTCTACAATATATTAATAAAAATGAAAGTTGTAATAGAAGTACTGCGGGCCCACTTACTATTTGTAAAGCGCCCTAACATCCCATGGGCATCGAGGCGCTGTTGCAGGAGATTGTCGTAGTTACAGTAAGGTTACATTACTTATGGTTACAGTGAGCATATGATCATACAAAAGCAAGTTTTTAGAAGGTTACAAACCTAGGTGGTTACAGGTCAGTACTTGCTGGAGATCTGGTCACTACCACGGAGTACTGGGAAATATTTGACTTCCTATGAGGCAGGTTAAAAGGGAGGGACTGCTACATACATGTTGTAGGTGCTGTCACCTCCAGATCCCTAACTACAATATGCTTGTTTGGATTGATGGGAGTTGTAGGCCAAAACATGTGGAGGGTGAAAGATTGGCTGCTCCTGATTTAGGCAATCTGAGGAATAGCGCTGTTGTGGAGAGGATTGGGACCATGTGAATTATACCTTCACTCATAGCAGTCCATTCACAAGTGTTGGGAGGCAGATGAATCCATAGCTTCTGCCCCTCCCCCGCAACAATACTGCAAAAGTGAGATGTTACTCGTTGAGACGGCCGTTCCGCCCTTGTCCCCCACAGGTACAGCAGGGCTTTGGGACAATGTGAGCCGAAGGTGGCAAAAGCATTCAAACTAACTTCACAGTAGAGGAACATGCATTAGACACGAAGCAAACATACACTGCACATGAAGAACACGTATGATAGAGTAATATATGCATTTGGACATTAAGAAAATTAATATTATTATAGCATCCACAGACATGACAAACACTAACATGACCAATGTCTAAGGTGAATTCAACATGAACAACACGCGAATATAGCTCCCTAACACAAAACCAAGAGTGTATTGGGGCAGCCATCTTATTAAAAATGGAAACCACAGCATGTCTCTGAATGAGCACAGGCCCCAAAGGCTCGGGGGGGGGGGGGGGTGGGACTCAAAAGGCTGAATCCACAGAAAAATATCTCTGTGCAGAACTGGACATTGGCTGACGCCAGTGCCAGAGTTAAAGTGATATTAGAGCAGATTCGAACGACGGAATGAAGGCATGAGATAGCAATTCCCAAAACGCAAGCAGCATACTCCCAAATTAAGAAAGTTTCAGAAGGGCACAAACAATCTTTGCATATTAATATTGGCTAAAACCTCAATAAATGGATGTCAATTCAATTTCGTACACAGTCCCATCGCACATGACCCCTAATTGGAGGTGAACACAGCTAGGACACCTGCCATAGTCTGTAAACGCACACGTAGACATGAGGTGCCACACAAGGCCAAGTGCAAAGGGATGGCCTGATGTCATGGCCTGAGAATGAGGGATGGTAACTTTTATTGAAGGAAGAACGTTCCATGGGCCTCTCTTCCCCCTACTCTGGCTCATATCCTAACGACCTGTCAAGTGTCCAAGGCTGGTTAGCAATGTGCCAACCTATCAAAATCCTTGCCGCCCATCAAGGTAGTTTGCCTACCAACCCCTTGCCGTGAAGATGATGCAGTTTAACCTTTATCAATATTGCGGTGGTTCCAGGTGGAGCCATCAGATATTTATAACCCTATAAAATGTTTAAACCATATGGAATATATATGTAGCCAACCACACTAATCTATCCCCGTTCCCTTTTGTGTAAACTGAAATTATGTTGCGACGAGTTTGTAGTAGTTCAGCAATTGTTTTTGATTAATATGTTGAGAGCAGCGAGACTTGAATGCTTGTATGCTGTCCCGGCATTGTTTCGATTTGAATAAAGTTGAGTCTGCCATGCACTTTGTCTATTCCGTCATTGAGTCTGGTTCGGATTGACTCCTCTCGGCCCATCTGGGATTTTGGGGCCACTTTAACCCAAGGATTACAGATAAATATGTAATCTGAGGCATATAACTGCTTTTAAAGGGCGGTAAGGCCATGTATCCCAAAGGATTGACATGCTACTTGTTCTGCTGCATTGGATTTTGATAACAACTGTCTAAAAAGGAATACTTGCTTGGCATACCAGGCTATAAATGGAGCTATGTAACCACCTGCATCAACATTTGTAATGTAATTTTAGGATGACATTCACGTCAAAACCGCCTAACGGAATGTTATAAAGTTTCCAAATTTGAGTTTGGCCAACGTTTTAACCCGGCATGTGTGAGGAGTCCAAGCATGCATGTGTGTATGGGTGCATAGGGGTAGGCTTCATCCATAGTGCTAAATAACCTATTGCCAGTAGTAGGGATAGTTCTCCTGCCTTATTCTGCCTGGAGAGTTCGCAGAGAGGTAGGTTGCTAGAGTATGAAGCTATGAGATCTGGTATGGCCGAAAGAGCAGAATATGAGCCGAGCTGGCAAGACCCGTTCCTGGCATCCTGCCCTCCCAACCCGCAAACGCACAAAACCGATAGTGCCCTCCCTCCCGAGCCCGCACAACACATGGCCAAAACCTGACTCCTTGCCTCCCCACCCCCTCAATAGATAATAGTAACCTGGACCCACCCATCCCAACACCTGTATCTGGCATCCCTGTTTTGGTAGATGGTGCACAGTGAGATCCAATTGTTTGCCCATGCTTGTGCATTTGAAGTGGTGTTTGGGATTTGACATGCACCCATTGTTTTTTTTTTTTTTTTTTTAATTATTTTTTATCTTTTTTTTTTGCTTGTGTGCCCTTTGTCAAACTCCAATCCTGATGTATAAATGGGAAATCTAGGACTAAAAGTCCCATATGTAAAAACCAGAAGGTCTATTAGATATGTATGCAAATGTTAGATTTTAAGATAAAATCTGCATTTTTATTTTTTATTTTTTTATTTTTTATTAAAATCTGCATGTCATTTTAACAAACTGCCCCCTCAACTGGAGAGGGTATTCATTCAATAACGAATGGTGCAAAAGCATTTTTGGTTTTATTTCAATACACTCCCTCCACCCCTCCCTTACCCACTCCTCGGTAGCGAATGGTTAACAAGTTTCACGACTGGGCTGCCACTATGTAGATTGTCTGACCGAAACTTCCCAAACCACTCCATGCAAGCAGGGAAGCATCACGGGGGCCACCGCCTAACCTGGGGATAAACAATATTTTTGCAAAAAGGGGCTTCATTCTGCGTCTCTGGATGGGTGTACATCATACAAGATTCCAGTTAAGCTTTCCATTTTATAAATTTCCTTTGCTTTGTGGGCCCACGTTTCTTCAGTTGGTAACCTGGGGTTTTTCCACCTTATGGCGAGACGTGCCCTGGCAACCAAAAGCAAAAAGCGCACCATATGTGGCAGCCTCATCCAGCAATAATGGGTCCATCGTCCTTTCGATCCCATCGATACCACTGACCCAACTGAGCACCTCCTTCTAAAACCTGCACACTTCCGGACAAGCCCACCACATGTGTCAATAGGTAGCCTTCTGGCCACAATCTCTCCCATGATGGATCCACACCCAGGAACATCTTGGACAGGCGATGGGGATTGTACTACCACCTGTATAGGAGTTTTAACCAATGCAGCTTGTATTGACATGCCGCAGATGTCTTGTGTGCATTCTTGCATAAGGTCCTCCACTGTAATTCCTCCAATTCCCTCCCCAGGTCTTTTTCCCACTTTCTTGGGTACTGCTCCATATCCCCTTCATCGGCTTTGAGCAGTGCCTGGTAAATATTGGAAGTTAGTCCTTTGGTTGTCCACTTCTCATTAATTATCAATTCCAAGTCTGTTGCGTCTCTCTGTATCCCGTCCTTCCCTTTTTCTGCCCTCAACACCCCTTTCAATTGCTGGAAGTGGAATACTGAGAGCCTTCCCAGCCCCAGTGCCTCGTTTCTCCATAGTAATTAATGTCTCTCCTTTAACCAGTTGCCCCACTTTTTTAAGCCCTGCCACGAACCATGCCTGCAATCGCAATGGCTCCCGAATCTCTTCTGTGAAATGGAGGCGCCCAAACGTGGCTCAGGAGTGACGGTAAAGTTATGACCCCCTTCATCTCTCTTTACATTCCATGATGTCCAGAGTGGGCCCAATATATTGTGCTTCCGAACCTTATGTGGTACCTTGCTCAACGGTGCCCACAGCCATTCTCCCACAGTCACAGGGTGGAGCATATGATTTTCCATATCAACTCAATGTTTGTCCTTATCCACCCCTATATGGGGAATCAAAACACGGAATTGGGCCATCCTGTAGTAGGTATATATATCTGGTAAGGCCACACCTCCCCTGCCTTTGGACTGCATTAGTGTCTTCCGGGCCACCTTTTGCTTCTGCCCTTCACATATGAATCTCATCTTACTGCTGAGCTTTTTGAAATGTCCCTCCGGCATTTTTATAGGGAGCATATGGTACAGGTATAGTACCATGGGTACTAGATTCATTTTAACTGTGTTCATGCGGCCCAACCAGGAGAGCGTCAGGGAGGATCTAGTTTCGAAGTCTGAAAAGAGCCTACCAAGTAGTGCCGGGAAGTTTACCTCATAGAGGTCCGGTATTGCTCGCCTTATCCAAATTCCCAGATCCTTCAGCGCTGTGTTCTATATGCATACCATACCAGTCCCACTAACGGCTGCCTTGCCGAGCGTCTGAAAGGGAAAATGACCGATTTCCCACTATTGATCTTAAAGCCTGATAGCCTTCCGTATCTCCCGATACTTGAATCGCTTTTGGTGTGACGGTCTTTAATGTACAGCAGGACATTGTTTGCATACATTTCAAGCTTATAAAACTATAAAGCCCTCTTGATCTGGGTGAACCAGGTATGGCATCATCATTTCTGTTCTTGTGGCTATCATTCTAGTGTAAATCTTTTTGTCTGAATTCTAGAGCGATATCGGATGGTAGGACTGACGGTGCTCTGGATCCCTGCCCTCCTTTGGTATCACTGTAATCGGAGCTCTAACAAAGGAGGGGGGTGGGGAAAGCGCACCCGTCTCCAGCACGTGATTGAACAACTTAACCAGGTCAGGGAGAAGAACACCTCTTTATAAAAGCCGATGGTATAACCATCTTCCCCTGGGGCTTTGCCATTTGTTAATAAATGGCGCCTTGTACTTTTTCCGGCGTAAAGTGGCCACCAAGCTTTTCCACATCACCCTCCCTTAAGTTTTGCCATGTCTGTGCTTCCCAGGTACCTCTCTAGTTCTTCCCTCCCCTGGGCGTCACTTGTGTAGAACCCCTCATAGTGTTGTGCAAAGCACTCTGATATTTCCCTGGGCGTGCTCTCTAACCAACCTCTCGCGTCTCGGATCACCCGTTACCCGTCTCGCCGCCTTATGTGCGCACAAACGCACTGCTAACATGGCTTAGTCTCCTTTCTCGTATTTTTGTATTAGGAATTTTCCTAGCTACTTCCCCCAGACCCATTGCTCTCAACTCCCTATGTTTCTCTTGCAGACTCAGCAGGTCTTTTTTCTTCATATACTCCCTCCCCATGCATGGCCTCTTCCTTCTTGGTGATGTCCTTACGCAGCGCATCCTCCCTTGTGTCTCTTATGCTCCCTCCTTGCTCCCTCAAGACCTCCAAGTAGCTTTCCCTGCCTTCTATACCGTTTCTACCGCTTCTTCCTCAGTATCATTGATGTGGAAATACTCAGCAATTTCTTCACTCAGGCTGTCGGCAAGCAATGGGTCATGCCATAGTGAGTCATTGCACTTCCATTTTGAATTGGTCTTAATTCTGCTAAATGTTAAATGTTAAAGGTATTTGTACTGTGCACCGTCACCAACGGAGTTGATCCCCAGGCGCTCTGGCGGATCTGCAGATGAGAAGGCAGGATGGGTTAGTAGGGTGAGGAGGGAGTAGGATAGTGAGAGGAAGCGACCAACAGAACACCACTCATCTCCGTATACACCGTGCGCTGAGCTTTGGTGCGAGTATCGGAGCGATGTCAGTCCTTGTGTGCTGTTGGGCGGTTTATGTGTTGTGTTGACGTACTTGCGGTGCCAGAGGTGGTTCGGTACGTTTTTGAGTGGTTTCAGTATGCAGAAAGTTTGAGCTTTTTGGTTAGTGGGTTATGTTTTGTAGCTAATCTTCACAGTATGACTAAATGCCTAGATTTCGGGATTCCAGGATGGTGCGAAAGCAGCTAGATTTGAGAGTTCTGGTTAGTGGGAGAGAGGCCAACGTCTGACAGAGCAATTGAGTATCGTACCATGTACGGCTGGATTTGAGAAAAAATTGAATAATTCAGTTCAATCCGAAAGCATAGCTCGATATGAGTGTCCTGTATTGTTCGGAGACAGGCCTACGCCTAAAAGACATTTTGGGTTTAGCGCGGTGCACTCCCTCTTGTATTCTAGTGAGCTATCTATAGTGAAGTTGGGGTGTCTATTCTCCTCCTTGAGAGTTGAGGCAGGAGTTATGGTTTCCTCTTCCTTCCTATATATGTGAATATGTCAGCTGGAACTTCAGGTTTGGTGCAGGCCGCTTTGTTGTGGATGAGTCGTCTAAGTGCTTCTGTCTTGGTCTGTCTATGTGATCACGCTTTAGTGTCCTAGTTTTGGGTCTCCCTCATTCTGTCTTTATGGTATGTCGTGGAATGTGTTAATCCATCTCCATCTAAACCGTATCGTGGTCTGACCAACCTACCGTGCAAATATCACACTGGTGAATTCTGGCCCTCTGCTCCCTGTTAACCAGTATGTTGTCAATTCGCGTATATGTTGCATGTGGCGCAGAGTAAAAGATATAGCCTTTCCTACACAGGTGCATCATTCTCCAGACATCTAACAGGCCCGACCCTACATTTTGTTATCAAAATCATCCGATCTTGTATGACTCAGCAATTCATCATGTTTCCCAACACACACTAGCCACCCCGGAGTCTGCCCAGGATTTAATGTCTCCACCCAAAATTGTCAGCTTTCCGTGTTGACATCACCTCATTCAGGGCGCATGAGTTGAATCCCCTTGGGCCCTGGTTTGGGGTATACATTGACGACAATACCACATTAACCCCCCCCCCCCCAACATTCCCTGTAGTATCAATAGCCTCCCTTCCATCCGTTCAAATTTCGAGACGTGATAGCAGCAGGTATTTACCAATGACAATGCCCACACCTCCCTTCTTGATGGCGCCCGAGGCCCAGTGTACCTGTCCTATACCTCCTCCCTTAAGGGAGTGTTCTTCTCCGGTCTTTAGCCTGGTTTCTTGTAGGAACAATATATCCTGGGCCACTTTACGGAATTTGCGCATCACCAGGGACCTCTTAGTGGGCGATTTGAGGCCTTTGACATTTAGTGCCCAGGGCCAGCCTGCGTTCCGCCCCGCCCGCTACCGTAGTCTATTGTCCCTGCCATCCACTACCCCACCATAATTTCCCTCCAATAACTTCCATTTGCTGCCCACCTGCCCCACCTGCCCTGAAATTTCTCTTTAGTCAACTCCTAATCCCCCAGTACCCAAAGAGCCTGTAGACCCCAGTGGTCCCATTCCGTCCTCCTTCCACGGGGCCCCACCAGGTGAGCTAACAGATGGGCTCCAAGAACATTTATCAACCTAATAATCGAACTCTCTTCCCACACCAACCTCATCCTGAACATCTTCAGCAAATTATCAATGTCTATGTTCAAGTCCTCCATCTCAAGTCGATGGGGAGGGAGAGTTCAGCCTTCTGGATCTGCTGCTGCCTGGCCTTTTAAATTCCCCCCCCACCCTCTTCCTCAGACCTTTCGGTGCTTCTGTGCCCTCTTCCAATAGGTGTGTTTCCTGGTCCTGCAGGTGGGCCAACGTCCCCTCTGTCGCCTCTCTTGTGGTGATGCAGAATTCTGCATTTTTTTTCGAACATGAGTGAGAAGAGGAAGCCCCAGCAGTACCTTGTGTTGTGATCTCGCAACCATTGGGTCAGAGTTTGGCAGTCTAAACGCCTGGTCAATGTAAAGGTGGACAGATCTTGCCCTCATGAGTCAGGTCTGCCCATTGCCTAGCCTTCTCCAAGATCTGAACTCTATCTCTCTAACTGTGACATTTAGCTAGTATAGAGCGTGGACCACCTGGGGGCCTTCTGGCTCTGGGCACTCTGTGCAAACAGATCTCTGTCTCCCCTTCAGTCGCTCCTCCGAACAACGTTTGCAGGATGGATTTAACTTTTGCCTCCAGCCCCAGGGCCCCGTCTCCTTCCTACACACCCAAAATGTGGATGTTGCACCAGCGCTCACGATTCGTCATCTACCTTTAGGGAGGTCTCATACTCTCTCTTCTCGTGCCTTCAGGCGTGCCTTCAGAAGCATTTCCAGAAGGTCCGCAGACAGTTGCGAGTGCTCCAGCCCCACACTCTTTCCTCCAGCTTGTCCACTGCGCCTCCAAAGGCCTGGAGTGAGGTCTGGATGTCCGCTCTGATGGACCTCATCTCTCCGACCAGCGGAGTGAAATCTGCCTTTTTAACGGTGTCCTTTGTTTCAGACGCCATCGCTGCATCTCTGCTTTTGTGGGTCCTACTGTTCCCAGCTCAGTCCTCTTGTAGGCTTCCAACTTTTATTGGGTGCAGCGGCTTGCTGAGTGTGCCAGGTGTAGTGTAGTGTAGTGTATGGTTTGAGTTGCAAGCGACAGCTCATCGTTGTCACTTATAAGGGTTGTACTTACCAAAGTCCTCACCTGGTCTACGAGCGTACATAATGTGAAGAAAATGTGGGAATCTAAACAACAAAAGCACTTTTTTTGTGTTTCAAATGCAAATAACCTACGCAGTTGGAAAAGAAGGCGGTTATTTTGTGTCCTTTTTATTGCCTTGGGAGAAGGCGTAGAGTAACTACACTGAGGGTGGCTTTGCTGTACAAATCCGCCTATCTAGTTCTTATCACCTAATAATTGCACTTCTTTCTCCTGAGACTTTGCTGCCTCCCTCTGTATGATGCCTCGCAAGCACGACTACTCTGGCGGTACTACGGAGTGGGAGGGGTGAGGGGGGGGGGTTGGAGGTTGGTGGGGTAAACTGACTGTCAAGCAGATGTCGCCATGCCGCCCCTGTCTGTGCAAGCAGCCAGGACTCGGGCTGTGTTTTGGCCAGGCAGTGGCTGGAAACGAGCTGTGTGACTAGTAATGCTAAACCACTTGCTGACTTGCAGGCTTAAGATAATGCATTCCGGCTGCCTAGATATTCTTTCTTTCCCCTGCAAGCCACTCATTCATTTTCTTTTTCTGTTTGTTTTTTTTGTTCAGGCTCTTGCCCGCAGTCGGGGGAGGTGGGACTTCTATGCTGCACCACATCGGATTGTTAGTTAAAATACACTTGGAACGTCAAAATCTCCATTTACTTATCATTTTCTAGACCACTACTAACAGTACGATCCTAGTTTTTTCAAAAACATTTTTTGATCCCCAACCTATAAAATGTACACACATCACATTCGACATTTACAATCCCTTCAAGTGTACATTGTGGATCTACGGCGTATTAAAAGAGTTTCATTTTCTGTGAAGAGACCCTAAAACAGATTCCTCAAATCTCAATAAATGTAATATTACAAGCCATTTATTGTGCAGTCATTATGGATGAAGTCCATTGCACTCCTTGAATTCAAAAAGCTTTGATTTACAAACGGGGGACGAATCGGGAACCTCCCATGCACGGCCATCCTTTTGCAGGTAAACCCTACGTGTGCATCCTACTTCTGAGGCAAGATATAAATAGGACTTCACCCAGTTTCGGCACCCTAAACACACTGTGAATCTTAATAGAAGGTATTTCTTTACAGTATCATACAGGGGTGCAGGGGGTTGAAGCTATGTTACTCCCCAACGCCTCCTTTGTCTCTCCCCTCTCACCCCCTTAGTCCCTAATACTCACTCACTCCCCAATTCAAACCCCATACCTGAATTCTGCCTTTTCTCCACTCCACAACACTGTTTTACAACCGTACTATCAAGTTTGAAGAAAACACTGAAGAAAATGCATGTAAATGACCACTATTAGTTTGTCATTATCCTTCACAACATGCAGCTTCATGCACCCTCCCCTTTCCAATCCCCTACTATTCACACCACTTAATGTCCACGCCCAGTATTATAGACCACCCCCTCCCCCCGTATTACTTGTACTGACCACTGTGCCTGCAGCAATTCATGCTTTCTTGTAGAAGACAACTGCAGGTCACTGCAGAGCTGGGCTTTGTGGTGGCTCGAGAATGGGCATTATGTCACAAGCAGTCTATTCGAAGAACCACAGCGTGCGAGATAGCTCAGTAAGATGCAACACCGGAGTGTTACCAGTAGGGCCTGGGTTTGTATCCCCAGTAGTGAAGCAGTAAAAAAAAGGTGCATTTCCCTGCTGTCCATGAACGGTGCTCCGGGTGACATAAAGTATGGGAACGATGGCGGATTTCCGCAGAAAGTAGTGGAAAGTTGTACCCTTGTAGTTCCTGCCCACTTAGACCTCTGGAGGGGATTTTACCTAACTTTAGTACCTTCTGGAACTGATGTAGAAAAGATGAGCAGAGTGGCTTCTTACGTCTGTGCAGTTTCTCTGTCTCGTATCTCTCTTGCTCACAGCGAGTAACAGGTACCACATCTTATAAATCTGCACTCTTCTAGTGGTGTGAGGTGTTAAGGGATGGTATGGGAGCCGCCTTCAGGATTACTGCACGTACTGGCGGCAGTGAGCAGCCGCAGAGGTGTCCCTCATTGCTATGGAAGGACTCTGCGCGTCCCGGTCTGCTGCCTTCTATTATAACCTGACCAGTGGATAAAGAACATACTTGGCTAGTCTTCATTAACAGATGTCCCCCGCTATCTATCTTCCAGCAGACCCAGAAGCAAAATTTTCTTTTAGGTTAGAAAGAAAACGCTTTATTTTTTAGCCATTGCTGTCCTTATAAAACCACTTCATGGCCCAGTTCTTCTAAAGTATACTACAAAAGAGTATCCACAAACTGAAATTGTTTCGACAAACACATTTATATTAAGTGCATCAACAAAGTGGCTGGTCCATGCGCATGTTCAGGCCTTATAGGATATTTTTCCCAGAGGCTTAAAGGACACCTTGTACCAGCTCTCCAACTACACTACGCTCAACTTGCTCAAAATCAATTCCAGTAAAATGAAAATTATGATGTTTTTTGTTTTTATTAGCAACATTTGGTTCATTACAAACCTTTTTTTGCTGTTGACGGATCAGAGGAAACAATCCATCAACATATTAAAACATAATCGCGTCATTACACAGACTACGTTTTCCAATACTAAGGCATTGCCCATGCCCCAGATTCATCTCTCGCTCGCTTGATGGTATTTGATTAATGCCATCTAAAAACCGTACCGTGGCCAACACTAAGGAGGTATTTCCTCAACGCAATAGGAGCAACCACTGTTCGTCTGGGTATGAACTGCTTGTCTAAGCCGAAGGATTTAAAGTGCTTAGTCTTAAGGTAGTCCAAGCTGTGCAAAAGAGCCGTGTGTTTTTTATAGTTGCAGCCGCTCCTTACTATTTACAATGGTCATATTCAACTTTTGGTGGTCTCGGCTTTAATCTAACAGATAGGACTTCTTTTGTGGGTATTAGGTTTAATCGTATCCTCATAAACCGAGCTCTAAAATAGCTGCTAGGAAATGTTATCAAATATTTTGGGAGGGACCCGAAATGCCGGGATTCATTTCTCAAATGGTAAAAAATGTTCCTTCCTCCTGAAGTAATAATCCAGTCTGATCTCCATAAATTGACTTTAAGCCTATCTGGGTCACTTCTGAGTTAATCTTCTGAGGAGCAAACGCTATCAAGTAGGGCCCTACTTTAGAACTTTTTTTTTTTTAATCCCATTGTGAAAATTCTACCCTGGCCCCCGTCCATTTCTTTTTTTCAAAATGCCAAAGATTTGGCGATGCCTCATTAAGATACATTTCCTATACAAGTCCAGTGAGGACCACTCAACCCACGCCCTCAGGGATATCAGTCCCAGTTCTCTCTGAATGATTTGAAAAGGGGTCGCCCGATGAAGGTTCAAAACCTTCTTCCAGAACAGGCCTTCCAACAATGCCCACAATGAGTCTGAATATGAAATGCACCCTCTGTGCCAGTTAGTGTAGCTGTGACCTTAAGTTTGTAAAATTCAACAATTGAATCATCGAGAAGCAGCAGTATTTCTTATGTAGGAGCCTAGCTTGGTTTGCCAACATCTTTGCTTTTGCCCTTAGTTCCTTTTCTGTGTTGGCTTCGGTGGTGCTCGTATTAATCAAAACACCTAAGAATTTGAACTCTGCCACTTGCTCAACGCGGGTTTGGCCCAACCACCACATTGGTCCAGCTCTAGTCCTATGCTGTGGCTTTTCCAAGAACAGAATTCTGGTCCTTGCCCCATTTATTTGCAGGTTGTTTGCCTCCACATAATCCTCTAGTTGCTTTAAAGATCTTTTCAGACTGATTGCTGTCTGATCTATCAAGACGAGATCATCTGCATATAGCAGGCAACTATTTTTACTGTTGCCTATTCCTGGTGGAAACGTTTTTGGCCTTTGCTAGGCTATCGCCAATGTCTTAAACAAAGAGGTTAAACAGTGCGGCTGCTAGGAGGCAACCCTGTTTCAGCCCTCTAGCTGTCAGAATTTCCTCAGAGACGACCTTCTCTATTTTACCTAATCCGTGTTGAAGTCCCGGAATGGAGTGCATGCAGCTGCTTCTGCAGGTCAACAAAACTGTTCCCAGTTGACGAATTTGCCCCATAACCTGGATCTGCTTACACTATAGAAATCCAAGTGGCTGGCCTATACAAATGATCTGGCCTTCGTAGATCTTTTTTTCCCCCCAGCGGCTTAAAGAACACCTTGAACCGGCTCTCCACCTACTCTATGCTCAACTCAATCAATTCTAGTAAAATGAAAATGTTGATTTTTCTCTCCTAAACTCAGAAAGGTGAGACTGTCGCAATGGACGTTAAACTCGAAAGTAATTGAATTTGTTCCCACTTATAAATACCTGGGGATTTGTCTTGATACTAAACTCAATGGCAATGTCCACTTGGAACAACTGATTGCCCAGGCACCTTAATACATGGTTCACCCCAGCCCTTCAAATACTCTGTACAAACGTGCTGCAGAATCTGCATTGAGAAAGGATACCACAGACGCCAATAAAAAACACTTCACTACGATAGCAAAAGATAAACGTCCTATACTCTATGCAAAAAGCTCCACCTTTAATGCTTGGACTAATAATGCCAAATCACCAGAGAGCTCTTCAACATATTAAGGGAATTGGATTCTCCGGCGCCTTTGCAAATGGCCCTTCAGGCTCCCCCCCGCCCCCCCCCTCCCCCTGGGCCTAAACTCCTCCTGACTCAAAACATCAAAGAATCCTTCAACTTCAACCCGATCCCAAACTTGGAGGTAACCAAAATAATAAAAGGCCATAAACCAAGATGCCGTATGCCTGGCAACAGTCATAAAGGAGTGTGCAGAAGCACTTAATCCATTCATTACCTCTCTTAAGATCCTCGTTTTTCAACAATTCCATACTGGCCAGCGTACAAGACGCTTGGGTCCTTCCACTACTAAAGAAACCAACACTAGACCCTAACATCCCCACCAACATTCCCCCAACCGTCCCCTTCCTACTCAAAATTGTAGAACGAGCCACCTACTTACAAATTCATTCGCACTTGGAGCTCAATAACCTTCCAGGGCAAGGCCAATCGGGTTTCCATCCAGGTCACGGTACAGAATCAGCTTTCCTAGATATAAAGAATCAAATGGATGCCCTCAAAGATGACGGCAGAATGGCTCTCCTTCTCCTGCTGGACTTCTCCATGGCTTTCATCTGGCTGATCACCAAATCCTCTGCGAACACCTTACTTCAGCTGCAAACTTCTCCACCACAGCGACCACCTGGATTACCTCTTTCCTTACCAACAGAACGAGTTTTCTCCCCCACAGCCTCCGCTCACCCTTCCCCAGTCACTTGCGTGGTCCCACAGGGCTCCTGTGACTCACCTACTTTGTGCAATGTGTTTACAAAGTTGCTATTTGATCTTCTGGACACTCAGGGCATTTTCTACACTAACTACGCAGACGATCCCAAGATTCTCCTACCCATTACAGGTAACTATTCCACTGACACAAACACGCTAGAAGCGGTCTATCACGCTATCCAGACTTGGATGGTGCATCACTCACTCTGCCTATAAAACAGAGTGCCTCTTGACTGGACCACATGCTCGTCTAAAACTGGACGAAGCCTTCAAATCATTCATACTCTTACGTCCCGTTCCCCTTTACCTCCATACTGCATGGGCATCCCTTCCAAGGGATGGGAGATGGAACCTTTTTCACCAGAAAAAAACCTTCTTCCCCTTTAAATTTAGAGGAACACGGGGGGGGGGGGGGAGGGATGAGGTACTGCCATGGGAGTGTTGCGCTGCCCTGACTCTGCCCTCCAGTGCCACACCTCATTCTCCTTTTCTGTGTCGACGGGAACGGGACAAATTCACCAGCGCTCCTGGGTTTGGCTTCGGCCATGTAATTCCACGCGCAGATACTTCTTCTGTCTCTTATCATACAGGTACTCGGTCCTCCGGGGTCGCGCTCCTCCTCCACAGGGTTCAGCGGGTGTCCATCCTGCGACGGGCTCTTCCCAACTTCGGACTCCCATGACTTCTGCCTATGTTGCCTTGACCCAAACCACGGTTGGCAAGCTTGTACAGCGTGCAACGCCCTGTCATCGAGGTCTCTGAAGAACAGACTAGCCGGGTGGAGGGAGCTCTTCCAGAAGTCTCCTCCAGAGTACCTCGTGAAACATCGATCCAGGCCCAAGGTAGTGCCTCTATTTTCCATCGCACACCGCAAGGGAGACTCCTTTCAAGGACTCGCCCGTGCGGGAGGGACCATTCAGGTCCTCGTACCAGCACATGCACTGAGGCTGCTTCAGGGATCCTCCCGGTGACAGTGTTGAGGGACCGGAAGGTTCTTGTACCGTGTCTTCACCCGAGGGGCTCCACCCTTGTACCGGCAATACGTCCGAGGGGGCGCCTAAATGCAGCTCTTCCAGCCCCCGGGCCGAGGGTGTCTCACCTACCAGGCCTAGGCCTGAGGAGCAGTGTCAGACATCAGCACTCTGAAGCCATTCCAGGAGTTCGGCGAGGAACGAGTGTCGAGGTGGGACTGGCCTCAACCAGGTACCTGGCCTAAAGCCTATCCTTCATTTGCAGAGGGCAGGTTCCCGCTGCGTCCGTATGGGCAAGGTATGCAGCGGCGCCAGCAGCCTCCCACTACCCCATCTATATCCCCTACCACTCCTCTGGCCTGTGAAGACCGGTTCTTTGAGAGGTTCCTCGGGCTCATGAAGTCCCCTCGGATGGGAGTTATCCTCACGGATGCCATCAGGGACGTGCTCCTTCCAATGCTTCCAGCACCTCAGGCTCCTCCGTCGGTGCCCCTGGCCAGCCTCTGCCTCCGGCCCTCCAGCCGATTTCCTCAGGCGGTTCCGTACCAGCCTCCGGTACACCATACCCCAGCCGCCGGCTCCCGCTTCTCCCCCACCATTGCAGGACTCTCCTGATCCTCAGGACACGGATGAGGAGGAGGACCCGGACATGCCCTCATCAGCCAGGGCCTTCCACGAACATCTGGCAGGGCTGGCGGAGTACCTGGGCCTGCCTCAATCCCAGATCGAGCAACCAGCAGATGGGGTCCTTGCTGAAGTCCTCACACAGAGCCCCTCTGCCAGAACGAGAATTCCACTGCAGAGTGATGTAGTCTCCCTGGCCAAAAAGGGTTGGCTCAAGCCTCAATCTGCCCAGCCGGTCAGTCGACGCCTGGACGCCAAGTACAGGCAGATGAAGGGGATACACTCTTGCTATCGGCCCATCTTCAGCCACACTCCTCAGTGGTTGCTGCAGCATCACTATACTCCAAGCCTCAGTCGTCCTCCACTTCCTCCTCTACACGCTGCTAGGCCAGGAGAAGATGATCTTGGAGCCTTAAGGGAGGAAGCTGTATTCCAACGCGTCCTTGCATCTTTGGCGCGCCAACGTCAATGCATTGCTGGCTGCCACCAACCAGAGGTTATGGCGGGAAATTACAGACTTCCTCCCAGAACTCCCTACGCAGAGCCAATCGCGTTTAAAGGCGAGACTGGCTGAGGCCAAGCTGGTGGCGCAGGACCTCATGGAGTCCACTGTGGCTCATATTCGTGTATCGCCACGGACATGAGAAGGAAAGCCTGGCTCAGTGCAATGAAATTCAACCCGGATATCCAGGAACGCATCTTAGATCTTCCGTTCGAACGGGGTAACCTCTTCCACTCCACAAACGGACAAGGAGCTGGACAAAAAGAAAAACAGCTCACAAATGGCCAAGTCTTTATCCATCTTCACAAAGACACCCCCAAATCGTACACCCAGTCACAGCAGCACTCCGACAAGGGGCGTACGTACGGAGGGTTCCGCGGCTTCCAGGAACGAAGGTCCAGGCAGCCAGACCGCTCGCTGACTCCAAATCGGCGCAAGCAACAAAAAGGGGAGGGGAGGATAAGGGCTTTTTCCAGTCCCCTCTCCCCCTCCTCCGCAACAGCCTCTGAAGGAAAGAAGGCCTGACACGCCCCTTCGGGTCCACATGTCTCCAGTGGGGGGGGGCAGGCTTGCTCTCTCTGCACATTTTTAGCACCAGAACTTCGCGGACCCCTGGATCCTCTCTGTAGTATCCACGGGGTACCGCTTACCCATTCCAGCCTCTTCTCCCTCCTCCCCTCCACTTTCTCAAGTTGGGACAGCAACTCTTCTGGCAGAGATCTGCTCGCTCGTAGATAGCCGGGCCATGGAGAAGTCCCAGCCTCCCAGAGAGGCTTGGGCTTTTACTCCAGGATTTTCGACATTGAGAAAAAGAACCAGGCGGGCCTGAGACTTGTGCTGGACCTTTCCACCCTCATCCTCTCCTTACCTCTACAAAAATTCAAGATGGTTACGCCAGCTTTTATAGCAGAGACATTGTGCAAGGGAGACTGGATGTTCTCCCTGGATCTGAAGGACGCGTCCCTACACGTCCCGATTTGGCAGCCCCATCGTTCTTTCCTACAGTAAAGGATCATGGGCTACCGTTTCCAATACAAGGTCCTTCCTTTCGGCCTCAACTCTACCCCCAGGGTCTTTACCAGACTCATGAATACTGTGGCTGTCCTCCTCAGAGCGCAGGGCCTCCGCATCTACCCATACCTCGATGACTGTTTCGTCAGGGCTGCATCTCCAGAAGCGGTTCACCACTCTTCCCAGGTCCTTATGAGCACACTGCACGATTTGGGCTTTTCGCTCAATCTCAGGAAGTCGCAGCTTCAGCCCACGCAGACTCTGACATTCTTGGGCCTCATATGGGACTCCTGCTCCGAGCAGGTGTTTTCGTCTGAGGACAAGATCACGGCCATCAGGAGGGCCACAACTCACTTCCTCAGCATAGAGGTGACCTCAGCCTGGTGGTGCCTGGGTCTCTTGGCGGCGGTCCAGTTAGCCGTCCCACACACGAGACTGAGGATGTGGAGGATTCAGCTGCACTTCTCGGCTTCATGGAATCAGGAGCGGGGCTCTCAATCTGAGATGCTCAACGTTCCTCCATCTCTCCGCCCGGACCTCACATGGTGGTCCAGGGCCTGCAACCTGTGGACGGGCAGCCCTTCCGGCCTCCCACCCCGCAGGTCACCATCCCCACGGACTCCTCGCTAAAGGTCTGGGGAGCCACCGTGGACGATCGCTCGGTCCCTGGCACCTGGACTCGACAGGAGCAGGAATACCACCAATTGGTTGGAGCTGAACGCCATCTGTCTAGCGCTCAGAGCATTCCTTCCACTACAGCGGCAAGGTTGTCGTCCTCCAGATGGATAACTTGACCAGTATGTACTATGTCAACAAGCAGGGAGGCACCAGATCCCTCCTCCCCCTCCCCCACTGTGCAGACTGGCAATCAGCATGTGGGATTGGGCCCTGCAAAACATCTACCTCACGGCAGTCCACCTTCCGGGTGAAACCAACCTGGAGGCAGACAGGCTCTGCAGGTTGGGAGCAGACAATTAAGAGTGGCAGCTAAACCACCTCGTTTTTCAGGAGATCTTCAACAGATGGGGTCTCCCGCAGGTGACTCTTTTTGCCACCTGGCACAGCAAGAAGTGCCATCAGTTTGCCTCCTGGCAGCGACAGGGCCCAGGCTCCCTGGGCGCTGCATTTCGTATTCAGTGGAACGGCATGACGGTGTACACCACCTTGCCCACTCTGCTGATTCGCAGAATGATTTGCAAGATCAAGGAGTCTCGCCAGCTCAATATCATCCTAATCGCTCTCTGGTGCCCGGCCAGGTCATGGGTGTCGTAGCTGCTCAGCCTTTTGGAGATGCCTCTGATTCACCTTCCAACGGCCCCAGCACATCTACTGGCACAGCAGGGGGGCAGGGTCATCCACCCTGCGCCACAGAAACTAGACGGCACAGCGTGGTAACGCTTAGGCACCTCAGCCTCTCAAAGGCTAATCTGGAAATCATACAGGGCGCAAGTAGCAAGGCTACCAGGGCCCAGTACAAATGTAAATGGACCAGGTTCTGCCACTGGGCAGGCTCCAATGAAATCCACCCTCTGTCATGTACTCTAGATGACGTGCTCTCCTTCTCGCCCACTCGGGCGTGCAGGTGGACACCTGCCGCACTTACCTTGCAGCCATCGGGGCTTACAGGAATTCGGAGGAGGGGGTCTTCTCCTCCAATCCGATTGTCAAGAAACATTTGACGGGGCTCGTAAGGCTCCACCCTGTGTGGAACCTGAATATAGTCTTTGGCGCCCTGCCTGGCGCATAAACCGTTTGAACCAATGGCCTCCGCGGACATCAGGCTGGTCTCCATTTAGACGACCTTACTGGTTGGCCTCATCTCAGCTCGCAGAGTCAGCAAAATCCAGGTGCTGGTCGCCCCAGAACCATATACTACCTTTCACGAGGACAAAGTAGTCCTGCGGACACACCCAGCATTTCTGCCTAAGGTGCATCTGCTTCCCATTTGAACAAGGAAATGTCCTTCCTACATTTCGAAGCACAGAGTTCTGCACTGCCTGGATGTCAGGTGTGCTCTGAAATTCTACCTTGACAGGACCAAGGGCTTCCGCAAATCAGACGGCCTGTTTGTCACTTTTGGAGGTGCAGGACCAGGCTGTCATGCCTCCAAGGCCTCCATATCCCGCTGGATGGTGTTGGCCATCAAAGAAGCATACGTGTGCCAGCACAAGCCGCTTCCGGCTAACATGCACGCCCACACAGTCGGGGCCAAGGCAACGGCCATCGCATTCCAGCGCCATGTCCCTTGGCAAGTTATAATCCGGGCAGCCACTTGGGCCACTCCCTTGGCTTTCTGCAAGCAATACGGTTTGGATGCCTGCTCGCTCTAGATCGGGAGCGGCTTTCGTTAAGGCTGTTCTCAGGAGCCTATTTGCTTAAGGGGGGGTCTCCTCTCCACCCTGGGGCTACAGTTGTAATCGCCCATGCAGTATGGAGGAAAGGGGACAGGACGTAAGAGTAATTATAAGTTGCTCACCGTAGTGACTAATGTACCTTAGTCCCCTTTCAGCCATACGTCCCACCACCCTCCCCCCTAATAATACTTGTGTCATTAGGCAAAGTTAAATCTATTGTCGATGCGTCAATGGGGACTGAGGTGTGGTGCCGGAGGGTAGAGTCAGGGCCGCGCATGCTCTCAGGGCCGCACCAACGCACGTCTCTAAATTTAGAGGAAGGTTTTTTTCTGGTGAAAAAGGTTCCGTCTCTTGCCCCATGGAAGTATGGCAAAAATGCTCCAGTGATTCCCCAGTCTCCCAAGGAGAGAAAGAGGGAGAGGCACACATACACACCATTCCTACACACACACCATTCCAACACACACTACCACATGTATCCTCATTCACACCTTCTCTTACGTGTTCTCATTGCATTCTCTACACAGGCACACACCCACCAAGATCATTCAAAAACACACATCACTTTTCATTCACCCACCAGTCACGCACACCTTCATTTACATCCACTCATTGCATTCTCTCCACCCAGAACATTAAAAAACGCACATCACTTCTCATTCACCCACCAGTCAGATACGTACATCTGACACACACTTTGCACATGTAAAACACACGTTACAAAAAAAAGCCTGCTTACCTTTTTCTTGCAGCTTCGGTCCGTCCTTCCAGGCCCCTTCGGCTCCTCCGTGCTGCTCACAAACAGTAACCAGGAAGCTCTGTTCCTGTATGTGAGCTGCAAGGAAGCCGAGTGAGAAGGGGTTGGAGCTGAACGTGGCATGTGACATGTTGTACCACATGTCGCGGTCAGCTACAACCCCTACGGAGTGCCTCCCCGGCCCAGCCTTCTCCCTGATGGCCCACTGCACCAGGAGCACTAAAGTTGGGGTTGCAAGGGAGTCCCAGGGGTTGCAACTGTGGCCCCCCAGGGGTTGCATGACCCGTAGCGCTCCCCATGAAAGTTTGTACAGCTGCACAACTGCTTCTGGGTTGTGCAGTCGCGTTCGATTAATTTCTGAATCTGTATTTTTCAGGTTTGCAGGCCTGCTCCACAAAGCGCTTTCTTGGGCTTGGATCCCTGCTTTCTCACGAGGTCATTGGTCCTGTAGGAGTAGCATTGCCATCGCATGGCCTCGCCGGTACATATGCTAGAGCAGCAAATTAGCCACAGACGTAGCACCTCTTGAAGCTAGAAACCTGACATGTAAACAACTGCAACTAAAAGGCCAAATGGCAAAATGTAATAAGTAGGCAGCGCACTGATCGAGGAAGCTGGCTGCTCGTAAAAGACCCACCAAAAGGGCGAGGAAATCACCGCCATTAAATGTATTGCTGCGAGATCCAAAACGAAGGACCAAGTTTGTGCGACATAGCCATGACGTTGCTTCCTTGCTAGAAAATTCGGACCGGCAAGGCATTACGTTTTGTGTTTGTAGAGTTCAGGGGCACTGCCAAAGGTGAGCAGTGGCGGCTTGGGCTACATGGAAACGATACCGTGGGGATGACTTTTATCCACAACTGCTCCACTTTGCCAAAGGGTGTAGTTTAAAGGATTTTTTTGTACTTCATAATTTCTATTTTGTTTAGTCAACTCTTGCGTTAATAAACAGTGATTAATGTGGTTATATGTTGTTTATAGTCAACAACAGTAGATGGTTGGTATTTATACAAGTGCATGTCCATTACAGAAACTCGTGGGAAAAAGTGATGATTTTACAGTTGGGGATTTTAAAAGCTATTTTAATAAAAAAGCATTTGTTTTCTTCTTTTTAACAGGATTCTCAGCAATAACAAAATAACTGAATTGAAGAACGGTTCTTTTGTTGGACTCGGCCTTCTGGAAAGACTGTAAGTAACTTGTGGTATTCTTTACGTCAAATGATTTTACAACATGTAGCGAGCACACTGCAAAATCAAGTACGGCATGCCTGTTTGACCCTCTTGAATGTTATAAAGTGCTGTGTGCGCCAAATTATGCACAGTTTTGGGTGTAAAAATTCTAATATTTGTTTCCATTTCGCTGCAAGTAGTATGTGATATGATGATGGTGTACAGCTATAAATTTGTTTAACCTTACAGCAGTGTGGTGTATCATTCTGACAAGTGTGCTACCAGCATTCCCCACATAAAACTGTAAAGAGTATTACTTACACCTTTTGACTGTTGTATCAATTGTTTGCCAATCCGTAATCCATATTGCTGGAGCGATTCCCTTCTTGAGTCTTGGGGAGGTCCGATGTTGCACACTTGTTCCAATCCATGCCTTCTCTTCACTAATTGAACTTGTGTTTGTGGTTTGTTAGTTGGAGGATTGTAACTATTCCTGCGAAAATGGGACATTGATTGAAAACTTGATAATTAACATTTTCCCTTGGTTTGCTCTTCGTCATATGCTTGCAAACACTATTTATCTCATGCTGTTTTTTTTTATCGGTTGGGTCAAAATAGTAATGATCCAAAATTAGAGGGGTCGAAGAAGGGGGGGTGTATTCAACCCGGGCCTTATAGCCGCAGTGACTAAAGTGCTGCCATTTGCTAAGCAGTTCTGTCCAAAATAGTATGAAACCTGGTTCGCTAAACTAATGAAACGTGCAGTACTGGGATATGTGGGGTCACGCTTGGACGCCTATTTATTCCAGGACCATATTGGGAATTCTAGAAGAAGGGGATGATGCACTTAAACTGGAGTCTCCTTTGAGCAACAGCAAATTCTTGATTTAATTTTGCTACAACCCGTGCACAAAGTTATGAACTGGAAATCTTTGATACTTGGCATCAGTGGTGGCTGTGTAGGAAAAACAAAAATTTGCTGGAATGTGATTGCGGTTCTGAGATTGTTGAATTTATTTAGTAAATTGCATGGCTAGGTCTCAAAATACAGCTTTTCTATGAAATATACCTCCAAATATGGGAGAATGTTTGTCCATCACTGTACTATGAAACATTCTATTCCTTCCGGGATTGATTGGGATCCTCACACCTCCTCTTGGATTGATGGCATACATTACAGATTATGAGAAATGTGCCCTGGCAGGTCCAGAGCCTCTCGTGGACACTGCTCTGTTTTTGGCAGCCTTGCCACTTGACCAATATATAAACACTTTTGTGGTGCTCCTGTTTCTTGGACACCATATCCCGCAGGTCTAACAGACTAAGGTTTATTTACTTAGCGGTATGCTTGACTGTTTTATGCCACCTTGCATTTAACTGCCATGTAGATGTCGTCATGGCAGAAGTCTGGCCATGTGTTGATTGGCTGCCATGATGGCCTGATCCCTTTATAGGTTATTTGATCTGGTGTCTGAAGCAGAGCAACCAGCCATGTGTTCTCTGGGTGAACATGTGTTACTCACCGAGCCGGAAGGTGTGTGTGACCCCAACCTGGATCGAGATGTAGGATGAGCCGTAGACGTCTCCGAAAACCCAGTTCCCCTGATTTCAAGAATCAGGCTTCCTCTTCAAGAGGGGCTCTTTTTCACGATGTACCACTCTGCTATTTATGTAGGAGCAGACGGAGTAATCTATCATGCAAAAGAGCGGGATTGAGCGCACCGCCAGACCAATGCTGCAAGAGATGCAGAAAAGGATTTGAGTATTATGCCTAACTAGTTTCGTTTTGATTAATTCAATTAAACACAATAGAACTGCCGGTACCTGAGATGGGGTATGTGAGTAGACCTGAAAGGAAATCCTGGACCAGTTTCAATAATGAGAACAAAATCCAAATGGTTGAGAAACGACAGGAAAAAATAATAAAATGGGAAAGTTAGTATAGGGAGGACAACCCGAACGGCACGAGGGACGCACTAGGGCTGGGTTGGTGCATGTCCTGGAAAGCGTTCGTAAATGCACTTCAGTAGAAAGAACTAACAGTCTCTTAGTATGCGAACACAGTTAATTAGGTAGTTGGAGCAAAGGAAGTCCTTGATAAGCAGCACTGGTAAGAATGGTCTTTTAGTCCAAATAGATGATTCAGATAGAACAGGAAGAAAAGGACCAAGCAACGTCGCGCTGAAGCGGATCTCAGCAGATCTTGATCGTAGAGCTGGAAACTCCAGATGGAAAGCAAGGGCGTTTGTGCAAGCGTAATATGAATGAGAACTGGAGTTCAGTTTTGAGCGGAAGTGAAGAACCGCAGAGCCCGTAGAACTGAAGGTTGAGGCGGGAGGCTCCTCTGGTTTAACGGCAATAAAGGAAAACTACTGTGGCAACAAGTCCTTAGGGTAATCCAGATAAGCAGAAACAGAGTACAAAGCCGAGGTCTGATAACAAGAGTTCAGAGTCAAAGGTTCACGCAGGGTAATCCGCGGAAGGCAAATCGTGCCGTAGGTGGGCTACGAAAAGGCACGTAGTAACGTACAATTAGCAGCAACGAAGTTCCCGCAGCTGAAGGCTTTAAGGAACAAGGGGGCGTGGCTTCCGTGTAAGCGAAGCACGTCCGATCAGCTGACTGGCACGTTTACGTGACCTGAACAGTTTCCAAGGCAACTTGTAACGATGCCAAAACGGAGTCCATGGTTGGGAAGGTCTTCGTAAGAAAGCTCTTTGCTGCCGTAGTGTAACATGTTCTGTCGATGATGCAGGATTTCTTTAATGGATTGGTTTTGTATAGCTCCAAGAGCAGATCTTGACATGCTAATCAAGTGGGTTTTTAAATGACGTTATAACAACTCATTAGCTGATGCAAAGATAATGAGCATTTGCAGAATTGTCCCATGCCTGATGAGTGTGACAGTGGTAGCAGGCTGTGTGCATATGTTGGGTGCATTTACATGAGGGGTTGACCAGTCCCCAAGCCTCATCTGTAGTTTCCAGAGAGCACTTAGTTGGATTGTGCCCTTGTTGCAAGAAAGGGGTCTCGAGTCTGTGTGTGCTCCATTTGAACATTTCCTGCAAGAAATTTCATGGATGGAACATATAAGCCTATGTAGAAGGCCAATAGCAACGGCTCCTTAACTGTCCGTCTGATGGGAAGGGGGGTGCCTGTTCCTAGTGTGAAGTGGGACTGCCTTTAGATAAGTGGTGCTCGTCAGTCGTTTGAAGCCTCACAAGGGGTCCATGCTTTAACAACCATTCCCCCAACCAGCCCACCTCAAAGCAATATGTTGGAGAAGGCAGCTTGCAATGATGATGCATAAACAGAAGATTGCTACTGTGTCCTTACCAGTCAATGTGATCCTGTTACAGATATGCAGATCTAATACCCTCTATACCCCACACCCTTATACCAGTTAGCCCCCGGCCCTCCCTCTCTTTCAGGAATACTATGTTTGTCCCACATTACAAAAATATGAAAGGTGAAATAGCTATTGGTTGTCATCTTACATTCGTAATGCAAACTTGTAAAAGTATAGCACCTTTCCTGGCCAGTCTTAGTTATGCTCCTGACATTTCGCGTAGTAGTCTAAGCAGCAGCCTGTTTGTGGCTGCATAACACCCCTATGACAAAGGTTCCTACTCTGATTTAGGGAGAGCACTGTGGCCAAGACTGGGTCAGTAATGCAGCCATCCTCCCCTCCGCCCCTTACCAAACCCTCTCTCGGGGAAACTCTGCAGCTCAAGCCATGGGCAAAAACAGTCTGCTTGGGCTCCATTAATTCACTGTTTTTAATTGAGGCACCAACAGAAACATGACATTATCTCCTTCGGATAACCCTCTTCCCCCCTCCATCCACTTCACTCACTCTGCTGCGGGAGGCAGCTGTGAAGGTGTCATTTATAAATGTATGCGATTTCTTCGAATATATTTCTCCTAATGAAGATTTCACTGAATCCTTTTCACCGAAAAACGTAATCTTATTTTAGATTATTTATTTATTTTTTTTATGCAGTGGAGATACCCCTCACCCCTCCCTACCCTAACTTATACCCTTACCCCACCTATTATGCATTACACATATAGCATTTCCCCTAACATTTCCCGTGAAATATATTCAGTTAAATCTCATTAGGGGAAATGGTATTTGTTAGGGAGAATTCTCTGTTTAGGCTGAATTTCCTAACCTAGTGAGTCCCCCAGCAACTTTGCTGGATTTCTGGAGGTTTTTTTTTTCTCCTGCCAAGAGTGAGACTCTTTTTCTCCCACTCTTGGACATGATTTGTGGTGTTCCTTTGACTGTTAATGTGTTTTATGGGCTATGGGGTCCTTTTCTCCATAGGGTCTCATGTGTTTTTACATTGTGTGTTACACAGCACCCTCCGTGCAGCGACACAGGGGTGCCATAGTGACACCCCTCCATAGACTCCATACCCTGGGACTGACTACTGTCTCCCAGGGCATGTAAAGTCACCATTGGCTTTACTAGTCTGGAAACAAGGGTTCCAGTAAGCTTACCGGTACCCTCTGTTTCCGGACTGCCACACAATGAGGCCCATTCTCCTTTCCTTCTCTGGGCTGTTTGATTCCAGCATTACCATCAGCCAGCTATTTAGATGTTACTTTACTCTATGTAGCAGATAGTCCCATCTATGGTACTGTTTCGTGTGGTTTAGGGAGTTCCTCGCAGGAACGGGTGGCCTTGTCACCTAAGGGGGAGTCGCTCCCAGTTAGGTCCCATTTTCCCAGACTCCGAGGGAGGGTCTTGTGGAGTGGGCTCACAGGCCAGGAAGGTTTTAAGACCAGATGGCCAAGGGACAAACGAAAGACAATGTGGTCCGACCATGTTTGGATACTAGCCACAGTTGGTAGCCAAACGCGGTAAGGGTAAAATAAATTATACCATAAAATAGGAAAAAGTAACTGCTGCCACGGCTTGTACCCTTAGCACTCCTTAAGTAACCAAAAATCCTCTGCGTGTTAGTCTAGGGCCAAACAAAATGGGTACCCCATTGTACAATGGTAAAAAGTTACTTAAGTGATAAGTTACCAGAAGTGGCAACACGGTAACAAGACTAAGGGAAACTGTTTCCCAGTACTGACAGCTTGAAGGACATGTCAGTTTCCCCATGACAAATGAGCAAAAGCCATTGTAGTGATGATTGAGGCTCACTGCACTGCAAAAAGAGCAGGTTAGAATAAAAAAATAAAAGCAATAGTTTGGGGGTCCATAGAAATGGATGAGAAGGTGTTGTAAAGAGAAATCTTTCCTAACACTGGTGTTTCCCTTAACGTTGGTTAATAGAAATCCATAACCAAAGTATCTCAAGTTTGCTTGAGGCGCTACTCTCTCACATTAAAGCAGTGCTCCAGATAAGATTTTGAAGTGGGAGATGTTCCCTATTTTGTAAAGTTGGGAGTAGAAAATTAAGTCCTATTCACAATGGGAGTATTTTTTTATACGCAAGTAAAAATGTTTTAACTGTAAATTAGAAATATGTTTCTAATGAAAACAATATATATCAGAAAATAGTCAATAAGTGCCACTCTGCGAGAACTAACACGGTGAAAGTTACAGTGAGATAAAGTGTGGCTGCAGACTCTCAAGTGGGTACCTTTCCAAAGAATAGGTCAATGGGCCGTGTTCTTTCTCGCAGAGGGGCGCCTATGGACTATTTTTTGGGCGTTTTTAATGAATTCTACTTTGTAGCTAGTTTATTCATGCACATTTAGATACATTGTTACATCTTCGTATTGGGCAATAATATTTTCTTCCTGTTGTACTAAGTGCACTACTGATTCACACCTATCCATGCAGCTGTGTGGGTGAAAGCGAAGGCAGAAGGTCCCTTTTGTCCGTTTGACTCCCCATTTTTATATTTTAGGAGTATTTGCCTATTTGTAGGTCGTAGAAATGTCTGATACACCCCTTATCTGTACGTTTTCCATGACCACTGGAGTATTTTTGTGCTATTAATTATTTATAGACTTGGCTCACGTAGGCGGGGCATGCTAGTCTCCCGTCCCCATGTATACAATTCTGGGGCAGGAACATAGTGAGGTGGTCAAAAATCCAAATATATGTAAAAAGAATAATGTAACTTCAACCAAGTAAAGCAACAGGAAAACAAATACGTTTTTCAAAAAGCGAATTAGCTGCCTATATGAATCTCACTATTCTTAGTCCACAAATCTATTTATTCTCAATGCGAAATATAAACACTAGGCATTATAATTATTCAATGTAAATTCTTTGATCTCAGAAACAAAAAGTTACTAAAATACCAACATTGCTGCTTCTTGGGTGGTGTATTCATGTTTACATGGAATATTTCAAACCACTTTTCAGAATAGGTTTTCTCCATGATCAAGTCTAGTCTGGTTTCAGAATATGTTTTGAAATAATTTGCTGTTTTGAATACTTTTACAATAGATTTACTTCCCTATGTAGCTGTGAGGTAGTGACTGTATAGGCTAGGCGCAAGTCACTTGACAGTATACGATGGCCAGCTTACATTTGTCTCCTGTAGGTTTGAATTTGAATTAGATTTTCCGGGATCTGTCCTCTATACTTTGAACGCTTATGTATGCTGTGTTCTCAAAATATGTGGGTGCAGCTTTCACTAATTGCATCTTATTTTACAAGCATTTGCAAAGCACATTGTTCACCCGAGGGCATCTTGACGCATGTGACTTTACTAAGTGTGTGTGCGTGTGTGTGTGTGTGCGTGTGTGTGTGTGGGTGTGGTGTTTTCAGGCTACTTTTCCTGTGCAACATTAATGCATCAGTCTATAGTTTTCAACCTTCGTGTATTTTCAGACTACAGATCTATTATTCCCCTCATGTACAAGGTTATATAAAAACATGTACAACGTTATATTAAAAAAAACGTGCCCTTCCTTACTACACACAAGGGAATGCTGCAGGGGTTTGCCCCACTCCCACAGCGCGGCTGCCTTAATGCACAATATAACGCTAGACAATAGTATTTTGCAACAATACTATAACCCAAGATGAGACTAGACCAGCTTATGTCAATAATTCTATTTTAAATCATACTTAATTTTGCTAAGGCAATTCCACATTAAAGTGGCACCAAAATGCATTCAGTTTAAAATGTAGTTTCTCAATACAAAGTAGATTGGGCTTAGTGACTCACTTTTGCATTCAATGCAGATGGGGATGGCGGGGGGTTGCGATATCAGCAACCGTGTTCCTATTTTCAAATTGCATTCCCCGCAGTTCCCTTTCCTTTTTCATCCCAGACTTTAACCGTGCCAATCTATCTGGACAGTTTGGGTTGGGTTCGGATTGAATTTATCTTTTTAATGTGGCTTCTCAATTTGGAGAGTCACTCGCGGATGCAGTCGGCCTGAAATTATTCCATTAAACACTTTCTTGAGGTGGATTATCTGGAACCCAAATTCCAACATAGAGTGGTCACCCTTCTCCCAATAGGCTGGTCTTTCATCTGCCTGGGGTCAATCCTCCATGTTCATCTCGCCATATTCCATAATCCTCTTCATCTGTCCTATGTGCATGCAAATATATCCTTGACTCACCCACTGCCGTGTAACAGAGGTGACGTTTCCCCAGCCCCAAAGTTGGGAGGGGAAACGACTCCGATTGAAGATAGATTTTGTTTTTGTGCTCTAATTTCGCATTAAAATATGCAAAATTAATAAAACTAATCTTCTGCAATTCAGTGCGCACATTTAGATACTTTGAACGAATGCATTGCGATAACATTTGGCAGTTATGTATTTTTGCTTATTCAAAACTTAGTGCGCTAGATATTTTTTTGCATTCTCTGATGGATATTACTTCTATCTACAAACTGTCCAAATGTTGTAGATTGGAGCTTTAGTTACGACACAGCCATTGATTTAGTGATTTAACATTTGATAACCAGATTCACATCAACAATTGTTTTTCTGATGTGAAATTGCAGATATTTTTCTGAAGGAGGCAGTGGAGGTGCATTAGCTCCTACACTGCTTTTGCTCGATATTGTATGTGTGCGCATGCAGAATGTCTTTTGCCATGCTCAGTCAGTCTTTACCATTTGCATTCTGTTGCACTCCAAAATATATAGTAAAGATGGTCATCGAATAGGGATTATATTTTCACTGCAAATATATTATCTGTACACATGATCCAACCATCTCCATACCTCAGCAGGGGAGGAACAAGTCACCATCGACCGTGTGCACATACCACTGGAGTACTACAGAGGAAAACTGCCACTTCTCAACATGCCTGACAAATAGGCGGCCAAACAACAATTCCAATCACACAGGATAATTATAGATGTTGAGCGCAGAAATGCAAAGCTAAGAGTTAAGAGCGGAACCACCCCCAAAAAAAGCTACTCCAAGACCACAATCTTCTGCATACATCCTCATAGAGAAAGTCGCACAGCCACTTCTCTGCACAGCAACCTGCACATACTTCACCACACTACAACAACCTATAATCCGACACAACAGCACATGGGAATTCGCACCGACCCAAAAACCACACTTCGGGTCAGCGAATGGTGCAAGCCGAACTGGAGCTGCCAACAGGACATCACAACCCTTACCTTCCTATTCCCACCACACCCTAATAACTCCACCACACTTCCCACCCCCCCCCCCACGCCGCCCTTGACCCCCTTTTCTCACACCCTTCTTTTCAGATCCTCCAGAGCACCTGGGGACCACTCCAGTGTGACAGTGCGCGGTACAAGTACCTTTAACAGTAACATGATATCCAAATTATAAGTACAGGTGAGTAATCCAGTTCGTTTCGAGAATTTGTGTTTTGGAGCCCAAGCTGAGGTCTTATGTGAAGAACATATTCCAGGTTCTTCAGGCCTCGTCTTGGTATTTAGAATAACTGAATTGAAAAGAAAGTTTGGGATATCTGCAGCTGACAAAGTTCTGTTGCATTATCAAGCAAAATGTTCTCTAGCACATGTATATTTAATGTTACGCTTAGTTTAAGGGCATCCTCTTAAGCATGGCAATAAGCAAAATGTGAAACCAACAAGCTCTTTTTAACAATGCCTCTTAATCTTTTGGAGTGCTTTTCAGTGCCCAGTTTATTTTAGCCCACATTCTTGGCTCCATTTATCTCCACAACACTCTCTGTATAGTCTTCTTAACCCTGAGTGCCTTCCTACCGTTTGTGAGGGATCATAAATGAAAGCCAGACACAACATTGTCATGTTTTTGGTTAAATACTTTTATTAACCTAAACTGGTTTGGAAAATGCCTCTCTGACCCTGCTCTGAGAGGATTTTCCCTACCCATAACCAAAAACTAAGGATCTGTCTTTGCCAGGATGTCAGAAATCAAAAGTTGTCCTTGTGTCCAAACGGTCTATCCTAACTCTCACATTACAAACTAAATAAAGTGAGAAGGGAAATGTCTATAACCTTTTATTGCAAAAAAGTGCTCATATAACCGCTCCAACATTAACATTCTCCAAGGTAACAGATCCTTGGTTCCAGAGGGTGGTTCCCTTCCCCTGGACTCTTCAGTGGGATGGTTCTAACAGTTATTTGTGTCTCTCATTGGCTCACAACAATCCTGTTGGGTACAAAGTTGTTCAACCTTGTGGCTTCCTTCTTTATAAAGTTCATTCTTTGGTCAATCAATCACTTTCTTGGGACTTCTCTGTAGGGTTGCAATTTGCTTGGTATACTCCCCTTACCCACCATCTCTCTCATACCAGCCTCTGTTTTTCTCTACTGCCCTTACTTGGGACCACCCTACCCATGGGTGGTTGCACTTACGTTCTTCTCCTCTTAGCACTTACCCTGGGCACTTCTCCATGGGCATCAAAGCACTTTATCCCTCCCCCCTGAACTTGCAAGTTCTGAACACTCACAAGGCATATTAGGTTCGCCACACTACTCCTTTATTCTCATTACTTGTTGTACTAGTAATGCAATCATTTATCCTTGCTGTAATTCATTGTATACCCCCCCCTCCCCTTTCCCCACCCTGTTTGCCCTCTGGGCGCTTTGAAACAGTTTTGGAATTTAAAAAGCGCCTAATAAATGACCAATAAATGAATATGCTTGCACTTTGCCTGGTTTACTCGCCTGCCAGGACTTGATATTTCTTTATTTGTATAACAGTCTCGCATTATATTCACAATGGTATATCTTTTCCTTGGTTCGGTATTTCTAATGCTTTCAATGTTCACTTTCAGTTTTCCCCAAATCCGCATTTCATGCGCTTGTATATTGTTAGGGGTTGCATTTGCATTCTGATTTTTTGCCTTAGTCTTCATATCGTTTGTTTCTGTGGTTCAAATTGTTTGGTGCGGTTGTTTGGTGCGGTCGCCGAAACGCCCTGGGGTCCCTACTTGACTTGGCTGTCTCACCAGTTCTGCTTGCCTTCTTCGGTCCCAGCGTGTTTCTGGCACAGCTCTGCCTCTTGCCTTACACTCTGGACTGCCTTAACATCTCTCCGCCTTCACCTGCGGCTCTGCTACTGCGCGCCTGCTCGTCTTCAGGTTCCATTGAGGTTAATACTGCTTCCTCCAGCTGCCGAACGCCCACAAATCACCTCGTGTTCCTGGCGTTTCTACAGCGAGGCTTGCTCTTACACTGATTCTTTCCCTCCTTGATGCAAGCCCCTTGGCTGTGCCACACCGACTTGTGCCTCTAGCTCCTGCACACCTCCAAGGGAAATGCAACGTCTTCTCCTGAGCCGCTTCTGCCTCTTCAATGGAGGACATGCCCTCTCTCGCCAGCAACGTTCTTTAGCCTTGTTACCATCAACTTCAAGAGGGCTCCCCCCCCCATCTTGACGACAAACGTTTTCTGGTCTCTCCACCAGTAAGGGATACTGCAGTCTCATTTGGGCTGGGACACTCTGCTGATGCCCAGGGGTTCCCCTTCCTCTTGGAGGGGGTGATCTCGCTTTCGGGACACCTCCAGTACTTTCCAGCTTCCCACAGGCATTTGGGAGGCAAGGGTTCCCCTTTCTTCTCTTGGCACAGCAGTGTTTAGCCCTTCCTTATGCAGCACAGGATTCCTCCAGCCAGGTCCTGCAGAGACCTTGCTCGCTTCCCGAGTCTTTCCTCCTTTTTATATCTGCTTTGGCCAATAGGATTTGGGGGAAGGACTAGACTGTTACTAGTGGGAAGTGATCATCGTTACTCCTCTCCTCTTCGTTCCAGTGTGGTGGGGATTGTTGGAACAGTAGTGCCTTAATGAGAATACTGTATAAATGTTTTTTAAAGGCAAACTATGTTTGGAAGAAGAGTATCTGGAGCTGGGAAAAGTGTCTTTCATAATTTTTCAATGCTTGTTAGTTGAGAGTTGGCTTTTGGGATGTGACCAAAGCTTTCCACTACTCTCCATGGGTGAAAGAAGGAAGACCCCACAATAGGCCATTAGGTTATTGCAAATGAGGGATTCATCTTGAAAGGGAAAGGGGAAAGTCAGGATATCTCCCCAAATGTTTCCCTCCCACCCTCATGTGATCCTCATGCAGCCGCACCCAGGGCCAGGATCAGGTGGCGGCTGCTGTCCCCAGGCCACATGGGAGGAGGTCACTTCTGGGAAAACAGTGATGAGTCCATCGATTCATCACACATTTCTACAGCGCGAAATAAGACCACTGTGAAGTTATCCTCGAATTAGCAAGGGTGGGGTGACTCATTCCTTACAGCTGTCTGCAATTTCTGGGCTTAATGCTCCGTTCCAGTGATCACTTGCCAGAGCAGCCTTGGCAGCACCCTTTGCAGGTGTGCCAACTGCACAATAGACTGCTTACTCGTCCACAAAGCCATACACCTTTTTAATTTTTTTTAATTTTTTTTTAGGCTGAGGCCAGGATGTACGTGGTTGCTGGTGATTCCTAAATTTCTGATGAAGACTTGGTTCTCTGAACTGCCTCGTGCATAGCACAGCCATTCTTTCTACTGCAGTGTCGTAATTTCATGTTGCACAGTGGCAGAAATTCCTGCAGCCCTTTCATCATTAACTTAGTTTGGTAGCTTGGTTCCTAAACAAATTAAATGGTCTATGGGCATCTAGAATTGTTGGAAGACCATCTTAAAGATCCGGCATGCCACCAACTTAACTTGAGCCTACCAGTGAGGTTTTACTATTTTAGCAGTGGTTGCTAGCATTCATGTAAATCCCGCCTTGTTGCTATTGGTGCATACTGGATGTATAAGGTATGTTTCTCCTTGAAAATCTAGTAGTCCTCTGCAATGTTCCCTATAATTATTTTTCTCTAAGAGCGGAAATAGTTGCCGTTTGTGCGCACATTATTATGTATGTGCACAACTGACTTACAAGGTAAGCCACTTCATGAGAATACGTAATTAGTGAGAGTTTGGAAGGGAATTTCCCTTTCCAAACCATTGCAATTCTTTACAAATCAGTGTAAAAGGTGTATCTTGCAGTACTTTTCCCATAGTCGTAGGTTAAAAAAACAAATATTTGATGCGATTTATAAGGGGAGCAGTCCCAAGACCTCAAGATATTCCACAGTACCTAAGCAAAAGTACATCTGTGAAGAGAATGTGTATGCAACAAAAATGCATTGTATGCTCGGTGTAAACAATTGGTTTAATAGTGGCTATTATTTGTTCATCTGCTCAGAGACACTGCAGAAAGTGTTTTATGCCTTTGGAAAAAACCACTTGTGCGTATTAGATGAAGAAATATTGCTGATCATAACTGCTGTGGCTGGGAAAAAATTAAAACGGGATACCATATTTGCTGATTAAATAGCAACTAAAAGGAATGTGTCAAGCATGCCAATGGGAGTTAATCTGCCACTTTAGTGAGGTAATTCAAGGGCCAGGAAATAATGCCTCTCATAATTTGTGTAAATAAATGCATCAGATTAACTGCACCACAGAATATGATGCTCAGAAATTCCTGTGGTTCTGCGTACTCTCCACATTACCTTGTCCTGTGGACATAGCTCGGACAACACTTACTCAAAACCAGCCTTACAGCTAAGATTCACATGCCTACCCTCTGCTTCTACCCACAAAGCTCCACTGATATTTTCAAATCCTTGACGAGCAGTGCAATGGCATAGGAGGGCACACTAATAAAATTCCTCTTGAGATGGAGTAGTAATATTAAGGGTAAACCTTTTTTAATAAGCATAAAGTATCCCTGTTGGCAAAGCTAATTACTTTTTTACTCCCTGAAAAATCATTTGATTCCAAGTAGGGAGAAAACTCTTCATCAGAGCCTGCTTGGAACCCTGAGCTGGGAAGTGAAATGACAGGGCACATAGCCTATAGTTTTGCCCTCCCTTCCTCACCACAGCCTAGACAGAATTCAACAAGAGCCTTACTGTGGTTATCGAGCCTTGTTGAAGAAAATCACACACATTTTCTTTTTAAGTTAATATTACTCAAGGGTACAACAGATCAAGTGCCTTCTTCTGTTAATAGGGACCCCTCTTCTGCAATTCTCACTTAAACAAGATGCATGGGGATGCTAGGGGCAATAAATGAAGAACACATGATTCTCCAGCATGGGGTCTGGCATGGATTCACATGCTCATGAATATTCCCTGTCGTCAGGCTGGGAATCCTTGGTAAAGAAAAAATCAGTATCAGTTTTGTTTCTGATCTGTCTTAGTAGTAACCAATCACTGGTCTCTGGGTCATACTGCCCCAGCCAATGACTGCCCTCTCCCTAAGCCCCGCCTCTGGCAGCCATCCTCAGATTTTTTCCGCACGTCAAGTGTTGGGAGTCCTGTGCTATAGCTCTCAAGCTTTTTCTGTGTTTCGCGCTTTTTCAAAGAGATTTATCTCATTTTTCGGTTAGATAGAGCCTCAAGCTCCACCGCTTCTACTTCGGATCAACAAGGACCCGTTTCGGAATCTTCTACGACCCTCAAGGGTGAAGTTTTCTTTGAGCTACGCTTCTTGGAGGATTCCAGAAGTTTTCTGAGGCCTACCTTATGGACATGTCCCAGGAGAAAGAAAGCTCGACACCGGGCAAGCTGTTCAGGAACTGCCCTGGATGCAAGCTACAGAACCTGTTCAAGGAGGACGAGCACTCGAAGTGCCTCTACTGCCTTCATGAAGACCAATCGCATGTGGAGAAGGACTGCGTTTTGCGTGAACATGTTGGAACGAACCATTAAGGACCGTCGGACCCGTCTCACCAACTGGTTGGAAAGGAGGCACGTCCCCACGGGAGGGATCTCGACGAGGGGGACGACCAGAGCGAGGGTGACGAGGAGGAGGAGCAACCGTCGTGTCCATCGCATCCCGGGCCACAAGACAACTCGGTGGCCATTTTGACAGCAATCCAGGCCTTATGCATGGAGATAAGGACCAGGTTGCCCTTGCCTCCGACGGATGACCCGACCGAGCAGAGTCCATCGGGAAGCCCCCCTAACAAGAGAAGGATCCATCTCAGCCCTCACGGCCCTCTCAGCCTTTGTCTCCTTCCCCGACCCCCGAGGGAGGACACAGGGATGGATGCGGCCACGACGGGGACGGGTGACGACGGGACTAATCTCCCGTCGCTAATTCCTCGGGCGTCTCCTCCCAACGAAATTGGCTCGTTTCACGCCATGATCGCCAGGGCATCTGAGCTATTTCAGCTCTGCCCCGAAGAGAAGGAAGGCTTCCTTTACCTACGGCGTGAGGCCAAAAGGAAAATGGTCCTTGCGGTGCCGTTGTTGGATGACATCTGGGACGAGGGACTTGCCCTCCTCAAGAACCTGTCCACGACACCTGCTAAGAGGGACCGGTGCGAGAAGAAGTACCGGGTCCCGACGCCGCCCCTTTGTCCCTTAGAGCGCAACCGACCCCGGATTCGGTCGTTTCAGCAGCGGCCAAGAAGAAAGCAGGGGGGGGCATCGGCCTCGACCTCTACTTCCCCGCCGGACGGCGAGGGAAAGAAGCTGGATGGCATGGGCCAACGTCATCTCGTTGGCGGCAGCGACGATTAAGGTGGCCATGCCCTAGCGATCGTGTCCCGCTACGACAGGGAGTTGTGGTAAAAGATTGCCCCCCTGTTGGACTTCCTCCCGGATGATAAGAGGGCAGAGGCCCTGGCAATCCTGCAGGAGGGTGAGGTGGCCTCTGACCATGCCATAACGGTGGCCATGGACATTGCCGACGCCGGTTTCCGCCAATTGGGCAACAGTGTTTGCCTTCGATGGCAGGGGTGGCTCAAGGTGACGGATTTCCGCCAGGATGTACAGGCCAAGGTTTTGGACATGCCCTTTGACTGCAACAACCTGTTTGGGAAAACAGTGGATTAGTCCCTTCAGGCCATCAAGACTGAGACGGCTCGGGCCTTGGGCTACAACGACGACGTCCACCGTTTCGGAACACCGGAGGCAAGCAAGGTGCCTCCAAGGGATTCAGCGGCGGCTCCTCAACTTACCGTCAAGCCATTCGCTCCTCGTCGCAAGAAGCCTACAGGGGACGAGGCAAGTCTGGAGGACCTCGCCGTCGTCGCCAAGGCGGCAAGGCGACGGCCAAGCAAGACTGAACCGGCCGTGGTGTCGGGCCCCCACCTAAGCATCCCGGTGGGAGGCCGGCTGACGAGGTTTGTCAGCGCATGGAAATCCATCTCCACCGACTGTTGGGTGTTCCATGCCCTGGCCCAGGGGCACACACTACTTCTTAAAGAAGTGTCCCCGCATTCCACCCGTGGCCAGGAAGGAAAACCACGTCCCCCAAATACTGTTTTTGAGCATCGCCAATACTTCCAAAAAGTGCCATCGAGCTCGTCCCAAAGAGGCTTCGGGGCTCCGAAGTTTACTCAAGATACTTCCTCTTCAGAAAGACGACAGGCGGGTGGCGCCCCATCCTGGACCTGCGTCGACTGAACAAGTACATCAAGGCACAGAAGTTCCGGATGGTTACCCTCCAGCACGTGCTGGGACAGCTGGAGGAAGGCAACTTCCTATCGTCGTCGGATTTGGAGGATGCATACTTTCATATCCCCATTCTAAAAAGGCACTGAAAGTTCCTCAGGTTCGTGGTCCAAGGGCGGCACTACCGGTTCAAGGCCCTCCCGTTCGGACTGAAGTCGGCTCCCAAGGTGTTCACCAAGTGCCAAGCACCGGTGGCGGCGCGGCTGCACCTGCAGGGGATCCACGTTTACCCCTACCTGGACGATTGGCTCATCCGGGCAACAACAAGGGAGCTCTTCGTCGAACACATGCCGAAGACCGTCCAGCTGCTCACAGACCTGGGATTCTCCATCAACTTCCCCAAATCCCACCTGGTCCCGTCGCAGGTCGCACATCCCCCAGCCGAGGAGCATGGGCGATGCTTTCTTGTTCCCTTGGGATGGCCTGTTCCTTTATGCGTTCCCTCCGTTGCCGTTGCTGCTCAGGCTCATCGACCAACTCGAGAGGTCCCGGTGCAGGATGATCCTCATCGCACCGAAGTGGCCAAGACAGATATGGTTCCCGGACCTTCTGGTCTTGTCAGCGTCCCCACCAGTCAAACTGCCGACGGACGCGGATCTTCTCTCCAGAGAAGGAGGCGCCATTCTTCATCACGACCCAGAGTCGCTGAACTTGCAGGCCTGGCTCCTGCAGCACTAGTTTGGAGGATACGATATCCCGGCTGACTGCAGAGAGGTCCTTGCAAAGGCCAGGGCGTCCTCAACTCTCAAGTGCTACGGACATAAGTAGAAGAGGTTCTCTGTCTGGTGCCATGCACAGAAGATTAACCCTCACAGGATTACAGCCCCTCAAGTGCTACCATACCTACTGTCGCTAGCCAAAGCTGGACTTTCTCATGCTTCAATCAAGATGCATCTGGCAGCGATTTCCCATTACACCAGAACTACATGGCGGTCATCCCGGTGGTCTAATCGCCTGGTGAAGGAATTCATGGAAGGACTGTTTCGATCATTCCCGCCGGTGAGGGCGCCAGCCACGGCGTGGGAGCTCAACGTGGTGCTGACCAGACTCATGGGTCTGCCATTCGAGCTGTTGCATTCGGCCCGTTGAAGTTTCTTTCTGTCGTGGAAGACAGCGTTCCTTGTGGCCATCACCTCTGCACGACGCATGGGAGAGATTCAGGCCCTATCCTGCAAGCCCCCATACCTGACCTTTCACGATACGAGGGTAGTGCTGAGGACGCACCCCTCCTTCATGCCTAAGGTGCCGTCGGACTTCCATCTCAAAGAGCCCTTGGTGTTACCTGTTTTCTTCCCGTCGCCGGCCGAGAGTACTTTGCACTCGCTGCATGTAGCTAGAGCGCTGAAGTTCTACGTGGACCGAACGAAGAGTTTTCGGAAGACCTCACAGCTGTTTGTGAACTTTGGACGTGTGAACCAAGGGAAGGCTTACGCGAAGGTTTCCATTTCCAGATGGCGCTCCGGCTGCATCTTACACTGGCATCGGTTGGCAAACCGATCATTGCCCTGCCGTCTGAGAGCCCATTCGACCAGAGCGATTGCTGCTACCACAGCGTTCTTGTCTGGTGTGCTCCTGCTGGACATCTGCAGGGCTGCTACGTGGAGGTCGACGCACACCTTCACGAGATTCTACTGCGTCGACCGGGATTCCAGGGAGGAGTCCAGAGTCGGCCAAGCAGTGCTGCGCAACCTGTTCGCCTAAGGTGAGCCTGGTGAGGAGGTAAGAAATGCTTAATGTTGAGTTTTGATGTAATGCTTAATGTTGAGCCTTTGCCACCTCCTGTGGTTGTGCATGTGGGTACTGCTATGTATTCTTATATTCAGGAGCATGAGAATCCATGCCAGACCCCATGCTGGAGAAGGAACAAGTTACTTACCTGTAACTGTTGTTCTCCAGTATGGGTCTGGCATGGATTCACATGCGAACCCTCCCTCCTACCCCTCTGCGGCTCTTCACTTGGTCATACTGTCACTTTACGTGCTACCAAATCTGAGGATGGCTGCCAGAGGCGGGGCTTAGGGAGAGGGCAGTCATTGGCTGGGGGCAGTATGACCCAGAGACCAGTGATTGGTTACTACTAAGAAAGACAGATCAGAAACGAAACTGATACTGATTTTTTCTTTACCGAGGATTCCCAGCCTGACGACGGGGAGTATTCATGAGCATGTGAAGCCATGCCAGACCCATGCTGGAGAACAACAGTTACAGTTAAGTAACTTGTTCCTTATGTTGAAATGTCCTCGGCACCTGATAATAGAAAGAAACAGAAGGTGCAGTTTCCTAGACTGTTACTAGAATGTCCTATCTTTACCAAACAAACACATTTCCTTGACTGTACTGCCGAAACGTCAGACTTGGGGTTTTTAAAGTTGCTGATTTGTTCTTCAAACCCAAGGAGTATTCTCCTGTGCCCTTCCCCCATTACCTTCCCCACATCCTGTGATGGCATTCAATACTACAAGACGGGGCTCTGGAAAAAGTGAGGGATTTTAGCAGTAAAACACTGACTACGGTATTTGCATACCCACAATACTTTGAAAGCAAATACATTCTTAAATCCTAACCTTGATATTATGGTCAATTGAAGCAAATGTCTTGTATCAGCATGCACACAATTATTTTGCAGTCCATACATGATTCTTGGGTAGTATTATGTAAGTGCTCAATGAAACAATTTTTCAGTAGAGAGTTGCTGTATAATTTGTTATGGTCTATGCCCACTGGAACTCTGAAATCATGGAAAGGATGCAGATTGTGTGTAAAGCATTCTAGATTTTTGAATATCCATTGCCATAATACTATGGATGAGTAGAGTAATGCCAAATATAATCCATACTCATTATACCTTTCAGGTCAAGTAAATGATATTGCATTGTTGCTCTCCACTTATAGGGTAATGTGAGCAATACTAAACTAGAAGATGCTGACCACGACATTTTCCTACTCAAAATCATTACAAGGCAAATTAATATTTGAGTATTTTAATACATTAACTTGCAAAGGTAATGCTTCAAAACGCTTGTGTGACATAAGAACAATGAATAGAAACATTTGAGTTACACATCTAATTAGCCTGATTACTTAGTCAGTATCCAATATTGCTTTTGCTAAGGCACCATGAGTAACAGAAATTCTGTTGGTTGCATGTTATTTGTATTACAACAAACCTAAAACAAGTGCAAGTCTGGTAACCTTTTGAAGAGCCACGGAAGGCAGAGTCAAGGTTATCCAGTAATGTCTAAATGTGGCCTGTGGCAGATCTTACATTCATATTATAGAAGTGTGGTAGAGCCAAGTATAGGAGTCCTGATGAAGGTTGCATGTTAGGCAGGCCTATCTTTGATCTTCTGTTCGTGGAGCCATTTTTCATATTTTTTTTAAAAACTTTCGATGGTGTATTCTGTTATTGGGGTTTATAGGTTTTCAAGGCCACACTTAGCATAATAGGGTAATGTAAATAGACTAGACCAGTATATAAGGACAGTTAGTATATAAGGACTAGTCAGTATAAGTTAGCTTTAGTAAGAGGGAAAGCAAATGTCAGGTAACTGCTGTGGCTTGTCTTATACATATACATAGTTTTGAATTGTCTGTGCGCTGCTAAATCTCTTCTGAGCGGCACCCAGGGGGAAGCTGGCCAAGCGTACATGCGCACAGTTTAGAGGGAACATTGGTCCTCTGCCTCTCTGAACTATTAAAAATGTCCATGGAAACACCTCCCACTTCGTGGTAAAAGTGGGTATTGAGGCCAAACCCTTCTAGCCCATGTTCACTTGTGACTTCTGACATGGAGACATGGAGAACACTGTTTTTGGTCACTATTATATCTGAGACCAGTGAGGGAGCACCAGGCTCTCTTGGTTGGGAAGCAATAAACCACTGCAGGGTTCAAAATTGCGATTATTTTTTTTTATTATTATTATTTTTTTATTTTATTAGCATGAGCTAAAACAAGCTCATGGGTGTTGTGCATCACACAGTAGGCAGGAGTTTCTTCTGGGGAACCCGGAGTGAGTACACAGCGCGCTGCAAATCTTACCTCCACATGCGATGCACACCTTTGTTGTGTATGTGCCGTAACATTTAAATGTCCAAGGTGTGTTCTACTTTGTCTTTATTTACATTCTCAAAGACTCAAGTTAATGTCACGTAAACGTGTTTGTAAGGAACCAGTTGGCCTGGAGACCCAAAATCTCCTGGTAACTGTTGGGTTTAAGCTAACCAGCCTCTTCTAGGCTAGAAGCAGAAGCTAAATTGCTAGGAGCTATTTCGAAACCTGCAATAATTCATACGAATAAGGAGGTTCTACAGACCCATCCAGGTTTACCTCCGCACGCCATTAAGCAAAAAATGTGTTATCTTTATCCACACAAACAGGTCGTATTCTGGAAGCATGCAGAAAACCTTTTTTCGTGGCGATTATTCATGCACATTTTGTAAGGCATGTGAAGTTTCTGTGCTATTTGTCTGTAAAGCGTGGATTTTAGTCGATGGCGCTTGCCCTACACCCCCTTTCTGTATGCTTTACTCCATGAGAATCTGCTTGGATGATAAAAATCATCAAAAGGACGAGTCTACCTGGGGAGCATACAGCAAAGGGGATGGAATGTATAACTTCAAGTTTATCACTCTCTTGTAGTTGATGGGCCATGTTCCCTTTCCTGCTCACGACTGACTATTCCCCTATTCTTTTGATGGTTGAGGCATTTGCAGGCTGAGTTTGGACCAGTTTGGTGAGTTAGCATGTGCCTGCATTCATGCACGTGAGTGGGTGGTGGGGGGGGGGGGTCTCACTGAAGATACTGGGTGTCGCAGTATCTCACGAGCGGGGCAACCCTATGCACTAGCATTTACATTGTTCTTATACTGTGCAAGAAATCCTCTGGTTACAGTTTCGGAGATATTGATGTGCCTGGAGTTTTTAGGAATTGGAGGAATAACTACCAGGCTGAATCCTAACTTGCACTTTTGATAGGTTCTCTTTTGGTTTAATTTAAAACATTTTCTAATTGCAAAACAGTTAAATAAATTGTGTTCTGGTTATTTCTAGTGACGAGCATTTTAATGTCCTTGTCATGAGGCGAACAAATGCACAAAAGCAGTTTTGCGTTCACCCTTCCAGACCAAAAACATCACTGTATTGATGTCACTGGTCCTGGTAACCATGTGAACTTGATGGTACGGGTCAGTGCCAAATATGAAAAAGTTAAAATATTATAATTGCGGCTTATAATACACTAGCCCGTTATGGCGACAATGTTTATTTTTCTCCTTTTGAGGTTGAAACAATCGCTTTTCTTCTACTAACTTCACTTAAGGGGTGCATGCATAAGAGTAGAGGGAGAAAGGGATGAAGTCAAAGGGGGGCGGGCGCAGTGCGCTTCTGTCCAATGTAAAAGCAAACTTTTCGAATGGCTGCTAGGAAGTGGTTCCCTCGCTGTATTGTTTACTTTGTCATGGTAGCCTAGAGGGCAAGCATCTGTTCCTGGGCGACCTTGGAGATTCCGCGCATGACTGATGGACAGACAGATCGTAGAGATCAGCTGTGAATATCCCGCTCAGATTCTGCGAAAACATTGCCAATAAACGTCTAAACTCTGATTTAAGTGAAGGCTGTAGAGCGTGAAAGAGTGACGGCTGCTTTGTAGAGCTGGTATGGACAGCTCCTGAGAGCAAGCCAGCCTGTATACTCGCTATACGCCCAGAAAGCAGCCAAGAGTGTGCCTCTTTTGGGAAATTGCTTTGAGGCAAGAAAATACTTGCAAACATACACGCCGTAACACTGCCAAGTAGGTTAAATGTGAAGCGGCTATATTTCCTTCACGTTTGCTAAAAGCCCAGAGCCTTTGGTTGTTTCTGCGTTTCATTGTGGCAATTCATTTTCCCATAGCCATGCATTGCTGCTTTCTCAGACCGCCCTGTATGGCTTCTATCCTCTGCTTCTCCTTTAGACCACGATAAAACAATTGCTTTTTTTTCCTGTGTGCACCAGCTCTGCGCCCAGTCCACACTTTGCTCTCGATAATCAGCCAGAAAAGGAGGCTTTAGTATTAGATGGACATTTTTCTAGATCCTTCCAGATGATGAGCAGCGAGAGAGTGTGACCCATACCGGAAGGAGCCAAAAATTGTATTTTGTCATCCCTTATTGAACCCTAAGAGGTTGAGATCACAGCAAGTAGTAGATGGCAGTGGTATCTGACCATTGACTACATTGCGTGTGAAGGAGTGGCCCTCTATTACATAAAGCGGACCCACCACTTAAGAAGCAAGTGCATGTTTCGTACGTAAAGCAAGTTTATTGTACAATCGCCCTTGGAGGCGCTAGATGACGCCATCTTCAGCTCATATTCATCCCACAGTACACCCATTTTTAGGATTCATCCGTGTAGGTCAGGACATCATCATACAGTTAAACATTCACATACAAACATAATTCATTACAAGTCACACCTGGCCTGAGACCTTCTAACTCCAACATAATTGCACATGGTTTGCACAGGTATTTCAAACAACATGAGGATCAGCAGAATAAACAAGTTCCCATTGAACTGTCGATGGCCATCTCACTCACCCCAACGTTACCTGCGTCGCAGAACAATCTAACCTAAATGACTACCATTTCAGCACGTACGTCTCGCCCTGAGAAAACATTTGAAACACAGGGAGTATTGGTCACTCTGGCCTTCAGCGCCACTTCACCCCACGTTTATTGTTGGTCAAAGCAAATGGCTGTATCCTCCTGCAAGCTTGCATGCACTTTATATCTGCTTTCTGCAAAACTGTGCCTCTCTCTCTCTATCTCTTTTTCTCTTCCCCCCAACTCTCGTTTCTCTGTTTCTCTCTCGTGTCTTTCTCTCTTTCCCCCTTGTTTTCTTTCTCGTCTTTCTCCAACCCTTCCCTTTCTCCAATCTGTCTGCGTACACAACACACCCCCACCAGGTTTGTGGACTCCCTGGTTCAAAACTGTAGCTCTGACTGCGGTCTCCCACACGGCCTCCCCCATTTTGGCATGCCTCCCACTTCCACATGGTCATATTCTGATACCACATATTATAACGTATTTTAACAGAGCTAGCCATTTAAGCATTTATGTGCTGAAAATTGTTGCCTGTATCTCATCTAAATTGTTTAATATGCTTGGTGGCAACAGAGAAGGATTGGGTGGTTGTCTCGTCCATTTTTGTATGCTTTTGTGTGGGTACATTATATAAGATCACTTCTCGCAGTGCCAGGCAAATAAAGAGATAAAGACAGCAGAAGGTAAAAAATGCAGCTATAATCATTACTGCTAATGTTTCCACCTGTTTTAAGTTGACACGGCCGTTAGGCGGTCTGCGTGCCAAAAGCCTATACTTGACAGTTGGAGATCCATTTTCTTCACTTCATATTGAATACTTTCACTTGGATCTTCTGGTTGCCAGTGGGTACCTACATGAAAAATTGCATCATCATTGCTAAAATAATGTGTTTGAAAACCAACCTAGTTTTATGGTCTACCAGCAGTGAAACAAGAGACACCTTACTCATTTTGAATACTGTATAACTCGATTTTATAAAAGCAAGGATTATATACAGTAGTGTCCTTGGGGGTAACATTTAGAAGCGGTGTGATGTGTTTGATTCTCCTGGTTTCTTGAAAATGCGAGCATTTAAAAAAAAAAAAAAATATATATATATATATCAGGTGTGAATGTTGTTCGGGGAGAAAATTTGCACCAGCTGGTCAATTGTTTCTTGTGCGACGGAATACAATGTCATTAGTTTTCCCCTGAAAGCCATCGACTTCTTGTTGCTGATCTTGTCTGGACCCTCATCACTTCTTCTGTCTCACCGCCTCAGTTTGGGGCAGGCGATTCGCGCCTTTACAAGGTTTAACATCGCTGAGGTAGAGCCAGGTTCTACTTCCTTGTACTTTGACGGCAGTGGAAGTTACTTACTCCACCACGAAGGGGCCTCAAATCTTGGTTTATGCCAGAACCTGGTAATGTTTTTTACATAGATAAGGTTGCAGACTTTGTAGGTAGGACTGTTGGTTGTCTTCATCGTTCTTCTCGATCCTGCCGTGTGTGAATCTGTTGGGAGATAAAAGAAATACTTGCTGTTATAGCAGCCAAATATTCATGCATTTAATTTCCAAGCACAGCAGTACTATGGGCATTTTAACGCGCTCTAGTGGGATGAGCAAAAGGTATATCCAGTGTCCTGTCACCAGCTCCTGAGGACATGGTCTGAACCAGACTGATTTCGTAGTGTTGATAATGCCAAGGGCAGACAGTGGAGCCATCTTTTATTAAGAGTCATTCTTAACTTGGCTATTCTCTCTTTGAAGAGGCCATTGGGCCTCTCACAAAGCATGTTTGCCTACGGGTGCTAAGCGGAGGAGAATGTGTGCTTAATACCCAGTAGGATTTGTGATGTGCTCAAACAATTCATTTACAAAGTGTCGGACCGGATGACTTTGCACACTCCCCATCTTGGGAAAACCTCTTGCGAGGAATTTGGCAGCACAGGTGGCATCGGGGTGTGTGCCTGGACCCGCTTCGATCCATGGGGAGACGGGGCACACAACTACCAACATGCCATTGCATTTTTGGAGCATAACCACATGATCGATATGCAAGTGCTGGAAAGGTCCAGTACGGCGAGGATTGCTCATCTACCTACTCGCAACGTATGCCTTGCAGTATATTTCTGGCACACTGCAATTTACTCCAAAAGCAGAAACATGCTCAGCAAGGTTAGGTGAGAACCAATCCTCCCAAATCAAAGCTGCAAGACTTTCCTGTGTTGCATTTGTTGAATGGTGGAACTGAGCTAATGTTGTTCTTAGTAATGCGAGGTGCACGACCGGTTTGCCGGGGCTGACCTGCCATCATATTTTGTTAGTAAGGGATAATGAGCAACCCATCCTTTTCAACAGCTCCTGCTGTTCTTGTGGTGCACATCCCTGTAGTTCAATTATTTCAGGTATTGGTAGAGAATGAAACACTTCATTCACCATCCTGTTACACGCTCTCGTGTGCTTTTTAGGTGGTGTGTCAAATTCAGATACTTCGGTAAAATATGCTGCTTTTTTGGCTTCTGTGTCAGCGGCCTTGTTGCCATGGGAAATTAAATATCTGCCACTTGTGTGGGAGGCGCACTTCACCACTGCAATGGAAAATGGGAGTTGTAATGCGGCTATGAGCCTGGCCAATAATGGCCCATGCTACACTCGTGCACCGTCTGCGCGAAAGAACCCCTGCCTTTTCCAATGTGACTGTCATGCATGTACTGTTGACTTCATGTAGACTAAGGAGTACACTGTAATCTCTTCATCTTCATTAGTTCAAAGGGCTACAATAAGCGCTACTAATTCTGCTGCTTGCGCTGAAAAATGTAAAGGCAATCACACGCTCAACACTACCTCAAATTTGCCATTCAGTTTTAATTGTACCACTGCGGTCTCAGTGTGTCTTTTCCTTGAATCCTGGTCAATGGTTGATGACACGTAAAGGAGTATTCCCCCTGACCCCTCCAAGGACGTTTTCTCTAACATGGGATATGTCCTAATGTTCAGTGTACTTTGTGCAGTCATGTATGTGATCTTCTTCCTCTATTGCTTCTGATATGAACGTTGCTGGATTCACTTCCTTGTACCCCCAATATTTTGACTGCTGGGTTCAAGATAATCACTTCATACCCAGATGTTCTATGCTTGGTCAATGCGCTTTTGGGTTTCTCAAGAATGGCAAACGGGGCATGCTCCACATACAATGCGATTTCACAGCCCATCGTGATTGTGACTGCCTTCTCAATGGCAAACGCTGCTGCAGCCAGTGATTACTCACAGGGATAAGGGCTTCTCATCACTGGGTCTAGGATCCCGCTCTAATAGGCTAATGGTTTGTGTCCCAAAGAAGTTTTCTGAGTAAGTGCTGCTGTCATTACCACTCCATTTGGGTGTGAAAATAAAAAGAATTCTACACTGTAGTCGTGGATCCCTAAAACGGGTGCGTTGCATATGGCTTCCTTTAATTCTTTAAATGCTTCTATCATTTCACTGGTTGAGATTACATTGCTGTCATCTTTCTGGCCCTCCTTAAATCCCTTCAAAAGGGGCCTGGTGTATGTGCTGTAGTCAAAGACTCATGCCCTGCAATAGTTGGAGGCCTAGGAATTGATGCATCCCACTTACTGTCCTTCGCTGGGATGATTTCAAGATCACTTCTGCTCTTTCAGGTGTCACCTTCCTGCCATCTTGGGATATCGATTGTCCAATGTATAATGCTTCCTCCTGACAATACTGTAATTGCTCTTTGTCTACCTTGTACCGCTTGTCTGCCAGGATTTTCATTAGCTGTACTGAGTCTTTTCTGCACTGCTCCTCTGTGTCACTACACACCAAAATATCAAATACATACTGGATGACTGCATTGTCAAGGTGTATGTTTCTGAGGTCCATCTGGAGTACCCTGTTAAAGATGGATGGTGACAGCAGTACACTTGTGGCAAATGAGTATGATTCCACTTGTTATTTCTAAATGAAAATGAAGTCAGGTCTTGTGATTCTTCATGAAGGGAGATTGAGAAGAATGCGTTCTTCAAATCAGTAACCGTAAAACATTGGGCTTTTGCTGGAATATTTCATAATATTGTGGCTGGGTTTGGGTCCAACAGAAATTCTGCTTCTGTGGTTTAATAATCCAGTCAATTATTTCACTGGATACACTGCTGTTACATGGGGATTCAGAGGAGACTAAGTATTCCCTGCTGCACCAGTGCTGAGATCGTCTCATAAATCCCCTCATCTGCTTCCTTTGACATAGGATATCGTTTTACCCTTGGTAAAATTGTACCTGGCTTGAACTTGATCTTGACTGCTCCTACTCCCTTAAGCAGACCAACTCCATAGGGACTGTGCCGGATTGTCCTTGAAAAATGATGGTCTTTTTTTTATGATTGCCATCCTCTGTGGCACCTCTGTTCTCAATCTTCACCCAATACGTGAGGCTTATGATTAACATCAGTTCATCATCTGAGTTTTCATTTGTGAACAATTCCTCGTCTGTTAACTCCGTGTCCTTCATGCAAGGCTATTACTGCTTGCCATGCTTTCTCTTCGTCATCAGTCCTGTGGATAATGACACTTTCTTTCCTCACTAGGATTGCCTCTAACTCTAGTGGCAACACAAGTCCATCTTCCTCATCCATTGGCTCCTCTGGTTTCAATAAGAATTCTAAGGGTAGTCATAATAGTTTGCCCCTGATCCCAGGAGATTTACTACATATTGAAACACTTCGAAATCCAAAGGCACACCCCTTGGTGCTTTTTTGTCGTCAAAAGGGTGTCCAGTTAAAGGTGCGATTACAAAAGGTTCGAATGCAATGGGTTCGGGTCATAGGACCGAAAACAAAAGGTTTGATTTTATTTTTTATTGTATTTTTTTTGGGGGGTTTTGTATAGGTAGAAAAATTGGTTTTACTACAAAAACGGGGGTTGAGGGCCCCCACCCAAAAAAAAATGTTTTAAGAAAATGTATATCATTTTCGGTCCTTTTGTTTCGAACCTATTGTATTTCGAAACTTTTAATTCGCACCTTTAACCTATAACCGTGAAAAGGCCAATAAAAATGTGCGTGCATTCATGTAATGAATGCCGGGAATGGAACACACTATTCCCTGGTCAGTAAAAGCAATAGTGATGTTGACTATTCCCGCCCCGTCCCATGATGTTGACTGGTGTTTGACAAGAATATAATAATGGCATGGACAAATCATGTTCCCCTATGTTAATGGGTAAGTCGCCGGTGAATGGAACCACACTTGTAGCCCTAGAAAACTCTTGTGCATTTATGGCAGTGCCTGACCTAGGGTATTTCCTCTCTTACTCGCAATCAGGTTTTCCCTGTGTCTATAAGCAAGGACCTTTTTTTTTTTTTTTCTTTCCACCTATGGTAACTCCAATCAGTGGTTCCTCTTGTGGGTCAGGTATAACACATGGGATTGAAAACAGTCTGTCTGTGGGCTGTCCTTTTGTGTGCATAGGTTCTTTCCCGTCCCAGTGAAAGGGTTTCCCCTTCACCACTGTCGCACTCCCTAGCCTTGGTATGAATGCTTGTGTTCCTGTAGTTTGGTTCCAGGTCGGCATAGTATTCTGTTGCACTGGTGCTGGCATTTGTATTGGAGCCTGTTGTCTCTGTTGCTGTTGTGTAGGTTGTATTTGCGGTGCATGTGTCTTATACTGTGTGTGATCTTGGACATAATATTCGACAGCTCTGCGCTGTAAGATGGGAGGATATGCTGCGCCCCTCTTGGATTCTGCCAATTTTGTTGTATTCCACTTCTACATGCTCTGGTTATGTGTCCCATCTACCGGCGTGTCCAGCACTGTCCCGGGTGTCCCATAGGTTGTGGCTCTCCCCGTTAAGCCCTCCTCCTTGTGGAACCGGAGTTCCACATCCTCTTCCCCGCAGCCAGTAACGGTACTCTCCGCTTCCTGCGACGTTCCCTCCAACCATTGGCTGCCTTGGCTGCACCTCTGATGTAACCACTCCCCCTCCGCTTGTCAACATTGCTCCTTCCATTGTAAATTTTGACAATTCTTTTCTGTACCATCTTCAAATCTAGTACCTCCTCACCCTGTTTATAATCTTCCTTAACGATGTTTTACTTTTCTATGGTCCCGTCCAAGCCTCTCTTCTTCAACAGCAATGTGCATCCACACCATAAAACTCTTGTCTATGCTTCACAATGCCACCTTCTAAGTCAACACCAAAACCTCCTTGCATCCTATGATATAAACCAATTTCAACACAACATATGCAGAAGTGCACCTTAACAACCCCACAATCAAAAACGTTGTCTTGTCACTAGCAAGGGAAACATCTTTTAATTCACATCTCAATAGGATATTTGCAATGCATTCTTCCTACACCCTTGGCTAATGATATCCTTTCATCAATCACTACGTCAATATCTAGATCCTACATTTTATTATGTCACCACCTGCAACCCATGTCACAGGGAGTCTTCTAAAAAAATACACTAATTAATCATAATATCCCACACTACATAATCATAATATCCCACTCTATACAACAGGTTCCCACCCACCTTTGTTTATCACTACAATGCTCTTATACTTAAAATAATCCGTGGATCGTCCGAGGCCTCTGGTATCGTTCCTCGCACAATGGGTTGCTCGCCTTCGCCCTGCGGGGCACCTCTGTGGGGATCAAGCAGGATTTTCACCAAGGGGGCTCCGGTCGACTGTCTCAGGGTTCACGCGTGATACTTAGGTCTCCACACGTTATCTGCAGTCCCCATACTTGCGACGGGAGTCGACCATCCAGATGATCCTGGTCAACCATTCAGCTCTGCTACCATTATGTAATGGAGGGCCCAAAATCCAAGCAGACCTGGTGGGCTGGGAAATCCCAGACCCAAAAACAGTGTAAATGACAAAGGCCTGTTTTTAATTAACAATTGTAAAAACGGGAATCCGTCATGCACATAAGTCTCAAAACTCTCTAACTTCATAAGGCAGAACAACAGTTTAAAAGGCAAAAATACGTCACTTCTGATGTCATAATGTTATCTTAGTAAAATCTGCTGGAAGGTGGTATTGGGTTAGTTGCATATACTTGTATAATCTATACGGGTCACCCTTCTGATTTGGTTTTAGTCTACCTGCCAGCTCCGCCTAAGACCACCACTAATTCTGATAATGGCAGTCGTATGTCATCTTTGCGTCTTTGGATTGGTTTGTGCAACTGTTGCAAATAAAACACCTTTTGAGAGCAATGATTGGTTGGCATTGGATTTGCCAACTTTGATTATTTGGCTGGTCATCCGCACATGAGCAACAATGTATGGCAGGGGGATCGACATCCAGGTGCCGCTTTTCTCATTTATAACACACTGTAAAGACTGGAGGGGGGTGTCTGTACTTCCGCTCTCTATATGGTAGAGGAGAGGCACAGAGGACCCCAGCCAAGATTCTCTATTGTGGTAGCAATGGACGAGCAATCAAGGCCTAGCTTCTGAGGAAGGTGATGCGGGCTGGGTCTTAAGTACAGTGTAGTCCCCAAGCACCCACAAAGGAATGTCCGCACACTTGGTTAAAACACAGTCTTAAAATATTCAAGGTTATATACAATATCACGATAACACACTTTGTGCTCTGAAAATCAACAATGGTAAATATATACAGTTCTATGTGGTACCACAATTACTATTAGATCTCTTTAAAGTGCATCAATTGTACGGTTAAATGGCACACAAATCAAGTTGTAAAGGACACCAATAGTAGAGAAAAGAGGGAAGCAGTTGATACGAACAATTGGCAGAAATACTGGTCATTACCGTTAAACACAGCTCTGTGTGGAGATCCCCCCTCCCCCCACCTGTGCAACCTGTAGGATAAAGATACAAGCCCAGTCATATATTGTTCACAAGAGACTTCCCAATAGTTCTGCAACCCCAAAGTACCTGGCGTTGTAGCATTCCTCGTCGGGGAATAAACGGCCCTTCTTGAGTGCCCTCCCTTTAAGGCAGTAGTCACGGGTCGTCGAACATCCGACGGAGAACAGGATAAGCTACAATGGTGAAGTGGCAGCTTCGTTCCTAGTGGTGCTCATTGACGGGGAAGTGTAAACGTCCTGCGAGGAAGAGGCATGCGGGGCACCTCTGTGTCGATAGTTCTGGACCGCAAAGAGTTTGAAGAGCGGTGGCCCAGCAAGGGCGTCTAGTAATCGGCATCTCTGTGGTCCTGGGGTGGCGGGAAACCCACCGGCTGATGCTCCTCGGCGCGTCGACCGTCGGGCCTTTTCCAGCAGGATACAGCGGCGACGATGCGGACGAGAGCGTCCTTGGATTCGAAAGTTCTTAGGCAAACGGGAGCACGGCGGCTCCGGTCGGCGATGGCGGTCGTCGACAGGGGCAGACAACAGTCAGGGTGCTTCTCTTTGTGATTCTGCGGCGGTCCCCGTCTCTGGTCGGCAGCCTGTCGAAGGTCTGTATACCAGGGAGCTTTGGCAAAGATCAGCTGGTGAACGATGGCCCCTCATAGCTCGGGAAGAGGGCGCCTTACCAGGTCCTCTCTGGGTTAGTCCTTGGAGGCACAACAGCTTTCAGATTGTGAAGGAGAGCAACAGCAATTCTTCTCGTCCAGCAGGGCTGCAAGGTCAAGCTTCAGTTACTCCAGTTACTCGTCGCAGTGGACATCAGCTTCTGAACACAAATTCTAGCAGTGAGAGGCCCCCAGATATACTAGTTGATCTCCCTTCATTCTGCTGGGTCACACGCGGGCATCCACTCACGGCGAAGGGCATTCATGCAGGCAGGCAGCCAATCAGGCACACGGTGCATCCCCAGTACCCAGCCATTCAACACTCCACACTGCATTCATACCAGTTTCGGGCAGGGCTGTCTCAGTCATTGTGTCAAACACCAGATACTAGACACCCACAACATAGAATGGTATTCGTCACACACTCCATTCATCCAGATCCCATCCACAGGCGTACCCACAACATACGGGCGTTGGGAAGGCTCCACCCAGTCTGGTCAGCACTTCCCCACACTACCATATATGGAGCTTCCACCCAACAGCCAGTCAGGGGGAAGGGACAGAGTCAGGGCTTCCCGGGACTTCGGGAAGATCAAGGTAACAGGCGATGGAAGGCAAGAGGCCATGGGGTCCATTTTGTCTCCATCAGGAATCTACCGATTCCAATGACGGAGCCTGGGCATCCCAAAATATAGGACGCTCATGGCACCAGTCAATTCAGCACAGAGCTGCCACCAGCCCGTACCCTGCTCTGTGGGCCACACACAGGTGCCCAAAAACATACACTAGGGGCACAGGGTTGCACCCCTACCCATGGGTGCAATAAGGGTATCCCATGGGTCTGTTCACCAAAACAAGGAGAGAGCTGCACCGCCAGGAGTCCCACCTGAACTCCTGCGCGGAAAACACGACAGAACACACGATAAAAGGCAGTAAAGGACAAGGATACGGAGGCCCTGTCCCTCCGATGCATTTCCAGCATCACACACCATCTCCGATTTCCTAGGCCACGAGCCAGGGCTTCAGTTTTTAACTAGTCTCCATTGTGTATCTTTTTTTTTTTTTTTTATTTACTTGTATGTAATCAAAAGTAAAATGATTTTTACAAGAAGTTGTTGTTTACAGTTGATATACATCAAAAGAAGAGTGCGCAGAGGTAAAACTCAAAGTATCAAATTCAGAGATGATCTCAAAAATGTCCATTGAACATTCAAGACAGGCCGGTTGCTTTAAGTTACGCCGCCGAGTTTGATGAAGGCTGCTTCCAATATTTTAGCCGCAACTACCGCCCATCGGGACTTTTCTCCAGATATCAAACGGCACCACCACGTGTGCTCATCGATCAGGACCGAGTCAAGCCAAAGCGGAGTCAGGAATGGGGCGCAAATTTCTTTCAAAGCCGGGCAGTTTAGGAGAAGATGGCGGATGTTCTACACAGAATCAGGGTCTTCACACAGTCTGCATGTAGTTGAACTGGCCAGCCGTCTTCTCCCTAAGATTTCTCGAGTGTGGGGCAGGTTTAAACGTGCCCTTAAGAATGTTGAGCGCAGTTTTTTGTCTGGGAATCTCTGACCGTACGCCATAGGAAGTTTCAATTTATTATAGGTTGGTGGAAGGTGGTTTAAGCATTTGATGGAAGCTGCTTTGTCAATGGTGGTGATCCAATCTTGCAATTTTAGTTTTTCACTTACTCTTTGTGGGTTCGTTATCAAGTCATTGAGTGAACATTGCAGGTCTTCCATTTTAAGACCGACTTGGTGTTGATTCCAATTCCTGCCCAATAATTTTAAAGATTTGCAAGCTGTCTTTAAGGTTTTCCTGAATAGGGCGAGGGCGGCCCCATTGACGGTGGCGCTTAGCGACAGGAGACCCAACTCTCGTCTGATAGCTTCATAGGAATAGCATTCGGAAGGCCTAAAAGAGACTTCCATATATAGGCCTCTAGTTTTCGCCATAATTGGGGAGGTACGGTGAACATGGCATCCATGCCGTAGGTCAGTGTTGGAACCATTTTTCCCTTGTAGAAATTAATGGCCGGCATTAATGATAATTTGCCAAACTTCCTGTCAAGTGCACGTAGTTGGCAAGTCAGTTGTTTAGTTTTGGCCCAAAGATGTTGCTGCATTTTGAGTTCTTGGGACGACCCATCTATGAACGCACCTAGATATTTAAATTGTTGGACCACTTCAATTCTAGATTCGCACACTGACCAAGACCGGGTGGTTTTCGGAGGGTGGCGAGAAGAGGACAGGACCATAATTTTGGTTTTAGACTGATTTATTTGAAGATTGTTGGTGGTCATGTAGGTTGCCAAATTCTCCAGCTGCCTTTGGAGACCGATCGGAGTTTGGTCGAACAGGATCATATCGTCGGCGTACAGGAGGCGGGACAAAGGGGAATTGCCAAACTTCGGAGGGAAGCTGCGCACCAGAACTTACGATTCTTTGTAGTCCCCCAAAAAAGTCACAAAAAGTGCCGGAGCCAGGGGACAGCCTTGTTTAACACCTCTATGCGTTTGGATGTTTCTGGACAGAGCCCCCTGTTTATTCAGCCGGACGTTAAGTGAGGTATTGGTGTGCAGGGCAATTATTGGCTGTAGTACAGGGGATGGACACTTCCAGTTTTTCAGCTTTCTCCACAATCTTGTCCGATCCACTTTATCGAAAGCCTGAGAAAGGTCGATGAAAGCCGCGTAGACCGTAGGGGCACCCTGCTTTATATTAGCTTTTAAGATTGTGAGTATGAAAATATTCAATGCGGTGCTGCCATTTTTCTTGAAGCCTAGTTGGTATGGATCACTGCAGGGGGCTGTTTTCTCCCAGTGGTGGAAGTGATCTAAAAGAAGAGTGGCAAACAGTTTGCCCATAATGTCCAGTAGGGCGATCGGACGATAATTTCCCGGGGCTTCTCTGCTCCCATGTTTGAAAATTGGTATGATGGTCGCTTTGCACCACGATGATGGGATCTGTCTAGTAGTTCTGCAGTGGTCAAACAAAATGCTCATGAAGGCAGCCCATTCATCACTGTGCTTCTTTAGATCTATATTCGACAAGCCATCCGGGCCTGGGGCTCTTGATGATTTTAACTTTTGGATGGCTGTGCTTATGTCTGATATTGGAGAAAGATCAATCCAAGGCGCTGCGGAGGAATCAAGGGACGAAATCGGCTCCTGGGTCGGGCTAGCAAACCGGTCGGTGAAAAACGTGACCCAGACTTGTTCCGGAACTGAGTTGCTCATGTTGTAAGTTGTGGATCCTTGCGAAGCATTTACCAAGGACCAAAAATCAGCCGTTTTTTTTGCAGTTAGGACTTTCATCATTGATTCAGCGTCATGTTGGTATAAAACTGCTCGACGTGTCCTGATCCATGAGTTGTAGATTTTTTTTTCAGTTCTCCAGCGATCCCATGCCGCAGCGGTGTTGTCAGCCTTAGCACGTCTTCTGAGTTCTCAAGACGTTTTTCTTCCCAGCTGTTTCCTTGTCGAACTGGTGGTTACATTGTTTGGGGATAGATGATCCCGCTGCCGAGTGATGCCTATATTTTAGGAGCATGGGGAGGTAGTCCGGCCTGATCGGTGGAACAAGAGATTGATCAGTCCCAAATTCTGCCACGTACTGATTGGTGATAGATCTAATATTGGCCAAAGTCAGTCGAAGGCGGGATTGTTGGGGATTTGTTTCAACCGATGGTAGATAATATGTTGAACTACTCGCAGAAGAGCTCCAGGAAGTAGTGAGCATATTGTGGTCGCTGGAAGCCGTTTTGACCACTTGAAAGTCTTGCATTACTGCACACAGAGCTTGTGACGCAAAAATATAGTCCAAAGTAGCTGTCGACCGGCCCCTCTCCCAGGTCGGGAGATAGGACTGTCCTTCACGGATCCAGGCAACGTTGTGTAAATTCCTGGATGCCATGAGGGTCATCCATGCTTGTCCTCTATGCTCTGCTTCTGTTACCTCGGTTGAATTTTTAGAGACTATCTTCTGCTGGACACACTTCGCATTGAGATCACCACATACGAGTACGAAGGGAGTGTTCCATTCGATAAGGATCTCGTCAATGACCTCCGCCATGGTTTGACAAAAAAGTAGCGTTGTAGTTCTTTGCGGGTTCCAGTATGTAGTGATCAAAGCGAGTGGCAGAGGGGAGGATTGCTTTGACCGTCGATTTAAAGATTCGGAAGCGGGGGTCCAGTCAATTATGACCGCCAGTACCCCATATGATCTGGCTGTGGTCCTGATCAGTTTTAGATTTTGATCTGACCGTACTCCGATGAGAAGGCCTGCTGATGGACGGCCTAACAGCCCTTTTACAGCTGGCGAGATCACGATATCATACCCATCCAATGAGGGAGTATCCTGTAGCCATGTTTCTTGCAAACAGAAAATATCAAAATGACCCAGGTCGACAGTGTTGGGGTCAGTCAAATGAGCATGACCTCTGGTATTCCAAGAGGCCAATGACAAGGGTTTTTGACGCAGATGGTTGTCAGCTTCTTTTGGTAATTGCTATCTAAGGCGGTGTGCAGATAAAGCTCCCTTTATCCAGTCCCAAGGGCCGGTTTGCGGAGCGGCTTTTTTGGGAACTGGCGATGATGGTAATTTGAATTGCACACCAGATCTGTGAGTTGCGTGGTCTCTTCGTGGGGATTGGTCTCTCCAGCTTAGCTTTCTTTGTGCCAGGCGGGATCGCTGTTTTGGGGAATACCGCGGGCGATGCCTGGCTAGTTCTTGCGTGTCTTTCGGCCGCTGGTAGGTTTGCGATACTCCTCGGGGTGGGTCAGGAGAGCCCCCGGCGGAGCTTATGGGACGTTCAGGTGAATCTTGCCGCAGTTTCCGGGTTCTTGATGGATATGAAAAGTGCGCCTTCAGTATCTCTCTTCGATCAGTTTGACGTTGGGAAGGACTGTGGACAACATTTCTTCTTTTTAAATTGTCGTTCCTGGGTGTTGTTCTTAAGGTCCAGAGTCTTTATTTCAGACAGCAGCAGGCCTTGTGCTTTAAGTTCGTCGGTGGCTAGGTGACATATGTCTTGAATTGCAGAAGAATAAATGTGCAGGTATGCTTTGGCTTTGGCTTTATTATGTCTATGATGAGGCTCAACCATTTTAAAGTCTTCCGAGTTTAGTTTGCTTAGCGAGGGTGTAGCCGATGTAATTTTTAGCACAGTTCGTCTATTCAAGATGATATACTTGTCTTTGCTGGAGATTTGCTCCATTTTAAAAAGGCGCGTAGAATTTCCCCTCATACAGACAGTAGGTTTGTCTGTTACGTTTCTGGCTGACCGCGTCCCTTGCTGCTGCGACCTAGCTGATTGCTTTCTCTCCCTGGGTCTACTTTGGAAATCCGGCGAGTATCTTGATGGCTCTTCAGTGTGTCGAATCCGAGCCGGTGTATTCAGCTCAGGGGCCTCCCTCGGACATGAGAGAGGGTCCGCTCTGGAGGTCGAATTACGGCCAGAGGGGGAAGTTGTCAAGGTCTCACGAGAGACTGGACCTTTCTCGGGATCTGGTTGCACCTTGTCCGGCGGTGTTGCCGGTAGTAGGCCTGAATTCCAGCAGTCTTCTGTCGATCTGGGGGACTGGGTAAGGTCCATCACAGAACCTGATCGCATGATATTTTGAGCCGAACTTCCGGGAACTCTGGAGTTAGAAGGCCCGCCCTCCCGTGGGGGGCTACGTTGGTTTGGTTTATAGGCTGGTGGCCTTGATTGATCGCTCCCGGCTAATTTCAAGACTTTCTTTCCGTTAATCGGATTTTGGGTCGGCCCCGGGCTGGTTGCCAAGGCCAAATTTGAAGTCGGTGTAGTCAAGTTAGACTTTTGAGGTAGTTTTGCTTTATGTAAGAATACTGGAGCAATTTCGTTTAGCTGCTTTGCCTGAGTCGTCTGTGTAGATTTATGCACTGTCGGCGGTGGTGGAGAGCCTTTTGTTGTTGACGAAGCCGCGGAGATGTCCGGAGCGAAGTCTACCACCTCTTTTGATAAGTGCGGGGTTTCGTTCTTCAGGTCGATAGCTGTTATATAGCCTTCCAGGAAGGATAACTTCGACTGTATAGTTTTTAAAATGGCCGTGTTGTCTTTAGAAACGTCGCTTAACGTTTCGTACAGCTTACAGAAGGGGGCCATGGAGATGGTGATTGCCGACATGATTGTTGTCAGATCTTTTCTGGTGTTGGGTGAGTCTTTCTGAGATGATGAGGAGAGGTCCGATCTTCCACTCGCTGTCGAGTCCCTTGCTCCTAAAGCCGCAGGGTTCGCCAGTGAATGCCTGCGCCTGTACTTACCGTCTCCAGGGTCAAGCGTGCTAAAGGGCCTTGGAGTTGGGTCCCTTGGTTGGGCCTTAGAATCATCGAGATGTATTGGCTGAACCAAGGCATCTTGGTGCCTCGCAGCAGGAAACAGTCATTGGGTGGTTCTTTACCCAGCGTTGAGGAGACATTTCTCTTTGTGGGCCCACTTTGGGCTGCGACAAGTCAAAGATGTCCGAAAGGGGCTGATATGAGGCCCTTGTGTTACTTAATGGATCGATCATTGTGGTAGTCGTCTGCCTTGGAAGCGGTGGCGACGGAGCCACCGCCTGAAGATGCTCTGGTAGAGTTAAGGAAGGGTCCTCCCGTCTTGACATGGCTAGCGACAGTGCGTTCGGTTGGGCGGCTGCTGGGACTATTGGGGTCATAGTGTCCAGATGATCGAGTCCCAGATCAGACCGCGGGGAGGGCTTTGATAGAAGTCCAAGGGACAATGTGGCTGGGGCCAGGACTTGCTTGGCTGGCGTGTCTTGGGGGTTGGCGAGAATGGTAATTTTCCTGGATTTAGAAGCCAGTGGCGTCTCATCCAAAGCTTCAAGGATTTCCGCATCCGAAAGTTCCGAGTCATTGGACAGTTTCCTTTTGCCTTGCGTCTGGAAGAAATTCAGCAAAGCGGTAGACAGGAGTGGAATGGGTAGAGTAGATTTTGTGTGGCTCTTCTTCTTTTGGCCTTGTTGTAGAGCGGCCTTTTTGGTCTGTCTAGAGACTTTTAAAGGAGGAGCTGACAGATCCAGCTGTTTTCCTGTAGTGGCGGCCTTGGATTTGGATTTGGCTGTGGATAGTGATACTAGGGACTTTAGTGCAGAATTGCATTTTTTTTTAGAGATTGATCTTTTTTTCTTATGGTGGGGAAACAATTTATGGCCGCCTATGTCCGAGGTTACAGAGCAGGGGTCGGAGTCTGCCTCGCTATGCTCCTCTAAAAGAGGGTTCGAGGAAATTGATTGATTAAGCAAGCCTGGGGGCGAAGTGTCAAACGCCCTTGCTTCCCCGGTGTCTGAGGTGTTGCCGGGAGGGGCTGATGCGACAACTGTCCCGGATGGCGTAAGGGCGACCAATGCAGATGACTGGATGGTCTCATCCGGCGTAGCAGAGACCGCTGGATTCCCTGGGAGCCCTACACCAACACGGTCGAGGTTGCCCGGTGTACCCGCCATAGCCGGGTGAATCAAGACCGTGATGGTCTGGGTGGCCGGAATGATGTGTGGAATGGCGATCTGGGCCTGGGCAGGTGGGTTAATAGCCGGGTGGAGTGGACGCTGTGCATCTTGTGGCTGCTGATACAATTCGGCGTCACATGTAGTTTCTTGGAAGTTGGTTGACGGCCGGGCATCCGGGATGGCAGCCAGAGATGAGAGGAATTGAGAAGCGCGTGAAGCTCCAATTGCCGCTGGGCCCACCCCCAGACCCCCTGACAGGGGCCTTCCGGCCCCCGCACAGGACTGGTCACTCGCCGAGGCGGTGCGAGGGCGGGCAGTAGCGGATTCTGTTGTCAAAAACTGACGATGGCCCGGAAGACCTCCAAGTGCTCTGTCTTTGGGCTCCTGTGAAGGCTCCTGTGAAGGCAGAGAAGTCCGTGGTTCCCTGGACAGGGAGGAGGGAGATACTGCAGACATAGTGTCTTGGACCACCGAGTGGGGTACTGATGTTTGCCCGTGGTCATTGCCTCTACCGGGCAGTAGAGATTCTTTAAAGACTCCTGAATGTGGGTGTCCCAAGTTTGATCTAGAAAGCGGGTTAATGGACGTTGAGGCTCTCGCCTGAGACAGTAGCGGGGCGGCACCAGCGGCACTGCCTAACACCAACGAAGGCGCAGACAATAAAGTTTTCTTTGTGCGGCTCCTTAGAAGACGCTGATCCGGGTCTTCCTCCATCGGGGGGGGAAAGAGAGGGGGAGAGGAAAGGAGGGGGGAGAGAGGGAGGGGAGGGGGCAAGAAGGGGGTCAGCGGTGGAAAGGAAGAAAGAGGTAAGAGGGGTAGGAGATAGAAAAGAAAAAAAAAAAAAGGAAACGAGGGGGAGAGGAGGGGGAAGGGAAGGGGAAGCTTATCGGAGGTAGGAAGGGGATAAAGGAAAACAAGAGGGTGAACGAAAGGAAGGAAAGGGGGAAAAAAAACAAAGTCAGTAGCTTGCCGCCAGGTAGGCTGTGATCCGCCGACTCACAGAAACGAGAATCCGTGAGGCTTGGGCCAAGGGGGACAGAAGGGAGCGCAGAGATGAAACTGCCTGCAGTTCACAGGGTCACAAAAGGTGCCAATCGACACAAGGAAACACAAGGGATCCTACCTCTTGGTCCTTGTTGCACGGGGTGCCCTTAAGTCCTTGATGGAGCCGACAGTCCCCAGCTCCCGGGGCGGACTGGGGCAGACTGGAACTCAGCTCGGAACTCCGCGCGCGCTCCGCGCGGCCACAAGCTTTTTAAAGGCCCGGTGGGCTTTTTTTCCTTAAAGGTGTACACCGAGTACACCGTGAAAGTGGATCACTGCAGCCAAATCACGTCCTCTCACAGCAGAGCTCTGGGGCAGACTGGAACTCAGCTCGGAACTCCGTGTATCTTTTATTCTGAGAATTCTGAGGGAGTGAAGTTCTTGCTTCTCTGTCTGGAGCTAATGAATAGCCGTTGTTCTTCAACTCGGGGTCACGTGTGAGGAAACCGCGATTTCAATTATCCTCCGCTTTTAACAGGATTTTAACCTATTTTATTGGGAGTGCTATTACACTCTGTCTGCTGGAGACTTGTTTGAGCTACTCTTCCCTCCGTATTAGCCTTAATTTATGAGCACCTGGTTGTCTTGTTACTTTATTTAATCTAAGAGAAATATGTCTTGCTCCTGGGAACTGTTCATCTAGTACTCTGTCAAAACCTCCCCTTTTCAATAACCTTAGCGTGCTGAGGCAGCTACTGTCGGATTTCCTCCTCTCTATTGGTTTGAGCTAATTTAGCGGGCTTCATTTTTCCTGCAGCTTGCAGCTTTGTTCCTTCAACCTTTCCTGTTCATTTCAGCATGTCGGCGCTGTCCATTTTTTTCCAAAATATCTGCTCTTCACTGTTGTATTTCTGCGCTAAGCAAGAATTGTGCATTGCATTACAGCAGATATATACTTGATTATTTGTTCTAGTGTCTATTATGAGCGATGTATATTATTCATGTTTAAACACAAATTTACCCAATGTTTGTGTAGCTTTGTGATGTATGTATATCTGCTTCGTGTCTCGTGAGTCTACGTGTAGGAGGTGGGATGACGTCACTTGTTTGTCATTCCCTGGCCACAGCAGGTTCATACATGCCAGATCTTGTAAGCTCCAGCTTCTTCGATTGTTCCGGGGTAAGGCTGATAAGGTTGTCTTGGTGAATGCTTTTCGTGTTTGCAGTATGGTGGTGTAGGGGGTCCAAGAATGATGCACTTCTTTCATTGCTGTGGTGTAGAGACAGGTTAGGGGCCGACACCCTGCCCTGGATGATTTATCTGCCTCTCGACAAGTACCGTTCTTTTCTACGCACCCTGACCGGGTGAAGAATTCCCAGGCTCATCCGGTTCAGGCATTTCTGTGACGCACATTACCACAGAAAGCCTTAAAATGGCGTCTCCACATGTGTTGACGGCATGGGGCACTTTGTCTATGCCTTCAGCAATGACGAATTATACCAGGCCCAGGTCAATGCCGCCTAAGTCTTTGGGGAGAAACCCTTTCAGTCCTAGAGTGGATTGGACTACACCCACGAAAATGCCATTACCACCAACAATCTCTCTTCCTCCTACCTCGTCACTGTTGCACTGCATTGATCTGTGGTTGGGGTCACCCTCTTGGCAGGCAGTAGTAACCGAGTCACGGAAACCGGATCTTGATCCGCTGCGCAGCCAACTCCCCAGCCAAGGCAGTCCTTCCAAAACGTGATGCGTTCAGAGCCGATGAAGACCTACTTCAGAGACCTCTTTATGCTAATTTTTCCTCTGCCATAGGAAACGGTTGAAGTACCTTCTCCTCGGCCACTGGCAGAGCGACCTCCTGTACCAAGGGAGCCCGAGTCACACCGCATGCTCTGCGTGTTCTGTTCAAAGTCCCACTGATGAGGGTGCAGAGGATATGGAAGATGATGAGCAGTTCTTAATCAGTGCGTTTCATGACCGAGTGATTGATCTAATGTCTTGGACATCTCAACACTCCGTGGAGTGCTCCCTGTTGCCTCCCAGCAATGGGAGGAAATAAAGAGAAACACCACCCGGGGAAAGGCTTTGCGTGGCTGGGACAGCGGGCAGTAATTGTGTAATTTAGCCTGCTGTTACAGCCACCTGATTGTTGAGCGCCCTTCCCCGGGTGCGCATTATGTTTTTGTTTCATTGCTCTCTAATACTAGCCTGTTTTAATAACACAGTTGGGGATTTGTGCTGTGACTTGGGAGTAGAGGTGAAGAGAAAGGGCTGCAACTAGCTTTGCAGAGAAATTGGTGGACTTTGTTTAAAATCAGACCGTTTTACTAATTTCGTCCACAGAGCGAAAATTGACTATTTTGGGTGTCTTCCTGCCGAAATTTCATGGTTTCGGTTTTGCCATGACATTTCAGCCAATAACCGGACTGTGAAATATTTCAGCCCTCTGAGTGGTTGAAATTATAGGCAGATCTATCTTAAACTAATTCTGGCGGGCTATGAAATTGGGGTGACAGTGCAAAAGTATGCTTTGCAATAATGGCTGTACTTTTACGTTTGCTGCCACAGTGATTGATATACCCTTAAATGTCTCTTTCCAGATCAGGTGGAACACTAATTCCTTATTATGCTCCACGTTGAAATGTTGAGTCTGCAACATTTTTATTCAAACCTCTGACTTTAAAGTTAGACGCAACTCTATAGTGGGTTGCTTGGTACTTTGGCTTTCAGTAATCTGATGTACACCAGTGCCTTATATTCCAATTGCACAACGCACCACGGTTCGGATAGCCGTGTCCAAGAGCTGTTCCGTTGTCCTGTCATTTCAAATTTGAGGAGGATACACTTTGTGATTGAATCATTGCCGTCTAATTCTTTGCTACCTGTGTCAGTGTATTCACGCACCCTCCATACATACAGAAAACCGAGTTAACAGACCTCGTAGGATGTTTTCTTTCTTTCTTTTTTCTACTTATTGTTGGTGAGCCCAGTGGCCCTGGGGAGTCTGTGTGCCATTTCCTGCTGGCACGTACGGAACTGACACGGGTATAATATGGCTTTCTAATGTTTTGGCGCTTTGTTCTGGATTAGCTTTTACAAAAGACTCCCAAACTAGACATGTCCTTCTCCTTCCATGATTTCTGGTCGCAGAAACTTGAGAACTCTGGTCATTGTCACGCGCACCCTTGTTCCTGAGTGTGACATGAATGATCTGATTGGCCTGATTTCTTCCCATTCATACAAGAGTAGACTAAACAAAATGGGAGCGTGTGAAAATGTGAACTGGACTTCCGGGTTTGCACCCAATGGTGGCTTGTCGGGCATGCGAGTTATAGGGCGGCAGTCTGCAAGAATGACACTGGAAACGGCGAAATGTTGGTTGCGAGTCCGAAAATGTACTTGCACGAATAGTTGCAGGGGTGAGCGTGCTTCCCTTCTGAAATGTAAACTGTCCCACAATGGCAGTCCAACAAAGAACATTATAAGACTTGTTCTTCTAAGGAGAAGAGAACGAAGTAAGAAGGCTTGTGTGGCTTGTGTACGCTGCTACAGGGACTGTTCTAGCCTCTTATCAATTTATGATTTCTCTAAAGCATTTTGGGGAAACCTCTTTCAATTCTAGGAGGTATTTAGTTAACAAATAGGAATGACATTCTGCGGAAATTGAGTCTGAAATTCGAGGAGGGAGCTCGTATAAAGTGGTCTCGAGCACTTCCTGGCTAACTAAAAAAGACCGTTGACCGCATTTAATGACTCGTATCCTACAATTAATAGTAAAATGTCGTTTAAAAAAAAAAACAGATTTCGTTTTTGTTAGTTTGCGGGTATCCCACCAGAAGTAAATACATGTTCACTCTGTGTTTACGGTTATGTTGGTGGTTGCACTGTTTTGCAAGGGAAAGTGTAAACGTTGGCAAAGTTAATTTTGCGGTTTTAAATTTCAGCTTGAAGTGTTACGGTGACTTCTAAAATCTTCTAGCTACGTAGCTCAATGTCTAGAAGTCACTAGAGGTTTTATTATTGGGATTTAACACGCGCCCCACTAGCATTTGCATATTCTCTACACACACTGGCAGATCAGAAAAAGTGGGGTCGCTTTTGGCTATTGGGGGAGAGAGAAAATGAAAGATAGCTTTGCTTTTGTGTTGATGTGTGCAGACTGAAAATACCCTGTGCCTTGTGTTAGTTTCTAGCTGTTTTGTGTCTATAGCCTCAAGGCATTTTTCTGCAGGAGAGCGTGCGGCCATAGTGCTAGGATGCATTGCAAGTTAGTTGTAAAGGTATACTGTTCTGTTTGCAGTCTGCTGGAAGGAGCATTAAGGAGATATGTAAGCATGGCTTAGTTAGTGTGCTTGAGCCCAAAAGGCGATAAACCTGGCTTTTCTCATAGATCCCTTGCTGACTCCGGTTATCTGTCTCGCTCTCTGCCTCCTTTCTTGTTTAATATTGCTGTCTGTGTCATGTTTGCGCCCTAACGTCCAAGGCTGCGTGGTATAAATGTTGTAAAGTAAAGATCATTCATTTAGTGGATAGAGTTAGCATAGGCTGCAGTGGGCATTATTGGGCAGATTTAGTTTCATTGCCTATATTGCATATGAACTGGGGCACCAGTCAAATGGTGCAGGACAAAGCGTGGCACCAGGGGAGAGGCCAAATGTGAATACAGGGGAGTCATAAGGTGGTACATGCCACTTGCTGCAGCAAGGCTGCTGTTCTGTGGGAAAATGAGTAGCAAGATGCAGATTGTGGCACACGTTACTTTGTGGTTGAGGGGAGCTGGAATGGAATGAGCACAAAATGTCGAACGTCTTCTGATTGCTGGGACGTTGTGACAAATCTGCTTCGGGGCACCAGTGGTCCAGGGATGAATATCTGTTTCTAAATCATCAATCGGCCCCAAACCACTAGTACACCAGAAGGGATCTGAACAAATTGGAAACGCAAGCACATTATAAACCTTTGTCCAATTTTGGTTATGTTGATGGAGCGGCAGGCCCATCTCTGCAAGGTCATGGAACGTTGGTTAGTTGCATCACAGCAAAAATACAATTATTACCCAATGATAAAAGGGTCTGTCCACTCAAGGTTGTATACAAATATCTACTTTTATTATTATCACAACAGACAGTCCTAACACTCTACAAAATACCCTGCAAAGGAATGCAGATGACAGACCGTTTAAAAGGAGGAAAAGGGATGCACTCTGGATAATGACAGGAGGGTAGTCTGTATAGTAAGTAATCTCAATAGTTCAAGGATACTTGGTTTCAACACACAAGGAGCAATGGGTCGTAAAATGTCACTAGGGGCATTCGGAGAAGGACCAGGGGGACAGAACCACAATACAGATTGCCCATGCGACTAGTGCAGGAAGTCCTGATTCTATTAAAGACACGGAGGTGAGCATTATGCATTTCTTCTTTAATCACTGCTCAACAGCAATTCAAAACTTTATCATTGAAACTTTTTTTTTTTTTTAGAAAGTATGCCCAATAGGCTTAAAAAACGAAAAACAAACAAATATGGTGCAACAAGAGCCCAACTCCCAAGAGTCCTAGAGGCTCTGTAGTCCTTAGCCTCAGTACCGTCCACCAATGGAAGTCCCTTGGCAAGTATAAACCCCCATGTCCTTAGGTACTTTCCTCTTCTTTTTTCAGCCTTGCTGCACAACTCTTGCAAATCTTAAACCTATTGAACTTGAAACCTTTAAGTTCCTCCCTTCGAAGGCAGACTTTTTGACCTTCCATCAATCCCTGTTATTTTTCTGATCTTCTCCTGCGAACAAAAGGAGATCGTAATCGTTAGGGCTGGGAACTCTTCTTATAAACTCAATGATACTAATGCAGAACAACATTATTCACAATTTCCCCCCAATTCTTTAGGGTGGGATAATACTCACCTCTGTGTCTTTAATAGAATCAAGACTGCCTGTGCTAGTCGCATGGGCAATATGTATTCTATTACAAGACCGGAGGCGAGCATTATGCTTGTTCAAAGCTTTGCATCACTGTTGCTGCAATATTAGCTACTGGCTAAATGTCCTAAAAACGGAGTCACTGGACCAATCTGCAGCTTTCATGATGTCCTGCAGCGGAACTCCAGCTGCAAAAGCTCCTGAAGCCATCGCTCCTCTGTCTGAGTGCGCTCTAAACATAGATATATCTATCCCTGCTGAACTCATGACCTCCTTTACCCATCTCGCTATAGTAGCTGAGGCTACTGCTCTGTAAGGACTCATGCGCGCGATAAGCAGCTGAGTCACTCCTACAGGCCTCACTGCGGTTATCACCACCTCCTATTGCTTTATGCATTGCGCCACGCAGAGCTTGCTGTTACCTGGAAAGTATTGGTAAGTAATTATTCTGGAGTTAGTTTTAGTGCGCTGCGCTATGTTGAAGGCTACCCCTTCTGGATAGAAAATTTTCCGATCTATCTCGAGGGCTTTCACATCAGAAATACGTCTGCATGAGATTAAACATAGCGTGACCAGCTTCCCCGATAATTGCTTTCCTGTCAAGAGTTTGTTCTCTGGCCATTGCTCCAACATGTGTAGCACCTTCTTAACGTCCCAAAGAACTGAATACCTGGGCAACGGAGGGCTACTGACCTTAATACCTTTTGAGAAGTCTTACTACTGCTGGGTGCTCTCCCGCTGTTACTCCCTTGACCAGCCTGTGCCCTGCCGAATTGGCTGACCTATACACCCCAATTGTCCTGAAAGCTTTCCCCTCCGCGCCTAGACGCTAGGAAATTTATGACCTGAGCTATAGGGGCTGAAATGGGAGGAAAACTCCTCCCTGCACCATATCTCCAGGCTTGCCAAGTGGAATTATAGCTCCTGACTGTCGAGGGGGCCCATGAAACTTTGATGAGCTCAATAGCCTCTTCTGAAAGTCCCAGCAAGCGCCATCTTCTCATGAAATTCTGCAGTCCAGAAGTGTCGGGCTCTGCCCCAATATCGGAGGGTGAAGTGCTCCTGCTGGATCTACGAGGAGATCCTCTCGGTGTGAGATCCTCGGAGGGAAATCCGTGGAAAGTTCCATCAGAATTGGAAACCAGGCTTGCGACCTCCATTCTGGAGTCACTATCACCAGCTTGGCCCTGTCTCTGCGAACCTTCGCTAGGACTCTGGCTATCATTGCGAAGGGTGGAAAAGCGTAGTGAACATGAGGTCCCCACACTTGCAGGAACGCATCCGTTCCCAGCGCTTCCGGGTCTAGTCTCCAACTGAAGTAGTTCCGCAGGTGTTTGTTTAGCCTTGAGGCAAACAGATCTGTATGTAACGGACCCCACCTGTGTTGCAATTTGCTGAAAACTGAATTGTGTAGTCTCCAGTCGCTGGAGTCTACCAGATGGCGAGAATTCCAGTCTGCCATTGTATTCTTCGCTCCCGGAAGATATTCTGCTTTGACTGATATGTTCTTGCTTAGTCAGAAGTGCCAGAAGTCCTTGACAATCTCCACTAGCATTCTGGATCTTGTTCCTCCTATCTTGTTGATATACCTCACAGCGGATATGTTGTCCATGCGAAGCAGAATGCAGCATTCTCCAGCATGGGGTCTGGCATGGATTCACATGCTCAGGAATATTCCCCGTCGTCAGGCTGGGAATCCTCGGTAAAGAAAAAATCAGTATCGGTTTCGTTTCTGATCTGTCTTACGTAGTAGTAACCAATCTCTGATCTCTGCGTCATACTGACCACAGCCAATGACTGCCCTTTACCTAAGCCCCGCCTCTGGCAGCCATCTTCAGATTTGTACCGCACGTTCAAGTGTTGGGATCCTCGTGCTATTGCTCTCGAGCGTTAGTGCTATTTTTCATGTTTTTTCTCAGAAACATTTCTCTCTTTTCGGTCAAAAGAGCCTCAAGCTCCACCGTTTCTTCATCCGATCAACGGGGACCCGTGTCGGATTCGTCTACGCCCCTCAAGGGTGAAGATTTCGTCGAGCCACGCTTTTGGTGGACTCCAGAAGTTTCTCAGGCCCATCTCGGACATGGCCCAGGAGAAGGGAAGCTCGACGCCCAGAAAGCTGTTCAGGGTCTGCCCTGGATGCCAGCTTCAGAATGTCTTTAAGGAGGACTAACACTCCCTTTGCCTTTACTGCCTACATGAGGACAAGACGCACGTGGAGAAGGACTGTGCGTTTTGCGGCAATATGTCGGAGCGGACCATGAAGGACCGCCATCAACGTCTTGCCAACTGGCTGGAAGGAAAGAGCCCGCCAGGCGAGAAGAAGTGGAGGGAGTCCTCTTTCATGCCCATCGTCAGGACCCCCGTGAAACCTCCGACGGAGAAGAAAAAGGGGGGGCAGGAGGTCGTCGTTGACTCGGCCTCAACCTCTGAGGAGGAGCTGATCGAAGTCTTAGGCCACGGCTCTGGCGTGGAAGAAGGCCATCCTGTCGGGAGGGACCCCGACGTGGAAGACGACGAGGGCGTCGAGGATGCCGACAGGGCTCCTGATCGCCCGTCGGATCTCCCTCAACCAGTGCCGCAAGACAACTCGGCGGCCATTTTGTTGGCTATACAGTCCTTATGCTCGGAGATAAGGACGAGACTGCCGTTACCACCAACGGAGGAACCGCTCCCGACGGGGGACCCGGAGCCAGGCCCTTCTGGGAGCCCTCCCCCTAAGAGAAGAAGGATTCATCCTCCACCTCCTTTTCAGCCATCGCGCCCTGTTCAGCCCTCCTCCCCGTCCACGACACGTGGGGATGATACGGGGACTGACACGGCCGCGACGGGTACAGACGACGAGGTTTACGACGAGGATCTCCCGTCGTCGCCTCCCACCCGGGCTTCCCCGCCCAACGAGATTGGATCGTTTCACTCCATGATCGCCAGGGCATCCGAGCTTTTCCAGCTCTGCCCGGAAGAGAAGAAGAAGGAAGGTTTCCTTTATCAACGGCGCGAGACCAAGAGGAAGACGGTCCTCGCTGTACCTCTACTAGACGATATTTGGGATGAGGGCCTCGCCCTCCTCAAGAACCCATCCACGATGCTGGCTAGAAGAGATCGGTACGAGAAGAAGTACCGGGTCCCGGACGCTGCCCCCTTGTGCCTTCGGGCACAGCCGACCCCCGGACTCAGTCGCCTCCGCGGCGGCCAGGAAGAAAGTGGGGGGGGCGCGGCCTCTACATCAACCTCCCCGCCGGACGGCGAGGGAAAGACATTAGACACGATGGGACGCAGAGTCATCTCGTCGGCAGCGACGACGATTAAGGCGGCCAACGCCTTGGCTATCATAGCCCGCTACGACGGGGAGTTGTGGTACAAACTGGCCCCCCTGCTGGACTTCCTACCAGACGACAAGAGGGCGGAAGCCCTAGAGATCTTGCAGGAAGGAGAGGTGGCGTCGGACCACGCCATTACGATTGCGACGGACATCGCTGACACTGGATTTCGCCAGTTGGGCAACGGTGTGTGCCTTAGGCGGCGTGGATGGCTCAAGGCTACTGACTTCCGTCAGGACGTGCAGACCAGAGTCTTGGACATGCCGTTCGACGGAAACAACCTGTTTGGGAAAACAGTGGACGATTCCCTTCAAGCCATCAAGGCGGACACGGAGACGGCCCGGGCTCTTGGGGTTCTCCAGCAAATGGCGGCTGCCCTTTCGGAGCGGCGGAGGCAAACAGGGTGCCTCCAAAGGTTCCAGCGGCGGATTTTCCACCTACCGTCAAGCGGCCCGTTCGTCGTCACAGGAAGCTTACAGGGGACGAGGCAAGTCAGGCGGACCCCGCCGTCGTCGCCAAGGAGGACAAGGCGGCAAAGCCTCGTCGAAGCAGGACTGAACCGGCCATGGGGTCGGGCCCCCACCGAAGCACCCCGGTGGGAGGCCGGCTGGCGAGCTTCGTCAGCGTGTGGGAGTCCATCTCCACCGACCGTTGGGTGCTGGACGCCCCAGCTCAGGGTCACACGCTCGAGTTTCTAAAGAGGTGCCCGCGCGTCCCCCCTGTGGCCAGGAAAGAACATCACGTCCCTCAACTTCTCTTGGAGGTAAAGGCGATGCTCAAGAAGGGCGCCATCGAGCTCGTCCCAAAGAGGCTTCGGGGCTCCGGAGTTTACTCAAGATACTTCCTCGTGAAGAAGAAGACGGGAGGATGGCGTCCCATCCTGGACCTACGACGACTGAACAAATTCATCAAGGCACAGAAGTTCCGGATGGTCACCCTCCAACACGTCCTGGGTCAACTGGAGGAGGGCGATTTCCTGTCGTCTTTGGATTTGGAGGATGCCTACTTCCATATTCCCATCCTAAAGGGACACCGAAAGTTTCTCAGGTTCGTGGTCCAAGGGCGTCACTACCAGTTCAGAGCCCTTCCCTTCGGATTGAGGTCGGCACCCAGGGTGTTCACCAAGTGCCTCACATCGGTGGTGGCGCAGCTGCGCCGAGAGGGGATCCACGTCTACCCCTACCTGGATGACTGGCTCATCCGAGCAAAGACGAAGGAGCTCGCCGTGGAGCACACGGCAAGGACCGTCCAACTACTCGCGGACCTGGGATTCTCCGTAAACTACGCCAAGTCCCACCTGGTGCCTGCGCAAGACTCACTGTTTCTGGGAGCGAAGCTCGACACAGTGTCACTTCTGGCCTCTCCGTCGGAGGAAAGGACGAGGGCCATCTTGGGCAAGGTGCAGCGGATGCTGGTTGCGGACGCGGCCAGGGTGAGGTCCATCAAGTCCCTCCTTGGAATGATGTCTTCTTGCATTTATCTCATCCGCCTGTGCAGGCTCCGGATGCGCCCGTTGCAGGAGTTCCTGGACGCGCGCTGGATCCAGACGACGGGCAGCTTCGAGGAGAGGATCACACTCGACGAGAGTTTCCGACGAGCGATCCGGTGGTGGGGCACCCGCGCGCATCTGACGGCGGGCATGGACTGCCAGAGCCCCGGCCACCAGGAGACAGTGACCACGGATGCCTCCCTGGAAGGGTGGGGAGCGCACACCGAAAATCTGCACGCGAGAGGCCTTTGGCTTCCGACGGAGAAGTCCCTCCATATCAACGTCCTGGAGCTCCGTGCAGTGTTTTGGGCCCTCGGGTGCTTTCTTCCGTCCCTCAAGGGCAAGGTGGTGAGGATCTTCACCGACAACACCACCACCATGTTCTACATCAGGAAGCAGGGCGGTACCAGATCCCCAGCCCTGTCCAAGGAGGCACAGGATCTGTGGCATTGGGCCGTCGCCCAAGGGATGTTTCTGGTGCAGTTTCATCTGGCAGGGATAAAAAACACCATCGCCGACTCGCTCGGCAGAGAGCTGCGCTCGTGCCACGAGTGGGAACTACGACAGGATCTAGTGGACCGCCTCTTCCGACGGTGGGGCACACCCCATATCGATCTGTTCGCGACGGCGACGAACTCCAAGTGCCGGAAGTTCGCCAGCAGGTTTCCCCAGCCGAGGAGCATGGGCGATGCTTTCTCGTTCCCCTGGGAGGGCCTGTTTCTATACGCGTTCCCTCCATTGCCATTGCTGATCCGGCTCATCAACCAGCTCAAGAGGTCACGGTGCAGGATGATCCTCGTCGCACCCGCGTGGCCGAGGCAGATATGGTTCCCGGACCTTCTGGACTTGTCAGCGTCCCCGTCAATCAAGCTGCCAGTGGACGCGGATCTTCTCTCCAGGGAAGGAGGCGCCATCCTCCATCACGACCCGAAGTCGCTGAACTTGCAGGCCTGGCTCCTGCAGCGTTCGAGTTTGGAGGATACGACATACCGGCCGACTGCAGAGAGGTTCTTGCAAAGCCCAGGGCGTCCTCAACTCTTAAATGCTATGGACACAAATGGAAGAGGTTCTCTGTCTGGTGCCACGCACAGAAGATTAACCCTCTACGGATTACGGCTCCCCAGGTACTGCCGTACTTTCTGACGCTGGCCAAGGCTGGACTGGCGCACGCGTCCATCAAGATTCATCTTGCTGCGATCTCCCGATACACCAGAACCACGGGGCGGACGTCTTTGTGGTCTCATCGTCTGGTGAAAGAATTCATGAAGGGACTGTTCAGCTCGTTCCCGGTGGTGAAGGCTCTGGCCCCGGCGTGGGAGCTCAACGTGGTGCTGACCAAGCTCATGGGACCTCCGTTCGAGCCTCTGCATTCGGCCCCGTTGAAGTTCTTGTCGTGGAAAACAGCATTTCTTGTGGCCATCACCTCCGCACGAAGAGTGGGAGAGATCCAGGCCCTTTCCTGCAAGCCCCCGTACTTGACTTTTCACGACACAAGGGTAGTGCTCAGGACGCACCCCTCCTTCATGCCCAAGGTGCCGTCGGACTTCCACCTCAACGAGCCCTTGGTGTTGCCTGTTTTCTTCCCATCGCCTTCGTCGCCGGTCGAAAGGACTTTGCACTCGCTGGATGTGGCTAGAGCGCTGAAGTTTTACGTGGACCGCACGAAGTGTTTTCGGAAGACGTCACAACTTTTTGTGAACTTTGGACCTCTCAATCAGGGGAAGGCTCTCTCAAAGGCCTCCATTTCCAGATGGCTCTCCGGCTGTATCATGTACTGTCATTGGTTGGCAAACCGACCGCTGCCTGGCCGTCCGAGAGCCCATTCCACCAGAGCGATCGCAGCTACCACGGCGTTCCTATCTGGTGTGCCCTTGCTGGACATCTGCAGGGCTGCTACGTGGAGGTCGACGCACACCTTCACGAAATTCTACTTTGTCGATCGGGATTCCAGCGAGGAGTCCAGGGTCGGCCAAGCAGTGCTGCGCAATCTGTTCGCCTTAGGTGAGCCTGGTGAGGAGGTAAGAATTGCTTAATGTTGAGTTTGATGTAATGCTTAATGTTGAGCCTTTGCCACCTCCCGTGGTTGTGCATGTGTGTACTGCTATGTATTCTTTATTCATGAGCATGTGAATCCATGCAAGACCCCATGCTGGAGAAGGAACAAGTTACTTACCTGTAACTGTTGTTCTCCAGCATGGGTCTGGCATGGATTCACATGCGAACCCTCCCGCCTACCCCTCTGCGGCTCTTCACTTGGTCATACTGCCACTTCACGTGCTACCAAATCTGAAGATGGCTGCCAGAGGCGGGGCTTAGGTAGAGGGCAGTCATTGGCTGTGGTCAGTATGACGCAGAGATCAGTGATTGGTTACTACTACGAAAGACAGATCTGAAACAAAACTGATACTGATTTTTTCTTTACCGAGGATTCCCAGCCTGACGACGGGGAATATTCATGAGCATGTGAATCCATGCCAGACCCATGCTGGAGAACAACAGTTACAGGTAAGTAACTTGTTCCTTGCGCCTTGCCCTTGGTGAAGGCTTTCACTGCGAAAGATCCCGCCAGAAGCTCTAAGCAGTTGATATGTAGCTCTAGCTCTTCTGGAGACCACTTCCCTCCGGTCTCTGTGTTTTCGCACCTGGCACCCCAGCCTGACCTGCTGGCGTCTGATTCCATTATGAGCTCTGGACGGTCTCCGAAGATAGCTCTGCCGTTCCAAGGCTCCATATTGCGCAGCCACCATCGGAGCTCTGTCCTGCTGTCCTCGTCTAACGGGACTTGATGATGATGATATCTCCAACCCTCCTGAAGATATTTGATCCTGAGCCTCTGAAGGGCCCGATAGTGTAGAGGCCCCGGGAAAATAGCCTGAATGGAGGCCGCCAGAAGCCCCACTATCCTGGCTAGATTCCGAAGCGAAATCAGCGGTTTCCCCGGGGGCTGTCCTCAGATCCTTCTTGGAAGGCGGAAGGGCTAGAGTGGCACTTCTCGTGTCTGTGGTAAAACCTAGGAATTCTAGCTTCTTGCATGGCACAAGCTCGGACTTCTCTCTGCTGATCAAAAATCCTTGGCTGGAGATGAAATCTGTTGCCCACTGAACCTGCTTCTGAAGTCTCTCCTTGCTCTCCGCCATGAGAAGGATATCGTCCAAATAAATGATCATCATTATTCCCTGTTCTCTCAATGCGGTGGCTACAGGCCTCATCAGCTTCGTGAAAGCCCAAGGCGCCGACGCTAGTGTGATGCTGGAAATGCATCGGAGGGACAGAGCCTCCGTATCCTTGTCCTTTACTGCTTTTTATCGTGTTCTGTCGTGTTTTCCGCGCAGGAGTTCATGGGGGGTCTCCTGGCAGTGCAGCTCTCTCTCGTTTGGTGAAGGGACCCGTGGGATACCCTTATGGCACCCATGGGTGGGGGTGCAAACCTGTGCCCCTAGTGTATGTTTTTGGGCACCTGTGGGTGGCCCGCAGAGCAGGGTATGGGCTGGTTAGTGACAGCTCCATGCTGAATTTGACAGGTGCGCGGAGTATCCTCCTTTTTGGGATACCCGGCCCTGCCATTGGGATCAGTTGATTCCGGATGGAAAACAAAATGGCCCCTGCGGCCTCTTGCTTTCTATTACCCATTACCTTGTTTTCCCAAAGTCCTGGGAAGCCCTGACTCTGTCCCTTCCCCCTGACTGGCTGTTGGATGGAAGTGCCATATATTGTGGTGGTGTAGCCAGTGATGTATGTTGTAGGTACCTCCTGTGGGTGGGACCTGGGTGAATAGAGTGTGTGATGAATATGCATTCTGTGTTGTGGATGTCTAGTATCTGGTGGTTGACACAATGACTGAAAAGCCCTGCCCGAAACAGGTATGAATGCAGTTTGGAGTGTTGAATGGTTCGGTACTTGTCCCAATACACATAACTTGTTGTGAGTGCCTGGAGAGAAGTGAATGGCCTGAATACCTCGTGTGCCTGATTGGCTGCCTGCCTGCATGAATGCCCTTAGTCGTGATTGGATGCCTGAGTGTGACCCAGCGGAATGAATGGGAGATCAACAGTATATCTGGGGACCCCTCACTGCTAGGAATCGTGTTCAGAAGCTGAAGTCCACTATGACGAGTAACTGGAGTAACTGAAGCTTGACCTTGAAGCCCTGCTGGACGAGAAGAAATGCTGCTGCTCTCCTTCACAATCTGAAAGCTGCTGTGCCTCCAAGGACTGACCCAGAGAGGACCTGATAAGGTGCCCTCTTCCCGAGCTACGAGGACCATCGTGCACAGCTGATCTTTGCCAATGCTCCCTGGTAGACAGACCTGCGACAGGCTGCCGACCCGAGACGGGGACCGCCGCGGAATCACTCGGACTGTTGTCCGCCACTGTCGACGACTGCAGTCTCCGACCGGAGCCGCCGTGCTTCCATTTACCTATGAACTTAATTTTGATAATCGGACGCTCTCGTCTGCATCGTCGCCCGCTTTATCCCGCTGAAGAAGGCCCGATCGTCGACGCGCCGAGGAGCATCCGCCGGTGGGTTTCCCGCCACCTAAGGACCACAGAGACGCCGACGACTCAATGCCCTTGCTGGGCCACAGTTCTTCATCTCTTTGCGGTCCAGATCTATCATCACTGAGGTGCCCTGCACGCCTCTTCCTTGCAGGACGCCAACGCTCTGTCGTCAACTAGCATCGCTAGGAACGAAGCTGCCACTTCACTGCCGTAGTTCCACCTGTTCACTGTCGGACGTTCGCCGACCCGTGACTCCTGCTTTAAAGGGAGGGCCCTCAAGAAGGGCCGTGAGTGCGGCTGCGCCCTCTACCGCTTGTTTCTGCGCTAGAGCTTCTAATTCTGCATCTAAAAGTGCCATCTCCTCCTCTGAGCTTCGCATGCGCTGAGGGATTTGAGTCTGCCTCGGCTACTCTACGAATTCTAGCTGAAATCCCTGGGCTGTCTGAAGTACCCACGCGTCTGCTGATAATTCGCACCAGCTGCTCCTAAAAAGCAACGTCCTCCCGCCCACCGGGGGATGTGGAACTATTCTGCTGCCTGAAGTATCCTCTTCCTCGGCGCCCTCTGAATCCTCTGCCTCTGCTCGGGAAGAACGCCTCCTGCTGACGTGACTCCCAGTATTGGGCCCTAGGCCCCTGCGGTCTCCTGTTGAAATTACTGTGGCCGGACGAGCGACCTCTGTTGTGGCCGGCCCCTGCTAGAACCCGGGTAGGGAACACCTTCCTAATTGAAGCTTGAGCTTTTTCAAGCGCAGTATACGTCCCTACAAACTTATTCATCTCCTTGACGAATGTGTCGCCAAACAGAAGACCCTAGGCCCCTTCACCTGCCTCGTAAGAGGCTAAGTCTCCTAACTTATTGTCTATTTTTAAGAGCGTAGACCTACGTCTCTCCGCTGAGATGGCTGTGTTTGCATTCCCTAGGAGACACACGGCTCGTTGAGCCCATCCGGCCAGGACATATGGATCCACCGGCTCTCCGGTGTCCTTCGCTCTCTCCCAGATCCATAATTTTAGCTATGGGGCACGTCAAATCTAATAATTTATCTTGACTGGACCCCCATGCGCGGTCCATCCCCTTCCTAGTGTCCTTACTGGCCTTCGTGACGAAGGTTAACATTTTGGGATCAAGCTCTCGGGTCTCTGCCACCTTCCCCATGAGCTCTGGCCTGGGACACTCTGACCTTAATCTGAACGTGGTCTCTTTTTCTAGAGGTTTCCGTATCTTCTGAGCCATGTATAGTGCTATCTTGGGGGATGGTGTCCAGTCCGTGGATCTCGGATGCCTGATGGCTTCAGGCTCAAACATATCGGACATATTGTCCTCGGGGGTACTCTCCACCAAGCTGGCTTTTCCCTCAGTCTGTCTCTCTCCTTTCTTCTCCGTACCACTCCCTGACAGACTTCTTTCCACTTCCTCTTGTTCGTCGTATTCATCTGAGGAAGAGGGCACAACCCCTATATTTTTCGCCCCTGGGGTAGGAGGTACGAGGCAGGGCACCACTGATCTGGAAAGGAAGGCATCCTTGAGCCTGTTAAAGGCATCAGTTGCCTCCTGGGGCTTTTCTCTCTTGCCCATGCCTAAGCCCGGGGTGGTAGTGTTTCCTCTTCCGGGCAGCCTTACACCCCCTATGATCATTCTATAGAGGCTTGGTGGTAGAGGTCCCCTCACCTGGGTCTTCATCTTTGCCAGCTTTAGTGCCCAATACATTTTCCAGGACTTGCAGCCTGTCCTGAATAGGCTGGACTCCTTGAGCTACTGCTCTAACAAGGGAATCCCCCAGAACTCTTTTAAAGCTCTGGGATAGGTCGATCTCCTCCTCCTGCAGCTCCTGCTCCTGATCAGAGTACTCCTCCCAGTACTCCCCTGCCCTGTCGCAGGCCATCTCTGTCTGAATGGGGATGGGGGATGCTATCGGGTGTTCTGAACCTTGAGTAGTCTGTCTGCTAGATGCAGTCACAGAGCGTATGAAAATAGTTCTTTCTTTTTTTTTTTTTTTTTTTTTACAAGCCTCTTAAAAATATCGCGCTCGCTCAGGACTGGGTCTTACTGACTGACATCCGCACAGCGCTCGAGAGCTGTCAAAATGCGTAACGTTCGAGGAATGAACGTTACTCGAGGAAAGACCATCCACGCATGCGCGGAACGCTCTGCCCGGCCCACTACGGTGTCCGTGGCTTCAGAGCGGTTACATGAATTCACGCCCTTTTCGTCACCGAAGGAATGGACTCCCAGCAGCGAGCAAGATCACTCGCGGGATGCCCATTCATTCGAAATACGCTCTGCCGGAGATAATACGTGCTACCGGCTAATAAACGGCCAACAAAATCGATGGCGTTTACACCGAATGTAACGGTCTTCGATTATTACACTGCGTGAGTTACACAATCCAGACCTACGCGCTTCTAACTAAATAAAAGTCCCTACATAAAGTGGGAACATAGTTAACAAACATGCTCATAACGCAATAGAAATACCTGCACAAAGCGTGAATATGGCTATAAATCAATGAAGTGTACTTAACTGTCGAGCCAGCAAAAAAAGAAGATGAAAGTACTTAAGGACATGGGGGTTTATACTTGCCAAGGGACTTCCATTGGTGGACGGTACTGAGGCTAAGGATTACAGAGCCTCTAGGACTCTTGGGAGTTGGGCTCTTGTTGCACCATATTTGTTTGTTTTTCGTTTTTTAAGCCTATTGGGCATACTTTCTTAAAAAAAAAAAAAAGTTTAAATGATAAAGTTTTGAATTGCTGTTGAGCAGTGATTAAAGAAGAAAAGCATAATGCTCGCCTCCGGTCTTGTAATAGAATGTACCTTGTGCTGTAGAAGTTCTTGGTGCTCAACAGGGTTGAGGGGGTTTCAGGTCGCGTTGCAGTTTCTGCAACAAAAGTTCAAGATGGCAGACCGCTGCGGGTATCGGGTGGCAGGCAGCTTGGAGAGCAAGGCTGGACGGATGGGTGCAGGCTGTCCTACACGCCGGCTCGGGGTCAGGAATCGTCTCAGTGCTGGTTGGCAGGTCTGAAGCACTGGTCGAGGCATCTCAGACAGTGTTAAGTCAGGGGTGCAGTCGGTTGTAGCTCGAGGGGCTCTACTGTCTCGAAAATGTCCTTTCAGGTGGACGCTGGTTGATTCTTGTTGGTGCACTCCTAGCTTCTTCACTGGGCTTGTTGTCGTTGAAGGTGGACAGCCCAAAGTTGAAGCGTGTGCGCTAGGAACAGCCTTGTCCTTGGTTTGGTTCAGAGACTCTCCGGCACTTTTCTGCTAGGAAGTTTGCTTTCAGAGCAGGGCAAGCTGTGTGCTGGCTGGGTACCGGTTCTGAAGCTGGTAGAGGATTCGGTATCTCCCTTTGTACCCTGGGAGATGTTTAGGGGAGGGATCTTGCTTGCCGCTTGGACATCCTGGCGGAAGCTGTAAGGCAGACTGTACCTTCAACCAGAGTCCAAATTAGTCCTTCTTGTTACTCCTTGCAAAGTCTTCCGATCTGCCAAAAGAGGGACTCTACCCTCTTTTAAAGCCAAATGGGCCCCAGTGATTGGTCAGGCTAAGCCTACCTCAATGAACCAATCTTTCCGTATGACAGGCTTCCGAAACAGACTCACAAGTCTGTTTCTGACACCGCGCATACAACAGATGACCTTTAGTGCAACGAAAGGCATGCATTGAAAGGTGCTTAGACAGCCCCTTCCAATACCTCGAAAATGAGCACTAATTGAAACGTTTCCCAGGCCCACTTTTGAAATCCAATAAAAATACAACGCCTCTACCGTCTAAGCCCTCTACTTCCCAAGATCGTGGCCCTCTAAATCTAAGGACACCACTACACCCTTACAGGACACTCCTACTTGAATGACCTTGGAAATACTGAGTGGACCCCAGAGAGCCTCCATAGGGTCATGAGGAAGATGTCCTCTTTTTAGACTTAATGGACCGGCACCCTGCAGAATTGTTTAACCTTCAGGGCCAATCTCACACAGTGGTAGCTAGGGATGAGCTAGCAGCCAAAAAGGCATGCCTGGACACTTTTCGTCCCTGCGCCTCCACGCAGAGCCAGGTTACCCCTGGCTCCCTCTCCCCACTTGGGACTTATATTTTGTAGTCACCTCAGGTTAACTTGACCCTGGCTCTCAAGGAGATAAAGTGGATCAGGACCAGGGTAACGAAGACCAATATTACGATGATGAAGGCGTCTACGTCATCCAGTCACAAGACCATCAAGATCAGCAAGTGGCCAACTCCCCAGTCGCCATCCAGCTCCAATACAATGAGCTGCCCCTCAAGGCTGCAGAACATTTCAACATAGACATCCAGGAGGCCCAAGTTGATAAGGACTTGTGGATGACATTCTTGGAGACAAGAAGTCTGCAACACAGTTCATTCCTCTCCTGCAATCTTTTCAGAGACATATTGAACCCTCTCTCAGAACGCCAAACCTTACTCGAGCAGTCAATCCCTGCATGGAGAAGGTGTTCAGACCGACCCCTACCGACCATCTATGCATCAGTGTTCAGCGAAACCGGACTCCCTGGTGGCTACCACAACTAGGAAGAGGGCAGGCACATCTCTAGCCTCTGCAGAGGCTCCACCAGATGAAGAAAGTAAAAAGATTTACATTTTTGGCAGGAAAGTGGCTTCCTCGGCTGCCTATCAGACTAGGTGTTAGGCAGAAACCTGTGCAGTGCCCTTAGGGACCACTTCAAAAAGTTTAAGAACACAGGAGTAAGCAGTAAACCCAATTGGTAGCAGTCTGCCCCACCCAGATTTACCTGGTAGCTGTGGCTGAGCAGTCAGCTTCCCTCAAGAAGAGTTAGGCAGTATATAGAGTATACACAATGGGGCTAAAAATACAGTAGAACAAGCAAACACTGACCAGAGCTTTGGTATAAAAGTATATAATTATTTATTTAAAAACACACTTATGAAAATACACTGGCACTAATATATCAAGCAAGTTCAAACACAGTCCTTATAAATATATACACCTCTCTAGTTAATTATTCGACAAGTCTAGTTTAGGACACCACTTATTAGCAAAACGGAGGTGAGCGCGTAACCCTAGATGGCACTCCAATAATTGTTAAAAAGGGAGAGAAAAGGCAGCGTATGGAAATAACACAGCACCAACACTTTTAAGAAACCACAGCAAGTCTAGAAAGGCAGGGTCCACTGTAGAGCCAAAAGTTCGTAGGCAAGGCGAAATGTACCCAAGATCACACAGTGGAAATGCACTCAGTCTTTGCAGAAAATGTCAAGAGGTAGGAGCAGTTCAGAAAGGCAAAGTTTAGCAGGTCTGAGGTCAACCCAGTTGGAAGGTCAAGGATTTACGGGACACCTTCGACAATCCGTTGCAAGGGAGACCAGGCGGGACACAGTACCTCAAATGGTGAGAAAGCTCCAGCGGTGGCAGTTGTTCCTGGCGGCGGGTGCAAGTCGTGGCTTCGACCAGAGGAAGAGATGATCTCGACGAGGACGAAAGCTGGAGGTCGTTGCACTGCCAGGGAAGAAACAAGCCGCGGAGTTCCCGATTTAAATGGTACGACCCTTTTTTTCGCGGTTAGTGGTGAAGCGTGGCTATCTGGCCGCCGGGGTGCTTGGCACGGGCGATTCGACCACGAGACATCCAGGAAGGCGAACTGGTTGGTCCCACCAGCTCAAAAGGAAGAAGACTCGCCTGGAAGATCTCCTCTGTCGGAAGTGGTGAGTTTGTACAGCAGGGCTCCACCGGTGGTGTCGTCGTAGATGACTCGGCTTCTCCCCTCTTCGGATTCTTTAGGTCCTGTGGCGACTTCTGAAGTTGCAGTCCCAAAAGCCCTGCTTTTATGCAGAAAAAAACCCCATTCAACAGCATAGCTGTCACTCTCGCATGCTAAGTGGTGAGCCGAGAGTGTGACTTGAGTTGCCAAGGCAACTCAGTCCAGGGTGCCTAATCCCTCCTCCCACACATCCTGTAGACCCCAGATAGAGTGGCACCATTTGGAAGGCTTCTGTGCAGAAACCCGCCAAAAAGTGGAACAAAGGGCTCCACTTGGGTTAGAGTTTCAGAGGCGAACACAAACGCCATTTTAAAACCGAGTCCTGGCAAAAAGACCCAACCGCGGAATTAATATTAAATAAATAACCCAGCGGTATCTTTAACATTGCACCAAAAAGTGGTGCGTTTAAAATCAATGGGAAAATCCCATAAGAAATATTCCGGTGGAATATTTCGCGTGGTATCCACTGCCACCAGCCAGAAACTCGACAAGGGGAGACTGGACAGTGCCCCCTTGGAAAACAGACCCAGGGGCAATCGAATTACTCCTACCAGTACTTCCACAATATGATGGTTTGTACTGGTTCTGTTCACAATTTTGGACTAGTAAAGCCAATGGTGACTTTACATGCCCTGGGAGACAGTAGTCAGTCCCAGGGTATGGAGTCTATGTTTGGGGGTCACTATGACACCCCTGTGTTACTGCACTGAGGGTGCTGTGTAACACACATACCAAAAACACATGCAGTCCTATGGAGAAAAAGACCCCATAGCCCATAAAACACATTCACAGTCAAAAAACATTCTCACTAGGTTTTAGAAATTAGCCTTCACAGAGAATTCTCCCTAACACTAGGTTAGCCAACAATACTATCCTTTTGGCTAGCTACAGTTGCCATAAGTGGGATGAACTGCAACTACAGATTGATACAGTCGCAGATACCCTAAAATCTCGGCTCCTAAAGACTATAACCGAAGGCAAACAGGTAGCCAACTGCATCCTAAAAAAACAAACTGGATGCCGCGGAACAATGCAGGCCGTATCATAGCTGAAAGCATGCTCATTAAGCGTCATACCTGGCTTATGCAATCCGGTTTTAAACTTAACCCTTTAAGTGCCATGGGTATTTCTCTGCAGTGCCAGGGCCTTTTTTGGTGATTTTGGTATGTGGCCATTCAATGGCTTGTAACTTTTTTGTTACATGAGATATCTCGGCCAAATTCGGCTCTTTTTCTTCCCACATGTAGGCGGTCTTAACGCCACCCAGGAATCCCAGGTTGCTGTAGGGGGGTGAGAGAAAATAAGCAAAAAGGGCGAAAATGTTGGGTTTTTTCAAAAAATGCCAATAAAATGATGTACAAAGAAGCCAGTGTTTTTTTCCTTGTAAGAGCTAGGAACAAATGGTTTGCTGTGCTGAGCTCCCCAATTTCCTGGCTTTCAAGAACAGGTTGAGTGGAAATGGAAAAAAATTATTTTGATGTGGTTATCAACCGTTTTGTGAGAGGTAGGCAATTTTGGCCATTTTTGCCAATTGGACATGCATGGACGGAATGGAAGAAAAGGGCAAGAAAGCCAAATTGGAGGACAGAAAGGCATATATTTCTGAAAAGTAGACAAAAATTCCAAGTTTAGGAAGGGGTGATTTGCGTAGGTCAGGCAACAACTAGGTAGGGGAAACTGCCATCGATTGGGGGAAAAGCAGGAAAATGACCGAAAAAAAAGGTGCGTGTTGGACATGGTTGGCTTGGTACGGCAATGGCTTCTATGAATTTTGAGAAAAGCAATGCTCCGCTACATTCCCCCGACTCTTGCAGTTAGGAGAGCATACATTTTTTGTAGTGTTTCAGAAAACAAGCAATACCACAAGCCAAACACTGAGCCATGGTACACAGGAGTTTTACGCTCCCGGCCTGACCAGACGCACTTAGCATGTGTAAATCGGGAAAACCAATGTGGTGAGGAACGGCAAGCATACATTTTTTGAAAGAGCACAGGCAGACCTTTTCAAGGGTAGGTGACTTGTGCAGGTTACAAAAGTGTATGGAGGCTAAAGCAGCGACTAAATGTAGGTCACATTTGGGAAATGAAAGGGTTGTGAGACAAAGGGCACCAGCAAATGGGTCAAAACTTTATGAAAACCACACAAACGCAACACATGGCCTACCGTCCCGCGTTCCCACAGGTGTCCCGATGAAAACGGTACCTCACATGTCTGGGTGCACCTACCTGGCCGCCAAGGGGAAAGCCTAAAACGCAAGTAACCGCAAGTCTGTTTTCAGAGCGGAATCTCAGACATTCTGCCGACCGGCACAACATACAGATAAGGGCCTCGGGTGTCCAAGCCACCGAGGAAAACAGGGAACCCGATGCATTTCCAAAAAGAGGACACCCGTGGGAATCCGCAGAGGCATGATTTGCGCACATCGCCCCAGAATTTATTACGCAGACAGTCCTGCAAAGTCCGAAATGTGGGGAAAAAAACGCATTTTCCGCACATGTCGCTCGGCTCTACCATCGAAACACGCCCCAACAACACATGGCCTACCGTCCCGTGTTCCCACGGGTGTCCCGATGAAAACGGTACCTCACATGTGTGGGTGCACTTATCGGGGGCGCAAAAGGAAAAGGGTAACCCACTGGTCACCCCAAGCCTTTCGCCACTACCCATTGTGTTCATGTGGGCAACCTACCTGATTTGGGCCTAGGGTGTCGAAGCCAGCAAGGAAAACGGGGAACCCCATGCATTTTCCAAAAGAGGACACCCCTGGGAATCCACAGAGGTCTGCCTTGCGCAAATTGCCCCAGTTTTTATTAGCCACAATCCCCGACAAAGTGTGATATTTGGTGGGGAAAAAACACAATGTTCACTTTGTCTGGGGTTCTGGGTAATAAATTCTGGGCCGCTTCGCACATGTCAGACCTCTGCGCGTTCCCGTGGGTGTTCCCTTTTGGGAAATGCATGGGGTTCCCCGTTTTCCCTGCTGGCTTCGACACTCTAGGCCCAAATCTGTAGGTTGCCCACATGAACAAATTGTGCTGTGGCGAAAGGCTTGGGGTTACCAGCGGGTTAACCTTTTCCTTTTGCGCCCCGGTAGATGCACCCACACATGTGAGTTACCTTTTTCGTCGGGACACCTGTGGGAACGCGAGAAGGTATGACATCTGTTGGTGGCGACGTGTTTCGGTGAGTGGACACAGGGAAATGTCTCTGAAATTGGCTGGAAATGCAGACAATTCTCAGACATTTCCTTCTGGCCACTCACCGAAACACACCGCCAACAGCACATGGCCTACCGTCCCGCGTTCCCACAGGTATCCCGATGAAACCGGTACTTCACATGTGTGGGTGCACCTACCGGGGCCGCAAAAGGAAAAGGGTAACCCACTGGTCACCCCAAGCCTTTCGCCGCTGCCCATTTTGTTCATGTGGGCAACCTCCAGATTTGGGCCTAGGGCGTCAAAGCCAGCAGGGAAAACAGGGAACCCCATGCATTTTCCAAAAGAGGACACCCGTGGGAACCCACACATTGCCAAATTGGAGGGGCGGCCCATCTCATGTAGCCCTCCCCAGGGGCAGATAATGGGGGGGGGCTGTCCTGCACTCCTCCCTGGGCTCAGGCGTCCGTTCCTAGGAGCAGATATCTGGTCCCAGGGAGGGCTGCATGACATGGCACCCACTCCATTGCCGTTGGGGGCGAGGGGGTCCATGCCCCATCCCATTAGAAACTTCCCAGACCCTTTGGGGTGCCCCACAGCCCCCCCTAAAAAGCGTTCCACCATTTTCCATTTTTTCTTTGTTTACGAAACTTGACCTGGTGCAGAGGGGCACATTGGTGTGCCAATCTGGCCCCGGGGTGCCCAAACCTTACTGCCCCACCCACTGGGGGGCCTGTCCCACTATTTGTGGCGGCCCTCTCCTAACCCACACCGAACTGAGGGGGGGGCACATCATGCAGCCCTTCCTAGGAGGCTCGGGGATGGCAGCATGAGGTGTCTCCCCCCCCCCCCCCCCGCAGCCATTTGGGGTGGGGGAGGAGAGGGCCACCACAAAAGGTGGGGCAGGACCCCCAATAGATGGGACAGTAGGATTTGGGCACCATGGGGGCAGATTGCCACACTAATGTGGCCATCTGCACCAAGCGAAATTGGGTAAACAAAAAAAATAGTACAAATTCATCGGCTGCTTTTTAGGGGGGGCTGAGGGGCACCCTAAATTGGCAGCGAATGATGTACTGCAACAGGGGGTGGCCCTCAACCCCCTCCACCCCAAATGGAGGGCCCCACTTCATGCATCCCTCCCTGGGGTCAGATGCCCCTTCCTAGGAGCAGATATCAGCCCCCAGGGAGGGTTGCATGAGGTGGGGCCCTCCATTTGGGGTGGGGGGTGGTTGAGGGCCACCCCCCGTTGCAGTACATCATTCGCTGCCAATTTAGGGTGCCCCTCGGCCCCCCCTAAAAAGCAGCCTGTGAATTTGTATTTTTTGTTTACCCAACTTCGCTTGGTGCAGATGGCCACATTAGTGCGGCAATCTGCCCCCAGGGTACCCAAACCCTACTGCCCCATCTATTGGGGGTCCTGCCCCACCTTTTGTGGTGGCCCTCGCTCCCCAACCCCCAATGGCTGGGGGGGACACCTCATGCAGGCCTCCCTGGATCTCCTACAAACGGCTATGTGAGGTACACCCCACCTCCATTTGGGGGTGGGGGGAGGGGGCCACCACAAAAGGTGGGGCAGGACCCCCAACAGATGGGGCAGTAGGGTTTGGGCACCCTGGGGGCAGATTGCCACACTAATGTGGCCATCTGCACCAAGTGAAGTTGGGTAACCAAAAAAAAAATACAAATTCATAGGCTGTTTTTTAGGGGGGTCTGAGGGGCACCCTAAATTGGCAGCGAATGATGTACTGCAACAGGGGGATAGGGGGGGCCCCACCTCATGCATCCCTCCCTGGGGTCAGATGCCCCTTCCTAGGAGCAGATATCAGACCCAAGGAGGGTTGCATGAGGTGGGGCCCTCCATTTGGGGTGGGGGGGGGGTTGAGGTGCACCCCCCGTTGCAGTACATCATTCGCTGCCAATTTAGGGTGCCCCTCAGCCCCCCCTAAAAAGCAGCCTGTGAATTTGTATTTTTTTTTTGTTTAGCCAACTTCGCTTGGTGCAGATGGCCACATTAGTGTGGCAATTTGCCTCCAGGGTGCCCAAACCCTACTGCCTCATCGTTTGGGGGTCCTGCCCCACCTTTTGTGGTGCCCCCCCCACCCCCAATGACTGGGGCACACACCTCATGCAGGCCTCCCTGGGCCTCCTACAAACGGCTGCGTGAGGTACACCCCACCTCCATTTGGGGGGAGAGGGCCACCACAAAAGGAGGGGCAGGACCCCCAATAGATGGGGCAGTAGGATTTGGGCACCCTGGGGGCAGATTGCCACACTGATGTGGCCATCTTCACCAAGCGAAGTTGGGTAAACATTAAAAAAAATACAAATTCACAGGCTTCTTTTTTTAGGGGGGGGCTGAGGGCCACCCTAAATTGGCAGCGAATGATGTACTGCAACGGGGGGTGGCCCTCCACCCCCCCACCCCAAATGGAGGGCCCCACCTCATGCAACCCTCCCTGGGGGCACATAGGGGGGGGCACCTCATGCATCCCTCCCTGGGGTCAGATGCCCCTTCCTAGGAGCAGATATCTGCCCCCAGGGAGGGTTACAAGGGGTGCCCCCTTTCTACTTCGGTTGGGGGGGGGGAGGCATCCCCCCCCCTTTCATTCAGTAAAAAATCCATGGTGGCTAGTGGCCCCCCACCCCCTTTCCCCACCCCCTTTCCCCATCATTTCAATTTTCTTTTTCCATTCCCCTGGGGCAGATGGTCAGCCATCTGCCCCAGGGTTCACATGCATGTGCCCCCATGCTTTGGGAGCCGGGAGGGGGGAGAGGGCTGCTTACTTGAGGCAGCCCCCTCCCCCCCTCACAAACGGATCCATGGTGGTCTAGTGGGTTGCTGGTCACGGATCGAACGGTCTGCGCCGATCCGTGACCAGCAATGCCTCATATATGTGGTGTCCTTGAAAGGGGGGAACCCCCTCCCTTTCCAAGGACACCACTTTTTGCAAAATCCCTGGTGGTCTAGTGGGCCCCAGGGCCCCAAACCCCCTTCCACCTCCCCTTCCCTTTAATTTTTTTTCACCCCCTTTTCACCCCTGGGGGAGTGATCATCTGCCCCCAGGGGTCTCTGCCTCTGTGGCCCCATGCCTTGGGGCTACGGGAGCCGCTTACCTAGTAAGCAGCCCCCCGCCCCCTGCGTCACAAACAGATCTGTATTGAACCGGTGGCATTGCTGCCCGCGGATCGCGCGCCCTGCGCCCGATCCGTGGGCAGCAATGCCACACAATGGGTATCGTTGTAAAGGGGAGAATCTCCCCTTTCCAACGATACCCGCCTCGATCTCCGGCTTGAAATACAGCTGGAGATCGAGGCGGACAAAGGTCTCTTACCTTCTCTCTTCCCCGCAGCAGCTGAAAATGGCTGCTGCGGGGAATTTACTTTCAGTTTCACGCCGATGTGCGTTACACACACCAACGTGAAACTGAAGGTAATCCAGCCCCCTGGCAGTGAGGGGGGGACCTCCCCCTCACATAGCCCTGGGGTTGGATTACAGTTTTGAGCGATCCCTGATTTGCAGGGATCGCTCAAAACAAGGTGCCGAAAAGGACGAGCTATCTCGTCCTTGGAACTGCGTGTGCACTGTCAAGGACGAGATAACTCGCCCTTGTCACTTAAAGGGTTAAAACACAGGCCATGTTACTCAACATGCCTATTGAACCCAATGTTCTATTTGGTAAAGCGGTTGAGGATGCTCTTAAAAGTTCCAAAGATTAGGACACCCTCGAATCTCTTAGGCAGCTGTCCAACAAGCTGTTTGTGCAGGGGAGGTCTTCCAGCGCAAGGTTTTCGTGGGCAGGGCCCTCAATCCTCTTGAGTTTACAGCCAGGCAACCAATTGTCGTCGTCCTCATCCTGAAGCAACTCACAAGGTCAATCCTCATCCTCAAATTTTCTAAGAGGCTATAAAAGGTCCAGGAGCAGAGTTAGAGCCTCCTCACACAGAGGCTCCACCCCACCCAAACAGTGACGCCCCGCTCCAGGTCCCCTCCCATGCCACTCCAGTAGGTCACATCTCACAATTCACCCATGCATGGGAGGAGATCACATCAGACAAGTGGGTGTTGTCCACTGTGGCGGGCAGATATTGTATTGGACTTCTACGAAAACCACCCGCCAAAGCACAAGAAGATGACACTGGAAGAGATGTGCTTATTATTGGAGGAAGTGAAAGCCCTGCTGGAGAAAGGCACCATAGAGTTGGTCCCAGCAAACCAGGTAAACAAGGGTATTTATTCAACGCACTTCCTTGTGCCAAAGAAAGACCTAACAATGCGCCCGGTACTAGCCTGCACCCAGCAAACGCGTTTGTCAAGCCACAAATATTTCGCATGAGAACACTTCAGGAAGTGATTCCCCTTCTAAAGCAAGGGGATTTCATGTCAGCTTTGGATATGAAAGATGCATACTTCCATATTTCAATCTTCCTAAGGCACAGAAAATAACCTACGCTTACAGATTGCGGGAGAACACTCTCAATTCAAGGTGCTCTCCTTTCGGCATAGCCTCGATTCCAAGGGTGTTCACAAAAGTGCTAGCAGTAGTGGCGGCGCACTTACGCAGAGAGTCCATCCCATTGTACCCTGATTTAGACGACTGGCTGATAACATGGGGAAACCCCTCAAATTAGCAAATTCAACACCCAGAGAACAAACAACCTTCTGTTCCAATTGGGTTTCTCCATCAACGAGAAAAAATAGTCTCGTACCCAGTTAAACAAAACAATTCTCATGGGAAGGTCTGCTCTTCTCCTCAAACGAAAGAGTTCAGAACATGTTGCTACAAATACCTCATTATCTAGCCATTCGCCAGATAACCGTACGCAAAGCAATGCGCCAGCACGGGATGGCCTCATGTATTTACATAGTTCCACACACGCGGCTGCGCATGCACCCAATGCAAGAGTGGTTAGCAAAACAATGGTCTCGGGCAATCGGACAGTGGAACAATGTATTGGTTGTTTCGCCTACCCTGGTACAGGCTCTTAACTGGTGGTCCAAAGACAATTTATTGAAAGGAAAACCCTTTCGCAATCCACCAGTTTAAGCGATACGAATGACTGACTCCTCACTCTCCGGATGGAGAGCCCATTTCCTTCATCACACAGCTCATGGGCAGTGGGCACACACCACAGCCCAAAACCACATCAACCTTCTAGAACTTATAGCAGTTCTCAAGGCCCTGCAATCTTTTCAGCAGCATCTACTAGGATAGACAGTACAAGTCCTCCCGGACAGCACCATTGCCCTGTTCTATTTAAACAAACGGGGAGGTACACTCTCCGTCTGTCCAGACTGTCCCAAAAAATCTGGAAGTGGTCACTCAAGCGGAACATGTTCCTAGTCTCTCAACACGTTCCAGGGAACTCCATGCTCTAGCAGATTCTCTTAATGCATGGTACAAATATCCTTTAACATTATCACCACTGGAGTGGTCCCCTGGCGCTCTGGCGGCTCTGAAAATGGGAGGGGGGGGTGAGTGGGAGTAAGCGGGGAAAAGTGCAAGAGAGCAGTGATGTGCTGTTGATAGCTTCAACACGGTTAACATCGTTCGCTGGGCTTGGGGTGTTTTCTGGTCTGTGGACGTTTTGTGCAAGTCTGTAAGGTTTGTTTGGTTGTTGCAGTGTAGTGAAGTTTGTGTGGTTTGTTGTGGTATAGGGCTGTGATTGTGTTTGGTTAGAGTTTGAGAGGTGTAGGTGGAGGGGTGAACTTGTTAGTGGATTGGTTATTGGCATCGCTTTCTAGAAGCGATGTGCTGCATGTCTACATTCTTTCTAGTTGTGGCGCACAAACATAACTGCAGGTCTATCTAGCACCGATACCAGCCGATATTCACTATCCCTTCCATAAACGACGCTTGCCAATATTCACAACTGTGCCCAAATTCTTCCCCTGCCCACCTTTCGAACCAGTCTATGTGCACGGCTATCTGGTATTCGCGATTCCATCCAAATCTGGCCTCCATAGCATTCCCAATGCAGTCCAGACGTGGCTTCGTTCAACAACCGCTACTCTATTTTAGCAGAAATCCTCTTCCAGAAGAACACGAGTGGCAGCTCAGCAAAGATATATTCTAGAGATGATGCCTTTTCCTTGTGGGATTATCCCCCTTTTAGACTTGTTCGCCACAAGCCAAAACAAACAATACCCAGACTTCGCATCCAGGTTTCCCCAACCAGAATCCAAGGGGAATGCCCTATGGATGAGTTCATCAGGGAAATTTGCTAACGCTTCTAAACACTAAACCTCCCCCTACCCCCGACACCACTCCTCAGCAGAAAAGTGCACAAGGTGCACCAGGAACAGGCCACGCTAATCCTGATTAGCTACAATGTGGGAAAGACCACCATGGTTTCCACACCTGCTCAACTGGTGATGTGCTAACCAACCAAACTCCTGTGCCCCTACAACATGCTGTCCCAGCACGGAGGGGGCCTACACTCCATCCTCAGTCTATCAACTTGGCAGCCTGGCTCCTGAGGTCATAGAATTTGGGCACTTAAAGCTTCCCCAAAGGTGTATGGATATGCTGAGGTTGTCATGGAAACTCAACACCTGACACTGTTGCTTAAAAAAATGAAAAAGGTTTGTAATATGGTGCCAGTCACAATCTTTAAACCCAATTTAATGTTCCCCTTCCAACATTCTACACTACATGCTTCACCTACTAGACTCTGGCCTAGTATTTAACTCAATCAAAGTACACCTAGCGGCTCTGTCTGCATACTCCACTTCACTTCTTGGTGGAAGGTTCCTGTTATTAAAGCTTTCATGGCGGGAGTCAAGAGACTAGACCCTCCCGTTTCTAACCCTCCACTGAGTTGGGACTTTAATGTTGTGCTCTCAAAGCTCATGGGTTTGCCATTTGAGCCTATGCACAAAGCTAGCCTAAAACTCAACCTACAAGACTGCCTTTCTGGTAGCCATGACCTCCATTAGACAGGTTAGTGACCTGCAGGCACTGTCTGTACAAGACCCTTTCTTTATAACCCACAAGGACAAGGTGGTCCTTACATCTCATCCTAGGTTTTCACCTAAAATCATATCAAGTTCCTTGTCAACCAATCCATTGAACTACTTAATTTTTTCCAAAATCCATCTAACTGCTGAAAGGAACCTCCATACATTAGATACAAGGAGGGCCGTCTTGTACTATGTAAACAAAACAAAGCCTGTAAGGAAAACAGACCAACTCTTTGTTTCCATAGCAACTGGCAAGGAAGGGGATCACATTTCAAAGAACTCCTCTCCAGATGGATAGTCCAGTGCATACAACTATGCTATTCATTATTAAAAAAAATTTAAAAAAAGAAAAATGCTTTCACACCAAGAGTTCACTCTACCAGAGGTACAGGAGCTACTTAGGATTCATTACAAACGTCCCACTAGATGCTATTTACGAAGCAGCTACTTGGAGTTCCGTACACACCTTTACTCGGCACTACTGCATTGACGCACATTCTAAGGTAGATTCACAGGTGTGACAAGCAGTGCTAAAACATCGATTTGCAACTGTACCCACCTCCTTCTCCAGATACTGCTCGCTAGTCTCTGCATAGCATGTGATCTAAGCAGATCCACAAGCCTCAGAAGGGATTCATTACTCACCGTAATCCTATTTCTGATGCTTGTATCTGCTTAGATTCACATGTGCCCATCCTTCCTCCCCTCTTGGAGTAGGAGGTACATAGATGTATTTCTGGCTTTATCGCTTATTTTCTGCTTTAATGACATCTGTACCCAAGCTACACTTCATGCTTCCTCATCTCAGATACGAATCCATCTGAGGGACCTGCAGTCACACTAGGGATAGTATTACTGACACGCCCAGTCGACGTCCCTTTTCGAGTTTTGAACACAATGTAACTACCACTAGATGTCGACCTATGCATAGCTTGTGAATCTAAGCGGATACAAGCATCAGAAATACGATTACGGTGAGTACTGTGTGTATATGTATATATACACTCAGATATGCCATCCTCTGGGAACAAGCTCATTACGGTAGTCTCTTCTGGTTCTCAGGGTCTTCTTATTTATGCACTCTTGTAGCTCCTGCCAACTACTCGTAAGTCTGGTCTTTCAGACAGTGTAATGCTAATATACTCAGTACTTTGCTTAGTGGTTTTCTTCAGATAGTTTTACAGTCATTACTCTGAGTTTGCATATTTCACTCTTTCCCAAATCACCCTTCTGGCGTTTGCTATCTCCATCATGGGTGAGGCACCACCACTCCTGGTGTCTCTCTAATAGGCTTTGTCTGAGCGCTTGGTGCAACATGTAATTTTGACTCATTACTTTTCAAAGTCGCTCATTAAGGGATCCCCCCGCTCTTCAACAGTTAACTTTGTTAACTTCTTCCATCCTTCATACAATACTCCTTCTGGCTTTCTGAAAGCCTCATGATTAATGTCTTTCCTTAGTTTCTCATTATATCTGCACTTATGCTTTTTTCGATGTCCCAACTTCAATATCATACTTCTCCCCACTTCTTTCACTTAAGGAATGTTCCCCCGGCGGCCTCCCCCTTCCCTATTCCACCCACGGTACCTTTGTTAGTTGAAGGTGAAGTTTTGGGATTTTCAGCTTGCACAGGCCTACTTCTTCGGTTCCCCTACTGCCTGCTACGGTTTTTGTAACAACCCCCATCCCCTTTTTGGCATCTCCTTAGGTTGCCACACTCTGCAAATGCCTGCTGACAGGAGGTTTCAGGTCTCCCGCTCCCACTGGTGTTGGCGTTGTTAGATGGGCCCCAGGATCACCATGGTGCTTCTGTGGTCACTCCCATCAAATTGGACGGTACTTTAAGTTTGGTCCTGACAGCAGCTTTTCTGCTGTTTCGGTTGCTGGGTCTCTGGCACCTCGCTCTGGCGTTCTCTGCTTCTCGGATTGCTGCGGGCTCCGTGACTCCATTCTGCTCTGCCTCTCAAAGGCTTAGCTACGCCAGAGGGCTTCCCCTGTGCACGGCTCTCTCCTCTTCTCTGACCCATTCTTCTTTCTTACATACAAGTTCACTCTTAAAGGGATATTTCCTCTTCCTTGAGGCGTTGTGGCTGATCCAGCCTTACCTGTAGCCAAACAAAAGGAGGGCATGTTATTCATTACTCGAGGCAGTCCGATATGTGCAGATAAGGTGGCTTGCATAGGTAGTTCCTTGTGGGTGTTTATTTTTGCATTTGTAGGTTGCGCACTAAGCCTTAGGCATCTAGGCGCCAGGTAAGTGAGGGTTCATAAGTATGAAGATGAAGGAAGTTGGAATGGAAAGGCATTCATTAGGAATGTTAGTCCTTGTCTCCTAAGGCGGAGTCCCTCCCAAAGAGGTCCCACTTACCCAGACCATTAGGGTGGGTCTTGCGGAGCAGGCTCACCTCCTTTAGCCTCAAAGTGGGGCGAGGGGCTCCCCCTGTGGAAAAGGTGCGAATACTCTAGGTTCATCACGGGTCCTGGGTTGGCCGTCTGTCCTGCCCTGCCAAGCACTGAAAATGGCAGAGCCTTCGTTAATTTGGAAGAAAACCACCTCTTTTGCAGAGTGCTTGCCCCTTTCTTGGTAGCTGCTGTTCCTGGTTTTTATTGTGCACACAGCCCTATCCCCCAGATTCCTGTGAACACTAATTTGCCTTTGAAAGGGCACAGTTCAAAGCAGAACTCCCTTTACTGCGTCAGCAGCAGTGAAAGCCCCTTTGTAAATGACCATGTGCTCCTCCCAGTCTTTGTAAGTCGCAATGCTGGTGTCTTCTTTTCTTGTAGAGTGTGTTTTATAGCTTCGTCGGTTATTACCCACTTCCTGACTTGGGTAAACTTCTAAACATTCTTAATAGGAAGTCGCAACTAGGACTGTCTGAACCCCTTCTACTCGTTTTAGAAGACACAGTAGGTAAAGCAATTTACGCCATTGCTGGCTTGAAAGAAATTGGGTTTGGAAATGAAAGTCGGATGCCGACGATCTTTGTGTCCTCGCCAGTGATGCGATGGCCCCTCCTCCCCTCTTTATTCTGTGCGCATGAGTGCTTTAAAAATATTTAAAAAAATACAACCGCGTAGAGCAGGGCGTGGGTCCTGCCAGGGAAATCTGGAATTCCTGCAGGATAAGCATATAAATGCCAACGGAATTTTAAAAGCCCAAATTAAAATGCTGGTGGTTGGAAATAAACCTGCGCACAAGCGGAATGCCCCAACGGAATCTCCAGCACGCAGCAGCAGGCTACTGCACTGGACACCGATGAAAAGACTGCCAGCAAGCCTCGGCGTCAGCCAACTCATTCCACCAAATATCCTCACACAGAGCTACGCACTTCCAATCCAAATCAAAAACAGCACCAGGCCAAAACGCTGCAGCTGGTGGACAGTAGGTGTCCGTTGTGCCTATGAGGCACTGATTGAGTGAAGTGCTTTGAAGGGTCCTTCCATTGAAGGGTGATCCCATTGAAGTCTATGTAAGGCACAGTGCTTGTTGGGAATGCAAGTTTGAATTTGCTAAATGTTCCCGGTTTTGTGGTGGTGCTTCAGATCTATTATCTTTTTCTGCTATTGATCATTTACTTCCCTCTTACTATTGCATGTTTTTCTGTCTGTTGCTGAACTGTCCTGCTAGCAATTAAGCAAATCCTTTTATTTAAAATATTAAGAAACCATACAATTAAATGTAGTACATGGTGGCTGACACAGGCTGTTTTTGTAGGGCTTCTATAACGAGAGTGATGTTACCGCTTAGCAGCACCTAAAGATAATGTGGGCAGCTTTAAAACAAACATCCATCCATCCATCTGGAGCCTCGATGCTTTTTTTTCTCTTTAAATTGGTCACCAAAGCACCTCAAATTCGAAGTGTAATAAAAATTCTGATTTGTAAAAAGTGCAAATGTTCTGATTCACAAAGAATTCAGTTTGTGGTTGTGAGTTGCAACTACGTAGTGGTGGTGCCAGCCTGGCTAGGCGGGTGCTGAAGCCCCTCAGGCTGAGGAAGTTACTGGCAGAAGTCCGCACTTTGCAATACTGGGGAATGGATAGGAAGGGGGCGCTACAGAAGGAGCCTGTCAAATAAATCTCTCCTGTTGGTCGGAGCACGTAAACCATCGTTAACAAGCAGCATTAACAAACATAAAACGTGCCCTGCACATCAATATACTCTCCCACACGCCATTCAACGTTTAGCATGGCTTCAGAATATCCTCAAACTGGGATGGAAGATGGCTGTGGTGAGCCAAAGGAAGGCATAAATATAAGCAAATGGGAGCAAAGGACGACGGAAAACATCCAGCCCCTGGTTTCCGGCGAAGACCAATGCTTCTAACCTGTGTAAGTGATTTAAAGTGGGCATGCGGGCAGTTGGGTATGCATGGCCCCCATCCCGACCTACCTCTTAAAACTGTCCTCCAGCCACCCCAGGCCCCTGACATAATGTGGAGACTGGCTACACTTCCAAGTTCCGCACTTACTGGGATTGAGAAACCACGCCAATGCGGAATACGCAATATGCGCCAAATCCACGTACGCTTGTAAATTAGCACACACCACAAAAAAAATCCCTGAAAGCCAAAAATAACATGCGAAGGTGAAAAGTCGAAATATATTTAACAAACTTTCACCGAATAAAGTGGTATCGGGCTTTGGGAAAAGAACATTTTTCCCGGATTAAACATTGCTTTTTAGTTTGCTCCTGTTCAATTGCCCAACCCCGGCCTTTGCTACTCGTCGAAACACACACCCTGTGAGCATATGCAAAGTAGGTGTGCACAGTGGTTCATCAATTTAGGTAGAATTTTTTTTTTTCATTGTGCCTAGTCGCAAATTGCCTTCATACCAGATTTGCGAGTTAAAGGAGAGTTCCGGGACTTTTTTTTTATTGTCCCTACGGTTCGGCCATGTGTTTTTAAGCATAACTCGGTAGATCGTAGAAAACTTTCCTATGGACCTTACCCGACTTTTCGTCCATTAACGCACTCGAAATCAGCCGCCATTTTATGATAATCCTATCATTTCCCCCATCGCCCTGGCTCACCTGCTTTTGCGGCACTAAATCAAATCCCCCGCCCCTGAAACAGACTTTATCAAAACATTCATATTCCCCGCCTCTATCCGTGACGTGACTGTGCTGCGTAGGCAAACGCGCCCAGGCGTCTTCTACGCGACTCCACACAGAACCCGGAAATCAACACAGATCAGCTCACAACACAGCGCGCCACAATTCGGAATATGAAACTGTACTTTTAAATCAAACTGCAAGATTGTAAATTTGGTAAAGTAAATTTATTTGACATCAAATGTTTAGAGAATATTCAGCGATTTTCATTTTTATTTGCTCACGTTCCAAAAAGTTTGTTTTGAGGCACGCAATGTTCCTTTGCTGTACACAGGGTCTTAGATCATCTCACAATACAGCGCCACAATTCGGAATATGAAACTGTGGTTTAAAAGCAAACTGCAAGATTGTACATTTGGCAAAGTACATTTATTGGACATCAAATTTTTAGAGAATATTCAGCGATTTGCATTTTTCTTTGCTCTCGATCCAAAATAGTTCGTCTTGAGGCAAGCGATGTTCGTGTGCAGTACACAGGGTGTTGGTTTACGATAAAATAAGCTCTTCGGTCGCACTGATAATCGCATGGCTGTTCCAACAACGAGGCACTAGGCCACCACAACGGTCTGTGTTGCATCTAGCCGTTCGTACCGCGTAAGGGCATACTTTTACTTGGCGATCGTCCCACAAAATGGTCAGGGTGCTAACGTTGTTCACGCGGAGAAGCAATTGGCGATTATAGAAGCCATCCGCCGGTGTCTGGTACTCGTGACACAGACAATAATGGATGAAGTACCTGTTTGAAAAACATAAAAAATGAAATTAGTCTCACCATGCTCTATAGACCACTTTGAAGTGTACATGGTCTTTGGCACCTCTTGGCCTTTATTGCTCCCTGACAGCTCCACTTGCCAGCACAAGTACCCCGGTGCGAACTGCCTTTGATAGGGCGGGGGGGTGGATTGGGGCGGTGGTCGTGCAGACATGACACAGGAAGACTCTTGAATGGAGACACACTTATGTGGATTGCAGGGGGCCGTCCAGTGTGAAGGGGGATGCTTGGCAGGAGACACGGGGTCTGGAGGTAGACATGGGAACAACAACCCATGCTCTATAGACCACTTTGAAGTGTACATGGTCTTTGGCACCTCTTGGCCTTTATTGCTCCCTGACAGCTCCACTTGCCAGCACAAGTACCCCGTTGCGAACTGCCTTTGATAGGGCGGGGGGGGGTGGATTGGGGCGGTGGTCGTGCAGACAAGACACAGGAAGACTCGTGAATGGAGACACACTTATGTGGATTGCAGGGGGCCGTCCAGCGTGAGGGGGGATGCTTGGCAGGAGACACGGGGTCTGGAGGTAGACATGGGAACAACAACCCATGCTCTATAGACCACTTTGAAGTGTACATGGTCTTTGGCACCTCTTGGCCTTTATTGCTCCCTGACAGCTCCACTTGCCAGCACAAGTACCCCGGTGCGAACTGCCTTTGATAGGGCGGGGGGGTGGATTGGGGCGGTGGTCGTGCAGACAAGACTCGTTTGCCGCAGGGCCTCACCAAGGAGAGGCCATCTAACTGCATGTAAAAGGCAGGCTGCAGGATCTAATACTTGGAAGGCAGGGGGGTGAGTTTATAAATACCTCACCCTCCCAGGAGAATATATGGGTGCAGTTCACCCTGGAGACCCTGGATGCCTAGGCAGTTAGTCAGCAGCAGGCTGGCCTGTGGTGGCAAGGCGGCACGGGCCAGAGGGGGTCATCTCTGTACCCGGTGCCCAAAAGGATGATTTATTATGATCAACCATATTGATTATTTACCTATAACCATGTTTTGTATCAATAAAATCCAACGGCCTTTTATTGCCAACGCTTGAACAAAGTGGTGTGGTAAGTATTTTTGGGGGAGGAGGCAAGGCCGGGAGGCTTGATGCCAACCCGCAAAATAACATATGTATGTCTGCTGCATATGGGTTCAACGGTTATGTGAATTGAAGGTGGGCGGCCAGCGTGAGGGAGGATGCTGGCCGGAGACATGTGGTGTGACAAGACAAGGCACAGGAAGACTATTCAATGGAGACACACTAGATTCATTTAAAAAATCAAAACAACCATTGTTAAAATATATGTTGGGTTTTATTTTAGATCTTAATTTCAATTGAACATAAATAATAAACATTACACATTGTAAAGTTCCGGTTGCAGCACATCCAGGGAAAATCCGCGGTATTGTCCACTGTCGCTGGGGAAATGTTGTCTAATGGCAAGTACCGCACAGGCAGGTATTACTCTCCGAATGCGGTGTCCGAGCCTCCCGTGAAGCCACCAAGTGAAGCAACGATAGGCCACCAGCCTGTACCACCGGTGAAAAAGAAAGATGCAAACTGTATTAAAATGACAAAACTTTCTTATCACTGTCGATTCAGGTAAAAAATGTCATTCTGCTTTGAAAAAAATTCTATCTAGAAAATGCACAATATGGAACCAGTTTACATGCATTCGAATGATATGTAGATGTAATTTTATATGTGGGAGACGACCATGACATAGTAGTGGCATCACTGACATCAAAACCAGAGTATACTTACTCGTTACTCGGATTACGCGGACGAACAGTGCCGCGAAGTTCGTGCATAAGCACCATCATCATCCTCAACACGGTCCGTGAGAGGCAGGCTTCCCTGAACTCTGGCAGCTCGGTGATGCATTGCGGACTTGGCTCGCCTTCTGAAATGTAGGCCAAGCACCCGGAATTTTCACGGCAGCAGCAGTTCTCCTCCTCAGTTGGCATTAGCTCGCACCGATTGCACGTGCACCAGGTGGAGACGCCGTCCATGCGACATGGTCCAGGCTCTTCATCCGTTGACTGGTCCTCCCAACTGCCGTCCGAATCCCCATCGTTTTCGCGTGCTTGCCTTTCCAGTAGTTCTTCCTCGGTGTACTCGGGCTCGTACATATACGGCATTATTGTAGCCATTGTGTGGTAAAGAAAGTAAAATAATTTACAGAGATGGTACAGGTGTTCACAAGGCCTAGAAGCGGCGAAGGTAGCTGACCAGAGCACAGAAACGAGTCCCAGAATACTCAAAGTAACACAGAGAGAGGAATGGAATCGAAAATCTGCTGCTGTGTGTTGTGAAACGGTGTGTTTATACTTATTGAGGAAAGAGGCGTCCTGCCATTTCCATGGCGACACTTCATTAGCTGAGGCGCAGCGATTGTTGACACGAAACGTGCTTTGGCGTTGGGAAATGGGCGGTACGCGTCTGCTGATGTCAGGCTCAGGGGCGGGGGATTTGATTTAGTGCCGCAAAAGCAGGTGAGCCAGGGCGATGGGGGGGAAATGATAGGATTATCATAAAATGGCGGCTGATTTCGAGTGCGTTAATGGACGAAAAGTCGGGTAAGGTCCATAGGAAAGTTTTCTACGATCTACCGAGTTATGCTTAAAAACACATGGCCGAACCGTAGGGACAATAAAAAAAAAGTCCCGGAACTCTCCTTTAAGCATAACGTGTACATTAGATTAGATTTCTTCAATTTCCTTTGCATACACAAAAACGCGTTGTAAATCGGGCCCACATCGTTCAGCCAACCACCACAACATGGTCATTGAAATGTAAGAATACAAAAATTAAAAAAAACACAGGACTCCTCTTTTCAAGGCTAAAATGCAAACCGGCGATGAGGTGGGGAGTGGGGGGGTCTTTAATGGAAAGAAATATATATGGCACAATCATTATTAAAGTTGGACTGCAGCCCCTAAAGACTTAATAAATTGACATGAAAGAGAAAATGGAGTAAAGTACACATGTTTCTGACACTAACATTTATATATGTCAGTGATTTTTACATGAGCATATCTTCAATGAAATAGTATGGGGACCACATGTTTTCCTTGGATCAAGTAACATGCCCGCCTGAAAAAGTGATTAAATAGCCAGCATGTATAAGGTTTTGCATATCTGCAATGAAATTATTGTGTTTTGTGTTTCAAATGTCTGACTGCTCACCACTTGAGTATACTAAATGCTGAACATCCCTGGCAAAACAAAAATCTTTGCAACCATTCCTCACTCCTCTCCAGCATAAATACACACACACGCCCAAACCAGCCCTACTACACACATCGACAAAAGAACACACTGCCGCAAACAACCAACCCAGACACTGGACGTTGCCCCTCTGGACATGCACACTCCAGTGAACACCATCCAAGCACATTCAGAAAGCCGACATGCACAGATGCCATTTCCTCCAGGTTCTGCAAGCACCAACAGAAGAGCACAACCTCTATCCTATTCCTCTACCCTACCGCACCACTAGAGTCCTGTAAGAACCTGGAGACCATGCAAATGGTAGCGGTGCGCTGTATAAATCAACTTAACGTAAGATAACATATTATGGTTTTGTAAAGCACACAGTTCCTATAATTGGCTTCTAGGAGAACTGAACATTTAAAGTTTGAGAACACGTTGGACATTGCCAGGCAAAAAGGCCACAAACCGATGAAGGAAGGTCTCCTCTGCCTTCAACACCTTACTCCTCAGACCACAGACGAAAGACCCAATGCCCGAGAAAGGTAACATGCTCAACCTAATCATTGCACTGCCTTCTCTCCACCACAGCTCTCCTCGCCTGCTTGACTGGTCTGATCACCTCACTGTGCCTTTCAATATTCTGCACACCACCCCAGTGAAACACTCCCAGCAGACAAACCTTCAGGTCCTTCAAGAACTTTCCAGTGGAAGCCCTCAAGGAAGACCTTGCCAACCTTCACCTCACATAAACCGAGCACCCCCAACCAAACTGTGACTCTACTGAACGAACTCGACAAAACCCTCTCAGCCTCCATCTACTGTCGGGCGCCTCTGAAACAACGCACCTGCAAACCAAAACCTTCAGCACTCTGGTACACGCAAGAACTCAACCTCAGCAAAGTAGTCACCAGGAAACTAGAGAAAACCTGGTGCCGCTCCAGAACCTCATCCGATCTGGCGTTCAAGGAACTCCGCTGATAACTAATCGACACATCCATGGCCTCCTACGATCACAACACCATAGCAGAAGCAGACAAAAGCAGAGCCTCTTCAAAGCGGTGAAGCACTGCATCAACCCTCTACCAGACCCTGTCATACCACAATCCATCACCATTAACACTTTCATTGACAAAATCAGCAAGAGTCACCAGCGCATAGACACCAGCGAAGCATCCACAGACCCGCCTCACGTTTCACCTTGCGAAATCTCCACACCACGAATAACTTTAAAGACGTGCTTTACAGAGGACTTGGTAGACACTCTGGCCACCCTCAAAATCACATTGTATACAGACGACATCCTCAAGACTCGCCCTACAGAAACTCTCCTCCCCTACCCGGACATCAACAGCTTGCTAACTCAAGGCACCTTCCCATCAACCCTAAAGGCAGGAAAAATCCTCACTCTACTAAAGAAACCCACTCTGGATCCAGACGACCTAGGTACCCATCATCCATTCACCCATCTTCCATTCCTAGGTAAGATCGAGAAAGCGGTAGCCGCGCAACTGCAGCAATACATCAACACCAACCAACCATCTCCTCCAAACCTTCCAATTCGGGTTCAGATGCAACATGGATACTGAAACCATACAGGTGGTCAATGCCACACTCAACATGCGTGAAGAGGGCCACCCCTGCCACCAGGTTCTACTCAACCTCTCGGCTGCTTTCGACACAGTAGACCACCAGACACTCACGGACACCGTACATAGGTGCATGGGAATTGGCAACCTTGTCCTACGCTGGTCCAAGGCCTAAGCCGCCAACTGCCAACAGTTTGTTCAGATGTACTCCTAGATCGCCAATGCTACCGGTCGCTTGTGCAGTCCCACAGGGTTTCATTCTCTCCCCAGTGGTCTTCAATCTATACATGGAGCAGCTGGTAGCCCTCCTAGCCAAACGCAACATCCACATCCACCAATATGCCGACGACACAGCTATACCTCAAGATCGACTCCAATCAAGGACATCCTCAGGCTCAGAACCTTCCTTTGCTGATCCAGTCATGGATGTCCAGTGCATACTTGACGCTCATCCCCTCCAAGACCGAATTCCTACTCCAACACCGAACATCCAGACATACAGACACGCTATCAATGATGAACTCTGAGGGCTTCACAGCCGAGCTCACCTCCTGCAGCAAGTCCTTCGGGATCCACATCGACAAAACACCTCTCGTTTTAGACACAGATGATAAGAAAACTGAGACAGCTTAGTATCCGCTCTCCCTCCTGCGGAAAGTCAAGCCCTTCCTCTCTCCGGGACAGCTTTAGATCCACCGTTCAAGCACTGGTCCTATCCCACCTGGATGTGGGCAATGCCATCCTCTAAGGCCTCCTGTTGTCCTCCCTTGTGTTCCTCTGAAGGGTGCTACACGCAGCTGCACACCTCATGGGTCCACGCAGATAAAACCACATCACCGCAGCCGTCATCGACCTTCACTGGCTCCAACTGCATGCACAAATCACCAAGTCTTGCTTCATCATCTGTAAGATGGGCGTCCTCAAGTTACCCACCTACCTTGTGGAGAAACTCTGCATCTCTGGCGGACAGCGCACCACCTGAAGCAGGAAACGTGCAGGCTTGAAATACGCAACTGCAAAAAGGAAAGGACCAAAAAACAAGCCTTCACTGCCTATGCCTCAAGACTATGGGACCTATTCCCTTTCAGCATCAGACTTGCCACCACGCTCCTACAATCCAGAAAAGAACTCAATACCCACCTTTTCAAGGAGTCTCTCCTCCTCAACACCCAAGCCATCACATTGCCCCCCCTGTGCCACCTGACTCGCTAGTCCTCCCCTCCTCTGTGCCCCTCGGTATCCTACTGTTGTCTACTGTTTTGTTACCTCTGAACAGCACTCCATTATGCACCTAAAAATCAACCCAGGAAAGACAGAAATCATGATTACATTTAAAAAAAGAGAACACCTACATACCGTGGCCAAAAACTGGGAACCGTGCCCACACCATCAAAGGTTGTCAAAAACCTGGGAGTCCTAATGGACAACGCACTAACCATAGAACCACAAGTAAATGCGATAATTAAGAAATGCTTCTTCCTCCTTCACTCAACAAACGGAATCCTACCATTACTGTCCTTCACCCACAAACCACTGACTATCATTGGCCTCATCACGTCAAGAGTCGACTACGTAGGGGGGGCGTTGCCAGCATTTGAGTGCAGAGGACGTGAGCCTCGTGAGGTCCGCTGGCCACCGACGACATCCTAGAAAATATCCTGTTATGGCGGTCTCTCTGAAATTTCATATAGGGGCGTGTAAAAGCCCGAGGCTGCCTGCATCGAAGTTGCAGACCCACGGTAACATCCCTTCCGCAGTTAAACACTGAACGGGGTGCTATGCAGAGGTGAAGGGGGAGGCTTCCCAAGATGGCTGCCGGAGCACTGTGAAGGAGTGTATGACAGGCGGGGCAGGGGATGCAGCGGACAACAGCAGAGCAGCTACACCCGTCTTGGCCAGGACCCTGGGGCTCGCTGGCGGAGACGTGTTTGCCTGCAGCCGAGGGATACGAGGTAACAGGCACAACCTCGGTGCCCTGACCGCGGGCGCTACCATAACCCCTGGGTGTGCCGCAACGTAAGAACACAGAGAGCCTGTCCCCGCGGAGTGCGGCGGCACTGCGGACTCAGTCCAGGCCACCCAGCGAATCCTCCAGACCCCTCTGATAGTGCCGGGGGCTCACCGACTACGCAGGGGGCCCGGACATTGGACGGATCACACGGTGCTGGCCCGCGTCGGCGGGCCCTGCAGGCTGCTGCGTGCCTGCTCGGGGGCCCAACTGGTCTGGCGTGACTCATTGAGGAGAAGCAACAAAGAGGGAGCCCAAGCTGCAAGCCTCCGATCAGCGGTAGCGGTTGGGACCGCACCCCCCGGAGATGGCGTATGGCGGCGGCCGCGTGAGCGCGAGGCGTGCGCCCCGTGGACTCCGTCCCCTGAATATGCCGCACTCTGCCCCGAAAACAGCCTAATCACACCAAACGGGTGATCGTGGCCTGATGGTTGCCTGACTGGTAGTGGCCTTATTCCTGGCGGAACTGAACCCAGAGGCAACTGCAAAACCGCACCGGGTACAGACTGAACTGGGGGGCGGGAGGTGGCGGGGCATCCTTCCTGCTCTACGCCCTGCTGCGGTCTTGACACCTTGCCTCCAAAGGAACACACCGACTTCAGACTAAAGGGCATAATCCCAGCAGTGCATGAGGGAAGAAAACAGTCTGTTGTGACTGGGAGGGTGGGGGACCCTCCCCCCGGCTGTAACTAGTGCGGGTGAGATGGTGCCCAGAGTTTGAGCAAACCGCCCAACAACGAGGTGACACTGAGCAGGTTGGGCACCTCATAACTAACAGCCCTGCGGGCCGGCGGTGGTGCACGGAGCGGAGCCCTGCGACCGAGGGAGGCCAATAGTAGCTGGAAGTTGACGTGAAAGAGCCTCGGCCCTTCAAAGTGTGGGCAACATCCCAGCCAGGGGGGACAGCGGACAGCAAGGGGACAAATGCATCAGAACTGGGGGCCCACCACTGCTGCTGCGCTGGGAGACACACTGGCCCTACCCCACTGCGTTAAAACAGTGTTGGACCGAAACGGCGACGTCGAGCCAGTCACCCACAGATGACCCACACTTGAGGGAGAGCTTTGTGCGCTTTAGTATGCCCAAGAGACGGAGCCCGGGAAGAGCACACCAGAGATACGACATCCTGGAACACAGCCTGCAAAACAGCCTTGAGGTGGACAATTTGCAAGCCGGCCCTTGCTGGCTGGATAGGCCTGCCCAGCTGTGATAGCAGGCGCTGACCCGGAGCCACTCCCGTGAGCACCCCCTCATCCTGTCAGAGGTCAGCGTCACAGTCAATGCCATAGGAAGGAGGAACCTGGAGTGTAACAGGTCGAGGCACACTCCAACCGTGCGCTGCAGAGGAATCGTGAGGATCTGCGGCTGCCCTGGGGCCTCCCCGGGATGCAACTGGCGAACCGCATTGGACTGCCCCACGGGGATTACCAAGTCGCCTGAGCCTGTCGCTGATCCAGTGGTGCGGGCGACATATCCTGTTTCGTTCTCGACTACCCCCGACGCACCGTGTCCGGCGCACCATCGGAAGTGAAGATGGGCAAGGATAAAAGCAGGAGACCTACCCACACAGTACTATGGACCAGTATGCCACAAGCTTCTCTGCTGCAACTCCAGGAGCAGAGACGCAGTCGACCCCGACGCCACCAGACTCCCCCGCCCCCTCCCCCCGACTCTGAGGGACGTGATGCCGGTCATCGCCAACTCCTGCTCCTCGATGGAGAAGATGATGGATGGAATCTCGGCCAAGGTGCCCTTCCTACGTCATGATCTTCAGAAACTCTCGGCCTGAACTGGAGAGGTAGAAAATCGTGTGTCCGGAGTGGAAGATGGCCTTGGTGGGGTGCAGCAACTACTATCACAGGTACTAACCCGCCTGAAAACGCTGGAAGCCCGTGTGGACGAGAGTGAGGGCCGATCGCGCAGGAGCAATATCACCATACTGGGTCTCCCGGAGACCACTGAAGGGCCCAGTATGGAGCTCTTTTTGGAGCAGTGGCTGGCAGATCTCTTTGCACCTAAAACCCTCTCAAAGTTCTTTACAGTTGAACGGGCCCATAGGATCCCAGCGGGCAGACCTATCCTTGGATCGTCACTGAGAACGGTAATTGCTAAACTTCTGAATTACTGCGACAGGGATGCAATCCTGCAGATGGCCCGGACAAAGGGGTCGATCACATACAACAGCAGCAAGATCGCCTTCTTTCCAGACTGAGGTTCAGAGGGCTAGGCAGTCATTTAAACACCTCAAGAGGAAGCTGCACTCTATGAACGTGAAATATGGGCTGTTCTTCCCGGCCCACCTTAGGATGCCGCATCAGGGCACCACAGTTCATTTCACCGACCCACAGGAAGCCTGGAAATGGGCTGAAACCCATATCGATGGAGACTGGTCGGCACCAGTGCCTGGGAACAGACGGCAGAATAGACCTCGCTTAGAGAGATCCCCAGGACATACCCGTAACCGGAAAGGAACGCAGAGCATTGAGGAAAGCTAACATAAATGGTTTCACAAGGTATGGCAGCAGCCTAATATTCGAACTGGGGTGGACTGTCGCCCCTGCCTGCCGCCAGCCTCACAAATGCCTTACCCGCCCTCAAATTGTGATGTCGGTGGCCTAGCTGGCTGCCAACAAACCCTGCCCCCCCCCACGACCGCTGCGGAAAAGTAAGTGCCGGGTACGTTAGAGTCCGGGAGTTTGTTTATTTAATTAACGCTGTAGCGCCAATTCCCCAGCACCAGCTGTGTTCGGGCGACAGATACGTCAGGTTGGGGGGAATGTTTGCAGTTATTTTTATAGGGTAGATACACCAGACTTGTTGCCACATATAGGGCGGCCATTCACCGTAGCTTCGGTATATACACAACTGTTCCATATGACCGCAATGTCTACCACAGCAAACGCAGCAAAAGCGCATTGCACGCACCATCACATCTTCCAACATACCCACAACACAACTCACTACTGACCACACACTGGATGTTCAAACTCCACTAGCAACTGTGGACCGTTTAAAACCCCTTAGATTCCTCACTTGGAATGTTAATGGCATGGGATCAAGCATTAAACAATGCCTCATTGTTCAGTTCCTGAATAGGCGTTCCCCCGACGTGGCCCTCCTCACTGAAACCCACCTAGCAGGCTCATCCTGCCAGTTCTTTCGCAGGACTCGTTATCATCAGGCGTTCCACGTGGGGTACGCGATGGGGTTCCGGGGAGTCATTATTCTCTTCCATAAACGTCTCCCATTTGAGCTTAGCGCGGTCGAACAGGATCCTAGCGGCTGGTTTGTGCGGGTGCGAGGCATGCTCTGGGGAGAAACAATAGCAATACTAGCAATATACTCCCCGCCCGGATTGGGGGAGGGGCTGCTGAGAGAGGTGACCACCTTACTGGCCCAGCACCAGCCGGATCTGTGGATCCTGGGGGGGGGGGGATTTCAATGATGTGTTATGTAATAAACTGGATCGTACTCGCATCCGTAATCGCAACCCCAACACACCCACTAGATTGGCTACCTTCACATCGGCGCTCGGCCTGCGTGATATGTGGAGGGAACTCCACCCCACCAAACAGGGCTTTTCCTTCCATTCGGGTACCCACGCATCCTTGTCCAGGATTGACTATTTCTTCCTCCCAACATCTGAGGCATGTAGATTAAGTAAGGCAGAACTGCTCCCCCGGGGGATCTCAGATCATTCCCCCTTGGAGATTGGCGATTCATACGACTCGACCACTGCCCCCCAAGACGTGGAGACTGAATAACTATTATCTGGGTCTCCCCAAATTTGTAGAGTATATCACGGAGAAATCTGAGGAATACTTTGAAATAAACACAAATACTCTAGAGGACCCAGTCACACTGTGGGATGCACACAAGGCAGTGCTCGGAGGGCTTATGATTGCCTGGACGTGTGATAGGAGGGAGTACCACCGGAAGGTGGCTGAGGCAGAGGAGGACGTAGAAAAACGGGAAACCAGGTATATATCGCAGACCACCCCGGAGACACACAGCTCTAAGAGCCAGGGGATTCCTACACAACACGGCACTAGACAACGCAAAACAAGCGCATTGGGAGTCGAGGACGAGGCTTTACGAGTGTGGAGATGAGGCAGGCAAGTTACTGGCCTGGCTGGAGAAACTGGAGGAAGGACACAGATATGTCAGGCAGATTGTCGACAACCAAAACAGAACAGCCCAAACGGACTCTGATATAGCGGAGGCGTTCGCTAAATTTTATGCTGATCTGTACAGGGCTCCAGTTGCCCCAACAGAGCCGTCCTTTCTGGACGATATCGAGATCCCACAACTATCGGAGCTGCAGAGGACACACCTCGACAGGGAGCTAGAAGAAAATGAGATAGCGGAGGCCATAGTCCAGCTACAGCCCGGGAAGACACCGGGTCCCAACGGATTCCCGACCGAGACTTGGAAGAGACTGGGATGCGACAAGATGGCAGCACCCCTTCATAAAATGTTCTTAGCATCCAGAGAACAGGGTACTCTCCCCATGGACCTCAGAAGGGCCAGCATCGTGGTAATCCCTAAACAGGGAAAACCCCCAGAAGCATGTTCTTCATAGAGAGATGAATATCACTTATAAACAGCGAGGCCAAGATTCTTGCTAAGGTATTGGCCTCTAGGCTGCAATCAGTAATATCCTGTCTGGTTCACCCTGATCAGTGCGGCTTCATGCCGCACAAATAGACCAGAATGAACCTACGCCGGCTTCACCTAGTACTAAACGTGCCCCGATTCTCGAACCGCCACTCTCTCTTCTAGCAATAGATTTTGAGAAGGCGTTTGATTCATTGATATGGGGGAGCCTGTGGGCGACGATGCGACGCATGGGGATTGCAGAAGCCTCTATCAGATGGGTTCAGCTCTTATGAGTCCCTACAAGCAGAGGTCAGGGTAAACGGCTGGTCCTCCAGAACCTTCCCGTTGGGCCGGGGCACGAGACAAGACTGCCCACTATCTCCCCTTCTTTTTGCGCTGACAATCGAACCACTGGCGGAGTGGCTTCGGCAGGCCACTACACGGTGTGGGTTTCGCTGGCCGGAGGCACATGAAGACAGGGTCTCCCTTTATGCGGATGACCTGTTGCTCTACCTAAGTGATCCAAGCCATGCATGCCCGATAATGGCCTGGATGCTGACGGCCTTTGGGGAATTTAGTGGGTTGAAAGTGACCTCGGGCAAATCGGTCCTCTTCCCAGTAAAAAGGGGATATAACGCAATCCCAAGGGAGGTTCCCTACCGAGTGGAGAGGGAGGGCTTCTGTTATTTGGGTATACAGATATCTGGGAACTTCTCGGACTACGTATCCCATAACTTGCATACGCTAACTGAACGCTTTGTGGAAGATGTGAAGCACTGGATGCTTCTCCTCCTCACGATAATGGGTAGAGCATCGCTCTTCAAGATGCTGGCACTTCCATGTTTTGTATACGTGCTCCAGAACGCCCCACATGCAATACCGGAAGCAGAGTTTGCCCAGGTGGAGCGCCTCCTTAGGAAACTGATATGGAAGGGCGGGCAGCCCTGCATTGCGTTAACACTACAGAGGTCCATTTGGGAGGGGGGAATTGGAGTACCATCCCTTCGGTCATATTATTGGGCTGCCCAGCTAACGGTGGTCAATGACCTACTTTACGGGGACATCAAGGCGGAGATGTCCATCCAACAGGGCACCCCACCAGCTGCCACATTATACCAGAACCTCCCCAGGCCCCCGCCACAAACTACCTCTGCACACATCGCAGTCACCTGGAGGCAGGCACATGCACATGTAGGCTGGGGGAATAGACTAACTCTGGCGCAACCACTATGGGACAACTACATGCGGCTGGGATAACCACAATTGGGGATGTAGTGTCCGAAGGTGCCATTCTCCCGTTTGAGTCGTTGCAACAAACTTTCGGAATCCCCGAGAACGAGCGGTACCACTATCTACAATTGAGACACGCCCTCAGTGGTCACAGGCAGGCGCTCACGGATGCACCTGAGTGCACCCGCCTGGAACGTAATCCACTTCCACACCACATCCCCAACAAAGTCACGTCAATTTTATATAAAGCCATAAATGCATTTGCCACTCCGGAAATTAGTCGGCCTTAAAGCTAAATGGGAAAGGGATGTAGGCCCAATAGAACCGGGGGACTGGATTCAGGTACTTATGCACCCACGTAAGATCGCTATATACTCCAAAATCGGATGGGTACAACTCAAAATATTGCACAGCCTACTACCCCAGAGTGGCCCTGTTCGGATGGGGGCGCACCTCTGACCCTAACTGCCTGAGGTGCCAAAATGAGGAGGGTACCTTCTTTCCTCTCCTTTGGGAATGCCCTTGGATGAAAACGTTTTGGACGCTATGCTGTCAAAGACTGAGGGTCTTGGGGTGCACAGTGGCACTGGAACCAGCAAAGCTGTTATTAGGGGTCCCATATGAAAATGACATAAACAAATGGGAGGGTATATTCCTGTCTAACGCAATGGGTTTGATAAAATGTGATATTGCACAGAAATGGGGTGCCCCAGACTGTCCAGCTCTGGCGCAGTGGTATGCCGAAATGGATGCCTGTACCGTGAAAGAACACAGAATATATACCGCACGGCGATGCGCAGCCAAGGCCTCCAAGATTTGGGGGAAGAGGGTGTGAACTGAAAACCACTGCGAGGAAGCGGGCGATGAAGAGTATTCAAAAACGTAGCATTTGGTTACACAGCAGCGGAGACCCGGGCAGAAATCAGACGGACCCGATATGGTGACAACGAAGGGGGTGGTGGGATGAGGGAGATGTTTTATTTTGAATGTTGTATATTGTTATTAAAAGAAATAAAATGTGATTTTAAAAAAAAGAAAAAAGAAACGACTACGCTAACGGCCTCTCCCTCGGGATGCCGGAACTCCACCTGAAGAAATTACAATGCATCCAAAACGCAACAGCTAGACTCCTCTTCAAACTTTCTAGAAGGGATCACATCACACCAGCGCTAAAAATGCTACATTGCCTTCCAATCAAACAACGTTCACAACAATGTGCATAACACACAGGGCAATCAGCGGACAGGGAGCAGAATTCCTACAAAAGGAAAAAAAATCTACAAGCCAACGAGACTCCTCAGATCAAGCAATCAAACAATGAGATCCACCTGGAACCAAAGCCATACGACAGGAAAAAACTAGGGGGCTCCTCCTTCTCCCACCTGGCAGCAAAAACATGGAACGACCTCCCGAAAGGAATAAGAAACACCAAAGACCACCTAAAAATCTGAAAACTACAAAAAGCCTGGTTCTTCAACACCTTGGAACCAGACGGAAACAACTGAAACAATAAAACAGAAAATGCAAAAGAACAGGCTGACAGAGCCCATGATGGTACAGATAACAACAAGAACCCACAAAGGGGAAACTCCCACAAGAACCAGCGACAATGCTAGATGGAACCGACCACGAGCGACAACCCAATCAGGATAGAATGATCACAAACAAGGCTTCCACAACTACCAAACTTACCCACTCAGACAGAGCAATGGGCATGGGCGCAGGTTGCAAGTAGATAGACCCGCGGGGACCAATTTGCATCAACCACAGACTGGGATGTGCTAGATAGGCCGAGTAAGAACAAAGATAGAAATGTAGGGATTAACCAATGCAACATAATGACTGAGGGATGAGAGACCGCCTTATCATGCTGCAACTAGATCATGGTATGGAAGACAATTTTGTCTAAATCTCGAAAGAGACACAATTGGAGTGTGCGTTTTCTCCGGACATCAAAAAACCTCACCCCTCTTCACACACCTCTCAAACCCTAACTAAACACTACCATACCTCTTAAACCACAGCAACCCGCATGCACTTCACCACACTGCAACAAACACACCACACAGACCCTTACACAACAGCACGCGGCGGACTCTGACCGGATACCACCCCAAAAAGCTCAGCGAACGGTGTTAACCGAACTGAAGCTGCCAACAGCACATCACAGCTCCCTTGCTCCTCTCCAAACTTTGTCCTACTAACCACCCTAACCTACCCCCTTTCCTTCAGATACGCCAGGGGACCACTCCAGTGTTGATGGTGCGCAGTGCAAATATCCTTTAACATTAACTAGCTAATTTTCACAAATTCAATGTCGCAATTTAACAGAATATAGTGTTTCCCAATCCATTTTAAAATGGCCTCCAGTTATTATTCAAGAACATCAGGTTAAGTCACTGCAAGTAAATGTTTTCAAGGATGGATATTATACATTGGAGGCCATTCCCCAGAGAGTGGGGGAGAGTTGCAATCTGAACCAAAACCTACCTACTGTAAGAATTCACACTCGTGCACATTAAAAGATGCATGTTTACTACTTCTGATCAAGCAGTATAAATAGTAGTTGCTTCCTGTGGTACTACATGCACTACTGGTCTAAACATATCCATGGAGCTGTGTGGATGAAAGCAAGGTCACAAGGTTCTACATGTCTTTTTCCTATTTATATATAAATTATACTATGTGTACTCCCTATTTTAGGGAGTAAAAGTGGCCAATACACCCCTTGTCTGTACGCCTGACGGAGAGAAGAGAAGTAGATTTGGGAAGCAACATTCATTAATCAGCCGCAAGCCTGCTGGGAACTGAAGATGCTGTGTGATGGACAGCCTAGGCTGTGCATGAATGGGAGAAATCTGCTTAAAAGGTGAGGGTTTTGGGACCAGAGGCAGAGGCGACCACTGGGCGGAACACCCGACGAAGAAACCCTGAACGAAGCTTGCTGCATCCTCCTGGACCTTTGAATTGCCCAGTGAAACCCTACATGTGTGAAAGCAAGCTAATATTCACAAGAAGAATGTGGCACTCACAATCCTGTTTAAATGTCCCGGGAGGATAGCTCAGCGGCAAAGTGTTGGCCTTGGAAGCAAGACGACACAAAGCAATCTCCGGGCCGATCTCCGGGTCCGCGCTTAGAAACCTCCTGGGTATTTAAGCGCATTATAAATACGAAACTAAGAAAATAATAAAAAACTATTACGCAACAAACAAACCTATTCCTGTAACAGTGCCTCGATGCCCGTGGGCTCTGTGAGTGCTTTAAAAAAAACGAAACAAATCAAAACGTTAGGCAAGCTAATATATAACTAAAATGTGGCAATGTCTAACACTCACAATTCTGTCTAGATGTGACTTAAGCTAATATTCACAGTTTGAACTACATGTGGCACTGGCTAACCTACACAATCCCGTTTGGTTATTAGGCTGGTTAGTATGAACATCCTTTCCTGATATGTTTTGAGGATAAGTAAAGTGGCAGGGCTTCCAGAGTACAGTGATTTGCTGTACTCCCCACCCGTGCCACACCTACCATAATCGTCGCTGCTGGTTGACAGCTGCCCACTGGTTTCCCCTGCTGACACCTGCAGACACTATCTGGAGCCGCCTCTGTTGGAGCCACCCTTTGCCTTGGGGCCCCTAGCCGCAGGGGGCTGCCTGCATTGCCGAATTATAGGCAGGGACAGGGCCAGTCATGGTCCAGGGGCGGTCTAGGAGGTGGGATAAGGCCGGAGCAGGAAGCGGGCTGTGGCTGGGAATCGTGCTGTGCTCCACATGTTAGTTCAATTTAAAAAAGGTTGCAAATCGGGTCGCTATGCAGCAGGGGGCTTCAGGGGCACTCCCCATGGACAGGCAATGGCACAAATGGGGCATCTCGCAGGGAAGGCATCGGGTAGTGGGCCTGGTGTTTTGGGTTGGGAGTAGCACCAGTCTGGGTGCAGGGGCGGTCTGGGAGGCAGAATAAGGCCTGAGCAGGAAACGGGCTGTGGCTGGAAATCCAGCCGTACTCGATGTGCGATTTTAATTAAAAAAGGTTGCAAATCGGGTCGCTATATTGTAGGGGGCTTCAAGGGCACTCGTCTTGCACCAATTCTCCCGTCTAGCTTTGTAAATCTGTGAGTCTCTGACATACTCAAAAGTGGAAGATTAGGGATGACCAAAGGGGAGCATATCTGATAAGTACGCGGACGACAAGGAGGAGGTGTAGAGCCATAGAGAGCGTTCAATCTAACTGAACTGAGCATTCTAGTTATCCATCGCAAGAGAAGATAAGAGACAAAGGACTATCAGTGTTGCTCAGCGATCCCAGGAGGAACCAAAGACCAGAAAGTTGCTCGGCACAGGAAGTTAAAGTGGCTGCAATTTGGGACGCTGACGAAGAATAGACGGCATCCCCAGCAGGTGTGATACTGATGGTTTCTTGGCGAAGCAGTAACCAGACCTTGCAGAGGAAGTGGGCAAATTAGTCTGTAATGGGTACGCGTACTGCAGAAGGCATGTAGCTGCAGGGTCGTTGGAGTGCTTGAGAAGTCTTTGGAAGCCCAGAGAGGACCCGAACACCAATCCAGAGGCATACCGGAGTCCATGAGAGAAGTCCCGGAAGGTATGGGAGTGAATGGGCTGGCGGTTGGGTGTACCAGAGAGTCTGGGTTACCACTCAACATTATAAATATCTATAACTCTGGGGCTTGAGATACGCACCGTGAGCTAGAGGGCCCTTAACCTTAAAGGCACATATCAAGAAGAGACACAAGTCCTCTTCCTCATGGCAGTACTTGGCAGGATAGTAAACCAAGTCTGCAGAAGCAAATAAGTGTGGGCGAAGGTCTGGAACCCGCACCCAAAACAGAAGGAAACTACAAGCCATCTTCCTCGTGGCAGAACTTCAAAGGGTAGTGCACCAAGTTAGCCACAAGGGAGAAACCCCGGTCGAGCACCCTATCAATATATGAACTATATTGTTGAGAAGCCTCAAGGTGAAAAAAAGAAGCCAGGGGTAAGGGAGTCATTCCCCTGGTTGTATTGAACTGTGAAGCCCAGAAAACCAGGAGAAAGGCGTCATTGTCCTGGTAACAGGACAAGCGGAAGGGAGTCAATCCTCCGGGCTGTGTTGAACTGTTAAATTAATATACCAGGAGGAGGGAGTCGGACAATAAATAAAATAATCACCTGGTAGCCAAAATTATAAAACTTTGCTGAGACGGAGTGCAAGATCACAGGCAGACGTGTGTGAACGTAACCTTTTTTGTGTGCTGGAGAACAGTTTTGGAGTGGGAAAGGAAGTCATTCCACTGAGAACAGCCAAATCTGAAAGTGAACTTTTAATCACCAGTCCAGAAGAAGGGAGTCATTCTTCTGGACCAAGAACATTTACGTTCTTTAGTTTTAAGTGTAAGGGAGAGAAGTAGGGTTTTGGCACAGGATGGCAGACTATTGATTTATATGGACATTCTGACAACATACTTAGAATTTCAGTTGAGGCAGGGCCTCCCCTTGTAGATAAGTAAGTTTTCTTTATTTTCTCAGACAAATAAGTTTACGGCAATCTTCATGCTACCTGTGTCAGTTTCTTCCTTCTGCAATGTTTAACAGACTATGCAGTGTGGCGCACGCTGGTGCTCTACACTGGAGGAGATCAAGCTATGTAAGGCTGACTGGGTCAAGAAGCCTTGACTATCAGCGAGATGTGGTGCATTCTGGAAAGTCCTTCTCCACTTCCCTAGGGTCTAAGGAAACCCAGGGAAGACTAACAATTCCAGATTCTCTTGCCATGATGTTATAACATGGGAACGGAACTCCCATATTATACTACAGTGGCGGCATATTATATTGGGAGGATAACTGTATTCTGACCAAAATAATTATAAACGCTTTCAACGCAAGCCAAGAGTCACACATTTATTTCTATTTGAGGTTTACAAAAAATAAAACTTTTCCATTACTACTTATTAAAATGCCTTGGAAAAATGTTATTCTGAAATATCCACCTCATTTCATAGATTCGAAATGCGTGTTCGCTTCATAGACTCCATAGTGTGACAAACTCAACCAAATGACTTGTACAATGATCTATAATTGAACAAGTGTGTATATGGGACAAACCTTTAGAGGTGGTCTGGTCTTGTATGTTGAGGGTTGAGACTGACTTTTCCCCACTTTGACTAGGAGAACAGCGAAACAAGTCCCTCAAGACAAAGAGCGATGATGTACGTTAGCTTCCCTTTCTGAATAGGTATTAGGAGCTGGGACGTTCCTGTGTGCGAGGTGTTCCTACAATGTCTCTTCCTGACGTCTAGGAACTCCAACTCGGTTCCAACATGTTGAGCTTCCCTCTGTATCCTCAGTGGGGGGGTCCAAGCGTCTCTCCTCGGGCGCAGGTTCTTTGCATCATCACCCTCCTCATCCGTATGGGTAACGCCTTTTCCTAGTCTGCCACTCTGCGCTGCTGATCAGTCCCACATGTCCATTGTCGGAAAAGAGGTGCCTTGTGTTTCAAAGTACCCAGCAGAAAGACAGTGATGCTGCTAGATTAAATTTGGGAATGGGTAATGCAGTTTTTATGGCAGTTTGCGAAGGTTTGAGTCTGCTAAGGTTTCGGGGTTCTCAAACTCAAATAAGGGTGGTGCTCCATGCTGAATAAAGACTTGCAATAGTCCATCTACTTCTGTTGACATTTGTAACCTACTTAGTACATACCGCTCCTGTGTTGTACCATTTGCACGGGGTTGAATCCACAGTTTATCGCTTATGGACTACAAAGTAGAGCAAAATTGATTGATTGGCCAAAAACCTTTTTTCTTTCCCAATGGATCAGCAGACCCAGTTCTTGACGCTGACAAAGGGTAAGAGAAGCATATGTATATTTGCTAGATGTGAACCTGTCTTTGGGGAACACGATGTTTCAGTCCTCTGCTGTAATATATTCATCAATTGATTTTTGGGAATTGTAGTCCTGGGTCCCTTCAACTGTATAGAGTGGACTAGAGGAAAAGCAAAACCCAGGACTTGAATAGTAATCCTCTGTGACATGGAGTCACTTGGTAACCTTCAATTCACAGTGGTCCCATGCCACCAGGGTTTTGTTTTACATTGAAGAAATAAATCTGGTGCTTTAGTTCTATCGAGTCAAATGAAGAGAAGTATAGCAGCAGGTCACTGACTGCATGCATTCCTATATGAAATCCAGGACAGAAAATGTCGGGGCCTCTAAACTTTGCTGTCCTTAGACACAAATCCTACACTTTATAAAAGAAAAAGTAAGTCTGGCCAACAAACATTATTGACCTTAACCAAATAAATTTGTGGTTTATTTAAACTGACTGTTGCCTCTTGGCCTAAACAATCTGGGGCTATCTGGTTTTATCGGGGTCCAAGCCCACTTATCAATACTAGCCAAGTACTTTCTCTGCATGACAAGCCAGTCAAATATGACAAACTAAATACATGGGATACATAAATGTTAAATTGTCTTCAGTAGAGATTTTTATTTTTCAGATCCCCCCCCCCAAAAGTTCATATTGCTTTATGCACTTAGTAATTGTTGCCATGCATGAGCATTTTGTTCTCTCTAATTCCGGTTGTTGTCCAAGGATGAAGCAGAGCTGTCCAGTTTTACTTGAAATGTGTATGCAGGGCAATGCAGTAAAGTGGGTCTAATTTTCTTCTCTTTATTCACATTGTTGTAAGTTTTTGTCCTCCCCGGGTTTCTTCTTTGAGCTGCGTTGGCCAGTTCCTATTTCCAGCTTGTGGCTACTTAGTCTGCATTTGGTGGGAGTTTGTCGTGCTTCAACCTTTTTACCAAAGTTAAGTAATCTGCAAGTTTAAACCTTTGCCCTAATGACCTGTAGCATTCTTGCTTGTTGTGCTGTCCTAGTTCTGCTCTCCAGTACACTGTACTGCATTGCTGCAGAATGGCCTGATCCTTAGTCAATCAACCACTGTCTTTGTTTTCAAATTTTGGGGCACTGCTGCAAAAGGAGCACAACTGTAATATTTTGACCAATGAATTTCATTGTTTCCAAAGGGTTTTATTGTTTGGTCTTGCAGTGCATGGTAGTGGAGGGAGTGAAGGCACGCCCCTGCATGCTCACATCAGAAAATATACAGCCTGCTAGGGAAAAAGGCCCAACACACTCTTGGAAGGATAAAAAGTATTTATTTCCACAAAAATAGGAACGCATCAGCAAAGAACTCTGCATCCACGCAATGTTCTGAGGTCCGTAGGCATGTGTGGTACATTACAAGCACAAACAGCGCCACTAATGACGTCAGCATATATAGTACAGTGCTACAATATGGATTGGCAGCGGCCTATAGATGTAGGGCCTGCTTCATATGGGATGCCAGGCCATTGGTCCTTCTTAATCTGTCCATCTTTGTTCACGTAGGTGCTGCTGGGCTCGTCAACCGCAATGAGCTGACCTAACAATGAATTAGCTACTCTTACACACCATGTCATTCTTATGAATGTAACAATACACCTGTCAGACACAGGGATGGGCTCTGGGAGAGCCGGGGTCACACTAACGCACACACTTCACTCGCTCCCAGACAGATCAGCAACCCCCAAGGTCCTCCACCTTAGTTTTGCGCTATAATTCTGATTCAAACCTGCACCTCTCTGCACAAATCACTTGACCCATTCCTGAAGGTGTAATAGCCTTGCCCTCTGATGTTAATGATCCATCGATGGGTGTAAAGGTTTTTTGGTTGGTGGTCTGGGTTTGGATGCTGCTGTGGCATGTGGGGTGGGGTGAAAGCATGGCAAAGCTGTATTTCTCATGTGGGGATCGTTTGGGGCAGGAGGGCCTTGCTATCTGTTCTGTGGGATGTTACTTCAAAGAGGCGCTTGTCTCCCTTCTCGTGATCTTGCAGGGCACATTCTTCCCAAGATCATGGGCTTGTAACTTTCTGAACAATGGAGGAAGTCGTGGAGCTCTCAGACCTGGCCTGGGTGGTGTTTGCGTTCATGTTGGGAGCCTAATACTAACACACAAGACTGTTTGCCACGCTTGGGCTTAACTTCTAAGATGGCTGCTGCTTGCCAAGATGGCGTTCACATCTGCATCTACCAAATAGCTTATTATGCATGCGCAAAGGTGATCGCGCACCCCTTTCATGTGTACGCCCTGCTCCCTGAATGTGCTTTATTAGCGTCTACTTCTGGTTTGGGATCGCCCCGGGGGGGCGGGGGAGGTGGGGGAAGACCGCTCTCCTTCCCAACAGTAGTTAGGGTTATGGCTCTTGGTAGAGCACTAGACCTTAAATAATAGGCTTTTCAATGTTAAGCAGCAAGGGGAATCTCCCTAGTTCTGCTCTACGCACATGGTTTGGGTAGTTTGTACAGAAATTACCTATTTGCGCAACTGGAGGTGTGGAATTTCTGTGGGAGATGTGTCCCATTCTGCATACTCTTTAGTGTTGGATCCCACACATCTTTCCGGTAAAGGATATACTATGATTTTGTATTTTTGGCCTTTTTTCGATTCACACATGTAGACCAGGTCTTGCAGTTTTCTCTGAGGAGGGTAAGATTGGGTTCCTTCCTTGGCGGGTGCCAGCATGGCCATGTCATCTGCATATAGCAAGCATTTGTTCGGAACCCTTCAGGCTCGGACCTGGGGGCATGGAATTCCTCTAGCAACATAGGTAATTCATTGATATTGAGCTTGTTTGTACAGCGTTGGGTTGAGTTTGCAACCCTGCATCACTGTCCAATTAAAATGGGCCCAGTTTCCATGTTTTTAATTTTCACCTTGCAGCTGACTGAGTTGAACATGGACTTTACAGTGTCACATGTCTTGCACCCCTATTTTAACGTGCAATAAGTTAAAGTTCAGTGCTGGGTGTCAGTTTAGAAACAAATGATTTTTGCAAATCTATAAAGCGAGCAATTGATCCCCAGCCCTCATTGGTGGTCTTTACATATTTGCTGATAAGAGACTGCAAGTTGAAGATGTGGTCTGTGGTTAGGTGTAAGAAATCCTATCCAATCTTACTTTTATGTAAATTAATACATGGGGTAAACATTTCAAGTTGCAAGCTACTAGCCATCCGTAAGAAGTCACTTGCCACCTCAATTCTACATAAACAAGCAGCACCCAATTTCTTACTCCCCAAAAGTAAATGAGTACTAGCAAATGGCTAGTACACGTTTTTGGTTCATGAGCATGCAAAATAGTTTGCTGAGATGACCGTTTGCACAGATTCCCTTTATAGTTGTTTGGGTCCAGGGTGTCCCCATCTTTTTATATAGGAGTGATGAGCCCTTTAGACCAAAGTGTCTGATAAATGGCCACATTGTAGATAGTTGATGAATCGTTTCACTAATGCTTTTTGACTCTGGTTTGAGCAGTGCTTGACATCTTGGAGGTCTTCTTTTAAGTCTTCGATTGTTACAGGTTTGAGGTTTTGCTTGTTTTAAAATTCCTTGCACAAGATTCTTTTGTCAGGACATTTTTGGGGGCCTCTGATGTTTTCAGTGGGGTGGGGGATGTTTTTGTTTCTGTCCATATTTGACCATTATGAATAACTTCCCCATGTTTCTATTTGTTTTAAGCTTCTCACACTTCCCAGAAGGACTTGCTGTGTATTGCAGCATTTCACTGAGCCAGTTTGTTTGTCATGTGTTATTTTCTTCTGAATTGTGGCTTTATATTGCACGATCGTGCAGAGAGATTTTCAGCGAGGCTCAGGGTTCACTGGGACCTTGTGTTTTAAGTTGGACCGGTTTCTACATTTTTGTTTGTGTTTTCAGTCCTTTTCCATCCATGCACATTCTTTTGGGGTGAGGGAAGGGCCTTCAATTTTCCAGTACAAAAATGAAACTGGTTTTGAACTTGACTAAAGACTCACCAGATCAGTAATTTCATGATAAATGGAAACAATCGCATTCACTACTACAACACGGTATCATTTACCAAATCAAATGGACAAATGTTGTGGCTTACTTTACAAGAAATATAGCACATTTTCCTATCCAAGCAGATGCCTTCTATAAACGCCATGACATGTCGTGTTCAAAAACGCCACATTAAATATGTAAGGGATCCCGTTTGCCATTAGTCACACAGACAACTATAACTGAAACAAAGCAAAAAAGTAGTCAAACATGTTCATCATAGAATTTTGAATCCATTAGTAGAACAGCTGGTGTAGACTAACTGCATTATCGATAAATTGTATATAAAAGGAAAGCGGTACCGATAGGCTGGCTTAAATTAGCTGCATATCAACTACCAGTATGTGGCAAGATGGTGTTGTTACGAGCCCTGAATATGTGAGCCACAGAACAGTACTCAATAGATCCACCATAGCACGAGGAAAGGCTGAGTCAGCCCTATGACAAAACGATTGCTCTGTTGCTAAATTCCTACTTGGGACCAGACTACTACTAAACCAGCAGTGAACTTATTCATAAAAGTGACACCTCCTTCGCCTCCAGTTAACATAGGCCGAAGTTAGGCTATACTTTGCAAGAGGGGTCTGAGCCACAGAGGAAGCTCCTAAAACCAAAATGGTACTATAGTACCAAAGATGTCCACTCAAGGTTTTATTAAAAGAAATATGCGTATACAATTAAACTGTTGAGGCTGCTCCTAGGAGCTTACTAGTCACCGATTGATTTTAAATACTGCTGATTGAGAACACTCCCTAACGCATAGCTAATTAGCATCTTTCTTGGGCGGGGGGGGGCAGGGTTTATTTATTTTGATTGTCCGTTTTAATATTGCTGCATTGTAGCCATTTTATTTTCTTAAAAACAATTCTTAGGGAAAAAATACTTCAGATTCTAACCGGCGCTGCCCCACATGGTTTGCTGCACTTATGTGCAGGGCTGAGTGGCAAGAGTCCTTCAGCCAGTCACCAAAGAGACCTTAAGGTACTGTAAAGAGGGTGATGGACTGCAGCAGTCACCCCATTGTGACGGTGTGTTATGTAGTATACATGGTGTACGTCAATGTGTGTGTATATAATATATATATATTATCTCTTGAGGTATATATCTAAGTAATGTAAGGAAAATGGGTTTTTTTGGGATTGCTAAGTAGAATGTCAAGCAAGTGTAGGACATTAAGTAGGAACAGGGATTAGCGGGGAGCTACCCTGGCGCGCGGTCTTGTGTGGGTGTGGCAGCCTGCCGGAGGCCACTTGGTGAGATGGGATCACCCACACAGGCCATCCTCTGGCCTCACACTACATATGGGGTGGTACCTAAAGTTGGGGAAGGGGATTTGTTGTGTCACTCACCCTAAGGGTCCTAGAGACCCTGCCACGGAAGGGTGAGCTGGCGTAGCAGATTCCCATTAAGTTGGTACTCACACCAAGGGTTTCTTAGGTTGGGGTATAGGAAACGTTATAAGTAGGACAAGTGTTTTAATAAAAGAAATAAGGGTCCTGTTGGGCTCCCTTTGAAATTCACTCTGGTGTCTGTGTCCACTGGTAATCTAAGAACTCGTGGGGTAGCCCATCTCCTGTCAACTGCAATTTTATGTGCAGGTGCTGCACCTTCCCTATCCAGGTGGACTGGTGGGTGTGAGTGTTAGCATCCATAGGGACTGTCCCTGACCTAGGCCAGGATTTGGTTGAGGGCCTGGTCCAGGGTCTCGCAGGAAGACTTTTTTTATGCCCCAAGCCAGGAAGGCTACCAGAGAACATTTGCAGGTGTGCCACTTGCAGTGGACAGAGTCCTGGCTATCAGTGGTTCGGCAGCAGGAAGGCTTTCCAGCAGCAAGTTACTCCAAATGTTCCCCTGAAGTGGGGAGATGGATGGATGGATGGTGTTCTTGTTTGTTTTCTTGAAAATCTTCACCTACTCCCCAAAGGCTGACGACTTTGGGCAGATTCTTACCCTAATACGATTGTGTTATGACTGATTTTCTATACTGGCCTGGTGGACAGATGCGGAAATTGGTCGACAAGCCTTCTTCCGACAGGTCCACTGTCTCCTTGCACGTCTTGTGTCTGGACAGGAGTCTTGGCTCCTTCAGTTTCTTCCAGGATTTCTCTAGAGTGGATGCCGGGGTCCTCTTGTTATCCTAAAAGCCGGGTAAGAGCAGCAGGTCCCACTAGCCAATGACAGATCTGGGCCACACACACCCCAGCAGTGGTCCATTCAGGACCACTGGTGGCAAAACCTATACCACTGGCACCAGTTTGTGGATTGGGACCAGACAGTCCCAGCCCACTTCCTGACAGCAAACACACATAGCCCTCCAAAGGCATCTGCTTTCCCAGGCACTGAAAGTCCGTATAATGATTTTCCTGGCCTCACAGGCCAGGAAGTAGGCTAAAAGACAAGATGGCCAAAGGACAAGTGAGACATCTTGTGGTGGCAGGTTGGTGATACCCTTAATACAAATTGTTCTTCATTAACCATTGTGAGGTCCTTGAGGAAGTCTTCTCTGAGGTGCATTAAATGATTTCCAGCACTTTAATATACATCGTTTTGCAACCACACAAGTGACATTAAATAATCTTCGAGTGGTCTCGGCCACCTTCCCAATGTCCCCAAACAAGTATGGATGAAGGGATTGGTGTGATTTCCTTGAGTATGTCTCCAATCACACCCCAAAATCTTGCCGCTGAGGGACATGCCGATTACATGTGGTATGCGTCTGCATTTGGTGCATCACATTTAAAGCATTTCCCCGTGCAACCTTCCACAAATGTGGTTAGCTTTGCGGGGGTGTAGTGTAGCTGGTTGAGTATTTTAAATTGAATTAGTCACAGTCCAGAGTTCATGGATACAGTCCTAGTAAGTTGAAAACATCTAAGCCATTGTCCTTCACTTAATTCGGTACCCAAGTCCCATTTCCCAGCACTCCTTAATGGTTTTACATGAGCTTGACTGTAATTGGACTAGCGTATACAACGAGACACCTTTCTTCTGCCCCTCAGCCGCTTTTATGGCTCTTATGCACTCATGGGTAGGAGGTTCCATAGGGAAGGTTGGCCATTTAGTAGCAAATGCTGCCTTCATCCAGTGGAACTGAAATAGGTTAAGTTGCCCACCTCCCATCGTGTCCACAAAGTCTTTCAGGTCAACGTATATGCCCCCAGGAAACACATCTCGCATTTTAAGTTGTTTGGTCGGGTCCCACAGCATTTGCAGGGCTTTATCAAACATGGGTGCAATGTTGGGGAAGTTCCACAGTGGGGCTTCTGGGTCATAGGGGGTCGTTAATCCAATCCTCTTATATATTTTGGACCATGCATGTATAGTAGTGCTTACCAGATCAAACTCACAAGAATATTTTGCATGGGGCACAATATGACCGATAGAACATCGGAGGGGGAGACCACATATTTCTCTAAAGGGAGATGTATATCTGTGTCGTCAGGGTGAAACCAGTGCTTAGCAAATTGCGCCTGAGCCATCAAGTAATATAATTTGAAGTCAGGGGCCGAAATGCAGCCACTAGAGAATGGTTCCACCAGCTTTGACAATTTCAATCTGGCTTTGAACACTTTTCTTTTGAATACACTATTGTCCCGCACCATATGCCTTAGAAGTAAGGATTGGTAATGGGTTTATTACTATAGGCCCTTCTATTTTTACAAAGACTCGACTAGGACTGTTATTTGATGGTCGTAGCTTGCTCCCATCCTTAGATGTAGGCTTAGATAGGTGTTCAAACAACCTATTGAAGTTCAATTAACACCCTTGAACTGTGATCACTTGTCTGTCTTCACTGTTTGATACCATGCCTTCCTTACAGATGGTACCTCTTACTAATTTAGCCAAAGACATTTTTCAATACCACCTGACCAATCTGACTATCGGCTCTCGAGCTCATGTCCAGGCAATAGAGTTTACAGATTTCCTCAGGGTGAAGCCCAGGTTGCTGCGATTGCAGTATTATGTCCCAGGGAATGTGTTTTTGAAATGCCCTTGTGGTTGCTTTCGAAGCTGCTGCACACTTGCTTGTGCATCCTGAATGTAACAAATAGTTGAGATTACCTAAATTTCCTAGACCTGTTGAGGTAGAACTTAAGCGATGTCCTAACGTCCAAGGAGGGAAGAACTTTCTCTGACTCCGAAGTTGGGTTTGGATCTAATACCAGGAGGCAAATCTCCTGGTTAGTATGAAATTCAGATGCTGTCTTGGATCGGAGCGGCTGGTGTGTGCATAACACCACCGTGTCTAGATGAAAGTTTGTGAATGGCTTATCTGCTGCAAGGGTATGTATTTAGCTTATGCTCCTGTCTGATTTTAGGGCCTCTAGGAATGTAGTTTTCGAAAACACCAGTTTGATATCCACAGAAGCCGTTGGCTCTAACGGTCTGTGACACAATGCTATTAGGGCGACTTTTAAATCCCATTTGTGATGAGGAGGCTTGACTACTGGAAACAACCTGCACAGCCCCTCAAAATTAGGTTTTACTGCTGGATTCCCGATGGAGAAAGTTTGGCTGTCTGAATTTAAATAGACATCCAGTGCCGACAATATGTTCTGCAGGTGTCGGCTTATTGCCAGACTCTGGCCCTTGTAAGAAATAAAGGAAAGAACATCATCTAGAGAAGCAGATAAAGGGTTCCTGTGTTTCTCTAATGACCATTATCAGAATCTTAACCACTTACTCTTGTACTGCGCCCTGGTGGAACCTTTCTGGGCCGCTTGTAATATTTCCATGTTGCCCTCTGAGAGAATCATGTGATTTAGGGATCTGACCTCAGGAACCATGCTGTCAAGCTCAGCGATTGTGGGCAGGGGTGGAGAATCTTGCCCTCCTCCAATGACAGGAAGTCGTGGCAAAGTGGTAGAAATAATGGTGTCTGCATCGTCAGTTTGACAAGGTCCGAAAACCAGAAATTGGCTGGCCACCATGGTGCAACTAGAATTGGGGAACTGCACTCTGCTTCCTGAAACCTCCACAGAGCCCCTTGTATCAGCAGATCCGGGGGGGGAGGCATAAGCCATTATCCCATTGCACTGGATGCGTAGGCAGAACAGCAGCTGTTTAGGCTGGAGGCAAAGAGATCCACCAGGAGGAAAAACCCACCAGTAGAACAATTACATCCCCACCTCTGGGTGTAGCTGCCACTCGTGGCTGGCTTCTGCAAGCCAGCTAAGTTGGTTCTACATTGAACGCCCCGGCAGGTGGACTGCCTGAAGTGTCACCTTGTGAGTGATTTCCCACTCCCAAAATTCCAGGGCTAGACGTATGAGGGGAGGAGATCTCATGGCCCCTGCTTGTTGACATAGAACATTGAAACAGCATTGTCTGTTATTATGGACACAGTTTCGCCCTGAATGTTGGATAGAAAAACTTAACACCAGAAAGATGGCTTTCAGTTCCAAATAACTGATGTGACTGGAACGGTCCACCCCCGTCCACAGCATTGCTGTCCATCCTAGTAGGGAGGATTCCATTGTGATGGTGCCTTGGGGAAACGGGTCTGGTAAGAGTTACCTCCCCTGTAATAGATTCTGGGGATCTGCCAACCAAAGAATGTCCTGAGTCGCATCCTGAGGAATGGGAATCCACTGCGGCTGATGATCCACCCCATGATACCAGGAGAGCCTCCGCGTCGGCAGAGTCCTCATTTTCAACCTGACTAGAGGGACTGCCTGGATGCAGGAGGCCATCAGCCCCAACTGCCTTTTGAAACCATCACGCCATGGTGCTGCTGAACGAAAGAAAGAGGGAACAAATTTCCTGAATGTCCGCTACCCTCTCTGCTGTTGGAAGACCTTGGCCTCCCAAGTGTCCCAAAGGAAGCCGATAAACGCCAAGCATTGACACAGGATCATGTTTACCATCTTCCAGTTGCCTGAAAGACCTAGGTCGTAAAGTAAGACCAGAAGGTAATGGTGAGAATTCACTTTCTCTGGGGAGAGCACCCTTACCAGTCAGTCGTCCAAGTACGGGTTGACATGAATACCATGGAGACGGAGGAAGGATGCCACTGCACCCATAATTTTTTGGAACACTCTGGGTGCTGAGTTGAGACCAAACTGAAAATGGTGCTCCCACACCGGGAATCTTAAACATACGATGAGGGGCACATATAGGGATATGCAGGCAAGTATCTTTTAGATCCAATGCACAGAGCCAGTACTCCTGTTGTAAGGCCAACCGGATCTGTACAGGGTGGTCATCTTATATTGTTGATGTGGGAGGAAAATAAATGTAAGTCTGCAAGGTCCAGAATAGTGTGCCGGCCGGCCTGGACTTTGGTGCTGTGAACAGACCGGAATAGAGCCCCTGTCCAATTTCTAGAGCTGGAACTCTCTATTGCTCTCATCTTTAGGCGCTTGATAAGCTCTGGCCCAAGTAAAGGGGAACCAGCCTGCTTAAATGGAGGGCAGGAAGGGCGAAGAGGGAGCCAGAAATTCCTGATGGGGGGGACAAAGCACTCATGAGTCTTTGGTTATGGTGCTCCAGACCTCTTAGTGGAAGGTGATTCCCCCCGACTGCCCACCTCCATTTCCCCCACCGGAGTCCTGTGGGACCAAACAAGGCCATTTAGTTGGCTTGTCGGCGGAGAAGCTGGAAGAGCTAGTTGATGTAGCTTGGTGGGAGGAAAAAACCTGGGAGCAGTTTTCTGCTGCATTTTTCGCTGTGTGCTGGGCGATCTGTCCTGCAGTCTCATCTTCCACTTCTGGAATCCCCTGCATCCAGAATAAGACCTGGACTGTGCCACTGATTGAAACTAAGATGCTTGTTTGGAGGGGGCCAACTTTGTTAGCACTGACAACGACTTTACCGTTAGGGTACAGGCTTTCTTTTTAGCCAGCTTGTCATCTGCTGAACTGCGGAATATGTTCACACCTTCAAAACGGGAGTTTGAGTACCTTATCTTGCACCTCCTTTGTGACTTTTGCAGTGTGCAGGCACAGCTGCACGCCTCTGTGCTCCATGTCGCCCCAACAGGATGCGCACCCGCTTCGAAGAGGTCCTGCGTGACCATTGTAGCATCTGCCAGACTGCTCATGAACTCGTCCAATTGGTCCTGGGGAATGAACTTCTCAAATTCTATGATCTTTCCGAAGTCCCTGATTCGTGACTACGAGCAGTGCCGTGGTGTTGGCTTGCCTCAGCTGCAAGGCAGAGTTTTCAAACACCTTCATGCCAAAACCTCTCTAGGATACGATCCTCCTTGCCAAACACTTGTGATGTGGAATCGGACGACACAAATGCCATCTTTGCAAAGATTGCTGCTTCTGCAACAATGAAGACGGCGGCTGCGGGCCTAGCATGTTTTTGTGCAGGACAATCCCCATTCTGTTTTACTTCTTGATTGACTGAGCCCCCACCAGCATTCCCCTCCGCCTCCCCTTCCTCCCCCCCCCCCCTCCTCCGAAGGTGGATGGTCTGAGACTGGGATTTCAAGAAAGCCCATCGGGTCCATGAGCCTGTCATGGAAAGCCATCGCTGACAGTGGGATTTATATCCCCTCGCCCATGAGGTCCAGATCTGCTGGAGGCTGCAGGTCCTGTGCCGGTAAAGGAGCTGGTTCCTGATTCAGAGGGACTGCAGGAGGTGCAGGATCACGGGAGAATGATGGCGGAGGTTGAGGCTTCACCAGAGGTGGTAGCGGTCCCGGGATGCTTGGAGGAGTTGGCATAAGTTCTCTAAAGATGACTTTTGAAATACTCCTTCATAGGGATTGAGTGCATCAGAGTCTGGAACCTCAAATAATGCATCCTCTGACTGATGCAACCTTTGCTGAGGAGTAGGTCTCTGAGTTGGAGCAGGTTGAGCTGTAGAAACTGGCTGCCATGTGGGCCTGGAAACCATTGATTCACGTAATAGAATGGTGAGCAGGTGACTGGCAAAGACCAAGTTGGGGGCAGAGCCATTCTAGTAAACGCCAACCACTCTATTCAGGGAGCACAGGGCTAATTCTCCCCTGAAGCCCTCTGAGCCAACCCCAAAGGATTACATCCTAATGACTCACTAGGAGTGGACTTGTAACGCACCGGGGCTGGTGGGATGCCTGTACTCCTGCTCCATATGTGGCAGAGGAGAAGCACAGAGCTCCCCTGCCAAGATTCTCTATGCAGTAGCTAAGGTCAAGCAATCAAGGCTTAAGCACTCAGGAGGTGATGCAGGCTGGTTCTTAAGTACAGTGTATTCCCCAAGCACCCACACAAAGGGATGTCCACACATTGTTAGTTAAATAAGGTTCAAGGTATGTACACAATCACAATAACACACTTTGAACTCTGGCAATACTATAATGGCAAATATATACAGGTTTACGTGGTACCACTCTTAACTATCGATTCCTTTTGAAATGCGACCACAGCCCCCAGCCCCACAGTAGCATACGAATCAGATTGTAAGATGAATCAACGATAGACCACAGAAAGACTGCAAGAGTCCTTCTAAAGTTTCCATGACCCCAAAGTGCCTGGTTTCGTAAAGTTCTTCAGTGAGTAGTCGACCAATCCTTTTTGAGTGCACCCCCCTTTAAGGCAGGAGCCACGGGTCGTTGAGAGTCGTTGAAGAAAAAAGGTGAACACCGTTGTTGCAGCAGCAGCTTCGGATCTTGTGGTGCTTGTTGATGATCAGTTGAAAAGGTCCTGTAACCTGAGGCGTGCGGTGCACCTCGATGACTAGGTAATGAGAACATTGGCCCAGCAAGTGTGTCGGGTCGTCAGCGTCTGTGGTCTTTGGGTGGTGGGAAACCCACCGGCAGATTCTCCTCGGTCGTCGGCGGCCTTGACTTTCTCTGGCAGGACGAAAGCGCTCGATGAGGATGAGCAAGGGAGTCCTTGTTTCAAAGTTCTTAGGCCAGGGAGCACTGCGGCTCCGGTCGGCGACGGTGGTCGTCGACGGTGATGGGACTTCAGTGTCCAGGCGATTCGCTTTGTGATTCTGTGGCAGTCCCCATCTCCGGTCAGCAGCCTTTCAAGGGTCTGAGGTCCATGGAGCTTTGGCAAAAGATCAACTGGTGCATGATGGTCCCTTGTAGCTCGGTAGAGGTGTCCTAGCCAGGTCCTCTCTTGGATCAGTTTCTTGAAGGCACAGCAGCTTTCAGATTATGTTGAAGGGAACAGCGGTTCACCACCTTTTTCCGGCTCGGCTTCGAGAGTAAGCATCAAGTATCAACTTCTGAACGATTTCCATCAGTGAGAGGCCCCAGATATACTGTTGATCACCCATTCACTCTGCTGGGTCACACTAGGGCAACCAATCATTCAGAAGGGTATTCAGGGAGTCGGGAGCCAATCAGGCACAAAGTGCATTCAGGCCATTCTTCTCCATCCAGACACTCGCAACACGGTATGTGGATTCGGACAAGCACCCAGCCATTCAGCACTCCAAACTGCATTCATACCAGTTTTGGGCTGGGCTGTCTCAGTCATTGTGTCAAACACCCGATACTAGACACCCATAACATGAAATGTGTATTCGTCACACACTCCATTTACCCAGGTCCAACCCCACGGACGTACCCACAACATAGTAACTGAGAAGGCTCCAGCCAGTCTGGCCTAGACTTCCCCCACAATACCATATATGGAACTTCCACCCAACAGCCAGTCAGGGGGAAGGGACGGAGTCGAGGCTTCCCGGGACTTCAGAAAATAAGGCAACAGGCGATAGAAAGCAAGAGGCCACAGGGGCCATCTTGTTTCCTATCGGGAATCAATTGATTCCAATTACAGGGCATGGGTAACCCAAAATGGAGGATACTCCGAGCACCTGTCAAATTCAGCATGGAGCTGCCACCAGCCCATACCCTGCTCAGTGGGCCACACACACAGGTACCTAAAAACATACACACCAGGCGTACAGGGGTGTACTCTCACCCATGGGTGCCATATAAGGGTATCCCAGGGGTCTGTTCACCAAACCAAAAAGAGGGAGAGCCGCACCGCCAGGATTCCCACATGAACTCCTGTGTGGAAAACAAGACAGAACATACATCAGGCAATAAAGGACAAGGATGCCGAGGCCCTGTCGCTCTGATGCATTTCCAGCAGCACAAAGCTGATATCGGAGAAGATGGAACACTGAGGATGCAGAATCTATTCTGAGCTGTGACGGCACTGACTGGTTTCTGGTGGTTGGAACCTTGTTGTGTTTAGCCCTCTGACAGGGAACCTCAGCGATGCCGTTATTCGATTTAGGCCTCAGCGGAACCTGCGGGGACCACCCCGGTACATGCTGCTTCCTGGGGAGCATCAGTGCTGCGGGAAAGATGATTAGCCCTGCTGGGGGAAATCTCAGGAGGAACCGCAGTAAATTTAGCACCCGGTGTGGTATCCAGAGCCTTGCCGGTAATACTGTTGGCACCTGAGCGGGAAGCTTTGTATCGTAATCCGGTATCCAAGTTGGGCCAAAGGGTCTTGAACGAATCCCAGTACGGTTAGGGCTTGAATAGCCCCTCCTGCGACCAGGGACCTCCAAAGAGGAACCGCTAGCCTGGAGTAACCTGAAAAGGAAGCCACTTACCGGTTGATGTGTCTTCCCAGTGGCACATTCTTGTGTGCTCTGGCACTACCTGACAGAAGACTTCTTCACAGTGCTGGAGATGTCAAGTGAGGTCCCTAACAAAGTGCGCGACAGGAGAAACCCGTTTAGGCCCTCCAAGCAGAGCGTGTGCGGATCTTAAGCTGAGTAGCTTCTAGAACACGGAGGCAAACCCCTTTTGTGCCTGCATAAGAAGGCCAAAAAGACTGCGACGTCGGAGATGAGGGGAAAGAATTTTGAAAGACAAAAGAGTGGGAAAAATCACACGCTGGTGCTGAAGCGTCCAACCCCGTCCACATGGAGGGAAGGACTGAGGTGTGAGTCCTCAAGGCAGGGCTTGGGGAGGCAGTGCCTGTGACTAAGCATGCGCTCAGGCCTGCTACATAAAAATAGGACAGAACATTTGTCTGGTGCTACAAAAAGCACTGGTCTCATCCCGAAGGATGGAATGCCCACAAGTATGGAGGAAATGGGACTGGACGTAGGAGTCCGGAAACGTTCACTGGTGCAGACGAGAAGAACCTGTTTTCTATGTGCTTGTATGTTTTTATGAGTTGAAGGGCACTTGGGAAGAAGCCAGTCCCTGTGAATAGTTGAGTCTGCCATTTTATTGAAAGATACCTTTTTCATTGTACAATTACATCCAGTTCTGTTCCATCGGACATACGAGTCCTAGGTATGAAGACTGGTACTTGGTGAGCCCGAAGGTCAAACAACAAATCGGGCTGCGGTGTAAGGGGTGTCTCTGAACTGGCAGTGTTAATTGTAGCAGGTGTAAGCGTGTCCTGATTTGGTGTGCATTCAGAGTATTGATAACAGGCGGCAGCATCTCAATGTCACTTTCAGGAGCTTTCCTTGCCAGATTCCTCTCCTGATTCAGAGCATATTCCCTTGAGGTGAAACAGTCAATCCATTACTGAAGCTCGGTTTTAAGTGCCAGAGACCCAATTTCCGAGGTCTGGGTAATTTTTTATAGCGGGTGGATGGCTATTCCAGTCGTAGTTTGTTTTGAATTTCTGAATATCGCATCATTGTCACTTCCAAGAGCTAAGGGTGCTAGGAGCTCATCTGATTGGGGAGCGTAGTGCATATCTGCAAATGAAAAAAGAGTTAGTCCAGCCCCAGCATACTTGATACTGTGCCATGGGTGAAGGAGTTCATGGCATCAATTTCCCAGGCTGATCAGGGTAGCATGCCTTGATCAGAGACCACCTTGGCTAATATTCATAATTCTGTCTAAATGTGACGCATGGCTACTCTTCAAAGATATATGCAAATGAAACTCATTGATAATTTTCCTAATATGTCGGTTATAACACATTTCCTGCCCCCCAAATACATTTGTGCGCAACACATTTAATTTCCTGCAAAATACATCTGCATCCTGCATGAAGTCTGTCCCCCAGTATACATGTAGGTGCAACAAATTTCTTTACACAATTCAGTACAAGCTATACCAATAGTTTGGGTGTGAAGTATGGCTACCGTACGTAATTTGGGCTCCATCAAGAATATAGCTATTTTACACACTTGGGCTGAGTGCCAAAATAGCTACCTTACACAATTAAGTTTGATAACAGCGTATGGGAGTAGTGGCGGGGGTGGGTTCTGGAGTAGAGTAATGGCTGTACTCCTCCCCCACACCACACTTCTCCGTTGCTGTAGGTTGTCTGCATCAGGCGTCCCAGGAAAACGCTGCAAACCTGGAGTGGAGCTGCTTCTTTGGGGGATTCCCTTTGCCACTGGTCCTTAGCCGAGTGCTGTCCGGTCATGGCTTTCCTGTGAGAGCTGGTGCTGATGAAGAAGGGTGTTTCCTGGTCGTGTGACAAGGATACAAGCCAATCGGAGGGAGTGAAAGTAGGCTGGGGCCTATGAATTGGATTACTAACTGCAAGCAAGGGAAACCTCTGACAATAGACACCCCGGCAGAAAAAAGTTTGTAAATTCCACTTAAAGCACAGATACAAAAAAAGAAAAATCTCAAACATGTTGGAAACATCTTGCCAGGTGCTTGTTGTACAAGATGGGAGGCAGAGATAAAATGCTGCATTTACTTCTCAGCCAGCAAAGTGATGTGCTTTGTCACTTTTCACTTGGATTACATTTTTGTTTTAGCTTTCTCTGGATTTCCACTGCAGAAAGACGCCCACATAGTATGCCTCTGGCCTACAGGAACTTTTCATGGCAACCAAGTGGGCTTTTCTTTTCAAATGTTTGCTGGTATTTTGCGCATGTGAAGCATGATGTACATTACTTTTTGTCAACACCATGGGCCTCATTCTGACCCTGCCGGTCCGGAAACAACGGTGGCGGTAAACCCGCCGCCACCGTTGTCTCCGGACCGGCGGACTACGAGTTCAGCAGGCGGGTGGCCTTACTCCCGCCAGGTCTAACCTGGCGGGAGGAACGCCACCCGCCTGTGGACAGAAATGGAAACACTGGCACCGTTAATTAGGGTGCCAGTGTTTCCACGGTTCCCATTCCCATGGAGTCCTATGGGACTCATCGGAATAGGGAGTAACGGAATGCCAGCCCCAGAATTACCAGTAATTCATTCCGGGTCCGGCAGCAATCTGCAGGTTTTTCTGGCACGGTTACTGCTGGACTTGGAATGAGGCCCATGTCTTTACCCTGACATCTTTGTTGGCAGGGGACCATTTTTCGCCAGTTAACTGGCAAACACACATGCAAAGCCGTTTTGGTGTCTGTTTAAAAATCCTGTTTTTCATGTGAAAGAGGCCGTTTAATTTCTTCTGCCTTTGTGAATTAAAATGCTGTTTTTCCTTTGGTAATGACAGATGGGCCTTTTTCTCACGGCCCTTCAGTTTGTTAGTTTGGGGGATTGTGAATACACCCCACGACCACCACTCGTTCCTGTTCATACGCCACATCCTTCTTGTTCTCCGTTGGCAAACGTCTACCCTCTGTTCAGCCCTCCATACAAAGAGTGGCTGACCACCCACACTGATCACTCCCTGGCGTCCATATGTGCAATCTTACTTCTTTACCTCAGCCCGATGCATCGCACCTTCTTGATCCTCTCCTCTCTCTTAAACAGTCCAAGCCCAATGTACTCAAATCTTCTTCTTTACACGTCTATTCCAGAGCCGCCTACCCGAAATGAATGGGCTCCAAACTGCCTCCTCCCAAACAGTGCTCCTAGCACCGTACCAAAAATGTACCTTTACTGGGAGCGACTATGGCAGATGCCATTCACATGAGTCAGCAAAGTTGACGGTGATTTGCACCCAACGCGGCGTTGCGGTTAACACTTGCCTCTAGGCCGCTATGTGCCATGCCCCCACCAACAACCCCCCCCCCCTGTTTGGACCATTCCTGATTTATAAAAAATAAATGCTGAACAATCCTCTGCCCTTTGTCCTGGGTGCCACGATGTTACCAGCTGTGAATTTGGAAGGCTTCACCTGGCAGCCACCGCTATCCAAGCTCGGGCACCTGGACCGCACCTTTCCCCCAGGGGCATGTAGGTGGCCAGAGTGGGGGCCATCCCGGCCCCTCGGTTATACTTGTGGCTTCCTTCAGGAGCTGTCTGCAGCAGCCACGCAGCCACCGCCGGAACAAGTCACCGTTTCACTTTGGCAGTGTCATACATTCAACGGAGTGCAACATGGATCGGAGAAATAGTGGCTGATGGAATTGCTTGTCCGAGCAAAACCAGCCACCAAAGAACAGGGCTCGTCATGCATTGAAGCTATCGGTGCAGGGGCCAAAATTCGCAATAGTTTCTGAGGTTGGCCCCAGTGTCTCCAACAGGAGTTGAGCTACGAACGCACAGACGGCGACAGGCCAAAACCTGGTTTTACGGGAGTCCATAATGTATTTCTAAAACCCTATAGAAGGCTCTTTTATGGAAGGGCGATGAGGGAGGAAAAGTTGGAGTGAGGGTTCTTGACAGTTTCAACAAAGTATGGTGCCCCACCCCATTTCTTAAAAGAACTGCAGCGACTGCAGGCTGTACCCGGCTTAAGCAGCGGCCTATAGTACCTGTAGACAACTTCTTGTGACCACTCACATGATGCATGCAGTACAGCCTTCACCTCGGCCAACGTAATTAACAATAGCGTCACTACAGTTGTTGTCTGTTAGATTTCTCTGTGCTGCCTCGTCAAACACGCATTCCTGCGTGGTGATGTGCAACACCGAATCTAAGAGCTACAGTCGCAAACACACCTACACTTTGTACTTGCAAATGAGTTACACTTTAAGAACACTTGTACTTTGAACAGACCGCATAAAAAGTCTGGGAGTTGAAGTGGTCTGAAGAATGTTGTAAATACGTGGACGTCACATTTTTAAAACCTCCTAAAATTTGCTAGCACACGTTTTGGAAGGTAGAAATCACCACAAAGTTTGCACAAACGAATAGCATTTCGCAGTACCCTATCCTGTGAATGCGCCTAACTGTTCAACCCGTCATTAGCATAACGGGACATGAAAATAAGGAAACATTATGTAATCACTAGGACCACACCGTCCACACAGAGAAGTTATCCTCAAGACAGCCAAAGGGCGAAGCTGTACATATTGTAAATCAGGCTAACTGAACAAGGGGGAGGAACATGAGTGGCATAAGCAAAGAACATTGGTTGGATGTTTAAATTGCCTATGCGAGTTAGGAAGAAGTATAGTCGGCTGGTGGCCGCATTACCAAACGTGTATGTGCCGTGTGGGTTAGTGCAAGCAGATAGATGTTTGCAACCAGCATAATTTGCAGTCAGTGCATGCTGCATGGTGGCCACTCCTCCCAGGCCACATTCCTGACTCCTGAATGATGGGATGAGCACCAGGTGAGGAATTGGGCCGGAACAAGACGGGGCTGTGCTCTGACCAAAAGTGTTTTTTCGTTGCGCCGTTCAGGCCCAACCCACTTGAGATGAGCTCCGACTATCCCCTCCATGCAGCCTAAAAGACTTCTCCTGTGCACGAACCAAGTGCTAAGCTCCAAACTCTGTCCCAGGCGATCAATTCGCGAAGGAGGCGCTACGCGAGGGCAGGTCATTTAGGGAATGGGAAATGAAACCGCTGAAGCATCCCATCACCAAACAAGCAGTGTCCAAACGAGTATATGGTAGGGTGAGTGAGCGTGTGACAAACGAAACGAGCAGAGAGCCCAGTGTGCATGCATTACACGCTTACATCCCTAACAGAGACATATTTAAAATATGAAATTCCGTGATCATTATTATGTTCCCAAAGTGGTCTTTGCTTTATGTACATCTCCAAGACTCCTTCCTGCATGTTCCTCTAGCTGCACTTAATTCAGTTCCAAGAAGATTGTATGCCCTGGGCTGGGTCTCTGCCCCTTAAACCTGTCCACATCACCGCCCCTTCCTCACAAAGGGATGAATGGATTCCTAGAGTAATTTTTACCCATTTCCATCACTGGGGGCGCTTCTTCCTACGGATCGTTTACTTCTGCCTGTCCCCGCCTGTCACAAGCCAGGCAAAGGTGGGGAGGGGGCAGCAATAGAGCACACGGCAGACCGGGATTTGGTCAGAGCATGTCTTGGTCCCCGGTGGAAACTCTCGTGCTGTGCATGAACGTTCACACACCTGAAACCGGAGTTAAAATGTAAACGAATACATTAGCAAGTACTGCTTTGAAGACCCGGTCCCTACCAAAAGGCACACTGGACCCATGTGAGTGATGGGATATATGTTGAATGCCACACACGTGGGTAAAGGAGGCAAAGGCACACCCACTCTAATGGTGCCAGTCTTCGCTACGTGGTTTATCGACTGGCAGCATAGAGTTTGTGTACACCCTATCCAGGCAAACGGCGGGAAAGGCTCACGGCACAGTAGGACATGGCAATGTTCACTTTATTTCTGATCACACACACCGCAGCCCTACTATTCGGTTTACGCCCAGTAAGGGATTTGAGAAGTGTGTTTACATTTCAATGGCTATGCCTCCGTGTGTCCCGCTTCATGTTACACATACATGTCGATGTTTGAATAGCTAGCATGCGCTGAGTGCAGGGGTGGGGTGGAAACACGATATCTTTTTTCAGCGCAGATTGGCCGGGCCCGGCAGCTGGTTCATTTCACTTCGCATGATTAAAGGCATTCTTGATGCCCGGAACACTGGGCCCTGTAAAAACCCGAAATCGGGAGAGCCGAATGCACAGACGGAAACGCACCCTTTCATCGAGGTGGCCTTAGGCGGGTTTACCCTGCTGCAGCGATAGGGGCACTCTGGAGGGCCCACCCACGTGTGCGTGCTTGCCGCCCCTATCCACCCGCATTTATTCATTTGTCGTGGCCAGCCCGCAGCTGTAATGCTGCCACAGGAGCTGGATTTCTGGAACTTCCCAAACAAACAGTAAATGCAAACAGCCCGCGTCTATTATCGGCGCCCCTCCCTTGCTTTCCTGGCAGGTGGACGTTTCGAATTTTGTGTCCACTATTGGTCAGCAGCGGATAACGATCCGGCAGTCTTCTGAGATGGTACATGGCAGCATAAAATGCAGACTACAAAGATTCTCCAAGGCGAGATGCATGTTAATCATTTCTAAAAACAGGCGCGTGGTAGTAGTGTAAAACTTGAGGAGAACTATCTCCGGTTCCGGAAGCACCTCCAGACCTTCCTCTTTTTTCTTCTGCATTCGCCCCCCCTCTCCCCTGCTGATCTGTTCTCTCTTGGCACCGTGCACCTAGCCACCCTCTGTCTTTTGGGCCCAGGTACCTGCTCATCCTGCCACCCTCCTGCACTGCCTCCGGGCCACCCCTTCCACTGGGGTCTGTATCTGTACCCATACAGCCCCCTCTTTTTCTTCCTGCTCTTATCAGACCTACCCTGTCTGCTGCCTTAAACCTAGCACTTGCAAATAGCTGGCTGCATTACCACTGCTTGTTGCCTTTATTATTTATTGTTATTTATCTGTTTCTCCTCTGCTTCGCACTTTCCACCTCTCCCCCTCTCCCATGCACTTGCACGTTCTCAATGTCACTGGGCCTAGTAAGATTGCTGTTTTGTTCTCCCCTGTTCCCCTCCCTTGCCTTGTCGTGCTCTGAAACACTTGTGTACGAGCGCAATAGAAATAAAATATCAATCTATCAAAATTCGAAACTATTCGAGCATGTGAGCCCTTACAAGGAAGTGGTCTGCCATTCAGGTAATACTAAACTAAGAAAAACTGCCCGGCCTAATAATAAAGCTGGGTTCTCAACCCTTTACTTGACTGGATACCACAGTTTTGACAGTGGTTTGTCCCGTCTGTCTCCGTTTTTCAACATTAATAAATTGTGACATCTTATTGATTCTTGTAGTCTTTCTGAGGCCACACTTTCTACTGGAGCCCTCACTTTTGACTTTGAGAAACTTAGCACTTGCACGGTCTAAATGAAACAAGGCCTAGTAGGCTTGTGTCTTGCCATCCCTCTGTCTTCCCTACTATGTCTTTGGATTCGACTGCATATGATATTCCTCTCCTTAAAGACACTTCTGTCCTGATGAAGGCCTACACCACTAGAGCTCACCTAGCTCCACGCAAAATGGCCGAAACACTGTCGTGTTGACATGTTATATGTTGTTGCTCAACTCTGTATAGTGCCCACACCGAATGGGCTACCTACCTATTGATGATTCCACTAAATTCTCTAGCCTCCTTCCCAAGGAGCCCATAGAGAATGAACAAACATAAGAATCAGATTCTCTCAAATATTAACTACTTGATTGTTCCAACCCAGATACTACTCGGTATGTCCTAAATGTTGAATGTCCTATGTTTTTTGAAAAACGGTGTATTACCACACCAACTGCACGTAAAAATAAAACTTTATTGCAGTAAAACAGATTTTATAATAATTGTGTCCACCCACACATGGGGTGACCCACCCAGGGATTTAGCAGTGGTCGATCCACAGCAGATCGATCCACTTGACCTTGCTCATTCGTTGTTTTTGATATTACCCTAACTATTCAGCCTTTAACATAGACGGAAATGCAATTAAGGTAGTCAAAGTAGTGAAAACCTTAGGTTTTTACCTCAAATCTACCTTAACCCTAAACAAACAGGTAAACTCTATGGCATCTGCCTCAGCCTACACATGTAAGCTAGTCCGAGCATGCAGGCCATTCCTATCGAATACTAGTATCACCCTCACCAATGCCCTGATACTTTCAAAATTGGATTATTGTAATGCACTATACTTGGAAGCCAATATATACATCTTGGATAAAATACAAATCCTGCAGAATAACGCGATAAGAACCGCTCTAAACATACCCAATGGAAAACATATATCACAACTTAGAAGAGAACATCACTGGCTGAAGATAAATGACAGAATCTTGCTCAAAACAGTCCCCCTTACCTTTAAGTGTTTAAACAACCCCGTACTTATCTGAGAGAATAGTCAGAAAATCCTCCACCCGCCCCTTTAGAGTAGCCAACTCATTCTGCCTAAATATACCCAGATTCAAGCTAATAAAATCAGGTGGCATTAGCTTCCCAGTCAAAACTGCTCAATCCTGGAATACCTCTATCACTCGGAGGATCAATCCTTACTCAGCTTAAGACACAATACCTTGAACTGGCTACGTGCCAACAACATTTGATATTTTCTGTATACACTTTTCTGTGCCTGTTCTTACCTCCTGCCCCATGTCACTTAGCCTATAATCTACGTATACTTCTGTGTATAACTCTGTGCCATTTACTGTACAATCGATGTATACTTTTGTGTATAACTAGGCTTCCTAATTGTCCTATTATGTAACCCAAGCTTAAAGTTTTCTTGTATTTGTTGCGCCCAGTTATCTCAGGGTTTGGTGTGCCTTATAAATTAATAAACAAACAAACAAGACGTTGCCTTGTGATGTCAGTCCCATGGATGGAGGAATTGAGGTGGGGGCAAATGAAGTGTAAGTGGCTTAAGACATTCCTAAATGGCTGTACACTTCTGATTAACCTCTCTCTTGAGCTACTAACTCATCCCTCTCCCCTGTCTGCCTTAATCAAAGACATTTCAGTAGTTACCACCCTGGTGTGACCTCTCTATTGTACTCACAGGGTTGCCTTTAAAGCACTGGTTCACTTGGGAAGGTGATACACCTTCTGAGAGAAAAATGGGTGTCTAGGAGTGGACCCAAATGGCCTGTTTTTTTGGGGGCGGAGTTTCATCCAAAGGTACACAACTTAGTTGAATAAGTGACTACAAACCAGTTTAGCAATAAAATGACATTGAAAGGGGTTTTGGCCATTGTAATTGTATATTCCCGTAGACCACCATATCAAACCAGATATGGTGTGTATTTTTGTTAATCTGCCACAAGGCCCTGAGGACTTACACTTATGATTTGGATCAGGGTTGACCATGGTTAAAGGCAGGCCTTGGCTATTGGAACTTTAAGTTCAAGCATGCTGTTTGCAGGAATGCACATGTTTCTCTGTAACTGCTATGCTGCCAAACCACAGGGCAGACACTGAGGGTTGTCAGACCCAGCAGAGTTTTGTTTGTGCTATACTTTTAAGAATGGCGCATTATGAAAGTGAGTCTGATTAACACAGTTCTTTCTGACGCCACACTATCGGCCTCATTTTGTGTTGCAAAAATCAAAAAATGGTGGGGTTGCTCAGGATTTTGGATTCCCCAGGCACTAATTATCTGAGTAAGAAATGCATACATTTTGAAGAACTTTCCAACTAACTGAAAGTGTTCATAATTAACCAAGTACTACATGGTTATTTATACTGGCGTGCAGGGAATTACCTATTGAAGACGGTATGAGAATGATGGTGTCATTCTAACATGGAAAGATTATTTAGACTTGGAGGTGCTTATCTATGGTTGGTACAACCTGGATTCTTTAGAGCCATCTTATGTTGTGTTGGTAGATCTGAATGTGCTTTGATGTATAACCCTTAGATACTATCCTAATATGCTTTTCTAGATGTCCTCTTTCAAACACCTCTCTGCCCTAGAATTCGAATACACAAACTCAAATCCTACCAGTCATAATTTTTGTAAACCTTTGACAAAATATATGTTTGTGGAGTTTATTCTGCACACCACTGACAATTGATTAGTTGCCGGGCACTCTGGCGTAGCAGAAAATTAGAAAGTTGTTGGATTTGTTAGTGGGCGGAGAGGGCGAATGCATGACTTTGTTTACTGTGCTGGTTGTAGTTAAAGTTCGGAACAAAGTCACTGTCAGCATCTTTTTAACAATTTTTATTTGGTTATATGGGTTGGTGGGTGTCGAGGAGGTTGAGTCGATATGGGAGGCCTTGTGTGCTCGTGGCGTGAGGATGCATTGGGCGTGTTGAGATTATTTAAGTTGTTGGAAGAGGTGTGGAGTTCTGGGGTTGTGTGTGTGTGTGTGTGTGTATGGCATAGTTGGTTGGTTTGTGGTATGCTTGCAGGAAGAGTTTCAGTATGGGTTGGTGGGAGACAAAAGCCAATCCTCATGTCATAGGGTTAAGACAGTCGGGGAGTTAGCTTGTAGGGTAGTTGAACTCGTTTGTACCATGTTCATCTCTGCCTGGTTCCTTTTTGACAATGGCATATGGCTTGCAAAATAGCTTGACATGTTTAAAGAGCCATGTTTCTTTTACTGCTTTTCTGAAGTTCTGGTGTTCCTCTATTGTATGTATTCCCTTGGGGAGGGAGTTCCACAGCAAAAAAGTGGATCCACTGTATTTCATTTTTGGAAAATGTTTGGTTGAAAGCGTGTGGCATTACTAGACCTCCGAGTTGTATATGGTCTGTAGATTTGTTCTTGCAGGAGTTCCTCTTTGGCTGCGAATTGCTCTTTGAACAATGCAGAGCGTTTTTTAGATGGATTAATTTTTTTGACTGGTATGAAGTGGTCTTAGTGATAGCTTGATGTGTTTTGGCTTGCTCCTATTTTGGAGTCTCGCGGCTGAGTTTTAGACCCGTTGTAGTTTTCTTGGTGAAGTAGTTGGGCATGGCAAGTAGATGCTGTTGGCATAGTCTATTCTTGACATGACAAGTGAGATAATGGCGAGGCTTCTGTGTGGAAACTTGACAGTGTAATTGCCGTCAGAGAGCATAGGTGGAAGAAAAATTATTTTACTACTGCATTAACTAAGTTCCGGTGTTAGCTCTCATTGGCCATAAGTACGCTGAGATTTTGAACCACTTTGGAGGCTTTTGGTTTGTTAATAATTTCTGTAGGCCCTGGTATAGGTGGTTGAATGGAAGGGGTAGTGGGGTTGCCCTCATTTACAAAACACACCATCCGAGACCTAGCCTCTGCACCCCTCACTAATTGCCTGTTGCTCTCAGTCAAGCTGTCCATAACACCACCCTCTACGATCACTATGCACATCCTAGCCAACCCTCTACGTTTGAAGACTCAAGAGCAACCTAAAAACCAGTTCCAAAGCCATCGCACTAGGTGACCACCTTAACCTCGGCTATGCCGACTCCCTTGACAAAGATGGTATATCCCTCTGCCTTAAATTTCACTCAAATTGTGAAATCCATGCACGCTCACGGCCACACACTGGATTGGGCACTTGATCAACTGTGACATAACCATCCTCTCCAACATCCCCTGCGCCTGGACCGATAATCGCAATCACCATCCCAACCCCAGACCAGACCACCTGCCCCCACCCCGATACCCCACGCCAGCTCTCGCTACACCTGAAACCTCACCAGCGACGCTCTCCGGTCAGTGCTCGAAAAAAGCCCCTCACCCCCAAAGTGATCTCTACATTGACAGCTTATAACCACTGCAACTCTACCCTCAAAACCGCCATTGACAAACTGGCTCGTCTCAAAAAACGCACACCCCCAAACAAAAACGCACACCCCCAAACAAGCCACTCAAACCAATTCCTGGTTCTGCTCTGTGGGGCAGAGAAACGCACTAGCAAATGCACCAGGCGCCTATGCCCAGCAGAATATAACAAATCTTGCTTCTCCATACTTGCCAGAACCACAAAAAAGCTATTCAAAAAGCCAAAGCACCCAGATCGTCAACTCCAACTCTTGTCAACTATTTAACATCCTGTCCAACCACACGTCGCAAGTCTTTGCCAATAATCACTCATCCACCCCCACAGCTATCACCTGTGGAGTTCTCTAAGACTCTTGTATCTCCCCCACTCTCTACAACATTTATGCCAAACCCGTCTGTGACCCCCTTGACTCGCTCAACATCAGATATACAAATGACACTGAAGATACTCCGATCCTCATCCCCCTCAATGGTGATCACGGCTTGGACTCCCAAAAAATCAAAGCCATCCTTGAAACCATCCAAGGCTGGATGGCCTCCCACTGCTTGCGTTTCAATGATGAGAAAACTGAACTCTTCCTTGTTGGCAACCCATCACACAATGCCAAGCTCTGCGCAGCCTACCAGCTCTTTACCATTGACAACCACCCCATGCGCACATCGTCATCCGTCAAAATGACTGGCTACCATCTCGATGCCACGCTCACGCTATCCCGGCACATCAACGCCACTGCCTCCTCCGCTGCATATGTGACCAAACTTATCAATGCAAGTTGCCTCTTCCTGTTAACTGCCTGAATGTTGCCAGGGCCATTAGTGGCGCAACATTGGATTATTGCAACAACTTCTTTGGAGGCACCTCAGAACGAAACCTCAACAAATTACAAACAATCCAGAACAATGTTCTGAGCGCCACTCTGGGGTTAAACAAACGCAACCAATCACCGGAGCCAGGAAAGCAGCACACTGGCTACGGTCTGAGAACAAATCAAATTGAACATCTTCACCGCACACCGCTGCCTTGACAACACACTTCTTAGATACTTGTCTGAGAGATTGTCCAAACCAGCAATGGCCAGGCCCACCCGGATAGTCTATGCTAGCCGCTTATGTACTCCTAGATTCAAACGGACCAAAGCTGGAGGCTCCAGCTTCCCCGTCTCCGCAGCCATGCTCTGGTACACCCTCCCCCTGCCTTAAGAACAGAACCCTCCTACACTGTGTTCCGCAAGAAACTGAAAACCTTCTTGTTTAATTAGCAGCACTTATCCTGCTAACTGTAACATACCAAGCTGTAACCAGCGTCTAGACTCCCAGCGGTTATTTGCGTTATTCAAATGTATACATTTATACATTTGGCATGATCATGGTTTCAGTTTTATCCATGTTAAGTTTAAGGTGGTTGTTGCTCATCCAATCATTAATTTGTGAGAGGCAATTTGGTAAGGTTTTGGTCTGTGTTTGCTCTTCGAAATTTTTATGGTGGTGATTTGACTGTCGCGTGCATAGTTCTAGCATGCAAGCCCATGTCACTTGATGTGTTTCATGGGATGTGCCATGTACATGTTGGCAAGTAGTGCTGAGTGGCATGACTCTTGTGGGACACAACGTGAGAGGTTGAGCTGGAAGGAAGTAGCCTGGTAGTTTCCATTCTTTCCAGCAGGAAGGATTTCATAAATTGTAGCATAATGTCTCTTAGCTCTGTTTCTGCTATCCTTTTGATGAGGGTTGCATAGTTGTCTGTGTCAAAAGCAGCTGACTGGTCTAGTGGCATCAGTGTGGAGGTGGTGTTGAAGTCTGAATTCGTTTTTACAACTTGTACCAGATGGACAGTAGTACTTGTTCAGTCCCTCTAATACGTCCTAAACCTACATGTCCCTGGATTTGTAAGTATACATACGTTTCTAGCATTTTGGCAGGGTAAGAGATATTTGTTTGGCCGTTAGTTGGTGGGGTTGTCTTAGTTTCCTGTGGGATCTTTGAGGAGGGGTTTAATGTAGACAGATTTGAAGCTTCTGGGGGATGGTTCCTGTTTCCACTGAGTGGGACTTTGAGTTTGTGGAAATATTGTGCCGGTGTTCCACTGCGGACTATGTTCTTGTAGATGTCTGATGGTCATAGTCCTCCTGGGGAGTTTATTTCCTTTATTATTTTACTAAAGTCTTCTGTGGAGGCGACTGTGAAGCAGTTCACTGTTAAATCTGGGGGATGCAGCGCTTGAGTCCTTGTGGTATGCTGTTGTTTTAACCAAGTAGATTACTTTGAGGTAATTTGTTATTGCAATTACTTTTGTGGGAAGTCGTTGTGTACATGTATTTAGGGGTTAAAGGACGTAGGGGTTGGGGTAGGTGGTGCTAGTGAGGGGGTGGCATGGGGAACATCCCTAAAATTAAAATAATGAAGTAATTACAACAAACTAAACTACCACAAACTAATTAAATTTGTTATAACGTAGAACCGTCCTTTGGCTTAGCGTTAATGACTTGCAGGATGTTTGACCTCACAAACCACTTAAACAGAATTTCTGTGAGGGAGTGCGAACATTATTGCATGATGTCTGGGTTCTTGATGTTGAACATCTTTCTCTGCATTGCTTGCTTTTGAGATAGATTCATTCGGCATAGTGCAGTTACTTTGCTTTTAGGATTTCTGCTTTTTAGAGTTGTATCTTTTTTGGTACACAATTGTGTCCTGTTGTTCACATAGTTCGAAATTGCTGGGAGCTATTTAGTTCCTGCTTCTTCCCTCGGAGTGTCCAGTTAGTTTAAAAACACCGGATACCAGGAGCGTTTGGTTCCCCCGGCCAACTCGTGCCTTACAAACATGCATATGTGCCATTAACATTGAGTGTTTGATAATTTAAAATTGGGACACGTCAAGGAAGCATTTTATATTTAATGGATCAAACAATATGGGCAAAAAGGTAGTGTGCACCTAATGTGTAAATTAGGTTTTCAATCTGCTGCATCCTTGATTCTGGATCCCAGAGGTAGCTCCTGCCTACTGGGTGTTGCATTACACCCAGGAGCCTGATTCTAGCTCCTGCTCATCGAATCTTAATTTCGAACACTGTGGCGAGGTTTCCTACATGTTTGTTCTAATTTCCTATTTTTCTTCAAGACTCGGAAGGGGGTGAGGGAGTGTTAAACCATCTTCTGGCAAATGTCTTCTGGAAGGGGACGAAGAGCTTCTTCGGTGCTACAGAATCTAAGGCGTCTGTGATCCATTTTTGTAGTGTCTCCATTATTTCTTCTGGTGGGCATGTTTCCAGTAGGGAGTTGTGTAGTTTTTATGACTTCCAGAGTTGCGCTGTGTTGAGGGATTTCCAATTTCTTTTCTCAATTGGCGTTAGATTTTATTGTGCATTGCATCCATTCACTAGCACGTGAATCACAAAAGGTATCATAAGAGGATTGCGTTAAAGAATGTGTAATTGGGAGCAATCATAGTTGGACTTTATAATAAATATTCTGCTAAAATGCTGGTGACACTGTCTACCAAGTTCTCTGTGACGGTCTGGTTGTATGGAGGTGGTCTGTAAATGAGTAGGAAGTTTAAATTGATTTGATGGTCCAATGCTAGGTGGAGGAAGAGCGATTTACGGTCCGTTATGTTTAACGATGGTGCAGCTGTGATTCTTAGGTGTTCTTCGTAAGCTATGGCTAGGCCACCTGCTTTTTCCTTTGCGGTTGGCCTACGTAAGTTTGAAGTTGCATCGTAGGGATTTGTATGCAACTAACCTAGTCATAAAATACCCAGCTTTCTGTTAAACATATTTTTGTTCCCCCTTCACTAAGTGCATGTGAATCTCAGTGCTATATATCACCGTTGACCAGATTGTTTTCTGGGGTTTATCTATTGGCGGTAGCGTCGGTAGGACGATTGCCCATTGGTTGCTCTTCTCCTTTGATCCACTGATTAATTGAAGTTTGAGGGTTCATTGGGGGTCGGCGGGGGGGGTGGGTGGGCTATGTCTCCAGTTCATTGTGGAGAGGTAGAGTAGCTTGTATGTAAGGTTGAGATCTCTTTCGTGGGTGCTTGTAAATTTGTGAGTTAGTATTCTGTTATTGCCAGTCCTTGGTGATAAAAGGCGTTGAGGCGAGTCGCGTCTCGTGTCCTTTGAACATTTCTTAGTCCATTGGTGGTGGTTGCTTCTTTTCTCACACTGTGGGTATGATTTATTAGGTTGGCTGGCTGTGAGGCTTTGTAGGTGGACAGTTATTGTAAGACATAAAGCGATTGTGGTTGAGATGTCATAAAAGGGTTCTGTTCTTTGACAAGTCTCTACTCCAGGATTCCCAAAGTATTGAGGTTACATAAAGTAGTTGGTTGCATGCTTTGAATTTCTCTGCTGCCGCTTGCACCTTTTTATATGTAGTTCTTGTCTTGACGTTTATCTGTGAGCGAGGCATTTTTGTGTTGCGAGATTGACTCATGGGGAGATGTGGTGCAAGCAGGCTTTCTTGCAGTTGGATGCTGGTTGCGGAGAACTGATTATCCTATACTGGTGGGTGCAGTGAGGTTCGAGTTCACCAACTGTAGCAATACATGAGATGCTTTGGCTTGTCAACAGTCCTATCGCAGTAGAAATGTCAGGGAGCCAGGTATCAAAGAGCTGTTCTAGGAAAATGGGGGACTCCATGCAGTGAGTATTGGAGTTGAGTGGCGGGGGGGTTATTTTTCTCAGTAGGATCTCGAGTAAGGCAGTATTCCTGTGGCATGCTATAAAAAAAAAGGTAGACCAGAAAGCAAATGTTATATCGCAAGACTAACATTTGTTTTCTCGTCTACCTATGGGAGGCCAGGATTTCACAAAGGAACTGCAGTGGTGGGGGTGGAAAATGTCTCTTTGCAAATGGAATTTTAGAAAAATGCTAATGTATTGAATATACTTAACAGTATTTCACTTTAATGTTTTATATTTTTAAAGTTTTCTTTATAAACCATCACCTCATGTATTGTTTTCTGATTTCTGTTATGATGTTTAACCTCCAACTTTCTTTATTTTCTGCAGGGATCTTAAAAGCAATATTTTAACTACAATAGAGCCTGGAGCATTTGTGGGCCTTTCATCACTTAAACGACTGTAAGTATTATTTTTTTGTGCATTTGAAAAGAATATGGCTAATGTTTATGAAGTAGTTATTCTAGAACTGACTGTTGCATATCATTTGTTGTTTTAATGGCACCACTATGGTGGTGTTCTACCGTCTCACTCCTTGGGCTGCGAGCTGGCATAGCTGGCGTTTGAGTGTTATATCCCAGGTTGGAGTATGGCGCGAAATGGCTGTGTGCTGTGGTGGTTGGAGCTTCTGAAATGGCTCGTTAATTCAGTGAGGAAAATAACCCCTTAGAGGGGAGTCTTGTGAGAGAGCCCTTGGAGCCTTTCCTGCTCAGTCCACAGAAAACAAAACTGGGTGGGATAAGCTGCAGATGAAACCTATTTCAAATGCATGCCAAAACATGGGAAAGGGCTTTACTGCAAGCAGGAACTCTGGGCATGAACACCGCCTTGTACAAAATGCCATTGTCTGCCTAGGAGAAGGTGAAGAGGAGTGCAAACCCGTAGCCAGCCCAGGCACCTTCAGCCATAGTTGATAGAAAGCAACAATAACACTGAGGAGGTAAGAGGGGAAGAACGGCCTGTACTAGACCACCCTCAACAAAAGGTCAACAACCTTTAAAACTTTACATTAGGGTCCGACGGGTAACTTGTTCAAATTCCACGTGCGCAACCTTGGGTCAACAAAATGGTTGAAAGGAGAAGACCTGCCCCTATTGCATTAAATCGATAGGCAGTTTTTAGAAAAATAAACAATTTTTATTGATACACACAAGAATTGATCATAAAAATCTATAAAAAGATAGTACACTCACTGAAGAACAAGAACGTGGTAGTACATCTCAAAGGATTATACTAGCATTTAGTAGTACAAGGAAAGGAACAGTATAATTTACTGGTTTACAACTTGACCCTCCTTGTTCTTCAGTGTTAACAATAATTAAATAGGAACAGGAACATCAGTGCAATAACATAGATAAAAGTCAGTCTAGTCTAGGGTGTACAGGACAGGGCGAAATAGCTGTCCTTCCAGTTTGAGGTATTATGCACAAAAAGTGTCTTGTGCAAGTGCAAATACGCAGAAATTGAAACAAAGTTAAACAAAGTTTTCTCAAACATACACCACATTCTCTCATTCAACACATCTCGTACACACCCTTCTCAACATACAATCGTCCAACATGTTTCTTTCCATCAACCACTCAACAAAAAAGAGGGGGTATACACAAAAAATGCCAGGAAATTCGTCAGGGAACTGTCACGTTTATGTCAGTCATTTGTGCACTAAATAAAACACGAGAACCCACACTTCAATTGAGTCTCTCGTAATACACTCCTATCAGTGCCCATATAGCAATACACAAAATGGCGTAAAAACAATGTGCCACTCTAGTTTTCCTATATGGAGAACATCCACAGCCACAACCCTTTGTTGATTCCATTAGTTACCTACGGGAACGAAGAAAACAAGAAGGACAATTAGAACATAGTACAAATGTCATACCAAACAAACCAGTATACAATTTACCAGTTGCGAGTTTTTTACAAAAAATATATATATAACTCAATTTGGCTGAAGAGGAAAGTGTCGACAAATCGACACCATAAGCCGGCATAAGTACAGCACCGGGGTCCGAGTCCAAGGTAAGTCCCCACTACCACACTGGGTAGCCACTCCCAAGCATGCCTCAATTGCTCTGTCCCAGTTAATGCACCACATTTAACTTAGTGATGCAAATGCTTACCATCCGAGGGATGGTCCGGGAGGCCCAACTGTCTGCTCTTAGACGTGGGCAGCTCGACAAGCAAAAACGCACACCAAGCGTCGAGATCCTCTGGTGGCGGGTTGTCCTCCGCCAGAGTGCGTTTAGATTATCGCATGGCTATTTATTTCTTTAACGGGGTAGAAACAGAAACACATCAGCAGACCTCAATTGGTCCGTTTTCAAAAGTTGATTGAGAAAAGTGGGAAAGGGAGCATATACGTTGCCCTTCCACACTCTGGGCCACGTGACAATTACCTTCCAAAAAACAATTCCATTCGAGATTGATTAGAATTTTCTTAGCCTGAGAAATCCAAACGGAGAAGAACACCGGGACGGGAAACCCTGAATTCTCAGACTTTCCTACAGCATGCTTCCTAGTGCTTCTGACGTGTGTAGACACTAGCGAAACAGAGAAGAGGAAAGCACATGGAAAAGGAAGGAAAAGAGAGGGAGATATACGGGTAAGTAGACAACCTCGCGGGTGCTTGTTCACCAGAAACCAAAAAGGCTAACGGCTATTTTTTACCTTGCTGTAATCGGGCTTCTTTTCCGTACGTTGCCGTTTTGCAGTTCAGGACGTGGGCGTAGCTGAATGTACAAATCTAGCGGCCCTAAGTGGTCCTTTATACCGGAAATAGAAAGCACCGAAGCACGATGATTGGAACGTTAGTCTCCTGTATTCAATCACGTGACATGATTCGAAGTGTCCGAGTGAACACCTGATAGAACTCCTGACGTAATCGCGTGTCTTGTTAGTTAACATTTTCTGAGCCCGGTCATCCGCGGTATCACGTGGTGTCCATGTCACTGCTCTCGTCCGTCCACGAAAAAGAAAACTTGATTATCGTAATCCTGCTGTGACGTGCCATGAGTACTCAGACATCCCGAATTATGTGTCACGCCATCTACCATATTGGCCCCACTTTATGCGTGTCGCTCATCAAAAATTCAACCACCCGTGTGTTGGATACAATGACCAATGTTCCCTTACATAAGGAACGTCGCAGCCTCCCACAGCACACCCCAAGCTAAGCTAAGGGGGCAAAACACTCGACACGGGCATCCCCATTCGGTAGAAACCGGATAAAGGCCATCTATGGTGCTAGGGAGTGAGGCAAGATATATCTGCCATCACGGGTGGGAAGAGAGGAAATAAATACCTCAGGGGGTAAATGAGTCCGGGGAGAAAGGGAGGTCAGAGATGGTCCACCAATCTCATACTTCAACCTAATTCGAAATCAAATGATGAGCCAGTCAATTTTATCATTTAACCTGTAGTTGCACTTTTGGTTAAAAAAATGAATTGTTGCTCTTTTTTCGGAGAAGTAAGCGTTTGTCTCTATTGATGTCGGTGCTGGAAGTTAATTTGTATATTACTGTCCATTGTAGATCTTCGACTTTATGTCCAAACTCGATCCAATGGTCGACCAATGGGGCGTTAGCAGTTCTATTTCTGAGACAGCTTTTATGCTCCCCTATCCTTAATTTCACCTTTCTGTCCGTTTTTCCAATGTAGATTTTTCTACACCGACACCAAATGGTATAAATGACCATACTAGTGTTACTATTAGTGAGCTTAGTTTGTTTCCACAGTGAACCAAGGCCCAAATCTACCTCTGTGCTTCTTTTGGTAGAGTTACAGTAGGTGCAGTGACCACAAGGGAATGACCAATTATTGGAGGCATATTCCATGTCTCAGTGATGCTTCTTTGTTGTTTGGTTCTGGTGTTAATATCATTCCTGGTTATATAGTCTTTGATATTTTTGCTGCGTTTGAACGCAACCACCGGTCTAGAGACTGGTATTTCGCTTTTGCTCAGGACATGCCAATTTTTTAGCACGATTTTCTTGATTTGGTTAGATCTGTCACTGTAAGTGTTTACAAATACCAATTTCCTGTCTTGGTTTTTCCGTAGATTATGTTCTCTGTATTCTAATAAGGATTCCCGATGGTTATTCCTAGGCCTTTTCAGAGCCTGTGTGGTTATCTGTTTAGGGTAACCGCTTTGTTCCAGATGGTTCTTCATGTTGATCGCACTTGCTTGAAAATCTTCTTTGGTAGAGATATTCCTTTTCAATCTTAAGAATTGGCTTAGCGGTAAATTATCCCGGACATGTTTTGGGTGGAAACTCTCATAATGGAGCATTGAATTTCGATCAGTCGGTTTATTATATGGTCTGACATACAATGTTTTTGACTGAGTATCTGATGTAATTGTTATTTCAAGAAAATTGAGTTCTTCCTTGCTGAAGTTTGAGGTGAATTTGAGAAACCGATTTTGGATATTAATCCAAGTGGGAAAGTCTTCAAGTTCTATGATGGATCCCTTCCAGATGACAAATATGTCATCTATATACCTTTTCCATTGGAAAATATTCTTCAGAAACGGATTGGTGGCATGAAAGATTTTGGAGAGCTCAAATGATTCCATATATAGATTGGCGATACTGGGGGCTAATGTAGCGCCCATGGCTGTTCCTTGGATTTGTTGAAAAAAATCGCCATCAAAATGGAAATAATTTTCCTGGAGACTCATCTCGGCACACCACAGGATGAAAGAGATGGGGGTATTACCCACTGTATGGTCATTCAGTAGTTTCTCTTCCAACATGCCGATGGATTCTCTCTGTGGGGTGCTCGTGTAGAGTGCCACTACATCTAATCCTAAAAGGATTTCTGTTTCTGGATCAAAAGGTACATTTTCTACAAGTTTGATCATTTGGGTAGTGTCTTGTATATAAGATGCCATCTTCCTGACCAAAGGTTGGAGAAAAGTATCAGTGAACCTGGACAAAGGTTCAAGTACTGATTCCACACCTGACACAATCGGTCTACCTGGCGGATCCGAAAGAGATTTATGAATTTTGTGCAACGTGTAAAACTGGGGGATCCGAGGTTTAGTTTTGATGAGAAAGTCTGCTTCCTTTGGTGTGATCCACTCCCTTTGTTTAGCTTTTTCAACTTTTTGCACAATTAATTCCTTTAGTTTATCAGTGGGGTCGTGATCGAGATGCCGATAGTTGTCCAAATCCAGCAATTGTCTATTGCATTCCCTTTTGTATTTGTCTTTATCTTGTAATACAATTGCTCCCCCTTAGTCTGCCTTCCGAATAACTATTTGATCATTCGTAAGCAGAGCTCTCATTGCGTCCTTTTCCCGTGTGGTCATATTCATAAATGTTTTTTTGTTCTTAGTCTTTTTCTCCAATTGTTCTAAATCATGGAGAACACATTTCTGAAATACCTTAGCCTCTGTGGTATGAGCTTGAGAGGGGACACAAAAAGTAGACTTATTGTGAAGTTTGGAATCCGAATTGTCAGGTTCAGAATCAGTGCCTTCAAAAAATTGGAAAAGGTGGATTTTTCTCATAAAGGTAAAGAACTCCTGTCTGAAATTGAAAGGTTCATGTTTATTGGTGGGCACAAATCCCAACCCCTTTTCAATTACCCTGATCTAATCCTTGGTAGGTGTATACTTGGAGAGATTTACCATAATGCTTGCATGCTCCGAGTGATCCTTGGTTCATAATCCCAGTCCTCTGGGTTGCTCTCTAAAAAAGGCTGTGCTGTTGGGGAGGGGGGGGTTATACTTTTATTCTGGGGAGCACCACGATTTGAGTTGTTCTTCCCATGATAGTTGTTTTCTGAGTTCCTAGGTCTGTGATTTGATTGGCCTTGCCTAGGGGTTGGATCTCCATTGGAGCTACTGTTGCTCGAACTGAAAGATGTATTCCTGAATTGGACTTTTTTCTGTGCCCCTTGTGGAGAGATTCCTGAAACTATAGTCTGGAAGTAATTCTCTTGTGTATACCTAAATGCTTTTTCATGGGAGAAATTGATGAGATCTTTATTCATCCTCCGGACTCGTTCAGTTAAGGTACTCTTTAAAGGTTGTCATTTCTGCCAATAAGGTGTCAATTCTTTTCTTGTAGGTGTCAAGGGGAACCAATTATTGAATCTCTTCCTCCAGCGTTTTGAGATCAACTAAGATTTTCTCCGTGGTTTCAGATGCAGTATCGATAATCAAAATCTCCCAGTGATAGTTGATAGAAAGGCCAGAGGACGATTAACCCTTCACATAGCTCCAAGTGGTGCCGATGACTGCTCCACTGTTAGGGCTCCCAGAAGCAGTCTGGTGCTGAGCTGCACCCCCAAAAACAGAATTTACTGAACAAATACGAGCCATAGATTGTACCTGGTATTGTAAAAGAGGTTTGTACTCCCTGCCAGGATGCTCGCACTCTTCATCTTCTACCATTCAAGATACTATGTCTACAAATCTTGACTCTCACTCTCTCACTCTCTCATACACTTACTCTCTCACATGCTTACTCGCTTACTCTCACTCTCTCTCTGTTGGAGGTCTCTGCAAACGTGGCTCTTAAGTTGTTTGGTACTATGACAACAACAATCTCTCACCATTGACTGTGTGGCCTAGTGCTGGTGGGAGTTGTAGTCCAAAACATCTGGCAAACCAGAGGTCACAGAACCCTGATCTAGGGAGTGACGGCGAGTGCAGGATGGGGTTCTTCTGTTCATTGCAGCATATTCCAAATATGCCTAAAAATATTTTTGTTTTCACATTTTATTCCCTGAAATTTGGATTCATTTGAAATGCTGTAGCAGATTTGTTCTGAATAAATGGTTTACAGTAAATATTTATCAGTACCCCACAAGACGTCAGCAGTCCCTTGAACAGCTGCATTCTGGCCTTGGATGGAATGATTGGAAGAATATTTTTTTAATTGAATCTGGTTCTGGGTTTCTGCCTGGACTCCTTTGAGCTTCTATTGTTGGGTCTTTACCCCATACAGGCCACAGATGTGAAGAATCCGTGAGCACATGTTGACAAATACCTCTCCTTGTTCCCCGTATTACCCTAATAGTGACAGCTGTGCTATCCACTACATCCTTCTAAAAATAATTGTTGCCCTATGCTCACAGAACACAGTGACTAGCTTGGTGTAGCTAAAACTGGATGATGACACTGATTGAAGAATCTGTACACAGAGTCAATTTGATTTTGTTTTCACACTTCATAAATGTTATCACTGACTCAAAGATAAAGGGTGTCTCGAAGACGGCATCTTAACCAACTGTTTAACTTCCTCCATATTATTGATGAGCACCACACAAGACATGCATAGCCAATATGTTGCATTCCTGGACGCTTCCAAAGCTTTGGACTTGGTGGATCATACCAAATTATGGATGAAATTGCAACTGGTGGTCATTGACGGTCCTCTCCGGGTGGCAATAAAAATCCTTTATCTCTGCTTTCCGATCAAGATATGGGTGATGTTTAAAGGGGAACTCCCAGCTCACGATAACATGGAGTAAATCTAGACGTTTATCCTTGTCCCACACTCTGTATTTGAATGACCTCTGTATCACAGTAAAAAACATGTACAGATGGCATCCTGAAAATCGACAACCTTCCTGCCTCCATTTTCAAGTATGCCGACTCCCCACAAAGTGAGCCTGTTTTCAGTGGGCAAGTTTTACATGAAATTATTGTCTTCATTGAAAAAACTGCAAACATACTGCAAAAACAACTGTATGCTATAAAGATGCACTGCAAACAAAACAAGCTGGAGTTAAACTTAAGTTGTGAGGCATAGAGAACATAGATGCACCACAAGGGAAGACTTCCCCTTGATGGCAGCTTTAAGGAAAAATGGTGAGGGAATTCACTTGCATGGAATAGTGATCACTGAAAACCTGTCACCGAATATGATTTTCTAAGCACTGAGCGAAAGCTTGAAATAGTAGCCAGTGAAATAATATGGTACCGCAAATCTAATGTATTGTAGTTGTAATTTTATATAGCGCCTCTTCCCATTTGTATGGCCTCAATGCGCTTTGTGGTAGGAACGCGATCGGGGATTGAAGTCCAGTTATGGGGAAAATTCTCAGAAAAGGCTTAAAGTGCATGTGTGCATTTGGCCAAGATTAGGAATTGGGTGGGCTGGCTAGGCACCAGTAAGCAACCCAAGAGGTCAGGCGCTGAGGGTGGTCATAACAGAGCGCTAGTGCAGGAGACTCGATGGGTGCCCAGCTAGTCCAAAAATTGTTATAGGTTTTAACTAAATTCAATGGCAACGTTGTGGAGGCACGTCTGATGTAAGGGCGAAGCCATTGCGTATCTAGACCGATTTTGTCGTAATCGTAGATGCATTCTAAAGTGTGTATGGATAGCCGTGCCTGTGGCAGATGTCCGCCGAAGTGGTGAGTTTATACATTTTATTTATTGTGCATTTGTAAGGCAATTATACAACAAGTAAATTGTGTTTCAGAGCTCCCACAGGACAACCGGGAGGAAACGAAAATCAATTACTACAATGAAAGATGGAGGCGGACCTACTAGGCCTTGTGAGCATTCAGAACGTGCAAGTGCAGAGAGAAGAGAGGGGATGATGGAGTGCAGGGTAAGTGCTAGGGCTACCAGGAGGGAAGTGCTAGGGAGTGAGAAGCCATAAGTGCCTGGGTGAGTGATCAGCTTTCCATAAATAAGTGCAGGCCTTCCGTGTCATAGGCCAGTGGGTTCCAAGGCAAGTGCTGGGAGCGCTGAAGGCGATTGGGTGTGGGAGGCCTGGTACCCAACGGCTGGGTCCTGATCACCATTCTCAGCAACTGTGGAATTAGCACAGGAGGGAGGAATGGAAGGAGGCGAGAGGGAAAGTCTTCAGGAGTTTCCAGAATTTGAGAGTATCCGGCTGAAGACCAGGAGGAAGAGGAAGAGGTAGGCTGTCCATAGGAGGGAGCATGCTGATGAGAGATCGGCGACCACTCTGTTCAGTGAAGTGCTTGACGCACAGCGAGTTGGTGCCAGAGGAACATAAAGATCTGAGAGAAAATGATTTAGTGAGAGCCAGTTGTAGATAGCATGGTCCCCAGCCCCAGGCAGCCTTCTGGATGATGCAGAGGGATTTGAATTTGATCTTTACAGCAAACGGGAGCCAGTGGAGAGTTTTTAGTGCGGGAGAGATGCAGTCCCTGAGCTTGAGGCCAAGGATAAATCTCACAGCCCTAGTCTGGATTAGCTGGAGGGGGTCGTAGAGAAGAGGGTAGATTAAGGAAGAGGTTTTTGCAGTAGTCTAGCCTAGAGGGAAACTCTCGAAACATTGAGCTTCTGGGATAAAGTGAGGAAAGGGAGAATTCCTCGGAGGAGGTAGAGTTGAAAGTGGGCCTTTTTGACAAGTTTTCAAGCACGCCTTGAAACACTTGTGTATAGGCGCATTATAAATGCCATATCATATCAAGGTCCTGAATGTGAAGGATAAAGGAGAGATATGAGTCGAAGATGACTCCAAGGTTTCTGGCTTCAGATGGAGAAGAGGGAGGGCCTTTAGAGGATGGCCAGAGTGATACCCAGGGTATCATGGAGCTGTTTAAGTATGGGAGTGGGTAGCATATCAAATGCAGAGGAGAGATAAAGTAGATTGAGGACAGCTGGAGAGTTGGAATCTAGAGATGCAAGCAGTTCCTCATGATCGTTCAGAAGCAGTTTCTGTGCCTCTGGATGCTTGGAATACAGATTGATGATCGTGGAGGTAACCAGCAAGTTCAGTGTGGTGGGTAAATTGGGGGGAGTGTTTATAACCTGAATCTTGTGTGATGAATGGCAGAGAGCTCTGGCACTGAATTGACCTTTTCCTTTTTGTGTGCAAAATAAAAGCCCTCGTCTTTCTCGATAAAGGGTGCACCTAGCCTTTTTCCCTAGTGGGTTGTATTTTCTGGGTCTGATCGCTGGGGAGCAAAAGCCAACCTGATTCAAAATTGGAGCACTAAGATTGCACAGTCAAGAAGATAAGCTACCAATGCAGGAATGTGCCACGCCGACCTCAATGGTAATTCAAACCCACTTTTTCATCTACTGCATACTACACAAAGAAGACCGACCCTATCCATCTCTCAGGGTTTACATGTACCATGGAAGATAACTATGAAAAGACAAGCTATCCTCTAAGAGACCTTTCCTCCCACAACAACCTTCCCACAGTCTGTAGATTAAGCACAAAAGGTCAGAGCTTCAAGAGAGGCAGGCAAAACAGCCCTAACCTAACTGACTTATTACATCTTTTGCTTAAGGACACAGATGGGTGGGCTAGGATAAAGGTTATATTGGCTAACTGCTCGCATAAGGACATAAGGACTAGGCAAACTGGTGACTCAGTGGTACAGAGCACAGGCACAAACCAACAACTATGAAATGTTGTAAAGTCGCAGGGGTCCAGAAATTGGATGCCACACAACTGATACCTAGACTCCTAAGAGACGTAATGTTCGACACCAAGGTGTGGCTAGTCGATGGAATGTCCAAGGAAATGTCCCTCGGCTGAGAAGGTAAGGAAGGAAAACTAGGCCCTGCGCCACGGTCCTTGTGGACCATAGGCATGGAGTCTTGATTGTCGCTGTCCGTGGACGAGAGTCAATAGGTTGAACAACGACCAGGGAGGATTGTTTTGGGGCCTCCTTGCCCCCACCCCTTTTTTCCCTCCCTGAGGTGTCTGGGCCGGTACCTTTACCCCTCCTTGAGTGGCTGCAGCCTTTGTCAAATCCTATGCTGTTTTGTCGCGTCCTGGGGGCAGGGACACTTGCGCTGTGTGAGCTATCCTCGTAGGATCATCGCCCGTAGCTGCCGTAGTAGTAGTTGATGTCGATTCGCAGACGAGGACTTGGTCTGTGCCGGTTGAGCCTGCTTGGGCTGCGTGGCCTTCCTTTCCTCTATTGTTCTCAGCTTATCTGATTCCTCCCGTAGCTTAGCTGGGGTGGATGACTTCCTCTTTGAAGAGGAGCTCAATGGTAGGCTGGATATGGAAGGCGATGCTGATTGCGCGCTATCCAACTTGGGTCCCGCATCAGCGGTGGACTCAGACTTGTGGATCTTGCTCTTATCTTGGACCCCACGGATGGGTCGACCTCAAAGGACCGGCCAGTCCTGGACGAGGCATGACCCTGCCCGGAACACGTGGCAGAGGCCTTGTTAGAGTTAAAGGAGAGTTCCGGGACTTTTTTTTTATTGTCCCTACGGTTCGGCCATGTGTTTTTAAGCATAACTCGGTAGATCGTAGAAAACTTTCCTATGGACCTTACCCGACTTTTCGTCCATTAACGCACTCGAAATCAGCCGCCATTTTATGATAATCCTATCATTTCCCCCCATCGCCCTGGCTCACCTGCTTTTGCGGCACTAAATCAAATCCCCCGCCCCTGAAACAGACTTTATCAAAACATTCATATTCCCCGCCTCTATCCATGACGTGACTGTGCTGCGTAGGCAAACGCGCCCAGGCGTCTTCTACGCGACTCCACACAGAACCCGGAAATCAACACAGATCAGCTCACAACACAGCGCGCCACAATTCGGAATATGAAACTGTACTTTTAAATCAAACTGCAAGATTGTAAATTTGGTAAAGTAAATTTATTTGACATCAAATGTTTAGAGAATATTCAGCGATTTTCATTTTTATTTGCTCACGTTCCAAAAAGTTCGTTTTGAGGCACGCGATGTTCCTTTGCTGTACACAGGGTCTTAGATCATCTCACAATACAGCGCCACAATTCGGAATATGAAACTGTGGTTTAAAAGCAAACTGCAAGATTGTACATTTGGCAAAGTACATTTATTGGACATCAAATTTTTAGAGAATATTCAGCGATTTGCATTTTTTTTTGCTCTCGATCCAAAATAGTTCGTCTTGAGGCAAGCGATGTTCGTGTGCAGTACACAGGGTGTTGGTTTACGATAAAATAAGCTCTTCGGTCGCACTGATAATTGCATGGCTGTTCCAACAACGAGGCACTAGGCCACCACAACGGTCTGTATGTTGCATCTAGCCGTTAGTACCGCGTAAGGGCATACTTGTACTTGGCGATCGTCCCACAAAATGGTCAGGGTGCTAACGTTGTTCACGCGGAGAAGCAATTGGCGATTATAGAAGCCATCCGCCGGTGTCTGGTACTCGTGACACAGACAATAATGGATGAAGTACCTGTTTGAAAAACATAAAAAATGAAATTAGTCTCACCATCAGATCTTTATTAAAATTATTCATTTTATATATTAGGTCGGGAAATTATTTCATAGCTAGGACAGTGCAACTGGGTTTTATACGTCAAGGGGGGGCTGTAGGATACTGAGACAGTCCCCCAGTGCAGGGGTTGACAGGGAGTGCAGGTGGAGAGTGGAAGGGCCCAGGACCGAGATCGCAGACAGTGGACCAGTTGTAGCAGGGGAGAGGGAGAGAGAAAGCAGAAGCAAAGAGGAAGGTTTTGAGGTGCTTCCGTAAAAGGAGACGGTTCTAGTGCGCGGTAAGCTACTGTATAGTAATTAAATTGCGGTATAAACTCATCTAAAGAGTTACTTACATTATATTTGCATTTTCCATTGTGTCTGTGCGTAGGGCAGCCCCGAAATACCACTCCTTCTATGCCGACGTTATTTCTTCTAATGAACGAACATGAAATGGCTTTCGTTTCTGAAATTATATTCATTATCGTTTCTTACGTGGTCCCGGCCTGTCAAGGTCAAATAACAATAGAACCTTATACTGAGTCGTGGGCCATTCTGGCACCCGAGAAAAAATCAAAGCAGCTGACCTTCACTTTGAACGAGCGCACATTCCTAGTTAGCTACATTCAGTGTAAGGCCATCTCACAGGACTTGAAATTTACACTCCATCTTTGCATTTTGTCTGCGTGCTTTGCAGCCCCACAGAACCATAAATACGGAGACATTCTATATTTTTTGAAAAATGATTTATATTACTGTTTGGTTTAATTTAATGCGCAAATGAACAAGGTTGGATAGATACACATATTCAATGGGCCTGCGACATGAGGAGACTCGAGAGAACAGACAATCAAATTACAATCATTTAAACCGTGATGTGTATTTCTCAATGAGCTCTTCTTTAGGTGGACATGGAACAGAGGCAATGTTGGGTGGCAATGCAGTTGTCCCCTGCACAGGTTCGTTCACAACTCCATTTATGTGCCTATCTAGGACGTCAACAATAAGTCTCTCAATAAACTCATATTGCATATCCTCAAACACTGGTTTGATCACCCATTGTTTACTTCTTTTAGTGAAGGCCTTATTGTAGCGAAGCGTCCCTAAAGTTCCGGTCGTCCTACTTTGTTGACGGCCAACATTATGGTTATGTGTCAAGACCGCTAGAAGAGTCCGATTTATCATGCCCGCCATGCCAAAATGCAATCGTTTTGGCCTGTACTTTAGGCACATATTGTGGAACACCTCCAAATCTCCTGTGTGGCAGAATTCTGTGAGTCCCCTCAAAGCTTTTGTTATAGTTTTATCAAATACAATCTTTTCAATGGCTTTGTGAGTGGGTGATGAAGGAATCAACCACTTCTTCTTCCGTGCCTCCTCTGTGGACAAATGGCCATGTTCACAATTGTGGAAATGTTGGTTCGTGTTCCATCGGTGAACGTTTGTACAGTGTGGCATTACTGACCGCCATTTTTCCAGTAGAATTTCCAACGACCCTCCACATGTTTTTGAGCTCCACCAAAGATGGTTGCTGATTGACTTGGACCACTGTGAAATACCTTGCATATCTTTTTTTTACCTGCAGTCGACAATTTTTTATTGATTGTTTTTGCAAGATGCCAAACGTCAAATTGGTGATTTATATTTTTGTACTGTTCTCTCATTGTCTTGGCAATTGAAACGTGTCTGTCCGTGGCTATCAGGTCGATCACCATTCCCCGCGATTGTAGTTCTTGCAATGATGCTACAAAGCCAACTTTCTCCATGGCCACTGAGGATGTACTTTGTGACACCTGCACGACCACCGAACTCACAATTTTCTTACTTTCCATGTCCTGAAAGTGGTAGGTGCAGTACTTGGCTGAAAATCCTGGGCTGTCGCACTGTCCATCACCGGCTAGCCTGAACCGTTTGCCCGCGAATGTACTATCAATAGACATTTTTTCCATTCTCCAAGCTTCGCTAATGGCTGGAAATAGATAATCGGTTTGGTATTTGTAGAACTGAGTTTTCGCAATGAAATGGATTCCCACAAACTGAAAGAAAGACTCTAATTTTTTAAAACGTGAACCACTAAAAAGTGCAGCCGCTGCACAAAGTAGATTGCCTGCTGGCAGTTGTCCCAGCATAGGTTGTGCAGACCATGAGAAAAGATATTTTGTACAGGTGGCATGTATTTTAAGGTTAGTGCCTCGAATTGCACGAGTCACATTAATCAATGGCTCCCCACATACTTCCCCACCAACCGAATGCCCAGATTTCATCCGAATAATAATATCAATCAAACAACTATCGAATACAATGAATTTGGCCTCTTTCCTTATACTGTCACTCTGCATCCCAGCTGGTTCGGCCTGTAACGTTGAGGACATGTCACTCCCATGAAAGGTAGAATCTCTGATATCGTCTTCCGCTATGTTCAGTGATATTGATGGTGTTTCATTGTCGTCCACTTCATTCTCTTCCATTGCAACATCTGTTCCTTCTCCGGCGATGGGTGAATAAAACAATTTCTTCAACTTTCTCGCGGTCTTAGTTTTCGCGGGTGTGGATTCTGTGAATTGATCTCCGACTGCATCCGAACTACCAGGAGGACATCCACTATCAATGGCTGGTGGTGGTATAGCTCCGTTGTCAATCACTTCATATTCTTCCCATTGGCACGATGCATCTCCAGTCTCAAGTCCCTGCCAAAAGGTTTGACAAGCAACATCTCTCGTTCGCTTCACTGTCTGTGTAGATCTAGTTCGTACACCCACTCGCAACTAGAGGACAGATTGGAAAAGGGATGTTCAGTTTAAACACAACTTACAGTATTGAACTATTAACAGTGAAAAACAACATAATATAGTGACCAGGACACTAACCTTTTTTTGCTTTCTTTTCTTTGAAACTTTCTTGCCTCGAACTTCAACATCCGGACGCTGTTGCTCCGACTCGTGTGTGCATGTCTCCACTTCCTCTTGCGCTGCAACGACTATATTTTCCTGATAAGCACATCCATCACGCACTGACGCTCCATCGACTCCCTGAAACATAGAACTTTCATTAGTATGTATAATAATATCGAAAACACAAAATGTACTTGGGGACCAATACCCACGTACATCTCAATAGCAAAACACAAATGGACGCTTTGTGTAGAACATTCAAACGACAATTATTCACGCATTGTTGATCTAGTTAGATGGAACTGTCAAGATCCATACCTCGGGCTCCTCATAGACTTCCATTGATGATATTATTGAAGATGATGCTTCAGTGACTCCCTGAAACACAGTAATTGCATTAGTATGGTTTTCTATTTTGATAAAAAGAACAGAAACTTTGTGCAGGCGTGAACGGCTCATCTAAATAGACCTGCACAAACGATCAGTTGTCTAAAATAAATAATGGATATGTAAATATGATTCGATTTGCTCGATCGTTGGAAGTGTCACCACCCAGAGATCTGCATCAACTACTAGGGGTGATGTTCTTGTAGAAGAAGCTCCGTCATCTCCCTGAAACATAGTACTTGCGTTAATAAAGAAGGAAGTATAGCGGATGTAATCACGTCATATGATTTCGCTTGATCGAACTGTCAGTATCCATACCTCGAAATGCATAAGAACATCAAGGGACGATGTAACTGCGGTGCACACTTCTGCAAGCTGTTGCGCCGACCCGTAACTGCACGCTCCCCCTTCTTCTTGGACTAATGCTCCATCGACTCCCTGAAACATAGGACTTTCATTAGTAATGAACACAATATTGAAAAAAGAAGACACATAGGAGGGCGACGACAGAAGGACATATCAATGGCTAAAAACGAAAGAAACATTGTGTGTAACAATCACGCTACAAGAATGCAAGATCTGATGATCTCCATCGATGGAACTGTCCTGAAACGTACCTCGAGCATCTGAGTGACATCAACGGTAGTCGTCAATACGTTGGACTCCTCAGCATCTCCCTGAAAAGACAGTACTTGGATTATTTTGGATAACAATAATTATAACTGAAAACAAAGACTAGAGGACGAGTACAAGGGTGTACCATTAGGTAAAATAATTACACGATAATTTAAAACTATTGATTTACATGCCTAAAACAAGTCAGTGGCAGAATAGCCAAGTAAGATTACCCGATAGGCGCTTGAAGTGGTTGATGACTGCAATAACGACACGGATGGAGAATCTTCCGCCTTCATATTGAGTGGATACATAAATGGGGAAATTATTGTTAGCTAATGCTACACACTACCGCAAGGCCGAGAGATAAATACATAAACTTGACTCACCAGTGGAGGGATGTGGACGAATAGAGTGGGAATAGCGGTTGCGAGCAATTTTCGCCTCGCTCGCGGTGTGTTCTTCTTTATTAGCAATGATGTGGAGTACATGTCTGAGCTAAAGTGCCTGCTGCAGATGCGGTATCGATCACCCCTCTTGTCCGCAAAGACTTCTAGGACTCTACTTTCAAGCTCAGACGGTGGATATCCGCAATATCGGACCCATTCTCTTATCTGATCTATTGTCTTAGGGAAAACATGCATTATAATACCTTCAGATTTATTATGGGTCTTTGAAGGGCAACCGCCAATGGAACAGGCAGGCATTGTGGAAAGTTCTGAAAAGTAAAGATCAACAATTCTCTATGAATACCAATGTGTTAAAAAATTAAATGACACATAAAAGGTTCAACGCAAGGTTCGTTTTGGTTCTTGGAACTATACACGTTATTCACATGCGGATAAGTATTTGAATAACTTTAAAAAAATTGAAAAATAATTTGACTAAACTCCGAACATGTGACTAGTTACTTGCATGTACGGTCTTGAACGAAAAGAAATTGCACGCAAAATGATTATGGTACATGGCCTTACCTTGACGAACAAACAGTTAGATGCAGGGATCAGAGTAGTTTCTTGTCGTAGAACAGGGAGCAGTTCACAGGTTGCAAACTGACGAGTTTCCTCGAAGTGGTCACGGAAGTTCACAGAGACGAAGAGCAGATAACCAGCACCTTCACGGGTTGACTAGCAAAGCGCAAAGTAGTTCTCATTAGAAATATGAAGTGGGTTATAAAGAATTCGAAACAGGGGTGTGTTTGTGAATGAATGACGTGTATATGTCGTGGCATTATGCAGTTTGCAGGGGGCCGTCCAGCGTGAGGGGGGATGCTTGGCAGGAGACACGGGGTCTGGAGGTAGACATGGGAACAACAACCCATGCTCTATAGACCACTTTGAAGTGTACATGGTCTTTGGCACCTCTTGGCCTTTATTGCTCCCTGACAGCTCCACTTGCCAGCACAAGTACCCCGGTGCGAACTGCCTTTGATAGGGCGGGGGGGTGGATTGGGGCGGTGGTCGTGCAGACAAGACACAGGAAGACTCGTGAATGGAGACACACTTATGTGGATTGCAGGGGGCCGTCCAACGTGAGGGGGGATGCTTGGCAGGAGACACGGGGTCTGGAGGTAGACATGGGAACAACAACCCATGCTCTATAGACCACTTTGAAGTGTACATGGTCTTTGGCACCTCTTGGCCTTTATTGCTCCCTGACAGCTCCACTTGCCAGCACAAGTACCCCGGTGCGAACTGCCTTTGATAGGGCGGGGGGGTGGATTGGGGCGGTGGTCGTGCAGACAAGACTCGTTTGCCGCAGGGCCTCACCAAGGAGAGGCCATCTAACTGCATGTAAGAGGCAGGCTGCAGGATCTAATACTTGGAAGGCAGGGGGGTGAGTTTATAAATACCTCACCCTCCCAGGAGAATATATGGGTGCAGTTCACCCTGGAGACCCTGGATGCCTAGGCAGTTAGTCAGCAGCAGGCTGGCCTGTGGTGGCAAGGCGGCACGGGCCAGAGGGGGTCATCTCTGTACCCGGTGCCCAAAAGGATGATTTATTATGATCAACCATATTGATTTACCTATAACCATGTTTTGTATCAATAAAATCCAACGGCCTTTTATTGCCAACGCTTGAACAAAGTGGTGTGGTAAGTATTTTTGGGGGAGGAGGCAAGGCCGGTAGGCTTGATGACAACCCGCAAAATAACATATGTATGTCTGCTGCATATGGGTTCAACGGTTATGTGGATTGAAGGTGGGCGGCCAGCGTGAGGGAGGATGCTGGCCGGAGACATGTGGTGTGACAAGACAAGGCACAGGAAGACTATTCAATGGAGACACACTAGATTCATTTAAAAAATCAAAACAACCATTGTTAAAATATATGTTGGGTTTTATTTTAGATCTTAATTTCAATTGAACATAAATAATAAACATTACACATTGTAAAGTTCCGGTTGCAGCACATCCAGGGAAAATCCGCGGTATTGTCCACTGTCGCTGGGGAAATGTTGTCTAATGGCAAGTACCGCACAGGCAGGTATTACTCTCCGAACGCGGTGTCCGAGCCTCCCGTGAAGCCACCAAGTGAAGCAACGATAGGCCACCAGCCTGTACCACCTGTGAAAATGAAAGATGCAAACTGTATTAAAATGACAAAACTTTCTTATCACTGTCGATTCAGGTAAAAAATGTCATTCTGCTTTGAAAAAAATTCTATCTAGAAAATGCACAATATGGAACCAGTTTACATGCATTCGAATGATATGTAGATGTAATTTTATATGTGGGAGACGACCATGACATAGTAGTGGCATCACTGACATCAAAACCAGAGTATACATACTCGTTACTCGGATTACGCGGACGAACAGTGCCGCGAAGTTCGTGCATAAGCACCATCATCATCCTCAACACGGTCCGTGAGAGGCAGGCTTCCCTGAACTCTGGCAGCTCGGTGATGCATTGCGGACTTGGCTCGCCTTCTGAAATGTAGGCCAAGCACCCGGAATTTTCACGGCAGCAGCAGTTCTCCTCCTCAGTTGGCATTAGCTCGCACCGATTGCACGTGCACCAGGTGGAGACGCCGTCCATGCGACATGGTCCAGGCTCTTCATCCGTTGACTGGTACTCCCAACTACCGTCCGAATCCCCATCGTTTTCGCGTGCTTGCCTTTCCAGTAGTTCTTCCTCGGTGTACTCGGGCTCGTACATATACGGCATTATTGTAGCCATTGTGTGGTAAAGAAAGTAAAATAATTTACAGAGATGGTACAGGTGTTCACAAGGCCTAGAAGCGGCGAAGGTAGCTGACCAGAGCACAGAAACGAGTCACAGAAAACTCAAAGTAACACAGAGAGAGGAATGGAATCGAAAATCTGCTGCTGTGTGTTGTGAAACGGTGTGTTTATACTTATTGAGGAAAGAGGCGTCCTGCCATTTCCATGGCGACACTTCATTAGCTGAGGCGCAGCGATTGTTGACACGACACGAAACGTGCTTTGGCGTTGGGAAATGGGCGGTACGCGTCTGCTGATGTCGGGCTCAGGGGCGGGGGATTTGATTTAGTGCCGCAAAAGCAGGTGAGCCAGGGCGATGGGGGGAAATGATAGGATTATCATAAAATGGCGGCTGATTTCGAGTGCGTTAATGGACAAAGTCGGGTAAGGTCCATAGGAAAGTTTTCTACGATCTACCGAGTTATGCTTAAAAACACATGGCCGAACCGTAGGGACAATAAAAAAAAAGTCCCGGAACTCTCCTTTAAGCCATTGCGCCAGCCTACTATGCCTGTCTTTTGTTGTTTTCTTAGAGAAACGATGCATATTTTGCACTCTACCTCCTTTTGGTCCGGTTGTACGCATATTTTCCTCAGTCATTGCCGGAGGGCGTCAAGTAGGCTCAAGATGGCCGCCTAGAAACTTCTTGAGGGGCGCGCAGAGTTTCACCGACAACTGATTCCCGGTGCCGGCAGGTGAGGAAAAGCGCACACAGGCTCTTTGGAACAAAATGGAACTTTTCTCGTTAAACTAGGAAAAAAAATTCAAATAGCTCGGAGAGCAACTCGAGAACTACCAACACTGAAGCGTGCGGTACAAATCTGGAGATGGCTGCCAGAGGCGGGGCTTAGGGAGTGGACTGCCATTGGATGGGGCAATAGGACCCAGAGGACCGTGGTTGGCTTAGGGGACTTAGGGGAGAAATACAGTTTTAATGTGAGTGAACAGTTTTTTTTTTTTTTGCCAAGGATTCCCAGCCGGACAACGGGGAATATTAATGAGCTTGTGAATCCATGCCAGACCCATGCTGAAGAACAATAGTGACAGGTAGGGAAGTTCAACCTTAGCTCATTGCGGCGCATATGGGCCCACCTTCCACAGAGAAACTATGCCTGTAGCGTGGTCCGTGTTAAAATGCTGCAGAATCCCCTCCCATTAGTGAACACATAGAGACCAGGAACCTGGCACCACTATAAAACATTGCTTCTGATTGATTTTTATCGCATCCACTCTTTAAATCCTCCATCTGTAACCCATAATCTCCTCTATTACCATCTGTGTTGCCCTCCCATCCTGATCATAAGGATGGCACTATCTGTCTTCTCGCTTTTCCTCGCCGTCCTCCACCACCCCCAACAACCCACATTGGAATACCCCATTCATAATATTAGGTTGGCATGTTCCATGAATGTAGTTATTTTTTTATTTTTTATTTCACATTCTCCATATACTCATCCTTCACCACATTATTGTTACGGTTGCACTTTAAAAGCAAGTATAGAGCTGGAATTGAGAAGTAGTGATGGGACATACACAGGCAATCCTGTGAGTTTTGAGGAGTAATATTGAGTGGAGGAGCAGCAGATTGTGCAGGTGTGTTTGATTTTTTAAAAAAACATTTTTGTATTTTTAAAATTTTTATTTATTTTGGTCAGGTAATTCTATTGCCTTTTCATGCTGTTGAAGATAATGTGGTACATGTGGAGTCATGTTCTGGACTGAGTGGGGGGGGGGTTCTAAGAGTAACAGTACATATTGCACGCATTGTGTAGTGGTGGCTCCAGACTTTTTGACGTGTTGGGGTAACAACATTTTGCCTGAACTGTTGAGCGAGCCAGAGTGCCCCACTGGTTATACCACCAAGAACATTTTAAATTCCTTGGTCTCATCTGATTTCTCCCAAAAGTAGTACTGTAAAATTAAGTGTTCCCAGAACATGCAATACAATTGGGAACATCTGCAAGGGTGTCGCCACCATGTATCGGGTTTTTAACAAAGCGTATGTGAGCATTGATCAAATAGTACAGGGTGTAGTCAATATTTTGAAAATATTTCAGGTCTGCTCAGTTCAGTGTTTTACCATGCCAGTTTAAACAGTGTCAGGCCAATCTCCGCCTTTGTATGATTCAAGCTGCCATGGGTAATGACATATCATCAGTGTTGTTGGTTCCAACAGTGCCATGCTAGTGTTGCACTCTGTTAATACCTTCCTCATGCTGGTTTCTACAGTGCGTCCTGAAAATGGTGATGCCAGCATTAACAAGGCTTTGCCAGTGTGGGCCCAGTTACGCACACAGTCATGCCGGTTTCTACATTGGCGCAGAAAATGTGGATGCTGGTGTTAACACGCCCACACCAATGTTGCACCAAATAAACATGTGGTCCCCTTACCCTGCCCAGCCTTACACACACGCACACCACAAGGACCAAACTGGTTACTGGACACCAGGAATTTATTTTTAAAACAAGTATTTTAATAGCTGCTCTGTTCCTGATGCCCTTGTATCCTGATGCCCTTGTAACCTGATTTGCTTACCAGACTGCCTTGTTTTTCTGCCTGCTCTTCCATCTGAGCTCTTCTCTACTTAGTCAGTTGTCCACTTTTGTCTTGTCCCTTTGTCTCATCTACTTGCACCCCTCCTTTTGACCTCCCATAGTGCTCCCCTCCTCCCTCCACCCTCTTCCTCTCTCCTATTCCCCCACCTACTCTATGGTGCTCTTTTTCCTATATTTTCAAACTGCTTCTCCATCAACTATCCTGCTCTCCTCACTAAGTCTGGTAAGAAGTTGTTCAAAAAGGATATTCTGGTCTCCAACCCAGGCCTCCCATATCACCGACACTTATACTAGTGCTTCCTCCAGACAAACCCTCACCGACTGTTACACTCACCTGATATCCCCAGAGTTGCTTCACTGGTGCAGTATGCCTTCCTTGGGCCCAGGCCTGCTGTGACCCCGAATCTGCTGGTAGGCAGGTAGGTTTGTTAATTGTAAGTCTTTGTTCTGTTTATGGTGGGAATTGGTCAATGTTTTTATCTCCTTCTTTTCAGGTGCGAAGGTCTTGATGCTGGTGTGCCGGATGAAGAGGCACGTTTTCTAGATAAGAGAAAGCGCAAAGTGCAGCGTCTTTATTGTCTTTTAAAGCTAACCTGTGTTTTCTTCTTCTCTTCACAGGCCGCTGTGGTGCTGCGAGTGGATGAGAGCGCGATGAAAAAAAGGCCCCCGGAATCCGATAAGGTAAGTACAGCACTGTGCTGTTGTTTAATATTGAAAGCGAACCTGAATATGTCTTTCTTCCTTTGCAGATGTTGCTGTGGTGCTCCGGATGAAAGCGTGGCGTAGCGCGATGGAATTCAGGTAAGACTTATGGAATTCGATGTTTTTGAAGCACGCATTCTAATATTTTTTTTCCCTTTCTCATTATTGCAGGTCGCAATGTTTGAACAGAAGCTGTGGTAGCGGTTCGCCGGAAGTCCTTAAGCTAGTACTCACAGGTAAGTGATGTTTCTTCTTCTCTCGATTTCCACAGATTGCAGCCCAGTTGAAATGCTGAGTGCTGGATGGTGTTTTCTCAGGTAAAACCGAATAATCTTGTTCTTGCAGGATTACAGGAAGATGCTGAAGACCAGGAGCTGGACACGGTGAGCGTCAACCTCAAAGCGTGTTCTGCAGTCAGGGGTGTGGTTTATATAGCCCAGTTAAAGTAGTACCAGGGAAAGTAGTTCCAGGCCTGCCACACCCAAAACACTAGACCGCATGGCTTGGTTCTTAGAACTAAACTGTGCGGGTGCTTCCGTGTCTGATTTAAAGGCTCATGTGGATAAATGGGACCTAGTTTGAACAGCCCTTCCTTCCTAGATATGATCCTGGTGCCAAAGGCGCCAGGACTGGCTCCAGGAGCCCTTTTGCAGTGGTATTAAGGCGCCCATGATTCTGGTGGGAGCCTGCTTGTGCCCCCCTCACAGTGGTCATGACACCGACATCCTCTTTGTCGTTCCCTCGCCAGACCTATGGACTCTTCATATTGTCTTTGTGCTCTCTTCTTCTCCCATTAATTGTGGCACCCGGTGGGAGGCCCTCCTGGCCCCCTTCCACTCCTCCAAGGTCATCATTAATGTTTACCTTAATGGCACTGTCTTGGTCCAAGGTCCTCAGGCCAACCTTCTCCTCTTTGATAGACGCTTCCTGTGCCATATCAATTTCCTTTCTTCTTCTGCTGTCCCTTCTCTCACTTCCACTGCTTCCTTGCCTCCAACTTGGCTACCTTGCCCTCTCCTCCTTCCTCTTCTGTCCCCCCTCGGGCTCCTTCTACAACTCTGCAGGGCGTACCTCTGATTTTTACCCCTCCCAGAAGTCTTTCAAGGTTGGCAACCTTCTCCATATTGGCCCTCTTAACTCTTGCTCAGGTGTCTCCTCTGACATCTACAGCCTCCTGGAAGAACTTGATATCAATGTCCTCGGTCTAACCGAGACATGGTTCACGGCCAGCTCTGTCACAAGCTTTGACACTCTCCTCCCTGATGGCTACAAGATCCTCTCCGCGCCCAGACCCAACTGTTCTGGACTGTGTTTAGCCTTAATCTTCCCAGAGTGGATTCCTGCCCCTGTCATTACTATGCGGGCCCACTCCTCTTTTGAATGCCTTGTCTGCAGGCTCTCTCCCTCTTGTCCACTCTCTTACCGTGGCTATCATCTGTCGGCCACCTGGTTAGATCACCTCCTTCCTCCAAGTGGCTGGACCTCCCCTCCTCCCTCCTGTCCTTGACCACTCAACTCCTTCTTGGAGACTTTAACATCCATCTGGTTGTTTCCTGTCTCTCCTCTGCACTCTTTGGCGACCTCTGCGACTCTCTCTAGTTCTCCCCTCTGGCCCGACTCAGTCTGCAGGGCACACTGTGGATGTTCTGATCTCCTCAGACTCGCCAGTCCTCTCTCCTGGAATGATCACTTTCTCCTTTCCTCTCATCTCTACCTCTCTATGCCTCAGGCCAAGCCAACTCCAGCACTGCCACCTACCTTCTTGGTCATCCGACCCATGAAGCGTGTCTCAGTTGAGGCTGTCACTGCCACTTTCTCTCTGTCTGCACTTCTTATTGTTTTGATCCCATGTACAGCACTGCCCCCCCTCCTCTCCTTCCCCCTGGCACTTTTCCCTTCACCCCTTCCCTTGTGCAGTCTCAGTCACTTGGCCTAGTAAGATCGTTGTCTGTCCTCCCTCTGTTCCCCCTTCCTTGCCTCGTCGCGCCTTGAAACACGTGTATAGGCGCATTACAAATGCCAAATCATATCATACCTGCACAATGGCATGATGAGTACACAGACACAATCCCTGTGTGGAATGAATCAGCTAGCCAGTGGATTGTGCCTGAATTACGTCCAACCTGCCATCTCAGCTGATAGTATTCCTATAGGCTAAAGGATAAAGGGCCCTGCGAAGTAACCTCATTTACGGCAGGGTTTTCCCCGTGGATAGGAGGGATGGGCGTGTGTTTATACTTATTGCACTACAGTCACTGTGCAGTATCTGGTGACAGTTTTCAATACCTCCCTCCTTGCATCTCTTCTATTGTTTGCGGATATCAGTGCTGTTGGTATCTTACAGGTTTAAGCTCTACTTCAAAGTTACCTTGACCCGGTGCAATCGTTTCCAGGGTGCGAGCAGCCTCCTCAGCGACTCCACTCTGGCAGTGACGATCAGCTGAGGAAAATCTGAGCCTTTGTCCGCAATCTATTCCCCGCCTCTGCAATACATCTGCTGTAATACCGGCTGTGATGCCCTATCACTACACCAATCGCTGTTCAAACCACCCTCTGTGAAACGCATGCAGTGGTCAGCGGGTTTATGGGCACAGCAGTTTTAAACACCACGCTATTGGGAGTCCCTGCCCTTGGTTGCTCATATCAACTGTGTGCAGGCGTGCAAACGGACGTTCAAAGAAACACTTGCCACTGCACATGTGTGGTTCAGCCAACACATCTTATAGTGGCTGGCTGACCTGGGATGCTCTAACTAGTGGAGATGAGGGGGAGTGGCTGTTGTCCTGGCTGGGTTATTGACACCTGTGAGGCATCAGCTTGGACCAGCTGCAACTATTATGCACAAGCAGGGTACTCTTGAAAACCTTGTTTTACAATCTGAAACCGTTGCTTTTCAGACAGTTTCCAATTGGTTCATGAATCTGGCATCACACTGCGGTTTTCCTCTGTGGCATGGCCTCCTGGGACTTGTAGTTTTGGAATGAGTCCTATAGAATTCCGGCCAGAAAATGGTGCTACTGGGTTATTGATAGTGGTAACTTCCACATGTAAAAAGGCACATTGGAGGAGGGCAGAGACTGGGGCACTCCCAACTCCCTCACCCCACCTTTATGAATGGCTCTGGCGAAAACTCTGGTAGGTCTTCTGCCCCAGATTGATTGCGCGGGGGACCTGTCTACACTCAAACCCTCATGACAGGGTCAAGTCTAATAATGCAGGGGTAACAGATTAAAGTTGCAAGCTACCAGCCAGGAGTAACATCCACTTACCGCTTGGATTGAATGCCAGTTCTCAACATGCACACTGAACACAAATCCTTACACGCCAAGAGTGAATAATCACTAACCAAATGGATAATGACCAGTGCACCCTTTCAAACTTGCTGGTAGCATTTGTGTTTAATGCTGGTGGTCTAACATGTGCCTCCTCATTTCAAATCCTAACAATAGTGGAAAAAGAAGCCCCATTTCATGTGTGTTATCCATGCCATTTTTCACTACTGAATCTTTTATAAGGGTGGGGTTATTCTCTTGTTTCTTGTGGACTTGGAAGGCAGGCCAAAATGGGGGAAGGCTGTGTGGGAGACCCCAAATGGAGCCACAGTTTTGGGCTAGGATTTAAGAGACCCGGTGAGGGTGCATTGTGTATGTATGTGGACTGTGGCACAGGCAGTTTACACCGAAGAGTGCAAGCACCAAGGAATTGACCAAAGTCTTTGTTCAGGTAGCAGATTTATTACTGGCAGAGAGGTAAACCTATAACTGGTAGAGTACATTAGGCACACCGGACATGGGGATTTGTCTTTACTGGGCCGCGGGTGAAATGCAGGATATCAATGACAGGCCTATAGGCTAGGCACACGTTATGGGTTTTGCAGAGTACGCTTGGATGCAGGTGGCGGATACGGGACTCCAAGGGAAGGGTTTGAGAGGGAAAAGCCAAGTGGGGAGGCTAGAGGGGGGGGGGTGGAGGCTAGAGGAGGAGGAGGAGGAGCCGGAGCCTCAACTTCTCTGCCCCCACCTACACTGCAGGCAACCCATAAAAGAGCCAGGTGCTCGCTCCACATGCTTAGAAGGCTGTTGCTCCTCGGCTTCAGAGCCCGCCCATTCCCACCCCCATGTTGAAGACCGCTGTTCCCAGGGTCCAAGGAGGCTTGGTGAAGAGAAGGGGCGGGGTCATCATAGGGTGTTCGTTGGCGGGGAGGAGGTTGAGATGATTACACTTGGCCATAAAAACGGGCAGCTGTTTGCCTGAGATGGGAACAGTTCATTTTCATGGGGATGGTACATGCACACGCACATACACCCGCACGCCAGGAGACGAGCAACTACAGAGATAGTACAAATCTCAGTGAGCAGGCAATGTTGGAACCAAATACAGTGAAGTTTCAATGCAATAACCAAATGCAGGACAAAATGCAAACGTAGGAGAACATGCAAGCACATGGCAGAAATGAGCTGCAAGCACAGGAAATGCTGTTAGGGTTTGACAGAAATTAAATACAGGATAGAGCGAGCACACAAACTGTAGTCTCTGCGAGTCCGTGTAGGCATAGAAAAGGAAATTTATAGTCGCATACAGTGCAAGATAGAGAATACATTTTGGAAAATGAAAAATCATGCAATACATTGCTAAAAACCCACAGTAAAACACAAGTGATGGCTGTCCGGGGTCCACAAGTGGAGACTGCCATTTCCACACTCTGGTTACTAGTCAAGGCATTGTCCATCTCCTGCATAGATGATTGATTAAATGATTGTTTGCCCTCTTCTGGGGATACAATCTTTGTCCATTTTACACTGCCTACCCAGTTTGCGAGAATTGTTCTTTAAAGAGGGCGTGCACGATGACTAATGCAGTAGATTTCAAAGTGAATTTCTTTAAAAAAAGTTGGACATGAAATACAGAGGCACAAGGAATTTTAATCCCACATCGTCCACTCCCTATTCTACCTCTGTACCACTTCCTCCTTAAGTGAAGATGACTGCATGTCTGAGATTCACGTCTTTCCTCCTTTCTTGCTTTTAAAGTACATGCTAGTTTTAAGACTGGTTCATGGAAGCTGAAGAACCTTTGAAATGATAGTTTATTTATATAGCGCCTATACACAATGGGTTTCAAAGCGCTTCAAGGCAAGGGAGGGAACAAGGGAAAATACAATGACATTCTTACATGCCATGAACGGTAAGCAGTGCTCCAGATAAGATTTTGGAGGTGGGAGTATTTTACTCTCGATTTTTAAACTTTAAGAGTAAATGTGATTTCAAGAGTAAAAATGACTTTTCTCCTTTGCAAGAGAGTAAAATAAATCATTACTATGCGGCAGCTTTCTGCATTGTGACAGAATACACCTTTCATTATTTCTGACCATTTGATCTCTCCTGTATATATTTAAATGTTGAAATCACAAAAACCTAGGCAATTATATAGTAAAGCAAACATGAATTGTATTGTGTGTTTTGAGATTCGATGGCAAAATTGTCTTTTGATGTTTAATGAAAGTCCTAATTTCCTGGAGCTATTACTACCTAATGGTATGCCAGTGTTATGATAAGGCAGTCCAGAGAGGCAATGACTCCATGCTTAATTCTATATCTAATCTAGTGGTCAAATGGTTATTTATACAGCTCTTTTGGCAAAACGCTGTGCATAGAACATATTTTTCACAATTACAACCAAACCAAAGTTGGTACTCCTTTATAGACCTCGAAAGGATGAAAGGCTGAGTTGGACTTGCTGGGATTCGAGCCCGCAACCTACAGATCACGCACAGATTGTAGCAACGAGTGCTCAACCGGCTGAGCTATCTTATTGGCTAACATCCTAGGTTGGTTAACTGAATATCGACTGAGGTATAATAATCACAGTACCTAGATGTACGAGCCATTCATGAAGCGCTACGTAAAGTTAAATACCTATCTGGATTATCACATGGACAGGTTTTGCTGAGTTCCTATTTCAATTACCAATGTAACTTGCATTTGTTTGTTTTTTGAACAGCGCTTGCACTTCCTTAAGAGTCTGGTTTTGGATGTTTTAATTGTAGTCCAAAAGATTTTGAGAGGCTAGAACACCTGTGATCAGTGTAATGACAATGTCACCCTTCAGCAAAGACTCTGCTCCCACGGACCATTTATAGTAATGTACCCCATTGACTGCAAGGTTGAATGGATGTAAACAGGACTGGGCATAGTCATCATTTTACACACTGTTTTTATAATTAGAGTGTAAATTAAATTATAAGTGTAAAAAATGATCTGCCTCCGCATGATTATGCACACAGCACTGGAACTTTGAAAAATACAATTGCGCAATACTGGTTTGATTTCCCTGGAAAAAAAGCATAACTTGTTGAAAAATATGAATTCTCAATTGCAACTTAGTTTTCCATCTTATTAGTTATACAATCTTAAAATTCTAGGAAAACGTGCACAGTGCTTCTGAAGCTGAATGGAAAGAAACCATTCCTTTTATCACAGTGTGCAGTTTATTTTTTTGAAAGGCTTCAGAGAAATACATTCTGTTTCAGAGGTGGCTTGCAAATCCATCCATGTAGATAAACCTCAAAAGAAGCCTTCTGCTTTTTGTCAAGTAACCTGACCTTTGCACTGCCCTCTGATCTAAACCTGTGTGTAAATGTTCCCAGGAAAATGATAAAGCTGTCGTATTTACAAGATTTTCATGCATAAAAAGACCTAGTACCCAGCTTATCTGGGGGCCTGACAGTAAGGCTGTGAAATTAACTATCATTCTCGGCCTGACGACATTTCAGATAGTGCAAGAGCTAAGACATAGATGAGGAAGGGAGGGGGAGAGTGGGAAGGAAATGAAAACAGACAGGCTACTACCGTACTAGGCCTGCCGACATTTCTGTTAGAGCCGGAGAAAACAAAAGGTGAGCGAGAGGGGTGCAGAAAGGGAGGGGAGGAACAAAACAAGCGACTGTGGTACTAGGCCTGACACCATTTCAGATAGTGCTGGGGTTGGGGGGGGGGGGACAAGTAAGGGGAGGAGATGGACAAGGTTGCTATCATACTAGTTCCAGGGACAATTCTTATAGTGGAAGTGCATAGAAGAAAGTAAGGGGACGAGGGGAGAAGATAGGGGAGGGCTTGCCAAGTAGGGAAAAGGAGCAGCAACCACGAAGGCACCAGGTGGGCGGGGCTTGCTAAGTGGGGTAAAGGCCAGGTGACCTAGATCCACTTGCACCCCAGCTGCAAAGGAAAAGAGGCTAGAGGGCTCTTTAAGTAGGGAAAAAGAACGGCAACCTGGAAGGCGCCAGGTGACCTAGATCCACTTGCAGCTGCTCCGCATGCTTTGGCATGAAGGAGGGCATCAGGATAGTAGAAAGGCATAGATGACTGCACTAACATAGCGCGCATCCACGCAGGCTAGTTGGAATGACAAACTGGTTGCAAGACTCCTCCTTTGAATGTACCTAGGCTGCGAATAGGACATCCATATTAACCGTTTGTGGCTACAGTTAAGTTATGAGCATATTACTCCATGAACAAGACAATGCTAACCTCTTCAGGGAAGAGGAGTATCGGTTACAGTCCTGCTTGCAGCAAATTCAACATCATATCTACTTATCCAACCCCCACTGCAAAGAGTTGCACCGTCATGGCTATGCTTGGTAGGGGCATAGATTTTGCGCCTCATCTTTGCCAGTGAAAGTAGGCAAGCATACTAGCAAACAATCCATTGTTTTATGAATATTACATTCAAGAAGAGAGAAACTGCAGTTGCCTTAGTAAGATTTTTACTGTAGGAATAAGATATCCTATGAATCAGTGCAGGTAATTAATTTGTCTTGAGGGTTCATATAAGTTGAGTATTACTGGCAGATTTTGAAATTTTCCCTTCTGGACTGCCAATGATTTTCTGTGTGGCTCCAGGGTTGACCCAGACTTCTGTGATCACACAGAGACCTTCAACTGAGTCCTTGTCCGCTTGTTCAAAGGCCCGCTTAGCACTACAATAGATTTACATCCTTACACAATGCCTGTCAACTTATTCTGCTGCTTGTAGTAATTTGTTGCTTTATTCACGGAGAACATTTAGGCACGTTCTGATGAGCCGTCTAGAAGACCCATATGTTTCACTCCTAAATCCCCCAGCCTTTGTAGCACGAAATCCTCCTTTTCTAGTTGCAGGCTTATTGTGCTATAATTGAAGTCTTCCTGGTTAGATGTGCAATTTCATCTCCACGTATCACTGGGGGATTTCTCCTTACTGAGCATCAGTGGATGCAGTGTATTGTTTTCAGATTACCCATTCTAGAGCTTGCGTCCCTCCCAATACTGCACAGAGATTCCCAAGAACGTGTAGTCGTGCATTAGATCAAGTTGAACCCAGTTGAGACTATTTAAGCCAGGAAAGCAATAAAAGCACTTTTTGCCCTATGTGCTTCATGTTGATCTAAGCAAGCCTCTCCACCAAATATAACTTTAACAGGACCATGGTCCACATATGACATGCACCCATGCAATCACAAAATATGTTCCCACTGCTGCACCCCCCTTTGTTCGTTGCATTGATTTCCTGCTTTCCCATCCTCTTATCTCACCCCTGACTCCCCCCAATCCCCCCGCTCATTTTCCTTCAGCAGACTAACCTCTGAATATGCCTGGCCGAGCAAACCTTGGCGCTCTGAGACCACAACAGTAGTGATTTGGCACTGTATAAATGGCATGTTAGCATAGTTACCCACAACAACATAATATTATGCACCGTGGAGGCAGACTGGCTGCGGCAAGTGGACCTACAGTGCAACTTCTCTATTCCACTCGACAAGCCCACCTAAGTGCAGAACAGTAAGTGTTTTTTCTGGTATGGTTGGCAGGAGCCAAATACCTCTGCTACCACAAGTTGAAAACTTGGAAGATGGTTTAATGATGGCTTCCTTTCCGAATAGGTCTCAGTTTAGTCTGCAAACCACACTGGAGACATTTCTCTTCTTGAGACTCCTTGTGAACAGTCGTGACTTGGTCACAAATGCTCTCCTATGTTGGGCCTGTACTAACCACCACATATTCCATACTTCTGTGGTGAACATCGGTATGACCAAATGGATTCTCTGAAGGCCTCTGACAGGTGGATCTCTTTGCCTCGCGCACTAATTCAAATTTCATAGTTGTTTAGGGCAGTGTGGTTAGATGGTACTTTATGCCATGTTCATCTGGTCCATTCTGTTGCTGCCTCCATCTTTGTCATTGTTTATTGCCTTCTATCCTTCTCTCTCACCTTAGGGGTGGATTTGTATGGGCATACGTGTGAGGCCGCTCTTTTGACGTTTGTGCTCTATTTTCCTATGATTGCGTGTAGGGACGGCATTGTGGCATTTCAATCTTTTCAACTGAAAGAAGCCTCAGCGGGGAGGCCCAGCAAGTGCTCCCATGTTGCCAGTCAGAAGTCTTATAATACAGCAGTAGATTATTTTCTACGTTATTTTAATACTGGGACTTTAAATGTACTTTTACAAAGGTAGCGGGCGCCCCTCTCTCGCAAGAACAGACATGATAACCTGTTCAGTGGTTATTAACCACTTGAGAGTTCGCAGCCACTGCTTTTACTCACTGTGCCTTTCACAGATGGGAAATATCCATTTGCATATCAGTCTTTGTCCTGCCCAGGGGCAGTCCAGCACCGAAATACAATGGCAATTCCAATCTGAACGAGAGTACCACCAGCAACCCCATACACGTGTTTCACCCTTGTTGGGGATCATCAGTGAGGTGAAGCTGATGCCTCTCTAAGCACAGTGAGAGGGAGACCACGTCTGGTTGCCCCCAGGAGACCTAGGGTTACCAATCCCAGGTTCCTTTAAAATAATTTTACAAAGGTAGCGGGCGCCCCTCTCTCGCAAGAACAGACATGATAACCTGTTCAGTGGTTATTAACCACTTGAGAGTTCGCAGCCACTGCTTTTACTCACTGTGCCTTTCACAGATGGGAAATATCCATTTGCATATCAGTCTTTGTCCTGCCCAGTTGGGGATCATCAGGGTGAAACACGTGTATGGGGTTGCTGGTGGTACTCTCGTTCAGGTTGGAATTGCCATTGCATTTCGGTGCTGGACTGCCCCTGGGCAGGACAAAGACTGATATGCAAATGGATATTTCCCATCTGTGAAAGGCACAGTGAGTAAAAGCAGTGGCTGCGAACTCTCAAGTGGTTAATAACCACTGAACAGGTTATCAGGCCTTGTTCTGTCGAGAGAGGGGCGCCCGCTACCTTTGCAGACTTTAAATGTACTGTTTGCAGCGATCGCGTTACAAGCTTGGTTTGCTGGAGTCCTGCATTGCATCTTTTGTAAGTGACGACCTGAAGGGCTCCAGAAAACGACTTTTTGTTTGTGTACATTTCTTTTTATTAGGTTTTAACAAGGTCATAGAGTGAAAAAATGTGTCAAAATGAGAGGGGTGCCATCCAACTCAAAGATGAACAATGTATTATGCTTTACCCCTGCCCCCCCTCTCTCCCACACCCATTCCCTCCGTCCTGTGGTACAGGTGAATTCTCTTTGTTCGGCAGTCAGGAGAGTGAACCATGTCCTCGTGTACCCATCGTCCGCCGCGAGGGCTATAACAGTATTGTCTTTGCCCTTAAGGGGTATATGGCGCTTTATTCTCACACCTCCCACGTACCGGCCGGGCCGATTTCACCCCTCCGACCTTGCCCCCCCCCATTCAATGGAACATATTGTGAAATTGCAACCATTGTTTCCACAGCCGAGCTACCTCCGTGGATTGCTGCTGAGATCTTCTCCATGAGCTAAATGTCTTTAGCTGTGGTGGACCACTCCTGCACTGTGGGGGAGGTGCCCACTTTTCCAATATGTGGCTCTGTAAGCTCGTGCCGCCAATAGTAGGAAATGGACCAGGTGTGATGGCGCCCCCACCTGTCCTCGCTTTTTTCCAACCCGAAGAGTACGAACAGTGGATCCAGATTATGGGCCTCATTCCGGGTTTGGAGCTAACCATGGAGTAATTAGCTCCATGGTTGCCTCCGAAACCGTCCCAAATCCGGCATGGTGATTGGAGTAATTACGGGTCCATTCCAGGGTTGGAGGGACTGGTAATTCCCCATTCACCTTTTGCCCTTCCCCATTCCCATTTCTGCACCATAGGGCTCAATGGGAATGGGGAAGGAGGTAATTACGGCACCGTAAATTACGGTACCGTAACTACCTCCGAGGTACCTTTGCGGGTCCCGTACCTAACTCCTGCTAAAAGCAGGAGGTAAGGAAGGACCCGCAAAGGGAACTTGGAATACGGAGGTAAGGGATTACCGGCATCGGCACTCTTACCGGTGCTGGTAATCCCTTACCTCCAACCTCGGAATGACCCCCTATGTCTGTGTGCCCTCCTCCCGCCCCCCAATGTTTCCCTGATCCAACCCAGGACCTCGGCCCAGAACACCTGGACCCTGGGGCAGTCCCACCACATGTGCCACAAGTCTTCCCTGGAACCGCAGCCATGCCAGCAGAGGGGGTCCACTGTTGGGAACATTTTAGATGGACGTATCGGATCGTATTGCCATCAGTGATGTAGCTTAATTGCGTGTAGTTTATACTGGCATGAGGTCGAAGTCTTGAAGGCACGTTTGCACATCTGCTACCAGAGGCCGTCTCCCATTTCCACTCCCAGGTCTTTAGCCCATCGTGATCGGATCCCCTTGGTGACCCTCACCTTAGGCTCCAACAGTGCCCCATAGAGGCATGAAATAAGGCCTTACATGTCTGCATGTCCATCTAGGTCTTTCTCTACTGGGGTGAGTTCCCTTTTGAATGCATTCCTTCCACTTTTCAGACATGAATATCCCCTTGGCCTGAGAGATAACAGCACAGACAGACTAGCAATGTCTAATGCCTCCTTCAACTTTTGAATATTTATTAATTCCTCATTTTGCACTAGCTGGCCCACCCTGGTGAGACCTGCTTCAAACCAAGACGGGTAGTGTTCGACCTATGTTATGTCATCTCTAACCGGTGGTGCCCAGTTATGACTCATGGGAGACGGCCAGGTGGTGATTCCCTTCCCCTTTCCGCCTGTAGCCAGGACTTCCCAGTGTACTCCCAAAATTGGGTGCTCTCTAATACATCTGGGGATGGTACCCCTAGGGATCCAGAGCCATTCGCCCACTGTTGCTGGGAGCATGTGTTGGTTTTCAAGGAACATCCACTGTTTGTCTGGGTCCTCCCTCAGGTTTGGGACCAGGGCCCTAAGTTGTGCAGCCCTATAGTACGTCTGGAGGTCTGGTAGGCCTACTCCCCCACTTTCCTTTGGTAGAATGAGTCTCATAGCCCACCCTGGGTTTCTGGCCTTGCCACAAAAACCTCACAATGCGTCGCTTAGTCACTGTCAGCTGTTCAACGGGTGGACTGGTTGGGAGCATCTGGAAGAGATATAGTACCCTCGGGAGAAAGTTCATCTTTACTGCGTTTAGCCTCCCCATCCATGACATCTGCCCCCTCCCACGTTTCCATTTCAGAGAACACCTTACCGAACAGTGGAGGGTAGTTGGCCTAGGCCAGGTCCTAGCCTGGGCGAACAAGATTAATTCCAAGGTATATCACCCCCTCCAATTGGATCTGCAACCCCAGGAGCGCTAACTCCTCCATCTTCCTGGACCCATTGGGAGCGAACGGGAAGACCACCGACTTGCCAATGTTCACCTTGAACCCTGAAAGTCTCCCAAAGTCCCCAATAACTCTCATGGCCGCGGGGGATGGATTGAGCAGGGTGCCTCAGATGGAGTAGGACATCGTCTGCATAGAACACAAGCTTGAATTCCCTGTCCCCCCCACTTCAATACCCCCTACCTGTGGGGGGGGGGGGATCTCCTAAGATACTCCGCAAGTATTTCCATCGTCAGGGCGAAGAGCAGATGCGACAATAAGCTCCCCTGCCTCGTGCCCCGTTGTGATGGGAATGTCCAGGACAAGCGCCCGTTATCAGTGACCCTATGCGAGTGGCCTTCTTATAGGGCTTGGTTACCCAGTTGGATTCCCATACCAAAACCAAATTTCTTTTGCACTCTGTTAAGGAATCCCCAATCCACCCGGTCAAAAACCTTCTCCGCGTCTATGGCCATCAACACCGGGTTCCCCTCCTCCCCTGCAGCAGCCCTCATGAGGTAAAGCGTCTAGCGCAGGATGTCTGCCCCTTGTCTGCCCTGGATGAAGCCCACTTCATCAGAATGTATAAGTCTCGGCATGAGGCTCTCCATTCCTTGAGACGCCCATCATGAGGTGTGCCACTAAGGATGAGAACACTGCTCCGCCGTTGGGTACCATATCCCCACTTCTCCCCATGGCGGGGGTTATGCGTTTTCACTCATCTTCTGTTTGTTGGTTGAGCGCTGTCTGTTCATCATTTCTAAACCCCCTTTTCTTCTCGGGGAGGTGTGTTCAGCTTCTTATACTTTCTGCCGCCTTGCCTGAGCATGCGACCCATGCAGGAATGGTTGGCGAAACAGTGGTCTCAAGCAAGTGGTCAGTGGGATGACCTAGTGGTCGTTTCGCCAACACTAGTACAAAGTCTTTGCTGGTGGACAAAAGAGAATCTTATGAAGGGGAAACCCTTCTACGATCCAGAGATACAGGCCGTTGTCACAACAGGCGCCTCCCTAGCAGAGTGGGGAGCCCACTACCTTCACCACACAGCTCAGAGTCTCTGGTCTCACACAGTGGCTCAGAACCACATCAATCTGCTAGAACTTCTGGCAGTCTTCAGAGCGCTTCGGGGATTCAACTCCTCCTATCCAACCAGTCATTGCAGATTCTAACAGCACAACTGCAGTGTTTTACTTAAATAAACAAGGGGGCACTCCATCTCACAATCTGTCCAGGCTTGCCCAAAAAATTTGGAAATGGGAACTCAAACGGAACATTTAACTCAACTCGCTAGCAGATGCGCTGAGCAGAGATCCCCTCCCAGAGGAACACGAGTGGCGTCTACACGAACTTGTAGGAGACCTCTTCCAGTGGGTTTCCCCACTACAGACCTATTCGCCACAAGCGAAAACAGACAATGCTCAGACTTCGCATCCAGGTTCCCCCAGCCAGGCTCCAAGTGGAACGCCCTATGGATGAATTTGTCAGGGAGGTTTGCCTGCGCTTTTTTAATCAACCCCTCTAATGAGGAAAGTGGTGAACAAGATCCACAGGGAACTGATGACGCTCATCCTGGTTGCTCCTGTGTGGGCGAGACAACCATGGTATCCACCCCTATGCAAACTGGCGGTGTCCGACCCCCATCAAACTCCCGTGCCGGTACAACCTACTCTCCCAGCACAAGGGGCTAACAGTGCACCCTCAGCTCAACTCGATGAACTTGGCAGCATGGCTGCTGAAGTCATAGAGTTCGGACATCTCAATTTACCCCAGAGATGTATGAATATCTTGAAAGAGTCAAGAAAACCGAACACGAGGCAATGTTACTATAATAAATGGAAACAATTCTTTATTTGGTGCCAGAATAACCCAATCAGTCCTGTTGATTGTACTCATTCTAATGTGGTCACCTATATGCTCCACCTACTGGATGCAGGGTTAGTGTTTAACTCACTAAAAGTGCACCTGGCAGCTTTATCAGCCTACACCACTTCCCATAACAAGGTGTCATGGTGGAAAGTGCCAGTCGCCAAAGCATTTATGGAAGGGGTAAAGAGACTCCACCCTCCAATTTCTAAACCACCACCAGGTTGGGACTTTAATGTGGTACTTACTAAGCTCATGAGTCCTCCCTTTGAGCCCATGCACAAATCTAGTCTCAAACACCTACTTATAAAACTGCCTTCTTAGTAGTCATCACGTCCACAAGAAGAGTCGGTGAAATTCAAGCCCTGTCAGTGCAGGATCCCTTCTTTTCTATTCAGAAGGATAAACTGGTTTTAAGCACTCACCCTAGGTTTTCACCTAAGTTCATTTCCAAATTCCATGTTAACCAGTCTATTGAGCTACCGGCCTTCTTCCAAGAACCCAAGAGCTCTGCTGAGGTGAAACGCCACACACTAGATGTGAGGAGGGCGGTCCTCTACTACGTAGACAAGACCAGACTGCTAAGAAAGACAGATCAGCTGTTCGTCTCCATAGCTCCAGGCAGCGAAGGCGATTGCATCTCTAAAAATGGCATCTCTAGGTGGCTAGTCAGATATATCCAACTGTGCTATTCATTTTCAAATAAAACACTGCCTTTTACGCCAAGGGCCCACTCTAAAAGAGATACCGGAGCCACTCTGGCTTTCATTGCAAATGTACCCCTTGACATTATTTGCAAAGCAGCTACCTGGAGCTCTATTTACACCTTTACTCAGCACTACTGGATTGACACATTGCAAGACAGATACTCAAGTGAGACAAGCGGTTCTAAGACATCTGTTCGCTCATGAACCTTCTCACATCCCACCTCCTCCCACTGCTCGCTAATCTATGCACAGCATGTGATCTAAGCAGATTCCACAAGCCTCAGAAGGGATACATTACTCACCGTAATCGTATTTCTGATGCTTGTATCTGCTTAGAGTCACATGTGACCGCCCTTCCTCCCCTCTGAGAGAAGGTGCATGGATGCTTGTAGTCTTATCTATCTCATCTGCTTGGATACTCTGTACTCGCGCTACTCCTCATGCAACCTCATGACAGAAAAGACAATCTGAGGGTCCTACACGTGTGAGGGATCATAAGTACAGGGGACGTCGCACTAGGGATAGTATGATTGGCACGCCCTGGTTCGACACCCCTTTTCGAGTTTTGAAAAACAAACTGTAATACTCCGCAGCTTCCACTAGATGTCGGCCTATGCAGAGCATGTGAATCTAAGCAGATACAAGCATCAGAAATACGATTACGGTGAGTAATGAATCCCATAGATTTCCTCTCGCTTTTTTTCTGCCATTGTTTTTCTTGCCATCTTCATTCTAGCACTGTTCTGGTTCCCTCACTTATGCTTGTTAATGCCAGTTTTATGGACTACACATGCAGCTGCAGATTACCAGTCAACTATCCCTGGTGTGCTAGGGCCCCAGAACATTAGTGGGGATGCTGGTGATGTTTTGATGAAATGTCAATGCACTCTCCTCCCTTCAGCTGCAGCGGTGGGAAGACATCTTCTCCAGACCTCCACCTAGTCAGTTCCCTGACTACTTGGAGGCAAAAAAGAGTCACATGATGAGTAGTTTTAGAGCACCCAGGCCAAGGGGGTTCCTTTCAGTGAGTCCCCTCTTCAAGAAGGGGTTTTTGTGACTCTCAAACTTTTGGAGAATCCTCTCAAGGTCCCCATTCAGGGATAACTTGCATCCTGGCCCCTGTGAAGTGAGTGTCCCCCTTCTCGTTCTGTGCCTTCATTTTACTCGTTTGTCCACCCTTTTCTCCCCTCCCCCTGATTGGGTCCTCCTCAGAGGGAGGTGATTCTTAAGTGTCCCCCAGGGCAGCTCTTCTGCCAGGGCAGCCGGTTGGCTAAGGGCTCAAAGGCAAAGAGCAGCTCCCGAAGAAGCAGTTCCGGTCCGTGTTTGCCAGCGTTTGCCAGGGACACCTGCTGCCATCAACCAGCAGCAACTTAAATGATAAGAGTGGTCCGGGTGGGGAATACAGCAATTAATGTATTCCTGAACGCCTTTCCTCCCCTCTCACCTACATCACGTAGCTCATCATGGTTTGCTAGCTAGTAAGTAATAGTCCTATCACTGCTGCTCTCCAACCGTTACGGACCATTTCATTAACTCTTGGGTTCCTATGTCAGACGTTTCACCCTCTATCCAGGTATCCCAAATCTAGGTGTTCACTCTGCACACCGTGATGGATTCGCACCCCCCCTTACCCACTCTCCCACAGATGATCGTAGGTCGATCCCCCGTCCCCCTGGGCCCCTTGCCCACTACTCAAGCTTTTGGTCTAGGGGGACAACAAGTGACGAGACCAGCCAATCGCATTGGACCTAGAGGGGCGACGTAGAGGAGGATCTCCCTCAGTTTGGGGTGTGTATGCCTTGCACCACGTCTGTGGGCATAGGGCGGAGGTGCGGCCACCCATCCATGCACTTTGGAATGCAGCTATGGCTGTGCAGTTGCAGTCTGGCGTTTCCTTGGCCGTCCACACCGACAACCCTGACCTGCCACAACACATATGCCATTGGTCTGCATCGACAACCTACAAATGGTTTCGGTCTGGCTGGGCACGCATCAAGTCTCTGTCAATAGCACTCTATGCTGCAACACCAACAGCACCCACCCACGGGCACGACCTCCGAACTGCTTGCTGGAGCTTAGCTAGCTCACCTGGGTCCTGTACCTGCAAGATGTATGCACCCATCTTGTAAGTCGTCCCTTGAAGTCGCCCACACATGACGGCGTTTCTTGAGGGCGTTCCAACCATGGGGCGCATTCAAGCCGTACAAATGGGGAGAGAACGCTATGTGGATGACTAATGCAATACAATACAACTACCCCACCTGTCTCATTACCTAATATCATTCTCACCCAGGCTACTAATGCTCATCAGCCATAGTCTGCATTTACCCCACTTGTATAAGGTAGCCATTTTGAGTCCAGCCGCAGTGGGTAAGGTAACCATACTTTGCATCCAACCAATTGGGTTAGTCGGCCACAGTATGCATTTTGGGCAGGTATGGATGGGGTAGAATTGTGAAAATTAGGCTTGCGTCCCATCTGGATAGAATTGGTGAGAATTAGCATGTGTCACATCTAGATAGAATTGTGGAGATAAGCATGCCTCACATGTAGATAGACTGGTGAACTTGGGCATGCCTCACATCTAGATAGTGATGCCACTAACCAACCTTACTAAAAAAAAACTCACCCCTTTGTATACACTGCTCAACCTCTGAACTAAGCACAACCATACCTCTAAAGCACAACAAACCACAGGCACTTTACTACATTGCAACACCACAATAGCACATGACGGCTACCAACACACCTAAGCTCCGCGAACGGTGTAAACCGAACTGAAGCTGCCAACAGCACATCACAGCTCTCTTGCTCTTTCTCCTGCTCAGTCCTACTAACTTAGCCCCCACCTTACCCTTTTGCTTTACAGATCCGCCAGAGCGCCAAGGTTGTGATAGTGCATGGTATAAAAAAAATCTTTAACATAAAATAATGTAAGCTAACTTGGAGGTTCCGCATTCCGGGGGGGGCAGAATATGGATGAAGGTCTCAGGATTATGGGGCTAATACCTTTTACCTTTTACTTTGTTCCGCGTTCATTGATTCTGTTGTCCGATTTCCATCGAGTTCAATTATGCCTCTTTCCTAGTCTGTTATATCATTAGAACAAGTAGAACAGTATTGAAATGTTTACACGTTGATTTATCCAAGTGCATTCGCCTTTCACATATGCTGGCACTTCAAGTAAGCCAGCAACACGACTTGAACAGAAGTAACGTCGGTGCTCTGTAAAATGTTTGAGCTGCATTACTGCCAGCCGTACTTATGAATAGTCAACCTTTTCTGTTCATGCCATGTTCACATGTAATGTACATCATGGCATTCACAGCTGAAACAATGGTCTTTTGAAAATGCTGGCTGAAAGAGTAACAGTTCTACAAGGAGCATATTTGTATGGCAGCTTTACATTTCTTTTTTTTCTGTTTTTGTTTTAGGGACTTGGGCAATAATAAAATAAGTTGTCTTAACGCAGATCTCTTCAAAGGACTCTCAAATCTTGTAAGACTGTAAGTATGACCTAGCCCTTCATCTTGATTTAATCAAAACCGTCACACTTGTTTCCTAATAACTTGTTTGGCCTTGCAGCTTAAATGGACTTTTTGTATTTTTGTTTACTTGGCATGCCATCAAAGATGCCAGTGAGTAAAATAGCAGACTTCGCACCCTTTCAATTCAACATCCAGTACTTTGCTTAGCAGCAATGAAACCATAAGAAAACCAGTCCTGGCGAATGTAAGTTCGAGGGTTTTCAATAGCTACACTTTTGATGCGGGTGGTTTTTGCTTAAAAGATGAAGGGTCAAGTCCAACGTTGTTTTTATAAGAGTGGGCATTGTACAAGCAAAGTAGGTATAGCTATTTGGAGTAAGGAATGGTAAATGGATTATGTAGACCTAAAATTAAGGGAATTTCATTTTATGGTGGGTTTTTGAAGCCAGGAAATCTAAACCCTTCCGAGCCTGAAATGTGTACCCTGCTTAAATTCCGGAAACTGCCATGCACATTGAGAAAATCTGATTATGCGTCTTTTGGTTGCTGTGCTATACGAGAGTTGATGAATTCTGCGACTCTTCACTATTGCATGAGTCATCGGCCTACTCGTGTGGATTTCGCACCAAACCACTTAGGTCAACCTTATCACATGTGTATATAATGAACACACAGGTCTTCCTATCATTGTCACTTGCTCTTTAATATGGCAGGATAATCTGCACACCGTCACACGTTTGGTGATGTTTTACAAGGATTTGTCATTTTGAGTTCAAAACCAGCATTACCTATGGGCTCTGGAGATTAACTGGGATTGAAAATGTTATTCTTCATTGAAAATCTGGTATAACTATTGTTGCTGAAATGTTCGTATTCTGGGTCTTTGTTAAAAGGTAATTGAAAGCAGACCACGCCGTTTTGCTCACTCCAAGATCCTCGCTCTGCATGTGCTCAGCCAATGAGATTCACGCACATCTTTGAGAGTTGACTCGCTCTGCAATTTATTTTAGATTTATTCAGTGGCATATTCTAGCATTTCACATGTTGTGATGATTAACATCAGCATGGGCACCAACTTTTGATTTTCAGTTGGGGGAGGGGGGTTTATTTTATACTTGCTGAATCCTTAACCCTAATGCTGCAAATGTTGGCATGATTTGCACCAACAATTTTGCAAAACATTGCAGTAGGACCCCAGCCGGCACATAGAGCTGAGGGTTTCCTAACAGCACTTTAAGATGAGCAGCAGCACTCTTGAGATGGATGGGGATGCAGATTAATACCCTTGCATCAAATCAATGACAACTCGATAGTTTGGCAAAGGGAGTCAGTTTAATGACAAGTACAAAAAACAGGGAGTTCATGAATATCAGCAATCGCTCGATCTTCCTTCTCGCTTCAACTCCAATTAATTTCAGAAAAAAACACATCATTTATACCAAAAACTCGTCATCACTGACATGTAACTCTTAAAATCTGGCATGCAATTCTGTTGGTTCTAGGAAGGTAACTTTGATATATGTACTATATCTGTATATGGTAACAGGGAGTGGGGATTGGATAAACACTGTCAGGTGGGGCATCTAAGCCCTTCCTTCAAAATGGCTACTGTAAACGTCACTAAAAGTATGACGTCTCATTGGTTCTACTAACTATAGGACCCTAGATTACTTGGTCCACTATGATTGGGTTGGCAACAACCCCACTCCTACTTTTCCACTTGCTTAGCAGTGTGCAGAATAGCCGGCCAGGTGCAGGGAGTTTGTCTGCACCCCCAGCTTCCCTCCAATTATTGCTACAATCACTCATCACCTCAGTGGTCATGTGTCAATTATTTCTTTGTGGTTGGCCTCGAGACTGCTTCTTGGTCTGGAAAAGTTAAGACCTCTGTGCATGGCACAAGTCCATGCGTAGGTTTGAAAGTTTCATCTCTTCTCGCTCGTCTGGTCACATGATTCCGACACCGTGAAATCATTTTATTCTTCATGCAATTTGTGTATTTGATTTAATTCTGCAAGCCGTCTGCCATCTGTGCCTTATCTTGACCTTTCTGAACAGGATATTCTGTTCTTCTTTTCATAAATTGTATCCACTGTTGGTCTATTTCAGCCGATATGACCATGGCTCCTTGGCACGATTTGCCTTCGTCTGAGTTTCTCTCCATTTTTAATTCTTGATTTGTTTGCTGCAAAGCTCTCCTCTTGAGATCTTTTAGTAACGTTTGGTTGATTCTGCTCTTGTACATAGTGGAAGTATACTTATATAAAATGCTTCTTTTGAGGTAGATATGTATAGGTGGTTCTTGCCGCCATCTATTTTACTACTAAGCATAAGCAAGCCTCACGATTTCTGTGCTTCTTGCGGTTCCTTGCACATGTACACGTTTAAACTAACTGAATATCTTCATCGTGCATGTGGCATAATTTCTGACATCTTTGACATCGATGTCACTTGTCCATGGTGTTTCGTCACTTCATCATTCACAGGCCGTTATATCTTCTATATGTGAGTCAGTCCGGGTTCTTGTGACGTCACCATTCGTCTTCCTTCAGTATCTTTCTAGCTTCTTCAGGGATTGCATTCTGACAATCTTCATTCTGTCTCGTTTGTCGATATGGTTTTCTCAATGGGTATCTTACTTTCCATGTTTTCTTGGGTGTCGATACTTCAACAGGTGTTGTTCTTCTGATAGGTACTGGACAGAGCCCAACTGCGGCGCATTGCTTGTTTATTTGCTTATCATACGTCACATATTTTGGTGTGAACATACCTGGTACTTCAAAATGGGCGGTTGGATTGCGAATCGAGCTAGGCTCTGCCCCTACACTCCCCTATCTGGGCGATTCATTGATCACTTTCACTTCTTCCCTGGTATCCACCTTTACTTCATCCGCTGGATCCACTTTTACTTCCTCCTCTGGATCCACAGATAGAGGTTTGAAGAAATATATCTTTGGGGTCCATATCTTTGACTCCCTTCAAGCTTCCTGCTGTTCTCACGTGCGCATCTTTGTTCCAAGTCATTAGTTGTCATTGTCCACTTGGACTACAATAGATCCATTTTCCCACATAATGTCTGTCTCCTTGGATATCGAAAATGTGTTCCTTCTGGTGCATAAATGCTGGCTTTTACGAAGTCTCTTATTTCTTCATCAGTCAGGTCCTTGGGTTTCCATCCTGGTTCGACATCAATCATGATCTTCATCCCTATAGCCTTTTTCGCAGTTTTCTGGCACCGAGATTATTATCTTGATAACACAGAATCCGAGCAATATCATCACTAGCAGGGCTCCTAGGAATTGGAATGCATCTGCCATCCATTGGGCAACCCATGAGAATAGTGATACAAACCAACTGTCGTCGTCCACTTCGTCAGTTTCATCAATCCTTTGATTCTGTAGTTTTGTCAGCATACCTATGGCCTCTGTTAAGGTTCCATTTCGTCATCGTGAGCTGGTATAAATGTGCAACATGATTCTCCGATTTTTGCTCAAACACCTCTATCCATAGCTGTGATCATGTCAAGGACATCTGTTTCGGAGAGTCATTAGTCTAATTGCTCTTAACTCTTCTTTGATTGCATTGAATCCCTTTATGGTTGTGTTGATGGTCTGCAGTAACTCCCATCTGGTTATCTGCAACCATTTAGTATTTGCTCCAACCTGAACTCTTGGCATCAGAATTGTCGTGAATACTGATGAGGTGAGGCTGAACAGCCTGTGTTCATAGGGGATTTCATAGAAAGCTTCTTCTGATTTGGCAGAAAAGTAATTCTCTCTTTATTCGGCTCATCCGTTCCACAGATCTTTTTCCTCAGGTGAGCATCTGCTTTCGGGAAACTGTCAATATTCAGGTCACTTTTTGGAATTACCATTGCTGGGACATGGACATTCACCAGTGTGCATATACCTCCCCAGTTCTTCGGCAGCCTGATATATGCTTTGGATCCACATGCCCAATAATGATCCATGATCACTGCAGTTCCATGTACAATTCCTGGAGCGTTGAAAACGCGTCCACAGTTCTGATTCTCTCCCATCTTCCTTGTGCCATTGTTCCTGAAACAGAATTTTGGGCTTTCTATCTGCAAGGGTCCTCCTCTGTCTTCGACCCATGCGAGTAGTTTTGCAAGTTTTGTCCATAATGGCTTGCATCCGTTTCGCACTATGTTGATGGTTGGCTCATAGTGACCGAAGACCATCCATGCTCGGCATATCACTACTCCTTTTTCCCATCCGTCTGGTGAAAGCACTGTTGCCCAGATTCGCATTTGGCCTCTGTTCTTCCAACTCTGCGGTTCTTTTGGAATTTTTCCTTGAACGTTCAGTTTTTGGTTTGTCTCTCTTCTGATTTCTGCTCCTTTAACTCCTGGCGTCTCATATCTGATCACAATGTTCTTTGTTTTTCCATTGTTTCTCATCTGTATGTCCTGGACATATTCGTCTTCATTTGGATATGTTGCTTCAGTTGCCCATTTCAGTGAAGCATCACTTCCCATGAACTGGCCTCTGGTCTTGCACATTGCTATGTGTGATAAACAGTGCGCTGTCTGCACATCTATTTCAACAGCTACAAAGATCTTTGATTTCCCCATGCTGTAAGGTAGGGGTGCACAAACAAAGCATTCCTCCTTGGAATTTCATCTTACCACATAGGTTGGTATCAGATTTTATTTCCCAAGTGTGTGGTGCTGTCGGTAGTCGTTTAGTTCGTTATTATCTTCTTGTGTGCTTCTCTTGGTTCTCAAGGTTTTCATGTAGTTTGCCATCACATCTTTAATCGCATCCATATAGCTTCTTCTTGCTGGAGAATTCTCAGGTACCTCCATCCATGGTTCAGGCATCTTCATCTGTACCATTTGAGTAGGAGAAAGTCTGGTCATTCTGTCCTTGTCCTCTTGTCTTTTTCTGGCTCTGGTTCTGGCTCTAGACGGCCATATTGATTCGGCTATCATCTCTGCATGTGAGAGTTTTGTAGGTCTTGTACTTGTTCTCTTCATTGGATCAGGCGTGCTTGTTAATGCTGTCTCTGTTGGTTTATTCTCCAACTCCTTTTGTCTCTTTAAAAGTTCATCTTTCTTCATTTGTCTTTTCACTCACTTGTGGTGGAACTTCTCATCGTTGATTGTCCAACCTTCTCCCATTCTTTGGATTGTGATTCTGTAGTTATTGATACTAGACCTGGTGTGTGTGCACTTATCGTTTGCGTGTGTGTGTCTTTCATTAACCTTTTCTCATTCTTACTCTGCCGACCCTGTCCCCGGCTTTTCAGTTTGCTTGTTAACAAATGTGTGCGTGTGTCATTGTAATCACATCCATTTCAAGTTCACTCATCGATCAAAGCCACTCTGTCAGACCCTCTAGGGACTGGAATGACTATAAAAGGTCTGGGTGCCTTTGTGGGTTTCATGCGTACCTCAGTAGGTGGGTGCACTGGAATCGCAACACTTTGTGCACCAATAAAAAATGCAGTTCGAATAGTCAGTAAAACAATGATGAATACAATGCATGGGTACATGATTCCTCTATATGTTAACCTACAACACTTAGTTCCGGGACAATGCGTGTGTCTTTCCTCCTGCGGGATGACAAAATTACTACTTTAGTTGCCCATCTCGATCATTTAAGGAAAAAAACAAACTCTTTAATATATTCTAGGCAATATTATCTCTGGATTCTGCTGTCTCTGCTTGTAGGTTGAAGGTACTCGAACGATTGTCCTTCTTTGCCTGAATAATCGATTGTCTCTTGTCTCTGGAAACAGTTCTCTTTTCTGTATATGAAAATGTCGAAATAAGGTAATACGTTCAAGTCTCTAGTTTGTGTGGTCAAATTAAACAAGCTCCTAGTCAATGCCCTCTTATCTGTTTCACTCCAGAAGGCATGTCGTGTCCTTGTCAGCATAAACAAGAGTGAAGCTTTCTGGCAACACTTTCTCGATCTGTCCCTCGGCGGGAAGTCTTACAATCTTCTTTGGAAATTCTGATGATGATTAGAAAGTTCATTTTGTCAACAAAGGGAAAGCTCGGTTACCTATCCAGGTGCAGCCTGGCTGCAATCGGCGGCGTCGGAGACTCGCAGTGCAAGTTGACTCAGGCGGTGCATGCCGGTTTGCCACTCCCTTTGCGAGGCTCTCACCCATGAAGGACCCGCAGGTTTCAAGTGATGCGGATAATGAAAAAGGAACTCCGGTGTGGATCACGCAGCGTTCTCTGGATGCCGTGGGAGCAGAAAACGGAGTTGTGAGGACAGGGAGTTCACCTGGGGTTTCCGTGCTGAGATTTCATGTTGATTAAACTACTAGAATTAAGAGAAGAAGAGTAGTTCAGAGAGCAGACCTTCCATGCAAGAAGACTTTGCCATTACCCCTGCTACTATTTATAAGTTGGCAGTTAGGATGGTACTTCACAGTAAAAGAAGCCATCCTAAAAGAACTACCCTCTCTTTTGCGTCAAGTTGCACAGAATGTATATGGAATATCTCCAGAAATTAACATGACAATTGTTGTTTGCAAAATATTCCCCTGAAGAATTTCCCGTTACTAACCCTTCTTAAGGACAATGGGAATGAAACATGTCGGGTTAATGTATCTGTGAGAATGGTGTCACAGGTTCAATAAGGCACTAATAGCTGTTGCGTACCAAGAACTATTAAAAGAATCTCAGTATTTATATAGGAGATTCCAGATTAGACATCAAACTTGTGGTTTTACCAAAGATGCTAATGATGCATATTTTTTATGTCATGTGTTTTGTTCGGTATACAGTTGGATGTTTTATTTTGTAATGTTGATAGCAACCTCATAGAGAAACACTTTTTGTTTTCAGTAACTGTTTTTTTTTTGTTTATTAATGGTGTTGGTTTCTAATTCACAAGTATACAGAATCTTTCAGGTCCTACCTCAGGACCACCTCTTGTACTTATTGTTTATTTTTCTATTTTCAGTTTCTTTTTTTGTTCAGCACATTAGGATTTGATGTGGTTGATGCATTGTTTTTAAAAAAGGTTTTTTAAAAAAAGGTTTTATACAAATTCTTTTTTATATCATAAAGCATATATATATTTTTCTAATCAGATTTGTGAGTGTCATTTGTTGCAATTGAGGAGGTGAGTTCGTAAGGTTTCCCAACAGATTTGTTGGGATCCTTAAGGGTGAGTTGTTGAGAGGAGTTAGGACCCCTTTTTTTTGTAGACAAAACATGTTGTATCGGGCACCGTCCTAAGCCTCTGATTTTAAAAAAAAACCAGTCCTCTGCAAGTTTTATGGATTAGAAAGTTCAACCTGCATTACAATACCATGCAGGAGCATGCTCATTTATGTAGAGTTTGCTCGGTCTCTGAAAGTGAGGACGTCAACACCGACAGGCCTCCCCACAAGCACTGGAAAGTCCTCAATCGGGCAGAAAAACACATTGCTTGCTAGTCTATCTTCTGGTGACATGGACATTTGTCTTGTCTTCCCTGTAAAAAGGAACTGCTCGGTAATCACGATGTGCAGCTTCTGTGATTTCGAAGAGCTTGAAGAGCAACCTGAATTTATGATTTGGTTCCGAATTATACTCAAATGTTCTTTGTGTTTGCTGGATCTCAAAGAAATGTCAAGCCATCAGTGTCTCTCCCAACAAGAACTGGACAGTTAAGCGAAAGAATAGCACGCTGACAAGCCTATTCGCTGTTTCTTCTGCCGTGGACATTTGTCTTGTTCTCGCTGTATTCCCGAAGTGAAACAATGAGCAGCCTCCTTATAGTCTTTTCGTGAAGAAATTCGGTGATAGTGAGCCTTAACTAGCGACGGGTATGATCTCGATACTAACTCGAAATATATTAAAACGCCTTTAGTGATGTCACTGCTGTGGGACACCAAAGCTCCTGTATGAAAAGAGTCTGGATTCTGTATTTTTTTCCAATTTATATGTCCTCATTCAAAATTCAGCACATCCTTTTCTCATCAAGACTTTGGTGTGCCTCAGTTCAAAGTCAATAAACTATATTGTGGCTTATACGTGCAATGTTCTTCTTCATCTTGCAACTAGGATGCACAGATTGTCAGTTTTTATGTCCTTATCCCCTTGTTTGCTCAGAGGAAATGTCCAACTTAAGCCACAATTTTGCACAAATGTTCTTTGCCTTTGCTTTGCTGGTCATGCGTACTTTCTCATCTGCACGTGCTGTGGTTCTTCCCCGTCATCTATAGTCTCTATGCGTTGGAGTGCGGGCAGGGGGCCTTCTCCATTGTATGGCGTGATATTACCCAGGAAGAACCAAGCTCTTCTTCCTTGTAGCTTGACTGCAGAGGGAGTGATGGCCTCCACTTTAAATGGTTTGTTGAACCTTGGCTTATCCCACTTTTTTCTCGTGTGGTTTCTCACCAGGACCGTTACCCAGGGAACAGTTGTAGTTGACGTAAACTTTGAATTGGGTCTGTTGTAGTATCTCCTTCTGTGTTCTGTGCTGCCCTGCACCTTTTTTGTCGCTGCAGCTGTCCTGAAATTACAGTAAGACAAGATGTCATGCAATTGAAGTAATTTTGAATTTCTGATCCTAAAACTTCCTCTGTCGGCTGAGCATCACATCTAGCTCTATCTCTGGTGCCAATGGTGTGTGTTTCCTTCTGCCTTGTCGCGATCTCATGCGACGTAAGATGGTGGTCAGAACTAGGCTGGTTTCTGAGTGCATATAGTGCCAGTGGACGGCAGTGCAGCCATCCCTTCTTTAGAGTAAGCTTCAACTTGGCTATCCTTTCCTTTAACAAGCCGTTTAGCTTCTTGCATATGCCATTACCTTGGGGATGATACGTCGAAGAAAACGTGCTTTATACCAATCAGCAAGCGAATCTGTTTGAATACTGCATTAACAAAGTGAGGACCATTATCTGACCTCACATACGCCCCTTCTGGGAAATACCTCCCTCACCAGAAATTTGCCCACACTGGTAGAGTCTGGGTGTATACATGGATCTGCTTCTATCCATCTGGAGCACAACAATTAGATACCTGTGCCCGTTACATACTTGAATCATATTGACATTATCGACATGCAAGTGCTGAAAAGGTCCATTGGGCCTTGGGATGACTCCTCTAATTATTTGTAGTGTGCGCCCAGCCGCAAACTGTTGCCAGATTATACAGTTCACTATAAAAAAATTCAGTGTGCTCTGCTAAGTTCGGTATAAACCAGTCTTCAGCAATCGTTGCTGCTAGATTCTCTTTTGTCATGTGTGCTAGATAATGCAATTGTTACAATGCTATTTTCAATAGGGCTACAGGCATCACCGGTTTAGCAGTGCTGTCTTGTCGCTACAAGCTCTCGGAGGGGTTTAAAGAACACCCTCGCCGTTTCCAAAGATTTTTCTCCTATGGTACCTCCCCTTGGAGTTCCATTAACTGGGTTTCCCCGATGTTACTATAACCTTCAGGTTCACTTCGTGCAACAATCATTCTCTCATGCACATGAGTTATTTCCACATTCATTATCATTTCGTCCTTGGTCGCCACATGCTTGGCTTCCGTGTCTGCTGCTTGATTTCCCTGTGGGATCAAATCTGTCCCTTTCGTGTGGGCGACGGATTTTATGACTGCTGTGCCCACTGGTAGTGCCTTAATGAGCTTATCAAATAAGGCTGCGTCCTTCACTGGCGTGTCGTCCGCTCGGAGGTGGCCCCTCCTTTTCCAGCGTGTTAGGCCTGCATGCACTGTTGATGTCCTATAGGCGGAGTCACTGTACAGTCACTTCCTGGTCTGCCTGATTCTCAATCATGAGCATCCACGCCAATAATTCTGCAGCTTGTGATGGTAGTTGTGCACGGAGTACTTGAAATACTCCATTTGCCGTGTGCTTCACCACAGCGGTGCCTGTATATCTTTGCCCATCATTTTGATGGATCCTCGAACGTTCAGCGAAAAGTATTTCTCCTTCTGCCAATGCATTTTCTTTCACTCTGGGAATTTCATCATAGAATTCTTCATAGTTCGCGTTGTCATGGATTGGCTCTCTGCCAGTGTCTGGCTCTGCTATAAACATAACTGGGTTCACTATCTTACATCAAATTATCTTAATCAATGGATTTGATGTGATCACTTCATAAGCAGAAGTTCTCTGAGATGTCAATGTGCCTTTCGGTTTCTCTAGAATGGCAAGTAATGCGTGCTCACTGAACGTCATTGAACATCCCATCACAATGGTTGTGGCCTTCGCTATGGCGAATGCTGCATCAGCTAAACTTTGTTCACACGGGAAGTGACCCCTCATCACTGGGTTTAGATTTCCACTGTAGTATGCTGGGGGCTTGTAGCCAAGTGTGGTTCTATGTGTGAGTACTGCCGTTATACCACTGCCATTCGTGTGTGAAAACGGGTAGAGTTCCTCTGCATAATTGGGAATTCCTACAACTGGTGCTGTGCAAATGGCCTTTTTGAGTTCAACAAACCCTTCTTTCATGGTTTCGGTCCATTTAATTTCTTCATTAGTCACCTGTGCTTTAGGGCTTGAACCAGGGGCTTGGTATAAGAGCTGTAGTCAAAGACCCATGCCCTGACATAATTGCATAATCCTATAAAACTCTGCATTTGTTTTATCGTGTGTCGCTTGGCTGTGTTCAATATGGCATCAGCCCTTTCAGGAGTAACCCTTTTCCCCCTCATTTGAGATTAGCTGGCCCATGTACAGCACTTCCTGCTGACAATATTGTAACTTCTTTGTCAACTTCATATCCTTTCTCAGCCAATATAGTCTCTTTTGATCATTTTCACTCAATAAACGAGATTAACCTCAACTGTTTCATCTATACCTGTTTGCTCTTCAAACAGGTCGTCATTAGTGACGTCAATCTGTATCCTTTCTCAATGGCGATCCCTGCGCACCATTGTCTGCCTTCGTTATCACAGCCATCGATCAAAGCCACTTTTCCTCGTACTATAGCTGTGTGTGTTGCCAAAGGAAACACTCGTCCCTCTTCCTTATGCATAGGTATTCTTGTCCTGAGTAGAAACTCATTGGGGGTTCTCGTGGTTTTGTCTGCAAGGCCTGGTAGCCCTGCCATTAGTATTCGTACTCCATTGGAACCGGAAATATTCACGTGTGGAACAGCTCTCATAGCCGTTTGTCCTGCGTATGCTCTAATCATTTTGCATACGTTAAAATAATGCATTCCTGGAGTTGAACTTACTATGCCTTTCTCCATGAACGAGATTGTCATGTTTAACTTCATCATTAGGTCTCGTCTCAATATATTTACTGGGGTCTGCCGTGAATACAGTAGTGGCACATTCATGTCACATTCTCTTATAGAAACTGGAAGTTCGTTTGTAAAAGGAACATGACTTGTTGCTCCTGTGAAGCCCTGAGTATTAACGGCATCTCCGGACAAGGAAAACTTGCCTTCACGTATACACGAGCGTGTTGCACCTGTGTCAACTAAGAAGGAATATTCTTTATCCCCTATAACTACATCTACCCTTGGTGCCTCGTGAGGATTTGGTGTAACTGATGGGATAGAACACATCAGGTTTCCAAGTGAGCTGTCCTAATCCATATATAACTTTTTCCCATGCTGAGTGAATGGACTTCCTCCATCACCAGTGTTATTTCTCATTCCAGAATTCAGTACCTGTCATGTACTGTTATCTGTGACAGTTGCATCAGCGACTGTTGGGACTGTCCTTGCGGAAAACTTGTCATATTCTGAGGTTGCAAGCTTTGCTGTGCTCCCGGCGCTTGCTGCTGTACCGTGTGATTTTGTGCAACTCCATTTCCACCCTGCTGTAAAACTACAGGTGGATTTGCCATCCCTACTCTTGTTCCTTGGTCGTTTTGCACCATGCCTTGACTTCTGCATGTGCATGCTAGATGCTCTGTCATTCCACACGTCCAACATATTGGCAGTGGTCTGATTATTTGCCCGTTTGACGTATCCTGATTGCCGCTTTGCATGTTTTGAAAACCTCCCTAATTACTCTGGAACCCTCCCTCATTACTCTGCCATACTCTGCCACGTAAGCCTCTCCCCCTTGGGTAGAACCCGTTATTGCCTTGATCACCCTGCCCTTGATTATTGGCCTGCAGCATGGTTGATGTTAGTTATCATTGCCCCTTCAATGGCAGATTTTGACAATTATTTTCTGCATTAACTTTGCTTCTTCAGCTTTTTGTGGAGCCTCTTTTTTTGCGATTTTTCTCTTGCAGCAGCCTGCAATAGTGTGCTATGGTCAACTGTTTTTCAGACCCCGGTTTGGCCTCAATTCCTACCAATTTCTTCAGCTGCTTCAGTTTCTGATCTGGCAGCCCTTGGCATAATATATGATAAAACACTGGTATGGTTTTCCCCCAAGATTCGTGAGTTTTCCAGCACCCATGCGTCTTGGAAATTCTGAATATAAAGCAAAGGATCCTCCGACTCCTTCATTTTATGTGCCATTATGGTTCCCATGTCAGAAGTATCTGAGTATAGCAATCGTAATGCTTTCCATACCACGGCTCTGCAATTATTAAATGGCGTTCATCATGCGCAGTATTAACTGTAGTCACGCCAGGGTAACCTGCAAATGTCCACACATCCTCAGCTCTATCACCAAGTATGGCTTTTAAAAGACCCTTAATATCCCTGATAGCTAACGTGTTCCCTCCCGTCATTTTTTCTAACTCCTGTATCCATTTTCTGGCTCCCGATGTTAGCATTAGAAGTTTATTTTTCAGATTTTCTCGATCCATTTGTGGCCAGGGTATATACTGTGGCCTCGTTCTTCCCTTTTCGAGTAACGGGAATTGTAACACATGGCACTCCTTTTCTTCTCATCATTTTCCTATTCACTGCAGGGCTAAGTCCCTCATTGCAATCTACCTGGCAGTGTCCTCAGTCTGCTCACATAGTGTGGTGGAGACACCCCCCTCTGACCGTAAAATACTCCTTTGTGTCGGTCTGATTGTGTGACTGACTCTGATCTTTAGGTGCAGATCCACTAGAATCTGACCATCTTATTCCTTTTCCTCCAGTGAAGCGTTTTTCGTGTCTTCTCTCATCTTCTTTTTCCTTGTATTCCTCTCTTTCTGCGTCTGATATTGTCTGTGCCCAACTTGTGCAACTCATCATCTTCCTCGTTTCTATTTAGCGTCCATCTATCTAGGGGCCGCTCTCTATTTCTGCTACTTCGAGAGGCGTCCTCAGTATCGTACAACTGAGTGCTCTCCAGACACTCGTCATCTCTTTTCACTTGGGGTACTTGTTCTAGCCCCATTTCATCATATATTCTATCGATCGTCTCTCCGATGCTTCTGGTGTTGAAGTCCTCTTCCATATTTGCCCTAAACGTGCCTGGTACTGAATCGTATTCAGGAAAACATTCTTCTATGTCTTCCCAGTCTACTACTGGATCAGGTTTTTTAACCTCTCTCCAGATATTCAAGATCTCGTGCTCTCCGTCTTCGCTTACGTTCTAGGTTGTCATCAAACTCTCTACGCTTCCTCTCTGAACCTATCTTCTTCCTGTTTCTTCACATCTCTGTTCATTTGTCCTTTGTATTTCCTCATCCCTTCGTCTCTACTCTTTTCCCGTATTTTTTGTTCTTCTTCTATTCTCCTTTGTTCCTGCCTGTCCTGACTATTAGCTGTTCTCTGCTTATGATCGCATTTCCTTTCTTGCGCTTTGCGATACAACTGCTCTCGTCTGTTTTTTCCTGATTTTTCATCTCTCAATCCTTTTTCCTTTTCCGTCTCTTTCCTTTGTGAATCGTCTGGCTTTCCCTTCTGCCTCATGTCCTCAATGCCTTTACCATGGAGTTTCAATCAAATCTGAACTCCCATCCATTCGTACTGAGTGAATGCAATCTCATCAGTTCTGTCCTCATCTCCTTTCCATCTGTTTCCCTTTATACTCTTATCTAGAGATGCACTTCCTTGTTCCTGGTCTCCTTTTTCTTTCTCGCGTCTCTCCTCGTCCCTCAGGACTTTGGAGGTGATCTGTTTCTATCCTTCTCTGGGTTTTCGTCACTTACTTTGCGTAGGTGACTCATATGCCGGGTTGCTATATACCGTGGCTGCTTTAAGTTCCCTCAACAGGTATAAGCCTTCGTCTTTACTGGCTTCACTTTTTGTTTCTGATGGGGCGGGTAGTGCAGAAGGCGTTTCACCCCCCTCTGTGCATATGTTAAGTATCCAATCTAACGGTGGCTCCTCCTCCTTTTCCTCTTGGTACATCTTCCAAAGTTCTAAACTAGCTAGGCGTTTGTCTAACTTTTTGCCAGTGTACGTGGTGTGCAAATATGTCGTCATGTGTAGCGGGATCATTTTAGATAGCGATCTGCCCTGGGGCGATGGCATAAGCATTTTGTGGGCGGTTCTTTAACCCATTCTGCACTGTACTTTTTCATCTTAGGTGCATGTTTTGGCAACGGTTCGCACAAATGTACTAACGGTGTAACGTCTTCCGTGCTTAAATCTGTTTATCTTCTCCTCCTATAACACTTTGTTTTACGTTTTTCTCAACCAAATCAACAATATGAGCGAGCACCAATAATCACAATTCATATCGTACAACATCCTGGCTATGCAATCGCACAATTTTCATGCTAATTCCCCCAAAAATGTTCTTACCTCGTGACGTCGGAGAAAACACAAGACCGACTTGACAGACTTCGGCCGGCTACATGAATCTCATGCCACTATCACTATTCCAAAATATAATGTAAGCCCATCCCTTTCAAAACTTCTTTTTAATCATTTTGGTCTCCTATAGCGTCCTATTTTTTGAGGACTTTGAATGCAGGCTTCTTCAAGCGCTATATTAAACGGTAGGTATCTGGGCATATCCTCTAGCTCGGGTATCCTCTTCTATTGCTCGGGTCCCCTAAAGTCAATATTTCTTTCCCCTTATATATACATCATGCTCTTACTCTGATGTTATTTTTGTCCCACCTCCCTCCGTTACTTTCCCTTACTTGTTCTAAGGCATGCACTTTTTGCCAAAGTAATTAAGTTTTTTTCACTCTACGTTTGCATTTTTTCCTCTCTGGATGCTCGGGATCACTGCCTTTGTTAGGGCCTCTCCTTGCTGTTCGCCCGGTCGGCTGCTCGTAGAAATGGGAAGGTGTTGGTGGGGGAATGCACAGGTTCCTTCAGACCTCAACCTGCAGGGTTTTCATTTAGACTATCCACGGGGAGCCTCTCGGTCAACTTAGCCGGATGGCAAAGGACTCGTGTAATTGCAGAGGATCTAGGGTTTTTTATGTCGACGGCCAATGGGTGTCCTATCTAATCGATAACAATCTCTTTGCTACCAAGTGTGCAGTAGGACCCCAGCCGGCCCATAGAGCTGGGGGTTTCCCAACTACGCTTTAAGATGAGCAGCAGCACCCTTGAGATGGATGGGGATGCAGATTAATACTCTCGCATCAAATCAATAATGACAACTTGATAGTTTGGCAAAGGGAGTCCGTTTAATGACAAGTACAAAAAACTTGGAGTTCATGAATATCATCACTCGATCTTCCTTCTCGCTTCAACTCCAATTACTGTCAGAAAAAACGCATCATTTATACCAAAAACTTGTCATCACTGACGTGTAACTCTTAAAATCTGGCATGCAATTCTGTTGGTTCTAGGAAGGTCACTTTAATATAGGTACTATATCAACAGGGAATGGGAATTGGATAAACACTGTCAGGTGGGGCATCTAAACCCTTCCTTCAAAATGGCTACTGTAAACGTCACTAGAACTATGACATCTCATTGGTTCTACTAACTATAGGTTGTTGTTGGCAACAACCCAACTCATACTTTTCCACTTGCTTAGCAGCGTGCAGAATATCCGGCCAGGTGCAGGGAGTTTGTCTGCACCCCCAGCTTCCCTCCAATTATTGCTACAATCACTCATCACCTCAGTGGTCATGACTGCTTGTTGGTATGGAAAGGTTAAGACATTTGTGCATGGCACAAGTCCGTGCATAGGTGTGAAATTTCATCCCTTCTCGCTCGTCTGGTCACGTGATTACGACACCGTGAAATCGTCTTATTCTTCATGCAATTTGTGTATTTGATTTATTTCTGCATGCCATCTGCTATCTGTGGCTTATCTTGACCTTTCTGAACAGGATACTTGGTTCTTCCTTTCGTAAACTGTATCCACTGTTGGTCTATTTCAGCCGATATGACCTTGGCTCCTTGGCACGATTTGCCTTTGTCTGAGTTTCTCTCTGTTTTTAATTCTCGATTTGTTCGCTGCAAAGCTCTCCTCTTGAGACCTTTAGTAACCTTTGGTTGATTCTGCTCTTGTGCATAGTGGAAGTATACTTATATAAAATGCTCCCTTTGAGGTAGATATGTATAGGTGGTGCTTGCCACCATCTATTTTACTAAGCATAAGCAAGCCTCACGATTTCTGTGCTTCTTGTGGTTCCTTGCATATGTACACGTTTAAACTAACTGACATAGATTATTTCACTTTGTACTCAGGATGTCATTTGTCCATGGTGTTTCGTCTCTGTTCATCATTCACAGGTCGTTATATCTTCTATATGTGTGTCATTCCGGTTTCTTGTGACGTCACCATTCGTCTTCCTTCAGTATCTTTTTAGCTTCTTCAGGGATTGCATCCTGGCAATCTTCATTCTGTCTCGTTTGTCGATATGGTTTTCTCAATGGGTATCTTACTGTCTGTTTTCTTGGGTGTCGGTAATTCAACAGGTGTTGTTTTTCTGATGGGTACTGGACAGAGCCCAACTGTGCCTTTGTGCTGGTTTATTTGCTCATCATACGTCACATATTTTGGCGTGAACGTTCCTGGTACTTCAAAATGGGCAGTTTGAGTGTGAATCAAGCTTGGCACCTTCTCTACAATGGGATTGTGTTGTAAGGTGTCTAAAGGAGCATAGCTTAATTCTTTGTGTTTGATTCAGTAGACACGTACAAACAAACCATTCTGAATGTAAAACACAGTTCATTGAAATGTCCACAATTACATGCAATCTTTCCATGCAAATGTGTTCTCATGTACAGTTGCTGTCTCATTCATTCATAATTGTGTCAATGTCTGAAAGGTACATTATATTAGAATGAAGTTTTTTTAAATCAAGTTAGTTAACTACCCAAAATCTGCCCAAAAGAGAGGAGTGAGGTAGGTCCTAATACATGCCCATTGAAGCCTCACAGCTGTGATGGCAAACAATGAGTTTCAGGTTGGCACTAACCAGCTGTGATTCGATATAAAGCCCAAGGCCTGCCCGCTTAGAATGGAAACTTGTCGCATAACTATTCCATCCATGCCTACATAAATCAGACTGGGTGTAAGGGTCTGAGGGTTAGGAGAAGTGAATAGAAAGCAACATGAAACTGCAGGGGTTGTGCCCATTTCAAAAAGATGTGGAGTGCTCAAATTATAAATCAAAAGAATGCAGGAAGGATGTTAATAGATGCAGATTATCATGGGCAGGCAGCCGGCAGAGAGCTGAAACACTGTATGGCCACTGAAATTTCCTAATAGCTGTTTGGCATTGGGGTGCTAATGTAGAGGAAATCGGAGTAAAAATGCAATGAGGGGATAAGAAGGTTGCTGTATACTGCAAGAGGGAGGTGATGGCCTGAAGGCACCATCAAACACAACCTGTAACGTGTGCCCCTCAAAGCACATATGTAATTTCCCAAATTAAAGAAGCATGTTGCTGTGCCATAAGACTGCCAACACGGGGCCCTCCTGAGGCTCGGAGCTCATTTCAACTGAAAATGTTGAAAGGCACTGACGCTGTCCCTGGGGAAAAGTACAAGAATCTCTGCCCATTGGATGGGATGAACATCAGAATGATTGGTTGGTGTTTTATCGGCCCTGTTAAAATAAGGGCCTCTGGCACTGCTGCACCGCTTGGAGGGTGTCAAATCCCTTCCTGCATCCTTGCGGCCTCTGTTGGGTATTGATTACTTTTCTGGTTTATATCTTTTTTCTCTGGGTTTGTGTCTGTGTGTAAATACAGAGCTCCTGCACCAAGAAGGCCCACTTTTCATACATGCACAATGCCTGCAAACGCCACTCCGCACTTGCATTCCGTTACCCCTCCCATATTTCCCCATCCTCCCACTGCTACCCTCTACCCATTCTGACTCTAACACCATCTTCTTTACCCCTCTCCATCCTTCAAATGGCTCTATGTTCTGTCAACTTGTTATTTTTTCAATGGGTTTTTCGCCAAACCTTTTAAACCCATCACATTTTTTTTTTTTGGCCCCCCCATTCGAACCCTTCCCCATCGTTATTTTTAATATTCCATACCCAAACCTCTTGTATCCCCCCCCCTTATTTCTATAGCTTTTGTCCCGGTGACGTTTCGCTAAAAGAAACATCGAAAAAATGGCTGTCTTTGTAAAAACGCTGTACCCTTAATGCTTAATTTTGCTCCCCTTCAAACTCACAGGGTCTCCTTCCCATCTCTCCTTCTCTCCATCTCCACACATTACTTCCCGATCCCTCCCTCATTGTTTCTTCCTTGTTAGCCCTGTCCCAAACCTAATTACACACATTCGTTCTCTCCCTGCCACCCTGCCCTCTACTCTTCACATTCCTACCTTCCTCCCTTTTACCTGTTTTTATCTCCATATTTCCACCTCTTCCATTCCACTCCACCAGCCTTTTAGGCAGCTGGACTGACTGGTTGCACACAGCATTACACTGTAGGTGCTTTAACATGCAAAGCTATCTTATTGAGTTTGAGTAAGTGGACCCCAGTTTAATAAAATCAGGGACATGTAATCTAGGAGTTGTTGGGGGATGACTCGCCACTTAAGAGGGAGACAGACAGTAGCAACATCATGGAGGTGTGGGGGGATGGGAGGAAGATGTGTTGAAGAAAAAGGTACAGTTGATAGGTGAGAGTGCTGGATAAAAAGTTGATAGGTGAGAGTGCTGGATAAAAAGATTCAGAAAGAAGGAGAAAGTCAGGACAGAAAGGACAAAGTGAAATGCAAAAAGTCAAAGCAAGTCAAATTAAAAGGATAAAAGCAAAAGCAGAGCCCCGCGCTCAAGGCTGAGGCAATAATGAGGCGGCCTTCCCTCTTTGAAGTGAGCAGAACTTGCACATTTTGAAAGATGTATGCCAGCATTTCACCAGGCCTGAGCCCAGCAGGAGAGGAACCAGGAGCCCTGCCATGTCCAGTGATGGTGTAGACCGACACAGCGCACTTGCCTTTGGATACTGTCTTCGCTCGATACAAAAGTTTTGTATTGGTTTTCGTTCGCACTTGAATAGATTCCAGGGACGTCATTTCACCAAAATGCCAGGGTTAGCGGAAGTGACATCACACGACCATTGACCCCCCTGATGACATCACAGGAAGTGATGTCATTTGATCCACCCCGATGTGACATCACAGGAAGCGATGAAACACAATTTTTCACCCCTTGACATAACAGGAAGTGGCATCACATAGCATTGTTCCTAAGTACACTACGAAAAATGTTACCAATATCACTAATGGATCATAATATGTATCGTCAATATCAATGTGTATAGGGCCATATCAGCAAATTACTGTGAATGCAAGCAGACGTCCAAGGCCAAATGAAAATTATGTGTTATTATATAGCACTTATGCTTAAGCATATAGAACAAATATACATACAATATCACCCAACCTGTGTTGGTACTTATTTATTGACCTCTGAAGGATGAAGGACTGAGTTGGCCTTGTCTGGATTTGAACCTGCAACCTGCAGATCACACACACATCGCAGCAGCAAGCACTTGACCCTCTGAGCTATCTTACAGGCTATAGCTATTTTACCGGCTATAGTAAAATGAGCAATTACATGCCTGAATTTTCTCAAAGACAGAAAGCAAATTGCACTCTGTAGTGGATAACATTAGACTGGTAACTGAGATGTAACAGCAGGCCAGTTCATCTGCAGGTGTGGTAGAAAGTTAGCCACATGTCAAGCCTGTGTGGATCTACTTTTCAGGCTTCAGAGGTTGGCAAAATGCATACCATTGGGAGGGTTCATAACTGTTTATTAAATAATTTAGAGTAGCGCAGGGAAAGCCGCGCACTCACATGGCATCCCGTGTACTCTGGGCACTCGTTACCTCCTACATGCAAACAAACATCCTAAACAGCATGCCAGGGAGATGGGAAAGATAGACACATTACAACAAGGCATTAATTGTGGCACAATGAAATCAAGGGCCACTTGATGTGCTATGGTCAATCATTTCTACAGTGTACACAAACATTTAGGCACAAGGATTTTGTCAAGTGACCGAGGACACTGAGATGAAATATCTTGGGATGATCTTAACAGAGACAACAGATTTAAAAACATGCTATAACTGCAACCTGCGAAAAGCAAAATGCAGTCAGAAATGGATGCTTATTCTAATCTAAATGCTTTTTGGAAGTTTTTGTCTGTATTGTGAATTTGAGGTGTTTAAGAACAGCCAAAATCAGTGACTCGGCCCCTGAAGTGTGCTTGAATTAACATTTAATGAGTCTAGGAATTATTGAATAGAATTCCAGAACGACAAATTTGTTATTCCTATTCTTTATTTAGTTTCACTGCTCAAAGTGTTACACTTGGGGAACCCTGTTTTTTTTTTTAAGAGGCCTGACCAATAATGCCAGCCACTCCAGAGACAAAGAACCACATGGCGACGGCCACAGCCCTGGAGCTTCTATTAAAGATAAACAATTTAACATTTCTTTTAGGGGTAGCAAGATAGACCACGGGGGTAGCAAGGGAGACCTCAGGGGTCGCAGTCCCTGACCCCTGGCTACCCCCAAATGACGTCCCTGAAAGATTCCCCATGCAAGTACTTGCATAACCTCCACGGGGGCACAACACTCCTTCCCCCTTCTCCTTGAACAATGAGGGCAGCTCCCCTCTTTTCCCCCTGTACTCGGCGCCTGTGAACATTAGGATCGATACTTCCATTACCGTGTAAAATGCATTAAAAAAAAATGTCCTTCAACATCTTTACCTGGATTTCGTTAAAACTAAGACCTCCCAACCCTGTAGGGCCCCGAGATGGGTTAAAGCAGAGGATTGTATTTTGGGCGGGCGAGAGCCCTTTGAATTATGTGGGCGGTCGGGTAGGAGCCTTGGTGGGTTGTTTAACTATTTCTAATGCCCAAAGTGTTCCGAGCTCTGCATCTTCATTCAACCCATGCTTAACGCGCAGAACTGTTATGATAACGTCTTCCTGCCCAAAGAGACATCCATTGACCTGGGAACTAGTGGAGTGATTACTAACGGCACTTTTGTTTGTTTTTTCAGCAATCTCTCTGGGAATCTCTTCTCTTCTGTAGCCCCGGGCACATTCGATCATCTGGAGGCCCTCAAGTCTTTGTAAGTCGACGGATGCTAGTTGCATGTTAATGTTGGGTTGTAAGTATGATGTTACTGCATGTCCCCATTTTACCTCCATTTGTAGCACAATGAGTGATCTGAAAATTTAATTGCAGAGAGTTCCAGACTGAGTATCTGCTGTGTGACTGCAACATCGTCTGGATGTCCAGATGGGTGAAAGATCGAAATATAACTGTCCGAGAAACCAAATGTGCCTTTCCTAAATCATTGCTGGGGCAGCCTGTGACTGGTGTGAGACAAGACCTGCTAACATGTGGTAAGAAACTCTAAAGTGGCTAAGCGACTGTGTGTGGGTGGTCTGAACAGTGCTGATGACTGCTCCTAAAATTATTTGCCATTCGACTGATTTTTTAAAATTGCATTACAATTGAGGTCCGAGCATTGTAACGAGAGCACAACAATGTATGTTCCTCATTTCAAATTGCTGAATACCACAACACCGTTTACCTGTGTACCTTGACTGTAATGCTTTGGTTGTTTGTTGTTAAACGAGTAGTTCTATGACGGTGCAAAATGTCGCTCAAGGCAAAGGACACATAATCATTAGTGAGCTGCAAAACTCCATCCACGTGCTTCATACAGAGGAGGTATAATGAAGTCCCATCCCTGAGGCTGGGAAGTGGGGTGGGAGGGACCACCAGACCTGTAATGATGATCTTGGCATACAGGTGGGTTCCCCAGGGACTCTGTATCCCCCCCACCCCCACTACAGTAAGTGCCTTCCCATGACCTCAGATGACAGTTGACCTACGGATTTGAACTATGAAGGGTGTGCCACACGATAATGGTTCTCTAGTCCCGTTTGCAAGTAACGGGCGAGAAGGACATGTCTGTGCAGTCAGCAGGTGCAAGCTTACCTCACATTCCCAAGCAGATCCAGGGAGGCCACTCTTCAGTGAAGTAAGAAAACAGCAGGTTCCAGACCCCCCTGCCCTTTTATCCCAAATTCAGGCTGTGAGACACAACCTAGCCAATGATTGGGAGCTAAACAAACTGGCAGAGGCTGCCCGGTTCTTTGCAGCCAGCTATCGTACAATCTACCAAGCAACCCTTGATGGGGACTTGACAATCCCGATATCCAACTGCGACAAGTTGGGACACAAAGCATGTACCAGAGGTCCTGTGCTGGACACCCAATTGTTAACTGGAATCATTTCCAGGCAATTTCTGACCTGAAATGGCAGGAAAAAGACCAAAAAGCAAGATGGCATAAAGGGCAGGGCTTGGACACTGAGGGGCAGCCATTTTGAGTGTTACAAAATTATTGCAGTAAAAAATGTAGGCGCACAGTAGCGCAGCAGAAAGAGTCCAACTTTGGTTCACTGCCAGCAGCCAGTCTACAAATCGGTAAAGTAAGTGAAATGTTGCAGAAAATAAAATGGGATACAAAGTGTTCCTGCAGCAAAAAAAAGATAAACTGTTCCCTAAGCTGGGAGCATGAAGACCTTCCCATTGCTGCACCCCTTACGAAATGAGTAGCGAGTTCTACAAAAAATAATATATGCTGGGGACCCATGGAAGTCGAAGATGGAAAAAGACTCAAAAAGAGAAATCTTGCCTAAAGGCAACCTGTGTCATCCTCTGGGAATATGCTCGGGTATTTTTAAGGGAACTACCTGTTAACTCTGAAAGAGATTCTTTTTGTAATCCATATCAATTAGCATAGATCAGTTGGTTCAAATGAAAATATTTTTCTGATGCTTGTTAATCTGCTTAGAATCACATGCTGTGCATATGGTCCGACATCCTGTGGTAACCGCAGAGTATTGCATCTTGCCTTTCGGGGGACCGAAAGGGGACGTCGGCATAGGCGTGTCTGAAACAGTATCCCTATCGTGACGTGTGTAGTACCCAAAATCCCTCACGTGCCGAGGTTCCTCAGATTGTTTGTTTCGCCCAGATAACTGGTCGCCCTATAGCGCAGCTCTTCATGAGACATTATTTATCTTACTGAATTGTCGGTTATTCTCTGTTAAGTCACTTCGCCCATCAAGAACATCTTCGACGAAGACTACGGGGGGATCGTCTACGGCTGTGGGTTCCGGCATCTAAGATCCGGCGTTCAGACTTCCACGTGGTCGGGTCTTCTGGCCGGCCTACACAGGAGGGAGAGTGGGCTCAGGGTTTGCCATACTGTTATTATGTCTTTCCTCTTTTCCACTGCTTTCCTTTTTGGTCTGGTCACCCTTCCCTTCTGCTATGGAAAGGACTCAATTTAGATTCTGCCCTGTGTGTAGGGTCAGATATCCGTGGAAAGACGAGCACACGTCGTGTAACGCTTGTCTCCCCCTAGAGCACGACGAAAAGCGGTGTTCGGCGCGCAAACTCCTTAAACCTAAAACCCTTAAGGAGCGCCGGTTGAAGCTGTGGGCCTCGTATGGAATGTCACACGTGGAGCCTCCCTCCCTGCCACGACACCAGCCGAAAGTGACGGGGGTACATCGGATGACCAAACGTCCAACGCGGACGTTATAGACTTTGAGGCAGACTATTCTAGGGCCGCCACGCCCGTCCCCAACCCTTCCAGGCTTGACTCCGGTCTTGCTACAGGGGCCACACCCGGTGACAGGGGCGTACAATCGCACCGCACAAAGCACACAACCCAAGCGCCCTCCTCAACGACTTCGTCGAAGAAGGCGAAAGCGCCAACGGGCCCGCCGGAAAATCCGCAGCAGCGCATGACGACTGAGCATAAGAAACATAACAAGTGCGCTACTCCACAAGCTACACGCGCCAAAGTTTCAGAACAAGAAACTTCGACGGATTCCAAGGTTTCCAAGGCCCGTACAGGCCCGAAAACTACGAGTAGGCCTCTACCCGAGAAGCCATCCGGTGGCCCTTCTGGAGCCGCGGAAGACATTTTCACTGCCGACACATCATCGGAGGCGTTGTCTCCCAAAGATTCGGTGACTATCCGTAAGAGCATCAATAGGATTGCTACGGCGGTGGGCCTAGTACCGGTTCCGCCCACAGTTATGGGCCAATCCGCCGAAAAGTTTTCCACTGATTGGGAAGACGATCCCGAAGACTCTTACGAAGAAAGCCAGGTACCCCTCTCAAGCACCCTGAGGAGATCCTCTCAACGTCTTATGACGGAGAACACGGTTCCTACACCAAGTTGACTATCAAGAAGATGTCCAGATGGACACGTATAGAGACATCTATACAGAAGAAGTCTTCTTTTCTGGACAACTATGGGGAAGATCAAGGAGCAACGGACAACTGGGAGGACACCCAGCAGGACGATCACAACTCTGATATTGTTTGCCTCAACTCTCCTCCCCCATCCACCCCGATTCGACAAGCTTCCCCCGTGGATGATCAAATGGCTTTCAACAACATGTTGAAAAAAGCAGCGGAATTCTTTAAAATTGCCACGCTTGAAGCCTTGCCCGAACAAGATTTCGCGGAGGACATTATTAATGAAAAGCCTCCGGCAAGCCAGTCTATCCCTCTCTTGAGCTCTGTAAAGAGACGGCTGGCCCCTTCCTTACTCACACCCGCTCAGACTAGGGCTGTGAACCCAAGGGTCGAAAAACCTTTCCAACCCTCTCCCTCCGACCCGCTTTATATCAAAGGACACGCAATCCCAGACTCGCTGGTGGTGACCAACACTCGCAAGAGAGCAGGGGTTCCCTTTGCCACGGGAGAGTCACCCCCGGACAAGGAGTCCAAAAGGTTGTATGCCTTAGGCAAACGGGTTACGTCGGCGGCGGCCTATACCGTCCGGATTGCCAATAACACAACGTTACTAGCAAGCTATGTCGACGCGCAATGGAACCTACTCCAGGAAGGCCTTCAAGAGGTTCCGGAACCAACCAGAGCCAAGCTTCTCGCCTCTGTCTCGGAGGGCAAACTTGCCAATCAGAATGTGGTAAAGAATACCCTGGACACCGCAGAGACAGCAGGCAGGTCTCTCGCACTGGGTACTCTCCTAAAGAGGCACGCGTGGCTGCGCACGTCGGGCTTCAGGCCCGAGACCCAGGCTTCCATTATCAACAAACCCATCGAAGAGGCCAACCTCTTCGGGAAGGCGGTAGACGATGCGTTGGAGACAGCCAAGAAGGAGCACAAGACTATTAAGTCGCTGCACCAAATTTTCCAGAAACCCTCTTCAGAGGGGCAGCAATTCTCAGCGGTCCTTTCGAGGACAAGCCCGCGCCGCTCAAAACAATTTCGGCACGGGCAACTTCAACTAAAGTCAACCGGCTGCAAGCCCCACTTACTACCCCCAGAGGGGTCAGAAGCGCGGAAAGAATAGAGGCAGAGGCTCTAATTCCAGAGGCGTGTCAACTTCGGGTCGAAAAATGACCACCAAGTCCAGGTCCCCTCCCATGTTTCCCCGGTCGGGGGGCGATTAACCTCTTTCCTCAAGGCCATGGGACGGGATAACTTCAGACCAGTGCGTCTTAAAGACTGTCGCCCACGGTTACTGTGTGGAATTCGCCCGACCTCCACAGTTCAGACCTCCGAAACATAGATGCCTTTCACCGGAACATCTGCAGATCCAGATCCAAGAGGTGGAAGCGCTGCTGGGAAAGGACGCCATAGAAGCCGTCCCGATTCTTCAGGTAAACAAGGGTATCTATTCAGTGTACTTCCTTGTACCCAAAAAGGATCTCACCATGCGTCCTGTTCTAGACCTGCGCCCAGCGAACAAGTTCATAAAGCCCCAGAAGTTTCGCATGGTAACACTGCAAGAGGTAATCCCATTGCTAAAACAGGGGGACTTCATGACAACATTGGATCTGAAAGATGCATACTTTCATATTTCAATGCTGCCAGCGCACAGAAAATTCCTAAGGTTCGTGATTCAGGACAAAAACTACCAGTTCAAGGTACTCCCCTTCGGCATAGCCTCGGTGCCAAGGATGTTTACCAAGGTCCTGGCAGTGGCAGCGGCACACCTGCGCAGACTTTCACTTACAGTTTACCCTTACCTCGACGATTGGCTCATCACGGGGGACTCGTTCGACGTTTGTTTTTCGAACACCCAAAGAACAGTAGACCTACTGTTCAGCCTGGGATTTTCTATCAACGAAAAGAAATCCAGCTTAGTCCCCCAGCCAAGTAAAACAGTTCCTGGGGGCTCTAATTCGTACGGAAGACGGTCTAGTCTTCCCTTCCAGCGAGAGGGTTCAGAACATGCTCTCTCAGGTTCCTCAGTATGTAGCCAGTCGAGAGGTGATGGTACGCAAAGCTATGCGTTTGCTAGGAATGATGGTGTCATGCATATACTTGGTTCCCCACGCGCGGCTGCACATGCGTCCCATACAAGAGTGGCTCAACAGCCAGTGGTGTCAGGCCAGCGGACAATGGGAAGATCTGTTAGTTGTCTCGCCAGCCCTCGTTCTCTCTCTGCAGTGGTGGTCGAGGGAGAACCTCTTGAAGGGGAAAACCTTCACCACCCCTGCAGTGGAAGCCACTCTCACAACAGACGCATCTCCCACGGGGTGGGGGGCTCACCTGCTTCAACAGACAGCACACGGAGTGTGGTCCCCTCAGGTAGCGTCCAACCATATAAACCTACTGGAGCTACTAGAAGTGTTCAAAGCATTGAAAGCATTTCAGGTGCAACTGCAAGGGAAGACAGTGCTGGTCTTAACCGACAGCACAACAGCAATGTATTACCTGAACAAACAGGGGGTCACTCACTCTCCAGGGCTATCCAAGCTGTCCCAGAACATTTGGATATGGGCTCTCAAACACAAGATGTTCCTGGTATCCCAACATGTTCCAGGGGAACTCAATCTTCTGGCAGACGTACTCAGCAGAGATTTTCCTCTGCCAGAAGAGTACGAATGGCGACTGCACGAAGACATTGTATCCAACGTCTTCGCAGAATGGGGGTTTCCAGAGATCGACTTGTTCGCTACTCAGGAGAACACCCAATGCCAAGATTACGCCTCCAGGTACCCCCAGAACCGATCCAAAGGGAACAGGGTCTGGAAAACTTGGTCGGGGAAATTTCTTTTGAACAAGATAGTACACAAGATGCACCAGGAACCATTCACCATGATTCTGGTGGCTCCCATGTGGGCCCGCAAACTTTGGTTCGCGCACCTGATGGAAATGTCCCTCTCACCACCAGTCAAGCTGCCCTGCCCGTACAACATGTTGTCTCAGGAGGGAGAGGGGTGAGACTCTGCACCCATGCCCACAAACTCTGGACTTAGCAGACTGGCTCCTGAGGTCTTAGAGTTTGAACATCTGCAACTCCCTCAAAGATGCATGGACATACTGAGGGAGGCAAGAAAGCCTAACACACGTTATTGCTATGCCAGCAAATGGAAATGTTTTGTCAGCTGGTGCAGTTCCAAAGGCGTCAATTCCACTGATTGCTCACCTTCATACATTGTGTTATATCTAACCCATTTGTTGGGTTAGTCTTCAATTCCTTAAAAGTTCACCTAGTGGCGTTGTCGGCCTACACCACGTCACAGCAGAAGGTGTCGTGGTGGAAAATACCTGTGATTAAAGCCTTTATGGAAGGGGTTAAAAGAATGTATCCCCCATCACTCAACCAGCCCCTGGGTGGGACCTAAATGTGGCTTTAACTAGGCTCATGGGACCCCCTTTTGAGCCTATGCATAAAGCTAGTCTGAAAGACCTGACCTACAAGACAGCCTTTCTGGTAGCTATCACTTCTATCAGAAGAGTTAGTGAACTACAGGCCCTCTTGGTTTTGGACCCGTTTGTTACAGTCCACAAAGATAAGGTAGTTCTGCGCACACATCCCAGATTTGCGCTGAAATTTATTTCGAAGTTCCATGTGAACCAGTCAATCGAACTACCCACGTTCTTCCAGAGACCTACTAACATGGCCGAAAGAAGCCTTCACACACTAGATGTGCGCAGGGCAGTCATGTTCTACATGGAGAGAACTAAACCACTGAGGAAAACTAAACAATTCTTTGTTTCAGTGGCAGCTGGTAGAGAAGGGGACCCAGTCTCTAAATCAGCAATATCAAGGTGGATTGTCAAATGCATCACACTGTTACACTCTTGCAAAGAGAGAACTGCCCTTCAAGCCTAGAGCACATTCTACTCTAGGCACTGGGGCATCAATAGCATTCATTGCAAATGTTCCTCTAGAGTCCATTTGCAAAGCGGCAACCTGGAGTTCTCTACAGACCTTTACAAAACACTATTGCCTAGACACTCATTCTAGGTCTGATTCTCAGGTGGGACAAGCAGTACTAAGACATCTTTTTTCTACTGTTCCCTCTCACAACCCACCTCCAACTCCGGGTACTGCTCGCTAGTCTATGCACAGCATGTGATTCTAAGCAGATTAACAAGCATCAGAAGACTGCATTACTTACCGTAAAAGCATTTCTGATGGTTGTATCTGCTTAGATTCACATGCGCCCTTCCTGCCTCCCCGCTCGGGGTGGAAGGAACATAGACTTCTTACTACTTTCTCTCTTCATGTACTCACTCATTATAGCCTTGGGCTCCCTCATGGCAGAAGAAATACAATCGGAGGGACCTCGGCGCGTGAGTGATTTTGGGTACTACACACGTCACGATAGGGATAGTGTTTCAGACACGCCTATGCCGACGTCCCCTTTCGGTCCCCCGAAAGACGAGATGCAATACTCTGCGGTTACCACTGGATGTCGGACCATATGCACAGCATGTGAATCTAAGCAGATACAATCATCATAAATGCTCTTACAGTAAGTAATGCATGTCTTACTGTAATGTTCCTCTTCAGAACAGGTAATAACATTAGAACTCATCGTGGCACAGTGTTGCTGGTAACTCTGATGCACACATGCGTGAGCTTTGTGGCTGTAAAATGGAGCCAGGCTCCTGTTTCCCAGTGTTTAATGGGAGTATGTTTACCCCTTCTTTTTTATTGTTGCAAGTATCTAGGAAACAAAGTGGCTGGTATAAGACTTGCGACTTATTTGTAGAGCTGGGAACATGGTAACCGGCCGGTAAGTTTGGTTTTACATCCTATTAATGTGTGTATTAATATGGGAAGTGTGCAATATTTAGCACAGGTAATCACCTGGGTAATTCTCCTTATGCAGCACACTTCTGAAGGAGATGTGCTTCCTTATGTCTTACTGGTGCAACGGCATACATTGCCAAAAGCAACAGCCATTTTCAAATGACCTGTTAAGAACAGGTACTGCTACAGTGTGCTGGAGATCCTTTCTGTGCTCCAGTTCTAAGAGACTGGTTACTTGGTGAAATTGATAGTGGTGGCCAAAATCTATTTGATGGGAAATTAACATCTTCCATGTGCGAAGTTCACAAGATTCACCATGATACCCTATGGGAGGGGGGTGGGTGGAGTAGTGATCAAATGGCGACAATGGCAGCACCAGAGGGTAATTGGTCGGTGGCGTGGGGTGGGGGCGTGTTGAGGGGTCTCCTTGAAGCATTGCCCATTTCATTAGGATAGCCTTCTCGGTTTGTTCCAGGAGTCCCATGTTATATTTTGGGGGTCACCACTGCAGCAGACTACATTGACTGGCTGGGAAGACGAGGTATGCTGACCTCTCGTACAGGGCCAGGATCCCGATCATGCTTTTAGTACCTGAGAAACGGTAGCTTGGCTGCAAACCCAACCCAAATCATATCCAAGGACCCCATTTCCCAGAATACATCACAAGGGGGTGGACTGGCCCCTCTAGAGGGGTATAGAAGTAAGGAATGGGGTGCTCGCTGACCAGGTATTTCATCACCCAAACTGAACTTCACAGATCTGTGGCCTCTTATACTGGGTGCAGCATTGCCCCAATACTATGAAAGAAGAAGGCACCACAGATGCCTTAGAAGCCTCAACTATGCAGGCTACAGGGAATAAAATAAGTATACCCGTTAGGCAACACCAGGAACCAACCCCTAAAGAAATGGCGAGATCATCACTGAATGTGGCCAGTCCGGGGAGGAGGGAGAGGCGAGGAAGAGGGCTAGTAATTCACCAGAGCCTCAAGGGCATAAAATGGACTGGTTTGGTATTCAGAGTATTGGGCCCAGAGTGAGCAGACCCAGTTGCTGATGCCCCCTGATAAAATAGGAGGCTGTGGAAGTGAGAACTCTTGATAGAATTGGCAGTGCTAGACTGGAAGAAGAGGTGGAGAGCTGTTAACTCCTAAAATAGAGGCTGATTTGAAGGGCTATATAGCCCCTCCCAAACTCTTGGATATGGATAGCCAAAGCCTCGGGCTTTCCATCCACAAACCCTCCAGAAAGAGATTGAGCTTCTAAGGTCTGGCATGTGCGGTCCAGGTCTTAGTGGCTTGCAGAACCTGAGGCCTGTTGCAAGTCTAACCCAAGGCTTAAGAGAGCCCTATGTGCAGAAATAACCCTGATACAAGGGGAGGAGTAAGTGCTGTAACTCAAGCCTTAGACGAAAGGCTGGTTCTGAATGTTGGATTCAAGGCTTAAGTGAGAAATCTGTTTTGAATGCTGCCCCATGTCCTAGGAAAGATACCTGCCTTCGAGTCTTGTAGCCCAAACCCTAAGTGACAGGCTTGTTGTGAATGCTGTACCTGAGCCCTAAAAGATAGTTCGAATGGATTGTCCCCCCCCCACCTCCCCACGTATTCCTCATCTTAGATATATTCATATCTTCAGCTTTGCTGCTTGGGAATTTGTTTTCCACCAGGGTGCGCTGTGGTCGAGGTTGCGGTGTCGATGTCCCTCAAGGGCTGCCGTCGATTGTCAACGACATCCGCAGCATAAAGGGCTAATGCCGCCCCCGTTGGCTTCAGTTCCATTTTTCCGATGGCTTTCGCTTCGTGTCACACAAATTGAGCTTCAGTTCTTCGAACTGTGTCTTCCTCATCAAATCCTTCCACGCCAAAGGCTGGCTTTAAAAAGTGTCAGAAATGTGGGAAGAAGATGTCAATCACCGACCCCCATCGAAATTGCCTCTGGTGCTTGGGTCCGGATCATCGGGTCTAAGAATGCGGTTTCTGTCAGGCAATGACCAACAAAGCTCTTAAGGAAGGAAGAGGTACGCTGGCGGTGGGGGAGGAATCCTCGAAGTCTTCTTAGAAGAAAGAAAAACTCTGGAGTCGAGTGGTAAATCTTGATGCAAGTCGAAGAAATAAAGATCGAGGAGTCGATCGAGAAAATCGTCTTCTTCATCAACAACAATGGAAGAAAAGACAACGCAGATCTCCCTCTTCCACTTCTTTGTCGTCTAAAACGGGGATTATCGCCTGCCCTTCAAAGCACGATTCCCCCAGAAAATGGGAGGCTTTCAGAGCATCAATGGTGAACGTTTTCAAGAATGCGACCTAGACCAACTCAAAAAAGTCGTAGGAAGACCATGCCCCAGCTCACTCTAGAAGTGACCGAGGGAAGTCGGAGACCAAACGTGCTAATTTCTGGCGAAAAGTCATCTAGGGTGTCGGCAGAAAAAAGTTCAACACCTTTTAAAAAAAGCAAAATAAGCCTACTGGTGCATACATCGGGGGTAACATCTGACAAAATGGCACAGAGTGTTCATCCGCCATCGAAGTCAGTGTCGAAGGTCTTCTCAACGCCACTATCGAAGGCCCACTCGATGCCGGCATCGAAGGTACCCTCGACAGCTTACTCGGTGACGCTTATGTCGAAGACTCCTTCGACAGTGTCGAAGCCTGCTTCGATGACATCGTCATCAATGCCTTTGTCGAGGCCAATGTTAATTCCGACTCCCAAATCGACCCCTTCGTCAAAGCAGAGTTCTATACCCATTACATCATCAGATAAAATGTACCATCCTGAGCCTAGGCGAGATTTTTTTAAATCTATGGCTTCCATTTATGAGGAGCCATCCTCTGAAGATGACGTTTCCCATGCTGGGGTAAAATTTGGAACAAGAGATGTCAGAGGAATTAATATATCCTCGTTCTAAGATGGCCGATCTATATGAATGCCTGCAAACAGCCAGTGTGCTGGATACTTCTCCTGAAGTGGATTTCGACAGACCCGACCCTGCTGATCATGCAGACTTGGGGATATAGAACCCTTATGAATAGGGTGATAGAATTTATGGCATGCAACAGAAATTCCCCTAGTTACGAGCAGGATTACATGACAGACATCCTCAGTGAAGGCCCTCAAAAGGACCCTGTCCTTCCCTTTCACACAGCACTGCAAAAAAGGGTTATGACCACATGGGGGAAACCCCAGATTTGGGACCAGCTGTGAATAAAAAAATGTGTAGCGAAATACAGGCCTTCCTCGTCTGATCCAGAATATTTATCCAAACATCCGTCGTTGGAGAGCTTAGTGGTCCAGGCGGCCACATCCACTAGGCATTGGGCTTATCCTTCAATCCCCCCAGATAGGGACGATAAGAAAATTGATGCCTGGTCCCGAAAGATCTTTTCTTTGGGCAGCATGGCCCTTAAATCGACAAATGTGACTTGCACCCTTGCAAGATTCACATACACCCCGTGGGATTGTATGATGGCAGCAGCTGAACACATTCCTGAAGGCGAGGAATGGGAAGATTTCCTTGCCACTGTGAGAGATGGAAAAGAGGCTATGGGGGAATGCCTCCAATCAGGACTGGACACTGCTAACCCCTTCAGCAGGTCCATGGCATCTAACACAGTGCTACGCAGATTTTTATGGCTGAGAAAGTCAGGCTTTGCCCCAGATGTGCAGGCCAGGCTGCTCAATATGCCATTTGACGGCTTGAGGTGGTTTGGCAGCACGGCGGCTGAAAGTCTAGAAAAACTGCCGACCGCAAAAGCGGCGGCTAAGTCACTTGGAGCCCCTATAAAACCACCTCAGCAACACTCCTACTCAGGCTCATATTCCTGGAGGAGTCCTCCTTTTCGATTCTACTCCTCATTTGGGAGATGGAAGGGACAGGCCAGTCAAAAAGGACAACAAAGAAAATGTCCTTGTGGTGGAAGAGGAAAAACTGCTAGATCAGCCCCAGCAGTGGCAATTGTCCCCTCTGCCGCTACTGCAACCGCTGCAAAACCACTCTGAGACCTTCACCCACACAACCCCAGTGGGAGGCAGGATCTCTCAGCATCTGAAGGAATGGCGGGGCAATACTTCAGATGCTTGGGCACTGGAGACAGTAGCCCTGGGTTACTGCCTTCCTTTTCAACAAAGGCCTCGGGATCATCCACTGGGAGCCAACTCTGTCAAAATTCCAGACCCGCTCCTTTTTGCAGGAGATTTTAACCCTGCTAGAGAAAGGTGCAATAGAACATGTACCTGTAGTGGAGAGGAACAAGGTGTTGGGGAGAATTGTCAGAAATGTGCTAATTCCCTCCACCTTAGAGAACCCCCAGCAACTTTGCTGGATTTTGAGGACAACCCTTTTTCCCACTCTCACATGTATTTTAATGTAAATTTTACCTCCGTTTCTTTTGGTAATGGAGTCTGACAAACTCCATAGGCATCATCTTTTACATTGTCACACAGCACCTTCAGTGCAGTGGCACAGGGAAGTCTTCCAGATGTCCCCAAGGTTTAAATACCTTTCTCTGGGATAAACTACTGTTTCCCAGAGCAGTAAAGTGAAATTGACTTTATTTAGCATTGTAACTTTCTAGACCCAGCACACACCATCTTACAATAGAGTGCTGGAGGGGTTACTTAGTATCCCCTTTATCTAACTTCCTATCTAACAAGTTTTATGTTACCCTTTCCTCACTGAATGGCTGGCGGCAGTGGTTTCGTTTTGAACTAATATGGTTTGCGTTTACCACGACTGTTCACAGCTCCGGTAAAGCAACCACGGAAGCCATCTTTTTTTAAATGGGGAAGAGCCATCTTTGACAGAATGGGCCCGGTCTTCTTTTTTCACCATGTCTTTGTGGAAAGAGCCTTCTTGAGATTTTTTCTGCGTGCCAAACCAGGTTTGGTCTCTTGGTTCATTTCGCCTTTGTCGGGCTTCAGGAGTGAAACCCACCTCTGGCTGAGTGTCTGGGTTAGGCAGGAACTGAGGGTGGTGCCCGAAACTCCCTGTGCTTCGTCTCCTAGGAGACCCAAATGCACTCTGTGGTGATAGGCTGGCTGACTGTCTGGCAAGGACAGCCACCCTGCTGAGTGAGTGACAGCTAGGCTGGAATGAATGGGAGAGAACTGAATAAAAGGCAAGTCTTTTGGCTTGGAAGGCAGAGTCGACCACTGGATGAAGGAACCGAAGAAGAGCTTGAAGAGGACGCCGGCTGAAACTCCTGGACCGTTGGTTTGCCCTGTGAAGCCCTGCTGCAGTGCCGAAACACCAAGTTCACATCGACCGAGAAGCCCCTGTAAGGACAACTTCTCCCTTTTGAGTTGGTGGGATCAGTCACCTCCAAAGTAAGTCACCTGGACATCCATCTCGGAGCTGGTTGAATTTCCACAGAGTTGCTGCTGGAAACCGTAGAGCCAGGGAGAGATACACCAGATTGTGTGTGTTGCTTTCAAGCTGGCCTAAAGCTTTTGGAAGATCCTCCGGACTCCCAGGAAGCATGACTGACCAAGCCTGACCCCCCTCAGTAAAGTGCTGGACCCCAGAAGCAAGGACAGTCCATCTTGACAGCTAGGAATCACGTTGCTATTTGCGGTAGTCGCGAGGAGCTGAAAAGCAAAACTGCCACTGCAAGTGAAGTTTTCCGGTTGCGGGTTTTGACCATCCCAGTGCAGGAGTGCCTGTCACGATCCATGCCCCTGACCACCACAGGTATAACAGCCCCCTGGCAGCAGTGGGGCTAAAGCCCGTCTCCTTGGCCCCAAGGGCCTACTCCATCATAAACATACATGGAGTCAGTCCTGGTGCATTTGGCGCTAGCCTCATTATCAGGAATAAAGTAATACAGTTTTGGACCTGAATCCAACATGAAGCCTATTACACGGCTCAGTTCTTTAGAACCAAGCCATGCAGTCTAGTGTTTTGGGTGTGGCTGGGCCTGGAACTACTACTTGGCCTTGAACTACTACTTGGCATCAATAACTCACCGTGGTCTTCGCCATCGCTGCTGCAACTTTGAATGCGCAACCATTCCTGTGAAAAAAAAAGACATTGTTAGGGAACAGCGTAGTGGAACAAGATGCCGAGAAGACAGAGAAAATGGAGGGAAAGAAAGACGGAATAAAGACGGAAAAGACATTATAACCCACCTGGAAGACAGCAAGCAGAGTCAGAGTCACAGCTGGTCTGGACCCGACATAAGGGCACACGGACAAGTGAAGCAACTAGGTCCACCGAACGCCCGCACCACCACGCGGCTCTGCACAGAGACACAGGGCGGAGAGTTCTACGCACAAAAACCTAAGGTGAGCAATAACCCCAAGGGAGGGGATTTGGACCAGAGGGATGTGGGAATCCACCCATCACAGAACCAGTATCTTAACCCTCCATTCTCCTGCTATAGGTGCTACCCAGCGTCTCGCACATAACCAAGCAGAGAGGGGTCCGGGTTAGCGCTTAGACCTCCATCCAGTATCGTATGGCGCCCCCGTGGATACCAGCTGAGTGTAACAGTCCCCCGACGTCCTCCGTCTTGTCCCCATTACTGAGGCCCAGGAGCAGTGAGATCTGCAAAGCTGCACAGGAACAGAAGTCTTCATCTGCATCTTTTCTTCGTTGCTCAGGTACTGTAAAACAAGTCTAAGAGAACTTGCCTCTTACTGTGGAAGTGCTTGTAACTTCTGCAACTTCCAAGTCTAATCAGCCTGTGGCCCTACATTTGATTCTTCTTTTTTATCAAAGACTCCTAAGAACTTGTGCAAAGACTTTTCCATTTACTTACCAGAAGTGCTTCATCCAATACAAGACTTTTGCACATTGTCTTTGGCTTAGCCTATTGAATTGTATGACTCTTCTAAAAGGATCTGAAAGTATTTGCCCTGCTTAAGAATATGGGTGATCTCTTGTGTTCTAATAACCTTTGCCTTTTACCAACTTTTTAAGAGTGTTCGGAGTGCCATCAGTAAGATATTAATGACCCCAGCACCCTTGTTATCGAAGTCACCTGTGGGTGTAGGTTGTGTCTGTGGGCCATCCCGAAAGGGTCTCGTCTGATTCAGAAACTCAGAGTGTACAGTATTGAGTTGTATTTGTGTTACTATTGTATTGATCCCTTCTAAAGAAGGTTTTATACTGATTATGCAAGAAACCTTGAGTGTAAGAGTTTATTTTAATACATGTAACTGTGAATCTTTGTAACTCCACTACTGTTCACATTTCCCCTCTTGAGATAAGCCTGGCTGCTCAACACGCTACCAAAACTGTGTAGTACAAGCTTATAGCAAAGGTTTGGTTGCCTACAGCTGTAGTCAGAGTTGCTTGTAGTGTTCCCAGAAGGTACTGCATTCAAACTTTGACTAATACAAGGGTTGGTACTCCCCTTACTTTCTCATCCCAAAAAAGGATGGCGGATTGAGACCTATCTTAGACTTAAGACACTGAAACAAGTTCCTCAGGAAGGACAAGTTCAAGATGGTAACCCTTTCTCAGATCCTTCAGGCTCTCCAACTCCAAGACTGGTTGGTATCATTGGACCTTCGGGATGCTTACTTTCATGCGCTGATCCATCTCAAGCACAAAGACCTGAGATTCGCGATTGGCGGTTCTCATGATCAGTTTCGAGTTGTGCTGTTCGGGCTGACCTCTGCCCCAAGGGTTTTTACCAAGCTGATGGCTGTAGAGGCAGCGAGTCTCAGGAGAGGGGGGATTCACGTCTACCCTTACCTGGACGATTGGTTAATCAGGGCAAGTTCACCCGAACAAGCCCAGGAACATCTGACCATGACCTGCCACTTCTTGCACAGACTGGGCTTTTCCCTCAATTACAAGAAGTCAAATATGATACCATTCCAATGACTCCAATTTATCGGAGCAGTCCTGGATACTTCCTCGGGCAAAGCCTTGCCTCCCGAGGAGAGAGCTCATCACATTCTGCAGATGGTAACAAAGTTTCAGAATGCCCAGCATCTGCCGGCCTTTGACTTTCTGAGGTTGCTCGGACTCATGGCATCCTGCATTTTTCTGGTACCAGAGGCCAGATTGAGAATGAGGTCCCTTCAATGGGCCCTCAGTACTCAGTGGTCCCAATTTTCGGGGAATATATCGGATTTTTTGCAGGTTCCGACCAGAGTGGCTCAAGATCTGCTATGGTGGACTTGCAAGTGCAATATTCTCAAGGGAGAACCTTTTTGGCAACCATGGCCGGAGATAACGGTAGTGACAGACGCCTCAATCACTGGGTGGGGAGCCCACACCAACGATCTGTCAATCAGCGGTCGTTGGTCTCCATTGGAGTTCAAACTACACATCAACCTTTTGGAGCTGAGGGCGATCAGACTAGCGCTGAAGGCCTTTCTGCCCTCTGTAAGGGGAACGAATGTCCTGATAATGACGGACAACACAGTGGCCATGTACTGCCTCAACAAGTAGAGGAGGTGTAGGGTCACTACCACTGTACAGAGACACAAAGCTGCTCTGGTTCTGGGCAATACAAGAAGAAATCTCTCTGACGGCTGTTCAACTAGCCGGGGAGAAGAACACAGCGGTGGACGCTCTGAGCAGGCAGAGCAGTCTCCTACGAGTGGTAGATGGCTCAGGAAGTCGTTCAAGAGATCTTCACCCTTTGGGGAACCCCTCAAGAGGATCTGTTCGCGACCAGTGTCCACCGGAAAGTGCGATCAGTACTGCTCAAGGGAATTTCGTCCAAGAGAAGATCTAGGGGACTCGTTATTTGTGGACTGGGAATTTCCACTTCTGGACGCGTTTCCTCCAGTCCCTGTGATTCCTAATGTAATCAGGAGGTTGAGAAAGTTCAGGAAAACAAATTGCCCCAGATTGGGCAAGGAGAACGTGGTACTCGGACCTTTTGGACATGTCCATCTGCCCTCCAATCCGTCTTCCACAAAGAGAGGATCTCCTCTCGCAAGAGCAAGGTCTGGTTCTCCACCCAGAGGTCAAGACACTCGGCCTTCACGCATGGTTTCTGAGAGGCTGAGATATAAGGCCAGAAGGCCAGCAACAAAGCACTTGTACCGGTGTCGTTGGAACAAGTTCAGTAACTGGTGCAAGGACAAGAATGTGGATTCATTCCTATGTAATACTCCTATGGTGCTTTCTTTCCTTTTACACTAGGCCAATTTGGGGCTCCAAGTTGGCACGATAAAGGGATATTTAGCAGCGCTATCTATTTTTAAGCGCTCCTCAGAAGTGTTTACTTCAAAATAGCCTTGGTTATTCAGTCCCTGAAAGCGCTTACAAATGTGTACCCTCCAACCCCATTTCAGGTACCCGTCTGGGATTTAAATTTTAGTTTTAAAATTCCTCACATGTATTCCATTTGAGCCCTTACACTCTTGGCTGCTAAGGCTCCTTACTTTAAAGACAATACATCTTGTGGCAATTACATCAGCCCATAGGGTGAGTGAGTTGCAGGCGCTCTCTTGTAAGCTTCTTCACACCATTTTTCATAAGGACAAGGTTACTCTTAAAGTCAAACCCTCTTTTTTGATAAAAATAGTCTGACTTTCACCTGTCACAAAAAATCACTTTACCTTCCTTCTATCCTCCTCCTCATGAAAGAAAGGCGGAAGAAAGACTACCCAGACTGGACCCTAAAAGTGGTCTGTTTCAGATTGGCTAAATTTAGGCAAAGTGATCAACTTTTTGTCGGATATACTGGACACAAATTAGGACTAGCAGTAACCAAACAGACATTGTCCAGATGGATAATTCTAGCAATTATTGAATGATATAGATTAGCGGGAAAAGATCCTCCAGATGGGCAAAGGGCTCATTCAAGCAGAGGCATGGCAACTACAAGGGCCCTTCGGAGGAGTGTCCTGGTGCAAGACATTTGTGCAGCGGCCACCTGGTCCTTGATGCTTCACTTTTCTGGAGCACTATTCTCTAGATTAAACATCACAAAACCATCCTTCATACAATCCATGATATAAAAACAGAACTGAAGCCAACGGGCGCGGCTCGAGACCTTTATACTGCGGATGAGGTTGATGCTTAATGGCAGCTCTCGAGGGACATCAACACCATGACCTCGATTACAGCGCCCCCTGGTGGAATTTCTTTCTAAAGCAGCAAATCTGAAGATACGAATATATCTAAGATTCGGAATACGTGGGAGGAACATCCAATCGAAAGAACATTAGTTGGTAAGTAACCTTCGAAGGGATTGTGTCCTCTGACCTATTCCTTATCTTAGATATCTCTTTCCAGCTTTGCTGGCCTCGGAAATTTTTTCTCTCTAGAGGGTGCTGCGCGTCGACGTCCGCGGAGTCGATGTCCCTCGACAGCCGCTGTATCGATGTCGACGACATCCTGCCTATAAAGGCCGCGCGCAGCGTCCGTTGCTCAGTTCCGTTTTTCCGCGCTTACTCAGTGCCTCGGAATATCGTTGCTCAGTTTCATAGAAAATGATTCCATTTTCCTCGAGATATTCGATCCATACTCGTCTGAACCGACGACCCCTCGGTCCGGCTTTAAAAAATGCCGAGACTGTGGAAAAAAGATGTCGCTGACGGACCCTCACAGGGTCTGTCTGTGGTGTTTGGGAGTTGAACACCATTGTTCGGAGTGCAAGGACTGTATGTCCATGACAGCTAAGGCCCTGAAGGAGCGTAGGGGGAAGCTGGAAAAAGGTAAGACTTCTAAAGCTTCTTCTTCCTCGACGAAGTCGAGACATTCGTCTCCTCGTCACCATTCGCGCTCCAGGTCTCGAAGCGGGTCCCATCACTCCTCGAGATCGAAGCACTCAAAAGGAGACGCCGAAGATCCCATTCTTCGTCCTCCTCTTCCTCTATTTCACCTAAGAGAATCCCTTGGCCCACTAAACATAGTTCCCGGGCTGAATGGGAGGAATTCCGAAAAAATATGATGAGCGTCTTCGAGAAAGCGGCCTCGACCCCCTCGAAGACTGCTGAGAGCGATGCTCTGGTCGAAAGACCCAAAGGTCCAAAACGCCGCGAGTCGCAGCACCCGGCGAAGGAAGCTTCTCGAGCGCGTCACGAACCCTCGAGTAAAGCAAAGACCTCGAATCCTTTGAAGGTTCCATCGACGCCGAGGTCGGTGTCTTCGACGCCGTTGTCGAAGGGACCTTCGACAAACGGGTCTGTCGACTCGACGCCATCCTCAACACCGGCGTCGACGTCAAGAAAAGTCACGGTTGCGGCGCACCCAGTGGCTATTCCCAGGTCTTCAATGACGATGTCGACGAGATTGTCGACATCCTCAAGCAGAATTCCGATTCTATCGAGGACCTCGAGGCCTCCACCTTTGTTTTCGACGCCACGTTCGAAGCCTTCGATGTCGGCGTCGACGACATCGACGTTTTCGAGGCCGATTACAACAACTTTGGCACCCTCTGCCTTGGAGATGGGTTTCACACCCTTTGTGAGTTCAGACCAATTCAGAACAATGTCCTCAATTATGGAAGAGGGAGAACTGTCTGACCAAGAAGAGACATTTGAGTTGCAGGGATCTGCAACCCCAGTTAAAGAGGAGTTATCCTCAGAGGAACGCAGATTAAAGGAACTCCATGATTCCTTACATGAGGCAAGTGGTTTAGACACTTCCCCAGAGGTGGAGTTCGCTAGGGGGAGCATGCTGAAACCCCTTATAGAGCCTTAATGGCCAGGATCACAGAATTTATGGGGTGGTCAACACCTTCACAGGCTTTCCAACAGGATGACCTCACGGATATTCTTGATAAAGGTCCACAGGAGGATCCTGTAGTACCTTTTCATAAAGCTCTTCAAAGAAAAATCATGACGAACTGGGAAACCCCAGATGTCGTCCCGGCAGTAAATAAAAAACTGTCTACTAAATACAGGGTATCTTCTGCAGACCCAGAGTTTTTGTCCAAACACCCATCCCCAGAAAGTCTGGTGGTACAGGCAGCATCTTCTACTGACATCAAGACTGCTTACCCTACCGTCCCACAGGACAGGGACGATAAGAAATACGATGCTATGGCTAAGAAAGTCTTTTCGGCATGTAGCATGGCGTTAAAATCTATTAATGCTACTTGCACCCTTGCTAGATTTAGCCATACACTTTGGGAGTGTGCTTCTACAGCGGCTGACTGCATCCCAGAGGGAGAAGAAAGGGAGGCGTTCCTGAATATCATACAGGACGGTAAAGACGCTATGTGCGAATCCCTCCAGACGGGCATTGATTCGGCTGACAGTATCAGCAGAGCAATGGCGGCAAGTACAACAACCAGGAGATTTGCTTGGTTGAGAAAGTCTGGGTTTGCCCCAGATGTGCAAGCCAGGCTCTTGAACATGCCATTTGATGGCTCTTCTTTGTTTGGGGAAAAAGGCGGATGACAGTTTAGAATAACTGCAAACATCAAAGGCAGCAGCAAAATCCCTAGGCGCTGCAATCCGTCAGACACCTTTTCGTCCCACAGGAACCTCTGCGAGAGGCAAGTCCTTTCGCTTCTACTCCGCATTCGGAAGAGGTAGAGGACGACCGGCTCAAAGGGGACAAAGAAGAACTACCTGAGGTGGACGGGGTAGATATTCAAAAGCCGCAGCAACAGCAGGTGCCTCTTTACCATCAGCATCTGCATCAGCCGCCCCAAAACCACTCTGAGGACTTCCCTCACAAGACACCTGTAGGAGGCAGGTTAACTCAACATCTGGCGGAATGGCAGGCTATCACGTCAGATGCTTGGGCATTGGAGACAGTTGCACAAGGCTACTGCCTGCCTCTCCTACGCATACCTCAGAGTCATCCACCGGGGATCAGCTCTCAAAAAGCTCCAGATCCGCTCCTCTTGCAGGAAATTTTAGACCTGCTAGAGAAAGGTGCCATAGAACCGGTACCTGTAGCGGAGAGGAACAAGGGCTGGTACTCCCCTTACTTTCTCATACCAAAGAAAGACGGAGGACTGATACCCATCTTGGACTTGCGAGAATTGAACAAATTCCTCAGGAAAGACAAATTCAAGATGGTAACTCTTTCTCAGATCCTTCAAGCCCTTCAGTTCCAGGACTGGTTGGTATCTCTGGACCTTCAGGATGCTTATTTCCATGTGCCAATCCATCTCAAACACAGGAAATACCTGAGGTTCGCAATTGGCAACTCTCATTATCAATTTTGAGTGCTGCCATTTGGGCTGACCTCTGCCCCGAGGGTCTTCACCAAGTTAATGTCGGTAGTGGCTGCAAGTCTAAGGAGGGAAGGGATTCACGTCTACCCCTACCTGGACTATTGGTTGATCAGAGCTGTATCTTCGGAACAAGCTCAGATCCAGCTGGATCATGTTTGCCACTCCCTTCACAGACTGGGCTTCTCCCTCAATTTAAAGAAGTCACAAATGATACCATCGCAGAGACTCCAGTTCATCGGAGCGATCCTGGACACTTCCCTGGGAAAAGCCTCGCCACCAGAGGTGAGGGCTCAAGATATTCTACAGATGGTCACCAAGTTTCAAAATGCCCAACGTCTCCCAGCCTTCGACTTTTTGAGGTTGCTAGGCCTCATGGCATCCTGCATGTTCCTAGTGCCAGAGGCTCGACTGAGAATGAGATCTCTCCAGTGGGCACTGAGAACTCAGTGGTCTCACTTCTCAGGGAGAATGACGGATCTTCTTCAGGTTCCCGCCAGGGTGGCTCGAGACCTTCAGTGGTGGGCCTGTCAGGAGAACATTCTGAAAGGAGAGCAGTTTTGGCAACCCTGGCCGGAGATAACAGTAGTCACGGATGCCTCACTCACGGGGTGGGGAGCCCACGCCAACGACTTGACCATCAGTGGTCGTTGGTCTCCATCCGAGTCCAGACTACATATCAATCTGTTAGAGCTGAAGGCCATCAGACTTGCGCTGAAGGCTTTTCTGCCATCTGTACAAGGAAAGAATGTCCTGATAATGATGGACAACACAGTGGCCATGCATTACCTCAACAAAAGAGGAGGCGTAGGATCACTACCTCTGTGCAGAGAGGCGATGCAGCTCTGGTTTTGGGCAATCCAAGAAGGAATCTCTCTATCGGCAGTTCACCTAGCCGGAGAGAAGAACTTGACAGCGGACGCTCTGAGCAGCCAGAGCACAGTCTCCCACGAGTGGGAACTAGCTCAGGAAGTCCTTCAAGAGATCTTCGCCCTTTGGGGAACCCCTCAGGTGGATCTGTCACCACCAGTGTCAACAGGAAGTGCGATCTGTTCTGTTCAAGGGAATTTCCCCCGAGAGGAGCTCTGGGAGACACGTTCATAGTGGACTGGGAGTTTCCACTCCTGTACGCGTTTCCACCGGTCCCTGTCATTCCTCAAATGATCAGGAGGTTGAGAAGATTCCGGAAAACCATGATCCTAATTGCCCCGGATTGGGCCAGGAGAACGTGGTACCCGGACCTTCTAGACTTGTCCATCTGCCCTCCAATTCGACTTCCACTCAGAGAGAATCTGCTCTCACAGAAGGGAGGTCAGGTTCTCCATCCAGATATCAAAACCCTCAACCTTCACGCTTGGCTTCTGAAAGGCTGAGGTACAAGGATTGGGACCTCCCTGATGACGTTATGGAGGTGTTGCTTTCGGCAAGAAGGCCAGCAACAAAATCTTTATACCGCTGCCGTTGGAACAGATTTTGCAGCTGGTGTAGGGAAAAAGAATATCGATCCCTTTTCATGTGGTACACCAATGGTTTTGTCCTTCCTACTTTATTTAGCTAATTCAGGCCTTCAAGTTGGCACCATCAAAGGCTATCTCGCAGCGCTATCCATCTTTAAGCGCACTGCGGAAGAACCATCCTTTTTCAAGTTACCCTTGGTAATACAGTTTCTAAAGGGGTTAACTAACGTTTATCCCCCAAGACCATTCCAGGTTCCCCTATGGGATTTAAATTTAGTCCTAACTTTCCTGATGGGCACACCTTTCGAACCACTCCACTCTTGTTCATTAAGATTTCTTACCCTTAAGACTGTTTTATTAGTAGCACTTACATCTGCTAGAAGGGTGAGCGAGTTACAAGCTCTTTCTTGTAAACCCCCTCATACAATCTTTCACAAAGACAAAGTTGTTCTGCAAGTGAAGCCTAATTTCCTCCCAAAGGTGGTTTCTGAATTTCATATCACACAGAAGATTACCCTTCCATCTTTCTATCCTCCTCCCCATCCGGGGAAAGAGGAAGAGAGGTTACACAGGATGGACCCAAGAATGGCTTTAAGTTTTTACATTAGTAGACTGGCTAGGATAAGACAAGCAGACCAGCTGTTTGTAGGCTACGCAAGTCACAAGCTGGGGCTACCGATAACTAAGCAGACCATTTCCAGATGGATCATTTTAGCAATTTTGGAATGTTATAAACTGGCAGGAAAAGAGCCCCCTCAAAATCTTAGGGCTCATTCGACCAGAGGTATCGCAGCTTCATCGGCCCTCAAAAGAGGAGTGCCGGTTAGAGACACATGTGCGGCTGCCACATGGTCGTCCGTCCATACCTTTACACGGTTTTACAACTTGGATTCCTCCTCCAGTCAGGAAACTAGGTTTGGAAGGGCAGTATTGCACTCTATTCATCAATAAGAGGAAGCATGAAGTCAGTACTCCCACCTCCAATAACAGAATACTGCTATGGGAACCTATCTAAGATAAGGAATAAGTCGGAGGACACAATCCCTTCGAAGAACAAGTTACTTCTTACCTTGTAACGTTCTTTCGATGGGATGTTCCTCCGACGTATTCCTTATCGACCCTCCCGTCCATCCCCGCAGTACTACTTCCCTTGTTGTTGCAGCTTACGCTCCTTCAGGGTGATTAGTCTAGTCCAGAAAGAATTATTGTGGGCTACAAAACAGAACTGAGCAACGGACGCTGCGCGCGGCCTTTATAGGCAGGATGACTTCGACACGGCTGCTGTCGAGGGACATCGACTCGGCGGACGTCGACGCGCAGCGCCCTCTAGAGAGAGAAAATTTCAGAGGCCAGCAAAGCTGGACAAAGATATCCAAGATAAGGAATACGTCGGAGGAACATCCCATTGAAAGAACGTTAAAAGGTAAGAAGTAACTTGTTCTTCTATTGTAAAGAAAGAATAGTTATACAAGGTGAGCCAGAGAAAGGAAGAACTTCTTGTGAATTCTGAAGGCAAGGCCCTGGCAGGGCATTTTGTGAAATGTGGGTGACTGAAGTAACAAGTCTGTTTTTTTGCATTACTATATGGATTTACTTCTAAAAGTAGGTTTTAAACTTGTTTGGCCAAGCTGTGTAACTTTATTACTTTTGGAAAGCCAGGAGACAATGGACTCATAAAGATTAGCTTTGAGATTTTTCTGTTGGTCAATCCTTTTGCAGCTTTTCTTTATTAGAATTAGAGCTGTTTTTTTTCTTGAGTAACTCTGGGAGTGCTAAGAAATCACCAAGTAGTTAAACCCATCCTGAGTCACTCTTCTTTCGAAAACCCACTTTAGTTATAGCGTTTCCTCCAACACCTGTTAGGTGCTTATCTAAACCTGACCATTTTGTTATAAAAATAGGTTTCTGTTGAATCTCACTGTGTGACGTATATTGCTGCCTTGGAATCACCACATCCCACTGTTGGAACAGCAGCATTAATCAGCTACCACGTGACGATGCCTAAATATCTTTTTGCAGTTTTGTTAAGGGCTTTAATACAGCTGCCTAAGCTTATTTGTGAAGGAAAAGCAATTTCTAATAAAATGTTTGCAGTAATTGACACATTTAATTTTAAGAGACAGGAAATGCTTCTTCTGGATCTATTATTCTGTTTGAGTTAAAAAACATTCTCTTCTAGGAAAGGTGGAAACAAGCACCAGTCCACCCTATTACATTAAGATCACCCTAGTGAAGTTCAGTTGTGCTTTTTGAGAACATTTTCTCTTTGTTTATATTGTCCCAGTTAAGAAATTGTGCAAAGTTAAAATACTCAGTAAAATATATGTTTGGCTTTCATTTCAGATCCTCCTCTTGAGTTGCCTTCCTTCTATATGACTCCATCACATCGACAAGTTGTCTTTGAAGGAGACAGTCTACCTTTCCAGTGCATGGCTTCCTACATCGATCAGGACATGCAGGTGCTGTGGTATCAGGATGGCAAGATTGTTGAAACCGATGAATCCTTGGGTATATTTGTAGAGAAGAACATGATACATAATTGTTCACTGATAGCAAGGTAATATTTTCTCACAAAAGCACTTGCCACTATTGTGTGATTACTCTATTTGCATTAATGTGCTTTCTTGTGTTGGTTCATATTAACGACAGATTTGACCCAAATCAAGTGAATGGTTGCCTGATTTGTAAGTGACCAAAAGCCAGGCAGTGTGTTGTTGAGCTCTTGTGAATTATTGGCAAATTGCCCCTCTTGCCCCCTAATGATGTACCCTTTCTTCAAACCACCATTGAGCATATGAACCTGCTGAGCAGTATGTGAGCTCATCTCATTGCATTAGTTCCCATTGCTTATACAAAATTACCTGTATTTGTTTTATTACAAATACATAGTTTGCCAAAAGGCTTTTCTTTTCTAGTCGATGGTATTTACTGAAGATCTTTTGCAGTATCATTATTTTTTATACAACTTGTTTGCACCTTCCAGCATGGTGCACACATAATGGCACAGAGGGTTATGTGGTTTCCTAATCTAAAAAGATCTCATTAAGTTACTAACCATGGTATGTATTGGGGTGCTGCAGTTGCCAGTTTCCTGCCGATGAGCAGTCTGGTTTGTGCCTTAGCTGGTCTTGCTCGGCATACTTTCCCAGTAGTACTTCCTAGACCATTACCAAAAAGTAAATGGTTGCTGTTTAGAAAAGTTAATTTAGTCTGTAGCGGCTGATGCCATCTTCATGGCCAATTTTCCACTTTAGCACTTGCTGCTCTGGTTAGAGGTTCTGAGAAATAACTTAAATGTGCAATCAGTTTACACTTGAGCCTTTGACCAAACTCTCAAGGGTAACGCTGAGCAGTTTGGCTTGGACTCAGGAGGATGTTTGCATGGTGCGAATGACAGTTTACATGCGCAAAGTCTAATCAAGAACAAGGGTACACATGCAAGTACAAAAATATACTATATTGGACACAGTAAAGCAGTAAAATGAATATTACTGATAAGTAAAAGTCGCTATCAAGCACATGTACACCACGCTAGCTGCTCATGGGGCGTGGAGGTTGGCCAACATCATGAGGTAATGCCCACATTCTGAGCTCCGTTTGGCTGGGAGGCAGTCGCATGCCACCTCATAGGTTCTAATATGGCAATTATTCCGCCTTCTGTGGACTTCACCGGCTGGTAACGGCCCCGGGCCCAAGATATAGGCCCAAGCGAACACGTGATTATTGCCATTAGCACCGCGAGGTGCTAATAGCAATACAACATTTTAAAAAACCTGGCCGCGCTGCTTTTGTTGGCTGCAGCCGGGGAGTGGTTATCAAGGAAATGGAAGGCTGGGATCCGCCCAGTGCCCCTCTTTCATTTACATAGCTGAAGGAGAAGCGAGCACGGTGGTGCTGGCTTGGCTGAGCCCATATTAGAGTTAGGAGATGGGGCGGTGGATGTTGAGGGGCTTAAGCTGGGGTTGGAAGGCAGCATAGGAGGGGTACAGGTGGCACTGTGTGGAGCACGGTGTGCCAAGCAATCATGTTGCTCCAAACCCAGGCTTGGTTTGTTTGATTCATCCCTGATTTGGAGAAACCTGATTTGCTGACACATCCGCCAAGAGTGCTAATAAACAATGGACACTAAGTGTCGAACGTGAGGGCGCAAGGAAGCAGTTACGAAGAATATATAACATAATTTAGGCAGTTTTAAATTCTTTCAGCAATGAGAGGAGCATCCTATAAGGCCATCCCTAGTTTTGTTATATTTCAGTCTATTGCAAACAGGTCTTCTAATTGAGGAAGTTCTTGTAAAATGTCACAGTAGAAAATTCCCAAAGGGTCATCAATGTCTGAAGGGAGTAGACTACCAGACCCCAGGCGGCAGATGACCTAAGGGAGGGGGGACTCTTGACCAAGGCTCCACCGCCTTTTGGCCAATAAGGTAGCTACTTTAAAATTAAGGACTTTATAACCAATACAAGTCAATCGGGCATGTCAAGTCATGTAGATTCTGACTGTTAGACAAGATTGGATGCACTAACCCTGTGGGAGACTACACCAGCCTTGTCTTCTTGGTATTGATAACCCACCTTTTGTTATAGGTCTGCACTACACAAGTTGGTAGTGACTGAGCAACCAGACTTATCTCAAGAGGGGTACATGTGAGCTGTAGAGCTGTTGCAATGAAATCAACAAATACGAACCCTTATTCTCAAGGTTTTCTAGTAAAATAATTATTTAACAGTCATTATTTAAATAAGCCTTCTTTAAAAAAGGGCAATATGCAACAATAAAAGTACACTTCATAACACTTCCTCAGGCTTAAGAGAAGTAAGTAGATACCCTTTTGTCACACACACATCCATAATAATCAAAAATAATCAGGATGTGAGATCCTACAAATCGGCAGGCTATGGTTCTGAACAGAAGAGTTTATTTCAGAAATCCTGAAATACAGCAACAGATCCCCCGACGACGCACGTTGCTCTCACGGCTCGCGACGAAGGACCTTTTTAGGCCCTCTTCTAGCCGACGGGATCCTGGCCAAATCATTACCTCAGGAACCCACGGCTCCTCCAGTGCATTCCCTGCATCTTCCATCCAGCACTTTCCCCTGGATCATTCTGTACAGCATCACCACTGCTACCACAGCAGCAGACAAAACGGACTACACCACACTTGGTGCTCATCCTGAAGAAGGCCAATATAATCCAGGCAACAATCCTGCCTTCCTGGCCGAAACACACCCCTGTCGATCCTCAGTGACACAACTGCGAATACCCTTTTTTGTGAATGTCTTGTAGATTATGTTATGTACACCCTGTGTTTACGGTACCCTGGACCACCCTATGTCCCGGGTGCACTGTTGTATAAGTACATGTTTCTTTAACTGTTGTATACCACTGTGCCTTTAGGTGGAACTTTGTACCTCAACACAAAAGGGGTAAATACTGAATCTGTATTTCCACCAAACTCAATCAATATTGTCCGTTCTTTTTTAGCTTTTCGTGCCCATCGAAAGATATGTAAACTAACTGAACTATAACACTTGTGGTTTTCTGAAATAAACTCTTCTGCTCAGAACCATAGCCTGCCGATTTGTAGGATCTCACATCCTGATTATTTTTGATTATTATATATGTGCCCCCCTGGGTATATCAGGACTCTGCCAGGTGCCCTTATTTTTACTTGACACACACACACATCCTACACCCTGGGGTGACTTCAATTGCTAGGACAATGTGGACATTGATATATAACTTTTGACACTTAATGCAATATTGAGGTTGTGGAAAAGGAAAACGTTAGGGAAGGAAAAAGGTTAACAAGTTCTCAGAACAGGTGAGTACTTTGCAATCCCTTAATGAAGTATAGGTTAGACCTTTCCCAGCAATACAAGTTAAACCTATGCAGCATCTATGAGGTACAGTTAAAACCGAGGCAGTGGGTCAGAAGAGTCTGCAGGGAGCCAGGCCAGCCAAAGTTAAGTTGAACAATATCTAGGTAGCTGTAGCGCGTCTTTAGATAGCAGAAAAGTATTGCACAATGTAGAGAGTTTGTAGTCAAAAGAATCACTGTTGGGCCGCAAGCTGTAAGGCTTGTGAAGGGCAAAGCTGCAAGAAACTCTGCCGAAAAAGCAGCTACTGCAAGTCTCCAGTGAGAACAAGCAAGCTGCAGACAAAGGAGGGAAGTACCCCTTTATTCAAGACAGTACCTTAGTTTTGAAGAAGAGGATCCAGCTGGCTTCTGTTCTGGTTGCAGTCCTGCAGATCCTGGTTCCTGGGCCTCAGTCATGGGGACATGAGGGAGGACCTCTATAGGACTCCTGCTCTGCAGTTTGAAGGTCAGCGGCTACAGGCTCTATTCAGATCAGTAGCACTTTGCGGTTTCAGCTACCGGTCAATAGCACCACTGCTGTTCTTGGTGGACACTTGATGGGCTTCCCTTGCTTCTGGGGTCCAGCACTCTGAGGTGGCTCAGGCTTGGGTCGTTCTGCTTCGGGATGGCCCTCTGGAGCTTCCTGAAGATCTTGTCTGGCTTAAAGACGATGCACTCAATTCTGGTGATCCTGACCCCTGGCACCTGGTTCCAGTAGCAGCAAGGAAGTGCAGCCAGCAGGGAGAGGGCTTTCTAGGCAAGTTTGTATTGGGGTCAGTTGGTCCCACCAACCCAAGGGAAGAAGTAGTCTGTTCTGGGCTTCTCTAGTCATAACGTAATTTGGAGCTTCAGCATTGCAGCAGAGCTTCACCGGGCAAACCAACGGTCCAGGAGGGTGTAGCAAGCTTCTCTTCCAGTTTCTTTCTTCGGATGTCTCGTGCAGTGGTCGACGCTGTCTTTGGTTCAAGAGACCTCGCCTTTTAATGCACATTTATCCCATTCATGCACAGCCTAGCTGTCCCTCACTACGTTAATCTAAGGTCAAGTGGGAGACAGGAAAGACAGCATGAAATATGAAGCTTCACCAATACATCAGTGTACATTTACTCCTGACCTAATGACCTGGTCTCATACGTCCAGGTGTCTTGTCAGAGGGCACAGGGTAAGCTGCCTTGTCATTCTATTCTGTTAGATGTGGTGAGGGATTGTTTATGACATGTTAGTACATGGGTGAATAACTGTCTCTATGGCCCGTTAACTTGGGGTGAACTGGAGTACTATTGGATCAGTAAGGGCACATATCTGGCCCCTCAAGGGTGGTGGGGATTTAGGACCAGGTAGCACATAATTCACTTGGCAAAGCCATGGTGGCCTCTGACATGGGGGAGGTAAATACTTGAAGCGGGTCCAACAGAAATGTGGTGAGGTGAGGATGTTCTGTTTGAACACCAGCAAGCCCTGGCGGGCCTTGGCAGGAGCAGTAGGAGATGGCCTTGTAAATCCAAGCGATTCTCTATTCACTGGGCTGCACAGTATACCATAAGAGGGGACAGATGCTAAAGTTAGTAGCATTGGGATGATTCTATATTTCTATCGTTTACAAATTCGTATATTTCTTCATTCATAACAATGGAGGGTGGCAGCAGCACACGCAATACATAACGTTAGTTGGACACACACTGATAATTCATAGGACAGACGGGCGAATAACAAACGTGAGGTAGTGCCAGGTTGGGTTGTGTACTCCGGAGCATGGAAGCAATATGTTTGTTTACATTTTCGTTTATAGCAAAAACTAGCTCAACACCCTTGAGGACCGCTATACACTTCTAAAACGTGTTTCACTACATTATACACAAGCATTCTATGTATTGCTTTTCGCTTTATCCTTCGTACATTAGCAGCAATCATAAGTTAGCACAAGGTGGGATCTATCGAGAGCTTACATTAAACCTTCAGGGCACATGGTGTCTTGCGGCGGGCGGGGTCATCCTCGCTTTAATAACTTTATACGTTTTATCCTTTTCCAGCACCCATTTTAGCATTTGCAAACAACCCTGTGAACCGTTGGGGTTTGGTATGTGTAGTTAGCACTTCATCTGTGGGATCTGGGCAAGGGTTCATGGAGGGAGGTCATGGACACCATATATTTTAAATGTTGGGGGTTAGATGCAGGGTCGGGGCTTGTTTTATTGGCATGGTTCTTGTTATTTTCCAGACTCCGGCTACAAGTCGGGTCACTTCTAGGGCAGTGATGTACTGCGGAAGGTAAACGATACAGTGTTTGTTCTGATACTTGTTCGTGTCTGGTTGCTCGTGAGAACGGGCCTTCAGCGGATCTGCCATGGGGTGGAGGCGCGGGGGAAGTGCATGGCTCTCTGTGCTCGGTTAGCGAGAGCGAAGCTACAGCTTCCACCTACAGGCTATTTCGCTTGGGCTTTGGTAGTACATCTAAAATGGAGTCTTAGCGTTTTCAAAATGGCGTCTATGGTACGTTACACTACTGGGCGCGTGGCCTTATGCCGATAAGCAGCCACCCTGCCTTCCGGGCCCAGGTGCATGGGGGGGGGGCTGCTGACGAGCCATAAGCCTCACGAAGGTGGGCAATTTGGGGGAGGGCGTCCTACAGACCTATCCTCCCATACACATGACTAATTTGCCGGTAGAGACGTTGCTGGGTGTGGTATGCATTCAACTTTCCATTCAGAGTTTGATCAAGACTAAAGTGTAATATTGTTGCACCCCTAAAATGGCATCCTAAAACCTCTTGCCAGAGATGGAAATTAAGTTCTGAAAAGTCCACTTAACGACAAGCATCTATATTTTCGCCAAATCACTGTAAAGCATGAACACATACTGAGATGCTTAGATAACCACGCACTAACGCTTTTAAATCAGTTTTTCGCCAAACTCCAGCTGTGGTGAATCTCTTGGCAGTGGATTGTTTGGTGCAGCGTCTGGTTTCTGTCAAACATGTAGGGGTGGTTATATCAAAAAACACACAGGAAATGATTTTGTTAAATTGTATGCAAGTAATAGCACATGTGCATTAACGAATAGATGGAGATGATTACCAATTTCTATGGTATGGAGAATCTCCACCATTCTAATGGCGGGTCTTCCGAATCTCCTATACCAATGTTTGCATTTCTAAGTTTATCTGACAATATCCTTTATCTCGAATCTAACCTCTTTGACTAGTCAATTAATGAGCTGCTAACGAGCCCCAAATTAAATGGGAGACCGAACCGAGACGCAGGTCTCAGGGTTACTGACCTGTGGAGTTTTGACTTGGTTGCCCATGTACAATATGCATGTGTTTGGCATTGTACCTCGAAGTTATTTCCACATTCATATTTTGAGGGTGCCTGTGTCTCCCACACGTGCTTCAGTGCTCCTTTAGTCCCCATATATTGTCCTGTTTGGAAGTTAATATTGTTGTTATTGCTGTTATGGTTGTTTGGGCCGGGTGCGCCTGAACACTATTGTTGTGATGTGTTAGGAAAGTTTTACCTTTTTTAGCAACTTTCCCTCCATTTGTATGGACCCCCAAAGTTTTTGCTTTTGTTTTTGTACTCTGTCCTGACTTCAGCTTCACTCCACTGCCCCTTTGCTCATTGTTATGGAGCAACTGACTAGTCCTTGAGGCTGTCAGTACTGGGAAACAATTTTCCTTTTCTTTTTACTTATCTTTTTTTTGTGTAACATGTTTTTTATTGCACCATGTGTTGGGGAGAATTCTCAGAAATGTGCTAATTTCCTCCACCTTAGGGACCCCCAGCAACTTTGCTGGATTTTGAGGACTTGATTTTTCTTACCTGAAGAGAGTGAGACCCTTTTCCCCCACTCTCTCATGTATTTTATTGTGATTTGTGAACACTGTTTCTTTTGGTTATGGAGCCTGACAAACTCTAGGCATCGTCTTTTACATTGTGTCACACAGCACCTTCAGTACAGTGGCACAGGGAAATCTTTCAGATTTCCCAAGGTTTAAATACCTTCTCTGGGATAAACTGTTTCACAGAGCAGCAAAGTGAAATTGCCTTTACTTACATTTGTAGCTTTCTAGTCCCAGCACACACTGGCTTACAATAGGGTGCTGGAGGGGTTACTTAGTATCCCCTTTGTCTAGCTTCTCATGTAACATTTTTAATGTTACCATTTCCTCACTGAATGGCTGGTGGCAGTGGTTTACTTTTAACTACCGTAGTGTGCATTTACCGCATGCTCCGTTCGTAACTGCACTAAAGCACCCAACGGTGCCATTTTTGTCAAAATGTTGCCAGTCTTCTTTTTTCACCATTTCTTTCTGGAAAGGTCCTTCTTGAGATTTACTCTGCGTGCCAAATCAGGTTTGGTCCCTCTGTTCGCTTTGCCTTTGGCGGTATTCACGAGTGAAGCCTGCCTCTGACTCCAGGGTGTCTGGGGTGGGCAGGAAGTAATGGAGGTGCCCGAAACTCCCTGTGCTTGGTCTCCTAGGAGACCCAAATGCACTCTGTAGTGATTGGCCGGCTGACTGTCCGGCAAGGACAGCCACCCTGCTGGGTGACTGACAGCTAGGCTGGAATGAATGGGGGAGAACTGAATAAAAGGCAAGGCTTTTGGCTTGGAAGGCATAGTCGACCACTGGACGAAGGAACCGAAGAAGAACTTGAAGAGGACACCTGCTGCAACTCCTGGACCGTTGGTTTGCCTGGTGAAGCCCTGCTGCTGTGCTGAAACTCCCAATTCGTATCGACCGAGAAGCCCCTGCAAGGACGACTTCTCCCCTTGAGTTGGTGGGACCAATCAACTCCAAAGTAAGCCACCTGGACATTCTCTTGGAGCTGGTTGACTTTCCACAGTTGCTGCTGGAAACCAAAATGCCAGGGGGAGGAACACCAGATTGTGTGCGTTGCTTTTAAGCTGGCCAAGAGCTCCAGGAAGATCCTCCGGACTCCCAGGAAGCAGGACTGACCGAGCCTGAGCCTCCTCAACAGAGTGCAGGACCCAAGAAGCAAGTAAAGTCCATCTCAACAACCAGGAACCGCAGTGTTGCTATATGCTGTAGACGCGAGGAGCTGAAGCACCGAACAGCTTTTTGTTTGAAGATTGCCGGTTGCGAGCGGTGACCATCCCATTGCAGGAGTCCCCAGAAGTCCTCCCTCTTGTCCCCACGACTGAGGCCCAGAAACTGTGAGATCTGCAGAGCTGCTCAGGAACTGGTCACCTGCTGCACTTTTTCTTTAATACAAAGGTACTGTAAAAGTCTGAGAGAACTTACCTCTTGTTTTAGAGTTGCTTGCATCTTCTACTAACCACAAGTCTAACAGCCTATGGCCCTACAATGATTCTTCTTTTTCTTCAAAGACTTCTGAAACATTGTGCAAGGACTTATTACTTGCATGCAAAGATGTGCTTCAGCTCGAATAGACTTTTTCCCGTTGACTTTGGCTTAGCATGTTCCACTGAATGACTCTTGTTGGGAGATCTGAAAGTATTTGCCTGCTTAAGAATGTGTGGTCTCTTGTATGTTCTAATAACATTTTTCTTTGACTTACTCCTAAATGATTCTAAATACCACAGTGACATATACTGTCCCCAGCACCCTAGCTATTGAAGTCACCTGATGGTGTAGGTTGTCTGTGGTCCATCCTAAAAGGGTTTGCAAAGGTAGCGGGCGCCCCTCTCTCGACAGAACAAGGCCTGATAACCTGTTCAGTGGTTATTAACCACTTGAGAGTTCGCAGCCACTGCTTTTACTCACTGTGCCTTTCACAGATGGGAAATATCCATTTGCATATCAGTCTTTGTCCTGCCCAGGGGCAGTCCAGCACCGAAATGCAATGGCAATTCCAACCTGAACGAGAGTACCACCAGCAACCCCATACACGTGTTTCACCCTTGTTGGGGATCATCAGTGAGGTGAAGCTGATGCCTCTCTAAGCACAGTGAGAGGGAGACCACGTCTGGTTGCCCCCAGGAGACCTAGGGTTACCAATCCCAGGTTCCCAGGGGCAGTCCAAAGACTGATATGCAAATGGATATTTCCCATCTGTGAAAGGCACAGTGAGTAAAAGCAGTGGCTGCGAACTCTCAAGTGGTTAATAACCACTGAACAGGTTATCAGGCCTTGTTCTGTCGAGAGAGGGGCGCCCGCTACCTTTGCAAACTAAATTTCAAGGAACCTGGGATTGGTAACCCTAGGACAGTATACGATTTGTGAACAGTGGAACACTTATTCCAGGTACAGTAAAAACCTATAACTACTTTTGTGATCACACACAGTTATAGTAGGTGAGTACAATCTACGGATGTAATATTCAATTACAGGTGCTTTTGAAATCAGTGAAACATAGATTAAGATAAGCAGTAACTCTTGTAACTTATTTTTGGATGGCACACAGCTAACTCAAGGTAAGTAAAACCCATCTACTTTTTTAATCTCAGAAAGAAGTCCAAGTTAGATCTTTCCCAGCTATACAAGTAACTTAAGTATGACTTATAAGGGACAGTTAGAACCAAAGACTCTTCTTATGTCTGTCTACAACAGTACAGGGAAAGCAACACACAATGTTACACTTTACTGAATGACTCAGTTATTCTAGGTAGGCAACAACCTAATACAGACTTATTCTGGACAGGCTAACAGCAAGTCCGGGGAAGCAAGACCCAGTTGGGGGACACTCATACAATTATCCTAATAGGAATAATCTGGTGAAACCAACACATTACTTTTGAGAAGAGGCAGAGCCAAATCACAGGTGAATAAATACCTTTACATCTACTTTCCATTAGAATGGCAAAACGGTTTAAGGAAGGAAAGAAAGATGTTAACTATACCTTTTGAGAATAGTGCATCACACATCCAAGGTAAGTAAGAACCTTTGTAACTGTTTCTTAGAGTTAGTTACCAACCAACTATTTACAGAAGAAGGCCCAGGGTCTTTGCAGAAGACACCCGAGCAGGATTCTAGCAGTGGCACTGGGTGCACTGGATAAGAGACCTCCCAATCACAGAAAACACCCCACCGCTACACAGAAATTCCAAGAGACTTAAGGGAAGTACATACCCAAGCCAACACAGTACCTCAGCATTGAAGATTTTGCAGCAGGAATGCTTCAGGATCTGCAGCCAAAAACCCGGTCAGTGGATTCCTTGTTGTGGTGATGGAAAACCGGACCTTGGAATTGACTTTGCAGCCGGGATCGATGGCAAAGACTGTAGGCATGGTGTTCCTCGCAGCTAAATGCGGTTCTGTGGATTTGGCTCCTTTTCAAGGAGCACAGAAGAAGACTGAAATGACATGAATTCGATCACAATTTTCTAAGGTCCAGCATTCTGGTGAGGGGACTTTTCGGACTCGATTCGTGTCTCTGGAGATCCACCAGAATGCCCACAAAGTTTCAGCGAGATTCGGAATTCGTGAGAGCGTGCACCGGACAGTGGCTCAAGGTCCCAGGGTATTGGGGTATTGCAGCAACGCAAGGTTGATTGTTACATATGTTGCCCATTTTAAAGAAAGCTTATTTTAAAATTGATGTTAAATACATTTTATAACTGAAACCTTCAGTAGAAGTGTTACTTGGCTGCTTGTATTTGTGAATTCCATTGTACAGCTCTACAGCTCACATTTACCCCTCTTGAGATAGGCCTGGCTGCACAGTCACACTACCAACTTGTGTAGTACAGCCCTATACCAAAACGTGGGTTACCTAATACCAAGTAGACCAGTGTTTTGTAGTCTCCGAGTGTTACTACACACATTCTTGCCTAACATCTCCCTAACAGCATATGACCGTGCCACACACCAGTTTCACAGCCAAAATCTCCATGTGGTCTGTGCAGAGTTCTACACATCTGTGGCAGCAGGGTTCTATGCATCTGTGGCAGCAATTTGGAAGTGCCAGTACCCACCCGTACACTACACGCTGTCCTCACAGCTTCCTTGAAGACGTCGGCAGTAGGCACTGGCCTAACATAGCTGATGTGGCACTAAATAATGACAGGAGTAGCAGGCCACAGCAAGGCAGTCCCACATGTCGGGACCAGGGGTGCCTCTAGGCGTGCAGGTCCCTTCTTCAAGGAATTGCAGAGCTTGCAGGACCGAAAGTATCTTATAATTAAAATCCAATAGTTCCACCATCATTCGGGCAGTGTTCTTTCCACCATTGACAGACTGTACAGCAGTGGTGCACTGTGAAAGGCTTTCAAGGGTCCAGAAAGCATATAAACTGCTTTTTGCACTGGCCAAAAATGCATATGACAGAGTCTTGAATTATTTTTTAATTCGTTTTTACAAAATATTTTTTTAAATCTAAAATACAATAATTTTATACTTTGGTGAAATTGTAATTGTATTCATTTTCTTCCCTGGATTTTCTTAACTTACACATTCTCACCTCCATGGAGTACTCTGCGATCCTTATTTTCCGGGGGCAATACATTATTCTAGAAATGGCACAACATAACGGCCCTGCTATAGGACACATCACTTTAATGTTTAGAGAACTAAGGAAAGTTCCCAATAGAAAAACCTTCATCTGTGATTGCTCAAAATGATTAAGGGCTCTTTTGGTTGACGGTTATGTTGGCATTAGAGTGCTATTTTCTGTGATTTTTTTTTATTTTTATTTTTATTTTTTCTTTGGAGCCTTTGAAAGAAATAAAATATCTTTTCCACTTGAAGTTTGCAGTTGTCCCCAACATGTATGCCTACTTTCTGGGATAATGTAACACCAAAACAGTTGAACAGTCTTTAGTGGAGGGCGTCTCATTTTGACAAGCATGGCAATTTTGTGAAGTCTTCAAGTCCATTACTACCTATATGAAAAAATGTTGCTTAGCAGTGTTGGAGGTAAGTAACTTGTTTATTTGGCCAGTACTAAGATCTACAAACTTTTTTTTCCTCAAGTTCACTTTACTTCGGCAAAGTGGCTTTTCTTTCAGTTGCCGAATTTCAGAAATATGATGCATGTGATAATCTCACTGAATGTATTCTAGCATATTTTGCATCCTTCAGTTGCTGCTTGTAGCTTTCTTTGATCAGGTCTTATTGTTTTCCATAGTGCTCTCACCATCTCAAATATTCAAGCAGGATCAACCGGCAACTGGGGGTGCCATGTACAGACCAGGAGGGGTAACAATTCCAGGACCGTCGACATTGTTGTTCTTGAGAGCTCTGCGCAATACTGTGCTCCAGAAAGAGTGGTGAACAATAAGGGCGATTTCAGGTTGGTTCCTAGATCCTACAACCGCAGGCATGATCTTTTTCCTTGTGATATCCCTTTCTATCGAATGTTCTTAAGGATTTAAAATAACGGATTATTGCTGTATTAAGGCTACAGCCATACAATGCGGGACAATCCTCCCTGCAGTAAATGTACATTTTTATCCTTCCTGGCATGCTGTGATCAATTAAGCATAGTCTTGTTCATTCTGTCTGCTGTCAGGCATTGCTAGAAATTCTACGTAAAGTTCATATGAAGGAGCAGACACAAGTTGGTCATCTGATAGCATGCATTGAGCTATCTGAAGGGCTTGTAAAGCAGACTACCACACTGTTAAAAAAGTCACTGTAGTTTCTCATCTCCTTTTAAAGGTATGCAGTGATAAAATCGCGGCAAAAATGCAGTGTTTGGACCTGATAAAGGTGTACCCCATTACACCATTTAAGGGGAGCAAGGGTGTCCCCCGCTCCACTTAAATGGTATAATATGTACAGGGTTTGCGGGGGTGTCCCGCACATCCTTTACATGGATTGCGGCGGGAAAACCACAGCCTTTTTGCCGCAATATTTTGTATCCACAGCAATTTTTGCTGCAATTTTAACACATGGAACCCTTTTAAAGTGGTAATGGGCGATCCTAGCGTGATGAGGTCCATGATCTGCTAAAGGCCCAGCCATGATTGGCCTTGTCAAGGCCACTTACGTTGACCTTGCTTGCCTTCTGGAATAAGGTAGTAATGTAAAGGGAATACATCGCTTGTGTGTCTTCCCAGTTCCAATCAGCATTAAAAATGAAGATACATTTTCTGCTAGACCAATGGGCTCCTGTAAACTCGCCACAAAGCCGAATGGATTCCACAGATGATGCAGTCATGTCGCTTTTGGAAACCAGTATATTCCGAATTTAATATACAATGGGGCCAGGACAGAGTTCAAACGAAAAGGCCTTTGGGTGCGGGATGTTGGTCCTTTCAAGTTGTTCGCCAAGCAAGTCCATAAAGTCTCAAAAAAAATTCTCTTCTACGGCTCTCCCCGGCACCATTTAATTCTGGTATGATCTTTCGTAGTTGTCTGGTTTTCTTGCTTAATGTCGCTTGAGGTCTGTTAGTCGAGGGGGCACGTCTCCGTCCCCCCTGATTGAGTTTTGGCTGGTGGCAGTGGATACTACTTTTTATATTCGACCGCAAATATTTCCCTATGGGATTTTCCCATTGTTCGAGGCTACCAACTTTAATTATTTAATTCTCATAGCCTCGAACATACCGCCGGTTTATTTAATTAATATTAATTCGCCGGTTGGTATTTTTTGCCAGGACTCGATTCAAAAATGGCGTTTGTGTTCGCTTCTGTGACTCCAACCCAAGTCGAGCCCTTTGTTCCACTTTTTGGCGGGCTTCTCCACAGAAGCTTCCAAAAGTGGTGCCACTCTGTCTGGGTACCACAGCGGGTGTGGGAGGGGGTTTAGGCACCCTGGACTGAGTTACCTTGGTAACTCAAGTCGCACTCTTGTGTGATTGGCCCACCACTTAGCATGTTTGAGTGACAGCTAGGCTGAGTGAATGGGGGTATGCTGCATAAAAGCAGGGCTTTGGGGACTGGAACTTCAGAAGTCGCCACAGGACCTGAGAATCCGACGAGGGAGAAGCTGAGCCGACCTACCCACGACGACACCACCGGTGGAGCCCTGCGGAACCGACTCACCACTTCCCGACGACAGAGAAGATCTCCCGGCTGGAGAGGCTTCTTCCCCTGACTGGTGGGCACAACCAGTTTACCTTCTTCTCTTCGCACCCCAGGCCGGTCTGTGGTCGAATTGCCCGTGCCAAGCACCCCGGCAGCCGGATAGCCACTTACCACTGGACCGCGAACCAACGGACCGCTCCTTGTACCTGAGAAACTCCGTGGCTGGTTTCTTCCCTGGCAGTGCAACAGACTCCTGTCTTCCTCCCCGACGAGATCCTCTCTTTCCCCGGACGAAGCACCGACTTGCATCCGCTGCCAGGAACAACTGCCCCCGCTGGAGTATTGTCACCACTTTAAGGTACCGTGTCCGCCAGGCCTCCCTTTCTAAAGATTGCTACAAGGTAATAATAACCCCTTAACCTTCTGTACTGGGCTGGCCGCCTTGACCCTCTAACTGGTCCCTTTGTTTGGTCCAACTCCTTTTTGAACCGTCACAAGACTTTTGTGCACTGCAGCCGTGTGACCTTGGACACATTTCGTTTTGATCCTCTTAAAGCGGGTCTGGCCTATTGACTCTGAAGTCACAGTGTTACTTTGCCTTCCTCTCTTGTTGTGTTCGTGAAAAAGTGTTGGGATCTGTTTCAATTGATTCTCTTTCTCTCCCTTTTTAAAACAAATTTTAAGAGTGCCATCTAGGTTAAGTGCTCACCGCTGTCTGAAAATAAGTGGGGCTCTACTTAAGACTTGTCTAATATCCTTTTAAGGGAGTGTATATCTTTTAGTGACCGTGTTTTTGAATTGCTTACTATTAGTGCATGTGTGTTTTTCTAGATGTGGTTTTAAATAAATAATTATATCTCTTTTACACCAAGCTCTGGTCAGTGTTTACTTGTTCTACTGTGTTCTTTTGACCTATTGTGAATACTCTGTATAATGCCTAACTCTTCTTGAGGGAAGTCTGACTGCTCAGCCACAGCTACCAAGTGAATCTGTGTGGTACAGACTGCTACCAAGTGGGTTTACTGCCAAACACCTGTAGTCCTAAATCTTTTGCACTGGTCCCAGAGGGAACTGCACAGGTCTCTGCCTAACAGCACCAGCCGCCAAACTTCTCCAAAATCCCCCGAATGTAATTGTCCTGATTGTCATTTGGCACATACAATGCAATGATACTATATCTTTGCCCTCTAATCCAGCTTTTGAGACCTATAAACCTCCCTTCAGGGTCAGCAATCAGTTGATCTTTCCGGAATCCCAGCTCTCTGTTCAGTAGAATTGCCACTTCCTTCGATTTCTTTCCTGCTGAGGCGAAATACTGTGGTGGGAAGAGTCTGTGGGCTAAACGCTTTTCATCCTCCGGAAGGCGATGTCTCCTGCAGGATCCCCAGTGACACTTCGAGTTCCGCTAGACTCCCCAGGATTGCTCTGCATTTCGCTGGGGAGTTTAATCCCTGTACATTCAGGGATATTACCACCTCAGCCATTGGGCGTGACCTGTTGGGTTTGTTGACCCTGTCTATTAACCCAAGACAGCTGTATGTATTTTCCCAATGAACTGTTATTTCCTTTAGTCCAACCTGGAACCGTAATAAACTTTTCCTCATATCTTTAGCTCTTCTCCGCTTCCTGCCTCGTGTTCTCTCCCCTTCCTTACCCTCCCCCCTTTCCTCCTCTCTCTTGCATGGCCAGGGCCCATCCGGGCGCTCTCTGATTCACGATCAGGGCTTTGGGCCTTTTCTTCTTCAAATGTTCTCCTCCGCCTGGACGTGGGCATGCCCACCAAACCGATCCAAGACGATTTTCCCCCGATCTTCGTCCTCACTTGCGGATTTGTTATGCAGCTTGAGTTCCATTTGTCGACCATCGGTCAGGAAAGCAGAACTCCTTGTGTTATTCACATCCGCTCAGTTATCTAATTCAGCCCGTTTTGTGCGGGGGCCCGTCAGGGCTATCTGTCGATCTCTTTTCCCAGGCCTCTCCGCCCTCCATTCCCATTGGCTGTTTGTGTTTTTCAAAGGGGATTGACGTGGAGACGATTCCATTTGCCTTGTCATCTTCAATATGTAGTATTGACATCCCCTCCTCGCAGGTGCTGATCCGGTGTGTCTTTCCATCCCATGTAAATATTAGGCCGAAGGGATAGGCCCATTAGTATTTTACGTGTTTGGCCTTCAGTACTTTTGTCACTGGTCTCATTAGTTTCCTCTTATGTAGGGTCGAAAGTGCTAAGTCTTGATATAACTGGACCGGTTTCCGTTGACTGTTAACTCTGTATGCGACCTGGCACCTTTCCGGATCTCTTTCTGGGTGAAGGAGGTGCAGGTGACTAGTACATCCATGGTTCTAGCCCCTGGTTCATTTCTTTTTGGGGTTAATTCGATGAATTCTGTCAAAGCGGATCTCCCCTGATGGCGTATCTCTGAGGCTGCGGAAGCATTGTTGCAGGGTGGACTGTAGGTCCACATCTAGTACTGTCTCTGCTAGGCCTTTGATCTTTGTTTGTTTGATCTTCTGGATCTATTTTCTAAATCCTCAGCCTGTATATCCAAGTTAGTTGTTGATCTGGCCAGCTGTTCTAACAGAGTGCTATTCTGTTTGGTGTCGTCTGCAACACAGGAGAAGGGGGCCTTCGACCACATCCACTCTTTCTCCAATTTCGTTAAGATCTTTCCTAATGTCTTGTAAGGCCCCTTTCAGGTCTTCCTTCATTTGGCTTATTCTTATTGGGAGCTGGAATGTGGTCATCATTGTTTCCATACCCTTCAGGCATGATAGCAGTTCTTCCTTGTCTGTGGCCATGTCAATTGGTGCCTCAGCGTTTTCCGGCTCCAACTTATCTGGCCGGATCTCCAGTGGCGCACACCACCCCCACCCCCAGCTGTTTATATTTCCAGCACTTCTCTATCTGGGATTCTGGGCGTGTATGTACATGTTTGGATTTTCTTGGAGTCTCTCTAGATTTTACGCCTGGCATCAGTATCTTCAGGGTTGAGTAGATACTGCAATCGTGGCGTGCGATGCCTATGTGTTCCTGTGCTTTTTGGCTGCATTGGGATTAGGTATGATTGCCCTTGTTTCTTTTCACCCAGTCTGGGATTGGTGGGTTTGGATTAGTCGATTAGTCTGTCGGGTTCCTAGCTGGGGTAAGGGTTGGCTCCCCCTCCGGGATCTGATTCTGTGGTGGATTGGGAGAGTCCACTGCCACAATTGCGTTGTCGCGCCAGTTGGCGATTTACATTTGTCCCTAGAACTCGGATTGTTTAGAGCTGATCCAAGTCCCCAGAGAGGAGAGGGTCAGCCGAACATTACCCTTGCACAGCCCTGAGGAGCTCCCAGGTGTAGTGAAATATATGTCAATCCAGAATCCCTAAATTTTGGTTTGTTCAAGAGTGATGCCAATTCTCATCTCTTCAGGATACAGGTTCTGCCAGTGATGTTCTGCATTTTGGTTTGTGGAGTTAGTGTTGATACCTTTGGTATACTGTCTCCATGAGAAGAAGGGAACCCCCCATAGGCACCAGGAGCTCCTTTTGCTAGATCTCAGGGGGGAGTGCAGGGGGGGGAGGGGTAGGGGAGTCCAGTGGCTCCTCTCCGTTCCTAGTGCCAAGGGATCGTATTATGGCTCTCCCCAATTTCGGTTTCAGCCACCTGCAGTTTGTTGGGTGGGGGTACCCTTCCCCACCACCCCCGGTGCCCTCTTGGTTGTGCCATTTCCCCCTTCCCTAAGGGCCTCCGTACCTTTCTGCAGCCGCTCCTCGTATCCAGAGGAGTGCGGGACCAGACCGCTTTCGGCGCCCGCAGCACCTCCCCCTCCGAAGCTCCGTCAGTAGCGTGGCTCGCTGGTACACAGCACTTCTCGTATCAAGCGTTCTGCTCCCCTCCTCCTCCGGCGACGACTCGTTCTCCTCTGTTGTCTCTGTGCGGCCACGCTTCTAGAAGCTTGCAGCTCCCTCCGTGTGATTTTCTTTGCAGAACCAGAACGCGGGCAGCTTTCGCTGGACACCGAACACTTCCTCTTTTAATACTCAGACTCCGATAGCGATTTTATGGCGTCAGATTCTTCAGCTGCTGCTTATTTTCACATTTGGAAGCTCTGGTTCGGATAGAGACCCGAGGAGTACGTCTCCTCTACACGGTGGCCATCTTGGATCCCGAGTTTTGATACCTTTTTATAGGACTAACTGAAAATATTACACTGAGATGGAATGGTGGCCGAGCTGTCAAAGTCGCATAGATTTTCATCTGATGGCAAAAAGCAAAGTGGGGGGCATAACCGCAATGAGAGTTCTACATCTAAGTGCTGCATTATTAGTTTGAAGACGGAGCCGTTGGAACTATTGCACTGCTTAAGAGCTTAAGATATTCGCATTTTAAAACAAGTGTATGCTATAGTTTGAATGTGTGTTTTTTCTGAACATTCTTGATGCATAGTTCAAACAGTCGAGACTTGTTTGCGTTCCCAGGCATGTATGAAATGGTTCCTTAAGGAATGATGTTGAATTTGAAAATTGGCACATTATTTCTGTTCATGGTAAATGTCTTGGAGTGCAGGCAACGAAAGCATGTCATCATTGCACAAGTACATTTGCAATTTGTAAAACATCTTCACCAAAGCTGAACACTTTTAAATCCTGGCTGCTTAATCTAATCCCAAAACGGACTGCAGTGGCACTAACATTTACTTCTTTGCAAAAGACACTGTACTCTGCTATGGATACTGAACTACCAGTTTTATAGGCATGGGCAAATGCGATTTGACTTATATCCTGGCAAGGGAGTATAATTACTAGCACATTCCCAGTGTTGACATTATATGGTGCCGGATAGGCTAGGCTTCATAGTTCACCATAGTGAGAGGTGAAACTCGCACCTCTATTCACATAGTTCTTATTTAGGTTCAGGGTCTTCAAAATCTTAGTTCCCAATTTTGTAATATGTCGTGTGTTTGGAAGATTGCCTTTCAACAACTCAAAGACCAGTCCGTTTTTCTGTGTGCCCATTCATGCAGGATTTCCACCATGATTTGTCAAGTCTAAAAGTACCACATCCCTAAATGCTGATGTGAGCCTAAATCTGCTTTTACTACTGTATTTTAATGTTTCAGATACAGCCAACAAAAGAATATATATTACATAAGAGTTATAAGAGCACTTTCTTAGTCATTCTTTGACGGTCTTGCACGTTTTTCCAGTTATGAAGAACATTTTCAATTCTAGGAAAAGTAAAACGTTTTTCGTATCAAAAAAGAATACTTGAAAAAAGGTTCCCCCAGAGGCCTATGACATTTGATTGTGTCTAAGACTGCTCCCACTCAAATTGATTAAGTGTAGGCAGTAGGCGAAAGAAGGCATCATGTGAGAATATAGAATGAGATGATCTGTGCCTGTTTACAGTGTCAGTCCTTGGCAAAGCATGCGTTTCAGCCTCAACACTTTGATTTCACTGTCTCCAGTTTGGCTACGTAACCAACTCTCCTGACTCACACGTTATGCTCTTGGGTATTCATGAAGTACGAATCAAGCCAGCAAGCATTTGAGCGCTTAAACCTATCGAGCATGAGGATTTGTGAAGGACGGATGGGTGTAGGAGTTGAGGGCAGGATGATGTTTGTAGAGGAGGGTTTTCAGCTTGTTGAAGAAGTGAACATGGTTGGGAACCGTTAGGACAGTTTTTCTGAAGTCCAACTAAGGGCTTAGTAAAACCATTCAACTGAGGCAGTACAATATTGCACTCTTAGTATAGGGCTGTGCCACCTGAGTTCATGGTAGCGTAGACCGAGCAGCCAGGTTTATTTTAGGAGGGAGAGAGGACTGTAGAATCAGTACAGATGAAATTGTAATACAAATGGTCCAAAGAAACACTGAAACACTATGTATTGTAAAAATAAAGGATTTATTTAAATACGGGTAGTCCCAGATAAATCTAGGGGTAAATAAGTATTATCACACATTATATGTAATCACAATTATCAAAATACAACACTATGCTTGAAGGTTCACAGACCAAAGCATAAACCTTATTTGAAACACCTAACAGTAGTTCTATGGAAGTCGCAACCTTTTCATACACATACAGTATAGGTCACACGTATTCTTGGGGAGTAAATACCAATGGTTACTTTCAGATTACAATCAGTAATGCAAGGGCAGTAGACACTACCAGTTGTGCAGTGACTCTCAGTACAAATTACATAATCGGTCAAGTGGACAATATACTTTTTGTGAATAGTGGAAAACTTATTCCATGTACAGTAAAAAACTAGAACTACTTTTGTGATAACAGTTATACTAGGTGAGTAAAACCTAAGGATGTAATATTAAATTACAAGTGCTTTTGAGATCAGTGAAACACAGCTTGAGATAAGCAGTAACTCTTGTAATGTATTTTTGGATGGCTCACAGCTAACTCAAGGTAAATAAAACTCATATACTTTTTTAATCTCACAATGAAGTCAAAGTTAGGTCTTTCCCAGCTATACAAGTAATTTATGTATGACTTATAAGGGACAGTTAGAACCAAAGACTCTTCTTATGTCTGTCTACAACAGTACAGGGAAAGCAAAACCCAATGTTACACTTTGCTGAATGACTCAGTTATCCCAGGTAGGCAGCAACCTAATACAGACTTATTCTGGACAGGCTAACAGCAAGTCAGGGGAAGCAAGACCCAGTTGGGGGACACTCCTACAATTATCCTAACGGGAATAATCTGGTGAAACCAACATATTACTTTTGGGAAGAGGCACAACATAATAACAGATGAGGTATATACCTTTACGTCTACTTTCTATTAGAATGGCAAAACGGTTTCTAAGGAAAGAAAGATGTTAACCATACTTTTAAGAATAGCGCATAACACATCCAAGATAAGTAGGAACTTTTGTAACTGTTCACTCTTAGGGTTACAGTTACCAACCAACTCTTTACAAGTAAGTAACTTTTAAACACTTGACTTTTCTAGGCAAAAGGCCCAGTCCCTTAAAAGTCTTTCCCTGGTTCTTGGAGCATGAGTGTTTAGTGGCAGAAGAGGGGTCACTAGGGACTTCTGACACGGTCTGTTGGTCACAATAGGTTCTTAAATAGCAACGGTCAGAGTTCCTTAGGAAGACTGGACAAACTGGTGAGTACAATAGGATGGTCATCCATACCACTCTCTGAGCCTCCCAGGGCTGATCATCGCCTGCAGTGGCTTGGCTGGCCCTTTATGCCTATTTCTTCACCCTTCGGAGCCGAGATGTTACTGCAGGGTAAGCCCTGAATTGTGGTGTGCATTTTGCGCGTGAAGCACAATTTCCCCCTCTGCCCCTCTCCCAAACCCCCCAAAAAAAGCCACATTAATTTTTGATTCTGTGTGGATGGTGGTGGTCTGCACATAGTTGCTTTCTCCATACCTGCAGCACCCAGCTTGTGGGGTTGTCCCTTTTGTCTGCTGCATTACATTGGGGCACACTGCTTTTCTGGCCCCTCCAAGATGGCCTCACTATCATCTTTGTCCGGATGTCGACCTGCCTGGCCTGTATCCTACCACCATTGTTTGCCTGGGCCTTCATTGCCCAATTGGAGCAACCGGGAGGCGGGAGCTGGCTCCATCAACAAAGGACCACTTCTAAGGCCCCTGTCGGCTTCCCTGTCTGCTGACAGGCCGCTTCATGAGACCTCTACCACAGCCCAACCCTCCTTGAGGTTGCTAGCCCCGGACTACCATGACTCTGCTACCTCACTGTGCATGGGTTAGTTACCTCCTTCCGACTGCCCTGTACCCTCATCTCTGCCTGTACTCCCAGCTTCTCCCTGTTATGTACTAAATTAAGTTATTTCTGTACCCACCTTTACCCTCTTACTCCCACTTCATTACCTTAACCACAGGGCCATACATGTAACTTGAAAGACAACCTTGGGTGTATTTTTCATTTCACTTTTGTGGGATGTATTGGCACCACTCTGCTATACTATGCGGCCTCCCTCTGTTATCTATGGTGCGAAAAACAGAAAAATGGTGGCAAAACCCTTGTGCGTGCCGAAACCTCCAAAACCGCGTTTTTTCAACACACAAAAAGATGGCTGCACAACCTGCCACTCATGGTGCATGTGTGGTGGAACAGAGCACACGCTGCAGAAATAGTGCCAGTGAGCTCCATGACAAGTAAACCTGGAGTAAAGAGGGAGAAGCAGCGCTTTGCAAGTGAAATTCCAAAATTTGCCTGTAAATGACATTTACTTTGCTGCTGTAACTGCAAAATGCCTGTACATAACACTTTCCAACACTCAAAAACTTGCTTGGCGCTAAGTCAGTTAATCTAATGAAGCACTGTGAATTTACAAAGTCCTGAAATGTTAAGAGCAAAACATTTTCTCAGCAAAACTGGATTGCCTGTGAATGACAATTCCTGTCAAAGATTTGTCTGCAGCCACACTGGGCTACCTGTGAGTGACAGCTCCTGTCAAATGGGCTCTCCTGATTAAACTTCAAAGTTGTCTAAAACTAAAGATCTGCCGGATTAGCAAATATTAAAGGACTGTTGCTGAAAGGAACACGGATCTCGGTTGTTTTGATCCCACAGGTTTAAACCTAAATGTAATTTATCTGTCATCTGATGCAACAAGTTTGTTTTATGCTGGATTTCAAGTTAAGAAATTAAAAATTAACTTAGGATGGCTGGGCTTGCAAGAGGTTGAAAAACAGGTTTCCACCCAAGGGAAGGGCATTGATCTCAGCAGATGCTCACTGACACATGATAATTGTGGGGTAGGCCAGACTTTTGTCGGCTACCAGGGACTGAAAAATGGCAGATTCTCCAGGCCAGGAAATGGACGTGTGAAGAGGTCGTAAACCTGGCTTGCAGAAGGAAATCCCAAAGGTGTGGGCTGCTCCTTGCCTCCATAGAAAGACAAAAGGCTGACAATTTTCTGCTAAGAATATGTAATGAATATTTTTTAGAGACTTATAAACTCGCTATCAGAAGTGGTGAAAAATAAAAGGGGAGATTTGTTAATTTAATTTTTGGCCCTATATTTCAAAACATGGTTGAACTGTGTAGCATTTTCTGAACAGGAATGGCAATATATGTGGTTTTATGGGAACTGTATTTATGCTAGAATTGTTAAAGTTTGCACACACACTCCTACGGTAAACACGCATATTTGTGGAAATTTGGATAAAGTTTGGAAAATGTGTTCATGGCAAAATGGACAAAATGCTGCAAAAAGGCGAAACAAGCTCTCACAGCTATGGGATTTTGATGAACCGATACTCCATAAAATATGTAATCCTTGCATGTGATTTTCGTACAGGTTACAAATGTATACATGTATTTAGGACAAAATTCGATTTTGATACTAGTGGCTAGGGGAGGTTTCTAAGGATTGTAAAAACGAAACCATAAACTTGACATCTGGCTTTGATCCAATCAATCGGATGCAAGGCAGAGATGAGGCTCTGATCCAATCCCAGTTCACAGCGGCGAGTTTAGATAAGCCGGCCCATACACCCATTTTTGTGATGTCATTTGAAAGGATAAATGGAGACATCTGACAACACAGACACTCTTCTGATTCCAGCGAAGCACTCTAATCCAGCATTCAACATCCAGCCTTTAACATCCTTCCAGATCCAGATGCCAATCACCAGCCAAGCAGTAGCTGAACCATTTTCAACAGGCCTCAATCCTCAATTAATCCTCAACTAATCCTTACAACCCAGTGAAGCGTTGTGGTGTGGGGAAGCATCCTGAAACTCTGGCTTGCTACCATAAAGCTTGCCTGATGAACTCGCCATCCCACTGATCTGAAATATCCAGAAACAAGAAGGGCAGATTCCGTGCAGTTCCAGTGACAGGACTAGCTGATCCTAGCTGATGTGCTGTCCTTCCCTGATGGACCCAATCCATTGATCAGAATCTTGACGGGCCAAAAATCTTAAATCCCAGTGGATTGTGAGTATTAACAGGACGCTAGAGAACTATTGTATACCTTGCCTTATATTGTTCCACCCTAATATCTAAACTATCCCTACTTTCATAAGCAGTGACAGTATCTAAATCTTTAGTGCTATCTTATTCTGTCTATTTGCTTAAGCGTCATTTTCATAGTCCTTTTTATTTGTGTAACTCTGATCCACAAATTGAGTGTTTGGACTGGTTCCGCCGGGGAAGGCACTGGGGATCTGTTACCGAAGTCATGAATCCGTCTCGGAGCTTACTTTGTCGCAACCTGGTTGTCTAGCCTACATGCTCTAGTCTTGAGTAAAAGCATAATCCATAATATCTGGTTTTAAACTGAAGTTCTTGTCCAAATTCGTGTCTTTTATTTTCGAAAAAAACACCTCCCACTAAAACCTCCATAACTCCCTCAGTTTTAAAGATAGAAACGAAATTTCAGCTCCCACTGATACCCAACATCCTTAGCTACATCGACAACTGCAGTGCGAACCAGTGTGGTTGACCCGTTTTTATCAAAAATGGCATAGTAAAAGTTTGCTGCAAATTTACATTTTGCAAAAGTTTTACACGTCTGAATTGTCATTGAATTATTTCCCACTTTGCCTTTGAGATTCCAATTGTTTTCTTTTGATTAAATCATTGCTATTGATTGCTTGCATCTGTTCAAAGCGGCTCCTGTAGAAATTTATAATAATGTAAGCATTTTTTACCCCATTTAGTGTTTTTGCTCAGCCAGTTTCAAAGCCATTCTGACAGTTGAAAAGTCAAATCCGTTTTTCTCTTGTGTTTAAGGGGGGGGAAGATGGGGTGATATTCTGTTTGGTCTGTATTATTGTTGAGTACCTGCTCTCTCCTCACATCTATTTAAATGGCCTATTGGTGGGTCGAGGGGTGTCGCAGGCGGAACCTCTAACCACAGTGCTATCTGTTCCAAACCAATCTAAAAGTATTCTTTTCTTTGCTGCGTTCTTGTTGTGTTCATTACCTAATTCCCAGTGCATTAAAGATATTATTCATTGTCCTTTTCACCTCTTGGTGATTGTTTTTACCTATTAAAAACATATTGTTTTAAATTCTCAATCCATAAATAAATATTTACCATTACAAACTAGCCTGATTCCTGGCTCAGTGTGACTGGGGGTATTTTGAGAAGGGTGTAATATGAGTGGTATATCATTCAGAATATTGAACTTATAGACGAAAATAAATAAGGGTTTCCTTTGCGCACTACATGCTGGGCAAGACTTGGTTGTGTGCTTGATTGAAATCCCTTACACTTTGCCCATTGATTGTAACCTGCTAGCCCAGTGACTGTTCCATACCGCTGTACTTACATACTCCTCTGTCCCACCCATGGTGCTTTCTGTTTCTCCCATCTATTTCAACTGCTTCTCTATCAACTATCCTTCCCTTCCCACTAAGTCTGGAAAGAAGTTTAAAAACGATATCTTGGCCTCTAACCCTGGTCTCCCTATCGCTGATACCTATTCCAGCACCTCTTCCAGAAAGACCCGCACCAACATCTACTTTGTTGTTCCTTCGCCGGATCTATGGACCCCGCGTATGATCTCTGCTCTGTCCTGTCTCCTCCTCTCCCATTAATGGTGGAACTCGCTGGGAAGTCCTCATGGATTCCTTCGACCCCTCCAGAGTCATCCTTAATGTCTATCTTAATGGTACTGTCATGGTCCAAGGTCCTCAGGCCAATCTCCTCCTCTTCGATAGGCGTTTCCCTCACCTCATCAACTTCCTCTCATCTCTGGCTGTTCCTTCCTCTCATTCCTTGGCTACCTTGCCCACTCCTCCCTCCTCCTCTGCCCCACTTCAGGCTGCCTCCACTCATCCGCAGGGCGTAACTCTGATTTGGACCTCTCGCCGGAAGGTCTTTAAGGCTGGCATACTTCCGCATCTGGCCACTCACAACTCTCGCTCCGCCGTCAAACACTCCTCCGACATTTGCCACCTCCTCGAAGAACTGGACCTTGATGTCCTCTGTCTTATTGAGACATGGTTCATGGCCAGCTCTGTCACAAGCTTTTACTCTTTCCTCCCTGATGGCTACAGGATCCTCTCTGTACCCAGAACCACCCGGCCTGGAGGTGGTGTAGCCCTGATCTTTCCTGAGTGGATTCGTGCCACTATCATTCCCAATCAGATCTACCCCATCTTTTAAATGTCTTGTCTGCCGGCTCTCAAGCTCTCCTACCCACTCTTACTGTTGCTACTCTCTATCTGCCCCCTGGTCAAATCACCTCTTTTCTTTCCGAGTGTGCTGACCTCTCCTCCTCACAGGCCTCAACCACTCAACACTTCTTCCTTGGGGACCTCAACCTCTCTCGATTCTCCCTGTCCCTCATCTTTGCTCTTTCGCGACCTCTATGATTCCCTCCCTCTATCCTCCCCTCTGGTCCAACGCATTCTGCAGGTCACACACTTGACGTCTTGATCTCCTCTGGCATCCCCCTCTCAATCCCTCTGAGCACTCCTCTCCTGGAGTGACCACTGCCTCCTCTCCTCTCCTCATCTCTCACTCTCTTCCTCCCAAGCCAAGCCTACCCCTACACTGCCACCCACCTTCTCTGACATCCGGCCCATGAAGCGCGTGTCAGTTGAGACTTTAGCTGTCACCTTCTCTCCCCTCCTCCTCTGGCTGACTCACATCCGGACACAGCCCTATTCCTTTTCTACTATTTCTGATGCTCTTGCCCTTGACCTGAGGATCTGCTTGAAGTCCAAAGCCAAGTGCAATTCCTGGTGACTCCGACCTAGCTACAGTTAATCGTAAGTGTAGGGCAGCTGAGAGGAAATGGAGTGATTCTTGTTCATCCTCTGACAAACTGGCCTGTGGCCGGCTCCAAATGCAATACTGACTCTGTCCTCACCAAGGAGAGATTCCACATTCAAGCCTGTGTCTCGGCGGCATCTAGCAACTCGGCCGAACTCTTTAAAATCTGCAAGGAGCTGGCCAACCCTGCTCCAGTCTCTAAACCTCCTGTTGCCTCCCAGGCTCTTTGCAATGTCCTTGCCTCTCACTTTATCTCAAAAACCCAGGACCTCTTGTCCACCCTCTCCTACTGTTCCCCCTCCCCTCTCCATCTGTGCTTGCTGACCCTCCCTCAGCTACCCCCCCCCACTCTCCTTCTCATCCTTTCCTCTTTTCTCCCCCGATGAGGTTGCTAGACAAGTACGATCTATGAAAGCCTGGTCAAAACAGGTTCACCTGTTCCTCTACAACCATCAAGGACCACATTGACACCCTCACTCCGGCCCTTGTTGATTTTTGCAACCACTCCTTTGCCTCAGGATCCTTCCCGTCCCCACGAAGCACTCCCTTGTGCATCCTCTTCTCAAGAAACCCACAGCTGATCCTTCCTGTCCAGCTAACGCCCAATTTCCATTACTCCCTTTCTGGACAAACTCCTGGAAAAGCTGGCCATCTCCCAGCTTAACCTTCATGCTGAATCTGTTGGCGGTCTCCTTGACCACCAGTCTGGTTAGAGCTACCAGAAGCACGGAAACTGCTCTCATCTGCTCTCCATCCTTGATTCTAACATTCCCTTTGTCGTCATCCCACTCAATCTCTCTTCTGCTTTTGACACGGTCAACCATGCCATCCAGTTCCTATGGTGCGAGCCACTTGCTGGCTGCACTACCACTTTTGTTGCTTTTATTATTTATTTACGATTATGTATTCTGTTCTCCTTTTGCTCCACACTTTCCACTTCTCCCCCCTTCTTTGCGCTTTTCCCTTCCCCTCTCCCCCATGCACTTGCGCGTTCTCAATGTCACTGGGGCTAGTAAGATCGTTGTTTTGTTCTCACCTGTTCCACTCCACTCCCTTGCCTTGTCGCACTCTGAAACACTTGTGTATGAGCGCGATATAAATAAAATATCAATTCAATACTTTACTTCTAGAGTTAGAAGAGGGTCCAGGGGCTTTGCAGAAGACACCCTAGCAGGATTCTAGCAGTGGACTGGGTGCACTGGACGAGAGGCCTCTCAATCACAGAAAACGCCCCACAGCTACACAGGAATCCTAATAGACTTAAGGCAAGTCCATACCCTAGTCAACACAGTACCCCAGCATTGTAGAAGATTTTGCAGCAGGAGGACTTCAGGATCTGCAGTGAAATACCCGGTCAGTGGATTCCTTGTGGTGACTGAAAACAAGACCTCAGAAAGGACTTTGCAGCAGGGATCAATGGAGAAGGCTCTAGGCAAGTTTTACCTAGCGGCTAAAGGCGGTTTGTGGATTTGACGCCTTTTCAAGGAGCACAGAAGAAGACAGAACATTGCGGTTGAATTCTTGTTGTTGCAAAGGTCGAGCACTCTGAGGGGACTTTTTGGACTAGATTTGTGTCCCCGGAGATACACCAGGATGCCCACGAAGTTTCAGCGGGATTCGGAATTCGGAAGACCGTGCACTGCACAATGACTTGAGGTCCCAGGGTATTGCAGCCCTGCCAAGGTCACAGCAATGCGTGGTATGGCTCAAAATGCAGATGTTCTTGAGTCTAGTGGGTCTCACCAGTCATTGGTTCAGGGTCGTCGTTTTTGGAGTCCCCAGGTTGATTGGAAGGAAGGGCTACAGCAGGCTCCAGTTACGCAGCAGGCTCTCCAGTCGCTGGAAATAGTTTCAGCTGCTTTTCCTTCATCATCCTCTTCGGTTCCAGTGGTCGACTTGTCTTCAGCTTCCAGGTTCGCAGTATTTAACAGGAACTACAGCAAAACTTCTGCATTCTCTCTCTGCATTTTACAACAAGGGGCGGTCTTGTTGTCTAATCAGGACAGCCAGCCCCCCACTGGGATTTGTTCCTAATCAGGCAAGGAGGCAGGCAAAGGGCTGTGGAGTTTTGGACTCCTCCCTCGTTTTCTGCCCTCACAGACAGACTGGAGCCTCTCAGTGGGAAGTTACAAAAGTACCTATAACTCCCGGTCAACAGGAAGGACACTCTTCTAATTCCAAGCCAAAGACTGAGGCAAAGGGGAAACCCAATGCCTCAGGAAAGAAGAAGGGTGCCAACCCTGTTCACAGGGCAAGGACATCCCCCGAGAGGACAGTCCAAGGTCACACCTGTGACCCCTTCCCCAGCGGAGTGGGAGTATCAACCAGGAAATGGTGAATCAGCTACTGGTGAAACAGAGCTGGAGGAAGCCCTTTCCTATTTTGGAGAGCTGGATCCTAAAGACCATCATGAGCTGCAGACTTTGCTTGCAGAAGGTGGACTGTCTAGGGCAGACTTCAGCAGAGGTCAAAAAGTGTCCTACTCTTGAAGGACTTCGCCAACATGCAACTTCCTAGCTGGAAGGGCAAGAGCCAGGGAAGTAAAGGCTGTACTGGGAGGATGGCCTCCTTATAGTGAGCCTATTGTGTCTACCCGAGGGGACTACAGAAGGCTTGTAGTGCCTCAGGTGGTGAAACCCCAGTTTCTACAGTTAGCCCCTGAGATTCATCTAGCTGATCACTTTGGTTTTAAGAAGACCAAGAAGAGGATTTCTCTGTATTTCTATTGGCCCTAGATGGGGTCTGATGTAGATAAATTCTGTAGAAGCAGTCACACTTGTCAGACTTCTGGCAAGAGTGGAGCCAAGAACGTGGCACCCTTGGTGCCTCTCCAGTGGTGGAAGTTCCTTTTGAGAGGGTAGGGATGGACATTGTTGGTCCTCTAAACCCTCACACATCTTCAGGCAACTGATTTATATTGGTTGTGGTAGACCATGCTACCAGGCATCCTGAAGCCATACCTATGAGGACTATTACTGCTCAGGCAGTGGCTAAGGCCCTCCTTTTGGTATTTTTACCAGGGTTGGTTTTCCTAAGGAGGTTATCTCATACAGGAGGACCCATTTTATGTCCCACTACATGCAGACCATGTGGAAAAATCCGTGGAGTGAATTACAAGTTCTGAGCAGCCTACAATACCCAAACCAATTGGTTGGCGGACAGGTTTAATAGAACTATTGGTGCTTTAGAGGAACCCCTTAGAAGAAAGTGGGACCTTCTACTGCCATGCCTTCTCTTTGCTTATACAGAAGTCCCTCACAAAGGGGTTGGTTTCAGCCCCTTTGAGCTCCTCTATGGTAATCCGGTTGGAGATGTTAGGTCTCCGAAGGAGAATGACACAAATGATGACAGAAGCTTCTGATAACTTGAAAGCAGGTCAGGCTCTGGTTAAACATTGGCATGACCCGAAGGCCAGCATGGTGGAGTTTACGCCAGACCAGCTAGTTCTAGTTATGGCGCCTACAGGACAGAAGGCCTTGCAAGACAAATGGATTGGACTCTTCAAGGTTGTGGGCAAATGTGGAGAGGTCCATCATTTAGTGGACTTGGACAATCCCAAGGAGAACCCTAGGGTCTTTCACACCAACCACCTAAAGACATATTTATCCAGACCAGAACTAGGAGCTTTGCTCTTAGAATCTGATCAAGAGGAGGAGGAGAGTGAACCTCTACCTGACCTTCTCAGGGGACAGCCTTTAGATGGAAAAATAGGAGTTAATCTCCCTTCTGGTCTGACTCTGCAACAACCGCAGGAGTGCAAAGTTCTGTTGAATCAGTTTTCCTCCCTGTTTTCACTAACACCAGGCTTGGCCCCTTGGGACCAGCATGATCTACTCACTGGTGACTGTCTCCCTGTCAAAAGCGGGTGTTACATAATGTCAGACCATGTAAGAACCCACATAGGAAGCGGTCAAGAAGATGCTTGATTTTGGGGTAATGGTGCCATCTACAAGCCCATGAGCTAGTCCAGTCGTGCTAGTACCAAAGGGAGGATCCAAAGGAGTTGAGATTCTGTGTGAACTTTAGAGCTCTAAATGCAGTCACCACGGCTGATGCCCATTCTTTACCTAGGATAGATGAGCTGGTGGATAAACTTGGTTCAGCCAAGTTCCTCAGTACATTTGACCTAAAATCAGGCTATTGGCAAATAGCTCTGACAGACCATGCCAAGGAGAAAACTGCATTTTAGTCCCCGGAAGGCTTCTACCAGTTTACAGTTCTGCCTTTTGCACTCAAAAAAGCACCTGCTGCATTCCAGAGGACGGTGAATCGGGTTCTGAACGGGATGGAGAAATTCTGCATGGCATACTTGGATGACATTGCAGTGTTCGCCCCACTTGGGAAGAGCATCTTGACCACCTTGGATATGTTTTGCAGGCTCTTGAACAGGCCCATCTGACCATAAAGTCTAGCAAGTGTCAAATTGGTCAGAGTAAAGTGGTCTACCTTGGACATGAGGTAGGAGGAGGTGAAATAAGGCCATTGCCTAGCAAGGCGCAAGCTGTACAAGACTGGGCCACCCCTACTACTCAAACCCAAGTGAGAGACTGTTTGTCTCAATGGTTACTATAAGAACTTCAAATCCAGCACTAAAGAATTGTTCTCTATATTAAGAGCTAGAGACACCCATCCCGGCCCCAGACACCTGTAAGAAAGACAAACAATGGTGCACCAGTATCCAAAATGCCCTTTCCAACAAAGTTGCAGGCCTCCAAATCAAAATTAACAAGAAAGAGACCTTATCTAACTCCAAACCTCCTAACAACACCCCGACACACACTGGCCTCCAACACCCTCCCCCCCCCAACCCCTCTCTCGTTTTAGCTTCTCCAAAGTTTCCACACTAGAAGTGGAAAAAAATCATACTCAGCCTCAAACCTTCTAACTGCCAAGGCGACCTATGCCCACCTCAAATCATCAAAGACCTATCTCCATTCATTACCACTCATCAACGCCTCCTTCTCTTCAGGTACCATCCCCAACAACCTCAAAGAATCCTGGGTCCTCCCCTACTAAAAAAACCTTCACTCGACCCAACCATACCCACTAACTACAGACCCATCACCACCGTCCCCTTCCTTCTAAAAATCCTCGACAAGACAGCCTTTCTGCAAATTCAAAAATTCCTTGAACAAAATCACCTCCTGGGAGTTCGGCAATCAGGATTTAGACCCCAACACGGCACAGAAACCACGCTCATTGACCTCAAGGCCCAAATCGACACTCTGAGAGATAATGGGAAAACTGCCTTATTGCTCCTCCTAGACCTCTCGCAGCTTTTGATCTTGTTGACCATAAAATCCTATGTAGCCACTTAGACTCGGCTGCCCACTTTTCTCAAGATGCTATTGGCTGGATCCAATCATTTCTGAGCAATAGATCCATGGTGTCTTTTCCACCACAGACTCCGCTGACCCCATCCCCATCACCTGTGGGGTCCCTCAGGGGTCATGTGTCTCCCCCACACTGTAAAATGTGTTCACTAAGCCCCTGTTTGATGATCTCGACGATCTGGGTATCACCTACACTAACTATGCGGATGATACCCAGATCCTCATCCCGCTGACGGGAGATTACAACAAGGATTTGGCCCTGGTGAACAAGGTGTACATCATTCAGGCATGGATGGCCTCCCATAGCCTATGCCTGAATGATGACAAGACCGAACTCATCATCCTAGGATCAGCCACAAACCTAAACAAACTGGACCTCAACTACTCCAGCTTCACCATAGACGGCAACTCTATAAAGGTAGCTAAGGAAGTGAAAACCCTTGGCATCTACCTTGATTCCACCCTCTCCTTCCATAAACAGGTCAGTTCCATGGCCTCCACCACAGCTTACACATGCAAGCTTATACGCTCAGCCAAACCCTTCCTCTCCACCCAAAGCTGCATTACCCTAGCCAGAGCCCTCATACTCTCAAAACTGGACTATTGTAACTCCCTCTATGTAGGTGCCAACAGACAGGTTACCAATAAAATCCAAATCCTACAGAACAATGCTCTCAGAGCAGCGCTTAGCTTCCCTAAAAGAGAACACATCTCAAATATTAGGAGAACTTACAACTGGCTCACCACCTCGGACAAAATCCTGCTTAAGGTAGCCTCCCTCACCCACAAATGCCTTAACAATGCAGCTCCCCGTTATCTAGCCGACAGAATAACTAGATACACTCCCAACAGACACACCAGAAATAGCAATGCTAACTTGCTTGTTGTTCCCAGATTCAAGCTAACGAAAATGGGCGGTAATAGCTTCCAGTTGAAAGCAGCCCAACACTGGAACACACTACCACCCTACATGAGATCACCACAATCCTACCACCAATTTGGATGTAAGTACATCCAGTGGCTAAAGAACAAAGACCAATAACTGACACCTCTGTAACTACTGCAAATGTTCTTTCAACCTGTAACTCTCTCGTAATTGTACTCCTTGTAACTGCATCTCCTCAATGCGTCCTTTGTATAAAAATGTAAATAATGTACAGCACTGTAACTAAGTTGAGAAAATACTTGTAATGCTTGCGCCCTCATACCTTCTGGTCCGGTTCGCCATATAAATAAATAAACAAACAAACATTGAGAACTATAGAACCTTAGCTTCTCCCTTGAATGTGATCTCCTCACCCAAATTCCCCAAGAAGGTCAGGTGGAGTGAGGAGTGCACCAAGGCATTTGAAGAATTTAAGAAAGCCCTTTGTCAAGCTCCAGTCTTGAGAGCTCCTGACTACAACCAATCCTTGATTGTACAAATGGATGCTTCAAATACAGGAATAGGTGCGGTTCTGAGTCAGCTGGATTAGAAAAGCAGGGAACACCCGATCTGCTTAATCGGTAGGAAACTGAAGGACCATGAAACGAGGTGGGCAACAATTGAAAGAGAATGTTTTGCAATTGTGTGGTCTTTGAAGAGGTTTAGGCCATACTTAAATGGATCTACTTTTGTAATTCAAACGGACCACCAACCCTTGAGATGGTTAATGCAGATGAAGGTGGAAGAATCCTAAACTATTAAGTTGGTCAATCAGCCTCCAGGGTTTGGATTTCACTATAGAACACAGGTCGGGGTGTAATCGCCAAAATGCTGATGGTCTCTCCAGAAAGTATGACTGATGATTAGGAGATTCATCCAGGAGTGGATTAAATCCTCCTGTCCCTTAGTCTGGGGGAGACGAGTGTTAGAGAGAATTCTCAGAAATGTGCTAATTGCTTTCTACCAGAGACCCCCAGCTCCTTAACTGGGCTTTTAATTTTCATCCTGGAGAGAGTGAGACCCTTTTCCCACTCTCTCGTATTTTTCTTTGATTTGAACACTGTTTCTTTTGGTTTTGGAGTCTGAAACTCCATAGGTATCAACTTTTTACATTGTGATACACAGCACCTTCAGTGCAGTGGCACAGGGATGTCTTTCAGATTTCCCAAAGGTTTAAATACCTTCTCTCGGTTAAACTACTGTTTCCAAGAGCAGTAAAGTGAAATTGACTTCACTTACCTTTTGTAACTTTGTTGACCCAGCACACACCATGTTGCATGGAGTGCTGGAGGGGTTACTTAGTATCCCATTTGTCTACTTTCTAATATAACTTTTTCAAATGACCCTTTCTTCAATTAATGGCTGGTGGCAGTGGTTTACTTTTTCCTAACATTGTGTGTTTTTACTGCGGGCTGCATCATAGCACCCATGGGAGCCCGTTTTGTCAAAATGGCCCTGGTCTTCTTTTTTCGCCATTTCTTCTTTTTAAAGTGCTTCTTGAGATTTACTCTGCGCGCCAGGTTTGGTCCCTTTGTTCGTTTTGTTGGAGGGGCCTCTGGCTCCAGCATGTCCGGCAGGAAGCGAGGGAGGTTCCTGAAACTCCCTGTGCTTAGTCTCCTTGTTTACAGGAATGCACCTAAAGGTGATTGGCTGGCTGTCCTTGAAGGACAGCCACCATGCTGTGTGAGACAGCTAGGCTGCGAATGAATGGGAGAAACCTACATAAAACTCAAGGTCTTTTATACAGAAGGCAGAGTCGACCACTGGATGAAGGAATGAAGTAGAATTTGGACGAGAAACTTGATGCAACTCCTGGACCATTGCTTTGCACTGTGAAGCCCTGCTGCACTGCTAAAGCTCCGAATTCACCTCGACTAGAGAAGCCCTGCAAAGGAAGACTTCTCCTCTTGGGTTGGTGGGACCAATCGACCCCAAGGCGAACTCATCTGGAAATCCTCTCGTTGCGGGCTGTACTTCCATTGCTGCTGCAGGAACCAAGTGCCAGGGAGAGAATCACCAGAATCGAGTGCATCGTTTTTAAGCCGGATCCGAGCTCCAGTTAGATCCTCCCGACTCCCTCGAAGCAGAGCTGACAAAGCCTGAGCCACTTCAGAGTGCTGGACCCCAGAAGCAAGGAAAGCCTACAAGGTGAGAACCGTGGTGGTGCTATTTGCGAGGAGTTGAAACCGCGAAGTGCCGCTGATCTGAAGTTTCCCATTGCTGCCGCCGACCTTCAAACCGTAGTGCAGGAGTCACCAGACGTCCTCCCTCTTTTCCCCACGACTGAGGCCCAGGAACAACAGGATCTGCCATACTACAGCAGGAACAGAGGCCAGCTGGAACCAATGTCTTCTTTCCTAAGGTACTGTGAACGAAGGGGGACTTGCCTCTTGTTGGCTAACTTGCTTGCTCTCATTTGAGACCTGCAGTTGTTGTTGCCTTTTGCAGAGTTGCTTGCAGCTTTGCCCTCCACAAGCCTTCCAGCTTGTGGCCCTACAGTGATTTCATTTTTTACATAACATTGTGCAAGATGTTTTGCTTACCTTTTAAGAAGTGCCTCAGCATAGACACCCTAGGTTATAAGAAGACTCTACCTACTTACATTGTACAAAGGTTATCAACAACCAGTAGGGCCTACACAGTCTACTATGCAAGGAGATGGGAACAGGGAAGCCATGTACTTTGGGGCAGCGTGCTCATGCCAGACGCAAGGTCTTACAGGAGAGCACAATCAATATTTCTTTCACTCAGGAACCCTCTGATGATTACTTATCAGGGAACCTCACAGAGCGTAATTTCGAAATATTTTTGGGAGCAACTATGCTATGTAGCTATGCTTTACTTTGGAGAATTACATGTTTTTATTCTCCAGTGTTGACTCCACAGTTGAACGTGTGTCTGCAATTATATCTCATGTTATCCTCACATCTCGTGCCCACGCCCACCTCTTTCCAGTTGCCATATTTATTGCAAGCTAGTATTTGATATTTCAGGTGAGAGGCGAGCTACCGTTTACACCCAGATAAAAAAGGTGTCTATATGTTTCCCGTGTTTTGAACAACTTCTTTTCAAATGTGTTTCCTTTGGTCTTGCACTTTTGTTCAGCTTTGTATGTGTATGTGGGGGTAGGGAAGTATAAGGATGGGGAGGTGATGGGGTATGGAAGGGTGGCCCCCGATGATGAAAGAAACGGTTAGGATTTTGGTCAAACAAAATTGCATGACCAAATAGGAGGCTAAGCTCCCTCGTCCCAAAGGGGGTGGCTCGCCCTTGGGGCGAGGTGGCAAATGCTTTTGGATTATTCACAAAACCGTCCAAAGGAAGTTTCGAATTCAGGGCAGACAAAAGTGCATGACAAAAATTAAAACCTTTAAAAGGAAGTTATTCGAAACACGCAGAACCATCTACACTGGTGCCCCACGCAGAACCATCTACACTGGTGCCCACCTGGCTGTGGCAACTGTGTTGCTCCTGGTGATAATTGGAGCTGAGAATAAATCCATGCACTAGAAACCATCCCATTTTAGGATCTGACCACTAACGTTTTAAGTCCACGGCCGCTTGAATAGTATGCCGTATAAGTCCAAGCTGCAAAGTATACGGCCAGTTCTGTTTGAGCCGTAATACTTAATATTTTGATAGTACCTTACTGTATTTTCAGCGGAAAGCACATTATATACACAAGCAGGATCCCATAGTTTTATACGTGCCTATATAGCATGTTTGTTTTTTGAAAGACTGCCTACCTTTTTTCTGCAAATGTTATTGTTCACTTGGTGTTTAATGTATTGTAATTGCCGTGCGTTTCTGTGCTCTTGCTTTTTGCCTTCCAGATGGCCTAGAACACTGGCAGGCATTACTGCATACTTGCTGTGCACACGCTACTCTGCTGGCAGTGGCATATACCCTGGAAGCCCTCAAGATGAAATAAGAGCTTGGCGCAGATGTGACCGAGGTGGTTTCTGGGCAGAAGATGACTATTCCCGGTGCCAGTATGCGAATGATGTCACCCGGGTCTTGTACATGTTTAATCAGGTAATTTATTAGTTTCCTAGCTAGGGAAACTAGACGTTCAGGCAAACTAATAGGTACCCACTTAATAGTTACTTTAAGACTTTCACGTAGAAACGTTATAACCCTCATTGAAAAGCTCCTGAGGAATTTGAGAGATTGTGTCTTTTGATTTAAATGTATAGTTCCTAATGGTACCAACAGCATTAGTTGTTAACCTCTCAATTTCCTAAATTTGAATAAAATAAAGGCCTGGGAGAATGACGGTTTGACTTTGAAGTTGCTTCAAGATCGAATCCCCATGCAGCAGAGTGACTCCTGATGGGACGGGTTCAGGTGACGTGACATGAAATTGAACTGCAGTCATATCCTCCTTACTAATTCTTCAGTTCTGTCCCAACTTGTAGCTCATTTCATAGGAGGACCAATTCCAAAAAGGCCAAACACAACTGTGTGATAATATTTACTGTAGTAGACTTAGACTTGAAATATCAGAGCATACTCCTTTTAACGCAGTAATTTTGGGCACGTTCTGCATTGGAACTGTGTGGTATTATGCTGTTCACCAGAGTTAATGCACTCATTAATTTGAAAACCTTGGAGTTTTTCTAAAATCCATCTACCAGTAAGATTTTATAAGACTCTCTCCTTGGCAATACAGATCTCCAACTACTATTACAGGCCTGTACCAAACAAGGTTTGGTAGGTGACTGGGCAGCCAGGCTCATCGGGCTGTTAGAAGGTACGAAGTATCTATAGCATACATATGGTTCAAGGAAACACATATACTGGTTTATTTTATATATACACACAGGCAAAGAGAATCCTTCAGAAAGTTAAGTACTGTTACAATTCTCAATCGTAATAGAAAACCAATGCAATACTTCCGCTAAGTAAACCACAGTGTAAAAGACTTATAGAATGGCAGTATGCAATTCAAGGTGACTAAAACACTTGGTGGTAAACATTGTAGAATATTCTGTTTCAGGAATATTATACAGTTACAAGACCAACATAAATCGGGTACATACTTGTAATTATTTTCAGAGGCCTAATGCTTCAAAAGTCCATTCATATTTAGTTATGAGTGCATATGAGTCAGATTGGAGGGCAAAACGGTATCGGGTAATACCATTGCTACCAATAATATCGCCATATATATGGTTGCTGGTAAAGGCCATAGGCAGTATTATTGATTGGGTGAATATTAGGTTTAAATGGGAGCAAGGGTTGTGATGGAACCGGCAAAACCGGTGTTAGGCCCGGGATTCTTCCTAGCATCTCACATTCTGTGGTTTTGAGGCCCTTTTCAGGATACCTGATAAACGGTTATCGCCCGGTTGAATCGGGATGCTCTCTTGGTCCAGCACTTTGAGGAGGGGACTTGAGTGTGCAGAATCTTGCCTCTGTAGGTTCGGAACTAGTCCACCAGGAGTCCACCAAAGTTTTGTGAGGGTTCAGTCTTCACAAGACGATGCACTGCACGATGGTCCCAGGGAATTGTCAGTCAAGGCTCATTGTGCCTACGAGCCGAAGGAAGGGAATCATCCTTTTTTGAGCTCTTCTGTCGCATCGAAGAAAGGGCCAGCACAGCAGCAGTAACACGGCAGGCTTCACTGGTCGCTGGAAGTAGCTACAGATGTCTTCTCTTCTTCCTCTTCCGATGTAGTTCCAGTGGTAGACTGTGTTCTAGGAATCAAGTCTCTTATCCAGGAACCCAGCTAATTGACATCCCTGCCACATTCAAACTTTGGAGGGTGGCTGCACATTTAGGAAAGCCAGCCTCCCAGTTGGAACTGGTTCCAGGCAGGTATTCTGGAAGACAAAGACTGACAGAATTTCGGGATCCTCCCCTGCTCCCTGTCCTCATAGACACACTGACAGCTTGGCAGGCGTTTCCAAGGATTCCCGCCGAAGGTAAAAGTACGCGAAGGACGTACCCCGCCCTACAAGGCAGAAGGACCAAGAAAAAGGACAAGCAACCAAGAAATGGTGAAAAAAAAAGTTGCCATATTCGATCAATGGTGTGCCCCTTCTGTATATTACTGCAGCTGTGAGGACAGCCTGTGAGTAAAAATGACACAAGTCGGTAGGATATGTCCACTGCCAACAGTCATTCGGGTATGCTTGTCACTGTAACAGATATGTTACAGGAGCAGTGAGAAAGGGTATACAGTGTAGCCTCTCGGCACTCCACATAAGGTGGTATGTGCTAATCTCCCAATATAAAAGGATAAACAAGTATCCCCCTACCATTGGGCACATGTTAAGGGGCTCCCCAACAACATTACACAGAGTGCTGTGTGCTGCAAAAGTTAATTACAGATGCCTAAATAATTGAGGAAAGCATAACTGCAAAAATAAAGTGTGGAGAGACACATAAATGACTCCCATAGCCCAGATTAATGGGGGAGAAGGGGAAAAAGGCACCCACTCACTCAGGAACACAGACAAAAAAATCAGTACACACGTTCAGTAAAAAGTGCTGGGTGTCTCAAGTGAAAGGAGATTTGGCAAAATGAAAAATCTACCTAACAAACCCGGCAATCCCCTGAAAAGTCCACATGTGGTGCCCTGAAAATAACAGTACCTACATGAAAAGAAAGCCACATACTGGGTTGCAATTGACAGAAGTACATCACATGGGCTTCACAGCAGGAGTGTAATTTGAACTTTCCTGGTCTGAAATACACTAAGCCCTCTATTTACTGGTTGTTTGCTAGAGGTTGTCTGAGCATTGATGCACAGTAGAGGTGGTGGTCTCTGCAAATGGTGCAGAATGCTGTAGTGAGGCTGGTGGAGAGGATGGGGAAGATGGGAAGGCGGCCTCTTCCTCTTCATCCTCCTGTCTTATCTCATACGGGTCTGAGATGGTTTATAATGTGAGAGCAGATAGTGGAGTTTTCGTGCATGCACAAAACATGTTGATCTCCTTGGCTTTCAACAGAATTCTCAAGTTCTAACATATTTTCATTGTTTGCGTATTCTTACCTTCAAGCATTGATGCCCTAATACGTTAATTTCTGTTCTTTTCAGTTTTAGAATTCTTCACAATTTGCTTTCTGCATTACAAATCTGAAGTTGCTTTAACGCACACGTTTTTTTTTTTTTTTACCACCCCCCCACCCTCCCAGATGGCACTCAACATTACCAATGCAGTGACAACAGCAAGGCAATTGTTGGCTTACACCGTGGAAGCTGCACATTTTTCAGACAAAATGGATGTGATCTTTGTGGCTGAAATGATAGAAAAATTTGGACGATTTGCTGAAAAGTACAAAGAGGTATTTGTGTTAAACTTTCTACATTATATTAAACGTTTCGGTTTGTGTATGTAATGTAATAAAGACATATGTTGAAGCAGTAAAACTGAATTTATCAAAAGGAATATTTGCATCTACCTAATAGCATACATTGGATGCACAAGTGTGACAAGTGTCTGAAATAATAGATCAGAAGTTGAGGTTGGAGATGAAAATTGCTGAATTGTTTCACTCGATTCACATTCAAAGGCTCAACTAGTTTGCCTCTTTTGACAGTTGACACTTGTAAGGGGATATTAATGGGATTTTGATAATGTAAAGCCATTGCTACGTTTTTGGTCCAGGATATCGTTGGCTAATGGTCTTCAGAAATTATCTTCAGGCTTTAGGAAGGAAAGCATAGTTCAGCCTAATCTTCACGCCAAATAATCCCAAACTTCCTGTACAAACCATTCATGCTAAGAGAAATATCGAAGAAAGTCTGCTGTCCATGCACCGGCTTTCTGCTGCAACACAATCATTAGTTATGAACAATTTGACCACATCATTCTTGTCCTCGGAACTACAATTGCTTCTGCTGAAACAGTCTTTTAAACGGTCTGCATGACAAAAATGTCAACCATTACCAAAGCCTCGGCCTAAATGACGTGAAAGTAAAACACTTGAGAGGTGACCGCAATACGTGAATCCACAACATGCCTAGTTTGGGAAAAACGGAAAATGCAACAAACAAAAAAAAAAGAAATTGGCTGCAAGCCGGCCTCATCATACAATGCACCCAGTCTATGGAACAAACTTCCAACAGACGAGACGAGTGCTTTCTCTTTCTCTCTTTCTTTCTCTTTCTTTATTTCTCTTTTTCTCTTTCTTTCTCTTTCTTTTTCTTTCTCTTTCTCTTACTCTCTTTTTCTTTCTCTCCCCCTCGCCAGTTCTATTCCACCTTTTGAGGGTTTCTACACCCCCCCTCCCATGCATATAGCGTTCCACTTGTTCAACGATCCCTTGGCCGCACTAAAGACATCTAAGTTGCATCCTGGCATAGAATTGCAAGCTTGTCCACACTTTCTGCAAACATCACTTCCTCGACACCACTCCTGTTCTAAAACCCACCTCTCGTTTTGTTACTGCTGACATTCTAATTTACATTGTAGATCCAGAATAAATACCTCAATGATAAAGTAGTTCCCGAATGAGGAATGCTCATCTCCGATATGCAATCTCCCTGGTGCCACTCCCTTCCACCTAGCTTTAATCTGGGCTGGTCCTAGAATTCAGTTTGAAGAGCCAGAAACTGAGTTGCGCAAATCGCAGGCACTCTCGTTAGTGGTTGTGCTTGATTTTATTACAGATCACATTCAATAAATTGATAATCCTATAGCTAAAAAATATTCCCATTATTAGTTTTTGTTGGGCAACGTTTGTATGCAGTATCCTTTGGGAACACTACAAACAACTCTGGCTACAGGTATTGGAAACCCAACCTTTGGTATAAGCTTGTACTACGCAGTTTTGGTAGCGTGTTGAGCAGCCAGGCTTCTCAGGAGGGGTCAATGCGAGCTGTAGGGGAGTTGCACAAAGATTCACAGTGACAAGTATTCAAATAAACACTTACACTCAAGGTTTCTTGAATAAACAATTATTAATTTATTTGTCAGTTAGAATAAGACTTCTTCAGAAGGGGGCAATAAAATAGTAACACTCAAATACACTTCAGTATTGTAAACTCTTAGTTTCTAAATCAGTAAAGACCCTTTTGGGATGGCCCACAGTTACAACCTACATCCTCAAGTGTGGGCGCTGCACAGGTAAGTAATGGCCCCGCACGAGACCCTCCAGGGCCTGCTCATTGCAACATCAGAGGCCCGGTGTGCCTCCTGGTACCGGCGCCCACGTGGTCCCAGCTCCCTGTTCCCCCATCGGCTTCCCCCTATCCCTCCCCTCCCTCCTCCCACCTCCCAGACCGCCCCCGTTCCTTGATTGGCCCAAAGGCCGTGTTTACTACGGCCTTAGAGGCTGCAGCACCCGTGCAGACGCCATTGTTCCAGGCGCTGCACAGGTAAGTAATGGCCCCACACAAGACCCTCCAGGGCCCGCTCATTGCAACATCAGAGGCCCGGTGTGCCTTCTGGTACCGGCGCCCACGTAGTCCCAGCTCCCTGTTCCCCCATCGGCTTCCCCCTATCCCTCCCCTCCCTCCTCCCGCCTCCCAGACCACCCCCTCACCCTGATTGGCTCATTCTACACTATTAAAGCCATCCCCCCAGGGCAGCCCTCTGGCCGGCAGCCGCTGCTGCGAAGGACCCCAAGGCCAAGGGCGGCTCCTACAGTGGCGGCTCCAAGATGTGTCTGCAGGTGTCCGCAGGGGACGCCAAGGAGGCCTGCAGCCAACAGACACCAACAAAAAACCATGAGTGTGGCATAGGTGGGGAGTAGAGCAATCACTCTACTCCAGAAAACCCCGCCACTCTATCTTACCTACCAATAACATAGAGTGCCATAATACTAGCATGTCCACTCTTAGACGGAACTGTGAATGTTAGCATGTCCACTCTTAGATAGAAGCGCCAAATCTAGACAGAAGTGCGATTGTTAGCATATGCCACACTTGGATGAATTCTCAAATTTATCCTGTGCCAAATCTAGACAGAAATGTGATTCTTAGCATGTGCCACACTTAGATGGAATTCTCAAATTTGACCTGCGCAAAATATAGACAGAAGTGTGATTCTTAGCATGTGCCACACTTAGATGGAATTCTCAAATTTGGCCTGCGCCAAATCTAGACAGAAATGTGATTCTTAGCATATGCCATACTCAGATGGAAGTTCAGAAATGTGATTGTTAGCATATGCCACACTTAGATGGAATTCCCAAGTTTAGCCTGCGCCAAATCTAGACAGAAATGTGATGGTTAGCATATATCACACTTAGATGGAATTTCAGAAATGTGATTGTTACCATATGCCACACTTAGATGGAATTCTCAAGTTTAGCCTGTGCCAAATCTAGACGGAAATGTGATGGTTAGCATATATCACATTTAGATGGAATTTCAGAAATGTGATTGTTAGCATATGTAACTCTTAGCATGCACCACACTTAGAATTGTGAACCTAGCTTGCGCGGCATCCAGATAGAAATGTGACTGTTAGCATGTACCGCACCTAGATGGAATCCCACAATTGCAAGGACGGCAATGCCAACTAACCAACCAACAATTCCATCCCTCTGCATACACCTCTCAAACTATAACCAAACACAACCACAAGCCTTAAACACAGCATTCCGCACAAACTTCACAACAACGCACCAACAAAACAAACCACACATAGACTATGGACCATAAAACACTCCAAGCCCAGCCGACGGATCCACCGGGCTGAGGCTGCCAACAGCACATCACTGCTCTCTTGCACTTTTCCATCTTACTCCCACTAACCCACCCCCTCTCCTCCCTTTTTTCAGATTCGCTAGGGGACCACTTCGGTGGTGATAGTGCACGGTCCAAATGTCCTTTAACATTTAACATTCAAAAGCTAGGGTGCTGGGGACATTAATATCTTACTGTTTGCATTTAGAATACTGTTCTAAGTTAAGGTAAAGGTTATTAGAACAACAAGAGACCACAAATATTCTTAAGGAGGCAAATACCTTTGGATCCCCACAGCAGAGTCAGTATAACAGGCTAGGCCAAAGTCAATGGGCAAAAGTCTTATATAGGATGAAGCACTTCTGGTAGGTAAGTAGAAAAGTCTTTGCACAATGTTTTAGAAGTCTTTGAAGAAAAGAAGAAACAAATGTCGGACCACAAGCCATTAGACTTGTGGGTGGTAGAAGATTCAAGAAACTCTACAGCAAGGAGTGAGTTCTCTCAGACTTTGTACAGTACCTATGAATTGAAGAAAAGATGCAGCAGATGACTTCTGTTCCTGTGCCGCTCTGCAGATCTCACTGTTCCTGGGCCTCAGTCGTGGGGACAAGAGGGAGGGCTTTTGGGGACTCCTGCACTGCAATGGGACGGTCACCGCTCGCAACCGGCAATCTTCAAATCAGTGGCTGTTCAGTGTTTCAGCTCCTTGTGTCTACCGCAAATAGCAGCACTGCGGTTCCTGGCTGTCGAGATGGACTTTCCTTGCTTCTGCGGTACCCGCACTCTGTTAAGGGGGCTCAGGCTCAGCCAGTCCTGCTTCCTGGGAGTCCGGAGGATCTTCCTGGAGCTCTAGGCCAGCTTAAAAGCAACACACGCAATCTGGTGTTCCCCTCCCCCTCCCTGGCTATACGGTTTCCAGCAACAACTCTGGAAATTCAACCAGCTTTGAGAAGGATGTCCAGGTGGCTTACTTTGGAGTTGATTGGTCCCACCAACTCAATGGAAGAAGTCGTCCTTCTAGGGGCTTCTCTGTTGAAATGAATTCAGCGCAGCAGCAGGGCTTCACCGGGCAAACCGACGGTCCAGGAGTTGCAGCAGGCATCTTACTTAAGTTCTTCTTCGGTTCCTTCATCCAGTGGTTGACTCTGCCTTCCAAGCCAAAAGCCTCGCCTTTTATTCAGTTCTCTCCCATTCATTCCAGCCTAGCTGTCAGTCACCCAACAGGGTGGCTGTCCTTGCCGGACAGTCAGCCAGCCAATCACTACAGAGTGCATTTGGGTCTCCTAGGAGACAAAGCAAAGGGAGTTTCGGGCACCTCCCTCACTTCCTGCCTACCTCAGACACCCTGGAGCCAGAGGCGGGCTTCACTTGTAAATCCTGCCAAAGGCAAAACGAATGATGGGACCAAACCTGGTTTGGCGCGCAGAGTAAATCTCAAGAAGGACCTTTCCACAAAGAAATGGCAAAAAAAGAAGACTGGGGCCATTTTGACAAAAATGGCACCCTTGGGTGCTTTACTGCAGCTGCGAACGCAGCCTGCGGTAAATGCACACCACGGTAGTTAAAACGAAACCACTGCCACCAGCCATTCAGTGAGGAATGGGTAACATAAAAATGTTACATGAGATGCTAGATAAAGGGGATACTAGGTAACCCCTCCAGCAACCTATTGTAAGATAGTGTGTGCTGGATCAAGAAAGTTACAAATGTAAGTAAAGTCAATTTCACTTTATTGATCTGGAAAACCAGTAGTTTATCCCAGAGAAGGTATTTAAACCTTGGGGAAATCTAACAGACTTCCCTGTGCCATTGCACTGAAGGTGCTGTGTGACACAATATAAAAGATGATGCCTATGGAGTTTGTGAGACTCCACAACCAAAAGAAACACAAAGCTCAGAAATCACATTAAAATGCATGAGAGAGTGGGGAAAAAGGGTCTCGCTCGCTCTGTCCTCAAAATCCAGCAAAGTTGCTGGGGATCTCGAAGGTGGAGGAAAATAGCACATTTCTGAGAATGCTCCCTAACAGTTTTGATGGTGCAAGTTTCCTAATGTCAAATTAGCATGTATGATAGATTCTAGAGAGCACAGTGAAAGATTATATCCGTCTCAGTAATCAGAACTTTAATTTACTATTTTAAAAATGTGTCTATTTTGAAAACTATTCCACTGTGACAATTAGGAAGAGGTGTCGCTTGCATGCAGGTCTCTCTTGCAGAAAAAAAGATACGCTGAATGATGCGTCAGCTGTGTTTTGGAATGCTGCAGACCTGTCTTGCCACATACTGCAGAGCACCCTATACCCAGATTCAAGTTAAAAAGATCTGGAGGAAATAGTCTCCCAGTGAAAGCCGCCCAGTCCTGGAATGCACTACCTCTTTCTCTCATCGCTGACCAATCCTTCCTCAGCTTTAGACGCACTACCTTGAACAAGCTATGATCCAATGACATTTGATCTCTTCTGTACTCACACTTGTAACTATCTCACTCACCTAATATGTGCCTCCTGAATAATGTACTGTACTTATTCTTGCTTATCTTTTTCTCACCTGTTCTATGCCAACTACTGGATAACTCGGATGTACTCTTCCGAAACAATCTCGGCTACTCTTCTTTCTCTATGTAACTTGTCATACTATGTAACCCAAGCTGTAAGTATCCTTGTATTCGTTGCGCCCAGTTACCTATGGGTTCGGTGCGCCCTACAAATTAATAAACAAACAACCCTGCTCAAACTACTGAGAGCTAGGGATTTTTTGTATTTCAGCAAGCAGCGTGTGGAGAACTAGAACACAGCTGTTCAAACTTTACTATTCAATATTATGGAACCTTTTTCAACTATATGTATTTTGTTAGTTTGTCCTCCACCACCCACAACCACTGACTTTGTAATCATTGTTTTCGTTGTTAAAGCGATCTTGCAGAACGGATGTAGCCTGGATTCACATGATTGCTTCTGCAGCCCCTTATGCCTGGACCTGAAACAGTCATTTAAAAAAGAAAAAAGAAAAAGCAGCTATTGGGTTGTTAGGCAAGATTGTATGCAGTACCCATAGGGTGCACTACAACAACCTTGACCACCTGGCAGTAGTAATCCAACCTTTAGTATAAGTCTGTACCACACAGGTTAGTAGTGTGGACGAGTAGCCAGACTTATCTCAAGAGGGGTCAGTGTGAGCTGTAGGGGAATTACACAGAGGTTCACAGTGAAAAGTTTCCAAGCAAACACTTACACACAGGGTTTCTTGATAAAACAATTATTAATTTATTTACCCTTCAGTTAATGTAAGCCATTTTCAGAAGGGAGCACTGTAAAACACCACACAAATATGCTTCAAAATTACACAATCTTTTAGTTCAGAATCAGTAAATAACCATTTGGGGTGGCATACCGCAGAGACCTACACCCACAGGTGGCTTCAAATGCTAGGGTGCTGTTGACATTAATGTATTACTGCTGGCATTCAGCATAAGTTAAGAGCAAGTAAAAAGGAAAATCTTATTAGAGCAAACAAGTTACCACAAATATTTCTTAAGCAGGCCAATACTTTCAGATCCCCCAATCAGAGTCATTCAGTTAAAACAGACTAAGCGGAAGTCAATGGGCAAGAGTCTAGATGGGCTGAAGCACTTTGAAGGTAAGTAAAAAAGTCTTTGCACAATGTTTCAGAAGTCTTTGAAGAAAAAGATGAATCAGTGTAGGGCCACCATCTGTTACACTTGTGAGTGGTAGAAGATGCAAGCAACTCTACAGCAAGAGGTAAGTTCTTAGACTTTGTACAGTACCTTTAAAGAGAAGAAAAGATGCAGCAGATGACTGCTGTTACTGTGCAGCTCTGCAGATCTCACTGTTCCTGGGCCTCAGTCATGGGGACAAGATGAAGGACGTCGGGCGACTCCTGCACTGGGACGGCCGGCAAACTTCACTTTCAGTGGCTGTGTAGTGTTTCAGCTCCTTGTGTCTACCGCAAATAGCAACACTGTGGTTTCTGGCTGTCGAGGTTGACTTTCTTTGCTTCTGGGGGCCCCGCACTCTGTTGGGGCTCAGGCTCGGTCAATCCTGCTTCCTGGGAGTCCAGAGGATCTTCTTGGAGCACTTGGCAAACTTAAAAGCATCACACACAAACTGGTGTTCCTCTCCCTGGCTCTATGGTTTCCTGCAGCAACTCTGTGGAAATTCAACCAGCTCCGAGATGGATGTCCAGGTGGCTTACTTTGGAGTTGATTGGTCCCACCAACTAAGGGGAAAAGTCGTCCTTGCAGGGGCTTCTGTCGATGCGAACTTGGCGTTTCGGCACTGCAGCAAGGCTTCACCGGGCTAACCAACAGTCCAGGAGTTGCAGCAGGCGTCCTCTTAAAGTTCTTTTTTCGGTTCCTTTGTCCAGTGGTCGACTCTGCCTTACAAGCCAAAAGACTCGCTTTTTATGCAGTTCTCTCCCTTTCATTGCAGCCTAGCTGTTACTGACCCAGCAGGGTGGCTGTCCTTGCTGGACAGTCAGCCAGCCAATCATCGCAGAGTGCATTTTGGTCACCTAGGATACTAAGCACAGGGTGTTTTGGGCACCTCCCTCACTTCCTGCCGCCCCAGACACCCTGGAGCCAGAGGCGGGCTTCACTCGTGAATGCCGCCAAAGGCAAAACAAACAAGGGGACCAAACCTGGTTTGGCGTGCAGAGTCAATCTCAAGAAGAACCTTTCCACAAAGAAATGGTGAAAAAAGACTGGGGCCATTTTGACAAAAATGGCACCCTTGGGTACTTTACTGCAGCTGCGAACGCAGTCCGCTGTAAATGCACACCACAGTAGTAATAACAAAACCATTGCCACCAGCCATTCAGTGAGGAAAGGGTAACTAACTTGAGAAGTTAGACAAAAGGGGAAACTATTTAATCCCTCCAGCACCCTATTGTAAGATGGTGTGTGCTGGCTCTAGAAAGTTACAATTATAAGTAAAGTCAATTTCACTTTACTGCTCTGGGAAACAGTAGTTCATCTAAGAGAAGGTAGTTAAACCTTGGGAAATCCATGTGTCACTGTGTTGTGGTGCTGTGTGACACAATGTAAAAGATGATGCCTATGGACCAAAAGAAACAGAGTATAAAAATCACATTAAAATACATGAGATGGTGGGAAAAAGGGTCTCGCTCTCTCCAGGTTAAAAGAAATCAAGTCCTCAAAATCCAGCAAAGTTGCTGGGGCTCTCTAAGGTAGAGGGAATTGGCACATTTCTGAGACTTCTCCCTTACGTGGTTTTTATCAATTGTTTATCAAATCCTCTTGAGGTACCAATCTATGCAAGCTTTTAGGTTTTAACTAGTGTTGTCTCTCAGGTTTTCTTTTTGTTCTGCTACTTTGGTAGGGTTGAGGAAAGTTCTGAGATGGATTTTTACCTTCAACGTTTCCTGTTAAAGTGTCTTTTTTTCAACAATTATTCCTGATTTGGTCGGGCCACTCTTCAGCCCTTTACTGCAACACCATATATCAGGTTTATGTTGGAATTATTGAGCACTGCGTTATGTCAATTTCATTGGCATTGATGCAACTATGTCACTGCAGGGAATCTGGGCATGTCATGGAGGCATGACCTAGTTAGACCACTGTTGGGTAAGATTGTGATTTCAGTGATACATCTTCCTGACTTGTCAACCCCAGGACATTTAGACTTTGTGATTAGTTTTTCCTTATTCCTAGGTGAGTGGAAATCTTTTTCCCCTCTCACCTAGTATTTTACTCTTTTCATGGGTGACCCTTTTATGTCTCTGTATAGTGTGTGATTGGAGTTATAGTTTCCTATTACTTTGGACTTGCTGTAAAGCACTAGCGCAGCACACAGTATTGTAAATGAAGAACATTTTCTTTTAATTCTCTTATTATATATTCGGTGAACTACTGTTAAGTGGTGAAGTGGGATTCACATCCGCTTTGAATTTATTTTAGTAAGCCAGCACACCCCACCTTATGTGGAGTGCTTGGGGGATGCAAAGTATCCCCTTTCTTACTGACCTTAGAACATTTGTCTTACAATTACAAGTTGACTTGAATGGCTGGTGGCAGTAACACTACTTTTATGACTTTTAGTCATAATTACTCGCAGGCTGTCAAATCAGCAACGGTAATGCACAGGAGGGAGATTTCTCGTTTTCTGCTTGTTTCCTCTGTCTTCTGCCATTCTAGTCGGGAACAACCTGTTTTAAAATGTTGTCTTTGGCGGGAAACCTTTGCATTTCCCTCAGAGACTCCAGCGTGTCTGATGAGGCAGGAAGCGAGGGAGGAGTCCAAACCTCTCCAGCCCTGTCTTCCACCTTGCCTGACAAACAGCTCCCACTGGAGGGGGGGAGGGACCAGAGGAGGGTGCAGCAGCTGTCCTGAGCCGGACCACCCTTTGTAAACTGCAGGGAGAGTTTGCAGAAGTGGTGCTGTAGTTCCTGATAAAAACTCTGATTCTGGTAGCTGCTGACATGTCGACCACTGGAGCTGAATACAAAGAGGAAGATGAAGTAAAGAGGTCTGTAGAGATTTCCAGCGACTGGAGAGCCTGCTGTGTAACTGGAGCCTGATGCAATCCTTCCTTCCAATCAACTTGGGCTTCCAAATGCGTCGAGTCCTACCCAGAGGCAGGTGAGATTCACTAGACCTGCAAAACGAGCCATCCCTCGATGTGCTGTGACCTTCCCAGGCTGCAAAACGCCAATACCGGGGGACCTCGAGCCTGAGTACAGTGCATGGTCTTCCAAAAGTCTGAATCCTGCTGAACCTTTGGTGGACTCCTGCTGGTCCTCCAGAGACACGATTTGAATTCCGGAAGTCTCCTCACCAGAGTGCAGAACCGGGAGAGTGAAGAGATTCCGACCGGCTTGTTGAGAAAGTTTTTCTGAAGTACACGAAGTGCCTAGTAAAGCCATTCAACTGAGTCAGTACAAGACACCACTCTTAGTATAGGGCTGTGCCACTTGAGTTCATGGTAGCGTAGACAGGACAGCCAGGCTTATCTTAGGAGGGAGAGAGGGCTGTAGAATCAGTACAAATGAAATTGTAATACAAATGGTCCAAAGAAACACTGAAACACTTGTTTTGTAAAAATAAAGGATTTATTTAAATGCAGGTAGGCCCAGATAAATCTAGGGGTAAATGAGTACTATCACACCCTATATGTAGTCACAATTCTAAAAACACAACGCCATGCTTGAAGGCTCACAGACCAAAGCATAAACCTTATTTGAAACACCTAACAGTAGGGAAGTCCAACCTTTTCATACACATTCAGTATAGGTGACACCTATTCTTGGGCAGTAAAAAACAATTGTTACTTTCAGATTAGAATTCAGTAATACAAGGGCAGTAGATCCTACCAGTTTTACAGTGACTCTCAGTACAAATAACATAATCAGTCAACTGGACAATATACTTTTTGTGAATAGTGGAATACTTATTCCAGGTACAGTAAAAACCTACAACTACTTTTGGGACAACGCAGTTATACTAGGTGAGTAAAATGGATGTAATATTTAATTACAGTTGCTTTTAAGATCAGTGAAACACAGATGGAGATGAGCAGTAACTCTAACTTATTTTTGGATGGCACACAGCTAACTCAAGGTAAGTATAACCCATATTCTTTTTTAGCCTCACAATGAAGTCCAGGTTAGATCTTTCCCAGCTATACAAGTAAATTATGTATGACTTTTAAGGGACAGTTAGAACCAAATACTTTTTGTTTATGTCTGCAACAGCACAGGGAAAGCAAAACCCAATGTTACACTTTACTGAATGACTCAGTTATTCTAGGTAGGCAACAACCTAATTCTGGACTTATTCTGGACAGCCTAATAGCAAGTCAGGGAAAGCAAGACCCAGTTGGGGGGGACACTCATACAATTATCCTAACGGGACTAATCTGGTGAATCCAACACATTACTTTTAGGAAGAGGTACAACTAACTCACAGGAGAGTAATATACCTTCTCATCCATTTTCAATTAGAATGGCAAAACGGTTTCTAAGGAAAGAAAGATGTTAACCATACTTTTGAGAATTTTGCATCACACATATCCAAGATAAGTGTTGGGGAGAATTCTCAGAAATGTGTTAATTCCCCTTTACCTTGGAGACCCCCAGCTCTTTTGCTGGACTTTTAATTTTTAACGTGGAGAGTGAGACCTTTTTCCCCACACTCGTATTTTTTTGTGATTCGGACAATGTGTTTCTTTTGACTTTGGAGTGTTACAAACTCCATAGGCATTATCTTTACATTGTGATGCACAGCACCTTCAGTGCAGTGGCACAGGGAAGTATCTTAGATTTCCTAAACATTTAAATACCTTCTCTTGGATAAACTACTGTTTCTAAGAGCAGTGAAGTGAAATTGACTTTACTTACATTTTGTAACTTTCTAGACCCAACCCACACTATCTTACCAGGGTGCTGGGTGGGTTACCTAGTATCCCCTTGGTTAGTTTCTCATGTAACATTTCTTTGTTACCCTTTCTACAATTAATGGCTCATGGCAGTGGTTTACTTTTTCTCCAGCATGGGGTCTGGCATGGATTCACATGCTCATGAATATTCCCCGTCGTCAGGCTGGGAATCCTCGGTAAAGAAAAAACCAGTATCAGTTTCGTTTCTGATCTGTCTTTCGTAGTAACAACCAATCACTGGTCTCTGCGTCATACTGACCACAGCCAATGACTGCCCTCTACCTAAGCACCGCCTCTGGCAGCCATCTTCCGATTTTTACCGCACGTTCATGTGTTGGGATCCTCGTGCTATTGCTCTCGAGCGTTAGTGCTATTTTTTCACGTTTTTTCTCAAAAACTTCGTTTTTTCGGTCAAAAGAGCCTCAAGCTCCACCGACTCTCCATCCGATCAACGGGGACCCGTGTCGGATTCGTCTGCGCCCCTCAAGGGTGAAGATTCCGTCGAGCTACGCTTTTGGAGGACTCCAGAAGTTTCTCAGGCCCGGACATGGCCCAGGAGAAGGGATGCTCGACGCCCGGAAAGCTGTTCAGGGTCTGCCCTGGATGCCAGCTGCAGAACGTCTTTAAGGAGGACGAACACTCCTTTTGTCTCTACTGCTTACATGAGGACAAGACGCACGTGGAGAAGGACTGTGCGTTTTGCGGCAACATGTCGGAGCGGACCATGAAGGACCGCCATCAACGTCTCGCCAACTGGCTGGAAGGGAAGAGCCCGTCAGGCGAGAAGAAGAGGAAGAAATCCGAGCGGTCTTCTAAGACCTTTGAGGACGCCCCGGCGACGGGGGTCCAACACAAGGCAAAGCACCGCGAGTCCGCTGGCACCGGGAGCGCCGAACGGTCGGGCTCTACGGGCGCCAGGCAGGGCGCACCCTCCCCGGCACCATCAACCACGAGCCAACGCTCTGGGTCGGGTAAGAGGAAGGCCGAGCACCCGGCGAAGCTCCTGGAGAGGCCCCGGTCGAGCTCGAAGGCCCCATCGGAGGGGGAGCGAGGCAGTGTCCCCCCCCTCAAGGATAAGGCGGTGAGCGCACCTAAGGTGGTGAAGGCCTTAATCCATCCGGCCAAGCCCTCTATCGAAACTGTCGCGGCGGCCCTGGCTCAGCCTGTGGGGGCTACACCAGTGGTGGCGACCTCGGGGCTCAGAGTCTCCCTGCCACCTCGGAGGGAGTCCTCTTTTGTGCCCATCGATAGGACCCCCGTGAAATCCCCCGTGGGGAAGAAAAAGGGGGGGCAGGGCGTCGTCGTAGATTCGGCCTCAACCTCGGAGGAGGAGCTGGTCGAAGTCTTAAGCCACGGCCTCGGTGTGGAAGAAGACCGGCCCGTCGGGATGGATCCCGACGCAGGTGACGACGACATCATCGAGGGTACCGACGGGGCCCCTGATCGCCCGTCGGATTCCCCTCTGCCAGCGCCGCGAGACAACTCGGCGGCCATTTTGTTGGCTATACAGTCCTTATGCTCAGAGTTAAGGACGAGACTACCGTTGCCGACGGAACCTCTCCCGTCGGGGGACCCAGAACCGGGACCATCTGGTGTTCCCCCTACCAAGAAAAGAAGGATCCACCCTCCGCCTCCTTTTCAGCCGTCGCGCCCCTTCCAGCCCTCCTCCCCGTCCACCCGAGGGGATGATACGGGGACTGACACGGCAGCGACGGATACGGACGACGTGGTATACGACGAGGATGTACCGTCGTCGCCTCCCACCAGGGCTTCTCCGCCCGACGAGATTGGATCGTTCCACTCCATGATCACCAGGGCATCCGAGCTTTTCCAACTCTGCCCTGAGGAGAAGAAGAAGGAAGGTTTCCTTTATCAGCGGCGCGAGGCCAAGAGGAAGACGGTCCTCTCAGTGCCTCTATTGGACGACATTTGGGATGAGGGCCTCACCCTCCTCAAGAACCCTTCCACGACGCCAGCTAGAAGAGACCGGTATGAGAAGAAGTACCGGGTCCCGGACACGGCCCCCCTGTGCCTCCAGGCGCAGCCTACCCCGGACTCCGTCGTCTCCGCGGCGGCCAGGAAAAAAGCGGGGGGGGGGTGCGGCCTCCACATCGACTTCCCCACCGGACGGCGAGGGAAAGAAATTGGACGCTATGGGACGCAGTGTCATCTCGTCTGCGGCGACGACGATTAAAGCGGCCAACGCCTTGGCTATCGTGGCCCACTACGACAGGGAGCTCTGGTACAAACTGGCTCCCCTACTGGACTTCTTGCCGGACGACAAGAGGGCAGAGGCCCTGGAGATCCTGCAGGAAGGTGAGGTGGCTTCGGACCACGCCATTACCGTTGCGACGGACATCGCCGACACTGGGTTCCGCCAGTTGGGCAACAGCGTTTGCCTTAGGCGGCGTGGATGGCTCAAGGCTACGGACTTCCGTCAAGACGTTCAGACCAGAGTCCTGGACATGCCCTTCGATGGGAACAACCTGTTTGGGAAAACAGTGGACGATTCCCTTCAGGCCATTAAAGCGGACACCGAGACGGCCCGGGCCCTTGGAGTTCTGCAACGACGGACGCCCTTTCGGAGCAGCGGAGGCAAGGGCGCCTCCAAAAGTTCAGGCGGCGGTTTCTCCACCTACCGTCAAGCGGCCCGCTCATCGGCTCAGGAGGCCTACAGAGGAAGAGGCAAGTCTGACGGACCCCGCCGTCGTCGCCAAGGAGGTCAAGGCGGCAAAGCCTCGTCGAAGCAGGATTGAACCGACCATGGGGTCGGGCCCCCACCGAAGCACCCCGGTGGGAGGCCGGCTGGCGAGCTTCGTCAGCGTGTGGGGGTCCATCTCCACCGACCGTTGGGTGCTGGACACCTTGGCCCGGGGCCACGCGCTCGAGTTTCAAAGAAGGTGTCCGCGCGTCCCCCCCCCGTGGCCAGGAAAGAACTTCACGTCCCTCAACTTCTCCTGGAGGTAAAGGCGATGCTGAGGAAGGGCGCCATCGAACTCGTCCCAAAGAGACTTCGGGGCTCCGGAGTTTACTCGAGATACTTCCTCGTGAAGAAGAAGACGGGGGGATGGCGCCCCATCCTGGACCTGCGACGTCTGAACAAGTTCATCAAGGCGCAAAAGTTCCGGATGGTCACCCTCCAGCACGTCCTGGGTCAGCTGGAGGAAGGAGACTTCCTGTCGTCGTTGGATTTGGAGGATGCCTACTTCCATATTCCCATCCTAAAAGGGCACCGAAAATTCCTCAGGTTTGTGGTCCAAGGGCGTCACTACCAGTTCAAAGCCCTCCCCTTCGGACTACGGTCGGCCCCCAGGGTATTCACCAAGTGCCTTGCACCGGTGGCGGCGCAGCTGCGCCGCAATGGGATCCACGTCTACCCCTACCTGGACGACTGGCTCATCCGAGCCAAAACGAGGGAGCTCGCCCTGGATCACACGGCAAGGACCGTCCGACTTCTCACGGACCTGGGATTCTCCGTGAACTACGCCAAGTCTCACCTGGTACCCGCGCAAAACGCACTGTTTCTGGGAGCGAAGCTCGACACAGTGTCTCTTCTGGCCTCCCCGTCGGAGGAAAGGACCAGGTCCATCCTGGGCAAGGTACAGCGGATGTTGGTTTCCGATGCGGCCAAGGTGAGGTCCATCAAGTCCCTCCTCGGAATGATGTCTTCCTGCATCTACCTCATTCCCATGTGCAGGCTCCGGATGCGCCCGTTGCCGGAGTTCCTGGACGCGCGCTGGATCCAAACGACGGGCAGCTTCGAGGAGAGGATCACACTCGACGAGAGTTTCCGCCGAGCGGTCCGGTGGTGGGGCAACCGCACGCATCTGACAGCGGGCATGGACTTCCAGACCCCAGACCACCAGGAGACAGTGACCACCGATGCCTCCCTGGAAGGGTGGGGAGCGCACACCGAAAATCTGCACGCGAGAGGCCTTTGGCTCCCGACGGAGAAGTCCCTCCATATCAACGTCCTGGAGCTCCGTGCAGTGTTCTGGGCCCTCAAGTCCTTCCTTCCGTCCCTCAAGGGCAAGGTGGTGAGGATCTTCACCGACAACACCACCACCATGTTTTACATCAGGAAACAGGGCGGAACCAGGTCCCCAGCGCTGTCCAAGGAGGCGCAGGACCTGTGGCATTGGGCCGTCGCCCAAAGGATGTTTCTGGTGCCGTTTCATCTGGCAGGGATAAAAAACACCATCGCCGACTCACTCAGCAGGGAGCTGCGCTCGTGCCACGAGTGGGAACTTCGGCAGGATCTAGTGGATCGCCTCTTCCGACGGTGGGGCACACCCCAGATCGACCTGTTCGCGACGGCGACGAACTCCAAGTGCCGGAGGTTCGCCAGCAGGTTTCTCCAGGCGAAGAGCATGGGCGATGCCTTCTCGTTCCCCTGGGAGGGCCTGTTCCTCTACGCGTTCCCTCCTTTGCCACTGCTAATCCGGCTCGTCAACCAGCTCAAGAGGTCGCGGTGCAGGATGATCCTCATCGCACCTGCGTGGCCGAGGCAGATATGGTTCCCGGACCTTCTGGACTTGTCAGCGTCCCCGCCAATCAAGCTGCCGGTGGACGCGGATCTTCTCTCCAGGGAAGGAGGCGCCATCCTCCACCACGACCCGAAATCGCTGAACTTGCAGGCCTGGCTCCTGCAGCGCTAGAGTTTGGAGGATACGACATACCGGCCGACTGCAGAGAGGTTCTTGCAAAGGCCAGGGCGTCCTCGACTCTTAAATGCTACGGACACAAATGGAAGAGGTTCTCTGTCTGGTGCCACGCACAGAAGATTAACCCTCTACGGATTACGGCTCCCCAGGTACTGCCGTACCTGCTGACGCTGGCCAAAGCTGGACTGGCACACGCGTCCATCAAGATTCATCTTGCTGCGATCTCCCGATACACCAGAACCACGGGCCGGACGTCCTTGTGGTCTCATCGTCTGGTGAAAGAGTTCATGAAGGGACTGTTCAGATCGTTCCCGCCGGTGAAGGCTCCGGCCCCGGCGTGGGAGCTCAACGTGGTGCTGACCAAGCTCATGGGACCTCCGTTCGAGCCTCTGCACTCGGCCCCGTTGAAGTTTCTGTCGTGGAAAGCAGCGTTTCTTGTGGCCATCACCTCCGCACGACGGGTGGGAGAGATCCAGGCCCTTTCATGCAAGGCCCCGTACTTGACTTTTCACGACACGAGGGTAGTGCTCAGGACGCACCCCTCCTTCATGCCCAAGGTACCGTCGGACTTCCATCTCAACGAACCCTTGGTGTTGCCTGTGTTCTTCCCGTCGCCTTCGTCGCCGGCTGAGAGGACTTTGCACTCGCTGGATGTGGCTAGAGCGCTGAAGTTCTACGTGGACCGCACGAAGTGTTTTCGGAAGACGTCACAACTCTTTGTGAACTTTGGACCTGTCAATCAGGGGAAGGCTCTCTCGAAGGCTTCCATTTCCAGATGGCTCTCCGGCTGTATCATGTACTGTCATCGGTTGGCAAACCGACCGCTGCCTGGCCGTCCGAGAGCCCATTCCACCAGAGCGATCGCAGCTACCACGGCGTTCCTTTCTGGTGTGCCCCTGCTGGACATATGCAGGGCTGCTACGTGGAGGTCGACGCACACCTTCACGAAATTCTACTGCGTCGATCGGGATTCCAGGGAGGAGTCCAGGGTCGGCCAAGCAGTGCTGCGCAACCTGTTCGCCTGAGGTGAGCCTGGTGAGGAGGTAAGATGCTTAATGTTGAGTTTGATGTACTGCTTAATGTTGAGCCGTTGCCACCTCCCGTGGTTGTGCATGTGTGTACTGCTATGTATTCTTTATTCATGAGCATGTGAATCCATGCCAGACCCCATGCTGGAGAAGGAACAAGTTACTTACCTGTAACTGTTGTTCTCCAGCATGGGTCTGGCATGGATTCACATGCGAACCCTCCCGCCTACCCCTCTGCGGCTCTTCACTTGGTCATACTGCCACTTCACGTGCTTCCAAATCTGAAGATGGCTGCCAGAGGCGGTGCTTAGGTAGAGGGCAGTCATTGGCTGTGGTCAGTATGACGCAGAGACCAGTGATTGGTTGTTACTACGAAAGACAGATCAGAAACGAAACTGATACTGGTTTTTTCTTTACCGAGGATTCCCAGCCTGACGACGGGGAATATTCATGAGCATGTGAATCCATGCCAGACCCATGCTGGAGAACAACAGTTACAGGTAAGTAACTTGTTCCTTACTACCTTTGTGTTTTTACCGTGGGCTGCAATTGCAGCAAGACACCTATGGGTGCCCATTTTGTCAAAATGGCCCGGTCTTCTTTTTTCATCATTTCTTGTTGGGAAGGTCCTTCTAGAGATTTACTCTGCTCGCCAAACCAGGCTTGGTCCCTTTGTTCATTTTGTCTTTGGTAGGATTCACTGGTGAAGCCCGCCTCTGGCTCCAGTGTGTCTGGCAGGGGCAGGAAGTGAGGGCGGTGCCCGAAGCTCCCTGTGCTTAATCTTCTAGGAGCCAGGAATGCACTCTTAGGTGATTGACCGGCTGGCTGTCCATCAAGGACAGCCACCCTGCTGGGTGACTGACAGCTAGGCTGGAATGAATGGGAGAAACCTGCATAAAAGGCGAGGCTTTTTGGCTCGGAAGGCAGAGTCGACAACTGGACGACGGAATCTGAAGAAGAACTAAGAGGATGCCTGTTGCAACTTCTGCACCACTGGTTTGCCCAGTGAAGCCCTGCTGCTGTGCTGAAACTCCAATTTTGTTTCGACTAGAGAAGCGTTGCAAGGACGACTTCTCCCCTTGAGTTGGTGGGACCAATCAAATCCAAAGTAGCCCACCTGGATATCCTCTTGGAGCTGGTTGAAATTCCACAGCAGTTGCTGCTGGAACCGAATAGCCAGGGAAAAGGAACACCAGAATGCGTGCGCTGCTTTTAAGCTGGCCAAGAGCTCCAGGAAGATCCCCCGGACTCCCAGGAAGCAGGACTGACGAAGCCTGAGCCACCTCAACAGAGTGCTGGACCCCAGATGCAAAGAAATCCCACCTCGACAGCCAGGAACTGCAGTGTTGCGATTTGTGGTAGACGCAAGGAGCGTAAACACAGAATTGCCACTTGTTTGAAGAGTGCGGGTTGTGGTTGGTGACGTCCCATTGTAGTGCAGGAGTGCCCAGAAGTCCTCCCTCTTGTCCCCACGACTGAGGCCCAGGAACACCAGGATCTGCAGAGCTGCACAGGAACAGAAGCCATCTGCTGCACTTTTTTCTTCACCCTAAAGGTACTGTACAGTCTGAGAGAACTTGCCTAACCTCACTTGTCCTCGCTGGAGACTTTTCTTGGTTACCCTGTAGAGTTGCTGTCAGCTTCTTTACTTAACACTCCTAATCATCTTGTGCCCCTATTTTGATTTCTTCCTTTCTAGAAAGACTTCTAAAACATTGTGCAAGACTTTTACTTGCCTGCAAGAAGAGCTTCAGTTCACCTTGACTTTTGCTAACTTAACATTGGCTAGCCTGGCTCCCTGAATGACTCTTCCCTCCTCTGCTTAGGTGCTGTGTCTTGCTTCCAGGAAGGGCTTAACTGACTTTGCATTGGGGGGTTATTTTGAAAGTACTTACCTGCTTAAGAATAATTGTGTGTATACTTGTCTTATTCTGAAAACCTCTTTTCTTTGGCACTCCTCTAGAATTTTCTAAATGCAACAGTGATATATTAATGTCCCCAAGCACCCTAACTATTGAAGTCACCTGAGGGTGTAGGTAGTGTCTGTGGGCCATTCCAAAAGGGTACCTACTGATTTAGAAATATTAAGAGTGCATTTTGGAGTGTATTTGTGTGTTACTATTATATTGCCTCTTCGGAAGAAGGATTACTCTAACTGACTGTTAAATTAATAATTGTTTAATCAAGAAACCTTGTGTGTAAGGGTTTATATGAATACTTGTCACTGTGAATCTGTCTAACTCCCCTACAGCTCACATTGACCCCTCTTGAGGTGAGCCTGGCTGCTCAACACGCTACCAACCTGTGTGGTACAGACTTATACCAAAGGTTGGGTTCCTATTGCCAGGAGGCCAGGGTTGTTGTAGTGCACCTAAAGGGTGCTGCCTACAATCCTGCCTAACAGTAGCTGAGGAGTCGAGGCTGAGTCTCAGGAAGGATGTGAGTGGTCTAGGACTACGAGTCCACACCGCGCAATAGACAATAAGTATCAAAATATAATTATTTATTAGGCCTTTCGTTTACACACTAAGCATAGCAAAATCACAGATCTGCATTGTGAAATCCTGATTAAACATATATACACACTCACCATTAGATTTGCATATGAATCAATTATCAGTGAAACACAGGTGAGTAGTCCGATGCAAGGAAAATTGACAGAATTATTTAGAATGAACACAAGAAGGGATTTTCTTAATGTTAGTCCAACCCTAGTATGATTTGGGGCCTTGTGCCTAAAAGCCACTGGTTCCAAACTGTAACTTCTTCAGATAGGTTTATATAGAAAGAACGTAGTGGGCTGTGGTGGTGGTTATTGAAAGAACCCATGTTATTAGATAAATGTTCTATAAAGTTCTGGTAAGTACTCGACTCAATCCAGCACACTAGGATATGCCTAGAGGATCCTTCGCCCAGGCTCCACCACCAAAGGTCAGGTCAGAGTGAGTAAGGATTAACAAAACACACAAAGCTTGTAGGAGCTTCAACATCCATCCCTCACTCCATTTATTTTCACACAAGATTCCTTGGATTCCTTTTTGACAGCGGCCTGCAGCTTGATAACGGAACATCTTCCTACCCCTCTCCTAACATTTATCTTTCTCTGTGTAGTGCTGGTGCGCCGCCTGTCTAGGTAAAGGGGACAGAGAAGAGACTTGCTCTAGTCTAGCTAACTAATTTGCTAAACAATTTCTTGTTCTGTTGGTGAACTGGACCCCATCTGTGGATTTATTGTGCGTCACAAAAGTGAATTCAAGCATTTTCACTATTTGTCAAGGCTTAAAAAAACAATTCTGGGGGAGTTTTTTTACTCTATTGCTACCTCGTACCTGTGTGAAATAAAAACACAGATCTCTCTGTGATTTACTAAAATATTATTTGCCTGGCATTCACTTGGGATGCAAATGTACCAAGGGTTCAGGGCATCACTCCAAACTCCGTCCGTCGACTGGTTTCAGCAGGTTATGTGTTAGGCAAACCGCTTTCTTCAGGACCCAATAGATATAAAGACAACCAGGTGTTGCTGAAGGATTTTTTAAAGGCCAATAGGTTATCAATTTTATTGTTGTTCTACTCGGGTTGGTTTTCATTTGTTCACTTTTGGTATAACCATATGAAATCAAATGGTGCTTGTCCAGACATCCCATGGCTTTACTTGGCTGGTGTAGCCCGTCATATGCCTAGAATGTAGCTCATTTATTTATGCTTTAGACAGTTTGCAGCTTTTGTTGTCCAGAGGCTACTCGTCAGGTTTCACCGGCATCCTGTATCACTATATCACTCTCAACTGTACATTTGTGCTGATCTATACAGATGTTTCACTTAATATGGGCCAGGAAATGTCAGCGAATAAAGAGATGAATTTGTTGAGGCCTGTTAAGAAAGGTAGTCTAGACAATCCTAACATCGAAAAATACACTTTTGTTGCACAGCTACTTACAAGCCTTAATTGGGCATCCATTTCAAGTTAAAAACATTGGCTATATCTGCAACAATTAGGCACTTGGACCCCTCCTCCCCCACCCCGTCGCATAATGTAGCCCGGATGGCTCACCCCTTCTTCAGTGATCAATATGGTACTTTACCTCCATTAATAAACACATTGAGGTACTGTTAAACAGTTGATAAATGTTGTGCATCATCATATGCTTCACCCTTCCAATTTTTGGTAATCCTGACATTTAGTTCCCCACCCAGAGGATCGAAGAAATGGCTTTCAACCTTGAAGGGCGGGCCAGGGATATCTTATTGCATGTTTTGATGGTGGATTTCCCCCCATTTAATGTATGTAAAATCAGGATCAGGCAGAGTGTGGCAGGAGTGTGTTGCCTGTGTTCCCTGGAAGCTGTGGGTGGTGGAGCGGCTAAAGGGAATGTCAGGGAGAACGCTGACCCGTGCACAGCTGAGGCGTGTGGAGTGTGGTGTAATCGGCAAAGGAAGTAGGAACCATCAGCCCCATGCAAATGCGGTGAGTCCATTCGAATCTTGTTCACCTGCTTTATCACCCCCGCCTGGAACCCTCCCCGCACCCCAACACGGAGATGTGTGATGGCTGTTAATAGACAATGGTGCAGTCAGCCACACACGAGAGAGAATGAGAGAGAGAGAGAATGAGGGTGAACTGTTGGTGGGAGGTGTGGAGAGTGGAGGTGGCCGGCCAGCAGAGGGCTTACCTGAGAAGGCTGCCTTTCGCTGTTCACCCCCGGAACCTGTTGGCGACATAGAAGCACTCGAAACTCTGGAAGCTTCAGAGCAGCCGCCCCTCCCTCTGTGCACCTTGGACCAAAGCGACAACGGAAGTCCGTTGAAAACGGCAGCGCAATCTGAACAATCAATCACCCCCAACAATGTAAATAAGAAAACAAAGGAAAAGAAAGTGGTTTCACCTACCGAGAGCGGGCGCCTGGAGCAGGGTGCTGCGATGGGGTGGAGAACGCTAGCGGCTCGTTGCGGGAAGGTGCTAGAGGCGGGCGGTGCCGCAAGTGAAGCGAGCGAGGAGGCGGCTACAGTGGAGGGGAGAGAGAGAGCGCCACGGTGCATTGTGGCCGATCCAGTGTAGCTCCGGACCATTGGAGCGTGTCTAAGAGTCATCGCTGAGCTGCTGGAGTCAGGCGAAACTGACGCTGAAATGGAAGCTAATTCGGAAGTCAACATGAGCAGCCACGAAGGAAACAAATCTGCTGATCCTCCCAGCCAGCCGGCAACTCGGAAGCCAAGTATTTGCTCACTGAAAATACTGGCGTGAAGGAAGGTTGAGGAGGTAAATGAAATGGAGAAAGAAAACACCAAGAGTGTACATGACAAAAAGAAAGAAAATAGAAACCCACCACTTAGCGCCTCTGAAAACTGCAAAGAGAGGATGGGTTTCCATGAACACAGTTACAAATGAGCAAATACGTATGGACAAAGGCGAAGACAGCCGAGACAGTCTAGAGAAGATCTCAATGCAGGCAAAGTGGGGATTAATATCACAAATGAGCGCTCAAAGATCTGTAAGCAGACAGAACAAGTGGGGGTGGAGGCATACCCAAGCGCAATAATCATCAGAGGAACAAGAATGGACTAATCCATTTCAAGGGGGCGACTCTATACAGAAAAAAAGGCTAGTACCCTTGCACCAACAAATAGAGACAGAAATATGGTCACCTGCCTCTGCCTCTAGTTTACAACTTGAGACCTCCGCAAGTCCTCATCAGCAATCCCGAAGAAACTCCATAGCAATAGCGGATCAAGTGATCAGCGATCTGGCACTTCTAAACGCTAAAGTGGCAATACCGATCCCAATGTCTGCAAGTAGTAGAGTGCCGGGAGGGGGCAGAAGTGAATAAAAACAACCATGTTCAAAGATACATACCTGCCCCACACATGTCTGCATCAAGCCACCAAATGAAGAACATGAATGAGGCAAGGAATGAAGGACAGTAGAAAAGGACCCGTAATGAAGCAAGTTCTGAGTGAATTTTATCATTCCCAGAAAAGTGTAAAAAAATAAAATGTAAGTGTGGAGAATAATATGCCGAAAGTTGATATGACCAAACAGCAAGACAGGACAAGTGGTCAAACCCAGAGAATTGAATCAAGAACATCATCAACGTCGGAGACCGACTCAGAAAAATCAAACGAAGTGCAACAGAAGGATAAAAACTTAAAAGTTGCTCTCCCGAAAAGAACAGGATGTGATGACGGCTTCTAAAGCTGTAATTGCAAAAGTAGTTAATGAACTACGGCAGATCCTGATGTCAGCTAAAACAACTGCGATAGCTCCTCTGACAAAACTATATGAGCAATTAAATGATACATGCAAGGACCGAAACACCTTAATTGCCCTACTGAATGCTAAAGTGATAAAAATGGAAAGCGATCTGCTCGAAATGGCCTTACAAAACAAAATGATACGCAGCGGAAATGAACACTCGATTTCTGCCCTAAAAGAAGCATTAAAAATCAATGCTGAGGACAAACGCCTGTTAGCAGAGGTCGCAAAGCAAGCTTTAACTATACTCAAGAAAGAGCAAGATAGGAGAATAGAGCGCACCAGCACACAAGACCAGAGAGGAAGAGCCCCAAATCATGAACAGTTGAAATCAGGACATGAGGCTCAAGAGAATCAAATCAGCCGGAACTAACAAATGAGCTAGTTCTCATCAATGTCCCGCCAAGTGCCAAACGAGATTCAAGCATACATCTTGACAAAGGAGGAATAAAGACTGCACCAAGTACAGTAATCCTCGACAAAGAGAGAGGAGTTTGAAATAAAAAGGACTAGCCCGCTGGCAAAGGACGCGCAGCTGGAGACTGATAGTAACATATCAGGCAGCGGTGCCGCATGTGAGCAAGTGGAGCCCCAGTGCTGCCCCAGTGAAGATGAGCTACTTGAGATGCCAATAGAGGGGCTGAACCCATCAGCAAGTGTACCATCAGAGATGTCCAGTAGAATCCCAGTGAAAGGGAGCAGTGCTCCAAGGGGAACCCCGACAAAGCAGTCGCCGCGAAAAGATAAGTCCACTGAACATGAGTGGTTCGAAATATTCGAAAAACCACAAACTTCAAACCAAGGGAAGGAAACTAAAAAAGACAAAAGGAGGAGAAATCAAGCAAGGCAAATGTAAAAGGAAAACAAAAAACATGGTGGTGCAGAAGAACAAAAATGCAAAAAGTATGTTGAACTTTTTTAGAAACATTAAGGCCCTGAATGTGACAATCAATAATACCAAGCTAAACAGGGAGGCGGCCATTAGAAAGGGCGCCGTGAATCGAACGCAAAGCGACTTACCGGAGACGTCTGCGCCGATTGAGAAGTGCAAGATGATGGCGGTGGGCAGTGACCAAGAGTGACGGGGAGGAACTGATGAATATGTCAGTATACTGTATACATGATGACCAGGAGGAAGAGATGACAAACGAGGCGGAACAGATATTAACGAAGAATGTTGAGGCTCCAGAACCCGCAGAGACAAAAATATTAGAGACCGGAAACCCGGAGGTTGAACTACAAACTAAAAGAGTAATTTGGCTAATCCACTCTCCGGAAAAAGATAGATGTGCAAGCTAGTGGCAGCGCAGTAGACTCTTTGAATGCAAAACCCTTCTACACGATAGAAGAAAAATTGAAACGAAGCTTGATGAAAAACAAGCTGGAGTCTGAAAAGTGCATGAAAAAGGTGGTCAATGAGGAGATTATAACTCCGGCGCATACCACGAAGGAGGCGCCTTACCAAACGCACAATAAAAACTCAAGAGCAGACTTTGCAAAAAAAGATGAGATCCAACAGAGTGGTGAGATAACAGGAAAGCCTGTTATCCAAGATCACGAAAGATCTAAGAAGGTAGACCCGCCCTTCAGAGTTATGATCGAAAGAATTGAGACAAAAAAGGCCGACCAGCCGTTAAATTGAAATCTGGTGTTACAACTTTTCCACTTTATTCCTGCCTTGCGGGCATTCAAGAGTGCAGAAATAAGCCGTGTAGAACTGCTAAACTAATATGGATGTGCAAGCGCGCTGTTGCACATCGAGTCATTGAAAATAACCCAACAAGTGATGATGTGCGAAAAACTCTCAGAAGCTGGATTTCAGGTCTACGAAGTAGACAATGCATTATCAACAAAGCTTAGTCTGATAAAGGAAATTCCCAGTGCTAACCATCACCACCCTGGAAGCACCGAGAGTCAGATAAAAGCATCTATGAAAGAGCAAAACAAGGATGACAAGCTGGTTTGGGGTGACGGTCCAAAAGTTCCCAAAACTGAAATCACAGTGACCAATACATTAGAGACAAATGGAGCTCATAATTCAGCCAGAAAAATGATACCAGCATTGAAGAGGAAAGTAAATGGGACTGGTTACCGAAGGCCCTAAATGAACCCCCGAGAAGTTAATGCCAAGAGGAACAAAACCAGGTCACATGGGCAACCTGGAACACCTGGGGTTTCGCACATTTAGCAGTTCTTTCTGCAGAGGTATTACGAACATGTGACATCCTATGCTTACAAGAAACTTGGCTGTCCAAATGCCCATGTATTGAAGGCTTCGAGGTCGCGATGAATCCCGCTGTAGTCCAGAAGAAAGGACGCCCCAAGTCAGGTCAGCTCATATTAGTCAATCGCAATTGTGGATTTGGTATCCAAGCTACGAGAAATCTGTCACCTAACATACAATATGCAAAATTGGAGTCGAACTCCCAGATGGGAATAAAGAAAGACAGTCCATATTTTTAATATTTATTCGAACCATCAGGACCCAAAACAGGATAACCTAATGTACGAACTTCTGGATGCTGTGGATAGTGTGATGGTAAATAATTGTGAGACGAATATGGTGATATGCGGCGATCTCAATTTAAAACTTATAGAAAGGGGCAAAGAATACAGTGAAGGCGAAAGTTCAGACAAAAGAGATAAAGATGAAAAAAATATGGCTAGAAGAAATGGACTATCGATCCATGAACATGATGAACGGGAACACAAAGGGAGACATTCCACCAGTTGAAACGTGGGAGAGAGGAACGCAAAAGTCAATCTTATACTACTTCTTCCTAACTGAAATAATGGCAGGTGAAACTACAGCACTGAAGGTGATAAAGACCGCTCAAAGCGATCACAATTTGGTAACTTAACTGGAATCAAACAATTCCCTTGAAAAAAACACAGCTAAACCAAGCCTTCGAACTGGAGCCAGGACGGAATCGTCTGAGAATGATAGCAAAAGATATAAAAATGCTAGCTGACGTGATAAAACCTCAACCCAGTGATCCAAACGAATACCCTACTGAGTACCGGGAATTCATGGAAATTTACAGAATGGTATCCAAATGTCCAGCGAAGCCTCAATACAAGAAACACACATTCGATGAACAAATTGCGGAAAGAAAAAGAGAGAAAAGGAAAAATTGCTGTAAAATCAGAAGTGAAAATAAGGCAGATCAGTGGTTAGGAATAAGATCATTGAAGAACAAATGCAGAAATTGGGCGAAAATCCACAGAGCAACGTTACTCTAGAAGCTTTTGGGCGCTGATGAATGAAGCGGATAATCCGCAAAAGGCAGTGATCAAAAGCATGGTAACTGAAAGCCAGTGGGAAGTCCACTATACTTGTTTGAAGAAAAAAAAAAAAATGTCGACACAATCTCCGGAGTTCCCGATGATCCCACCCTGGGATCTGACTTTTTGAGTATGACGACATAAAGGAGTGCATCAAAAAATGTAGTCCCTTGCGTGCCGCGGGTCCAGACGGCCTATCAAATCAAATGCTAAAAGAAAATATAGAAGAATGGACCGAGTTCTGCAAGACGCTATTTAGAAATATTATACAAGAAGCTCGAATACCACTGTCATGGAAAGAGGGTATAATCGTCTCAATTTTTAAAAAAGGATGTCGAATGGAGCCAACTAACTACAGGCCGATAGCCGTGTTGGATGTGGTAGGGAAAATCTTTGCCACTCTGCTATTACAGACGCTGTCTGCCTGGCTGAAAGCAAGTAAAGCTATTGATGTCAGACAGACAGTCTTTGTAAAGGGAGTAGGGGGCAGCCTGAACCACCTCCTGATCAATCTATTTAAAATGGAGGCGATCCGCTCAGGCCAGAAGGTATATCTAGCACTAATTGATCTTGCACATGCCTTTGATGGAGTGGATCGGGAAACCCTCTGGCTGAATCTCAAAAAGCGAGGATGTCCCACTAGTATCGTAGTGGCGATAAAGGAGTTGTACTCACAAACCACGGTGAAGATCCAGCTGGACAACCAAGGCCATCACTCAAAGGCAATTTCAACCGCCCGAGGAATAAAACAAGGGTGCCCCTTGGGTGCGACGCTGTTCGGAGATATAAAAGTTGAAGTGGGGAAAGCGTTTGAGGGCGTAAGAAGTACACCGCCCACTTTGAATGGAACTCAAATTAGCCTACTCCTATATGCAGACGATATTGTGTTATTAGATCTTACACCGATAGGTCTGCAATGGAAACTAACAGCCCTGAAAGCCTACACAGAGAAGATGGGCCTAGAAGTAAATACGGCTAAATCAGAGATCCCGATCCTTGAAAACCTAAAAGGAACCTCCTTGAAAAAACGAAAGCTTCACTGGACGTTGGGAAAGGAACAACTGAAAAAAGTGAAGAGCAGCAGATACGTAGGAGTTTACATCAACTTAGGTTTATGCGACGAACCAATGGCACAAAAAATACTAAGCAAATGTAAGCAACTAACAGCACAAGCGCTGGTAGTCCATAACAAATACGGGAAATTCTCGTACGGACCAGTGATTAAATTTTACAAGAGCAAGGACGTCCCGGCACTAATTTTTGGAGTAGAAAGTATGTTCAGATGCTCATGTGAAATTTGGTCTCGTTGTGAGGACATGATCTGGAAAAAGATCCTGCAAATACCAGGAAGTTATCCAACGGCTTGTGCCCTGTATGAAGTAGGAGTGGTGACCCTGAATGCCAGAATCACATGGAACATGCTTTCATTATATGGCAAGTCAATAGAATCTGCAGGCCCACAATATGAGTTATTGGTAGAACAAGAATCATTGCGGACCCAGCCGATACTTCAACAATGGAGAGTGAACTGCAGGAAAATCCTTCAAGATGTAGGGGCTGATACCAAATTGTTGATCAACAACCCAAACACCGTAAAAAAGAAACTGTTTGAGCACGATTGGATTAGGACAATAGAGAAAAGAAGTGCTCACAAATGCATGGCAAACAGCCCAGCAGAAGCAAAGGGTGTGAACCTGACACTCCAATATATGGAATTGTTTCCGTGCAAAATTCTAAGAAGGTTTTATCTGAGATTCAGACTAAATTTGTATGAAACATGAGAAGTTCTCAGCAACAGAAGGAATTGGGCTGGCAAAGATGTGAACTGTCGGTTCTGTCAAGTCGACACTGAAACGCTGAAACACTTGGTACTGCATTGCACTGGGCTTAAAGATGTAGGAACTAAGTATTTGAGGCATGAAAAAAATCTGGTCTCAACATACAGTGCCGAAGACTGGTGGATACGTCTGCATTGCAGTTCTCACAAAAAATGGTCACTAGCACTTGCCTATTTTCTACAACAGCTGGAAAAAATGATGGTCAACAAAGAAATGCAGGACCAGCCGTCCAGATGTAACAAGGGAATGACAGGATCTTGCAGAACTCATAAAAAGAGACTGGTGGTCTGTTTGAGAGTAGACATTAAGTGCACCCAAGGAACTGTGAGAATTATAGAAGTTAAAGATTTTGTAGGTAGTATTGTATTAAGTAATAAGTATAAAGGATTTTGTTTTTGTTCTTTTTTCAAAAGTTTGTCTAAACTAAATGAAAATCAAAATAAATAAAAAAATCAGGATCATTTTGAGTCAATCCGAAATATTGTGTTCTATTCAAATTAGGGAGTGGTGCACCTGCCCAGAAGTCTGGGAAGGGTAATAGAGGTTGGCTATCTGTTTGACTTCGAAATACTTTTCACCCATCAAATTGTGAAGTAACCGGTTGCTTCCATATATAGCAGCCTAGAAAGTCCAAGCTTGCTAAAGATTGCATTGGGAAACTTAAGATGGAGGATCTGGGCTCGAAGGTGCTGATTGGATTAGTATTTTACGTACGGCTTCAAAATAATCTGCATGCCTCCAACAAAAGGCGCATATGTATAAATTAAGTGAAAAATTGCATTTGACTGCAGATAGGCTGCTTGGGATTTTCCCTGGGAGTCTGTGCAGGAGCGGATACACTTCTCGGATTTAGTGGAATAGTCGGTCCATTCGGTTAAAAAACGAATACATTTATGACATGCTGACTTGTAGAATCCAGGCTTTTATTTGCACAGAACTAAAAATCCGCTCACGCTGGCCTAGGGTGGAAAAAGATGTGGCACATAATAACAGTGGAGAAGACGGCCACCAAACTGTTATTCTGTCGGGTATCGGGGATAAGTGGAGCGAGACATTTGTAACGATGCCCGAACATCAGAAATGTAAGACTCTGGAAGCGATGGCGCTTGATAGTGGACGTTGTACTTGCATAGATGTAAGGGATTTGTTATGCTTTTCTGTATGAAGAAATGTGGTTTCAGGCGTCTTCTGCGCACCTTGTTATCTGTGATTTCATGAGAACTGTTATGCTTATTTTATGTCACCGTTTCATTTTTGCTAGGCTATTGTACAGTCGGCTTTGCAGTTCTTATATGGCTTTTATTTCTGGAAAAACAGTTTGTTTAAAGTAAAAACTTAAGACTCTGTCCATGGCTCTCCTCTCCTCTGAAAGACTCCGAAAGACCTGGCATTTTATAAGCTGCAATCACGGTGCCCTTTTTACTATTTTGACAGTGCTGCATACAATGTGTTTACCTTAAAGAGCCAAACTATATTTTAATAACAATTTAAAGCAAACAGCCCAACCGTTTTTAAATAGATTCCGTGTTCCCCTACTGAGTGGGACTCCATCTGTTTGTGCAATACACAAGCCTATTGGGATACTTGTACTCTATGCCGGAAGGCCTGGGGTTTGTTTTTCTAACCTAACCTCAGCAATATTTAGCCTGGAATGATAACTGCTTGTTTTTGTTTTTTTGTCTAAGCTCGAGAAACATGTCACTAATCGATTGCTTAAAGACTTTGCCAGAATAAAGACATTTGAGGCAGCAAAAAAGCTCTCCATCCAAAATGGAAGCCTACCCAGCGGCCCTGTTCAGTCCACCTAAGAGTGATCTGAGGCTGGGCTCAAACCTATTCTGCACAGGTTCCGCTCAGACGCTAGTGGAAGCAGTCAGCTCCCTGAGTTACGCTATATTACTCGAGGTGCATAACCTGCATGATTTATGAGTTGATACACAATTTATAACTTTCTTTAAGGGTGGTGGTACTTACTGTACTTTTATGCTTCGGTTTCCTTGACTTTATTGCCTGCAGAACCTAACACCCAATCTGCTTTTGGACCGTTTAGACCATAAACTAGTTTCGAGGGGATTGGGTCCTTTGACGTATTCCATATCTATGACAGGTAATGTCTACAGCTGTGCTGCTTCGGAAAATCTTTGGCATCTGCGTCCTGCGTCAATGACGTCGATGCGCCATCCCCGAGGACCTCCTCCGATGGCCGACGTCACCCGATGTGATAAGTAGGACGCACGACGCCCATAGCCTCAGTTCCGTTTTTTCCGCGAACGTGTTCGCTTCATGAATCTCGGTACGCCTCGACTCGTTGGAGTTTGCTGTTTTCTATTCTCGGTTCGTTGAACCTGTTCGGTTTGTTGTGAAGACCTGTTCGTGGCGATGTCTACTTCGTCTTCAACCCCGCGTCCGGGCTTCAAGAAATGCGGGGACTGTGGGTCCAAGATGTCGGTCACGGACTCGCACGACGCCTGCCTCTGGTGCCTCGGGGAGGCCCACGATACGGACGACTGTCGACTGCCAGTCGCTCACGGCAAAGGCCTTGCGGGAAGGCCGGGTGTCTAAGCCCTGGAAGTCGAGGTCTGCGGGGCTTTCGACGGATGACTCGAGGGGCGACTCTCCGCGTCATCGTTGGAAGTCCAGTGGGTCTCCTTCCAGGAGTCGGTCTCGCCACTCCTCTGCCTCTTTGAGGCATTCCCGGAAGCGCCGGCATAGGTCGCCTTCCCCGTCCTCTTCCGAGGACTCCTGCCCGTCGGCGGGTAGCTTATCCCTCCATGCAAGCGACACCAGAGGAATGGGCTTCCTTCGGGAAGCAGATGCTAGCGATTCTGGAATCGCAGGGCACCGGTCTGTCCGCGCCTCCGAGTGGGGTCGGTCGGCACCGGTCGAGAGACGCCGCTCGTACGCCTTCGGGCTCGGGTGGTCAGCACGGCTCGCGAGAGAGGTCCCGCTCGGACAAGGGTAGCCGTTCTCGCCATGCCCGTTCCAGGTCCCGGTCCTCGATGCGCTCGAGACCGCGTGATCCTGTGCCGTCTTCAAAGAAGTTGACGCCTGGGGCGCCAAGGTCGTCGACGATTTCTTTTGAGGCTCCGCCTCTGAGGGGGTCGTCAACGCCGTCGCACCTAGGTCGTCGAGAGACACGCTCGGAGCTCCGGCTTCGAGGCCTGTGTCGACGCCGCCGATGCTGGCAGCGCTGCAGCTGACGTCGACGCCTTATCTGTCGACGCCGGCGCCGACTCGTTCGGCGCCCTCGATGCCTTTCGAGGCAGTGGTGTCGGAGGGGCCCCGTGGCACAGGGTTTGCCCCTAGAAAGGCTCTGGCTAAGGTCAGGCACTGCTTTGGTCTCCAGAGGTCTTCCTCTCCCCGCCTAGAGTACATTTTTAGAGGGTGATGATGGCTCTGATGGCGGCTTAGTTCCGGTTCCGGTTACGGATGAGCTTATCTCGGGCGATAGCCAGTTTGATGACCTGCGGCAGTCGCTGCATGATGCCAGTGGGGACTGGACACCTCTCCGGAGGTGGAGTTTTGTAGGGCGGAGCCTGGCACTCATGCCGATTCTTCATATCGGCGCCTTATGTTTCGGGTCACCGAGTACTTGGGTTGGTCAGCTCCCCCAGGGGAGTTCGTTCAGGATGATCTCACGGACATCCTTGATCTCGGTCCCCCCACTGACCCGGTTTTGCCTTTTCATATGGCTCTGCAGAGAAGGGTGGCGGCAGCTTGGACTGCTCCGGAGAGTCTCCCGGCAGTGGGCAAGTCTTTGTCGCGAAAATACCATCCAGCCAGTAGCGACCCCTACTACTTGTCCAGGCACCCCACTCCGGAGAGTTTGGTGGTGCAGGCGGCTTCGGCTTCGGCAAAGCAGACGTTGTATCCTACCATCCCTGCGGATAGGGGCGACAAACGTTTTGACGGCTGGGCGAAGAAAGTGTTTTCTTCAGAGGGTATGGCGCTTCAGGCGGCCAGCTCCATATGTGCCTTGTCTCGTTTCACGCACACTCTGTGGAACTGTGTTGCATTAGCGGCTGAACATATTACCGAAGGGGACAAACGGGATGGTTTCCTTGCGATGATTCAGGATGGCAAGGCTGCCATGTGTGAGGCCGTTCAGTCGGGTTTGTACTTGGCAGATTGTGTCAGCCGGTCTATGGCGGCGAGCACCATAATGCGCAGGTTTGCGTGGTTGCGGAAGTCTGGATTCGCTCCTGATGTGCAGTCCCGGCTGCTCAACATGCCCTTAGACGGTGAACACCTTTTTGGCAGCAAGGCTGACGAGAGCCTTGAGAGGTTGCAGACCTCCAAAGCTGCAGCAAAGTCGTTGGGCACTGCAGTTCGCCAACCTCTGCCTTTTCGTCCTAGGGGACAGCAATGGGGGGGAGGTTCCTTTCGCCATTACTCGTCCTTCAGTAAAGCGAAGGGAGCTAGCAGTCAAAGAGGCCATCGTAAGAGTGCCAGAGGTGGAAACAAAGGTACTCGAGGTGCCAAGGCCACTCGGGCAGTTGCCTCTTTGCCCTCCGGCAACGCCGCAGCCGCTACCACTCAGTCATGAGGCCAGGTCCCATGGATCGCCGGTTGGGGGAAGGATGGCGCAGCATCTTGTAGAGTGGCAAGCCATTACTTCGGATGTGTGGGTTCTGGAGATCATAACCCACGGCTACTGACTTCCTTTTCGGCAGAGGCATCACGACAATCCACCAGGGAACCTCTCTTTGAAGAGTCCGGATCTGCTCCTTGCGCAGGAAATTCAAGCCCTGCTGGAGAAAGGCGCCATAGAACTGGTGCCTGTAGCGGAGAGGAACAAGGGATGGTATTCCCCTTATTTTTTGATTTCGAAGAAAGACGGGGGATTGAGACCCATCATGGACTGCAGTCTGCAGTCTAATGATAACTAGTACAGTAGCCCGAAAGAACCACACAAATTAGCCTGCGCCACCTCTAAGCAGAAGTGTGAATGTTAGCATATGCCACACTTGATGGAATCTTTAATAGCCTCTCTTTGAAAGCGAATCTAGAAGTGTACCTCTCCGCGAAAGTTGATTTTGAAGTGCTTTAGAAGCTGAATTCAGACGTATACACAATTGCATTTAGAAGTTGTGACCAATAGCCTGTCTGAGAAAGTTGAACCCAATTGCATTCAGGAGTGTACCCAACTGTATTTAGAAGTGGCTCCCAAGTGCAATTATAAGCTGTGACCAATAGCCTCTCTGAGAAAGTTAAATTCAAATTGCACCCAGTTCATTAGAGGTGTGCCCAATTTGCCTCTGTAAAAAGTTGAATTAAGAAGTTCATTTAGAAGTGTGCCCAATAGCCTCTATGTGAAAGTTGAATTTAGAAGTTGCATTTTAGAAGTGAACAGAACGCGAGATGTCCATTTAGATGTGTGCCCAATAGCCTCTATGTGAAAGTTGAATTTAGAAGTGCATTTAGAAGTGTGCCCAATTTGCCTCTCTGTGAAAAGTTGAATTAAGAAGTTCATTTAGAAGTGTGCCCAATAGCCTCTATGTGAAAGTTGAATTTAGAAGTTGCATTTTAGAAGTGAACAGAACACGAGATGTCCATTTAGAAGTGTGCCCAATAACCCCTATGTGAAAGTTGAATTTAGAAGTACATTTAGAAGTTGCATTTAGAAGTGAACAGAACGCGAGAAGTCCATTTAGATGTGTGCCCAACCTGCCTCTCTATGAAAAGTTGGATTAAAAAGTTCATTTAGAAGTGTGCCCAATTTCCCTCTATGAAAAGTTGAATTAAGAAGTGCATTTAGAAATGTGCCCAATTGCCTCGCTAAATCTAGAAGTGTGCCCAATTTGCCTCTCTGTGAAAAATTGAATTAAGAAGTGCATTTAGAAGTTGCATTTAGAAGTGTGTCCAACAGACCGTCTGTGGTAAGTCAAAAGTAGAAGTGTACCCAATAGACTAAATGTGAATTTGGAAGTGTGCCCAACAGCCATTATGTGAAAAGTTGAATTAAGAAGCTCATTTAGAAGTGTGCACAATAGCCTCTATGTGAAAGTTGAATTCAGAAGTGCATTTAGAAGTTGCATTTAGAAGTGAACAGAACGCGAGAACTCCGTTTAGATGTGTGCCCAACTTGCCTCTCTGTGAAAGTTGAATTTAGAAAGTTACCCACCCCGAAAGTTACATTTAGAAGTGTGCCCAATAGCCTGTCTATACATTTATAAGTGCACCCAATTGACTATCGGTGATAGTTGAATTTAGAAGTGTGCTCAACAACCTGTGAAACTCAGATTTAGAAATAACATACAGTATAGCTGTGTAATGTAGAATCTAAATCAGTGACTAATAATCTACAAAGTTGATTTATATCCATGCCTAATACCTTCCCTGCATAAAGATGAATTGAAAGAAGTCCACCACTACCGTGCCCTATTCAATCCTATTAGTATAACTAAAAACATAGTTGTGTAATATAGAATCTAAATCTGTGCCCAACAACCTTTCGGTGAAACTCTGATTTAGAAATAACTAACAGCATAGCTATGTAATGTAGAATCTAAAACAGTGACTAATAATCTAACTACAAAGCTGATTTAGATCCATGCCTAATACCCTCCTTGTATAAAGGTGAATTGAAAGAAGTCCACCACTACCGTGCCCTATTCAATCCCAACAGTATAACTAACAGTATATCTGTGTAATATAGAATCTAAAACTGTGACTAATAATCTAATACCCCCTCTAAGCAAATTGAATCTAGAGGCTGACCGAATATCTTCTCTATGTACAGGTGAACTTAGAAGTGTACACAATAAACTAAAATCACCTCTGTTTACAATTCTATCTAGAAAACCACCAATAGTCTAGTATCATCTTCAAGCAATTGAACCTTGAGGTGTGCCTAAAAGCGTGTCACCACCACCGCGCCTCAGAACTACAATCAGAAAGCCCTCCTAAATCAACCTAAAAGCTCGCACCAATCATGAGTGCACCCACTCCTCAAGAGTCAGTCAGAAACGAACCCCGTGGACCACCCCCACTCTCCGATCTGCCTTCCCTCCCGCCCCCCCTGCCAAATCTCTCCAACTTCCTTCGCACTCCCTGCCTTTCCCCTCTCCAAACACCAAGCCAGGGGGGCACGATGGCGAGCCACTCACCCCAAGACCACTCATCCCCTGAACCCCACCCCCACCCCACCAGCATTACCCATACCCGCTCCCCTCGCTATAATTCCTGGCACACCCCACCCTGCATTCTCCCAACTCCCACCCTCCCCTCATACCCCTGCCACCCTCCTCCCCCGACCACACCCTTTCCCCTCCCTAAAAACTGCATGCCTAGCCCTAGCAAGAACCGAAGCTGCATCCCTCTCCCCCTCCGACCCCCCTACTCTCTCCCACACACCAGTCGCAGCAAAGAAACTAAAGAGGAAACGTTCCTTGTCCCTTTCAATCTCTCAGCACTCCTCACCTCCCTTGTCTCGACCCATCACCTCTATCCTGCAATCTCCTCTTTCCCCTAGGCTTCTCCCTGCCTGAAACCCCTCTCCCTCGACTTTACATCACCTGCAACTGAAACTCCTAACCGCCAACACCCCTCCTTCAAATCCCCCAACCCAAACCCGATCATCCTATCACACGCAGCCTTCCAACCCCACCCGAAGCCTGCCAATCTCTCTGCTCGCCCACTATTCCCATCTATCATCACCCACCCTACCCCCCTCCGTCCACCCGCTCCTCCACCGCCCCATCCCGCTCCAGCACCAAGACCATCCTTGGCTGCCGATGTGAACTGCATCCTATTTAACGCCCGATCTGTGGCAAAAAACAGACATTGCATCTTTGATCTCCTCGTCTCAGTCAAACCAGACCTAGTTTTCATCACAGAAACCTGGTTCTCTGACGACTTCGGCCCAATCGCTAATGAAGCCTTTCCGCCTGACTACTCCCTCATCCCACTGAACCGTCCGTCCAGGGGAGGGGGGTTAGCATTCGTCTTCAAATCTTTCTTCCGCGCCTCAATCATCGACAACCAACCCTCCATTCCATCCTGCGAATCTCTCCTCGTTAAACTATCCCTCTCCCCGTCGCTCTCACACAGCTTCCTAATAATCTACAGGCCCCCTGGCTACGATAGACACTTCGCAAACAACCTTTGCGATTCTATTGCCACCCTCCAACTAAACCATCCCAACCTCATCCTTCTTGGAGACTTCAACATATGGCTCGACATCCCCACCAACCCCATGACATACTCCCTGGTTGACGGTTTAGATGCAATTAATCTCCAACCCCACATAAACGGCCCGACTCACTATAAAGGACACACCCTTGATGCCATCTTTAGCTCCAACTCCCTGACCCATCTAATGCCACCCACCCCTGTCATCTGCTCCGATCACTTCATTCTCTCGTTCGCCATCCACTCACCTGAACCCCTTCCCGTACTCACATCTGAACCTCCAAACATACGCTGGAAGAAACTAATAATCATCCCGGACCTAGCCGAGGCACTCCTCCAGTCTCCACCACCTACCTGCTATCTCAACAACCAACTAACCCCTGAGGCCTTTGATTCATGGCTCAACGCATCTCTGATGCGGCTCACCCCCTCGTGCAAACCATCAACCCGCCGTGGCCTTTTCCCCAGATGGTTCACCCCTGAGCTGAAGACCACTAAACGACAATACAAATACCTAGAACGCAAATGGCAGAAAGAGAAAACCCATGAGAGCAAGACCTCCTTAGCCAGACACCTGTATCGGTACAAAGCCGAAATCCGGAAAGCAAAAAAGGCCCACTACAACTCCCGAATCCTAAACTGCAAAAACCAAAGCAAAGAACTTCACAAAATTATCTCCGAATTCACCAATCCGGCTTGTAACACAACCATCCCGATTGCGTCACAATCACTGTGTGACTCTCTCTCTCCCTCCACTTTTACTCCACGGCTATCGAAAGGACAAAAACTCTAACCACCAAACTGGCTCTCTTACAGCCACCTGGCAATCCTCCGCCTGTACCGGCCAGCCCATCAGCTGCGACCTCTACGCAACCAACGTTCGAATCCTTCAGTCCAATATCACCAAAACAATTTCTCAAACTCCTATCCGCCCGCAAACCATCTGGATCACCATTGGACCCCTGCCCAGCCACAACCCTAAAAGAAATCTTTGCCTCCACCTTCGCAGGAGAACACGCAAGATCTATCATAAATGCCTCCCTTTCCGCCGGTATCTTTCCAGACGCATTCAAATTGGTGCACGTCAAACCTCTAATTAAAAAACCTTCGCTCGACCCTCTCGAGCCCAAAAACTTCCGCCCCATCTCAAACACCAAGTTCCTTGCCAAACTCATTGACCGAACCGCCTACTCCCAACTAAATGCCTTTGTTAAAGCCAACAATCTCCTGGACCCCGCCCAATCAGGATTCAGAACCCGTCATGGAACTGAAACCACCCTAACCTCGATCTGGGATGACCTTAAAATGACAGCTGACTCCGCGGGATGCGCCGCACTAATCCTTCTCGACCTATCGGCCGCCTTTTGACACGATCAACCACTCAATCCTCCTGGACCGCCTCCACTCCCTAGGGATACGTGGAACCGCCCTTAAATGGATAGCTTCGTTCCTCAAAGACAGGCACCAAATAACGACACTCTCCGACTTTACCTCCCAAGCCCGACCAGTCGACACAGGAGTCCCACAAGAAGCATGTCTATCCGCCCTCCTGTTCAATCTCTACCTGATCACCCTCCCACCAATAATTCGTTCACACAACATCCTGTGTTACAATTACGCCGACGACACTCCACTAATTCTAAAAATCCTGAACGCAAAACCCAACTCCCGACCTGATATTGCATCCTGCCTCCTGAACATAGAACGCTGGATGACCCAAAGCCACTACTTGTTAAACCCATCCAAAACAGAAATCATGGTTTGCGGCAACTCTGATCTTCTACCGCACCCACTACCCAGGCCACCCGCCATGGGCAACTCACCGACCCCCTCCAACACAGTGAAAAATCTTGGATGCACCCTTGACTCCGACCTAACACTCTCGCGCCAAGTCAACAATGTCTCAAAGTCCTGCCACTACCACCTCAAAAACCTTAGGCGCATCTTTCCATATCTCTCATTTCCCAACAGAGTTTCCGCGGTCCAATCAATCGTCATATCAAGACTGGACTACGGAAACCCCCTATACCTCGGAATTCATGCCTACCAACTGAATAAACTCCAAAACGCGGCGGCCAAAGTGCTACTCGCGCTCGGTCCAAGAGACCACGTATCCCCAGCCCTCAAGACACTGCACTGGCTTCCGTTAGCCCGTAGAGTGGCCTTCAAAACCTTATGCCTCACCCATCGAGCACTACATAAAACTGGACTGCAATATCTTCAAGAAAAGTTAATACCTTATCACCCCACTCGCACCCTTAGATCAAGCTCAGCCGGCCTGCTAGTAATTCCCAAGACAAACTCAGTCAGGTTAGACGGAGCATCATTCTCAGCCCTGGCCCCAACCCTATGGAACTCGCTCCCTCCCCACATCCGCCTAACTAAGGACTTAAAGGCATTCCGCAAACTACTAAAAACCCGGCTCTTTCCCTAAAACCAACCGGTTCCAAACCAGCAACATCAATCATCACAATAACACCGACCCAGCAAACCACAAAATAAATAAATAAATAAAGTACAGCTAAACTAACCAGACTGTAACCTACAATGACAAACCGAACTAAAACGAGTAATGTAGATCTAAAACAGTGAAGTGGACAATAGGAATAAATCACTGGGAATGTAGAAAGTGCAGAGAGCGGATGAACGTGGAGACCGGACGAGCGTGGAGAGCAGAAGAGTGTGGATGGCGTGATTGGACGAGTGGGGAGTACGAATGACTGTGATGAGTATAGATGAGTGTGGAGGATGAATGCTGTTGGCGGATGAGTGTGGAGGGCAGTTGAGTGTGTAGGACGGTTGGGTATAAAGAGCGGACGAATATGAAGAGCAAATGAATGTGGAAGACGGATGAATGTGGAGAGCTCATGAATGTACAGAGCGGTTGAGCGTGGAGAGCGGAGGAGCGTGGAGAGCGGAGGAGCGTGGAGAGCGGATGAGCGTGGGGACCCGATGACTGTGGAGAGCGGATGAGTGTGGAGGACGTGAGCGGATGAGTGGGGAGAGCGAATGAGTAAGGATGAGTGTGGATAAGTATAGATGAGTTGTGGATGAGTGTTAGAGGATGAATACTATTGGCGGATGAGTGTGGAGAGCGGATGAATTTGAAGAGCAAATGAATTTGGAGGACGGAAGAGTGTGGAGAGCCGTCGAGTGTAGAGAGCAGTCGAGTGTGGAGAGCGGCTATGTGCAGAGAGCGGAGGCACGTGGAGAACGGAAGAGCGTGCTGAGCGGAGGAACGTGCAGAGTGAAGGAGCGTAGATAGCGGAGGCGCATGGAGAGCAGAGAAGCATGAGAGCGACTGAATGGGGGGAACGACTGAGTGGGGGGAGCGACTGAGTGGGGGGAGCGACTGAGTGGGGGGAGCGACTGAGTGGGGGGAGCGACTGAGTGTCGAGGGCGGATGAGTGTCGAGGGCGGATGAGTGTCGAGGGCGGATGAGTGCGGAGGATGAGAGCTGAATAGGAGACCAAATGAATATAGATGAGTGTAGATGAGCGTGGAGGAGGAGCACTGCTGGCGGACGAATGTGGAGCGCGGATGAGTGTGGAGGATGGATGAGAGTAAAGAGCGGACGAATATGAAGAGAAAATGAATGTGGAAGACAGATGAATGTGGAGAGAGAGGTTGAGTGTAGAGAGAGGTTGAGTGTAGAGAGAGGTTGAGTGTAGAGAGAGGTTGAGTGCAGAGAGGGGAGGAGCGTGAAGAGCGTCCAGAACAGAGGACCGTGCAGAGCGGAGGACCGTGCAGAGCGGAGGACCGTGCAGAGCGGAGGACCGTGCAGAGCGGAGGACCGTGCAGAGCGGCCGAGAGTGGAGTGAGCGGCCGAGAGTGGAGTGAGCGGCCGAGAGTGGAGTGAGCGGCTGAGGGTGCGGAGAGCGGCTGAGGGTGCGGAACGAACGAACGCATGGAACAAATGAGTGTATGGGTGAATAGTGCATAGAGCGGATGTGAACCAAAACACATAGAACGGACCTGACCGCTCAGAATTGCGCGACGTGCATATTTATTTTTGGAATGCAAGGAATCTTTGAAAGAGCATACTGCATATCAGACCCCACGCTTACTCTCTCCTTACACCACCATTCAACTAGAACACAGAGATACTATGACACCATTCGGTATAACTGTTCTCATATCAACATCTGCCGCTCACCCCCCATCACTCTAAGTAAACATGGCTGGTCTCACACCCCTAGCCAGGCGTTTCTCCTCAGGCCTAACGCCGCCACACTCGGTCTGGATAATTCCAGCCAGACCGAACACATATCCCTGATCTCTCAACCACCACACCTACCGCTAAGAAGCAGCTACCACATGAATTCCGCACCAGCTGCACACATACCGGTGCGCACACGCACCTTTGGACTCTCTCTAATCTTTCCACTGACCCGAACTTCGGTAGCGCCTTCAGACCATACCAATGGTATATAAGGCGCTATACAAATGCAAAATAACAATAACAATAACTTGCGCGGTTTGAACAAACTCCTCAGGAAGGGCAAGTTCAAGATGGTAACTCTTTCTGAAGTCCTCCAGGCCCTTCAACTTCAGGACTGGTTGGTGTCCCTCGACCTCAAGGATGCTTACTTCCATGTGCCGATCCATCCCAGCACAAGAAGTACCGGAGGTTCGCGGTTGGCGACTCGCACTTTCAGTTTCGGGTCCTGCCGTTCGGATTGACCCCCGCCCCGAGGGTTTTCACCAAGCTCATGGTGGTGGTGGCAGCGCATCTCAGGAAAGGGGGATTCACGTCTACCCCTACCTGGACGATTGGTTGATCAGTGGGAGCTCTCCCGAGCAAGTCCTGGATCATCTGTCCGTCAGCTGCCACTCCCTTCACAGGCTGGGCTTCTCCCTCAATTTAAAGAAGTCCCATTTGACACCAACGCAGCGGCTCCAGTACATCGGAGCAGTGCTCGACACGCCCCTGGGGCAGTGTTTTCCTCCTCAGGTGAGGGCTCTTCAGATTCAGCAGATGGTGCACAAGTTTCAGCTTGCCCAGAATCTCCCAGCGTCCGAATTCTTGAGACTGCTCGGCCTCATGGCATCCTGCATTCTTCTGGTGCCAGAGGCTCGAGTTGACAGTCAGTGGTCGTTGGTCTCCGTCGGAGTCCAGACTCCATATCAATCTGTTGGAGCTGAGGGCCGTCAGGCTAGCCCTGAAGGCTTTTCTGCCGACTGTGCGTGGAAAGAGACAACACAGTGGCCATGCACTACCTCAACAAAAAGGGGCGGGGGGCAGGGTCACTTCCGCTGTGCAGGGAGGCGATGCAGCTCGAGTCCTGGGCCATCCAGCAGGAAGTTTCGATCTCGGCTGTGTTCATCTGCCGGAGACGACAACGAGACGGCGGACGCTCTGAGCAGGCAGAGCACGATCTCTCACGAGTGGGAGCTGGCTCAGGAGATTCTCCTGGAGATCTTTGCCCTTTAGGGGACCCCTCAAGTGGATCTCTTTGCCTCCAGTGTCAACCGGAAATGCGAAAGGTTTTGCTTGTGGGAATTTCCTCCGAAAGGAGCCTTAGGAGACGCGTTCGTGGTGGAGTGGTCATTCCCACTGCTGTACGCGTTTCCTCCAGTCCCCGTCATCCCGCAAGTGCTGCGGAGGTTACGGAGGTTCGGTTGCCGGATGATGCTCATTGCTCCGGCGTGGGCCCGGAGGACGTGGTACCCGGACCTTCTCGACTTGTCCATCTGCCCTCCACGTCGTCTTCCCTACCGAGACGATCTGCTCTCACAGGAGGGGGGGGTCAGGTTCTCCATCCAGAGGACAGAGCCCTCAATCTTCACGCTTGGCTTCTGAAAGGTTGAGGTATAAGGATTGGGACCTCCCTGAAGATGTGATGGAGGTGTTGCTCTCGGCAAGGCGGCCGGCAACAAAGTATCTGTACCGTTGCCGTTGGAGAAAGTTCTGCGACTGGTGCAGAGTTAAGAATGTAGATCCTTTTGATTGTGACATTCCCATGGTTCTGTCTTTTTTGCTTTCTTTGGCCCACAGGGGCTTGCAAGTGGGGACCATTAAAGGTTACCTGGCGGCGCTGTCTATATTTAAGCGCTCGTCTGAGGAGTGTTCCTATTTTAAGATTCCTTTAATTTCGCAGTTTTTGAAAGGGCTCACTAATGTGTTCCCTCCGTCACCTTCTCTGGTGCCAGGTTGGGATTTGAACCTTGTTCTTAAGTTTCTTATGGGTGCTCCGTTTGAGCCTTTACATTCTTGCCCTTTGAGGCTGTTGACTCTGAAAACTGTGTTTTTGGTTGCGGTTACTTCTGCTCGCAGAGTGAGTGAGTTACAGGCACTTTCAGTTAAGCCACCCTTCACTGTGTTTTATAAGGACAGGGTTGTCCTTAGAGTTCGTCCTTCTATTCTTCCGAAGGTGGTTTCGGAATTTCATTTGAGCCAGAAGGTTTTTCTTCCGGCGTTCTAGCCTCCTCCACATCCTGCTAAGGAAGAGGAGAGGCTCCATAGGCTTTATCCTCGGAGTGCGTTGAGCTTTTATATTTCGCGCATGTCCCGGGTCAGAGTGGACGATCAACTTTTCATTGGTTACGCTGGAAAGCGTTTGGGACAAGCTGTGACGAAACAGACTTTGTCTCATTGGATTATTTTAGCTATCTCCGAGTGTTACCGCTTGGCGGGCAAGGACCCTCCGGCTGGCTTGCGGGCCCATGCTACCATGGGAGTGGCTGCGTCTACTGCCCTGCAGAGGGGAGTTCCTATTCGTCACATCTGTGATGCAGCCACCTGGGCTTCAGTACATACTTTTGTACGTCACTACTCGATTCCATCAGAGGGCAAGATCTGGCCTTTGGCAAGGCAGTTCTCTATTCCGCAATTTGATTGGGCATGCTAAATTTGTATTATAAATTCTTTCCCACCTCCTTGCTTGGTACTGCTTTGGGAGTCTGTCATAGATATGGAATACGTCGGAGGACCCAATCCCCTCGAAGAACAAGTTACTTTCTTACCTGGTAACGTTCTTTCGATGGGATGGTCCGACGACGTATTCCATATCGCTCCCTCCCTGCCTTCCCCGCTGCAGAATTTCTTTTGCGATTGCAGCTTGCGTTCCACAAGGCCTTGTGTGTCTGACTGGCAGAAAACTGGTGTTACACGTTATGGGGAAAAAACTATAACTGAGGCTATGGGCGTTGTGCGTCCTACTTATCACATCAGGTGACGTCGGCCGTCGGAGGAGGTCCTCGGGGACGGCGCATCGACGTCATCGACGCAGGACGCAGACGCCAAAGATTTTCCGAAGCAGCACAGCTGTGGACATTACCTGTCATAGATATGGACTACGTCGTTGGACCATCCCATCGAAAGAAAGTTACCAGGTAAGAAAGTAACTTGTTCTTCTAATAGGTCCACACTTACTGAATTTGTAAATGCGTGCCGCAGGGTTGAAGCCGGCTGCGCACATTTTTTGTCTGAACCGGCTCGAAATGGCCATTTCAAAGTCCAGAAGTTTCAAGTGGATTGTTGCATGCATTGAGTAACCGCAGTCAGGAGGTTTACACATATTGGGTGGTAATCATAGTCCACGGATCCTTTGCAGCGACTTGGACGTCAATTTGACTTGCATTTTCTTCTGTGTTCGAGTTTGGTGCTGGCTTTTGGGACAATCTATTGAATGCATATACATACATGATTACCACTGCAGATGAGGCAGTTGTCAGTAAGCCCAGGTGGAAAAGGTTCATTTCCACGAATTTTCTTAATGTGACAGCCAACAGTTATTTTTATAACATTTCACAATGATATCGCCCACAAGTAGGCAAGATGCTTCAGTTCTGCTAGACTTTTCCACTTTGATTTAGACGAGGCGTTGACTCCAAGCAAGTTCTTATTATTTTTTTAAGAGACTGTTTTCAATCCAGCCACAAGGTGGCAGAAGTTGCAAGCATGTTTTGGAAATGGTTCAATCCGCAGAACTAATGTTAATGTGAAGTAATTTAATAGATGGGTTTAAAATGAAAGGCAACAAATGCGAGTGTGTGTATAGGAAAGAATTGCTAATTTATCATTGAGGTAATCTACTTCTCGAGCATGGCGTCTGGCATGGGGTCATCTGCTCATGAATATTCCCCGTCATTAGGCCGGGAATCCTTGGTAAAAGAAAAAACAGTTTCACTTTCACTTACAAACTGTATTTCTCCTCTAAACCAATCACTGTACTCTGGGTCATACTGCTCCCAGCCAATGATTGCCTGCTCCCTAAGCCCCTCCTCTGGCAGCCATTTTCAGATTTTTACCGCACGTTCAAGTGGGAGTCCTCAAGTTTTGCTCTGTGAGCTATTCTACAGTTTTCAAGTCTTTTAACGGGAAACGGGCTGTATAAGAGCCCATGTGCTCTTCTCATCATCGACCGGCAAGCAGGGATCAGTCAGTGAATTCCAGCTCCCCTCAAGGGCAAGGATCGTCGAGTTTTCATCGATGTTTCCCGAAGGCCACCAGGCCTACCCCGTGCCATGGCGGAGGAGAAGGAGGGTACTTCCCTCTTCAAGCTCTGCTCCAGATGCAGACTGTGGAACGTGTTTGTGGAGGACAAACGCCTTCAATGCCTCTGTCTTCACCCGGACCACAAAGGAGTTTGCAAGATCTATCTCGGGTTCTTCAAGAGAACGATTAAGCATAGTTACAGTAGACTGGCCGAGTGGCGAAGTGCTAAGGCTTCTGCCCTGTGCCTGAAGCAGGGTCATGCCTCACCCAGGACCGTCTTGTTCTAAGAGATGGCTTCTAAGTGCTTTGAGGGCGCTCCATGAGTGGGCGCCCAAGATGAGACCAAGTGCCGCAAGTCAGTTTCCATTGGGGTTGCCGCGCAAGCCGGTCCTGCGATGGCCAGGGTGTGATCAGCCTCACCATCTGCCTCCATCTCCAGCCATTAGTCCAGCTCCTCCTCCTCAAAAAGGAAATCGCCCAACGTGGCTAAACTGCGGAGAAGCTTAGGGTGGAAGAAAAGACGACCAATCTGCCCAAAAAGGCCCAGGCGGCGCAGGAAAAATCGGCGTTGTCGATTGAGATGGTGGTGGTCGCTCTCTCGAAGGCCAAAGGGGCTGACCCTGCGAAGGTTAAGCCGACTGCGCCCAGGGTTTCCTTACCCCCGAGGCGGGAGGCCTCCGCTGGGGCGGTGGCAAAGACACCGGAAAAGATGTCACCGAGCCAGACTCTGACTCCTCAGGGTGCAAAAAGGGCGGCACCATGAAGTCCCAGTCCAGCCACAGGCCTTATCACAAGACATGGATGTTTCTTCCTCGGATGAAGAGGACCAGGAGTCCGTACACGCACTCCACGAGGATGTGGATGACAGCAGTGGAAATGCTGATGGCAGCTACGGGGTGGGGCCTAGTAAGCTGCCGCCCCGACTCTGCCGAGAGATGTATCTCGGGATATTCTTTCAACCCTGCACACGTTGCTGTCAGAAATCCCAAAAAAGGATGCTAGTGGCCCCGGATCAGCCTCCGACGAAGAAAGAGGCATCCAACACCCCATCAGCCTCCACACCTGCGCCAGGTTCCCTCCCCCCGAGGGATCCAGACCCGTGGATGGACATGGCCACGGCGACGACTGACGACATAGTCACGGCTGGCCGATCGCCGCAGCCGAGGGGATCCCGACCGGATGAGGTGGGGTCGGTTCATGCCATGGTTGCCAGAGCTTCTGAGCTCTTCAAGCTGAAAACCGAGGAGACCAAAAAGGAAGGCTTCGTATACCAGAGGAGCGAGGCCAAGAGGAAGACCATCATGGCAGTGTCCCTCCTGGAGGATGTGTGGGAGGAAGGCCTGGCCCTATTGAAGAATCCTGCCACGGCCCTGACTAAGCGGGATAGGCTGGAGAAAAAGTACTGGCTGCCGGAGTCCACACCCAAGTGTCTGCGGTCACATCCGTCGCCAGACTCTGTCGGCAGCTGCAAGTAAGAGATCGCCTAACCCCTCGTCATCGTCCTCAGTCCCTCCGGACAGCGAGGGGAAGAAGTTGGACGCCATGGGGAGAAAGTTCTGCTGCATCGACCGTCAAAGCGGCCAATGCCCTGGCAATCCTTGCCAGGTACGACAGGGATCTGTAGTACAAACTGGCCCTGATTTCTGGAATTCCTGCAGGACGACAAGCAGGTGGATGTGATCGCACTACTCCAGGAGGGGCTGGTCACTTCGGACCATGTCATCACGGTTGCTCTGGACATCGCTGACACTGGGTTCCAACAGATGGGGAACGGTGTCTGCCTCTGTCGTTGAGACTGCCTGAAGGCCACGAACTTCCGGCGGAGGTTCAGACGAGGGTACTGGACATGCCCTTTCATGGGGATAACCTTTTCGGCCATCAAGACTGATGCAGAGACGGTTTGTGCATTGGGTACTCTTCAACAGCACCGCTCTTCCTTTCGCTCCTCCAGAGGAAAGTCGGCAGATAGACAAAAGGTTTTGGTGGAGGCTCCTTATACCGTCAGCTCTCCCGGTTTACGACCCAGGAGGCATACAGAGGCTGGTCCAAGGCTTTCGGTGGCGGTGGTCAGTGCTGTCATCGCTCCCAAGGCAGAACCCAGGCGCTTAAGCAGGACTGAACCGGCCAAGCACCCTGCTGGGAGGCTGGCTGACGGGATTCATCAGCGAGTGGGAAAAGAACTCCACGGACAGAGGAGTGCTGGACGCTCTCGCCCACAGAAATACCCTGGAGTTTCAGCAAAAGTGTCGGCGCATCCCTCCGGTGACCTGGCAGGAGGAACACATCCCTCAGCTCCTGCAAGAGATACGGGCCATGCTAAAGAAGGGGGCAATAGAGCTATTTCCAAGGCTACTCCGGAGGCTACTCCAGATACTTCTTGGTCAAAAAGAAGACTGGGGGGGGGTGATGGAGGCCCATCCTGGACCTGCAGCGTCTCAACAAAGTTCCTCAAGGCCCAAAAGTTCAGGATGGTCACATTGCAGCACGTGCCCGGCCAGCTGGAGGAAGGAGACTTCTTGACGTCACTAGATGTGGAGTACGCCTACTTCCACGCCCCCATTCACTGGAAGCATCAAAAGTTCCTACGCTTCATGGTGCAGGGAAGGCACTACCAGGTCAAGGGGTCTGGCCTTTCCATGAAGGCTGAGACGAAGGGCCCCGAGGTGACAAGAGCACTTGGCCCACTGCACCTACCCCCCAGGTACCGCTGAAGGATCTTTCACTTGGCATCCTTTCGACCCTCCACACGCTGGTGCCGGAGATACAGACGGACCCTCCACCCGCGGCACCCTTTCCAGCAGCCCCGTTGACACAGGAGTTAACTGCCTGCCAAGAAGAGGGGGAGGCATCTCATGCCTCCACGCCACCCATCGCCTCTCTCGTCCAAGGGAGATGGAATCGGACACAGCGACAACGGGCACGGATGATGGCGACATGGGGTACCTTCCGTTTCCTCTGCCCAGGGCCTCTCTGCCGGACGAAGTAGGTTCCTTCCATGCAATGATCGCCCGAGCGTCTGAGCTTTTCCAGCTCATGATGGAGGAACAGAAGGAGGAAAGCGTCTTATATCGGCGCCGGGAAGCGAAGAGGAAGACCATCCCGGGAGGATAGCTCAGCGGCAAGATGCTCACCTTGGAAACAAGACGACACGAAAATAAAAATCCTTTTGGTCCCACTCCTGGACGCTGTTTGGGATGATGGGCTGGCTTTGATGAAGAACCCCTCGACTACCCCAGCGAAGAGAGACCGGCTGGAGAAAAAGTACAGGGTGCCAGACTCTGCACCCAAGTGCTTGCGGTCTCAACCGTCGCTGGACTGTGGTCTCGGCGGCCGCCAGGAAGAAATGGTTGGGCTCGCGCCTGGTGGTGACCCATCTATGACTGCACGTCTTCACGCCAGAGGCCTGTGGCTGTCGGAGAAGATGTTGCATATCAATGTCGTGGAACTACTGGCTGCGTTTTGGGCCCTCAAGTCGTTCCTGCCGTCCCTCAAGGGAGTCTTCACAGACAATACCACCACAATGTTTTACGTCCGGAAACAGGGTGGCTCCAGATCCCCAGTGCTCTCCAAAGAGGTGCAGGATTTATGGCACTGGGCCGTCACCCAGGGGATGTTCCTCCATTCCGTTTCACCTGGCAGGAGTGAAGAACAACCTTTTCCTCAAATGGGGCAATACCCAGATCGATCTGTTTGCAACGGCGACAAACACCAAGTGCCGGAGGTTTGCCAGCAGATTCCCCCAGCCGGGGAACATGGGGGTGGTGGGGGGACGCATTTTCATTCCCTTGGGAAGGCCTGTTTATGTATGTGTTCCCTCCGTTGCCGTTACTTCTTCAAGTCCCCAATCAACTCAGATGGTATCGGTGCTTGATGATCCTCGTCGCCCCAGCTTGGCTGAGGCAGATCTGTTACCCGGACCTTCTCAGCATGTCGATGTCCCCTCAAGTCAATCTGCCAGTGGTCACGGATCTTATCGGCAGGGAAGGAGGCGCGATTCTGCACCACGACCCGGGGTCGCTGGACCTGAAGGCCTGGCTCATGCAGCGTTAGAATGCAGTGGCTATGATCTTCCGGTAGGCAAGAAAGAGATTCTCGCCAAGGCATCATCTATCTTAAAATGCTATGGACACAAATGGAAGTCCTTTACTGTTTGCTGCCGTTCACAGAAGAGTAACTCTCCAAGGGTCACGGCCCCTCGGGTATGACCATATCTACGGTCATTGGCTAAATCTGGGCTGGCTCACGCCTCCATCAAGATTCATCTGACGGCTATCTCTCGCTACACAAGATCTCCGGGATGGTCTTCTCTGTGGTCGCACCATCTGGTCAAGCAGTTCATCAAGGGACTGTTCCGCTTCTTCCCGCCGGTGAAGGCTCCGGCCCCGGCGTGGGAGCTCAATGTGGTGCTGACTGGGCTCATGGGGGCTCTATTCGAACCTATGCATTCAGCTCTGCTCAAGTTTGTCGTTGAAGACCGCTTTCCTCGGCCATCACCTCTGCAAGCGAGATGAGATTCAGCCCCCGTCATGCAAGCAGCATTACTTAACTTTTCACGAGACAAGTGGTGCTTCGGATGCACCCCTCCTTCATGCCCAAGGTACAGTTGGAATTTCACCTCAACGAACCCTTGGTGGTACCTGTGTTTTTTCCAACACTTTCGTCGCCGGCCGAAAGGACTTTGCACTCGCTGGATGTGACTAGAGCGCTGAAGTTTTATGTGGCCTGCACAAAGTTTCCGGAAAACCTCTCAGCTTTTTGTGAACTTTGGTCCTGTGAACCATGGGAAGGCTCTGTCCAAGGCTTCCATTTCCAGATGGCTCTCCAGCTGCATCTCTCACTGTCACTGGTTGGGAAACTGACAGCTGTCTGGCGATGGCAGCTACAATGGCGTTCCTGTCTGGTGTGCCCCTGCTGGACATCTGCAGGGCTGCTACGTGGAGGCCGACGCACACCTTCATGAAATTCTACTGCATCGACAGGGATTCCAGGGAGAAGTACAGGGTCGGCCAAGCAGTGCTGCGCAACCTGTTCGCTTGAAGGTGAGCCTCATGAGGAGGTAACAGATTGCTTCTGTTGAGCCTTGCCACCTCTCATGGTTGTGCATGTGTGTACAGCTCTGTATTCTTTATGTATGGCCATGTGAATCCATGCCAGACCCCATTCTGGAGAAGGAACACGTTACTTACCTGTAACTGTTGTTATCCAGCATGGGTCTTTCATGGATTCACATGCAAACCCTCCTGCCTGCCACTCTGCAGCTCTTCTCTTGGTCCTACTGCCACATTACATGCTACCAAATCTGAAGATGGCTGCCAGAGGAGGGGCTTAGGTAGAGGGCAGTCATGGGCTGGGGGCAGTATGACCCAGAGCTCAGCGATTGGTTTATAGGAGAAAGACAGTTTAGAAACAAAACAAACTGTTTTTTCTTTTACAGAGGATTCCAAGCCGGATGACTCGGAATATTCATGAATATGTGAATCCATGCCAGACCCATGCTGGAGAACAGTTACAGGTAAGTAACTTGTTCCTTAGTAAGCATATCCCTAATTTCAATTTCCTCCCGCTCACCAACCCCCACATTTGGAACATGTTCAGATCAGCCAGGAACCTAGTTTAACTGGCCCTTACAGTAGAGTCACAGGAAGATACATTTTATATCTCCAAAATTGCATGGAAATTACATTACAAATGGTAAAATGAAATCCACCTGCCTTTTGATGGCTGAGAAAAAGGCCTAAATGATAATAGCCCTTTCAAATAAATTGTAAATCTTCATGTGGGACAAATGGTCCTGCTCCTGCTTCCGGCCATTTGTTTTCACCGGGTCTGCCTATGCCCACAGTTCTTTTTATCAATCTCCTTTGTGTTGGAAGCTTTCTCTTTGAGGTGGGTGCCCCCATGCTCACACACAATAGTTGTGTGCCAGCCAAGGATGACTTTTCTTGAAGTCCATGCTTTCAGGGTCAGCAGGTCTGGAGAACACTGAATTTCGATGCCTTTAGCAGGCATGTTTTATTGTGGTTGGTCATTAGATGGGAGGTGTGACATCCAGGCTAAAAGTGGGAGATGTCATTGTGAAGTTTTGCCCACAGCCAGCAAAAGGGTCTTCCTTGGATTGACATTTTCCATGAAGTGGCTCTTCAAATATCACTGGAGTTTTGGTAGGTGAAACAGAATATACATTGCTTTTGGTCAATCCGCACATCATGTTTTGTTTTCCTAACATTTTTCTGTGAGCAGTGATATTTCTTTCACTGACTTTTTTTTAATACTATTTTTATTTGCACACACGTGCAGGCCTTTTTTGTTTTCAATGTTTAGAAAACATGTTTTCCATGTGACAAGGATCTTTGATTCCTCCTTTTGTAAATTAAAATGCTGCTTGTCCATTGGTAATGACTCTTTAACTTTACTTGAAAAAACGAAAACCAAGGCCAGGCCGTTTTGTTTCAGTGTTTAAAATCCTGTCTTTCATGTGAACGGGACTTCTATTTGGCAGCTTTAAATTTACCCCACAGAGGCTAGTAGAGCATTCTTAATTGTTAATCTTTTACAGAGAAGATTTATTTTTGTGGTTAGCGCTGTTTGTATGGTGGTGCACCTTGCTTAGTTAGGTTGGACTAGTGTGGTTGGTGCACTCTGGTTTGCTAGTTTGTGCAAGATAGCGAAGAGCTTCTTGGTATTTGAACTAGCCATGCTGATTCTGTTGTCATAGGAAGCAGCTTTAGTCACGAAAATAGCATCCTTATAAGTGTTGAAGGTGGAGGTGAGGAGAGTGGCATTCTTGGGGGTCGGGTGTTTCTTATGGAGATGTTCTATGGCTCCTTTTTGCCTACGGAGCAGAACTAATTCATTAGAAAACCAGATGTTGGTAGGTTTGAATGGTTTCAAGGATTTGTTTTTAAGGGGGGGTGTTGGTCTAGCATGACTAAGAGACTAGCATGTTAGTGGTTTGCAAGAGCCACAGGGCTCTTGTAGTTAGGTTGTGTCGCAATGAGCGGGATTAGGGTGGGTTTGAGTATACACTGAGTAAGCTTCCTAAATTTCTCGCAAGCATTTGGGGATGTGGAGGTCTGGAGTTCCTCACGGGTTCGAGTGGTGTAGTTTAAATTCAATCAGATTGTGATCGGGCCATTGTCGAGTTGGTGATAAATATGCAATCGAGGGTAGGCCCTTTCAAGCGAGTATGAACAGAGATGAGTTGTAAGAAGTTCAAATCGTGGAGGGCTTGGTCCACAGTGGTAGCTTTTCTGATCAGTGGGATATCCTAGATTGAAATCGCCTAAGATTATGCTTTTGCTGACTGGTTTGAGCGAGGGTATTATGAGGAGGGGGATTTCGGAGTCAGCATTTGGAGGGGTTGGGACATAGCACTAAGCCCCTCACCCCTTCACTTGACCTTACCAATTCTTCTTCACACACTCTTTCTTGGTACCCTATTTACAAAAGTTAACTATAGCTCTGTACCTCTATTAAATGTATTTTAAATAATTGACAAATTATTTTAAGGCTTAATACGTTGTGAAATCTTGTTTCTAAAGGGTGATGAGGTGGGTGAGACTGTAAATGCTGAATCTGAAGAGATGGACGTTCAGTTTCTACTGAATGGTGACTTTAATCTACCTCCTTAAGTAACCTAAAAAGCAATGTCCAAAAGTCGAATATTTATTTGGAGGGTGCAGTAGAAAGATGTGTACGGTTAATATTCCTCAAAATGTTGCTGTCTGAAGGGTATCCCTTTTGTGAGCTAATTCATGCGACAAGCACTAGACCATAAAAGCTCTTTACACATCGATGCCAAACGTCACCGCTGAGAGCGGTCCTAAATGAAAGCGAGCAGGCGCCCCTCACCTCCATGAGTCCAATATGTCGGGACATAGAGCATAGAGTTACTTACTGTATCCCTGTATATGCCATGAGCAATTTAGGGGAATGTGTCGATTAACTGGTTCGGGAGGCCAGCTACAGAACATCTAGCCGATCTGGATCACTGCCTTCAAAACGGGTGCAATTAGCGTTCTTAAACTGGCAGGTCCTGATTGTGTCGGGAGATTAATCGTGTTGCAGTGCACTGTGTGTATCGGACTGGGCAGTGTCATACTGGGTTGGGCAGCAAACCTAGGTACGGGGAAGGCCTCGTCAACCAGATGGCAGGGCGTCTCATACATGCTTCCAATATGCGTTTATTACATTCTGAACAAGCACTCGCTCTGCTGCGCAGATGAGAACAGACCGCTGATCACGTTCACTGGTTTGCTTGAAATAGGGCTCTGCTGCCACCTCGTGGCAATAGTGAACAATAGTACTACACATAGACTATACCTCATATACCGCAAGCGCTGATGTCGATGCTTGCAAACAAGCGAGAGGAATGTTATCAGGCGCTTAACTGCGCAGGGAATGGGCCGGAAGACTCGGCGGCAAACGCTGCCTACTCTACTGAAAGCTGCCTGCTCGTTGAAGCGCAGGGTAAACTCTACATGCCCAGGGGCTAGCACACAACACTAGTTCTTCAGTTGTATTACACGCATGAGTAACCGTTCTTCAACAAGCTTTTCAGAAGACTCGGCCTTCTGCGTGTAGAAACTGCCAAAGCCTCGCATACAGTGCTGCAGTTGTCCAAACTGGCATATGTCCTGCAGTTTACAGACCTCTTTTGGTTAGGGTGAATAACAGTGACCAATAAAAACAGAAGTCCATTATCTGCTTAAAAGGTTTTCTTACTGAATCACTGTAAGACATGTTTAACGTATTAAATTGTGGACGTTATGATATTCCTATAATGCTCTTTGCTTGTATGCACATCGCCAGGATTGTGTTCTATGAAGAGATATTGTGTTTGCAAACTGGCCTTAGGCAATGCCCCTGGCCCCGCCCCCTCCTTCCCATAGCCCTGCCCCTCTAAAGAAGTGGATGTTCCCCCAAGTAATTTGTTTCTATTTCCAGCACTGATGCTTAGTCATCCAAACCAGGAGCTAACCAGTGGCCAGCGGAATTAGGAAACAATATTTCTGTACTATTTACATGTTGTCATTTGGCAATTTAAATGGTGAAATGTTACTAACTATCTGAGGACATGGGTGCATGAGGGATCATGAATATGCATAGGTTAGGGATAGTGTAACCAGTTATGCCCTTGTCAACGCCCCTTTTTTAAATAAAAAAAACATTGCAACCCTCCACACCAATTACCAGTTGGTGGCCTATGCAAAGCATGTGATTCCAAGCAGATACACGGCACAGAAAGACGATTAATGGGTAAGTTATTTTTGAGATTATATATAGTAATCCAGGGGTCAAAATGTACTCTCTCCACTGGCTAGTCATAATTAACTTTTGTCGAGTAAGAAATGGTGTGCTATATATGTGTACACATAAAGCAAGTGACTTTTCATGCCTGCCTAGTAGCTTGAAATTTGAAATGTTGGACCTTGGCGTCATCTGTTTAGGAAATACCACATAATAGCAAGGAACCTTCTGGTATTGTACTGTTCAAAAAGATCCACTTTTGTCTCCAGTTGTGTTCACAATCAAGCATTTGCCTACAAAGTGATGGTGCTTTTAAGAAAGTAAACCTTGTAAGTTTGTCTTCATGTATTTTTGAATATCCTGTTTGAGTATCTTAATATCCCCTCCGCCCCCTTTAGCTCGGAGACGTAATGGTGGACATTGCAAGTAACATCATGCTGGCTGATGAGCGAGTCCTATGGATGGCACAGAGGGAAGCCAAGGCTTGTACAAAGATTGTCCAGTGCTTGCAGCGCATTGCTTCTTACCGACTGGCCAATGGTGCGCAGGTTTACTCCACTGTAAGTGTTGCATTCTCTTTCGTATCTTTTCCACGTAAAAGGTAGCCATATGGCTAAAGTATTATATGATGAATCTCTTGATGATGCAAGAAAGTCTTCAGCGTCGAAAGGTTTGAAATGCTCTTATTAGTGGTCATCAGGGATGTGACGATGATGATTACGTTTTAGCATTGTTGAATTTACCTTTCGGTCTAATTGTATCCTTCCTTTTCATTCCTGTTCACTTTCTCCTCGTTCCACTAGCCCCTCACCACACTCCCGCGTGCCCTCAAGTGAGTGTGAGTTTGCATGTGGCACATGCAAACCCAATAAATAGGCACTACATTAAAACCATGTTAGACCAGTAATGTTGGGGGATGAACATCATTAGTGAAACCAAAGCGCTGCTATTAAAAGTTGGGCTTTTTGTCATTTATCGTAACCATTTGCCTAATTTGTCTCCCACATGCTCCAAATTAAATATCATTTGTGATGAACATAGCACTAATGCTTTTTGTTGCTGTCCAAAAAGAAACCTTTTTATTGTACCCATTCTTCTCCTCGCTTTTGTTAATCTGATTCACTTAACTCTTTAGGCCATGTTGAATTCCATTCATTTTATTTGATCACCTTTCTTCTTAGTTAACACTTTCTTTTACATTCTGCTAATTTGAGATCACTCGTTATAGATTTGCTGTTCGTATGCACATGGATGGTCAATTCACATAGAAGTTCAGATGAGCTGAACAAATGTCCTGTTTAGGTATTTGTTCTTCTTCTGAATGGATTAAAATTATTTGAACGAGTGAAATATCAGCCATGCATCAAGTGGCCATTAGAGTGCAACATTGCTCCAAGATTCTTTTCAGCTGAGACGTTAGGCACTTCTGTTGCTGCATTTGGTTGTCAGTGTTTCGTAGAGGTGTATCCCTAACAAATACTGCGAGACCAGTAGCATGAATCGGATAACTTCAACTCCTCTGCTCAGCCTGTTTTTCTTTTGGGGTCTCTCAGAAATAGAGGCTAGCGTTTCGCTATTGCACTGGTTTTGGGTACACTCAGGAAGGCCAAAAAGCGTTGTAGATTGATGAGCAAAGTCAGAAAATGGATCTTTTGGAAGTTGCGCAGGTGTGTGGAATACTTGGTTGCTGATTTTTCCTGGATCATTTTAGGCGAGTTTTCATAATCTCCACTTGAGCTAAGACTTCATAATTATAGGTCCACAACTCTTAGTATAAGCTTGTACTACCCATGAAAGCTTTGTAGAATGGCACAGCAGTCAAGCTTATCATAGGAGGAATTATTGTGTGGACTCACGGTGGCCCCCCTCACCCCACTCACTTTCTCCTGAGACTAAGCCTTGATCAGACGCAATGCTTACCTTGATTGGGTTTGGCTCACCTCAGAGATCCCCAGTTCAATAAAACTAGGGTGGCTTCCTAGAATCTGTCCACCAGGCCAGCTTCTAAAAATCTATCTTAACAGCTGTTGGGTGGAAACTCAGCTGTGAGATATTCAAAAGCATAGTTTTGAACATGCTAGGGGAACGCAGGCGGAGAAATGGTATGTTTGAACTCAATATATAGTCATTTGGGCATGTTGGCTGTTCCCACAAAAGATAAATGGGACCAACAGTACAGAAGTTACATTTTCATATGCTTGTGCTCTTTGCTGCTGTTTCAGCTGGTTTATTTCTTGTTTTCACAGTATTCACCAAATATTGCGCTAGAAGCGTATGTTATAAAAGCTACTGGCTTCAGTGGAATGACTTGCACCGTGTTCCAGAAAGTGATCACCTCAGACCGAACAGGCCTTGACTTTGCAAGAAGGGATTCTGATGGAAATTTAGATAAACAAATGAGTTTCAAGTGCAATATATCAAATACACTTTCCAGCTTTGCATTAAAGGTACGTTTGGTATATTGTTTCCATGTTTGTCATACAAATGGATGTCGGCGCTAATCTTTTTTTAAAACCTATTCCTGTAAAGGTAACTTGCATTTGTGATTTTATTTTTTGGGAAACTAAACTAAAAGGGGCCAACTGAAAATGAAGGATTGCCTTGGTAATTGCAGGCTAGCATGCCGAAATAATTAACTGCTTATGGAATATGCATAGGAGCAGACTGGATCACAAAATCTTTAATACGCCATCTAGCAAGTAGCACTAACTTAACTCTGATGCCACTGGTGCCCAAAGTGGCATTCACAGGTATACATTGACATACATGTGTGTACCTGTACCCTTCATTTTTTTTCTCAAACATCACACATGACACTTTGTTAATTGGGTCAAATGTACTCCTGAATGCTGACTCTTATTCTGTTACTTTAGAAAAGATTGGTTTTAGAGCTCACACAGCATGCAAAAGGCAGATGTCTGTTTAGGCTACGCATTGATGTGGTGTCTAGTTTTGATAGTCTTTATATTTCATAGGTTTTATGGGTGCAAACCATCCTAAATGGGTAACTAAGCAACACACAGCATCGCTTTCAGTATCAGAAACACAGAACTATAAAACTAAAACTTTTACAACAAAAATTCCCAGCTAGAACAGAAGCCGGCACTTAACACAGAACAGGAAAGTTTGCCATTGTTTACTAGATAGCAAAAGTGATGGATTAAGGCATCAAGGAACTGAAGGAGGATTCCAGAAATTACGAGTGGCCATGACACATCATGCTTTTGCAAGTCTAGTGGGAGATTGTCTGTTTAGCAATATTGAAAGGAAGAAGATGGCACATGTTTGTGATATTGAGGAGGTTGAGTCTGGCTGCAGTGGCAGATTTGGAGATGAAGAGCGAGAAGCTGTGTGATGGATCGAAGATGACACCAAGGTTCTCCAGCATGGGGTCTGGCATGGATTCACATGCTCATGAATATTCCCCGTCGTCAGGCTGGGAATCCTCGAATATTCCCCGTCGTCAGGCTGGGAATCCTCGGTAAAGAAAAAAATCAGTATCAGTTTCGTTTCTGATCTGTCTTTCTTAGTAGTAACCAATCACTGATCACTGGGTCATACTGCCCCCAGCCAATGACTGCCCTCTCCCTAAGCCCCTCCTCTGGCAGCCATCCTCAGATTTGGTAGCACGCAAAGTGGCAGTATGACCAAGTGAAGAGCCGCAGAGGGGTAGGCGGGAGGGTTCATATGTGAATCCATGCCAGAACCATGCTGGAGAACAACAGTTACAGGTAAGTATGGATTCACATGCTCATGAATAAAAGAATAAATAGCAGTACCCACATGCACAACCACGGGAGGTGGCAACGGCTTCAACATTAAGCATTACACCCAAAACTCAACATTAAGCAATTCTTACCTCCTCACCAGGCTCACCTTAGGCAAACAGGTTGCGCAGCACTGCTTGGCCGACCCTGGACTCCTCCCTGGGGTCCCGATCGACGCAGTAGAATCTTGTGAAGGTGTGTGTCGACCTCCACGTAGCAACCCTACAGATGTCCAGCAGGGGCACACCAGACAGGAACGCCGTGGTAGCAGCGATCGCTCTGGTCGAATGGGCTCTCGGACGGCCGGGCAGCGGTCGGTTTGACAACCGGTGACAGTGCATGATGCAGCTGGAGAGCCATCGGGAAATGGAAGCCTTCGAGAGAGCCTTCCCCTGATTCACAGGTCCAAAGTTCACAAACAGCTGTGATGTTTTCCGAAAACTCTTCGTGCGGTCCACGTAGAACTTCAGCGCTCTAGCTACATCCAGCGAGTGCAAAGTCCTCTCGGCCAGCGTCGAAGGCGACTGGAAGAAAACTGGTAACACCAAGGGCTCGTTGAGGTGGAAGTCCGACGGCACCTTGGACATGAAGGAGGGGTGCGTCCACAGCACCACCCCTTGTGTCATGAAAAGTCAAGTATGGATGCTTGCAAGATAGGGCCTGGATCTCTCCCACTCGTCGTGCGGAGGTGATGGCCACGAGAAACGCTGTCTTCCATGACAGGAACTTCAAAGGCGCCAAATGCATAGGCTCGAATGGGGCCCCCATGAGCCTGGTCAGCACCACATTAAGCTCCCACGCCGGGGCAGGAGCCTTCACCGGTGGGAACAATCGGCATAGTCCCTTCATAAATTCCTTTACCAGGCGATGAGACCACAAGGACGCCCGTCCCGTAGTCCTGGTATATCGGGAGATGGCAGCCAGATGTATTTTGATGGAGGCGTGAGCCAGTCCAGATTTCGACAGCGACAGTAGGTACGGCAGTACTTGAGGGGCCGTAATCCGCAGAGGGTTAATCTTCTGTGCACGGCACCAGACAGAGAACCTCTTCCACTTATGACCATAACACTTGAGAGTTGAGGACGCCCTGGCTTTTGCAAGAAACTCTCTGCAGTCAGCCGGGATATCGTACCCTCCAAACTCTAGTGCTGCAGGAGCCAGGCCTGCAAGTTCAGCGACTCCGGGTCGTGATGAAGAATGGCGCCTCCTTACCTGGAGAGAAGATCCGCGTCCGCCGGCAGCTTGACTGGTGGGGACGTTGACAAGTCCAGAAGGTCCGGGAACCAGATCTGCCTCAGCCACGCCGGTGCGACGAGGATCATTCTGCACCTGGACTTCTTGAGCTGGTTGAGACGGAGCAGCAACGGCAACGGAGGGAACGCGTATAGAAACCGGCCATCCCAAGGGAACGAGAAAGCATCGCCCATGCTCCTCTGCTGCGGGAAGCTGCTGGCGAACCTCTGCAACTTGGAGTTCATCGCCGTCGCGAAAAGGTCGATCCGGGGTTTGCCCCATCGTCGAAAGAGCCGATCCACCTGGTCCTGACGTAGTTCCCACTCGTGGCATGAGCGCAGCTCCCTGCTGAGTGAGTCGGCGATGGTGTTTTTTATTCCTGCCAAGTGGAAGGGAACCAGAAACATCCCCTGGGCGACGGCCAAGTGCCACAGATCCTGGGCCTCCTTGGATAGGGCTGGGGATCTGGTGCCTCCCTGCTTCCGTATGTAGAACATCGTGGTGGTGTTGTCGGTGAAGATCCTCACCATCTTGTCCTTGAGGGATGGAAGGAACGACTTGAGCGACCAGAACACTGCTCAAAGCACCAGAATGTTGATGTGGAGAGACCTCTCCTCCGGGAGCCAAAGGCCTCTTGTGTGGAGATCTCTGGTGTGGGCCCCCCAACCCTCCAGAGAGGCGTCCATCGTCGCCGTCTCCTGAAAGTCTGTGCCTGTAGTGAGGTGTGCACGGGTACCCCACCATAGGATCGCCCGACGGAACTCCTCGTCGAGAGGGATCCTGTCTATGAAGCAGCCTGTCCCCTGAAACCAGCGGGCGTCGAACTCCTGTAGCGGACCTATCCGAAGTCTGCAAAGGGTTACAAGGTAGATGCATGAGGACATCATCCCGAGGAGGGACTTGATGGACCTCACCCTGGCCACGTCCGTGGCTAGCAGGCGCCGCACCTTGCCCAGAATGGCCTTCGTCCTCTCCTCCGACGGGCAGGCCAATTGCCCAACTGTACCGAGCTTCGCTCCCAGAAACAGTGCTACTTGCGACAGAACCAGGTGGGATTTGGGGTAGTTGATGGCGAATCCCAGTTCCGTGAGCAGCCGGACGGTCCTCGCTGTGTGTTTTCGACGGTGAGTTCTCTTGTCCTTGCCCAGATTAGCCAGTCATCCTGGTAGGGGTAGATGTGGATCCCCTGCAGGCGCAGCCGCGCCGCCACTGGTGCCAGGCACTTGGTGAATACCCTGGGTGCCGACTTTAATCCGAACGGCAGGGCTCTGAATTGGTAGTGGCGTCCCTGAACCGCGAACCTGAGAAACTTTGTGTCCTTTTAGAATGGGGATTTGTAAGTAAGCATCCTCCAGGTCCAACGACGATAGGAAGTCGCCCTCCTCCAGCTGTCCCAGCACGTGCTGGAGGGTGACGATCCTGAATTTCTGCGCCTTGATGTACTTGTTTAACCGACGCAGGTCCAGGATGGGGCGCCAACCGCCGGTCTTCTTTTCGACGAGGAAGTACCTTGAGTACATTCCGAGCCCCGGAGCCTCCTGGGGACGAGCTCGATGGCACCTTTCTTGAGCATCGCCCTTGCCTCCAACAGCAGTTGAGGGACGTGATTCTCCTTCCTGGCCACAGGAGGAATGTGAGGACACTTCTTTTGGAATTCCAGCAAGTGCCTGTTGGCCAGGGTGTCCAGCACCCAACGGTCGGTGGAGATGGACTCCCACATGCTGACTAACTTCGTCAGCCGGCCTCCCACCGGGGTGCTTAGGTGGGGGCCCGACGCCACGGCCGGTTCAGTCTTGCTTGGAGGAGGCCGTGCCGCCTTGGCCTCCTTGACGACGACGGGATCCCCCTTGCTTGCCGCAACCTCTGTAGGCCTCCTGGGACAAGGAGCGGCCGCCTGGCGGTATGTAGAAGAGCCACCGCTGGATCCCTTGGAGGCACCCTGTCTGCCTCCGGAGCTCCGAAAGGGCCGTCGTTGTTGAAGTACCCCTAGGGCCCGGGCCGTCTCCGAGTAGGTCTTGATGGCCTGGAGCGACTCGTCCACCGTCTTCCCAAAAAAGTTGTTGCCGTTGAATGGCATATCCAACACTCTGGTCTGGATGTCCTGGCGAAAGTCCGTTGCCTTGAGCCGTCCTCTTTGTCGGAGGCAAACCCCGTTGCCCAGTTGGTGAAATCTGGTATCGGCAATGTCCGTTGACACCGTTGTGGCGTGATCCGACGCCACCTCTCCTTCCTGCAGAATTTGTAGGGCCTCCGCCCTCTTGTCGTCCGGTAGGAAGTCGAGCAGGGGAGCTATCTTGAACCAAAGCTCCCTGACGTCGTAGCGGGCCACGATCGCTAAGGCATTGGCCGCCTTCATCGTCGCCGCCGCCGACGAGGTGACTCGTCCCATGGAGTCCAACTTCTTGCCGTCACTGTCCGGCAGGGAAGTGGAAGTTGAAGCCGCCGCACCCGCTGCTTTCTTCTTGGCTGCTACTGAGACGACAGAGTCCGGCTTGGGCTGGGCCCTGAGGCACAAGGGGGTGGCATCGGGGACTCGGTACTTCTTCTCATACCTGTCCCTCTTGGCGGGTGTCGTGGAAGGGTTCTTGAGGATAGCCAGCCCCTCGTCCCAGATGTCGTCGAGCAACGGCACCGCGAGGACCGTCTTCCTCTTGGCCTCTCGTCGTTGGTAAAGAAACCCTTTTTTTTCTGTTTCTCAGGGCAGAGCTGGAAGAGCTCGGATGCCCTGGTTATCATGGCGTGAAAGGAGCCAATTTGGTCGGGTGGAGAAGCCCGAGGGGGGGGGGGGTGATGACGAGATGTCCGTTGTGTCATCGTCGCCGTCCGTCCCCGTCTCTGTATTCGTCGCCGTATCCTCTCTAGGATCTGGCGAGGGGGATGAGGGGTCCACAGGCCTCGCGGGCACGAAGGGAGGAGCGGGGTGGACTCTCCTCCGCTTGTTCGGAGGGCTTCCCGACGGGCCTGGTTCTGGATCCTCCGTCGGGGTCCGTGGTAACCTCGTCCTTATCTCAGTACATAAGGATTGGCTCGCCAACAAAATGGGCGCCAAGCTATCCTGGGGCTCAGGTAATGGCTGCGACGGACGGGATGGCTGCTCCACTGGGCCCTCTTCGTCGCCATCTTCGATCACATCAGCGGGAACCGTCCACTGGGATCGAACCTTCTCGAACTTCTCGTTGAGGCCTATGAACCTCTCGTTGAGGCCCTTCCCGGTTTCCATCCGATCCTCCTCAGAGGTGGATTCCGAGTTTGTAATGGCCACCGGCCCCCGCCCCCTCTTTTTCTGCCGGGATCTTCATGTGGGTCTTAACGATGGGCTGGAAAGAGGATTCCCTCCGCGGTGGCAGGGATACTCTGGGCCCAGAGGCCGTTTCCACTGGCGTAGTCTCAGCCGGCTTCGCCAGGGTCGCAGCGACCACTTCGATAGAGGCCTTTGCCGGCTGGATCAAAGCCCTCACCACCTTAGGTGCGTCCTGGGCCTTCGCCTTGGGGGGAGGGTCAGCGCCTCGCTCCCCCTCGGGTCCCTTTGAGATCGACCGGGGCCGCTCGAGCAGCTTACCCGGGTTCTCGGACTTCCTCTTCCGCAAACCAGAGCGCTGGCTTGTGGTTGAATGGGCTGGGGAAGTCGCGCCCTGCCTGGCAGCCGAAGAGCCCGACCTGTCGGCAGTCGTGGTGCCCGCAGACTCGCGGTGCTTGGCCTTCTGTTGGGCCCCTGTCGCCGGGGCGCCCTCACAGGACTTAGAAGCCCGCTCAGACTTTTTCTTCGCCTTCTCACCTACTGTGCCCTTCTCCGGCGAGGCGGGAACGACGATCTTGTTTGGTCCGTTCCGAAAGGTTCTTGCAGAACGCACAGTCCTTCTCCACGTGCATCTTGTCCTCATGAAGGCAGTAGAGTCATCGCGAATGCTCGTCCCCCTTGAAAACATTTTGAAATCTGCATCCAGGGCAGCACCTGAACAGCTTGGATCCGGGCATCGAGCTTCCCTTGTCCTGGGCCATGTCCGTTGAGGTAGGCCGCAACTCCAAGAAGCGTATACTCGATGAAAACTTCACCCTTGAGGGGCGTAGAATTCCGAAACGGGTCCCCGTTATCGGAACTAGAAACAGTGGAGCTTGAGGCTCGATTAAACCAAAAAATGAGAAAATCTCCTGAAGGTGCGAAAATGCAGCAAAAAACTCGAGAGCTAAGCACGAGGACTCCCAACACTTGAACGTGCGGTAAAAATCTGAGGATGGCTGCCAGAGGCGGGGCTTAGGGAGAGGGCAGTCATTGGCTGGGGGCAGTATGACCCAGAGATCAGTGATTGGTTACTACTAAGAAAGACAGATCAGAAATGAAACTGATACTGATTTTTTCTTTACCGAGGATTCCCAGCCTGACGACGGGGAATATTCATGAGCATGTGAATCCATGCCAGACCCAGGCTGGAGAACAACAGTTACAGGTAAGTAACTTGTTCCTTATGAGCAGAAGCAGAATAAGCAAGGTAGTCTGGATAGAAAAGGAGAGGAAAAATGTTCTACTGCAAAACTGTGAAAGATGTTTTTCTCCCAGAAGCTGGCTTCCATTTTAACACAAATGTCTTAATTTTGCAGAATACTATTGTGGAAGCTTCAATCCAGCTTCCGTTTGCCCTTTTTTCTCAAAAGGAAAAAAGTGAAATCCGACCTGTGGACGAGTCTCTCTGCAAGCTTCAGCTGATTGCATTCCGAAATGGGAAGCTTTTCCCTGCAACTGGAAATTCAACACATCTGGCGGATGATGGCAAGCGACGAACAGTGGTTACACCAGTCATTCTGGCCAAAATAGGTTTGTTTCAGATGGTTGTGGTGCACTAGATCGTGTTTGCTTGTTGATCTGTGCTGCAAGCCTTGAGCTACAGTCAATTGAGATGCTTGGTTTACTCTGGGGAAATTGGTCCCATGCCTTCATTGAGTTTCTCAGTGCCCATCTGAATGTAAGGTTCTTATGCACCCACAGGTTGTAGTTTGGTTGCTCAACACTGACATTATTTTTTTTGGTTCTAACGTCTGAAATGTAACATAAATGCATGTTTTGATTGTTCTTTTGCCCGAATAACATTGAAAAACAGGCAGGTGAAAGGATTTCTGTAAAAGGCGGATGAGCTACGTATAAAAGTTGTTTAGTAATGTGAACGTGTTTTTACCTCGGCCCTGAAGCCATCTTAATGTAGAAATTTACCAGATTGTGAGGATTCGAATAGGTGTGAGCTTCCGAGATGTTCTACACTTTATTATCACTTCCTTCGTAGAGTTCTTCTCTATTCCCTGTGGTTATTTGTATTACATGTGCACATTTGTTGTAACTATTTCCTGCCTCTTACACACGTGTAGGAAGGAGAGTTGCAGATCTGTCGAATTTTGAACTCCACGCCAATGCTTCAAACCAATTCTTAATGTATTATGCAGCCCGGTGAAAGGATTTTGCTTTTTGAATAGTGCAGCGAGAGACCGAATACTGGATTACCGGTTAACTGCAGAGGATTTGGCTGTCTGACTGCAGCTTGGAATTCCGTTGCCTGCTAATTACATCAAGTGAGCAGTTAAGATCAGCTGTTCTCCTGGATCATATGTGGATGCACTTGAGTACCCTACCTATTACATAAAGGGTGGTATTGCCACCAGTGGCACAGACTTTGCTGCCATCGCTAATTGCAACATCTCCTTCAACCGATGTCGCAGAACTAAACCCCACCAAAGGGCTGCACAAAATAAGAATGTCTGAGCTGGTCTTTAAAGAGTAGAGCCTATACCAGTTACCACAATTAGCCGTGGTCACTATGTACTCGGATAGTGATTGTTAGGTAAGAATTTGTAGAGTTCTACTGGTGTGGGACTTTACAAGACAAGATAACCCGCTTTTTAATATAGGTCTGTACTGCACACTTTGGTAGAGTGACTGAGCAGCCAGGCTTATCTTAAGAGTGGTAATGTGAGTTGTAGAGCTGTACAATTAAATCATAAATACAGGTATCAAAGTAAACACTTAGACACTTAAAGTTGTAGTATAAATATGTATTTATATATACAAAAGGATATTTAGACAATCTTTAAGAAGCAGCAACTGAGTTATAAGGAGGGAAAAGTTATAGTCCGATCAGAACATACTTTGTACTTAGAAAAACAGGTAGATTATCCCAGAAGGATGTAGGCAGTCTTGTATCCCAGCAATAAGTGTTGAACCATTAAAAACTGTAAGGGAACAAGCACTGCCAAAGCCAATAGGTTCAGAAGGGGTCCTTTAAGGAGCCAGGACAGTCAAAGTCAATGGGCTTGTTCAAAGTTCTCATGCTCTCTTCTTAGAAAATGTTTTTAAAATAGTAGTTGTAGAAAATCACAGAAGCTCAAGAGGAGCCACCTTGAAGAAGTACAAGCTGGAAGGTGTGTGCATGTGAGTTGAGGGCAACTCAAAATGGTTTTAAAAAGTACTCCCCAAGCTAGGAAGCACCACAGTTGGCAAAAGGTAGATGTACCCCAAGCTCCACAGTGCCTGTGAACTGAAGAATTCATTCCAGCTTGATGCCTTCCTGTTGCAGTGTAACAGACCCTTGTTCCTGGTCCTTGGTCATGGTGACAAAAGGGAAGACACCTGGTGGTTTTCTGCAGCAGCACTTGCGACAGTGGCTCTACGGCAATGTATTCTCCTTTATTCAGCAGCCTTTTGTGGTTTTGGCATCTTTTTCTCAGTGCCAAAGAAGAACGAACAGCTCTGGTTAGAGGTTACTTGATCTGGACGCTGGTGAGGAGACTCTGGATAAAGATTTCCTGCTTCTGTAGGGTCCTCTGAATGTCCATGAAGGTCTGGCCGTATTCGCACTTCCAAAGACAATGCACTTGATGATGGCCAGGGGTCCACGGGTATTGGGATTCTGCAGCCTTGGAAAGTCACAACAAGTCGGGCTTGCACCAAAATGAAGCTTGTCTCAAGGCTAGTTGGTCCCACCAGCCCAAGGGAGGAAGTTGTCCCGTACGGGTCTTCCCAGTCTAAACGAAAACAGGGTCAGCACAGCTGCAGGGCTTCACTGGGCACTTCACAGTCCAGAAGGGTGCTGCTGGTCTCTTCACGTCGTCTTTGTCGGATGTTGGCCTCCAGTGTTCGACTCTGCCCCCAGTCCCAAAAGCCTTACCTTTTAAGCAAGTTCCCATTGATTCACAGCCCTAGTCTGCCATTCACCCAGCAGGGTTACTGTCCTCCTGGACAGCCAGCAGGCCAATCGCAACTGGTTTCCCCTCCGATACACCTAGAGAAAATGGACAGGGGAGTTCCGGGACTCTCCCTCACTTCCTGCCATTACAGACACTCTGGAGCCTGGGCGGGCTTCAGGGCTTAATGCACAAGGGACTCAAACCTGATTCAAACAGAGTAAAAGCCCAGAAGGAACTAACTGACAAACGGCAAAAAAAGAAGACTAGAAGACTGAGCCATTTTGAGAAAATGGTCACCCTTTGGTGCTGTACTGCAGCTGAGAAATCACCCTGCAGATACATGGCCCAATCTAGTAAAAAAGAAACCGCTGCCACCAGGTATTCAAGTTAGTTAGTGTAACAGAATGTTGCATGAGAAGTGGGATAAAGGAGTTACTATGTACCCCCCGCCCCCCAGCACTCCACATAGGGTGATGTGTTGGACCCACAAAACAAAAGGTTAGACAGGTGTCATCTTACTATTCTTGGGAACAGTAGCTCACCCAAGAAAATATAGTTAAACATTAAGAGAAGTCCAAAGGACTTCTCAGTGGCACTGCACAAAAGATGCTGTGCGTCAGAATGCAAAAAGCAGATGCCTAAGGAGTTCACCAAACTCTGTTAAACAGTAAGAAAAACAAAAATGCTAGTCAGAAAAAACACTTGAGTGAGAAAAAAGTCCCACTCACCTAGGAGTTAAAATTAAAAAGCCCTAAATCCAGCAAAAAAGCTGGGGGTCTCCAAGGTTAAAGGGAATTGGCACAAAAATGAACATTCTCCCGAACAGTGATGTAGGACTAGTCTGTACGTCGTGAACTGCCGTTGAGATATAAAATCTAGGGCTTTACTACCACATGTCCATATTAGTAGTCATGTAATGTGTCATTTGTATAGTGCCTTTCACCATAGGTATGGTCACAACGTGCTGTAGGTTTAACGCCCTCAGGGCACCGAACTCAAAAAGTATGGGAAATTCGAGTATGTGCTAGTATACGATTGTCTACCATTGCCAATACGAGGATATGAAGGGGAGGCCAAGTCCCTGCTGGCCGCTCATGTCTAGTTGGCATGTGAATGGGTGGCGAGAGGTAGTCTAGAAAGGTGGTCTTGAGCAGGTATGCGAGAGGATGGTCATTATGTGTGTAGCTACAGTTCTAATTTGTGTCGTGAAATGTAGCTGCAAAGTGTAATTCTAGTTGTGTATGAAAGCAGATGCATGTAGGATGGCGCTGTGACTTCGGCTAATATTCCATAGACATGGAGTGTGATGGGTTTAGATATATATATTGGCTACTCTAATAAATGCCTAGATTCCGTACTTGCACTGTGCATTTACCTAGATTCAGTACATGGCATTATTTGTTGAGTTGGTACAATTTCTTATTGCCAGCAGTTTCCATAATTATAATACCACAGATTACCCAAGACTATGCTGTAAACTAACCTTTCATGGTTACTGCATGGTTGACCTCGCTTGCGCACTGCTCATTGTACAGTTTACCAGTGCAGTAAAGCTGTTTTTCAATGTTGTTTTGGCTATATAGGGTCTCCTCATGACTGGGCAGTATCCTGGCGGTAAATCCGCTGGGATACCGCCAATGCAAATTCGCTGGATCCCAAGTTGTGGGGGTGGGGCTGTAAAACCCCATTCCCATTGGGCCCATTCATTGGTAATCGCACCTAAAATGGGCAGAAAGTGGCAAGATTTATCTCCAGCACGGAGCTGAATGTAATTCTCCAAATTCGGGATTGAGCGGAGCGATAATGAAGCGATAATAGCGTTACTGCTGCTTTTTTACCACTACGCCCAACTCGTGATGAGGCCCGAGGTAAGTTCCATATGGTCGGGCCAAGACGTGTATGTTGAGCTGCATTGCATCTCGTTGCAAAGGTCATGTGATGTTTGGATGCACCTGCCTGATATTATACAAGATTTCTTTAAATAAAAAGATAGTTCTGTTTACCTTATGCAACATACCTTTCATTGAAGTTTCAGACAAACGGTTAATGTGTTTGTGTTTTCTAAATAGATGGTCTAAGCAGAGAGACTCAGCAGATCCCTATAAATGTGACGCTTCGTCGCATTGCCCACGGTTCTGACGCAGTTGCGGCCCAGTGGGATTTCGATTTGCTCAACGGGCAAGGAGGATGGAAATCGGACGGCTGCCACATTCTGTCTTCCGATGAAAACATCACCACCATCCAGTGCACGTCCCTCAGTAACTATGCGGTGCTGATGGTAGGAGAAACCCTGGTGTGGGATTGCAATGTGCATGCATTCTTCTGAACTGCTTCATAATGCCCTAGTATATTTAGTGCCTGTGGGTGCAGTCTATTTACTTTCAGCATACTTTAACTTTCAGTACTTTAAAAAAATGTCTACATAATTCAATATTTAGAACTCTCCCCAGATCATTCAGAATGCCTGATGTCCTTTAAAAAGCCTTGAGAAATGAGGGTAGTAGGCAGATCCGCATTATTTTTTTTAATCTGAGAGAATTGGCATAATGCTACATCTACCAAGGAACAGCAGGCAGAGAAGTACGTGAAGAGAGCCCTGGTAAGACACTTGAGCCCTTTGCTATGGCTCCTCGGGCCACGCGTGCTGGTGTGCGCAAGTGCTCATTTCCATTACAGGAAGAGGGAGCAGAGACATTGTGCTTGAACTGAAGCCTGGTCTAAAATTCGTGTTTCTAAAATGTAAATGGTGAGAAAAGTATTTATAAGGACATTGAGCCACACAATGAACAAATAAAAAGATGAAATGGAAAGAAAAAGTGAAAATACTATTGTGGAAAATGCTCTCCTACGTAGTTTGCATTCTGTATATGTTTTGTTACTCTTTCCGTGGAGTTTACAAAGTTGTTTCTAATCTCAGAAAGGTGTTGACGGGCAGAAATGTTCTGTTTTTGACTGAAAATCTGTCCGATTTTCTCTTGTCCTATTTCCAGTGCCATGGGTCTGTTCAATGGGAATACAGGAAAGCAAAATAGATTTTCACTTTGGATTGTTTGGAGCCTGGTCATCCTACAAGGTTCACATGAGAAGGGCACTTTGTATCCTTGAGGCAAAGGGCAATAAAGGTCGGAGCAGCTTTTTTGATGAGGGGCAGAACGACGTCATCCTCTTCTTAGGACACAGTAGAACCATCTGTCACCTCATTGCAAGTCCTGCTGGACAGTCCAGAATAAGAACTGGCAGTTTCTTGTCAGTTTGTGTTTTCAACTCGAGAAACGTCTCCCTCTTGCCAGACGATCTCGTCTATAGCTTCCCCTCCTCGTGCCACTTGTGGTGGTGTTTACTCCGGGTTCGAGGCTCTCCTTGGAGCGTTTGGGCATGCTCTTTGTTGGGTCTCGATAGCCCCACTGCTGAGAGCAGAGGTTAGACTGTTATTGTGTTATGCACCCCTTTCCAAGATAGCCGAGCCACACAGGAAGGAAGGCTTTTGGAGAGATCTAGTTTCTCTCCGAAATACACCCTTAGACTACACAGATCTGTGAAAAATGTATCCTTTTTATTATAGTGTTAGATGGAAAACACAACCAAATAGGTTCTTGAGTTGTAATGGACTAAAACAGCACATGTAATTAACAGTGAAGGGTCTACCATGGTCCTTCGCACTCCTTTACAAAATGTGCGACCTACACCTGGTGGTAAACTCGTTATATTGCAATGCTAAAGGGGTGCGGAGAAAAAAGAACCCTTTATCAATACAACTTCATTGTAGTTTTATTCAGCACCCAAAATACAAATTCATGATCGGTCACTGCAATTCCCACTACCGCTAATGCATTTTATCACACCTGTACCTTAAAAGGAAAATGTTAGTGTCATCATGAGGTCAAACCTGGAGGGAGTGAAAAATGACTAAACCAAATTACAAAACCAGACCCAGAGTTCCACCCAAAATACAGTGAGGAAGAACTGGGCTGAACTAGTTCCTAGCTCCCCCCCTGGGTGCATTCAGAGACCGCAGTATATGTGAAACCGTGTCCGGTTGTGTCCAATGGGAGAGAAGTGACCAAGCGTGGTTGACGCATTCATTTCGCAAGTAAAGCCATGGCACCTGCTCAATCCGAAGGCAAGCCGCACCTCATTTGGCAGACGTGCACGTTTAGCAAGGCCAAAAGCACACAGAGCAGCCCTGCTGCGTTTCCTTAGGCCTGGTAAATGTGCAAGCATGCAGGCATTCAATTCCAGATCTTTCGGGTGATTATTCTCCTTGTATCCTCTAATTGAAGGTGAATTCTTAAAGAATTAGGATAAGGGAATTCCCAGTGGAAAAGTAAGTTACTTGTAGCAGCCACCCTGAGATTAATATCCGACTTACCCACTGCACAACCCAAGGGGTGTACGGTATCAGATAAAACATATATAGATTCACAAATTAAAACTCAGTGTTTTTATCAATTAAAGTTTTCTGATATGCAATGTTTTTGACTTGGCCCTCAATAATATAACCCAGATCCTGCGCTTGTGCACTTCTCCTCGGGTTGAAATCTGAATCCGTTATTGATGTATTCTGCCATCTAGTGGTTGTTTATGGAGTTGTAGGATTGTTTCCTAAAAATGCAAAATGTGTTGTCTTCGTGCGCGTTTGTAAGGGGTACACTGTCTTCTACGGCAACGATGGGAATGCCCCGCCCCTCCTGGTCTTCGCACTGTGTATGTGAGGAGAACTAAAAGCCTTCCGTGAAATGGGTGGCAATTCAGAAAGAATCGCTCACAGGATGCACAGTCTTTACCTGCTTCCTTTCAGAAAGGTGACCTGTATAGTTCTGGGGGGTGGGCACGCATGCACACGAGGCGCTGGCCAGCCCCCTGCATACACAAGCTTTCCTATCGCCGATTGGCGGATGGCAGTGCACGTGGGAAACCATGCTGTACCACTTACACACAATGCATGAAAGGGTCAGAAAAAAGGTCGTGTATATTACATGAATACCCTCCTTCTGGCTTGAGTGTGATTTTTGAATTATTTCTCTTACATGCTAACAATGCTGGTACTCCCGTCTTATATATGTGAATTTACGAATATTTTGAGAAGTAATTACTGCCACTCAGAAAATAACTGCCCCTCCTTTTTGCAAGGTAAAATGGCAATACCTCATATATGGATGACTGCTGATAATGCATTTTACTTCAAGCATGGGACAATGTTGGGGGGGAAATGCCTAGTTCATCGCCTTTCAATGCAATGTTATGTGTGAGGAAATGTGCTTCAACTTTCAGTGAGTGGGTGGCGGGGGGCTTATGGGGTGTCATGTCTAATGATTGGGAAACTCAGAAAAATCTGCTTTCTTCACACCGGCATTCTTCTGTTCTCCTGACTTTGGCACTGATCCTCCTTTTCTGGATTAGGGCTATACACAGTTCAGCTGATAATTGCTCCTCAACAAAAAAGGCCTTTCATCTGGCCGGGGATGGGGTTCGAAGTAAACGGGTGCCCCCATCACTTGCAGCGCAAGATAATTAGCTTTCGGTAGTAATTGTCACGCTGAAATCGTGAGCTTAATATAGCAAGGACCACGTTTCCTCTGTTGCGAACTTAACGACATTCACCCCCCCCCCGAATCTGTAGCACACTAGTGAGTGAGCAAGACGCATTGTGGCCTAAAGGAAGTCATCCGTGTTGGGAACGTGGCCTCTTGTAATACCTGGTGATTTAGGGGCGCGACGAGGCTAGAAGACTATTGCTTTTCTTTAGCCCTGACCCTCTATTTCTATGGGTTTTTTTTAAGATAACTTTTGCAATGTTCAGGAAGTTACCACCTGAAAAAGAATAAGGACTCTTGTGCAGCAAGATGAAGTTTTACAAATAAATGAAGCTCAGTACAGAATAGAAACGAGAATGCAGGGTTGTGATTAGGACAAAGAGTGGGATAGCCCTGACGAGGCGCGTTCACACCCAACAATTGCAAATACATTGCAGCATCATTCTCTCAACCTCTACCCTCTTAACTTTACACATGTTCTTGCAAACACGTTATGCCTTTGTTACAGCTAAGAGAACCACTTGAAACCAGGAAACTAAAGCAAATTAAATCTGTTTTTGCATTTTTTCTTAGGACCTCAGTGGAGCAGAAGTGTACACCCAGCCGGCCAGTCTTCTGCACCCTGTTGTGTACGCATCAGCAGTGGTTTTGCTTTTGTGCCTTTTAACAGTCCTTGTCAGCTATGTTTACCACCACAGGTAATGGCAAACCGTGGATACGATAATTACCTGCGCTGGGAATTTGCATGGCTTTTGCTGTACTCACTGGTAGACCTGGTTTCCTGAGTGCATTCCATACTGAAGTCTGAACCCAGTCGCATGTTGCAAGTATGTGTTTATGGTGGTGTTGCGTAGCTTTTTTGCTATATGTGCATAGTGCATCCAATTCTAGAGTAATGAACGATTTGAATCAAAGTGGGGTTAAAAAAACTCGGATGCCTTTTTCTTACATTTGTACAGGCTCAAGTTGAGCTGTGCAGTTTCAGATGCCACTTGGTTGCAACTATGGAACATTCGCCAGTGCTACTGTTGGCTTTTAGTTTCTAAAGTTCAGTGAGATCACTTCTTTATCACTGCCAGTATCTTGCGTGTTGTTGTCCCCACTGAGTCCCTTAATGGAAATCCCTCATAGGCTTTAATGCCTGCCTCACGTAGATCACGGTTTACTGAAACTAAGAACCATGGTCCATCTTCCGCCAGACAGTAGGACTTCAAAAGGGAATGTTGGTTTCTGCGGCTCGTCTGACTTGGACCAGTTGTGATGGCAAGTCCTTTACAGTACAGCTATTTCGAAGCGGTACATTTGTTAAAAAAAAAAAAAAAGCTGTACGAATGAAAAGCTCTTTTGGCCAGGAATGAGCTGCCAGAGCTGCCCTCCACCAAAGCCTGTATGTTCTCGTTATTAATCTTGCAATGCAGCCACCGCTGATAGATGCATCTTTTTTTTTTCCAGATTGATCCGAATCAGCCTTAAGAGTTGGCACATGCTGGTCAACCTTTGCTTTCATGTTTTCCTGACGTGCGCCGTGTTTGTTGGGGGAGTAAACCAAACTAAACACATTAGCATCTGTCAAGCGGTAAGTCGGGCATTTGAGGGAAACGCATAAAAGATATGAGCTTAATGATGACCGTTTTCGCAAATTGTAATGACTCGCGCACATGCGTATCTTGAAGCTTGCTTTCGGGAATTGAGAAGCATTCACCCGCGTCCTTTCAATGCGATATTTGTATTGTGAATAATTTTTTAAAAGAAAACGTTGTTTATAATTGTTCACAAGTTAAAAATGGATCATGTTCTTTTATATGAAGTGATTTAGAATGTGTTTGGCATTCTGTGAAGGCTTTTCAATAAATTCAGCAATTAAAATGATCATTCTTTTCTCTTGCAAACCTTGCACATAGTCAGCATTGGTATGCCTTCTGTGCGTATAGTTACGCCAGCTGAAGAAAACTATTTGCTATAACCCTTATTTCTGGTGATTGTAAAATGTTGTGTAGTAAACTGTTTGCATGTTGAGCATAGAACAGATAATAGATGCTGCATACCTCTTGCAATGATGATCTACTCTGATAGAGCCGTTCAAATGCAGACATGATCCTTTTTGACACTCTGGAAAGGACTAGCAAGTTCGCTGGAACTGTAGCCCAAAAGGTCTGGATACCTCTACATGCATAAGTTAAAGAAAACGAATCTCAAGAGTACACTAAATAGTTAATGGTTCAAATAGTGCCTCTATTCATAAGTGTGTTGATGCCGGCAAACGGTGTCTCATAATCCATTTCATCACTTTTTACATTAGCCCAGTTTGCCGCAGTGAATGGGACATCAAATAATTTGTAACTACACCTAATAAATAAGGTTTGTATGCGTGGTAAACTAAACTTATCAGAACAAATAATAATATTCTGGTCACAAGAGGAACAAATCCATCTTTCAAAATTCTGTTACTTAAGTATTTTGGCCCCTATGTTGGATGCCCACTCTTTTGGGACTGTCTTCTAAGCTTTATGCATTGCAGTTGAGGAGACATACCATTTTAGATGTTATTACCAAGACTATCAATGGGCTCTGCTCTTGTGACCGCAGGGAGTAAGAGTCACATAGGTGTCCACCAGGCATGCGCATGTTGAGACACAATATTCTTCAGGGGTTAAAAGTTAATTGCACCAACCTAAACTGCACATCCTATAGGAATAACTTGATATTTATAGAATGCTTGTTACCATAGTCTTTGCAGTTACTGCTACGAGTAGTGTTGGTATTATGAGTCCTACTGGCGCTCAGTTTTCTCATCTCAAGGATGTGGGGCACAATTGCTGTTCAGGGGAAAGAAAACATTATACCTTCTGTGGTAAACCTTTGTTCATTTTGCTGGCTTTTGCGGGTTTTGGACTGTATTTTTCCTCAGTCAGGCTTAATCTAATGACTGACAGGGGCTCTGTTTTACGTGTTGTATTAAGTTTCCTCCGGCAGAAGCACCCAAAGCCTGCGCAGGCCAAGGGCACAGTGTTGTGAGCCGCAAGTCTGCAGAGCATGCTGCTCAATCCATGTCCGCTACCTTCTACGCATCAACATCGGACTATGCTTCGCTTTAAAAACTGCTTGCCGATCCCTCTGCGGCAAAGCCCGCGTAGGCCAAGGATGTGTTGTTGTGCTCCGCAGAGCACGCCGCGCGATCCCCGTCTGCTACATTCTATGCATGGCATCGACGTCCGACTACACTTCGCTTTAAAATCTGCTTGCTGAACCCTCTGCAGCAAAGCCTGTGCAGGACAAGGGTGCGATGTTGTGCGCTGCAGAGCACGCGGCTCGATCCCCCTCTGCTGCGTTTGACGCTTCAACATTGGACTATGCTTTGCTTTAAAAGCTGCTTGCTGAACCCTCTGCGGCAAAGCTCGCGGAGGCCAAAGGCGTGGTGTTGTGCACCGCAGGTGTTAGGCACTGCACAATGGCGACTCACAAGGTGAAATCTACGCTCTCCAGCACTCGGTCCTAGCCTGACGCTGCTTCCATGGATGCCCACTACTCTTGGCCCCCAGGTAAGCGCAACAGCGCATCCTCCTTTACCACCCTCCCACCACGCAATATTACCCTCCTACTTCCCATGGCCCGACTCATGCCACCCCATTAGCTTGTCCCCCACCCCCCGCCACCATCTGTTAAGGATTCCAATCGGGCGTCACACACCGGAGAAGGACACTTGGTTTTATGCTGGGATGTGGCGCTCAATAGGAATGCTTTTTCTTTCATTTCAATGAATTCAAATTGAGCCGATACCCGACCCGTTTCACACACCCTTTTTACAAATATCCTGGGTCACAATGGACCATGAACCAGGCAGGTTGGTGATAATACAATATTTATTTATTTTTAGAATTCACAAAAATCACACACATTTTGATGTTGGGCAGCAATCACCAATGGGGTGATAATGACAATGGAAGCAATGCACTTGGTTAATCTTCTATTAGAAGCATCCAAGGCTTCAATTGCAAGGTGGATGGTTATGGCCATCAAGGAGGCGTATGAGGGGCAGTACACGCCCTTTGTCAGCAAACATGCACTCCCATGCTATCAGAGCCAAGGCCACGGCTGTGGCTTTCCAAAGACACGTCATATGGCAGACTGCGTAGGCTACCCCCTCTGCCTTTTGAAAGCACTACTGCTTGGGTGCCAGTGCCAGGTCCGACGCAACATTTGGCCAGGCACTTTTGAAGAACTTGTTTTCTTATGAGGGGCAACTCTCCTCCCTGGGGCTTCATCCAGTTGTAATTGCCCATGCAGTATGGAGGAAAGGGGGCGGGACGTAGGAGTAATTATAAGTTACTCACTGCAATGACTAACATACTCCTAGTCCATAGTCCTCTTTCCTCCATACATCCCACCATCTTCCCCGATGATAAACCTGTCAATCGGCAATTGTAACATTGTTGACGCGTCAAAGGGGAATGAGTGGCACGGTGGGCGGAACAGGGGAGCGCATGATCCCTGGGCAGCGCCCCCACGTGCATCTTAAATTAATGGGGGAAGTCATTTTTTTCTGGTGAAAAGGGTTGTTTCCCATCCCTAGCAAGGGGCGCCCATACAGTATGGAGGAAAGGGGACCATGGACTAGAAGTGAGTAACATATCATTGCTCTCTCGCTCTCTCTCGGGCTCCGGGCAACGTAGAAAGAAAACCAAAGCATATTTAAATACAACAACGTTGTTTGTTTGCTGTGGCTTCAGCTTTGAGTCTCCTGGGCTCTCCCGACCTGGGTTGGGGGAGCCCAGGAGACTCTGGGCTGGGGCCCGAGCAAACATAAATACAATTTATAAATGCTGCAGTTTTGGAGGGAAAACTGCTGCATTTATTTTCCAGTGCTTTTAAAAAAGAAATTTGAAGCACTTACCAGCAGCAGGTTGCGTTGATCCCTGCTCTCAGGCAATAATGAAGCAAAAGCCACCCGCTGGTAGCTTTTGTGTATTACAGCTGTCTGGCTTTTGCTTCATTAGTGCCAAGGGCAGAAATTAACACAAGTACAGGAGGCTCATCCATTTCACAAAATGGATGCCTCCTAGTGCTTTAAATCTGTGACTTTGAGCCTTGTTTGCTCAAACTTCTACATAGCAACTTTCTGGATGACTATTTTTTATATATATTTTTGATGGCCCATCTTTTGAGCCAATAAAGTGTTTGGTGGCACTACTCCATTAATACAAGGGTAGTGGACCCTAATAGTTGTACCGTGACGCTCCGCAAGAAATCACATCGTATTTCAACTGGACAATATACTTTTTATACTAGTGAAACACAGATTCTAGGAACAGCATCAACTTTTAACTCTGACTCGGGATAAAAGTTATTCTAGCGGAGTTGGACCTTTTTGGTGTAATATGCCATTTTACTTAATTTTCAGCTCACTGAAACAGTCTAAGATCGTAAGTACTTATTACACTATTTCTGGATGGCTCAAGGCAGACCCAGGTTAGCTACACCTAAGAACACTTTTCAAGAATGGCACACGGCTATCCTGGGCAGGTAAACCTAATGTTGTAATATACTACTTCAGTTTGCTTTTCAGATCAGTGCAACACAGATTAAGGTAATCAATAACTATTTTAACTTGTTTGAGGATGGCACACAGCTAACACAAGGTAAGTAAAACCTATATACTTTTGTAAGGAGGTGCCAGCAACCTAAAAGAGAACTGACCTAGGCATGTGAAAAGAGAAAAATAATATGAGGCCGGGAATCCCAAAGGAAACATACCAAACACCGGTTACAAAGGAACATACAAAGTACTTTATTTTAAGGTCAAGCAATGACAAAGTCAATGACGAAACGGATAGCTATCGGCCCTCAGTACAACACAACAAACTTCAACGGGGTTCAATGTATTCAGTGAGAGACTGTACATTGGGACATTCAGGCTTTTATACATTTCTCCAGCCTGTTGTCCAGCCCCTTCGCGGGTTAACCATTCCATGAATGTATTACTGGTCTAGGGTCTCTGCCAGGTCAATTCTAATTTATTCATCAGTATGTGCATAGATCAGTTCCGTTGATACAGGTAATCCATTTACATGCAGGTCAACAGAAGGACAAGGTCTCAGTTCACGACCCCAACAAGTGGCCTGTAGGCAAGTTATACATTAGCTGTACAGAGGTCAAAACGACCTAGATTCTATTCGGAATGGCATCTTCCACCATTTTGATGTACAGGGTGACTTTTACACAGCAAGAGAACCTAAAATGGCGGTTTGATTCAAGATGGCGGCTTACATCAATTTGTAAGGTCAAGACCTTGCCGTGGAGAGTTATTCGCGTACAGTTTTAAGCAACTTGGCGTAGGCCAATATACATACAATCATTACAATAGGAGGCATAATTTAATATCCAGTTTGACAGGCAGACTTATTCTAGACAGACTAACAGCAAGTTAGGGGAAACAAGACTCGATTGGGGACACTCCTACAATTATCCTAACAGGAATAATCAAGTGAAACCAACAGCATTACGTTTGGGAATCCAGTTCAAAGGTAAGTTATCCTATCTACTTTGTTCGAATGGCGATACAGTTTCTAAGGAAATTAAGGCTTTGAGAATACTTATTTAAGAAGGCACACAGTTTATTCAGAGTAAGTGAATCCTGTAGATACTTTTCAGAATGGCAGAACATATCTGAAATAACTTTTTGTAACTATTCACTCAGAGTTTAAAGTTACTAACTGATTCACAAGTAAGTAAACTTTAACACTTGTAGTAGTACATAGGTTCTCTGAGGCAGAAGAGAGGCCCTAGTGCTCCAGGAGCCAGCTGGAGGTAGGGTGAGAGAGGGTTTAGTTGCAGGCAAAGTTCAGAATTCCAGAGGAAGACTGTTCAAACAAGTATTTTACTTTTAGTTGAGGATCCAGGAACTTCAGAGAAGCCACCCTAGGAGAATTCCAGCAGTTTCCTAGGTGAACTGGACGAGAGACCTCTCACAGAAAACGCCCCAAAACAACACAGTAATCACAAGAGACTGAAGGTAAGTAAATACCCAAGCCAGCACAGTACCCCAGCACAGAAGATTTTGCAGCAGGACTACTTCAGGATCTGCAGCCAGAAACCCGGTCGTTGAATTCCTTCATCAAGAAGACCGGACACTGGAAGGACTTTTGCAGCAAATATCACGGGTAAGGCTCTAGGCGATGTTTCCTCGTGGCCGGATGTGGCGCCTTTTTCAGTAGCACAGAAGAAGGCAGAATATCGCTGGTTGGATTCTCGTCGTTGGCAAGGTCCAGCACTCTGGTGAGTGGACTTTTGGACCTGATTTGCGTCTCTTGGGGTCCAGCAGGATGGCCACAAAGTTTCAGCGAGATTCGGAAAACTGTGCACCACATAATGAACTGAGGACCCAGGATATTGGGGTACTGCAGCCCTACAAAGACGCAACACGGCCTAGGATGGATCAAAATGCAGGTCGCCTTGAGTCTAGTGGGTCTCACCAGGCTCTTGGGCGAGAGTCGTTCATTTCGGGATCCCCAGGTCGATGGGAAGGAAGGGCTACAGCAGGCTCCAGTTACATAGCAGGCTCTCTGGTCGCTGGAAATAGTCTCAGCTGCGTTTCCTTCATCATCCTCTTCGGTTTTGTTTTGGTTCCAGGGGTCGACTACCTCTTCAGCTTCCAGTATCAGATTTTTATGCAGGAACCCAGCCAAACAGCCTTGCAACATTCAAACTTTGGAGGGGGGGGGGGGTTGGCAATCCTTTCAGGACAGCCAGCTGGCAAGTTTGAACAGGATTCTCACAGACAGGCTGGAAGACAAAGGGCTGCAGAGTTTTGGACTCCTCCCTCACTTCCTGCCTTCAGACTCCTGCCAAAGATAAAAACCACACAAAGAAATGTCCCTCCCTGGAGGTCAGGGGAAGGAACGAGAAAGTAGAAAACGCTAGAATGGCGAAAAAAGAATACATGGTCGATTTTGGTAAAATGAGCACCCATGTGCTGTGGAAACCGCTTGCGGTAAAGGTGCACCATGGGCTGTGGAAACCGATTGCGGTAGTAGGTTAATTGCCACTAGCGATTTAAGTTATGTTTGTCCTGGTAACATAAATGTTACCTTTTAGAATGAGAATGGGGATACATGGTATCTCTCCAGCACTAGGCGCCTCTCTCACTATACAGGTCTCTCAAATCTAGCTGGGGTTCTTTCTCCAATCGCTCTGTGTGATATTAGACTACGTTGATGGGCCTCAACACTGCACTGTATGAAATCGAGATTGCACTGCTAGGACTCCCTCCCACTACAAAGGTCTCTCGTTTAGCAGGGCCTCTGTGCCCAAATTACACTGTGTGTTATTCAGATTGCATTGATAGGCCTCTCTCCCACTATACAGGTCTCTCAAATTTAGCAGGGCCTCTGTGGCCAAATTGCACTGCGTGATACTTTCATTGCATTGGCAGGCCTCTCTCCCACTATTTAGGTCTTTCGGATTTAGTGGGGCCTCTGTACCCAAATTGCATTTTGTGTTGTTTAGATTGCATTGATAGGCCTCTCTTCCACTATACAGGTGTCTCAAATTTAGCTGACCAACTCACTCTCAAGTGAGACAAAAACCACCAGTGTATTACTGTGGAGTGTCACTCTGATTAGGAGCTCACTCATCACAATGCGGAAGTTTGAGCTGTGCCCTTCTTCAACTAGTAGATGCCCTTCCCAAACCCACATAGCTAGCTCACCGCATTGAACCGCCCTCAGGGAGACAAACACTAAAGAGAGCCACCGATAACACCCAACTAAACAACCCTTAACCACCTCCCCATCCCCTCTAAGGACAGGGACTGAACGAGACACCAACTTCAGCGAGAATACCACCTACAGACAGAACCCAAACTAGTACCGGACAGCCTCAAACACCCTCTACTACACCAAAAGACAACCAGACCAAAGCAGGACCAACTGGACATCACCAAAGACTAAACAACTCTCAATCTTATAATGCCGCGCAAACGACCCATTCCAAGGAAAAGACAAAGAGAAGAAAGAACAAACACTCCAGAACAGCAACTAAGAACGACAACTATAGAATACACCCCAACAGACGGGAACACAAATAGAACCTACGCGGAGAGAAGAGACAAATCCCTCTACCTAACTCCATACCTTGCTGACAACTGGCAGTCACAGCAATCCAACCCAATGTTGGAAGCATCTACATCAAACAAACCAACAAAAGCAAGGAGAAGAAAGAGGAACAACACAAAAAACAACAATTACATGACCTATGCGATAGCACCCTACATCACTGAAGCAAGAAGAACCTCCAATCAACAACCACAACTCCCGGCAGACGAACCCGATGAAAACAAAAAAAATACCAAGATAAAACCTAGAAGAACTCTTTGAAGACGCCGGCCCCCCTGAAGCCCACAGCCCAACAAGAGATAGACCAGGAAGAAAACCTCACACCGATTAGAAGACGACCTCAACAAGAAAGTCCAAACCAAACAACACCTCCAAACTTCACTGCAATCTAATAAACGCAAGATCCATGTCAAAACACTCAACAGAGATCTTCGACCTACTCGACGACAACGACATTGACATCTTGTTCATCACAGAAACATTGCTGGATGACGACTACAAAATCACACTCCAAAGCTGCCTTCCAACAAACTTCAAATGCCTGCAAATAAACAGAAAAAACAAAAGAGGAGGAGACATCGCAATAGCATAAAAAGAACACCTGAAAATAAAAACTGATGAACCTCTCAACATCCTCAACTGCGAACCCATGGTAATACACCTCACAGCGGGCCCAAAAACCAACATCACATTCATCCTGGTGTACAGACCCCCAACATATGATGCAACATTCGTCGACAACTTCATAGATGCCATCACCAATTTAGCAATCAACCATGAACACCTTATCATCCTGGGGCACTTAAGTATCTGGTTTGAAGACAATCACGCCAACTCCTAAAACTCACTGATTGAACAACTCACCACCATGAAACTACGATAACTAGTCAAAGGGGCAGCTCAATCGGCAGGATACACCCTCGACGTAATTTTCGCCAATGAAAAACTATCACCACGGCACCGCCAATACAAATACTGTGGAGTGACCATCTCATCATCCCATTCACGATCACTCTGCCTACTCAAATCTGCACCCAACCCCCGAAACTCACAACCACCACAAAAAGAAACTGGAAAAACGTCAAAGAAAGCAACCTATTCGAACAACTGGAATTAACCAAACCCTCAACTACAGAACTAGAGCTAGCTGACCTAGACTGGGAAAGCGGAGATACTACACAAATGGATTGCAGATAGAATAGACCAGATCGCCCCAGAAAAACCGTTCACCCCATCAAAAAAAAATGAGCAATGGCAAAATGGTTCACCCCACTATTGAACGCCATGAAAAAGGAAAACAAAAAAATGGAACTCGAATGGAGGAAAGAATATAACTCAGAAAAAAAACACTGTTCCAGAAACAAATCCGCGGATACAAGAAGGAAATTCAAAAGGCAAAGAGAAGACATTACGATGACCGAATCACCAATGCCACCAACACACAAAAAGAAATGTTTAGCATCATTAAAGAAATGAGAAACCCAGCTGGCTGCGATAACACCCCAACTCCCTCAGAAAAACTATGCAACGACCTGGCAGACCAATTAAAAAAAAATCAATGACATCCGATAAACAATACGAACGAGACCAACCAACCACAACATACAACCTAACGAACCTAACACGGGACCACAACACAACCTCAAAAGCTTTCCTGAAATATCAGCAGAGGCATTCGCAATGCTGGTAAAACAAAGCAAGAAAGCTGGATCACCCATGTCCCCCAGACATCTACAAGTCAATCCTCGCGCAAGGAACACCAGCAAAACATTATATCAACCTTTTAAATCTATCACTAGCAACAGGGATTGTACCGAGGATCTTCAAATCAGCATGCATCAAGCCACTCCTGAAAAACAGAAGTGGTGACGTAGAAGACCTCTCCAATTACAGGCCGATCTCTAACATCCCCTACCCGGCAAAACTTCTAGAAATGTACGTATATAAAATAACCCAAGAACACGTAGAAAAACACCACCTGCTAGACCAAGCTCAAGTCGGTTTCAGACCAGCAAGAGGAATGGAAACGGCACTATTATCCATCTGGGACGACCTCAAAACTAACGCAGACTCAAACACTACCTCAGAAGACATAGGCATAACAGACACAGCACTACTCTGGACCAAATCATTCCTAGCAGACAGAACCGAAACCGTATGGAGTAAACCTTCAAATCCACTCCACGAGTTAACGACTGTGGAGTGCCAAAAGGATCCTCACTATCTTCACTATATTTCAACATTTACCAGACTCCGGTCATCAGAATCTTCAAAAAATATGTTACATGTTACAACTACGCAGATGATACTCAAATCATCTACAAAATCAAAGTCACTGATGCTGATCATTCAACCCTAATCGATTGTCTAAACAAAGTCTTCAACTGGATGAATGCCAACAACCTGAAAATCAACTAGGAAAGACAGAAATCCTGATCGTATCCAAAGGCCAAGAGAACGAAACCACCATCCCGTGGCCTACGGAAATGGGGAACGCACCAACATCATCGAAGGTAGTAAAAAATCTGGGAGTCCTAATGGACAACACCCTAACCTTAGAACCACAAATAAATGTTTCTTCCTCCTCCATACGGCAAGAAGAATTCTACCTTTTCTCTCCTTCACGCACAAAACACTCACTATCATCGCCCTAATCATGTCAAGAATCGACTATGCTAACAACCTCTATCTCGGAATACCAGAATACCTCCTGAAGAAACTGCAACGGATCCAAAACGCAGCAGCAAGACTACTCCTCAAACTATCCAAAAGAGACCACTTCACTCCTGCCCTAAAAACACTACACTGGCTCCCAGTAAAACATTGCATCACCTTTAAAACAATGTACATAACGCACAGGGCAATCAGCGGACAAGGAGCAGAATTCCTACAAAAGAAAATAACAATCTACAAACCAACAAAACCCTCCGATCAAGCAACGAAGTCCATCTGGAACTCAAACCATACCTTAAGAAAAAACTTGGAGGCACCTCCTTCTACCACCTAGCCGCAAAAACCGTGAACAAGATCCCTAAAGAAATAAGAAACACCAAGATCACTTAACATTTAGGAAATCACTAAAAATCTGGCTCTTTAACACCTCAGACTAAACTGAAAACAAAAAAGAGAAAAAGGATGACTAAACTGAAAAGGACACAGACAGCTCCAGAAATGACAAGGAAGCTCCCACGGCACCTGGGCGGGTGACACCGGATAGACTGGAACACAGGCGACACGCACGGAGACAGTCAACTTCCCCAGCCAATCCCACCTAACATCTCCACCCGTTCCTTAGTTACCACCAGATACCACGGTGTTGTGGAATTGTCGAGATATTGGCAATCCACCACACTACCTGACTTCTGGACATAGACAGGTGCACTGGCCACAGGAGTATGAAGGCAGGACAGGGGGGTCTATGAGAGAGCCAGATAGAGGTGGGGGCCAGAGGAGTAAGGAACCTTGGAATGTCAGGTGGACCCAGATCAAGAGAGCCGAATCAGGGGAGACTACACAAGCCCAGCGCCTCAATTCAGGATAGAGATGCCAACTAACCAACTCCACTAACTATTTCCCCTCTGCATACACCTCTCAAACTCCAAACCAAACACAACCAAACCTACAGCACAACAAACCGCACAAACTTCACTACACTGCAACAACAGAACAAAAAGGCACATAGACTTGCACAACAGTACACAACGACTACCGGCTGCAAACACCCCAGGCCCAGCCAACGGACCCACCGGGCTGAGGCTGCCAACAGCACATCACTGCTCTCTTGCACTTTTCCTGCTTCCTCCCACTAAGCCAACCTCCCCTCCTCTTTCAGAGCCGCCAGAGGGCCAGGGGTCCACTCCGGTGGTGATAGTGCGCGGTACAAATGTCCTTTAACATTAGAACATATCCAAAGCACAATTGAATAGGAGCACTTTTTGAATTAAGATAAATGGCACAGAAGTTGAGGATTCCCCCTGCAATGTTCCCTCAACCCACAAATAATCGAATTCTGAGTGGATGGAAAGAAGAAGCAGGGACTCGGGAATAAGAGTCAGCAAACAATCAAAATCTGACCTCGTCTCACAAAATAAGAGGCAAAGGCCTAAAATGACACTCAGATTTGACAAATAATGTGTGTTTAACTAATATACATATTATCGCAGTATTAGGGCTGTTATCACAAAAGCATACAGTTCACAAAGCAGATTGAAATGGAAAATCCGGTGCAGCTGAATTCCACACATGGAAAAGTTGAATTGACACTTTTTTAGCTTTAAATGTAAAAACGTTTTTTTCAAAAAACGGGTGAAAAACACTGAATTGGAATGCAGTTTTTTTGCAGGGGGAGAGATGCACAGCACAGGGACAATATGGAATTGAAAGAAGGGCTATAGGTGAAGAATTGAGAGATTTGGAAGGTAGAATTAGTTTTTTCCTAAAAAAAAAAAAAAAAAAAATAGAGCAATTAAAAAGAGAAAATCTGTTTTAAAAATGAAAGACACATTTTACTTAAACTAGATTATTAAGACTATATTGTTAATGAGGGACACAGTAAGATCCAAGGTTGATTCGTGACATCAACCTTGTCACCCCAGCGTTCAACTTTAAGTGGAAATTAGTTTGACTCAAAATATGACTAAGGGCTTATGATCTACACGAGACAGAATTAATAGAGATGGCACAAGCACTTAGAATGCTCTGTGCACCCTGTCCTTGACTTTCTAACAGTTTTAACAAGTTAGCAGGGTCTGGATAGGATTGCAAAAGAGAGAGGGGGTCTGGGAAACTCTCTACCAGCACAAACACAGCCCACTGACTTGTTCTTGGGTGGTTGGCCCCTGGGAGAGTCTCAACCAAGTCTTTAGCTCACTGTTATTTTCACAGAGAAGAAATGTCCCCGCACATCAGTCTTTGTCCTGCCCAGGGGCAGTCCAGCACCAAAATGCTAGGCAATTTTCCTCTGAACAAGAGTACCACAGCAACCCCATACACGTGTTTCAGCCTAGTTGGGCATCATCAGTGAGGTGAAGCTGTGCCTCTCTAAGAGCAGTGAGCAAGGGGTCCACGTCAGGATTCCCCTGGTAACTTAGGGTAATCCAAGGTTGATTTGCATCATCAACCTTGTCGCCCCAGCGTTCAACTTTAAGTGGAAATTAGTTTGATGACTCAAAATATGACTAAGGTCTTATGATCTACATGAGACAGAATTAATAGAGATGGTGCGAGCACTTAGAAAGTCAAGGACAGGGTGCACAGAGAATTCCAACAGTTTTAACAAGTTACCAGGGTCTGGATAGGATTGCTTAGAGAGTGGAATAAAGACAAAAGGGTCAAGATGGGGAGACTGTGTTTCTCTGGAATGGGGAGATACTCCTATTCCACGGTTGAGTTTTGGGGTTTTGGAACAATCAGGGTTCTGGTCACAAAAGATTCTGATCACTGGATAGCGGGCTTTCCTGGCAAAAGACAGCTGGGCAAAGGTCTGGTCACTGAATGACAAGTACAGCTGGATGCAGGTAGTGGACAAGCCGGTCTGGTCTCGGGATGCTAAAGGTACCACAGCTTTTCCCCTGGTTAATGGGATTTTTGGATCAAGGCCTTTGCTGAGATGGGGTCAGCTATACTTTGGCCTTGCTGGAGTAGAATCCGGTTAGCTATGCTTTGGCCTTGCAGTGGGATCTGGAATCAGCTATGCTTTGGCTTTGCAGTGGGATCTGTAGTCTGGCAGCATGAGTGTAGAACAGGTACGCAGGTGCAGGAAATTCAGGAAAGAGTCTGTCTAGAGTGCTGTCAACCACTCTTATTTATAAGGCATGGTGGCATCATCAGATGTGGTGGGGGCAGGCTTAACTAAACATGCCTCTAAACCACTAGATTTGTCAGGGGTAATGGTTGATGCCTTGCTCTCAGCTGGTTGGGTTTCAAGGGCATAATGTCAGATTTATGATTTTACAATGTCCAGAACCTCCCACAGTTACTTTAGCTAAAATCCAGTTTTGCTATAAATGGCACTTTTGTACAATTGTAGCATCTTAACAAATTACATAAGCTGGTTACATATTTTATGCAGCACATGCCAGTCCAACTCTGCAGTCTGTAAGACATTGTTTCACCCTTCTAATCATTTTTGATCATTTTTAGTGTGAAATATTCAAACTAAAATCCTATAACGTTATCCATGTGTGTGGATTATCTTTGGGCATGTAGGCATTGCAATTTGCAACGGAATCATGTATACTTTCCTTAGAATACCCAATTCTCTGCCATTTCTGTTCCCAATATGGCTGAGAATGCTACAATGTCTTAAATTAAAACCCACGTAATTACAATAAAGCTGTTTAACTTTTTACTTTACTGAAAAGTCTGGTTGCAAAGATAAGTCTCAAAAGTTTCTTAATAAAATGGCTGTTAAAACCAAATGGTCAGCATTGTCCTCCGAATATGGTCATGCCTTTCCAGGCTACCCCCCTTAGCCGTGGGCCGGCATGGAGTTTTGCTTTGAAGCTTCTTGTAGAAGTCACAGGGAGGTGTGATTTTCTTTTTCACATACTCGTGTCTCAGAATTTCTATTGTAGAAGGCCTCAGCCCAGACAAAAGTCTGATGTGTATGTGAACTTACTTTGTCTTGGTCAAAGTTTTCCAACCTAGTAATCATCAGCCAAGCATCCGGGAAGTTTATGGTGTTTCCTTTTGGGGAATCCTTAGCTTAGCCAGTAGGAAAAACCTGTTCTGGAGCTTGCAAAATGCAGCAAATGCAGTTTAAATCCTTATTTTATTTATTTTTGTTATAATTAATCAGAATAAAGCCTGTTGAATAAGATCTCTCGTATATATATTTCACAGCACAAACCCCTTCACATTGCTAGATAATGGCAGGGCCTTATCCAACATACACTTTTAAACAAGTATTTTTCTTTATTTACAAAAGTACATTTAAACATGTGGGGCTGCTAGCATTTTCCTTACAAAAAGGTTCCATCTGAATTTCCCACATTGTTCTGTATCCATAGTTAGCAATGGGTTTAAAACCAGATGCACTGAAATTGACATATGCCCAGAGAGCTGGAGTGTCTTTGAATTATTGATCTTTGACACTTTGTAACTCAAAAATTCAAATGTTTCCTGTGTAGCTGAAGTAAATCTTCTTTTGATTTTCTTTAGATCTGAACAACAGCCTGTCATTCAGGGATACTGCTCTTGTCTGCTAGATCACAATGTGCATGTAGAGGGGCATGGCAAGGTCTCATTTGTAAAAGTATTGTGATGAGGACTCAGAGGAAAAGAGCATCAGAGTGGCATCGTTTTTAAATGTAAATATTTCCCCTTTTCAATGGGAACTTTGGGCTTGCAGCAAAGCAGCGCTGCTTTTTCACTCCCCTTATTTTGTACATGCAAGCAACACACTGGCAGGCATTTTCAGTGTGCCCTCTTGTTCCATCCTTTCCAACATGTGCTTGGCAAGATGGTGCAGCCATCTTTTTGTAGTGCAAAACGCTGTTTTGCCGTGAGGCAGTGGTGCTCACAGGAGCCATCGCAGCCATTTTGCCGTTTCTGCTGAAGTGCAGCTTTGTTATGGAAGGGAGTACAGCTGAGTGGATCAATGTAGCCCACACCCTCACATTAACATGAAACACTGGTCTCCAGCATCACACTAGGAGATCCTGTGCACCCCACGTCGCCCCCACCACCCCGCCTCCTTTCTACACCAGAAACAAATTACTCAGATTAAGCACTTGGCGAACTACACCCACCCCAACCCATGGCTCCGCACAAAACGGCCATGATGCCCCCCCTAAGTGCACCCAGCCAATGAGCCCATCAAATATGCACTGAAAAACGCCAGATCAATCTCAGCTCATGCCCCACAAATTCATGACCTCCCGACATCCAGTGACCTAGATCTTCGAGCCATTACAGAGACTTGGAGACTCCTAGGAGACTAAGCACATGGAGTTTTGGGCACCCCCCTCGTTTCCTGCCCCCGCCAGACACCCTGGAGCCAGAGGCAGGCTTCACTCGTGAATCCTGCCAAAAGCAAAATGAACAAAGGGACCAAACCTGGTTTGGCTCGCAGAGTAAATCTCAAGAAGGACCTTTCCATAAAGAAATGGCGAAAAAAGACCAGGGCCATTTTGACAAAAATGGCACCCATGGGTACTTTACCGTGGCTGCGAACACAACCCGCTTTAAAATCCCATAATGGTAGTAAAAAGTAAACCACTGCCACCAGCCATTCAGTGAAGAAAGGGTAACATAAAAACTTTACATGAGAAGCTAGACAAAGGGGATACGAAGTAACCTCTCCCGCATCCTATTGTAAGATAGTGTGTGCTGGGTCTAGAAACTTACAAAGGTAAGTAAAGTCAATTTCACTTCACTGCTCTTGGAAACAGTAGTTTAACCGAGAGAAGGTATTTCACTCTCTCCAGGTAAAAAACATCAATTCCTCAAAATCCAGCAAAATTGCTGGGGGTCTCTAAGGTAGAGGGAATGAGCACATTTCTGAGAATTCTCCCCAACACTGTGCCGAAGTCACATATGCCCTATGCAGTGTCTTAAACTTTATCAATTTAAGCCTAGCACTGCTGGCCCGCCTGTGTACATTCACGCATGCAAGCCCACTGCTTTTCCGAAAATTTAGCCACCACATCAGCCTCCCATTTTGCCCTACATTGCAGAGGTGCCCTAGGAGTTCCCTGCACTATCGCCCTGACACGAAACCCCATGCTTGACATTGGCTGAACTAACCAGATATTGCAACATTGGTACCATTACCGGTTCCTGCAGGAATGACGGGGTCCTCTGTTGCTATATCTGGCAAACCTAATTCTGCAAAGTTTTTCTGCAATTAATGTCAAAGGCGACTTCCATCCTTGTGCAAACCCATTCATTGGGCACGTGGGGACATTTTCTTGAATGTGAAACCATTTGCGCTTGCACTTTAAATCAGTGTGCACCTCCTTAATGTGACATGTGACAATTGGAGAAATTATTCTTTGACCGCTCTTCTCACTTTTTTTTTTTAAATGTTATATGTAAAACTAGTATTTTGGTTGTTTCGTTTTCCCTGTAGGTTGGAATCATTCTGCATTATTCTACTCTGGCCACTGTTCTGTGGGTTGGTGTTACAGCACGCAATATCTACAAGCAAGTCACCAAAAAGGCAAAGCGGTGCCAGGATTCAGATGAGCCCCCTCCTCCTAGACCAATGCTCAGGTAAAGCTCCTTTTTGTTTAATGAAGGTTTTAGGACTTTCTGTTTCTAATCTGTGCTCCTTAATGGGGTTTCCTTTAGCTTCATTATTTGTGCCCTTCCTTCCATAACTTTAGTGATTTCCATCACTGTGCTTAAGATGTGGCCATCCTAGTGAAATCCTTGTCCTATGGACCCCTTTTACTGTGTCAACAAATTTAAACTTTTGATTATCTTCCTGATCTACTGTTTGGCAAAAAGTCCTCTGAAGTTGTATACTCCTTTGCAACAATTTATCATCCGCACAAACGATTCAGCCATGGTTCGATATCCAATCCTGAAAAAGCTTGTGGGTTAGGCACAGGACAGGCTGTGTTCAAAATGTTCATGGAGCCAAATGGAAGATTTCAAACTTTAGAATTTCCAAAAAGAATATTGATTAATTTTTAAATGCATGCCTTTTTGAAAAAAATAATTGTGGCTAAAGTGAGATGTTGCTGACCTGCCACTGTTATGCATTATTCATTTGAGAGTTCTTTCAGTTCACTTCAGGGAACAATAGTTAAAATATGTACAATATATTCACAGTAAAAAGTGGAGAGCACAAAATTTAAAATACATACTACACCTCAGTTAACTGTTAAAAATCTAGTTTTTGGGCTAGGACTCCTTAACCCCAGAGAAGAACAGGAAAAATGTCCAGGGGCCGGTACGTATGCCCAAAGTAACTTTAGCAGCGTTCCGAGGTGAGTTGAATGTTACATAGATTTGGACTTGACAGCCACTAGGCTAGCTATGTGTCTGGGGAAAATTAAGATTAAAAGCAGTTTACCCCCACAGGTGTGGATTCAGAGAAACCCACTCCAGGGAGGGCCAGAGGAGACTCCAATGAGGATATCCATAGGTAAGTTCAAGAACCAGAGGGGCCTTTGAGGGTCAAGTGTCTTGAATAACTTGCCAGCACAGGACTGAAAGATAGTACTCACAATGTTGTGTCCTCAAGGCAGTACTCGCGACATTGTAACGCCAAAATTCGGTTCCAGGGAGACTGAACAACCCAGTAAGTATAGGGCTCCTTTTCTAAGCGCGATTTACAGGATCCATCATCCAGAGTCCTGAACCCTAGGCCAACAGCGACCCCCAGCAATGAAAAAGAACAAAGGGCCTTCCCATAACAGAACCCATCAAGCAAGCAGTGAGAATTCCTGTGAGGAAGACTCCAGTCGAGGGAACCCTCGACGACCGACTCCCGCGGTTTGGTGGACAACGAAGGGTGTCAGCCCAGCATACAACAATCGCAGCATGGGGATAATGGATGTAGGTGACTCGGGATGACCCAAGGAGCAGATAAGATAAGTGTTGTTGCATTACCCTTCCAGGTGATGGCCGATACCAACAGTAATTCTGGAGACCATGGTGAAAAGCTGTGCCAGCATGGAAGGCTCGATTCAAACCAAAGTGTAGTCAAGAGGCAGACTCTAGAAGCCCGGAATGGACTTCTTGGATCTGAAAACCCTAACCGGGATATGCCTAAATCACTGCATCCAGCCAATATAGCCAGAGGAGGACCCAACAATGCACACATTGCTGGAAATGGCAGAAGACTCCTTTAGCGGGTCAGCAGACCTGCTTCTTCTGGAAAAACCAGTAACAAGCTAGCTAGCATGGGCACTTAATTTCCACTACTTGGGCTGGCCAAATCAATCCCACCAATCCATAAGGGGGGCTAGAGACAAAGGGGTGTGGTTGGCCAGTAGAACTACTCTGCTCAGACCACCCCCACAGGATGTGTGTGGGAGAGCCCAGAGACTGGGCAGAACAGTCACTGTAAGCGTACAAGGCGTACATTGTGGTTCATTCGAACAAAGAAAGCCCTAAAAAACAAAAGGGCTGCACGCAGCAGTTGTAAAAACACATTGTTACTCCAATGGCTACTAAAGTTACCTTGGACCACCAATGCATTTGAAAAGGGAGTTCACCTCTAGTGAAGCCAAAACTAAAAGAACAAGCTGCCATAAGCCTACTCCAAAAATACTATTTGGCATGAAGGACTTTTGGTGCGACCCGTGGCTATATACCCTAAGTGTATCAGTGTTGCTATGGCAAGGAGACTTCAGTAGAAGTCCCTCTGGCGACCATAAATGGGTTGCTTATGCAAAAATAAAGGGGTGGGGGACGACAGTGTTTTTGGAGCCCTAAGAAATGTCTCTTGAATCCCTAAAATAGGAATTCTGTTTTAACACCACACATGCCTATTAACATGTGCCGTTCGTTCCTTCTAATGTCTTCAATTATACCACACTTTATACACGTTTTCTGTCTTTTGTAACATTCATGCCCGTGAAAGCACATGTTTTTGCATTCCACACCTTTAAAACACATTATGCCCTCTTGCAGAACCTTTCTTCGATCTTTTGTGCGCTCTATGCATTCTAATACACTTTTATGCCTTCTTACGTCAAGGAATTATATAACTTTAAAGCACATTACATAGCACACCACAATGCAACATAGTGTGCTTACTAGAAAAGGCTGTTGTCACAACACATACCATACACTAACTTTGACGTTGTTTGAATAGTAGCCTCGCTTTTTTACCTTTTGGTAAAATCCTGTCTTTAAGGACATATCACACAGGACGAAATCATGCACATGCTATAACACATATATTGCACATTAAACAACACTTCACTCAAAACATATAATACACATAACCTATTACAAACAACATGCTGTATAGCTCTCACCACAGAATCCACAAGCACAACAAGAAAATATAAAATGCACATAACACCACACAACAGGCATACTTCACTTCCCACTCCTCCCTCCTTTTCCCCCTCCACCCTCCCAAATCTTCTTCTCAATTCTTGCTCCCTCTCCTCTTTGTCTCTTCCCTCCTACCCCTCTTCCCACCATCCTCCTTTGTTTCCCAATACTCTGGCCAACTCCATGTATCCCTCTCCTGTGAGAAGGGGATGAACAGTGAGCAACAGGAGTGTGGGCGTTTCAGGTAGGGGAGCGTGGGTATGCACCTTGACAGAAGTCCTGAAAAGTGCACATCTGGTCTGCGCATTGTATGACTGAAATGGATGAAACTGGGTGCTGGACTCTGGCCCAATAAATATGCCTGCCATCATATGTCTTGTTGCTGAGCAGATGCTGGCTGTTCATGATTAGATGGTCCTTACCTGTTTCAATTGGAGGGCTCACCCTCAGCCTGAATTTAGGTTCAGGATCCTGAGCCATTCTGAATGTCAAGCATCCATTTAGAAGGACCAGCAGAGCGGTGCTGGGTGACTGGTGCTTCGGCCAGTATTAGCTCGCCCAAACACTGGGGACTGAAGCTCTACTTTCTCTACTGGGGAGAATGCTCCTTTGGACTGGTGGAATGAACCAACCTGAAGTCCTTTTTGCTGTTCCGAAACATGAGTCGCAGTGCTGTCACAGCTATTCTTGTGGAGTAAAAACCATTAGTTACTTTTTAGATTACTTTCTGTAGTACAGTGTAGTAGACCCTAGCAGTTGTACCGTGACATCCCATAGTAAACAAACTTGCCAATATACTTTTCTGATTAGTGGGACACTTATTTTAGGGACAGTATATACCTCGACTGCTTTTGTGGTAACAGTTCTACTAGGGGAGTAAAACCTTTTGGTGTAATATACAATTAGAGGTACTTTCTAGATCCGTGCACCACAGATTGAGGTAAGCAACAACTCTTTAACTTGTTTTAGGATGGCACACAGCTAACACAAGAGAAGTAAAACATATATACATTTTAAAGGAGCGATCAGCAACTTAAAAGGTAAGTATAACCTAGGGCAGACTTAGTCTGGACAGGCTAACAGCAAGACCTAATTGGGGACACTCCTACATTTAGCCTAACAGGAATAGTAAGTAGAACCAACAGCATTACATTTGGGGAAGAAACACTGCCAATTCATAGCTGATTAACTTAACCGACATCTACATTGTTAGAATGGCAAAAAAGTTTCTAAGGAAAGTAAGACTTTACATATACTTTTCAGAATTGCAGAAAAATTCTGTTAAGTAAAAAACCTGTACATATACTTTTACAAGTGGCAGAACATGTTCAAGGTAAGTAAGAACTTTTGTAACTGTTCACTTTACGAGCTGAAGTTGCCAACTAGCTATTTTACAAGTACACTTTTCAACACTTTTTTTTTACTTTTCATGGCAGACCTCTTTTAAAATCCAGCACTTCCCTATTCCATGGTATGAGTTCTCTCAGATTCAGAAGGATCATAGTGGTCTAGTCTAAGAGCCGGCTGTAGGGAGGGTGAGATGGGGCTCAGTTGCAGGCAAAGTCAGAGGAAGACTGTTCAAACAAGTAAGTATTCTACTTTCAAAGTTGGGGATCCCGGGACTTCAGAAAAGACACCCTAGGAGGATTCCAGCAGGGGCCTGGGTGATCTGGACGAGAAGACTCCCAATCGCAGGAATCACCCCAAAGCTTCACAGGAATCGCAAGAGATTTAAGGTGAGTAATACCCAAGCCAACACAGTACCTTGGCACAGGAGAAGAGTTTGCAGCAGACTTCAGGATCTGCAGCCACAAACCCGGTCACTGAATTCCTTGTGAAGCCTGAAGACAGGACCCTGGGAGGACTTTTGAAGCAAGGATCAACAGGGAATGCTCCAGGCAAGAGTTTCTTCGAGGCTGGATGTGGTTCTGTGGTGTTGGCGCCCTTTGAGGAGCCAGAAGACTGAATATCACTGGTTGGATTCTCGTCATCTGCCAGGTCCAGCACTTCAGACTTTCGGACTTGAAAAGTCATCAGCAAGATTAGGAATACGGAATACGGAAGCCTGGGCACCGCACAATGGCTCGATGTCCCAGGGTATTGGTATTGCAGCCCTGTAAGGTTGCAGCATGACGTGGGATAGCCCAAAATGCAGGTCTACTTTAGTCTAGTGGGGCTCTGGGTCGGGGACGTCATTTTCGGAGTCTCCGGGTTAGTTGGAAGGAAGGAGAACGGCAGGCTCCAGTTACACAGCAGGCTCTCCCGTCGACGAAAATAGTCTCGGCTGTGTTTTCTTCAGGTTTTGGTTCCAGTGGTAGACTCTCTTCAGCTTCCAGGATCTGACTTTTATGCAGGATCCCAGCCAATCAAACCGCCATGCAACATTCAAACTTGGGAGGGGGGGGCGGGGGTTTGAACTGGATTCTCGCATTCAGACTGGAAGACAAATGGCTGCAGAGTTTTTTGGACTCCTCCCTCGCTTCCTACTTTCACAGACACTCTGTGGAGCCTGGGAGGGGAATTCACAGGATTCCCGCTGAAGACAACATTTTCACACATGATTTTCCCACCCTGGAGGTCAGGGGGAGGAATAAGAAAGGACAAGAACACTGAAATGGCGAAAAAAGAACGCAGCCATTTTGGTAAAATGAGCACGCATGGGTGCCTTTACCGGGTGTTAGGCAAAATTGTATGCAGTAACCTTTGGGTGCTCCAAAACAACCCTGACCTCCTGGCAATAGGAACCTAATCTTTGGTATAAGGCTGTACTACACAAGTTGGTAGCGTGTTGAGCAGCCAGACCTATCTCAAGAGGGGTCAGTGTGAGCTGTAGGGGAGTTGCACATAGATTCACAGTGACAAGTATTCAAATAAACTTACACACCAGGTTTCTTGATTAAGGAATTATTAATTAGTAAGCCTTCTTCAGAAGGGGCAATATAGTAATAGCACACATATACACGCCAAAACACCAACTCTTAGTTTCTCTAGATCAGCAAATACCCATTTGGGATGGCACACAGACGCTTCCTACACCCTACGGTGACTTAAATAGCTAGGACACTGTGGACATTAATATATCACTGTTGCGTTTAGAGCAATACTTAGAAGTAGGTCAAAGAAAAAGGTTATTGGAACAAAACACTCACAAATATTTTGAAGCAGGTAAGTACGTTTGGTAACCCCCAATGCAAAGTAAGTTAAACCCTTCCTAGAAGGAAGACACTACACAAAGATAGAGGGAATAAGGGTCATTCAGGGAGCCAGGCCAGGCCAAAGTCAATTAGACAAAAGTCTAGTTGATCTGAAGCACTTCTTGTAGGTAGGTAAAAGTCTTGCACAATGTTTTAGAAGTCTTTGTAGAAAAGCAGGGCGACAAGCTGATTAGGCTTGTGAGGTAAAAGAAGCTGTTAGCAACTCTACAGAAGCAACCAAGACCAGTCTCAACTGAGAACAAGTGAGGTTACACAACAAGAGGGAAGGTTTCTTAGACTTTACATTACCTTTTAGGTTAGAAGAAAAACTGTTCAGCTGGCTTCTGTTCCTGTGCAGCTCTGCAGATCCTGTGTTCCTGGGCCTCAGTTGTGGGGACAAGAGGGAGGACGATTGGAGGACTCCTGCACTGCAACGGGACGGTCGGTGACAGAAAAGGACCAACTTCTATTCAGTGGCATTTTGCGGTCTCAGCTCCTCGCGTCTCAGAAAATAACACCACCGCGGGCTCCTGGCTGTTGAGATGGGTTTTCCTTGCATCTGGCGTCCAGCACTCTGTTGAGGTGGCTCAGGCTGGGTCAGTCCTGCTTCCTGTGTGTCCGGAGGATCTTCTTGGAGCTCTTGGCCAACTTTAAAGCAATGCAAACAAACTGGTGTTCCTCTCCCTGGCTCTTCGGCTCCAGCAGCGACTGCAGTGGAAATACAACCAGCTTCGAGAGGATGTCCAGGTGCCTTACTTTGGAGTTGATTAGTTGAGACGAATTTGGAGCTTCAGCACAGCAGCAGGGCTTCACCGGGCAAACCAACGGTCCAGGAGTTGCAGCAGGCATCCAAGTTCTTCTTCGGATTCCTTTGTCCAGTGGTCGACTCTGCCTTCCAAGCCAAAAAGCCTTGCTTTTTATGCAGGTTTCTCCCATTCATTCCAGCCAAGCTTTCAGTCACCCAGCAAGGGTGGCTGTCCTTGCCGGCATTGAGCCGGCCAATCACCTATGGGTGCATTCCTGCTCCTAGGAGACTAAGCACAGGAAGTTTCGGGCACCTCCCGCGCTTCCTGCACCCGCCAGACACCATGGAGCCAGAGGCGGGTTTTACTTGCGAATCCCGGCAAAGACAAAACAAAGGGACCAAACTTGGTTTGGCGCGCAGAGAAAATCTCAAAAAGGACCTTTCCACAAAGAAACAGCGAAAAAAGAATGCGGCCATTTTGACAAAAATGGCACCCCTGGGTTCTTTACTGCAGCTGCGAACGCAGTTCGCGGGAAAAGCTCACCATGGTAGTAGCAAGTAAACCTCTTGCCACCAGCCATTCATAGAGGAAAGGGTAACAAAATGGTTGCATGAGCAACTAGACAAAGGGGATACTAAGTAACCCCTCCAGCACCCTATTTTAAGATTGTGTGTGCTGGGTCTAGAAAGTTACAAATGTAAGTAAAGTTAATTTCACTTCACTGCTCTTGTAAACAGTAGTTCATCCAAGAGAAGGTTTTTAAACCTTTGTGAAATCTGAAAGACTTCCCTGTGCCACTGCACTGAAGGTGCTGTGTGACACAATGTAAGATTATGCCTATGGAGTTTTTCACACTCCATACTTAATAAAGAACCACAGAGTTCAAATCACATTAAAAATACATGAGTGGGAAAAAGGTTCTCACTCTCTCCAGGTTAAAAAATCAAAGTCCTCAAAATCCAGCAAAGTTGCTGGGGTCTCTAAGGTAGAGAGGAATTAGCAAATTTCTGAGAATTCTCTCTAACACCGGGCTGTGGAAATAGCCTGTGGTACAGGTGCACTGAATTAGTAAAAAGTTTCACTACCACCAGCCATTAAAGGTAAGCTTGTCCCTGTAACAGAAATGTTGCTGTTACAATGTATCCCCTTTCTTCTTCTCCAGCACTCCCCATAAGGTGGGGTGTGCTGGTTTCACGTAACAAAATGTAAAAGGGATCCAAAGGGATCCAATGATCCTTTCTACCCTTGGGAACTCTAGTTCTCGCAATGTTAGCCTGAGAAAGTTAAAAGGGAGCCCCAAGGGAAACCCTGTGTTAGGGAGAATTCTTCAGCTCCCAGCTGTCAGGGCCGTCGATGGTCAAGTCTCGTTTCACTCGAAAGTCTCTTTCCTTCGAGGAGCTGACATGTTCAAATAACAAAACGAAAGTTCCTTTTAACAAATGAAAAGTTTGTTTCCAATGTTAGCTGGGTGATGGGTTCACCCCTGGTTCCCCCTCTTCTGGGCACTGACCCTTTCTCTATTGTATTCCACAAATCATATTTGTCTTCTTAAACAGTTCCACACGCACTGTTTCTTGGGACTTTAGACTTTGCCCCTCTTGAAAATCGCTTCCTTTTGCTTTCTCTCAATGCAGGATTCACTCCCCTTGCTTTCCTACTTGCGTAGATAAGTCTTTCGATTGTACCAGGATTTTACTAGACCTCCTGTATGACCACTTTGACCTCTTTCTGCGACTCTCCTACTGACTCCTGGTACTCAGTAGTTTCGCTCATATGGGGATCGACCAGAGTCTCTTGAATTAACAACCACATGGTGCTAGTTTTCCGTCTGCAGCTGGTCTCCCCCTCTTTTACAGTTCATTAAACTTGCCACTTTGCGCTTCTCATTCAACAGAGCCCGGTTCTTATTGATTCTCCCCTCAACTCACCGGCTTTGATGAACCGCTTGGCTTTTCTTCTTTATTGGAGTTAAGGCTGTTACCACGGTCGCGTGAGCTTCCCTCATTCCTGCTTATCGGCGTAGACTTGCCCCGTGTAGCTTTGACATCCACAAGACAGTTGTGCTATTGTTTGCGGTCTCATGCTCTCTTCCACGAAGGTTCTGGGGGTCTGGGATGAAAGGGCAAGGTCACTTCTCTCCTCGCCACCCTCTCGCTTCCTGCTGCCTTTCTCCTTCGCTTGAACTATTGCACCTGGTTAGCTGTGCTGTCTTATCGTGCTCGCCTTGCTCGTACTGTGCTCTCTGGCTCCACCTTTTATCTCTGTGGGGAAGGGAAAGGGCTGTCGGGTGCGTGTGATTTTGATCAATTGCCTCACCCTTGTTTTGGAACATATCAGTTAAACGGCTCTGGTGTTAGTCCCTTGTCCTTTGTGTTGTGTGAAAGTGTTCGTGTTGGAAAAAAGGGTGGGGTGGGTCACTGGTTTGGAGTGTCTTACGAAATGGATGGGGAAAAGATGTTAAAGGAAGGGGGGGGATACTGCGTTTTACCAGTCTGTGTCCCACTCCATGAGGACCCTCCATCCAGGAGATCCTCCCTCACTGGTCCACCCCAGGAACTGGATCCAGGAACTGGATCCAATAGGGATGGCCGTGACCTGGCCACCTGGATGACAGCTCCCCGGGGACTAGCTAGGGAGACACCTTAAAGTTTCTCACACAACCAAATGGAGGACTCCTGACGCAGGCGTTTCTAGCTTTGACCCCAAAAAGTCGCTACTTTTAACTTAAGAGCTTTATGCCCAATGCAAGCCAATGGGGACTGAGGCGCTTCAAGAGATTTAAGGTATTTTGACTCCTAGACCGCAACTTGCAACACCGCAGGATGGGGAGTTGGTGGAGGCCACTAGGATCACTGTTGTCTTCGCTGTATGATGTTCACAGGCTGAGGCTGTTGGAGTTTTCCTCTTGAGGTAAGACTTTATAAAACTATCCCAATGGTTTTTAGATACCCCAACTCTTGCCATCAGTCTGTGTGACTCATGGAACCTTGTTAGAGTGGCAGAGCAGTCAGCCTTATAAGAGGAAAATGTGAGCTGTTGATAAGTATGCTGAACCTATTTAGTAAGGCAATTCAAAGAAACACAATAAATGTATATGAATATATATGTATTATATTTACACAATAGAGGTTGTTAAACTACTTAGCACATGTAACCAAAACACAAAGATATACTTTTCAGATGGCACTGCTTAGTTTGTAGTTGCTTGAGGTTACAATTGTGGCAGCTTTTAACACTAATGACAGTTCTACCGTATTATCAGTACTACGGTGCCCTTGCGTAAGACAGAAGAAATACAGTAATTGCATTTAGTTGGCAAAACCACATAAGATAAAGCCTTTTAGGAAGGAAAACAGTTGGTTAGTCAAATACTAGCAGAGCTTAAGGTTCAGAGAACGTTTCTGTGCACACGGCAGCTTTTAAAGTCCAATTCGCTACCCTAGCTAAAAGGCTGTTCAGAGTGGTCTCAAAGTCTTGTAAAGCAGCAGAACAACAAAAACCCTTTGGATACTTTCTAGTCTCTGGTTAAAGAATACTGGAAGATTAACACAAGGTTGGAGACCCTGTTAAAGGACTCACAAAAGGGACACAAGTAGCAGCTTGGGTCGGAGGTAAGCGGGGGGGGGCACCCTGGACAACTCTACGTGCACTGCAACGCCCTGGAGAGACTTCACAGATCAAGGTAAGCAATACCTTTTCTCCCCACAGTACCTTAGGTTAGAATAAATGTTTGTGGTTGGAGTCTCCTCGATGTGGCAGCGCTGGACCCGACCTCAGTTTCCTTGATCTGATTGATTGACGAAAGGCATGACAATGGATGGGATCTCTCAGCAGCAGTCTCGAGGAGAGGCCCCTGGCACAGATTTCATCAGCTTCTCTGGTCAGTCTGCGGTTTTGGCGTCTTTTCGGCAGCACCAACAAAGGAAGCGATTTGCCTGGTCAATCTTCTCTTCCTTGAGTCCTGCACTCTGGTGAGGGGACTTGGATGAGTCTGATTGTGTCTTGGAAGGTTCACCTGAAGCTCAGCAAAGACTTGGACGGGTCTGGCCTTGGCAAGGTGATGCACTATGATTGGGTCAGAGGTCTCCTGGTATTCGTGGTCTGCAGCTCTGGAAAATCACAGGAACCTCGGAAGATGGATCTGATTGTAGTTCGTCTCAGTGCTGGTTGGTCCCACCACTCACAGGGAATGAGTCTCCCTCGTCGGAGCTTCACGTTGTTGCAAAGGGTCTGCAGTTGGTTCTGGTCGTCCTCTTCGGTTACTTCAGTTGCCAGTGGTCGACTTGCCTTTCACCTCAAGAACTTCACCTTTTTATTCAGTTTCAGCACACATGCCTCAGCAATCTCAACAGTTTACGGAAAGGGGCGGGTGGGACAGGGGAGTGAAAAACTCCTCCTCCTGCCTGCCCAGACACAATGGAGCCTAGGTGGGGACACCCAAGGTTTCCCAGCAAAGGCAAAATGTACACACAGACCTCCCCCTCCCAGAATGGTAGAAAGGGCTAACCAAGAACAACCACGCTAGAAATGGTGAAAAAAGAAAGGAGCCTCAAAATTAGATCTGAGGTAGCACTCCACATAAGGTAGTATGGGCCAATCTCTCATTGTAAAGTTTTAGGAGGGATACAAAGTATCCCTCTTAAAACTTTAGTTACTCGAGGATAAAGAAGGAATATCAAAGGAGAACCCAAAGGGTTCCCAGCAACACTGCCCATAAGGAGCTGTGTGCTGCAAAAGGTAAACACAGATGCCTTAAAAGAATATGGAGGAAATTAGACTCCATAGTAAAGGTAAAACATAGAGAACAGAGTTCTAAAAGTCAGAGCAAATAATGAATGAGTGGAAAAAGGCTCCACTCATTCAGGATAGAAAGAAAAGGGTCCAGAAGTCCAGAAAAAAGTGCTGGGGGAGGTCTCACTAGGAGAGGAGATGCAGCATAACAATGATAAATCTCCCTAACCAGGGACTTGGAGCCTACCAGCAACAGTTTGGTCAAGCTGAGGCAGAGGCCCCAGAATAGACTGAAGACGGCAGGAATTTGTTTTCAGCAGCATGTAAGGACACCCTAGGAGCTAGTTTTAGGGAGAATTCTCATAAATGTGCCAATTCCCTTCACCTTCGAGACCCCCAGCAACTTTGCTGGATTTTTGAGGACTTGATATTTTTACCTGGAGAGTGTGAGCCTTTTTTTCCCCACTCTCGCATGTATTTTGATGTGTGTGTTACTCTTGTGTTCTTTGATTGTGGAGTTTTAGACCACTCCATAGGCGGCATCTTTTCATGTGTGTCACACAGCACCCTCAGTGCAGTGACACGGAAGCCTTTTAGGCTGTCCCAAGGTTTAAGTACCTTCTTTGGGGTAAACTGTTTCCCAGAAAAAGTTAAGTGAAATTGACTTTACTAGTCTTTTCAAATTCCTAGACCCCGCACACCCTATCTTAAAATAGAGTGCTAGAGGGGTTACTTAGTATCCCCTATGTGTAGAAACTCATGGAGCAGTCAAATGCTACCCTTTCCCATCGAAATGGCTGGTGGCAGTGGTTTTACAATGAACTACCATGATTTTTCCCGACCGCGAACACCGGTAGCGTTAAATCGCGGGAGCCATGTTTTTCAAGATGGCGTCTGAGCCCCCTTTGTTTAAACCGGTCCCTGTTCTTTTTTCACCATTTCTTTTTGGAAAGGTCCTTATAGAGTTTCTCTGCACGCCAAACCAGGTTTGGTCCCTTTGTTCCTACGCCTTTGGCAGGCTTCAGGACTGAAGACCGCCTCTGGCGCCTGAGTGTCTGGGGTGGGCAGGAAGTGAGGGAGGTGCCCGAAACGTGCTGACCTTAGTCTCCTAGGAGACCCAAATGCACTCTGGTGAGATTCTCTGGCTGACTGTCCGGTAAGGACAGCCACCCTGTTGGGTGAGTGGCAGCTGGGTTGGAATGAATGGGAGGAAACTGGATAAAAAGCGAATCTCTTGGCTTGGAAGGAGAGTCGACCACTGGAACGAAAGAACCGAAGACGAGCTGGAAGAGGACAGCTGCTGCAACTACTGAACAGTTTGCCCGGTGGAGCCCTGCTGCAGGGCCGAATCGCCAAGTTTATCTCGACAGAGAAGCCCTTCAAGGACCACTTCTCCCTTTTTGAGTTGGTGGGACCAATCCGCTCGTAAGCTACCTGGACACCATTCTCAGAGCTGGTTGTATTTTCCTCCGAGTGCTGCAGGAAACCGAATAGCCAGGGAGAAGGACACCAGTTTGTGTGCTTAACAGCTACCGGAATTGAAGATTTGCTTTTGCCAGCTTTTTGACCAGTTCCAGTGCAGTTCAGGAGTCCCCCCAACGTCCTCCCTCTTATCCCCACGACTGAGGCCCAGGAACAGCGAGATCTGCAGCGAACTGCCAGGAACAGACGTCTTCAGCTGCATCTTTTTCTTCATTGCGAGGTACTCTGAAAACCCGACTAGGAGAACTTACCTCTCACTGCAAAAGTGCTTGAAACTTTGGCAACTTGCAGGCCTAGTCAGCTTGTGACCCAGCATGAATCTTTCTTTTACAAACTACTTCGGCAAACTTTGGCAAAGACTTTTCCGTTTAACTTCCAGAACTGCTTTATCCTACGCAAGACTTTAGCCCAACCTATTGCATTGAATCAACTCCGCTGGTGAACTCAAACTATTTGCACTGTTTTAGAATAACTGTAATATAAGTTTTATTAACTTATGCCTTTTTGCTTCTACTTCAAATGCTCTGAATGCCATTTTGCTCCTCCTTCAAAGTAGTTTAAATGCCTCGGAACCTGATATTGTGAATTACTAAAGTATATTTCTGTGTGATATAGATTGCCTCCTTCTAGTGACTGTTTTATAACTGACTGTGAAATAAATTTACCAAGAAACCTTGAGTATAAAAGTCTATTTTAATACTTATATTTATAGACCTCTGTGTAACACCCTTACAGCTCACATTCCCTCTTGAGATAAGCCTGGCTGCTCAGCAACGCTACCACCAAAACTGTGCAGTACAAACTTATACCAAAGGTTGGTTTTGCTTACACCTGTAGTCCTAGTTGCATGTAGTGGTCCCAAAGGGTACTGCATACAACCTTTGCCCAACAGCTACCCAGCACAGGGCTGCCAGGGCATCAGAGCAGCGCGGTCAGGCTTTGGGTTCCTGAAAGCCCTTCTGCGTGGTGAGTTGTGGCAGCAGCATGTTGGTTAGGTACCAGCAGAGCTCTTATGATACAGTCCAGAAGTGGAAGGTACCTGGTTCAGGTCTTCCCAGTTGATTTGAAGGCACATATCTAAAGCACCTTGAATGGCTTGGTAAAAGCTGGCATAGCAGCATTCCTCCGGTGGGTCTTTGGCCAGTCCTTTGAATTTCAGTACTTGGATCATCTTGTGATAAACTGTCTCAAATTGCTTCAGGTCCTTTGTTTATCTAGAATTTGCTCTGGGGTGCCCTAGCCCACCTATGGATGGACCTGCAACATTCACAAATGTGGAGGCTGTTCACAGTCAGGGATGCCATGCCACCTCCAAATCTGCTGTGCAACAGGCCATATCTTGGCCGAAATGTGGCTTGGGACCAGACCATCTCAAACTCCAATTTCAATCAGTTCATTAAAACAAAGCATCGACCAGCAGTTCTGAGCTGAATGGCTGTAAAAGTGCAGACCTTATTTGGCAATTACTGACCTGAGATGGAAGATAAATGGCCAACAAAGAACATTGCACAAAGAAAAGGTCTTGTGCCATATGGAACAGCCACTTTGAGTACTTGATGCACTCGAAGACATTGGGCCTCATTAGGACCCTGGCGGTGACAGTATGAACGCTGCCGGTAAGACACCGGCACCGTTCATACCGTACCGCTGCATTACAAGTTCTGCTCGCTGGTCTTACCTGGCGGGCTGTGCGGCACCCGCGAGCAGAACTCGTGATTGCACCAACACCGTTATGAACGGTGCCGGTGCAACCATGCTCCCCATCCCCATTCTTCCGAATAGGGCACAATGGGGATCGGGAGCCCGGCATTACTGCCACCCGCTAATGGGCAGTTACTGCCCCATTCAACTCGTAATGGGCTTCTTATTGCCCAATGGCGGGTGGCGGGACTGGTAGCGAGCATGGCGGTAGCTGTGCCTGCCATATACTCACGGCTACTGCCATGCTCGTACTGAGGCCCATTGGGCGTCATTACGAGTGTGGAGGTCCGGAATATGGGTGCCGGATGCACCGTATCAGCACCCATTTCTGGACCGCCACATTACAATCCTGCGAGCGAGGGCAGTCTCTCCCGGCAAGTCATACCTGGTGGGCGCGACGGCATCCACCTGCAGGGTTTTCACAGAAGCACTGACACCGTTGGCACTGGTGCCGGTGCTTCCATCTCCCCTCTCCCATGGAGTCCTGGGGATTAACATTTGCCGGTGCCTGACTTCCAGATCCGCCAAGACTTGTGTTGTCCCGGTTGCACTGGGAAGTCAGGCGCTGGTTAAGTGTTGCAAGTCCGGCAGCAACCCACCAGAAGCACCGGCAGGGTCACCACCACTGACTCGTAATGAGGCCCATTATTGTGGCAACAAATAAAGGAGCATGAATGTCCACCGGGAAAAGGATGAAAAACTGCTCATTGCAACCAATCTGTTCAGTTCATGTCATAAAACTAACTGAAAGGTCACTTCAAGAAAAATAAATGGGGCATAATGTTTCCCGGCAACCGCCCACTGAAGGTGGTTTGTGCTAGGCTGTAAAAATAATGGTGAAAACTAAAGGAGGGAGACGCATTCCCTGACTTTCTACTTATTTATAACCCGAATTTCGCACTAAACTGAAGACTAACTTTGAGCTATCTTTTGAGTTACTTAGAGCCTATTGTGTTTTGTGGTCAAGCCAGTTGGGCCATAGGTGTGTGTTTGACATGCCCTACCTAAACATGGCAACTAAAGCTACTTACCCGTCTAGTAGTTGTGCATTGGATAGGATAGGTGTGCACTTCTTGAGTATTAGTGGGCGCCTTATAAAGTAAAAAAAAAAAAACTAATTTGTGATGGAACATCTTTTCCCTGCTTTAGTAATTGTTGCAGTGCATATGCCTTTTTAGCTTTGTGCAACCTGTGATAAATACGTTATTTTTATACATACTTGTATGGGCCTCTGTTACTTACGAGCGTTTGTGAAATGTTAATTGGGTTCTGCATCAAACCTGCCTCTTCCAGGGTCTAAGCCTTACTGCTCTGCCACTCTACCATTTTGTCTGGTTAACCCAGTTGTTGGCTTCTAAGAATCCCATACCAGTTTAGGCTCTGAGAAACCCTCTTTGCACTCACCATTCCCACATGTCCCCTTACTGGGTCTACCTCCAACTCACTGCCACCCCTTTTTGCCTCTTAGCTACCCTTAGATGGTCACCATGACTGACCAAGTTATTTTTTGTGTTGAAATGCACGAGAAGATCTTCAGTACTACAAGGTCGTATACATTTATAGCAGTAGTGCGCTATACAAATCCTACATAACATGCCATTGGGAAAATTGAAAGGATTTCCCTCTAGTGACTTGGCACACTTCACCCATCAGCTAGACTTGCTGTGCATCCTATTTTCCAACAATTTACATTGTCATAATCTGTTCAATGTCAGCTGGCACCATCACTTGTGTGTCATCCACTAGAACTGTAGTTTTGAGACCAGCCCTAGCGTGCAGCCCCATGCACAGCTAACCGTCTTCTCATTGCTGCTGCAAGATGGCCAATCTTCCAGCAGCTAACCACCTTCTCATTGCTGCAGCAAGATGGCCAATCTTTCAGTGGGACCTGCCTACTTGCCATTGTTAAACATTTTTGAATCTGCCTCGCACTTAAGTAAAACACAACAGGCAGGACATGAGTGGTGGGGAAAACCTGTGTGTAGGCCTGTGGACGAGTGTGCGTGCTACAATTGTTTCTTACCTGTGCAGTTGACCAACCTCTCTTCACACGCCCCCAGCCCATCTGAATATTTAATTTGTAATGGCCATTGAGAGTGGAGGGGGATTAAGACCAAGATTACCTGTTCTTTTCTAGCCAAATAAACATATGCTGAAATGGAAGTTATTTCTGGGATGGATTCCTGATTTTTGATTTCATCTAATAGGTTGCTGGCATATTTAACATTCAATTTTTTCTTCCCCCATCTAGATTTTATTTGATTGGTGGTGGCATTCCAATTATAGTCTGCGGTATTACTGCAGCCGCCAATATTAAGAATTATGGAAGTAGGCCCACTGCACCATAGTGAGTACTGCATGTGTTTCACTTGTATTTTAAATGAATTCATGATTGTACTTAGTTGAAGTATGTTGCATGAAAGTAACATGTCTGCCGAAAAACACTATTACTGGAGAAGTCTCTCCAAGGTGCTCTGAAGTTTCTGAAGCTCTTACAGTAATGTTTGGTATTCACAAAGCTAATGGTTTTTTATTTTAGCATGTTTGGGCAACGAGAAGCCGTTTAAGCGTAATGGAATAGGCAGAGGTTGTACCTAAATTTCGAAAGAGTATAAAGCACTGTGTAAAGGATAATGTGCTATAGCCGAACAATCCTGATTCAGTGGAAAAATAACCTGTCGGCACTTTTCAAGAAGATCAGAGATGTCCGATAAAGAATAATCTTGCAATTGTATCTTCAATAAAATATTTGATTTTGTATGAGGTGAAAAATAGAAAAAGTGGTTTACAAATGTAAAGCCGAATATATTGGATTTGGTCTAGGCTACAAGATACAGTACTCAGACAGTATAAGTAAACATTTAAATACATAGACATTTAGAATGGTTGGGTTGCTTTTCTAATGAAAATCATCTGAGCTTCAACTCCAAAAATAGATGGCAGCAGATAAAGAAATACAAAACCTAGCTTGTATTAAAAAGATTTAATGAACAAAAAGGGGTCCAAAGGCCATGTCCTTGTATAGTGACCAGGTTGCATCATAAAGAAACTCATATAAAATAGTAAAGTTGTTGTCAACCTTATGTTATAAAAGCATCTGAAATTAAAAGTTGAATGAATGTTATGGTTGCAATGCAAAGCTTAAAAATGACTTCAATTTGCCAACAATTGTTACTAGAGCCAATCAACCATTGCCCGACGCACCATGCAGTGCTCATGGTAACGTCTAGACTCTTTGACAAGCTTTCAGGGTAAGCCCTTTGACTGGTATGCATTGAGAATATTACTATTTTTGTCCGTGGTGAAGTCCTATGTAATCTGTTAAATCATTGATGCCAATCATGTGAGGTCAAGAGCCGTGTATGGCAGCGTTGAGTTACAGTTGGTTAGGCAACAATAGCTGGCTCATTTCAGTGTATTTTAAGTACTCTTATGTCCCGTCCCCTTTCGTCCATACTGTTTTTTCGTCCCTCGCTAGGTATGGGAGACGGAACCTTTTTCACCAGAAAAAAATCTTCTTCCCCTTTAAATCTAGAGGTGTGCAGTGGTGTACCCCCAGGAGCATGCTCTTCCCTGACTCCGCCCACCGGCGCCACGCCTCTGTCCTCTTTTCCGTGTCTTCTGGAACGGACCGCTTTCACCAGCGCTCATGGGTTAGGCTTTGGCCTAGTAATTCCCCTCTCTCTTCCCCGGAGAAGTATCTTTGTCGATGTTTTTATTCAGATACCTCTGGCGCCACGCTCCTCCCCGGCTCATGTCAACGTCATCGAGCTTCAGCAGGTGTCCAGCCTGCAAAGGGCTTTTCCCTACATCCGACTCCCACTCTTTGCCTGCGCTGCCTTGGCCCCGATCACCGGTGGGAGGCTTACTCTGCGTGTGATGCGCTTACACCGCACGCTCTGAAGAACAGGTTAGCTCGGTGGAGATAGCTCTTCGGAAGGTCGCCTCCAGAGGACTTGAAGGGCTTGACACAAGTCAAGGCCCAAGGTAGGGCCACTATTTTCATCAGCACCCTTCAAGGGTGCCTCCTTCCCCAGAAAATGTTCTAGCTGGAGGGACCAGTCCAGTCCTAGCACCAGCACAGGTACCGAGGCTGCTTCAGCTACCGGCCATCAAGGCGAGGGGTCACGATATTCTACCGGTGACGTTTCTGAGGGACCGCAAGGTTCTATTACCGGGTCTTCACACGAGGGGCTACGCCCTTCTACCGAACACATGTCTGAGGGGGCGCCTGTATGCAGCACGACCAGCGACACTGCCAAGGGCACAACGCCTACTAGGCCCAACCTGAGGTGCAGGGTAGGCCTCATCCTCCACAGCAAAGAGTCCAGGAAGATGCCGGGCCCTGCGCGGTAAGCGCCATGACACGGGCACGTGGCATCCAGCCTGACAAAATGACTGCTGCGCCAGACAAAATAGCCACTTGTTCGACACCATCTCCCTTCGGGCAACAGGTAGGCGAACAAGTTTCAAGGTGGGAACTGGTCTTCAACAGGCATGTGGCCTACTGCGTATCCTTCAGCATCTCAGGGCAGATATACGCCGCAAACAGTGAAGCAAAGCATGCCAGGCCTCAGCAACCTCGGGGCCCTAAACCTGTACCACCAGGCACCCCACCGGTCCGTGAGGACAGGTTTTTGGGAAAGTTCCTCACGCTTATGCGGTCCCTACAGATGGGCGTCATCCTCAAGGGTGTGATCAGCGACATGCTCCCTCCAGTCCTGCCTCCAGTTCTGCTGCTAGCACCCACGGCCGCTCCTGCTGCCCATGCCTGTTCCCACGATACCGCCCCCTGCAATCCCGGCGGTTCCAGATCTGCCTCCGGCCAGCACACCGGTCAGTACACCTCAGCCCTCTGCGCCCAGTACATCTTCAGCTGTACCGGACCAACAGGACTCTTTGGTCGCCACCGATGAGGAGGACGCCAACACGCTGTCCTCTGCCAAGGCATTTCATGAACAGCTCGCAGGTCTGGCTGAATACCTGGGGCTGCTACAACCTGAGGCTGAACAACCAGTGGCGGGGGTTCTGGCAGAGGTCCTTACTCTACGCCCTGCAGCTACAACAGGGATTCCAATGCAGAAGGACGTTGTGGCTCTGGCCAAAAAAGGATGGCTTAAACCTCATTCGGCGCAGTCTGTCAACAGGCGCCTCGACGCCAGGAACAGGCAAATGGGAGGGGGATCCACTCTTGCTGTCGGCACACTCTCAGCCACACTCCTCGTGATCGCTGCAGCCTCACTCTACTCCAAGCCGCAATCCTCCTCTGCTCCTCAGCCTTAGCACTTCTGGGTAAGGCAGAGAAGATCTTGGAAGCATATGGAATGGTCTATTCCAACGCCTCACTAAACCTTCGTCAATCCAATGCAGACGCTATGGTAGCTGCTGTCACCCAAAGGCTTTGGTGGGAAATGGCTGACTTCCTTCCGGAACTTTTGGTACAGAGTCAGGTGCGCTTCAAGGCAGGGCTGGCGGAAGCAGAAATTGACACAGGACATAATGGAGACCACTGTGGCCCACATAGACACCTCTGGCCATGCCATCTGCTTCGCTATGGACATGAGAAGATCAGCCTGGCTACGGACTACCAAGTTCGACCTGGACGCATATGGGACCTTACATTCGAGGGTGGTGACTTTTTTCATTCCACCACCTATGAGGAACTTGATGAGAAGAAACGCAGTTCCCAGACTGCAAAATCCTTATCTAGCCTCACGAAGTCCACGCCCAAGTCCTACAGCCAGGTGCACCAGCGTTCCGACAAGGGTCGGGTCTTCGGCGAGTTCCGAGGCTACCAGGAACAAAGATCCAGGCAAACGGATCGGTCTCCAAGTCAGCACCGCCCCCAAACAGCACAAGACGGAGTGCCCCTCCTCAGCCCCTGCCTCAGAGGGAAAAAAAGCATGAGGCCCTCATTCGGGTCCACGTGGCTCTGGTGGGGGGCAGGCTTGCCCTTCACGCTCCATGCTGGCGCACGAGGTTCGCGGACCCCTGGATCCTCTAAGTAGTGTCCATGGGCTACCGCCTACCGATTCATCCCTCCCCTCTCTCCTCACCTCCGCTCCCACAGATTGGGACAGTAACTCTGTTGGCAGAAATTCGATCTCTTGTAGAGAGTCAGGCAGTGGCGTCCCAGCCTCCCAGCGGGGTATGGGCTTTTATTCACAGATTTTCGCCATACACAACCACCAGGCTGGCCTGAGAGTTGTGTTGGACCTTTCCACCTTGAACCTGTCCCTCCTTCAAAAGGTCAAGATGATGACTCGGCGCTTATTGAAGAGACATTGTGCATGGGAGACTGGATGTTCTGCCTGGATCTGAAGAATGCGTACTGTCAGGCAAGATTGTATGCAGTACCCCTGAGGAGCACTACAAGAACCCTGACCTTCTGGCAATAGGAACCCAACCTTTGGTATACATCTGTACTACACAGGTTGGTAGCGTGTTGAGCAGCCAGGCTTATCCACAAGAGGGGTCAATGTGAGCTGTAGGGGGAGATTCACAGTGACAAGTATTCAAATAAACTCTTACACACAAGGTTTCTTGATTAAACAATTATTAATTTATTTAACAGTCAGTTAGAATAAGCCTTCAGAAGGGGCAATATAACAGTAACACTCAAATACACTTAAATAAACACTCCTAAGAATTTTAAATCGGCAAGTACACGTTTGGGATGGCCTACAGACACTACCTACACAGTCTGGTGACTTCAAAGTTAGGGTGCTGGGGACATTAATGTATCACTGTTGTATTTAAATAAGATTTAGGAATATGTCAAAGGAAAAAGGTTATGTAGAACAACACAAGAGATCATACAAATACTTTGAAGCTGGTAAGTACTTTTGGTAACCCCCAATGCAAAGTTAGTTAACCTATTCCTGGAAGGAAGACACAACGCCTAAGCAGAGGAGAGGAGAGTCATTCAGGGAGCCAGGCCAGCCAATGTTAAGTTAGCAAAAGTCAAGGTGAACTAAAGCACTTCTTGCAGGTAAGTAAAAGTCTTGCACAATGTTTTAGAAGTCTTTGTATAATAATAAGAAATTCAAAGTAGGGCCACAAGCTGTTAGGCTTGTGAGGTAAAGAAGCGGTCAGCAACTCTACAGAGGCAACCGAGACAAGTCTCCAATGAGGATCAGCAAGGTGGCACAAAAAGTGGTAAGTTCTCTCAGACTTAACAGTACCTTTAGGTTGAAGAAAATTGCAGCAGATGACTTCAGTTCCTGTGCAGCTCTGCAGCTCCTGGTGTTCCTTGGCCTCAGTCATGGGGACAAAAGGGAGGGCTTCTGGGGACTCCTGCACTGCAATGGGACAGTCACCGCTCGCAACCGGTAATCTTCGTCTTCAAACAAGTTGCACTTCGGTGTTTCAGCTCCTCGCGTCTACCGCAAATAGCAACAATGCGGTTCCTGGCTTTCAAACTGGGCTTTTCTTGCATCTGGGGTCCCGCACTCTGTTGAGGGGCTCAGGCTCGGTCAGTGCTGCTTCCTGGGAGTCCAGAGGATCTTCATGGAGCTTTTGGCCAGTTTAAAAGCAACACACACAATCTGGTGTTCCTATCCTTGGCTATTCGGTTCCAGCAGCGACTGCAGTGGAATTTCAACCAGAACCGAGAGGATGTCCTGATGGCTTACTTTGGAGTTGATTGGTCCCACCAACTCAAAGGGAGAAGTAGTTGTTGCAGGGGCTTCTCTGCCAATACGAATTGGAGTTTCAGCACAGCAGCAGGGCTTCACCGGGCAAACCAACAGTCCAGGAGTTGCAGCAGGCGTCCTCTTAAAGTTCTTCTTCGGATTCCTTCGTCCAGTGGTCGACTGCCTTCCAAGCCAAAAAGCCTCGCCTTTTATGCAGGTTTCTCCCATTAATTCCAGCCTAGCTGTCAGTCATCCAGCAGGGTGGCTGTCCTTGCCGGACAGCCAGCCGGCCAATCACCTAAGAGTGCATTCCTGTCTCCTAGGAGACTAAGCACAGGGAGTTTCGGGTACCTCCATCACTTCCAGCCTGGCCTGACACCCTGGAGCCAGAGGCGGGCTTCACTTGTGAATCCTGCCAAAGGCAAAATGAACAATGGGACCATACCTGGTTTGGCACGCAGAGTAAATCTCATGAAGGACTTTTCCACAAGCCTTGGTTGCTTTACTGCAGCTGCGAACGCAGCTGGCGGTAATTGCACACCACGGTAGTTAAAAGTAAACCACTGCCACCAGCCATTCATTGAGTCAAGGGTAGTATAAAATTGTTACATGAGAAGTTTAGACAAAGGACTTACTAAGTAATCCCTCCAGCACCCTATTGTAAGGTAGTGTTTGCGTGATCTAGAAAGTTACAAATGTAAGTAAAGTCAATTTCACTTTACTACTCTTGGAAACAGTAGTTTAGCCAAGAGAAGGTATTTAAACCTTTGAGAAATCTGAAAGACTTCCCTGTGCCACTGCACTGAAGGTGTAAAAGTTGATGCCTATGGAGTTTGTCACACTTCATAACCAAAAGAAACAAGAGTTCAAAATCACATTAAAATACATGAGTGGGGAAAAAGGGTCTCACTCTCTCCTAGTTAAAAAAAATTCAAGTTCTCAAAATCCAGCAAAGTTGCTGGGGGTCTCGAAGGTAGAGAGGAATTGGCACATTTCTGAGAATTCTCCCTAACACACACCCAATGTGAAACCTCAATGTAGTGTTGCGCGCCTTGGCGCATAAACCATTTGAGCCCATGGCGTCCATGGACATCAGGCTAGTCCCCATTAAAACAGCCCTACGTCTGCATGCAGGGTCAGTAAAGTGTAGGCACTGGTGGCTTCAGATCCTCATACTACCTTTCATAAGGCAAGGTGGTGCGTAGAACTCATCCTGCATTCTTACCTTAAGTGGTCTCCTTGTTTCGCCTCAATGAGGAGATAGTGCTCCCTAATTTCTTCGCTGACCCCAAGGATGATGCCCGGAGGGTTCTGCACTGTCTAGATTTCAGGCGTGCTCTAAAATTCTATCTGGACAGAAACAAGAGCTTCCACAAATCAGAGTTGCTCTTTGTCACCTTTGGTGGGGCAAGGCTAGGCTATCAAGTTTCCAAGGCCTCCATAGCAAGATGGGTGGTTAAGGCAATAAAGGAAGTTTATGAGGGGCATCACAAACCACTCCCGGCAAATATGCATGCCCATGCTATCGGTGCCAAGGCTACAGCTGTGGCTTTCCAGAGGTTAGTTCCGTGGCAGGTCATCGGCAAAGCGGCTACATGGGGTACGCCTTCGGCCTTCTGCAAACACCACTGTTTGGATGCTAGCTCCAGGTCGGACGTGCCATTTGGTCAGGCAATATTAAGGAACTTGTTTTCTTAGGAGGGTCACCTCTCCACCCTGGGGCTACATTCAGTTTAATTCGCCCATACAGTATAGAGGAAAGGGGACGGGACGTAAGAGTAATTATAAGTTACTCACCAAAGTGACTAATGTACTCCTAGTCCATAGCCCCCTTTCCTCCATATGTCCCACCATCCTCCCCCTCAATAAAACTGGTGTCATTAGGCAATGGTAATATTATCGACGCGTCCAAGAGAACTGAGGAGTGGCGCCGGTGTGCAGATTCAGGGCAGCGCATGTTCCCGGGACCGTGCCCCAGAGTGTCTCTACATTTAAAGGGGAAGAAAATTTTTCTGGTGAAAAAGGTTGTCTCCCGTCCCTAGCAAGGGCCAACCCATACAGTATGGAGGAAAGGGGACAATGGACTAGGAGTATGTTAGTCACTCTAGTAAGTAACTTATAATTTTTGCATTGTCACAATAACGTCCCTACCGCTAACATTATTTTCAGTGACTATTTGTTTATATTAGACTCTCTGACCGCAACTATGTAGGAAGAACACTTTTTCAGATGTGTAAAACTAGCGCCATTCTAAATATCTGCCTAAACCATTCTCTGCAGAAAAAATGACCAGACTGTGCGTTTAATGAAGTTCCATCCCAATGAGTTAGGGGTAGAGGGGGGTAGTGAGACACTAAGTAGATTTGGGATCCAAAAAAACGAGCATTTCCCATTCAAACCTCCATTGGCAATTTTTGCCCTCACCTATGAAAGACTGCTGGATGGATTATTGCCAAATTGCGCAAGGAGCTTGCATTCTGGTCAGATGGTGTATCATTTGATGGCTTACTAGCTGTTTTCTAATATTTTTTATTCTCCCAAAAGTTCTCAAAATCCCATTGTAGATATCTGGGCTTGTGGTCCAACGTGACAATTGTTTAGGGTTCCAACTAGCCAATTTGCGCATGCAGACCTGATCAGAATTTATGAATTTCAGTGAGGGGCAACTGTTATGTCCGGACTTCCTTGCCTGTGTGTGGTTAATCTAACCTTGGGTGCCTGGCTGCTGAATGACCTGTTGCAATGTTCCCTGGCTATTCTGTTCTGCGTGTTGTGTGTTTCAGTCAGTACTAGGAGTCGGCTGTCTTCCCCCAGGGTGAGGATGCCTGTTGTCTCTGTCCTCCTTATACTTCTATTTGCTTACCTGTGTGATTGTGTCCTCCCTAAAGGACACTTTCACTACAACCTCCTTTAATCCTTGGACTTCGAGGACATCACAATATCACAAACTGGGGCCTTAAAAATGTTCTAAACGGCCATCTGGACTATTCTGGACACAAAACTAAGACCTGCACTTTAATTCATCAAAGAGGAATCTGGCTATACAATATCTGTACAGCCATTTCAACTGTCATCCATGGCTATGAAATTGTGAGAGACACTTCACTACCTCTTGTAAGCAGATAGTTCTCTTGTTATATATGAAAATGCCCCCTGCCTAACCCTAGGTGCCTTTGTGTGATCGACTTGTGGCAGGACCCCATTATCTGCTTTGTGCTGGTATGGGAAGTATCCCCTGGTCACTGTAACAGCATTGGTGTGGGTTGGCACAATCGGAGGGAAGGCATGAGACAGTGGGTTTCCTCAGGTCATTCTGGCGAGGCAGAGCTTTACTATCTGATTCTTCAGAGTGTCAAAGGACACTGCTGCAGAGTTTCAGTCCTTCCTCTAGCAGCCGGCCTTCTAGAAATGCAGGCACAAAGTTTTACCAGTTGACCAGTTGACTGGGTGACTGGTTGAGGGGACTCTGCTTTTATCCCTCTGAAGGCAGTGAGTGAACACGGCACCCAGCCGCACATCAATTTCTCTCGAACTGCGGGCTGGTCACCCAATGGCATGCCCTCCCTCCAAACGCACTCATGCATTGTAAAAGGCTCCTAGGAAGAAAGATGGGTAGTTTGTGGAAGAGTCATTTAGTTGGAGAAAGGGAAGAACAAGGTAAGAGAACGATGATGTTGATCCCCTTGGATGTATAGTAAAAGTGACAGCCAGAGAAGCAGACTGTACAAGACTCTGTTATGGGGAAACCTTGGCGGAAGGGAGCATGTGGTTGAGCATTGAGGCGGTTGGAGCAAAGTTGCTCGAGGACTAACTGCTTGGTGCAGCAAACAAACTCATAAGAACGTATGAATATCGACTTAGTGAAAAGGTACGACTTGGCTGGGTGATTGTATGAGACTGAGAGGTGTGCCAGACCCACATGGCCTACCTCACTTCAGGGGACCCTATAGTTAACAGGAACACCTCCAAAACATGAGCAATGCTATTCAACTCGTGGCTTAGTGCGAGAGCTCACCAAGTCACCAGGAGATCTCATCAGAGAAAGTTTGCAGCAAAGAATGTGAGACAAACTAGAGCAAGGACCGGAGATGCATTTTTGGAAGACAGTTTTGAGAGCACCTTGCTTTGCCATTTTGTCCTCCTTTTTAGTGGTCCTACATTTTATATTGTGCCAAATGAACCTTTTTTTTTTTTTAGCTAAATCCATGAGTTGAATCCATTGGCTTCATGACGGATGGTGTTTGAAGTGGGGATCTACGAAGGCCCGCCTTATTCACTCCAGCTGCAATTCTTGCAAAGCTGCTGTCCTATTCAGCCTCGAAGATGTGGATGTCCCTCGCAGAGATGGAGCTTTAGTGCCTTTGAGGTTGTGTCCCGTATCCCAAGAGAAGCCTAAGGGCAGATTATGGGCAGATCAAGAGTTGTTCCTAGGCTTGGGGGCAGGTGTGATACATTGAAGAAGTCAGGGCCATATTGTGTGATAATGTATGGTCAAAAAATAGCCATATTGTTAATGAACATATGTTTTTATAGCTTCTGGTCCACCACCTTTTAGACAGTTGGTTGTGGACTTTGCCTATTTACACTTTACCACGGACATGAGGTAAAAGCTGAGATACAGGATCATGTATAATTTCCCTTTGTGCAGAAATATACAAACATCAAAAATGACTGTGGAACCTTTCCAGTCTGTCAAGACCTCTCACAGAGATATGGGCCAAACCCCCTCGCACACTCTTCGTATTGTTGGCCTCTTTCTCCAAGATAGGGTTGGATATCGTAGGACCCCTTAAGCCCTTCTATGGACAGGAATTAGCTCGTCCTGATGGTGGTAGATTATGCCACCAGATATCCCAAACCCTTTGTTATAAGAAATAAAACTACTGAACACATTTTAAAACATCTAGTCTTGTACTACTATGGGTGGGGTGTCCTAAAGAATGTTGACAGACAATGAACCACCTTCATGTCAAAGCCTTTTGGGCCTGAAGAATCTCCTATGGACTTCCTACATGCTTCCATTTTCCGTTCCCAAATAGATAGTTTAGTGGAAAGATTTAACCAAACCCTCAAAAATGTGGATATGAAGGAGGCAGTCTCCAACAAGCTGATGACAGGCCCCTACTCCCAAGCTTTCAGTGTGTTATATGCATACATTTGAGTTCCAATGCCAAGTTTTTGGGGTCCAGTGCTATTATTATTAGGGTATTTGAGTGTGAACCCAGCTTCGGTAAGCAATCGAGAGTGCTTTACAAGCTTACAAGCTTAGAGGGAGGTTTGCAGCGCAGGATGCAGATTGCAAGGCAGCAGGGAGCTAATGGCGACAAAGGGTGGGCAATTTGTCAGCTAGGATTCTACAAGCAACCAGGCAAACAAACCGGGAATAAGCAGATTCCCCCTCTCCCCCCAATTCTCAGGTGGGGAGTGGTTACAAGTATACATGTGTTTAATAGTATGCAAGACTGATCCCTGGGGCAATACGTGTTTAATGTTAGACTTCCAAGATTGGAAAGGTCTCAATTTCGCTTGATAGTGGTACTTGCAAAGAAAAGATGGCAACCATTTCTGTACCATGCCATTTACACCAATGTAGCTCTTCTCGGTGCTTAGGAGGATGGCGGTGTGATCTACAGCATCAAACGCCACGGGTGGGCCAAGCAAGTCCAGGGTACTGGAGAGGCCTCGGACAGTAGCTCTTGGAGCACTTCTCTAATGTCCTTGAGGGTGGTCTTATTTTTAAAGATGAAAACCTGAGCATGTGGATGGGGCCGGGGAAGCAATTTCTGCGATAGTCTGGCATAGGGACTGCAATGTTTGTTTTGAAGTATGTCAACAAGTTGTCCAGCATTGGGACCCTGTGCAGGCGAGGCTTCAGCATTCAGTTATTTGAGCATACAGAACATTTGTTTGGATGTGGTTGCAGGATCAGCAAACCTGTTTTGTTTGTGGGCTGTCTTGTTTTGTTCAAATACTTTATTATAGCCTCTATAGTGGACCTAATCTTGTGGGAGTATAACCAACTTGCTACCCTGTTGGTTCAGCGAAGATCTCCTTCAGCTGGAGCGTTTTAGTTTTCTTTTTGGTTAGTTTGAGTGTGCATATTTTTTTTCAAAGGACAACAGTATACCGGCCTAGGCACACATCTGTTTCAACCATGTGAAGTACTTAAGTTTGTGAGAATCCACGTTTTGGGGGAAAGTGAGAGTAAAAGACTCTGGGGAGATGTTATTTAGGTCTCTAATTTGAAGCAGGGAGGCCATTTGCTGTTAAGGTAGAACATTTGAGGCTATTCATCAGCCATATGGAAAACAATCGGGGAGTTGTCTGACCATGAGAAAAGTATGTCAGAAATTATAACTTTAATAATTTAAGCTAAGACACCTTTTTAAGAGGGGTAGCCTGATTAGTTGAGAGTAAACTGCAATCTAGATGTATACTGGGGCCAGCTTGTTGGAGGGATAATCTAGCCAGAGTTTGAAATTGCCCATGATGCAAATACCAAAACATATAATTAACAGACATTTTGCTAAATCAGTGGGGTCTGACCTGTCCGAAGAACGGCACAATCAACCAAAAGTGGGCTGGTGAAATAAATTTTCAAACAAGTTTTATATAGAATCGCCCACAAGTGATGCCATTGATGAGGATCAAAACCACACCATCTCCCTCAGCAGTTTTTCTGTTCTTACAGAGTGCATTTTATTTAGGTGGTAATAGAATTTGAAAACATAGATGTTTTGGATTGCGACTCGAAAGACAGATAGCCTAAGCCGATGGATATTTTAGTCCAGCACATCTGGAGAGCTAAAGGTTGCGTAAGCATGGGGCAACATATCTACAGCCATAATGCCTACAATGTCCAATTAATAAATAATTGGGACAAGCACCACTAGACAATAGATCGTTTATGCAAGGGCCACAGTGGAAACCATGCTGGGACTTTTGGTCAAGAGTAAGCAGAGAATTTAGGAACGTGTTTGGGTGTCACATTTTTTTATGAAAGGTTTTATGTATCTTGCTGTTGTTCAATATATTATTGTATATTTAAATGCATTTGTGATTTCAATTAAGTTGTGCACTGATTTAGATTCCAAAAATATTTTTTCTTAAATATTTTTAGATACGTTTTTAAAACAAGCGTGCATTTTATTTATATTCTACTAATCCACTGAATGTTCTCTTGCAGTTGCTGGATGGCATGGGAGCCAAGCCTAGGAGCCTTTTACGGGCCGGCCAGCTTTATTATTTTCATAAACTTCATGTATTTCCTCAGCATATTTATACAGCTGAAGCGGCACCCAGAACGTAAATTTGAATTGAAAGAGCCAACCGAAGAGCAGCAACACCTAGCCGCTAGTGAGCCCGCTGAAGCCAATCCAGATTCTTTGTCTTTGTCCGTAGTATCCACATCAGCTCTGGAGAATGAGCAAACGTTCCAGGCGCAGCTTCTTGGGGCAAGCCTCACATTACTCTTGTATGTCTCTCTCTGGGTTTTTGGAGCATTGGCTGTCTCGTTGTATTATCCTATGGATGTGATTTTCAGTTGCTTCTTTGGAGCCACATGCTTAGGACTTAGTGCATTCCTCATTGTACATCATGCCGTGAACAGGGAAGATTTAAGACGTGCTTGGATAGCAACTTGCTGCCCTGGAAGGAGTGCGTATTCTGTACAAGTTGATATTCAGGCTTCAAATGCCACTGTCTCCAACGGAGATGCCCCCAAGTGCCCGAACAGTAGTGCAGAATCTTCTTGTACAAATAAAAGCGCATCAAGTGTAAAGAATTCCTCTCAAGGATGTAAACTAACTAATTTGCAGGCTGCAGCAGTTCAGTGCAATGCCGTACCTTTACCACTGAACACAGCCCCACAGCTTGAAACTAGTTTGACCGAGCATTCAGTTGACAATGACATTAATATGCATGTTGCACCATTGGAGGTTCAATTTCGGGCGAATGGGCACCCAAGTCGACATCATAAAAACAGGAGCAAGGGGCATCGGTCAAGCAGACTTGCAGTGCTTCGAGAATATGCTTATGATGTCCCAACAAGTATTGATGGGAGCGTACAGAATGGCCTGCCGAAGGGACGGCAAGGTATCTCAGATGGACATTCAAGAAGTCGTCGAGCTTATTTAGCTTACAGAGAGCGTCAGTTCAATCAAGGCCCCCTGGACAGTAGCGATGCCAGCAGCGCACATCCCAGGTACAGTCGAAATCTGGATAAAGGGATTGCTGCAAACAACAACAAAAAGGACATTGTAAGGGAGCCAACAGTTGTGGAAATTGATGGCCAGGAAAAGTCATATGGTGTTAATCTAGCGGTTGAGAATGGACCCGTTAAAGACAGTGTTCCAGAAGAATCTCCAAGCAGTGCAGACGGCACTGGTAATATTAAGACTGGGCTGTGGAAACATGAAACTACTGTGTAGCATTTCTCTACTTTAAGACCAGAAACCTGTATGAAACTTGGATTCACATGTTTTTTTAAAGTTACAAAGTTTTTTAGACTGTTTTTCAAACATTTCTTACTCTATAAAAAAGGTTGCCAATATGTTAAGAAAAAACTTTTATAATATTTGAATGTCAATTTTTGATTTTTTTTATACGAAGGTTTGTTATGCTCTTATATCAGTGATATGAATTGGAATTGAATATTTTTTTAGAAAATCGGAGCCTGGACCATTTTATAACCCATTTCTTTTCATTTCTTGGATCTGCAAGCGTCCGCAGCACATTTCAGGATTGTATTTATACAAGTAATAAATAGTGTTTTATTTCCACAGCATTTGTGTTTTGGACATATGAACACGTTTTTTGCTGATAAAGGCTTCTGCAAAGATTTACTCTGTATTTATGTACATTTTTTACATGCAGGATTGAGTTGGTATAAAAGAACAATTTGGGTGTGAGCTTGCATACGTTAAACCAAAAACATTTTCAGTGATCATATTTGTTTATCTGAAGGCATGAAAAAAGTGTATATTTTCCTACTTTAGCCTCAACAGTTACAGTATTTAGTACCTTCGAGGAATTCAACTTGATTGGTTCTTCTTTTGACAACTTTGAAGTGAGAATAGAGATGGGTGATGTGATGTGGTGGGAAGTAGCAAAGAACAGAGTAGTGTTAGGGTTTTGTCATAGGGTTATTACATAGCTTCGGCGGTATTTTAGTTTCATGGTAAATTGATGGTAATTTAGTATGGTGGTATAACAGTGGTGAGCATATTTATAGTACTGCCCTATATGATGAGACAAACGTTTCCCCCTTGTGTATTTGTATTCTGTTTTAGGGTTGACTGAAAGTACAAATCACTGGACCTTACACTTGCAGGAACATAATATCAAGTTATGCTGATGACATCTATATGACATCAGCCTACCGTCTTTAACGGTTCTGTTCAGCTGCCAGCATGCACACTTGGACACATACGCCCACAGGCATCACAGATTTTCTAGCTTGAGATCTGGTCCTCCAACATTTACTTTCACTTTACCGCAGGAGGTAAACTGTTACACTGCTTCTGTTTTGTGCGATTATTTTCTTTTATGCATGTAGCATTTTGAAATAACGATTGCGATACATATATTACACAATCAACACTTTTGTAGAAACTACATGAGCCCTCTTGTACACAGTGAAAACATACTTTTTTTTCTTACCCAAGCGTTAAACATGATGCGATTACAAAGCGTACTTTCTAAGAGAAAAGAAACAAACATAGATAGCACAAACCACTTCATTATTTTCCGTTAAACCACAGTGTTCTCAATTACGATGTGAGAAGGAAAAAAAAATAATTCATTTGAAACTAATGATCTATTTCTGTCTAACTTTCTCTGCACTCTCCTCACTTTACAGATACTCACCCTAAACTATGAAGCCTCTGCGCTTTATCAGGAAATGCCCCCTCTCTGGCGTGTGTTTTCAGCAAAGGAGTGTTGCAAACCTACACCCTTTCTGCCGCCTACATTTATGCTTGAGCTCTGTCACTCAAGCTAGTTCATACCCCTTTTCTGACTTTTTCTGTTACCCCATCTCTCTTCTAGAAATCTGACATCTCCCTCTCGCCACGCAGCTCCTGTAAAACCTGTATCCATGTAGCTTCCTGCAGCACACAATGCCCTTATGAATGGAAAGCCAGCCCATTCATTTTGCACACACGTTCAATTTTCCCTGAAAAACGATCAATCTCCCATCTGAGCCCTCTTGCATTTCATTGTTAAAAGGGAACACTAATCAGGGTTCAATCTTATTTAATAGGGACTTGTTAATGGATTAATCTGGGTTAGTTTTTCAATGCAAAACTACACAGGTGGCCAATTTACTTATAACATGAAGCATTTTCTTACACGTGCGTTTAAATCTGCTGTTTTTGCATCCATTTTGCCGATTCCATTGAAAGTCTAGTTCAATGCCCCCATGAGCCCAATGCATTACCTTTTAATTTGCTGTCTCCACTTGCACTAAATAATTTGCTGTCTCTATCGGCCTTTCTTTTTCTCCATTGAATGTAATGCCATATACCATAGTATCCTAGGTTCGTTCCTTTTGCTCATGTAGGGATCGCTCGCGAAAATCACTACATGAGGAACAATAACCCCGGTTACTATAATGCATGGGACACACTCTCTGGGAGAATTCAATATTCTCCACCCTCCTATTCCATAGACCACCATAAAAACAGTTGAAAACAATACAGTAATAAGAACAAAAATGTGTATTCCCCATTTAAGTGTCCATATTTAAATGTCCACATGTAATAACAAAATGTGCACTCCCGACTGAAGTGTCCACATATGCATGTCCATGAAGAAATGGAAAGTCCATATTCCAAAATAAGCACCATAAACTTTGAATCACATTCTCATCACATATGTATGCATTCCATGGAATAAGCAGTCTCTCCCACGGATACACTAAGATGGGAGAAACAGCACAAACGTTTAGCTGTATAGGAAAAAACTAAACTTAAAAAAACAAAACTTCTTGTTCATAATCCACCCCCCAATTCGGTGGAACACAGCATAGTAATATGCTCCATAAGCCATAAATGAAAAATGAAACAAAAGTGAAGATGAAACAAAATGAAGAATATGTATTTTTAGTTCCTGGTACCCAGAATACACAGGATGATGCTTCCGGGTTGTCCTGTCCATCAACCTCTGCACCAACACTGCAGATAACGCTGTCATCGGCTTCATTCCTCCAGCTTGGCACTCCATGGAACCTCCTCCACAGATGTAATCTTTTTAGCATCTCCGGCTTCTTATCTTTACCCCCATTCTTTGGTCCGGGGGATTTCCCAGGGCCTCCTCCCGTGGCATCTTCCAGGGGTCCAGCACTCCAAGGATCCGGCCCTGCTGGGGTAAGGGATTCGTCATCTCTAGAGTGAATAGAAAAAAAAAACAGATTAAATACCTAGCATTAAACCATGTTCTATCCCTCTTCTGCTACAAGGTCTGTATTGGAATTATGATTAAAACACAGTGGCTCTCTGGATTTGCCATACCGGAAACCTTGAAATCAAATTCATCATTGTACAAAAACAAAACCATATTTCACACCATGCAATCAAAATAATACCCAAAAACACACACCTCTCGCATGCGGAAAAATATCCTGCTACCAAATGTCAGGGGAGTCCAGTTTGATTTAGCGCCATATTATGAGGAGAATAAACAACTTTGGAGTACTTATGGAGTGAAATCTCGTGAATACTTGCTCTTGCCACTGTGTTACATGTACTATGAATCATTCTCTGTTTAATGGGCATGCTAGAAAACAAAACTAATATTTGTTTTCATGATCTTATTATATCATTATAAGACATGCTTACCTTAATTCCTCTGTTCGCTCTACTTTCACTACATCTACTATTTTCATTTAACCAGTCTCAACCTGCTCAATCCTTTTCACCTTATGATTTGGGTGGCAAGGCTTTATTTGGTTTACATGTACGAAGTGCTCTGTGGCCACTTCGCCCTCCAATTTTATATACCGCAGGGTATACATTGTCTATAATTTCAAACGGCCCTTGCCATGCCGCAAGAAATTTAGTTTTTATTTTTAATTTCCCCAAAGTGGTATTTATACACCTGAACCACCTACCTTGTATTCTCTTACAGATGTCTTCCTATCATAATAGGTCTTTGCTCTAGCTGAAGCTCTCTCCAGATTCTGCTGCACAAATGCAAATGCATGTTGTAAGTGCTTCCTCAATTCTTCCACAGATTCGTGAATTGTTGAGGCATTCACAAGTGTTTGCTCATGTGTCCTGTACAGTAAATGTTGTGGCAATACAATTTTCTTCCTGTCAATATCTCATGAGGGCTAATACCCTTCGCCTTAGCAGGAGTTGATCTAATGGCCATTAATGCTAAAGGCAACCGAAGATCCCAACTAGATCCTGCCTGAGCTACACATTTTTTTAGGTGGTCTACTATACACTTATTGCTTCTCTCCACCCCTCCTGAGGAAGATGGCCGATATGCAATGTGCAGTTTCCTTTTCACACCAAGTATCTGCCAAACTTTACACATTAATGCACAAGTGAAGTGACTTTCCCGGTCTGATTCTATTATTTGAGGTAACCCAAATCTTGAAAATATATGATTGACTAATATTGTGGGGCCGTTTGCGCACTGCAATCCGGTGGGGGAATACATTCCACCCACTTAGACATCAGACACACAGCAGTTAATAAATATTTATTTCCCCAGGCTGATCTTTTTACAGTTTTATTTATAAATAAAGGGGTGCTTGGTCAAACTCTGGTCCTCCATGCTAGTAATAATCTCAAACACAACACAATGGACCAGTCGAATAGGGAATAGTGCACGTTTTCACATTTACTTTTTTAACGAATATTAATAAATGTAATTCATTTTGTTCAAATTCATTTTCTTATCAACACATATAAAATATCAAATTTGTTTCTAAAAAAACATCGCAAAATATTTCTCACCAAAATTCAACTCACTCACTCACTCATTCCTACCATTCATTCCATATTTAAAAATGTATGACTCGCACCTCACGGGCTAACTAACTCTTTGGTTAACCTTTTTATTATATTTATTTCTATCTATACAATGTCCTCCACTTCTGTCGCAGATGATACTTCCTGTGTTTTACACAAATGCACAGTAAGAAAATAGTCTACGTATGTTTCGGTTAACTAAATGGACATCACAAATGTGTCCTCTTGATGATGCAACCTTCTTAAGGACTCTAGTGGGGAATTATTTATCATTCCCCTGTAATCACGTAGGGTGAGTTTTACCACTCGAACCTAGGCAAAAGACAGCGTTTTTGCTATCTCCGTCTTGTTCGTTCCAAGCATTAGTTAGACAAGAAAAAGTTTCTTCACAATCTGGCCGACACTCAACCCCAGTCCATCAGGACATAGCGCATCTATTTAGTGCCATCTAGACACGTCTCCACAGAGAAAGGAATATTGCTTACTATTTTGAAAAGTAATCCAGCGCCAGATTGCATATGGCCCCGATCTTTTTACAGGCCCAACATAGTCGAGTTGCAAATCTGACCATGGAAGGGTCAAGCCTCTTCATTAATGGAGCCCTATGCATATTTGAAGCAGGCTGAAACTGTGCACATACCAGACACTGTCTAGTGTTAAATTCAACATCTTGGGACATATGTGGCCAGTAGGCATAATCTTTTAATATTTCCAAGGTTTTTTGTGAATTCCTGTGTTCTGCAGTTATTGGGTCATGGGCATGGTGCAACATCAGTCCCCGAAATGACAAAGGCACTACCCACTGAATTTTACCTGTTACAGACTCCCTAATCATTAAACCATTAATTCTCTTTTTGTGCTTTAATAGCACCCTCAATTCTTCCTTTCCTTTGAAATCATTTTCAGACAGAGAATTTTGTTCCTGCATCTACCAAATGATTATAAAACAGGCCTAAAATTGGATCTTCTTTTTGTACTTTGATCAGATCCTCATCTGGGGTATCATAACTCCATTGCACTACAGGCTGTTCAATTTCTTTTGGAGATTTGGAGCGTGTGATCGCATCTACCTGTATTTCACCAGGTAGGTGTTCGATGGGGAAACAACTCTCCCATGACTGCACCAATTTTGGCCAATTGATCTGCTTTGTCATTTCTCACCTTAGCCTCACCTGGCGCCTTTAAATGGCAACAGATTCTTCTGTACTGTACTTTTCAATCATTTTCTGATACTAGTTTTTCTATGGCTTGAATCATCTTCCCATGTTTAAGGGGTTTGTTATTATGTGAGTATCCCTTTTGCCTTCCAGTCAGGTAAATACAAAACTATTTCTCGCATAATCCGAATCGGTCACCAAAACTATCTCTTTGAATTGATTTTCAACTGCAGTAGCAATTGCCTTATAAATGGCAGCTAGGTCTGCTATTTGGCTACTCATATCTCCAATTCTCATGCTTGCTCTTGGAATGTTGTCACATTTTTACCAAATATGTCCTATTCCTGCCACAAGTTGCTTTTATTCATTATTTTCCACATCATATGCACATCCATCCACATACAATGTTGGAAAACCTCCACACACCTCTGCATTGAAAGCTTTGTGTGGGGATTGTTCAAGTGCTTTAAAATGAGTCTCATTTTCTGTTTCATCAGACATGCATTTAGCTGTGCAATCATGCAGCTCTGCGAGCCCTTGAGCAACTGGGCTCTTTTTATTTATTTTGACCATATTTTAATTCTACAGGAAATCCCTGCAATGCCAACGTCCAGGAAGTAACCATGGACTGTGCCAAATTACCTGACCTAATTATTTTACTTGTTGGCGATTTGTTTCAATAATTACTTTCGCCTTAAATGATGGGATGGAAATGCTGTAACGCCCAAACAGTGGTCAGAAGTGCTTTCTCACATTCACTGAGTTTAGTTTCAACCTGAGATAATGTCTTGCTCGCATAGGCAATAGTTTTGTGATTTAAATCATGTCTCTGAGATAACACAGCTGGCATGCATTGGCCAGTGAATCCTATTTCTACAAAGAAATCCTGGTTCTTTATGGGATAGGCCAAACACGGCACCTTCATGAGACATTCTTTCAATTTAGCCACCGCTTCACATTGCTCTTTTTCCCATTTCCAGGGTACATTCCCTGCTTCTGCAATTTGGTTAATGGTTGAGTGATCTATGCATGATTCTCAATAAACTTCCTGTTATATCCTGTCATCCCTAATAAGCTCCTAAATTCTTTTAATTTAGTAGGATCTTTCAACTTCTGTATTGCTTCCACCTTTTTCTTTTGTGGATTCAACCCATGCTCAGTCACTTCATGGCCTAAGAAATGTACTTTCGAAGGGATTGTGTCCTCCGACGTATTCCTCATCTTAGATATCTCCTTCCAGCTCTGCTGGCCTTGGAAAATTTTTTCGCTAGAGGGAGCTGCGCATCGATGTCGTCCGAATCGATTTCCCTCGACAGCCGCCGTATCGATGTCATCCTGCCTATAAAGGCCGCGCGCAGCGTCCGTTGCTCAGTTACGTTTTTCCGCGCTTACTCAGTGCCTCGGAATACCGTTGCTCAGTTTTGTCAGGTTTTACCTATTTACCTCGAGTTATTCGATCCGTACTCGATGGCATCTTCGTCGGAACCGACAACTCCTCGATCCGGCTTCAAAAAATGCAGAGATTGTGGGAAAAAGATGTCGCTGACTGACCCTCACAGAGTTTGTCTGTGGTGTTTGGGAGCTGAACACCATTGTTCGGAGTGCGAGGACTGTATGTCCATGACAGCTAAGGCCCTGAAGGAGCGTAGGGGGAAGCTGGAGAAAGGTAAGACTTTTAAAGCTTCTTCTTCGTCGACGAAGTCGAGACATTCGTCTCCTCGTAACCATTCGTGCTCCAGGTCTCGAAGTGGGTCCCATCACTCGAGATTGAAGCACTCGAAGAGGAGACGTCGAAGATCCCCTTCTCCGTCTTCCTCTTCCTCTGTTTCGCCAAAGAGAATCCCTTGCCCCACGAAACATAGTTCCCGGGCTGAATGGGAGGAATTCCGCAAAAATATGATGAGCGTCTTCGAGAAAACGGCCTCGACCCCCTCGAAGACTGCCGAGAGCGATGCTCTCACGCCCCGAGTCGCAGTACCCGGCGAAGGAAACCTCTCGAGCGCGTCCCGAACCCTCGAGTAGGATTATGACCTCCAAACCTTCCTCGAAGGTTCTGTCGACGCTGAGGTCGGTGTCTTCGACGCCGTTGTCGAAGGGACCTTCGACACACGGGTCTGTCGACTCGACGCCAGCTTCGACACCGGCGTTGACGCCAAGAAAAGTCACGGTTACAACACACCCAGTGACTATCCCCAGGTCGTCGATGACGATGGCTTCGAGATTGTCGAGCAGAATCCCAATTTTGTCGAGGTCATCGAGGCCTCCGCCTTTGTTTTCGACGCCACGCTCGAAGCCTTCGGCGTTGACGACATCGACGTTTTCGAGGCTGTTTATGACAAGTTCAGCACCCTCTGCCTTGGAAATGGGGTTTACACCCTTTATGAGTTCAGAACAATTGAGAACTATGTCCTCAATTATCGAAGAGGGTGAATTGTCTGAACAGGAAGACACATTTGAGTTCCAGGGACCTGTAACCCCAATTGGAGAAATGTCCTCTGATGAACGCAGATTAAAGGATCTTCATGATTCCTTACATGAGGCAAGTGGGTTAGACACTTCCCCTGAGGTGGAGTTTGCTAGGCCAGACCCGGGGGGAGCATGCTGAAACCCCCTATAGAGCCTTAATGGCCAGGATCACAGAGTTTATGGGGTGGTCTGCACCTTCACAATCTTTCCAACAAGATGACCTCACCGATATTCTTGACAAAGGCCCACAGGAGGACCCTGTGGTGCCTTTTCATAAAGCTCTTCAGAGGAAGATTATGACCAACTGGGAAACCCCAGATGTCGTCCCGGCAGTAAATAAAAAACTGTCTACAAAATACAGGGTATCCTCTACAGACCCGGAGTTTTTGTCAAAACACCCATCCCCAGAAAGTCTGGTGGTACAGGCAGCATCTTCTACCGATGTCAAGACGGCTTATCCTACCGTCCCGCAGGACAGGGACGATAAAAAATATGATGCTATGGCAAAGAAAGTTTTTTCGGCATGTAGCATGGCGTTAAAATCTGTTATTGCTACTTGCACCCTTGCTAGATTCAGCCATACACTTTGGGAGTGTGCTTCTACAGCGGCTGACTGCATCCCGGAGGGAGAAGAAAGGGAGGCGTTCCTGAATATCATACAGGACGGTAAAGACGCTATGTGCGAATCCCTCCAGACGGGCATTGATTCGGCTGACCTTATCAGCAGAGCAATGGCGGCAAGTACAACAACCAGGAGATTCGCTTGGTTGAGAAAGTCTGGTTTTGCCCCAGATGTGCAGGCCAGGCTCTTGAACATGCCATTCGATGGCTCGTCTTTGTTCGGGAAAAAGGCGAATGACAGTTTAGAGAAACTGCAAACTTCAAAAGCAGCAGCAAAATCCCTAAGCGCTGCAATCCGTCAGACACCTTTTCGTCCCACAGGAACCTCTGTGAGGGGTAAGTCCTTTCGCTTCTACTCCGCATTCGGAAGAGGTAGAGGACGACCGGCTCAAAGGGGACAAAGAAGAACTACCCGAGGTGGACGGGGTAGATATTCAAAAGCCGCAGCAACAGCAGGTGCATCTTTACCATCAGCATCTGCATCAGCCGCCCCAAAACCACTCTGAGGACTTCCCTCACAGGACACCTGTAGGAGGCAGGTTGACTCAACATCTGGCGGTATGGCAGGCTATCACGTCAGGCAAGACCGACACCTTCTTAGAGGCGGGGGAGTAGCCCTCATCGCCAAAGACAACCTCACCATTAGGAGGATCGAAGGGGAACTTGGCAGCTGTGACTACCTTCCCCTTAGAATCTATCATTCCCCCAACCTCACCCTGACCCTTCATATTGTTTATCGACCTCCAGGTCCCATTGCCGAATTCCAGGAATCCCTCATCCAAGCACTCTCAGCGAACCTAAAGAAAAATTCCAAAGTCCTTCTCACAAGTGACCTTAACCTAGGCCTCAACGACCCCTATGACACCCACGCGGCTGCCCTAAATAAAGCCCTCGCCACTCTCGGATTCTCACAAACGATCTCGAATCCTACCCACCTCAAAGGGCGCGCTCTGGATTGGGTTGGCCACCACAACTGCCCAGTGCTAATCACTGGTAACTCTCCTGTCCCATGGACAGACCACCATCACATCCAATTTGACTTGGACACTTCTAAAAGACCCCCTAAACCCACCATCCCTCTTCCCGCAGCTCTCGCAAGAAGCTCCCGCTTACTAACTGTACAAAGGATCACGCCCTTCCTTGAGGTACCGGCTCTCCAAGCCCCCTTTTCAACTGACCCTGACACCCTTGCCAACGCTTTCAAACAGACAATCACCAATGCGGTTGATGCCGTCTCCCCTCTCACTCACAGAAAATCTAAGAAAGCCAAGCATACTAACGCATGTTTCTCCCAAGAGCTTCTTCAGCTTCGTTCCAAGAAACGAGCTGCCCTCTTAGCCTGGAGAAATAAACCAAACGACGCTACCAAATCCTCCTTTAAGACTATCTCTAAGGACTACAAAACAGCTATTATCTTCGCTAAAGCTAACTCCTTCAACAATAGGATTGCCAACGCCAAATCTAGTACCAAAGAAATCTTCACCATCTTCAGGGAACTTGAAACTCCGTCCACCCCACCATCCACCATCCAGAAAGATGAAAAATGGTGTAATGACATCCAAACCGCCATGTTTAATAAACTAAATACCCTGCAAATTAAAATTCAGGCACACCAAAAAGCTATGACCCTCCTAATCGCCAACCAGAATACTAACACCAACAAAGAGACCAAAGCCCACTCCTGTCCGCCTTTCGACTTCAAAGACATCACTGAATCTGAGGTCATCACGCTCTTAAAAACCATCAAACCATCTAACTGTAAAGGCGACGTATGCCCTGCACAGCTAATCAAAGACTGTGGTCCTACCCTGGCCCCCTTCCTCACAGCCTTCATAAATGCATCCTTTCAGTCTGGCCATGTTCCAACTGACCTTAAGGAAGCCTGGGTCCGTCCGCTCCTCAAAAAGCCCTCACTTGACCCATCAGTACCAGGGAACTACAGACCCATCACTACTGTCCCCTTTCTATTGAAAATTTTGGATAAAGCGGCCTACCATCAAGTCCAAAAATTCCTCGAAGAGCACCGCCTTCTCGGCCTTTGGCAGTCTGGTTTCAGACCTCGTCATGGGACGGAAACAGCCCTACTTGACCTAAAAAATCAAATGGATGACATTCGTGACGCAGGCAAACCAGCGCTCCTGCTCCTCCTCGATCTATCAGCAGCTTTCGATCTCGTTGATCACAACACACTCTGCCACCATCTCTCTATAGCAGCCAACTTCTCCCCAAAAGCATGCGCATGGATCACCTCATTCCTACAGGAAAGGGCCATGAAAGTCTTCTCGGACTCAGCATGCGCATCTCCTAGTCACATCAAATGTGGGGTGCCCCAGGGTTCCTGCATAGCACCCACCCTCTATAACCTGTTCACACGTCCTCTCTTCAATCTCCTCGATTCTATGTGCATCTCATACACAAATTATGCGGATGACACCCAAGTACTCATCCCGCTTACAGGTGACTATGAGTTGGACAAGAACACCCTCAACTCCATCTACGCCACCATCCAAGCCTGGATGGCTGACAATTGGCTTTGTCTCAATAGCGAGAAGACCGAGCTTTTACTTATTGGGTCACCAACCATTCTAGGCAACCTTGACAAACAATACACCTCCTTTACCATCGACAACATACCGATTGCGGTATCCCATTCAGTCAAGACTCTAGGAGTCTACCTCGACTCTAATCTCACCATGGACAAGCATGCTAATGCCATAGCCTCCTCAGCAGCATACTACTCCAAACTCATCTACGCAGCAAGGCCCTTCCTATCCTCACAAAATGGTCTCACTATTGCTAGGGCCATCATAGGATCTAGGTTGGACTACTGCAATGCTCTCCTTGGTGGGACCTCTGGAAAAAACATCGCTAAACTCCAGCTTGCCCAGAACAACGCCCTCAGGGCCGCTACAGGTTTTTCCAGGAAAGACCACATTTCTGACCTTAGGCGGCAGGTCCACTGGCTGCCCATTAGGCAGAGGATCATCTTTAAAATCCTCTCCCTCACCCATAAATGCCTCCATGACCTTGCTCCCCCCTACCTTGCCCAGAGAATTTCATGACCCACCTCGGCCAGACCCACCAGATCTGCCTACACCAACCTGATTTCTACCCCCAAGACTTGTAGAGTACGTGCGGGCGGTTCGAGCTTCTCAGCCCTAGCAGCCTCACATTGGAACGCCCTACCTCCGCTCCTCAGGGGGATTGACTCTCACCTAGCCTTCCGCAAAGCCTTAAAAACCAGGCTGTTTGTCTAAACCTTCCTGCCTTTATATCTACAGGCATACGAACGTCATTTGTAACTATGCTCCGCTCCTCTCTTTGTAACTAAGTACCTTTATGTTTCCTATGTTTACATAATCTTGCTGCTTACGCCTTCATGTAATAGCGCCTCGATGTCTATGGGCTGCAGTGCGCTCTACAAATGTAAAAAAATAAAAATAAATAGATGCTTGGGCATTGGAAACAGTTGCCCAAGGTTACTGCCTGCCTTTCCTACGCATACCTCAGTCATCCACCGGGGATCAGCTCTCAGAAAGCTCCAGATCCGCTCCTCTTGCAGGAAATTTTGGACCTGCTAGAGAAAGGTGCCATAGAACCGGTACCTGTAGCGGAGAGGAACAAGGGCTGGTACTCCCCTTACTTTCTCATTCCAAAGAAAGACTGAGGACTGAGACCCATCTTAGACTTGTGAGAATTGAACAAATTCCTCAGGAAAGACAAATTCAAGATGGTCACTCTTTCTCTGATCTTCCAGGCCCTTCAGTTCCAGGACTGGTTGGTATCTCTGGACCTTCAGGATGCTTATTTCCATGTGCCTATCCATCTCAAACACAGGAAATACTTGAGGTTCGCAATTGGCAACTCTCACTATCAATTTCGAGTGCTGCCATTTGGGCTGACCTCTGGCCCGAGGGTCTTCACCAAGTTAATGTCGGTAGTGGCGGCAAGTCTAAGGAGGGAAGGGATTCACGTCTACCCCTATCTGGACGATTGGTTGATCAGGGCTGTTTCTTCGGAACAAGCTCAGATCCAGCTAAATCACATGTGCCACTTCCTTCACAAACTGGGCTTCTCCCTCAATTTAAAGAAGTCACAAATGATACCATTGCAGAGACTCCAGTTCATAGGAGCGATCCTGGACACTTCCCTGGCAAAAGCCTCGCCACCAGAGGTGAGGGCTCAAGATATTCTACAGATGGTTACCAAGTTCCAAGATGCCCAACGTCTCCCAGCCTTCGACTTTTTGAGGTTGCTAGGCCTCATGGCATCCTGCATTTTCTTAGTGCCAGAGGCTCGCCTGAGAATGAGATCCCTCCAGTGGGCACTGAGGACTCAGTGGTCACAATTCTGAGGGAGAATGACAGATCTTCAGGTTCCCGACAGGGTGGCTCGAGACCTTCAGTGGTGGGCCTGTCAGGAGAACATTCTGAAAGGAGAACATTTTTGGCAACCCTGGCCGGAGATAACAGTAGTCACGGATGCCTCACTCACGGGGTGGGGAGCCCACGCCAATGACTTGACCATCAGCGGTCGTTGGTCTCCATCGGAGTCCAGACTACATATCAACCTGTTAGAGCTGAGAGCCATCAGACTTGCGCTGAAGGCGTTCCTGCCAGCTGTACAAGGGAAAAACGTCATGATAATGACGGACAACACGGTGGCCATGCATTACCTCAACAAAAGAGGAGGCGTAGGATCACTACCCCTGTGGAGAGAGGCCATGCAGCTCTGGTTTTGGGCAATCCAAGAAGGAATCTCTCTATCGGCAGTTGACCTAGCCGGAGAGAAGAACTTGACAGCGGACGCTCTGAGCAGGCTGAGCACAGTCTCCCACGAGTGGGAGCTAGCTCAGGAAGTCCTTCAAGAGATCTTCGCCCTTTGGGGAACCCCTAAGGTGGATCTGTTCGCCACCAGCCTCAACAGAAAATGCGATCTGTTCTGCTCAAGGGAATTTCCCCCGAGAGGAGCTCTGGGAGACGCGTTCATTGTGGACTGGGAGTTTCCGCTTCTGTACGCGTTCCCACCGGTCCCTGTCATTCCTCAAATGATCAGGAGGTTAAGAAGATTCCGGAGAACCATGATCCTAATTGCCCCGGATTGGGCCAGGAGAACGTGGTACCCGGACCTTCTAGACTTGTCCATCTGCCCTCCAATTCGACTTCCACTCAGAGAGAACCTACTCTCACAGAAGGGAGGTCAGGTTCTCCATCCAGACATCAAAACCCTCAACCTTCACGCTTGGCTTCTGAAAGGCTGAGGTACAAGGATTGGGACCTCCCTGATGATGTTATGGAGGTGTTGCTTTCGGCAAGGAGGCCAGCAACAAAGTCTTTATACCGCTGCCGTTGGAACAGATTTTGCAGCTGGTGTAGAGAACTGAATATCAACCCTTTTTCATGTGGTACACCAATGGTTTTGTCCTTCCTACTATATTTGGCGAATTCAGGCCTTCAAGTTGGCACCATTAAGGGCTATCTCGCAGCGCTATCCATCTTTAAACGCACTGCGGAAGAACCATCCTATTTCAAGTTACCCTTGGTAATACAGTTTCTAAAGGGGTTAACCAATGTTTATCCCCCAAGACCATTCCAAGTTCCCCTATGGGATTTAAACTTAGTCCTAACTTTTCTGATGGGCACACCTTTCGAACCACTCCATTCTTGTTCGTTAAGATTCCTTACCCTTAAAACTGTTTTATTAATAGCACTTACATCTGCTAGAAGGGTGAGCGAATTACAAGCTCTTTCTTGTAAACCCCCTCACACAATCTTTCACAAAGACAAAGTTGTCCTGCAAGTGAAGCCTAATTTCCTCCCAAATGTGGTTTCTGAATTCCATATCACTCAGAAGATTACCCTACCATCTTTCTATCCTCCTCCTCCTCATCCGGGGAAAGAGGAAGAGAGGTTACACAGGCTAGACCCTAGAAGGGCTTTAAGTTTTTACATCAGTAGACTAGCCAGGATAAGACAGGCAGACCAGCTGTTTGTAGGTTACACAGGTCACAAGCTGGGGTTACCAATAACTAAGCAGACCATTTCCAGATGGATCATTCTGGCCATTCTGGAGTGTTATAAACTGGCAGGGAAAGAGCCCCCTCAAAACCTTAGGGCTCATTCGACCAGAGGTATTGCAGCTTCATCGGCCCTCAAAAGAGGTGTGCCGGTTAAAGACATCTGTGCGGCCGCTAGATGGTCGTCTGTCCATACCTTTACACGATTTTACAACTTGGATTCCTCCTCCAGTCAAGAGACTAGGTTTGGAAGGGCTGTACTACATTCTATTCATCAGTAGAAGACAGCGTGAAGTCAGTACTCCCTCCTCCAATAATAGAATACTGCTATGGGAGCCTATCTAAGATGAGGAATACGTCGGAGGACACAATCCCTTTGAAGAACAAGTTACTTCTTACCTTGTAACGTTTTTCGACGGGATGTTCCTCCGACATATTCCTCATCGACCCTCCCATCCATCCCCGCAGATCTACTTCCCTTGTTGTTGCAGTTTACGCTCCTTCAGGATGATTAGTCTAGTCCAGAAAGAATTGTTGTGGGCTACAAAACGGAACTGAGCAACGGACGCTGCGCGCGGCCTTTATAGGCAGGATGACGTCGATACGGCGGCTGTCGAGGGACATCTACTCGGAGGAGGTTGACGCGCAGCGCCCTCTAAAGAAAAATTTTTCCGAGGCCAGCAGAGCTGGAAGGAGATATCTAAGATGAGGAATACGTCGGAGGAACATCCCGTCGAAAGAACGTTACAAGGTAAGAAGTAACTTGTTCTTCTTTTTGTGCCATTGTGCTTTCTGCAAAGATACCTTGGCTCCCGCCTTCTGTAACTGGCAAAGCACATGTCTAATCTCATTAAAATGACTCTTTAGGTCTTGTCCCCCTTTCTGCTGCATCTGGGAGCACTTTTCTCAAAAATATTCCGAATTCACTTCCACTATTTATATACCCAAAGGGTTTCCTGGACCGTGCATTTTGGGTTTTATCAAGCGAAAATGCAAACAAGTTCTGTATGTCTTCAGCCAGTGGCACACACCAGTATCCAGCTGTAAGATCCAATGTGGTAAACACCTTTGACCCATGGACCTGTGCGAGACCCTGATCAATAAATGGAAGTAGCCACCTGGAAACAGGCACCCTTTTATTTAACTCTCTTAAGTCTGCATACAAGCACCATTGATCATTTGGTTTTAACACACCCACAATGGGAGTGTTTGAGGTACTATGAATGGGCCTAAGAATTCCTCTGGATTCTACATTTTTAATTATCTTGGCCAATGATTCCAAACATTCTAGTGCAACCGATATTGACGCACAAACACTGGTTCCCTACCATGTCCCTCTGGTAATGTGGCAACATGCAAATCGGTTAGGCCACAATCCTATGCATCTTTGGCAAACCCCTCTTTAAAATCCATGAATATTTTTCTCAATTCATTTTTCCTCTTCATTCGTGCATGCATTTGCCATCTGAACCTGTTCCTCCACAATTTTTTGAGAATTCTGGGAAATCCTCCAATGGAGGAACCTCTGTGCTCGCCTCTAACCGTGTGGCTGTATCACTTTGTAGAGTCACCACCTTTTAATATTCTGGAATGTCAGCTTCCGCTTCAATATGCTTTTTTTATGTTTCATTATTTAAATCAAATAAGATGTAATTCTCTAATTTTCTGGGTGGCAGCACACTGCCTCACTTGAATCATAAGGATACACAGACTGAATTTTGAGTATTCCTTTAGGTTGGGAGTCCAGTAACTTTGGCAACTCACCCTGCGCATTCACATATCTTTCAGGGATATTCCCAATCACTGCATTGTTGAAATCTGCAGTATAATGTGATTTTTGTATTTCCATACCTAATACTGAATTCTCTCATAAATGAATATCCTGCCATCCTTTTGTTATCTACCATGATTTTGATGGGCCCATCCCCAATCTTCACCAGTGGTGTATATTCACACTCTATTCCTTGCTGCCTCATGGATTCATTTATGCACACAAATGCATCAGAATCCTTCATCTGCTGTCCATTTCTGTGTTTCAGTGTTATAGTAACTTTTTTGGTGAATGCAGGACTAGTAACATCCTTCTTCACCAGTAGCTCAATTGCATATGGCACCAACTGTGCACAATGATAGGCCTGTCTCTTGTCTTCAAACTCAGGCGCAGGTCCCCATAGCCGGGAACGCACTTTTTGATTAAGAAAGTCCAACACCATACACATTCTGTGCATCATGTCATTTCCCAAATAAAAATCATTGTGTCCCACTCACTATCCACACATTGTGACAGATTTTTAGACTAATGGATATTTTTAGCATGCATCTTCCTAAGACTGTTCCCTGAGTCCGGCTTATCTAACACGCAAACGTGTTGGTTTTTAAGTCTGACTTTTGGGATCTCCTCCCTTTCAATTATTCGCTGAAATAATTTTTCATTAATGAAACTCCTCTCCTGTTCAAGTGCCACGTCGCTTTTATCATCAGAATGACCATTTACACCAATAGGGATCCATGGCTGCCCATCTCCCATGTGCATTTCAGAGAGTGTTGTAATATGTATTCCGGTAGTTACTTCTGGAATAACATTCTGCTTGCACTTCTCTTCCTTTTAAGTAAACGCGCAATGTATTTTCATCTATTTCTGCTTGCCAATCTTTCAAAGGATCCAAGTCAATTTCCATGGATTGCTACTTCACTTTGCATTTCACCTGACACATCATGACAGTGACACTAGGCACACAGCCATTTTGAAGGTACACCTCCACAGCAATTCTCTTATACTGTTGTTTTGTGACCTTACTTTCTTAGGCCTCAGTGGCTTTTTGGCTTGGGGCCATAAACCCCATTTACCCCATCAATGAGGAGCGACAACCTCTTCAGGCAATCTGTTCCCATCACAAATGGAATTTCACTGAGATGTGATCAACACTTCTGTCTCATGTGTTTCCCTATCTTTGTCAACCTCAGTGACACCTTCGATGAGTATCTCCTCACCATTGAAATAATGCATTGGGCCTTCATTTTGTTTCACTGATATGGTTTTGTGGGGATCTCCCTTCATTGATACTTTTTACCAACTCTTTGGACATGATTGTGGCCTGTGCACCTGTATCCATCATTGCAAATGCATTGCACTTCTCTTCAACAGTAATAGGAGCATAATATCTGTCCTCAACTTCTTCCAGCACAAACAAAAAGTGAGTTTTTACTGATTTCCGGACTTTTATCAGGCCCTTTTTACTTTTTGACACAGGGGCAAGTGAAATAATACCTTTCCCTTATCAATTTATTTCATTTTGTGAATCTGTCTATCTTTCCATGTTCGGGGACCATCAGTGTTGACACTGCAGTTTTTTGACTGAACATCCTCACAAAAATCATGTGGTAGCTTGTCATTTTCTGGCTCAGAACACCTATCTGCATTTTGGATGGTCCCTGTTTTCTTGGCTTCTTGGAATATGTGTGGCTCAAAGTACTCTTCAGGTGACTGGCCTGTACCCTCCTTTTGAGCACTAATTTTTTCTGTCTGCATTTCATCAGTATTCTGATTATCAAGAGAGGATGTTTTAACAACTAATCCTACCTCCTTATTAGGTGCTTTACCATAGCAAATGATGTCCTTTTTGAATCAGTCTCTCTGCTCTTTTGGATTTTCTTGTTTATTTCCTTCTTCCTGTCTTTCATTTGCGCACACTTCGATGGACTGTTTCAACTCCAAATTGAACCGCACTCCCATTTTGTTTGTGTACTGTTTATTGCACTTTCATTTATAGGGATTTTCATGTTTGCATCAGCAAGCAATTCAGGACCGTTACACCAAACTGGTTCATGGGATTCTGTAGTTGTACATAGTCACTAATTGTCAGAGCGCACAAGATCACTCCTCTGACATTCTGCACTCTCCCTTTGTGGCTGTTTTTGAACTGCACAAAGTTTTCCTATTTGCTCAGACTACATTTTAACTTGAGCCTCAAGGCATTGAAATCTGTCAATTTCCCTGGAATCTTCTCTTTGTGGCCTGGTCCGGTACTGGTTATATTCACCCTGGTTGGATCAGTTCTGGCTCTCAGGAGATTGATTTCTGTTTGAGTTGTTTATGAACTCTTGGTTCATAGGAGGTGGAGATTGCGGAGTGGCCATCCTTTGACTGTGGTCGACCGGAGGTGGTAACTGATTATAATGGCGCGGGACATAGTTCATCTTTTGTCTTTCATTTTGTGGGAACTGTCCCCTATGCTGATTTCTTTGTTCAATTAACTGATCCACATAGTGTTGGGGTCAAATCTGCTCTGTGCCCCCAGCGACTGGTATGGGCCATTGTGTCTTTGATTATGATTGTTATTCATGCCTGACATATCGGGCCGGTATCCTACCCTAGGTCTGTCTCCCATATTCCTAGGAGTAATGTAATTTTCTCTATTGCTCCATTATGTGATTGGAACATAGGTGTTTGAAGTGGCGTCCTCTGTGGCGCGCCCCTTTGATCAGATGTCGTATTATTCCTGACCAGGGTTTAGGCTGATTCAAGTGGCATTTTTGCAGATTTGATCTCCATTAGCGATCGGGTGGACTCTCTAGATTTTGATTTTGCCTCTTTATTTCTAGCTCCCTCTTCACTCGGACACTATATTACCTCATACAGTTTAGTCCTCTGTTCTACAATCCAGTCCAACCTTTGTCTCCCGGTCAAATTCGCGACTCAACTGTGATGTAATGTCTTTGTGTAGCCCATAAAAATTTGCAGTCTTAAACTCAGCAGAATTAGGGCTAAAACATAAAAACGGGAAAATGCTCTTTTTATTTTCTGGAGAAATTGGCGAGGCGACATATTTGGCTTCACTGTCGTCGTATTCGCTGTTTATTTAGCGTCTTGCAATGACTGATATGGCGAGAAGTAATGCCTAACCTCTTTTTCAACTTCTGCCCATGACAGATTTTGTCGTTCATTTTAACTTCTGATAATGCTAGCATTAGTAGTAAAGAGTTAGGTGAAAGTACTGTCTATACTGTTCCCTAGGTATTTGAAGAGCTTTAAATATATCATTCACTGTTTCCAAATGATCTTATATGCAACAATCGCCTTGTCTTTTGAACGGTTTAATCAAGGTCTTGATTGCTTTCATAATTCGATTGGGACTTTCGGCAGTATATTTGGAGGTGCGTTATTCTGTTCATCCCTTTTCTCAGATGGTTTGGACTGATATTAACCACCGGCGGGTGAGTCAAACCCCCCCACCCCCAATGGACTACAATCGGACCTAGCCACCGGTATAGCTACTGGTACATTGCTCCCTTGTGCATAATTGGGGCTAGTCTCAATCCCATGGAATGTGGTGCCTTGTTTTTCCTGAGGTTTAAAACTGGATATTTGCTGTTTCAAATATTTGCAATTTTTATGAAGTCGGTCTGTTCCAGACAAAGGTAAGAATTTTCATCACATCCTGCATTTCATTTATTTGCATTTTGCATTGATTAAATTCCCTGTCCTCCTTGTCATTTTCCCTGCAGCATTTTTGGCAATTTCTTGTTCAATAGCCTGAAACTCATTTTCCCTCTCAATGTTATCCTTTTGGACCGTTTGCATCTTCAAAATAGTGTCCTCTTTATCTTGTCCGATACTTACCACCCCTTTTTAGTAGTTTCAGTTCCTGCTCACTCTCCTCAAACTGTCCCCTTCTCTAAGATAGCTGTTAGTCTAATTCGCTGCATTTAGATTGCATCTTTGTTACATGACTCCAATACCAATTTTAACTTCTTTTCCAGCCTACTTGCCTCCTCTAGGTTAATCTGTTAATTGTCTCAGCATCATTCTCTTGCAGTCTCAAAGGCCGATTTCAGAGAAACAAAATTTTCGCACACAGCCTTACTAAGCAGTCTTTTTCAGCATTTTTATTTGCAGCTCTAAACAATCTCTAAAGGCATACATGGATTATGCTGCCTTCTTCAAAAATATCATTTAATGGTTCTTTCTGCACTTGTCCACAAATACGGGCACGCCAAGGACAGCGTTTTCTGATGACCATATCCCATGAGCAAATATCTTTACCTCCAGGTATTTCACCAGCTCAGAAAATGTGGCCTCTATTTGAGACATAATGATAGTGTGCAATCCTACACTAATCTCATAGAATTAGTTCCCTTTAAATGCACCAATGGCTGTGTGGAACAGACTTGCCACGCCCAGTAACTGCTTTAGTCTGTTACCACAAGGCCAACGCACCAAAATATGTTAGGGTTTTTGTCATAGGGCTATTACATAACTTGGGTGGTATTTTAGTTCTCCAGCATTGGATCTTTCATAGATTCAGATGCTTGAATATTCCCCGTCATCAGACTGGGAATCCTCTGTGATAAGAATAAATATTAAATATTTTTTAATATACCCACATTGCTAAATAGAAATGCATGTACGTATTCCATTATTTGATTTAAACTTTGATGTGATATAGAATGAAAGAAAATTCAAACTTTACACATGATAAACAATTATTCATTAAATAATAAGAGCAATAAACGAATGATCAACTAAATAAATTTAAAATTTAAGTAAACAGATAATAATGTATCAAATTTCAAATTAAGAATAAACAGTATTATTATCATCTTTATCCCAAGTGCTGGGCAAACTTTTACATATTGAACGATAATATACATATTTACAGGACTACTCAAATCAAAATCATGTATTGAACAAAAATGTATAGTATACCAATAACAAGTCCCAAGATGACATGAATTTTCTTCGCATTACGGTGCTCAAATTATTCAAATCAAAAGGCCCAACTTTAATTCAATTTTTAGCCATATGTTAAAGAGGGCTATAAACAAATGCATGTTGCAGGTGTTTGTGCAATATAGCCAGAATGACATTTCACAAATGGTTTGAGGGTTGTGAACAAACTCGGCAAGGTATAGTGCTATTGTGCTAGTAAATGTCTGGCATTCCGTAAGGAGATGTTTGGCTTTCTCCAAGCATTCAGGTAATTTACAAAGGCGAAAAATTCGCTCAGGGACAGGAATATTTTCCCTGGCTCCCAAATACCTCAGAGTAGGTAGATACAATCTAAACAGAATTATAAAACTTCCAAGCCGTTTCGTAGGACAGATGTTCAAATATGCTTGGGGCTTCATATGGGTGTACAATCTGTAATTGATGAATTGATAGCTACTCAGATGCGCAAAGTTCTCAAGCCAATCCCAAAGGTCTAACCTTTTCCCAAGTGCATTTTGAACTTCCTTAGTATAAGCTGCCCCTCTGTGTGTCCAACCTATGTCAGCAAGAAATGTTGACATTAATTTGAATAGTGGTGAAGTGGAATGTTTTTTTTTTTTTACCACATCCTGATGTATCACAGACAGTAGGGGATTTGAGTAACCACTAGTCATCTTGAGATAGAACCCGTCTCTCTTTTTGAGTAAAATTGCTTTTAGTGATGGGAGACCCATTTCTAGTCTTATCAAAGCGTTTGGCACTCCTGGGGACAATCCTAATATCCAACGCCAATATTTACCTTCCATCACTTGGAGCCACGCTAAATCAAAAGAGAAGGGCCTCAAGACCATAGGTGATCATGGGTACAAAAACTTAGATGTAGAGGTGCCGTGTCCCCCAGAGCGTATAGCCGCCCTGCTTTTTTGAGAACGAAGCAATCGGTGCAGTGACTTGCACTGCCCTGATTTTGCGTTCTTGTCTGCAGTAGCAGTAATCGCCAGTGGGCTCGATTTCAATTCCGAGGTAACGATCGGAGGGTGCATAAGGTATATCAATTTTACCCACCATCAAGTTAACTCTGGATGCTCTTTTCCCAGTGAATCTGAGCACTTTGGTCTTGTCTAGGTTGATAGTCAGACCATTAAGACTAGCATATTCCCATAAAGTGGTAGCGGAGCGCGGAAGCCCACTAATGGTGGTGTCAACTACTACCAAGTCATCGACGTATGCTAGTACAGTGTAAGGCGCCTCCCCCATTTTCGGAGGACAATTATCAATTTCAGCTAGTACTGCAGGAATATCATATACATAGAGGTTGTATATCAGAGGCGCGGTAACACATCCCTGTTTTACCACTCTATTTTGGGACACCTTTTTGGTCATGTTGCCTTCTTGATTTAGCCTAAGACGGGCCGTGGTGTTTTGGTGCAGGAGTATCAGATGGTACAAGAGGCCTCCCGGACATCCCATTGATTCAAGTTTCAGCCACAGGGATGGAATCAAAAGCAGACTTGAAGTCAATATATAGGGCATACAGAGAAGGCTGCCCCTTGGAGAGTGCCTGTGTGCGAAATATGTTCATCACCATGAGATTATGTGATGTAGAGAAATCCCGCCGAAATCCACACTGAAATTTTCTGAGTATGTTGGCCTTGTCTACCCATTTCTGCACTTCGCTTAACAATAATGAGGCAAAAAGTTTACCTGTAATATCCAACATAGAGAGAAGCCTATAGTTATTGGGATCGGCAGGGTTGCCCTTTTTGAAAATGGGAATAAGAATGGCTGTTTGCCAAGATTGAGGGATTCTCCCCTGCGCTAAGATCTTTACAAAGAGTACGGAGAATAACTCCGCCCAAAATTCAGGGTAATTCATAATTACCACATTAGCCAGCCCATTAGGTCCAGGGGCTCTTGAGGACTAAAGAGCTTTTATTTTGTTCAGAATAATCCCAGGGGATACTTCAAAAGACGGCAAAATAGGGGCCTTGTTCAGGGATGTATTGAGCCACTTGGTCTCCCCTACATTACGTCCGTCTAAACATTTTATCCAGACCTCCTCACTAATAGGATTGGCTAGTTGGGCTTTACCATTCTCCCTAGTCTCATTCAGTAGAGACCAGATACTGCGAGAGTTCCCAGAGCAGATAGTCTGCACTAGCCTTTGATACGCACAATTTCTCTGTCTTTTTTTTATGCTTAATGCTGGTTCTGTAACAATTTTTGGCTTTTCTGATTCTCTCGCAGTAAAGGGCTGCTGGTAAGTTCAAGGTCTTGATGCTACGAATTTCAGTTCTCAACCCTCTCTTGGCATCTCTGATTCCTTTATTATAGGGGAGACTGATGCCCCCTGTTCTTATCATGTAGCCCATTTTGGCCACAGCATGTTTTCCCGAAAATGCCAGAATCCATTCTTCAATGGCATTAATGGTCAAAGTCCAGAGAGCCAACAAAGGAGGTGTATTTGAGGGCTTCCGTAGCTGACCATCTATATTTTTCCGACCATATAATTCTAGACCAATGAACTATTGATGCTAATAGTACCAATATTTAATGGGGGAGTGGTATGGCTAGGTAATCGGAGAAATCATTGGAGCATCGCGTGGTCACTCCAGATGTTATTGATCACTTTCATATCGGTAACTTTCGATTGCGTTTCGGGGCACATGAATATGTAATCCAGAGTGCTGGAGGCTAACCCATTTGTTTATCAAAAAGGGCACCTGGTTGATGCCTTGCTCTACCCAGGTGGGTAGTTCCGTATTAAAGAGAAAAATTGAGCAAGGTCATAGAATACCTGGCTGATTAACGAAGGGTGAACACACACCTGTGGGGGTTACACCTTAGTAAGTGTGTACAAGTAACTGTGAATTACTTCTGACAAAAATATATCAGGACAGTTCTGGGTACTGCAGTTTGATTTTTAATAAAACTGCAGTTTACGTGTTTTTAGATACACTTGATGGAGAGTAACACAAGATCCAACAGTATTTACACATTTTGAAGGTATAGTAACTGTTAGGCAGAAACCTGTGCAGTTCCCTCTGGGACCACTGCAAAAGATTTAGGACTACAGGTGTTTGGCAGTAAACCCACTTGGTAGCAGTCTGTACCACACAGATTCACTTGGTAGCTGTGGCTGAGCAGTCAGACTTCCCTCAAGAAGAGTTAGGCAGTATACAGAGTATTCACAATAGGTCGAAAGAACACAGTAGAACAAGTAAACACTGACCAGAGCTTGGTGCAAAAGAGATACAATTTTTTATTTAAAACCACATCTAGAAAAACACACAGGCACTAATAGTAAGCAATTCAAAAACACGGTCACTAAAAGATATACACTCCCTTAAAAGAATATTAGACAAGTCTTCAGTAAAGCCCCACTTATTTTCAGACAGCGGTGAACGCTTAACATAGATGGCACTCTAATAATTCATTTTAAAAAGGGAGAGAAAAGCAGAGAATCAATTGAAACAGATCCCAACACTTTTTCACGAACACAACAAGAGAGGAAGGCAAAGTAACACCGTGAATTCAGAGTCAGTAGGCCGGACCCGCTTTAAGAGGATCGAAACGAAATGTGTCCAAGGTCACACGGTTGCAGTGCACAAAAGTCTTGTAACGGTTCAAAAAGGAGTTGGACCAAAGAAAGGGACCAGTTAGAGGGTCAAGACGGCCAGCCAAGTCCAGAAGGTTAAGGGGTTATTATTACCTTGTAGCAATCTTTAGAAAGGGAGGCCTGGCGGACACGGTACCTTAAAGTGGTGAGAATACTCCAGCGGGGGCAGTTGTTCCTGGCAGCGGATGCAAGTCGGTGCCTCGTCCGGGGGAAGAGAGGATCTCGACGGGGAGGAAGACAGGAGTCCGTTGCACTGCCAGGGAAGAAACCAGCCACAGAGTTTCTCAGGTACAAGGAGCGGTCCATTGGTTCGCGGTCCGTTGGTTCGCGGTCCAGTGGTAAGTCGCTATCCTGATGCCGGGGTGCTTGGCATGGGCAATTCGACCACAGACCGGTCTGGGGTGCGACGAGAAGGTAAACTGGTTGTGCCCACCAGTCAGGGGAAGAAGCCTCTCCAGTCGGGAGATCTTCTCTGTTGTCAGGAAGTGGTGAGTCGGTTCCGCAGGGCTCCACCGGTGGTGTCGTTGTGGTAGGTCGGCTCAGCTTCTCCCTCGTCGGATTCTCTGGTCCTGTGGCGACTTCTGAAGTTCCAGTCCCCAAAGCCCTGCTTTTATGCAGCATACCTGTCATGATCTCTGCTTCCAAAAGGTCAGGGTTTTCCCAACTCCCTTGGAAGCAGATCCATAACCCAGGTTCCGAGTGCCAACCAGTCCCAATTGGGACCTTTTGGACCCAGTCCTGGCGCCAGTGGCACCAGGCTCATAAATATGCCCAGTCCCAGCGCTGGAAGCGCCGGGCTCATAATGCTTGGGTGGACTTACCTCCAGCAGACCATGCTGCTTACTTGCCTGCCAGTTGAGCCTCTGATCCTCTTCTGTTTGGAACTACTTTTCCTGTTGGGTGGGGCTGGAGCCACTCCCTAGATTCAGAACACTGGAACTCTTCTGGAAGGCAGGAACTCTTTTCTTACCAGGAACTCTTTTCTTACTTAGGCGTGGCTGTGGAAGGAGACACCTAAGCACTACAGGAGGCTATTTAAACCACACCCGGTGGATGAATCTTGCTTTGCGTTATTCTGCAACCTCTGCAGCAGAACGCTCATCGTGTCTTCTGCATCCGGTCCTGGGCCTAAGGAAAAAGGCTTACCATCCTGAATCCAGTCTTCAGCAACACCTATAAAGACAAGAAAGAACAGGTTAGCATTCCGGCATCTGAAAGGCAAAGGCTTACCATCCTGAATCCAGTCTTCAGCAACACCTATAAAGACAAGAAAGAACAGGTTAGCATTCCGGCATCTGAAAGGCAAAAGTTTACCAACTCTTCGCACGCTCCGGAGGCCTTCGGCGCTGCATCCCGCATCTGAAAGACAAAACAAGGTGCGTTTAAAGACATTGGGGAACTTTAATACTCACGTGCCATTACTCCTTTCCACATCTAATCCAGTGGGTATTCCGGCACCCTGCAGCCGCTCCGAACTCGTACCTGCAAAATAAAAAGACGGTTAGAGCGCATAGTGAAGCAGGCAACAAGCGCTTACTTACGTGCTTCCAGGCGCTTCTATTCATCACACGGGCTCCATCTTCAACTCACTTCAGCCCGTCATCCGCCATCGCCGGAACCCTGCAAAACAAGAGACATCATTACTAAAGACTTTAAAGACATTTGAATGACTCGAAACTTACCGTTCGTGCAGTAAACGACGGACAGCAGTCCTCTGAAGTCAAGAGGCCTGCGCTACCTATCCAGTGAAGAAACTGGTTACAGCACCCTGCCCCGAGGCAGATGGAGAGCTCGGCATTCACTTACCTAAGGTGAGAGCGTTAACCTTTGGGGGTCTACAGGAGAGGAGAAGAGGAAAGAGATAGGGACACCCCAATAACCCCAGTTCATTAACCCCATATTTTCTATCTGCAGACATCTTACTCTACACGTCAGGCATACAGTGCACAGAGGTCCAGCCCAAAGAGCCAACCGGGTGCTACACATCACCTTTGAAGATACGGTAGTCGCCCAGTCAAGACCGGCGCCTCTGCGAGAATCAGGTGAGCGTTGCAATACCCCCATTCAATCAGCCTAGCTGTCAATCAAACATGCTAAGTGGTGAGCCGGCCGGCTCACGACTTGGGCCAATCGCACAAGAGTGCTACTTAAGTTACCAAGGTAACTCAGTCCAGGGTGCCTAAACCCCCTCCCACACCTCCTGTGGTACCCAGACAGTGTGGCACCACTTTTGGAGGCTTCTGTGGAGAAGCCCGCCAAAAAGTGGAACAAAGGGCTCGACTTGGGTTGGAGTCACAGAAGCGAACACAAACGCCATTTTAGAATCGAGTCCTGGCAAAAAATACCAACCGGCGAATTAATATTAATTAAATAAACCGGCGGTATGTTCGAGGCTATGAGAATTAAATAAAGTGGGTAGCCTCGAACAATGGGAAAATCCCATAGGGAAATATTTGCGGTCGAATATAAAAAGTAGTATCCACTGCCACCAGCCAAAACTCGATCAGGGGGGACGGAGACATGGCCCCTCGACTAACATTCCTCGGGGAAATCGAATTGCCGCGACCAGTACGTCCACAATATGATGGTTTGTACTGGTTTCTGTTAATAATTTGGGACAAGTAAAGCCAATGGTGACATTACATGCCCTGGGAGACAGTAGTTAGTCCCAGGGTATGGAGTTTATGGTGGGGGGGTCACTATGACACCCCTGTGTTACTGCACGGAGGGTGCTGTGTAACGCACATAGTAAAAACACATGAGACCCTAAGAAGTAAAGGACCTCATAGCCCATAAAACACATTAACAGTCAAAGGAACACCATAAATCATGTCCAAGAGTGGGAGAAAGAGTCTCACTCTTGGCAGGAGAAAAAAACGAACTCCCAGAAATCCAGCAAAGCTGCTGGGGGACTCACTAGGTTAGGAAATTCAGCCTAAAGAGAGAATTCTCCCTAACAGTAACCAGTTTGTGAGTGACAAATTTCAAATATTTGTAACATCTTTTAAATGCTTACACATCCACTGAGTGGTCCTTGGGAAGAAAACCAGTGGATTTAGTGAGGTGATAGCATGTGATAGTCAGCACATATACATCAAAACAATGAGGGGTTGAACAAGGACAACTCAAACAATAGAACAGTCAACACGACAGTGTTTCGGCCAGAAAGTGAGCTTGGATGAGCTCTGATGGTGTGGCCTTCATCAGAATGAGATATTCCAAGGCGGGAAGTATCTTGTGAGGTCTGTTGAAATAAACAGACGGGGTGTTATAGGAGTAGGGTGCTTGTGGACTTGGTGGGCTCGATGAAGGTGTGTACCAAGCATTCTCTGATGTTCCGGTTTTTCCTGAGTCTTTAGAAGCACCACCTCCAGTTTGTGGATGCTCGTGAACCACAGGGAACACAATTATCTCCCTTAGGAGAAATGCCAGAGCTACCTGAAGTCAGGAGTTTTCAGACACTGAGTTTGTTGAGGAACAGCATTGTCTTCCTAAGGAACACAGCCCTCCTTGGCAACCTACTACAGAGATGCCTGCTGATCCCTATGATCCTGTGCTAATGTTATCAATGCAAAGGATCATTGAAGAGTTCAATATACGTCAAAATGAAAAAAGCAAAGTAGCTGTACCGAGAAACTTACCTTCTGCAGAGGGAGTTTTCACCTCGACAAAGCACGCCAAGACATTCGCCTTCCAGGAGTAGGCAACAGAAAAGGGTGGCCACCCGAGCCACCGTGCAGATCTAGGAGCAGGACACTCGGTGCTTCAACGACAAGGGTCCCTTCACCAGCATCATCACACAGGACAAGAGCTCCAACCAGAGATCCAACGATTATACCATCATCTGTTCCAGTCTCAGACTGGTAAGAAGATCCTTTCAGAGAATTTCCTGAACCAGAGGAAGGCGAGATCACGCAAGAGCCGGACACTAGTGAATGGGACGATTACATTGTCGAAAAACCCAGAAAGAAAGATTCTCCGGGTGGCTCTTCAACACCGGATGATCTAGTCTCTCTTCATACTATCATCGGCAAAGCCGCAGAATTGTTCCAGTTACAGGTCACATCAGAGGATAAGTCGGTGCTTTATGAGCACAGGGACAAGCACTTCCCTCGAGGTTCCATATCCGGTGAGTGCCCCCCGAATTCTGCCAACTACGTGCGCCCAGACAACTCCCCCTCCATTTTGACCCCTGTCTCCTCTGCCCGCATCCCTCCCGCAGCCCGCGTCCGTTCCCCGCTTCCTGGTTGCCTACAGCCCGGCTCCCAACCCGCCCACCTTGCCCTGATTGGCCACCCGGCCTTGTATGTTGCTTGTACTCGGCCCGCGGCCGTGTCCTGAACCTCACTTCCCTCGAGGTTCCATCCGGTGAGTGCCCCCCTAACTCTGCCAACTACGTGCGCCCAGACAACTCCCCCTCCATTTTGACCCCTCTTTCTTCTGCCCGCGTCCCTCCCTCAGCCCGCGTCCGTTCCCCACTTCCTGGTTGCTTACAGCCCGCCTCCCGACCCGCCCACAACCCTTCCGATTGGCCATCTGGCCTCCTTTCCCAGGCCATTACTGCAGCTCCCAAGGCAGCCCTCTGCCTGGCAGCCCTACGGCGAAGGACCCGAGGCAAAGGACGACTCCAGATCGTATCTGCAGGTATCCGCAGGAGAAGCAAGAAGCCAACAACAAGTAAGTGTGGCAAGGGCAGGGCCAGAAGCAACTACTTCAGGCCATACTACCCTACCACTCCTCTAACGCAGCATCAACAACGTAATTAATGCGCCCAATAACCTCCCTGAGAAAGTTGAATTGAGAAGTATTCCCAATTGCATATAGAAATATTCCCAATTGCATTTAGAAGTGTACCCAATTGCATTTAGAAGTGTACCCAATTGCATTTAGAAGTGTACCCAATTGCATTTAGAAGTGTACCCATTGCATTTAGAAGTGTACCCATTGCATTTAGAAGTGTACCCAATTGCATTTAGAAGTGTACCCAATTGCATTTAGAAGTGTACCCAATTCCATTTAGAAGTGTACCCAATTGTATTTAGAAGTGTTCCCAATTGCATTTAGAAGTGTTCCCAATTGCATTTAGAAGTATTCCCAATTGCATTTAGAAGTGTACCCAATTGCATTTAGAAGTATTCCCAATTGCATTTAGAAGTGTACCCAATTGCATTTAGCAGGTGCGCCAAATAGCCTCTCTGAGAAAGTTGAATTCTGAACTATTCCCACTCGCATCTAGATCTGTACCCTATACCCTCTCTTAGAAAGTTGACTTTAGAATTGTTCCCACCTGCATTTAGAAGTGTACCCAATAGCATTCAAAGTTGCGCCAAATAGCCTCTCTGAGAAAGTTGAATGAGAATTGTTCCCACTCACATTTGAAGTGTACCCAACAACCTCTCTGAGAAAATTGAACTTAGAATTGTTCCCACCTGCATTTAGAAGTGTACCCAATTGCATTTAGCAGGTGCGCCAAATAGCCTCTCTGAGAAAGTTGAATGAGAATTGTTCCCACTCACATTTGAAGTGTACCCAATAACCTCCCTGAGAAAGCTGAATTGAGAAGTGTTCCCAATTGCATATAGAAGTGTACCCAATTGCATTTAGAAGTGTACGCAATTGCATGTAGTAATAGCACCTGATAGCCTCTCTGAGAAAGATGATTTAGGATTGTTCCCGCTCACATTCTAGAAGTGTACCCAACAACCTCTCTGAGAAAGCTAAATCTAGAATTGGTCCAACTTGCATTTAGAAATGTACCCAACGGCATTTAGAAGTGTACCCAATTCCAGTTAGAAGCTGCACCCAATAGCCTCTCTGTGAAAGTTGAATTTAGAAGTGTTCCTACCTGCATTTAGAAGTATACCCAACAGCATTTTAGAAGTGTGCCCAATTCCATTTAGAAGCTGCACCAAATAGCCTCTCTGAGAAAGTTAAATGAGAATTGTTCCCACTCACATTTGAAGTGTACCCAATAACCTCTCTGAGAAAGTTGAATTTAGAACTGCTCCCACCTGCATTAACAAGTGCACCCAATTGCATTTAGAAGTGCACGCAATTGCATTTAGTAGTTGCGCCGGATAGCCTCTCTGAGAAAGTTGATTGAGAATTGTTCCCACTCACATTTGAAGTGTACCCAGCAGCCCCTCCGAGAAAGTGGATTTAGAATTGTTCCCACTCACATTCTAGAAGTGTACCCAACAACCTCTCTGAGAAAGTTGAATTTAGAACTGCTCCCTCCTCCATTAGAATTGCTCCCACCTGCATTTAGAAGTGTACCCAATTGCATTTCGAAGTGTACACCATTGCATTTAGTAGTTGCGCCTAAATGCCCGTCAGAAACGACTCCCATGAACCTCCTCCACTCTCCGATCTGCCCTCCCTCGCCCCCCCCGCTCCCAAGACAACCCACCCTCCTCCACAATCCCTGCCAGCACCCTCTCCAAACACCAAGCCAGGGGGGCACGATGGCGTGCCACCCACCCCAAGACCACTCATCTCCTGAACCCCACCGCCGACCCGCCAGCACTGCCCATGCCCGCTCTCCCCACTACCACACCCCACCCTACAACCATCCACCCCCCGCCTCGCCATCATACACCCGCCACCTTCCCCATCCGACTGCACCCTTTCCCCTCCCTAAAAACTGCGCGCCTAGCCCTAGCGAGAACCAAAGCCGCCTCTTTTTCCCCCTCTGACCCTCCTACCCTCTCTCTCACGCCAATCGCAGCAAAGAAACTAAAGAGGAAGCGTTCCTGGTCCCCCTCTACCTCTCTGCTCTCCTCGCCCCCCCTTGTCTCGACCCACCACCTCTCTCCCACAATCCCCCCCCTCCCCCGTGGCCTCGCCCTTCCTGAAACCCCTCGCCCTCGATTTCACCACAACCGAAACTCCCAACCGCCCTCCCCCCATCCTCAAATCCCCCACCCCAATCCCGATCATCCCATCACACACATCCACCCAACCCCGCACGAAGCCTGCAAAACTCTCGGCTCGCCCACTCTTCCCTAGCACCACCAACCCTACCCCTCTCCCGCTACTCTCTCCCCCTCCGCCCCATCCCGCTCCAGCACCAAAACCAACCTTCCCTGCCGATGTGAACTGTATCCTATTTAACGCCCGCTCTGTAGCAAAAAACAGACATTGCATCTTTGACCTCCTCACCTCTGTCAATCCTGACCTAGTTTTCATCACTGAAACCTGGTTCTCTGATGACTTCAGCCCAATCGCAAATGAAGCCTTTCCGCCCGACTACTGCCTCATCCCACTGAACCGTCCGTCCAGAGGAGGGGGGGTAGCATTTGTCTTTAAATCTCTCTTCCGCGCCTCAATCATGGACAACCAACCCTCCATTCCATCCTGTGAATATCTCCTCGTTAAACTATCCCTCTCCCCGTCGCTCTCACTCACCTTCCTAATAATCTACAGGCCCCCTGGCTACGATAGACATTTCGCAAACAACCTTTGTGACTCTATTGCCACCCTCCAAATAAACCATCCCAACCTCATCCTTCTCGGAGACTTTAACATATGGCTCAACATCCCTACCAATCCTATGACACACGCCCTAATCGACGGTCTAGATGCAATTAATCTCCAACCCCACATAAATGGACCGACTCATTTTAAAGGACACACTCTCGATGCCATCTTTAGCTCCCACACCCAGATTCAGTTAAAGCCCCCAACTCCTATCATCTGGTCCGATCACTTCATTCTCTCGTTTGCCATCCCCGCACCCGGCCCCCTTCCCGTATCCGCATCTGAACCTCCGATCCTACGCAAATGCTGGAAAAAACTAATAATCACCCCTGACCTAGCCGAGGCACTCCTCCAGTCCCCACCACCCACCTGCCACCCTAAAAACCAACTAACACCTGAAGCCTTTGACTCATGGCTCAACGCATCTTTGATGCAACTCACCCCTACATGCAAACCATCAACCCGCCGTGGCCCGTTCCCCAGATGGTTCACTCCTGAGCTGAAGACCAGTAAACGACACTACAAATACCTAGAACGCAATTGGCAAAAGGAGAAAACTCACGAAAGCAGGACCACCTTGGCCCGTCACCTGTACCGGTACAAGGCTGAAATCCGGAAAGCTAAAAAAGCCCACTACAACACCCGAATCCTAAACTGCAAAAACCCAAGCAAAGAACTCCACAAAATCATCTCTGAATTCACCAATCCAACTTGTAATACAACCGTCCCGACCCCGTCACAATCACTGTGTGACTCACTCTCCCTCCACTTTTACACCACAGCTATTGAAAGGACAAAAACTCTAAACACCAAACTGGCTCTCACAACCAATTGACAATCCTCCACCCGTACCGGCCAGCCCGTCAACTACAACCTCAACTCAACCAACATTCGAATCCTTTAGTCCAATATCACCAGAACAATTTCTCAAACTTCTATCTGTCCGCAAACCATCTGGATCCCCTCTGGATACCTGCCCAGCCTGAACCCTTAAAGAAATCTTTGCCTCCACCTGCGCAGGAGAACATGCAAGATCTATCATAAATGCCTCCCTTTCCTCCGGTATTTTTCCCGAAGCATTCAAAATGGTACACGTCAAACCTCTAATTAAAAAACCCTCGCTCGACCCTCTCGAGCCCAAAAACTACCGCCCAATCTCAAACACCAGATTCCTCGCCAAACTCATTGACCGAACCGCCTACTCCCAACTAAACGCCTTTGTTGAAGCCAACAATCTCCTTGACCCCGCCCAATCGGGTTTCAGAACACGTCACGGAACTGAAACCACCCTAACCTCGATCTGGGACGACCTTAAAATGACAGCAGACTCCGCGGGATGTGCCGCTCTAATCCTTCTTGACCTATCCGCTGCCTTTGACACGATCAATCACTCGATACTCCTAGAACGCCTCCACTCGCTAGGAATTCGTGGAACCGCTCTTAAATGGATAGCTTCATTCGTCAAAGACAGGCACCAAATAACGACACTCTCCAGCTTTACCTCCCAAGCCCGACCAGTCAACACGGGAGTCCCTCAAGGAGCATGTCTATCCGCCCTCCTATTCAATCTCTACCTGATCACCCTCCCACCAATAATTCGTTCACACAACATCCTATGTTACAACTACGCCGACGACACTCAACTAATTCTAAAATTCCTGAACTCGAAACCCAGCTCCCAACCCGACCTGGCATCCTGCCTCGTAAACATAGAGCGCTGGATGACCCAAAGCCACCTCTTGTTAAACCCCTCCAAAACAGAAATCATGGTTTGCGGCAACTTCGACCTTCTTCCGCACCCACTACCCTGGCCACCCGCCATGGGCAACTCACCTACACCCTCTAAAACAGTAAAAAACCTTGGATGCACCCTAGACTCCGACCTAACACTCTCGCGCCAAGTCAACAATGTCTCAAAGTCCTGCCACCATCACCTTAAAAACCTAAGGCGCGTCTTTCCATACCTCTCATTTCCCAACAGAGTCTCCGCTGTCCAATCAATCATTATATCCAGACTGGACTACGGAAACCCCCTTTACCTCGGAATCCATACCTACCAACTGAATAAACTCCAAAGAGCACAAAACGCAGCGGCCAAATTACTACTTGCGCTCAGTCCAAGAGACCACATATCCCCAGCCCTTAAAACACTGCACTGGCTTCCTGTAGCCCGTAGGGTAGCTTTCAAAACCTTATGCCTCTCGCATCGAGCACTGCATACAACTGGACCGCAATATCTTCAAGACAAACTAATACCTTATCATCCCACTCGCACCCTAAGATCAAGCTCAGCCGGCCTCCTAGTAATTCCCAAGACAAACTCAGTCAGGCTAGGCGGATCATCATTCTCTGCACTGGCTCCAACCCTGTGGAACTCACTCCCACCCCACATCCGCTTAACTGAAGACTTAACGTCCTTCCGCAAACTACTGAAAACCTGGCTCTTCCCATAAAACCAATCCAGCATCATCACAATAATACCGACCCATCAAACTACCTGAAGCGAGAATGACAGCTAAATAAACTCGAATGTAAACTAGAAAGACAAGCAGGCTTAAACGAGTAAAGTAGATCAAAACAATGAAACAGAAAATACGAATAAATCATCGAGAAACTCAGGAAATCTGAACCGATCAAAACGACATAATGAATGAGAAGGGAATACAGTGAATGACATAAATGAAACAGTTAGAATGGATGAAGCGTACAGAACAGACAATTACACTAAACGGAAGCATGTGGATGTGACTGGAGAGCAGATGAGTTGTGGAAAGCGGTTGAGTGTGGAGAGCGGATGAGTGTGGAAGAGAGCGGATGAGTGTGGAGGAGAGCGGATGAGTGTGGAGGAGAGCGGATGAGTGTGGAGGAGAGCGGATGAGTGTGGAGGAGAGCGGATGAGTGTGGAGGAGAGCGGATGAGTGTGGAGGAGAGCGGATGAGTGTGGAGGAGAGCGGATGAGTGTGGAGGAGAGCGGATGAGTGTGGAGGAGAGCGGATGAGTGCGAGAGCGTAGTGCAAATGAGAGCGGAAAGCGGGTGAGTGTAGAGAGCGGGCGAGTGTGGTGAGTGGTGAGTGTGGTTGAGCAGGTGAGTGTAGAGAGCGGGCGAGTGTGGTGAGTGGTGAGTGTGGTTGAGCGGGTGAGTGTGAAGAGCGGATGAGCGTGGAGAGCGGATGAGCGTGGAGAGCGGATGAGTCTGGGGAGCGGATGAGTCTGGGGAGCGGATGAGTCTGGGGAGCGCGGATAGTGCATGAGTGTGGAGAGCGCATGAGTGTGTGTGAGCGGACGAGTTGTGAGGAGCGGATGAGCGCGGTTGAGCGCGGAGTACGGTTGAGTGCGGAAAACGGTTGAGTGTATTGAGCGGCTTAGTATGAGGAACCGAAAAGAGCGGAGGACTGTGGAGAGCGGAGGACTGTGGAGAGCGGAGATCGGGTGGAGAGCGGAGAACTCTAGAGAGCGTAGGACTGTGGTGAGCAGAGGACTATGGAGAGCGGATAAGTATGGAGATCGGGTGAGAGCGGAGATCGGGTGAGTGTGCGGAGAGCGGTTTGAGAGTGGAGAGCGGACGAGAGTGGAGAGCGGACGAGAGTGGAGAGCGGATGATTTTGAGAGTAGATGAGTGTGGGGAACGCATGAGTGGGGAGCGCATGAGTGTGGGGAGCGCACGACTGATTATGGACTGAACGAGTGTCCTACCTCGACCAGTATGTAGACTGGACGAGTGGATAAACTACACAAGCATATAGTCTCGACAAGTGTCTAGACCTGACGAAGTGTGCGGTCTGGACGAGGGTGCGAACCAAACGTAGGGTGCGGACTGGACGAATGTGTGGAGCGGTCGAGTATGAGGAACGGGCGATTATATGCAACGGACGATACTTAACATGCCTTGGAATGAAGGAAACTCTTGAAAACATACATCACGCCACACCCCACGCTTACTCTCTCCCTTACACCACCACTCATCTAGAACACAGAGATACTATGACACCATTCGGTATAACTGTTCTCATATCTACATCTCCCGCTTACTCCACATCACTCTAAGTAAACATTGCTGGTTTCTCACCACCCAGCCAGGCGTTCTTCTCAGGCCTAACGCAGCCACACTCGTTCCGGATAAAGTCGACCAGAGCGAACACATACTCCTGATCTCTCAACCACCACACCTACAGCTAAGAAGCAGCTACCACTTGTTTTCGCACCAGCTGCACACATACATAGTGCGCACACGCACTTTTTGACTCCCCCCTACTCTCTCTACTGACCCGAACTTCGGTTCCCAAGGGCGTTCAACCTACCAGCGCCTTCAGACCATACCAATGGTATATAAGGCGCTATATAAATGCAAAATAACATAACATAACATAGGAGAACTGTTACTACCATTCCTCTCCTTGACACCATTTGGGAGTCCGGGTCCAAGATATTGGCCACACCCTTATCCACTCCGGCTCTAGTTTCCAGGCCAGAGAAAAAATACAAGGCTCCGGAGTCTGCACCTCTTTGTCTACGAGGTCATACAAAACCGGACTCAGTCATCACAGTAGCAGCTAGGAAAAAGTTGACCAATCCAGCATCACCTTTATCGGCCCCAACAGACAAGGACGGGCGCAAACTAGAGGCTACGGGCAGGAAAGTGCCCGCATCAGCATCGCTTACCATCAGAGCGGGCAACGCGCTGGCCATAACAGCAAGATTCGACCGCAAGCTATGACTCCGCATGTCCAAGCTGGCTAAACAGCTGCCTGTAGAACTCCAGGAGGAAGCCAGGTCGATTATCGCCAACGAGGTAGCGGCTTCGGATCACATGATTGATGCTGCAGTCGATGTGGCAGAGTCGGGTTTCCGGCAGATGGCCCAAGGTACGGTGCTCAGAAGACAGGCCTGGATGAAGGCTACCAATTTCAGGCCTGAGGTCCAAGCGCAGATATTGGACATGCCGTTCAATGGTCAAGACCTCTTTGGGGGAAAAAGATTGATGACCACCTCAAAGGAATCAAAACGGGCACGGCACGTGGCATCAGCTCCTTGAAAGACAAAGACAAGGATTGCCGGTCGTTTCATCCTTTTTGAGGTTCATCCTCGAAGTACAGAGATTTTAACCGCCCTTCCTACGGCCAGAAGTCGCAAGATAGTTCATACCAGGAAACCAAGTACCAATCTTCCCACAAGTACGCCCAGAGAGGGAGGTGGGGCGCTGCTCAAGGGAAGTCGCAGAGCAAACGAAACTGACAGTCCAGCTCCTCCCCCTCAACGTCACACCCCGGTGGGGGGAAAGGTAAGCCAGTTCTTTCAACGCTGGAAGTCAATAACATCAGACAAATGGGTGTTACAGGTGGTCCGCGAGGGGCACACATTAGAATTTCTAAACCAGCCACCTTCCTTGCCCCAGACTCCGCGCAAGGTGCAAATGTTAAAGCAAGTAATGTCCGAAATCCAGAAACTGCTGCACAAGGCAGCAATAGAGCCAGTACCTTACTCTTTAAGGGGGAAAGGTTTTTACTACCCTTTCTTCCTCATCAAAAAGAAGAATGGTCAATGGCGAACCATCTTGGACCTGAGAGCGCTAAACAAATTTATCAAGCGCATCAAATTCAAGATGGTAACTTTGCAAGGAGTGTTCCCTTGGCTAAACAGCCACGATTCTTTGGCCACTCTAGACTTGAAGGACGCATACTTCCACGTACCAATCCATCCAGCACACAGAAAATTCCTCAGGTTCACTGTGGGTAATCTTCATTTTCAGTTTCGAGTGCTCCCATTCGGTCTGAGATCAGAACCGAGAGTGTTTACCAAATGCCAGGCACCAGTGGCTGCAAACCTCAGGAGGACAGGAACAGAAGTCTTTCCATATCTAGACGACTGGTTGATAAGAGCGAGTTCCGCCTTAAGTGCACACTTGGCAGCCATAAACAATGCGAAGTCCTGTCCAGTTCCCAGCAATATGGTTTCTTTCCTGGGAGCCGATCTCGACACCAACATTCCCAGAGTGAGACAGTCTGCAGAAAGAGCATCAGCAATTCTCCGCTTGACCTCTTGGTTCTTAGGGAGAGAAACGACATTGGTGCGCTCTTACAAATCCCTCCTGGGCATGATGTCCTCATGTATATTCCTCGTACCAAATTGCAGGCTTCGCATGAGGCCTGTTCAGGAGGCACTGGACCACCAATGGAAACAAGCTCTCGGCTCGTGGGAGGACGTTGTCCAGATTCCAACGACGCTGCACAAGGCACTACGATGGTGGAACTCTCCACGGAACCTCTTACAAGGAATGCCGTTTCAGGCACCAACGTCAACCCTTCTCTTGAGGACAGACGTGTCTCTTTCGGGCTGGGGTGCTCATCTTGCAGACCAAGGGCTCCTGGTCACCCCCAGGAGTCCCAACTTCACATCAATGTGTTGGAACTCGGGGCCATACGGTGGACACTGAAAGCTTTCCTTCCGGTAGTAGCAGGACAGGTACTCGCTGTACAGAAAGACAACACGACCTCCATGCACTACACAAACCAGCAAGGAGGCACTAGGTCGGAGATCTTATCTCAAGAAGCTCAACTACTATGGGCATGGGCCTTGCATCAGAGTCCAAATCAAAGCGGAACACCTTCCGGGAGTGGACAGTGTCCTAGCGGACAAACTGAGCAGGGACTACAGGACTTCTCATGAGTGGGAGCTGGACGAGAAGGAAGCCCAACAGATTTTTGCCTTATGGGGCCATCCACATCTCAATCTTTTTGCCAACAGGGCCAGCAAGAAATGCAGAATGTTTGCCTTCAGGTACCCAGAGAGTGCGTCAGTAGGAGACGCGTTCTCAGTGAATTGGACTGGGAAATTCCTATATGCATCCCCCCTTTCCTCTCATTTCCAAGATACTACGCAGACTGGTACTCGACACTACAGCACCTGTCCCCTTGGCCCCCGATTCGCATCAAAACTCATCAGTATCTATTGACGCAACAGAACCGCAAGGTCCTCCATCACGATCCAGCGAGTCTGTCTCTCAAAGCCTGGTTCCTGAGCCGCGTAAGCTGATGAATCTCAATCTGCCTGTGGAGTGCTAGGACATAATCAGGGCCTCAAGGGATCCTTCTTTACGCATCACCTACACTAGGAAATTGACTCGGTTTTCCAAGTGGAGTGAGACCTATGCTATTGATCCTCATCGCTTCGGTTGAGCAAGTACTTCCCTACTTATTGCACTTAGCCAAAGCAGGTCTTTTACTGTATTCGATCAAGGTCCACCTATCAGCCATTAAGGCATACACGACTGCCCCGGAGATGCAGTCCTTACTCTCCCTTCCGGCCCTCTTCCTTAAAGGACTTTTGCGTACATACCCGCCCAGGCCGGTTCCAACCTGGAGCTTGAACACTGTGCTAACAGCCCTCATGGAGCCCCCTTACGAGCCCATCCACAGGTGCGACATAAAATTCTTGTCCTGGAAAGCAGCTTTCTTGATAGCCATTACTTCGGCCAGGAGGATCAGTGAGTTACAAGCCTTATCTTATGAACCTCCCTTCACCTTGTTCCATAAGGACTGTTATTTTTAAGACCACACCCTAAATTCCTCACGAAAGTAGTATTGGAAATGATGCTCACAGAACGCATTGTCTTACCAACTTTCTTCCAGTATCATTCTTCAGAAGCAGAACGAACATTGCATTCTGTGGACATAGCAGGAGTGCTAAGGTTTTATTTGCAAAGACTAGAGAGTTCTGTTCTTCAAATAGACTGTTCATCGCCTTCTCTGGCCATACAAAGGGCCAGCATATTTCCAAACAAGGTCTGGCGCGCTGGGTCTCTTCTTGTATCACCCACATCCATCTAACAAAAAGCGATCCCCCTTCGCTAAACACTACTGCCTGGCTTAAGATACTAACAAAGAAACTGCAGTTGGACAGGCAGTGCTCCGCCACCTCTTTGCATAAGGTATGACCAGCCTCTTTTTTCCACCTCTCCCTTAGTATGTAACCATTGTTTTGCTGCATGGTAAAGGTTTGATCAGAGATATGTTTTTTCTGTGTTTATGCATAGATGTATATGATGTTGGCATGTTTTTAACTGCTTGGTATTCTATTCAAGCATCTGAATCTATGAAAGATCCAATGCTGTAGAAGTCTTAGTTACTTACCTGTAACTGTATTTCTCCAGCATTGGTATCTTTCATAGATTCACAAGCGCCCACCCGCTTCCCCTGAGAGGCTGCTCCTATGCTCAGCTTCCATCATACCGTAATTCCTACGGTTCAAAGTCTGAAGATGGCTGCCTGGGGCGGAGCTTACGCCCTGCCACCTCGGGTCATAAAGGACCAAAGTGAGGTGGAGGGACTACACAATAGAATGGCTCATAGGCCATAATGGACTATGTACATGCATTTCTATGTAGCAATGTGTGTATATTAAAACATTTTTAATATTTATTTTTATTACCAAGGATTCCCAGTATGACGGGGAATATTTAAGCATTTGAATCTTTGAAAGATACCAATGCTGGAGAAATACAGTTACAGGTAAGTAACTAAGACTTTCGTGGTAAATTGGTGGTAATTTAGTATGGTGGTAGAACAGTGGTGAGCATATTTATAGTACTGCCCTATATGAGACAAACCTTCCTCCTTTTGTATTTGTATTCTGTTTTAGGGTTGACTGTAAGTACAAATCACTGACCTTAACACTTGCAGGAACATAAGATCATATGTTATGCTGATGGTTTATATATGACATCAGCCTACCGTCTTTAACGGTTCTGTTCAGCTTTCATCATGCACAGCTGGACACATACACCCACAGGCATTACAGATTTTCTAGCTTGCTGTCCATTTACTTTCACTTTACCGCAGGAGGTAACATTTTACTGCCGCTGGTTGCACTATGACACCTCTTTATTATTGTCATTCAGAATAACCAACAGACAAAAATTGCAGCCTCACTGCTTCTGTTTTGTGCGATTTTCTTTTATACATGTAGCATTTTTAAATAAATGTTGCGATACATATATTACACAATGAACACTTTTATGTTAAATGTTAAAGGTATTTGTACCGCGCACCGTCCCCAACGGAGTTGGTCCCCAGGCGCTCTGGCGGATCTGCAAATGAAAAGGTAGGATGGGTTAGTAGGTGCAGCGGGAATAGGATTGTGAGAGGAGTGGTGTTCTGTTGGCAGCTTCAACCCTATACACAGGGTGCTGAGCTCTGGTGGGAGTATCGGATCGATGCCAGTCCTTGTGTGCTGTTGGTGCGGCTTAAGCGTTGTTGCAGTGTTGTGAAGTGCGTGCGGGTTGTTGTGCGAGAGATGGTTGTGTGAGATTTTTGAGTGAGATAAGTCTCGCAGAAATGCAGAGTTTTTTTGTTAGTGAGTTGTATGAAGTTTAACATGCTAACATTCAGAACTCTGTCCAAGTGTGGCGCTCGCCAATCTTCCCATTGTCATCAGGATGGGCGCAGGGGTTATGCCTGGCAGGGTTTTAGGTTTGTGTCAGGCACTCCCTGTGCTGTTCTAACGTGCTCTAATTCTGATGGAATGAGTGTTGTGGGTTCGGTGTTAGAAGGTGCGATGCGCTCGCCATTCTATTCTTACGAGCTCTGTAGGTGTTCTAATGCTGATGGGTTGGTTAATGTGGGTTGGGTGTCTAGTCTCCTCCTTGGGTGTTGGAGCAGGTGTTGTGGTCTCCTCTTAAAAACTTCTATCGATATGCATCTGCTGGTGTTTGGATATGGTACGGCCGGGAGGCAGTAGATCAGTCATTTAGGGCTTTTGTCTCAGTCAGAGCATGTGATTAGTCTATGGTGACCTCCTTTTGTGGCTATTTCCCATAATATCTTATGGTCTGTTGTGGGGTCCGTTCTTTGGGTTCTGTGTATGTCCATTTTGGGAGTGACCGAGGTTGGTGTTATCTTCATCGTTGTTTAACGGGTAAGCATTCTAGTGCGTCGGTGTTGTCTTTACGCTGTGAAGAGCCATGATTTAAAGAGTTTCCTGAATGCTAGGTGGTTAGTTGTGTTTCGTATATTCTTAGGTAGGCCATTCCAGGTTTTCGGTGCCTGGTGAGAGAAAGAGGATCCTCCGAGTTTTCTTCTGTTATAGGGTTTTGGTTCTAGGCGGATGTCAGTGCTTGATCTCAGTGTTCTTGTTGGTTGATGTAGGCATAGTTTATCGCTTAGGAATTCTGCACCTTGTTTGTGTATTGCTCTGTGCGTGATGCACATGGACTTGCACTTTATTCGCTGTTTTAATGGTAGCCAGTGTAGTATTTTTAGCGCAGGTCTGATGTGTTCCCTTCTGGGTAGCTTGAGGAGGAGTCTGGCTGCCGCATTTTGAATGCATTGTAGTTTTTCTAGAAGTCGTTCGGGCATCCCCAGGCATAGGCTATTGGCATAATCTACTCTGGACATGATCAGACCGATGATAAGTGCTTTGTTGGCGAACGGTGGGATCCTTTTTGCTGCTCGCAGGAGGAAGAAACATTTCTTGAGTAGAGCGTTTACTTGTGGCTCTAGAGTGAGGTTGTTCTCCATCAGGACCCCTAGGTTTTTACAGTTGATGGTGCTGGTGTGGTTCCGAGCTCTCTTGGCCAGGGGATGTAGCTGATGTCTCCTCCCTGTTTTTGAAACGATCATTATCTCTGTTTTGCCTGGGTTGATTTTGAGGTGGTTGAGGTTCATCTAGTTGAATATATCACAAAGGTAATTCTCTAGTGTAGTGTTTTCTTTTCGGGTGTCTTGTATGTTGAAGATTATTTGAGTATCGTCGGATTAGTTGTAGCATGTGAGGCTGTGTTTTTTGATGAGTTCGATTAATAGGTACATGTAGATGTTAAAGCGGGGAGAAAGATGATCGTTGTGGTACTCCGTACGTGGAGTCTCTAGGTTTGGACTTAAAAGGTTTCATCCATACGGTTTTGGTTCTGTTTGTTAGGAAGGATTTGATCCATAGTAGGGCGGTGTCTGTTATTCCTAGTCCTTCTAATCTCTTTATAAGGATGACGTGGTTGACGGCTGCAGATAGATCAAGGAGAATCAGGGCGGCACTGTTGTCCGCCCTGATTCTCCTTGAGGAGAGCTGATTCTGTTCCTCATCGGTCTGAAACCAACTTGTCCCTGGTCTAGTAGGCAGTGCTCTTCTATGAATTCTTGGGTTATTTTGTAGACATACGTTTCTAGCAGCTTGGCCATGTAGGGTATGTTGGAAATGGGTCTGTAGTTGGATAAGTCCTCTGTTTCCTGTTGTGTCTTTGAGTAGTGGCTTGATGTAAGCCGTTTTGAAGGCCTGTGGTACTTTACCTGTTGAGATTGAGAGGTTGAGGAGATTCCTGTGGTATTCCGTGGGGGTTTCTTGTTTGAGAATTGTTTTCTATATGTCCGGGGGGCAGGTGTCTTCTGGAGAGCCTGATTTGTTGCTTTGGTTTACCAGTTGGACGAAAGTCTCCACTGATATTTCTGGGAAGCTTCGTAGCTTGTTTGGATGTTCCTCGTCGATTTTGATGGGGTTTGAGGTATGATTGCTTGGTCTGTTTTGTATGGTGTGTTGGATGGAAGTTATTTTGTTTTTGAAGTGGTCTCCTAGGTCATCGCATAGTTTAATCGATGGAAGTGATGTTGCAGCTCGTTGTTTTTTTTTTATTTTGTTTATGATTTTGAAGAGTTCTTTTTGGGCGTCTGGTGCTCTGAAGATTCGGTTGTCGTAGTGTTTCCTCTTCACTTTTTGTATTTCCTTTTTATATGAGCAGATCTGTTGCATGAATTTCAATTTGTTTGCAGTGGTGTTGCTGGTCCTCCATTCAGATTCTAGTTTTTGTTTTTTTCTTTTCATGGTGTTGAGTAGTGGGGTGGACCATTTTGCTGTTTTAAGTGATGCAGTGAAGGGCTTTTCTTTGGCGATGTCATCTAGAGTTGTAGCGATCCAGGTATGGAGCAGGGCAACTTTTATGTCTAGATCAGCTTCTTCCATGGTTGTTGCTTGTGGTCTGCTGAGTTCCAGGAGCTCGGTTAGGTTGGAGTTTTTTATGGTTCTCCAATTTCTATTCATCATGATTGGTGGTTTATCTTGTTGCTTTTCAGTTGGGGCGGCCGTTGTGATTATGAATGGAATGATGAGGTGGTTGTTCCAGAGTATTAGAATTGGGGGTGCCGTGGTGATGAGATCCTTGTTGGTGAAGATTGCATCAAGTGTGTGCCTGGCTGAGTGTGTTGCTCCTTTGACTAGTTGTTGTAGGTTCATGGCTGCTAGTTGGGCGGTCAAGGATTTTTGTGTGGTTGTGGTTTCTTCGTCGAACCAGATGTTGAAATCTCTGAGGATGATCAGATGATTGTACTTGATGGCTAGGATGGTGATTGTTTCCGTGAAGAAGTCTATGAAAGTCGCATTGTAGGTTGGTGGTCTGTATATCAGTATGAATTTCAGGTTTGTTTTGGGGTTATTTTGCAGAAACAACATGAGCACACTTGTACACAGTGAAAACATACTTTTTTTCTTACCAAAGCTTGAAACACGATGTGGGATGTTTTAACCCACTTTTTGCTCTGCTATGCTGCAGCACTGTTATGATGGTGCCAGAAAAAGCAAAATGGCCGCAACACCCCTGTGCACGCCAAAACCTAAATTGTGCTTTGCAAAGCACAAAAAGATGGTTGCTCAATCTGCCACACATGTTGTCAGTGGTGGAACGGAGATCTCACTCCTGAAATGTCACTGGGGCTCCACAAGTGAAAATGGAGTACAGAAGGAAAAAGCTGTGTTTTACTAATGAAACCCCAAAATCTTGCTTTAAATCCCCTTTTCTTTGTTGTTGAAACTGCAGAATGCTGGTACAAAACACCCTCAAACATCAAAAATTCTTGCTGGGTGCTACAATTCACTTAGTTTATGAAATCGTTGTGAACTTGCAAGGTCCTGAAAAGCTGAAAGCATAAAGGGATTTCCACAGCAAAAGTAGCCTGACTGTGGATGAAGTGGGTTTGCTGGGATGACAGCCGTCAGGAAGCCCGCCTGATTACACTTTAAACATGTATAAACTGAAATCAAATGTTTACCATCTAAGAGGCCTGTTTCTGAGAGTAACCTATGTTGTAGTTGTTTGATCCCATGGTTTAAAATCTTGATTGAGAATTCTAGCGGCTATTTTGAAACAAGTTTGTTTTAAACTAAGGAAAAATGCAACAGAATTACCAATTAAATCAAGCCTGGCTAAAGATAACCAAACTGGAATAACAGGTTTCCTCACAGAGGCCTTTTCCTCCAGCAGGAAATCACACCTAAGCAATTATAGGGGTTGGAAAGAAACTGGTCTACAGAGGCAAAAGGGAACAATGAACAGCTACTGCTCAGGAAATGCGAGGTGTGAAGACAGTCGAAAATGGCCTCTGCCAAGAGCAAACAGGGAGGAGACTGCTCCTGAACTGCAGGGAGATAGAAAGAGGCGGACCCAAACAACCATCTGTGGCTGAACCTTCACAAAGAACACTTTTTTAAGACTTGTGAAAAATGTAAAAGTAACAGATCTGTGAATCTAAATTTTGGCTGCACTTTTCAAGAGGCGGAAAAATCGTGTGACATGTTCTGGAAAGAAACGGCAGACAATGTGATTTTACACAAAATGTATTTCTGCTAGAAGTATGAAACTTTATACCCTTATACACATGTTAAACGCACACACTTATAGAAATTTGTTTATAAATTGGACATTGTGTTCCTGATGAAAAGGGCAAAATTCTGTGAAAAGCAGTGACAAGATCCCACGGCTATGGGGTTTGGAGGGATAGCTGCTATATGAAATCTGTAATCTGTATATGTGATTCTTATAGAGGTTGCACATGTGTAAATATGTATGGTGCCAAAAGTAGATTTTGTGTTCAAGGGGCTAGCGGTGGATTCTCAACCTCATAAAACCACATCATAAAGGTGACGCACTGTTTCTCTCCTCCTATCAAGGCAGAGAGGAGACTCTGACCCAATCGTCTGTCAAAGGGGCGAGTTTAGGCTAAACCAGCACACACACACACACACACCCCTTTATCATAGCATAAATGGAGACAGCTCACCACTCAAAAAGACAGATCCACTCACTATCCTGATCCTGGCGGAGCACCCTGTTGCAGAACTCAATCTTCCTTGCTGCAGACTCCAGAAACCTGGCAAAGCAGAAACCCATTGCATAGCTGAACCATTTTCAGCTGGCCCTCAAATTCCAGAACCAGAAACCCACAAACCTAAGGGGAAGCATCAAAATACAGCTGGGCTGCACTGTACTGCTTGCCTGCTGAAATAATTATCATCCGAACCAAGAAGAGCATATCCAATCCAGTCCTGTGCCATGTGTGACCAGAGCCATTGCAGATCCAGTTCAGTCCTGTGCCGTACTGTGATCAGAGCGCCTTGCTGATTGCAGATCCAATCCGATGTGCCAAGGTGTCTGGCCTAGAACCAGATCCCATTCCCTGACCAGAATCTTGACAGACCAGAATCCTGACGGTTCTGTTTAAAAACATATCTAGTGAGTATCTATAGATAGAACGGTGCCACTAGCATATGTACCTTGCTTAGTTACTCCCCTTAAACCCATCCTGTCTAGTATTCAGAATCTGTAGTGTTAGGAGTATTCGTGAATTGTCTGAACTCTCTATCCAATCCCTCCTATCTTCCTCCTGTACTAGGTTGAAGACAAAATGCTCCACACTCGCAGAACTGCACCACAACGTATATCTGTGGAAACTGAAATGTATTGATTATAATGTCCTATTGGACAACATGTGTTTTGACACACCAGTGTCTTTTTCAAATTAGGGCTGGTAATAAAAACTAGTGAAAGTGTAGCCGAATTCACAGTGAAAAACGTATATCAGAGATCATAATGCATAATCAAACACATGTAGAAGTAAACCATGAAAACAAAAGATTAAATTACATTAAAAATAGTCACAGAGAAAAAAAGGGAGGGGTGAAGAGGCAGGAGGTTCAAGGTAAGAAAACAAAGAAAAAAGGTAAAGAACAACCACAAAATATTAGTACATACTCATAGGTCATTAACTAGTAGTGTTTAAACAAAAACATCAATCTTACTTAAGATGATAGATATAGAGGTTTGCCCATGGAGGCCTTACCTATATTCCAAATCAAAAGTCTTCAATTCAGTAGAACAGAAAGTCATGGGTTAAATCCCCCTGTTTGATTCATGCCAAATCAGAACCAGGGGAACCCAAAACTTCCCCCATATCTAGCTGTTACCTTTTTCTTACAGGTTCCCAAGATCCCAAACAGAATCCTCCCCAAATCACCTCTGTCTGTATCCAAAGCAAGGAAATTAACCCACCAGTTGGCCAAAAATGTGCATTATGTTTGCCCCCTTGAGGAAAAGGAGGGAAGATTTTATGCCCCGGTCCAAATACAGGGGCAATGTACAATTTTGGCACTGGTGGACACTGGATCCCAAGCCACCCTTCTGTCAAAAAGGGCCTTTGATCAGCTGAATTCGGGACGGGGGAGTACCAAATTCCTCTCATCCCTCTTCCTGGACAACTTCAGAACTTCAACAGGAAGGACATTCCTGTCAAGGGGACTGCGGATTTAGACATTAAAATTGGGTGACACAAGGTGAAGCACCCGGTCATAGTTGTGACTCCGGAGGGCACACCTTGTTTACTAGGTAATGACATCCTGCGCAGATTGTCTCCCCTCATAGATTATGTAAACGAGGTCCTCTGGACCCAGACTGACCAATAAAATTAAAACAGAGTGTCAACCATGTTAGTTTAAATGGCACATGCCACATGGTTGAACAAAAACCTGACCAAATTGAATTTCACTTCCTGAATAATCAAATACCAGACGTGACAGTAATTGCAGTAGGACAACAAACTGGTGATGGGGAGTCCTCTCTATTTCGGAAAATCAACCTTCCTTCCAGTCTAAGGTGGCATTCCACACTGGAAGGAAACACTCTGAAATTCTATACTAATTCAAAATCAGAAAATTCCATTCCTATATTTCAAAAAGATGAGAAATCAGCTCAAAGCTTGGCTGATATTCAGAAAATTGGAGAGCAGTTATTCAGTTAAATGAGGGGAAGGACTTTGTTCTCGCCCGAGTATGTGTGACCAATTGTAAGAGCTTAATTAGCGAGGCCATGTTCCGCAAACCCCCAAAAGATCCAGCCATTCCCACATTTAAACTGGTAGACAAATGGGAAATGGACCTGGAAACACCCAATTCCAAACATCTCCTGTCTAGCAGGTGTATGCTCAAAATGTCCATAGGCAACAAGAGCATAGTCAATAATTGTTGGGTTGTGCGAGATGTCCCTGCTGCATTTTATTTAGGCAGTGACATTCTCAATCGCTTTGCCATTAGTTTGGACCTAATAAACTTCAAAGCCTGGTCCCGATTAGCAGGTAATCCCATGGACTTTGATGACCCAGAGAAAGCATTTTGGTCAGCTCAGCTGCTGCCATATGCAGTTGAAAATCAGATCAGAGAGGAAGTCTCCATCCCAGAACGGACTCGACAATTCTCACTGGAAGTAAAAATTAAGAGGGCAGAAACTGAAAAATCCTGACGCCATATTCCATCTTAATGATCATTTCCAACAGCAAGGATTAGGGGTAAACCCAACACCACTAGTCAACATAGAACACAACACCATTCCAATAGAGGTGGATAACAGTGACCTAAAGAGTATCACTCTGGCTGCAGGCACCATTATTGGAATGGCAGTTGATGACAGACATTCTTCCATAGATATATGTAAGGAAATGTTAGGACCAATCCCCAAGGACTATTTGGACAGTGATAGTGACGATGACACAACACCAGACAGGATCTTCACCCGGCATGGGGGGAATTTCGTGGTGTGCTCTTCCTGCCCTTATGGTAAGGAAGATGTGACCTGTGACTTCAGGAGGGATGAGGTGATCTTTCTGCAGGGGATTGGTTAGCGTCATGGAGCTTCGGGCCCCGCGCACGCGCGGTTGCCATGGTCGCCGTTTTTCTTCCACAACGGCATACAGCACCCGCGCCTTCACTTGCAACGCGTACTCGCGGTCCCTGTCCAGCCAGACAGCGTTCCTCTCCGCGCGCGACTGGACTGTAGAAGCCGCTGTGCTAGGTAAGCTAACGCTTAGAGGTTGTAGCATGTCTGCCCACCTATTAACACACGTCGGGTGCGGTATTTGGCCTGACCACAGATGAGCTAGCTATTCTTTATACCCTGTACACACGGCCACAAGGGGTTGACCTATAAGCACAATAAGGACACCTGAGGGAGGGATAAAACTACCTCTCCCTTTTTGTACACCACGAAACGAACGGAACTAACGTCCACTGCTGGTAACTATTTGTGTATGTGCAAATGACTTTATCCCGCACCTTGCTCTTATGTCCTACACATGGACAGCGTAATGAAATCCATACGCCTAATATTTATGGACCAGTCAACTTTGGTTCCCCACCTCACCCTGTGCTGTTCTTTTCTTTCTCTGTCCAGGGATCCACCTAGGACTGTTTGCAGACATCTCGCCTGATGCTGATGAAGATTTTCTGCGCACCCATCCCAGCTCTTTAACCATCCAGTGAACTTTCACTTGCGTTCTTGCAGGTACCTGTTTTATGTATTCACTGCACCCTGCATCGGTATTTGCCTGCAAGCCACTGAAGCCAGTAGTGAGGTCCATACAACATCCTCAGTATATTTTTTCTACCCCCACTTTTGTCTCTTGCGCAGAACAACGCTCAGCACTATGACTACTGCCCTGGGCCTGCCCACCTTCCAGTAGGACCCAATTGAGTACTTTCTTTGCCTAGCCCTTTTGCCCTTTGGTGAGTGAAGACCGAGACTTTGGGATTTCAGCACCGGCAGGTAAGCTGCCGCTTCGGTGCTTGAGAAAACAGACATATTGTCACGTATGCCAAATGACTATTGGCATGCTTATAAATCACTCACTGTAGCACTCTATCCACATTGCAGGGTCGCCCCTACGGAGCCCTGAAGAAGGCGGACGCTACCTTAATGCACTTCCGCCGAAACGTGTCGATCCGGGAACAGCCACATGCATTTGTTCCCGCCTGAATCAGACTCTGTTCATTCAGTCTCTGCCACGTTGGCTATCAAGATATCTTATTCTCCATAGGACCCTGGAAACACATACTGTTGTAAAGCAATACCTGACTAAGAGACTTTCCTTTAACAAGGATACCCTTATGACAATTGGGCTATGGTATAGCCTCCCTCGCCTTTCACTTTTTTTCCTTGGGATTTATTCACAAAGGACCTGTGTGTTCACATGAATTGGTACACTGTTATGCAAAAAACGAAAGATAAAAACCTTTGCTCAAGATTGATCTGTATATTGTTAGTACAGCATTTTATGTTCACTTTGTTGTAAATACTGCACTTCTCTCCCTTTTTCGGAGTATTTATTGTTGGTATTATATGTTGTCTTTACCTTTTGTTCATCTATGTTGCATTTTTCAACACCTTCTTTTAAGCTTTATGTACTGGATATTTACCTGTACGATTAGCAAATAAAACCCTTGTTTGCTACCCTCTGGTTTGACTTAGCTCAGTGAGAGGTTAATATACCTTTTTTCTCAGGTTTGGATCTACCACTTAATAGACCAACCTATACACTATTGGTACAGGAGTATACTCCTGTCCATAGATTAAAGTATTATAGCCTTGAGCTTCGTACACTAGGAAGGGTACATCCTCTTGTTTACATGTTATGCCTGTGGCTCAGTACCCTTTCTGAACCGAGCCCAACCCTATCTCCCCTCGGGGCCTTTTATGTTACCAAGTCAATACCCTGACCAGGGACTTCTCCACCCAGCTGGATGAGGCCGCTGAGATGGCAAAACCGGAAGTCTTTCCAGGCTTCAGGCAGATGGTTGAAGAGAGAGTCAACCTAGCTGATGCCTGAGACACTCTGGAGCAAAAGCAAAAATTGAAACAAGTTTTCTTACATTTTCAAGATCTCTTTGCGGTGGACTCATATGACTGTGTTCGCACCGACATCCGCACAACAATTCCCACGGACCCTGGCATGACTCCAGTGTTTGTGAAGCAATATCGCTTGCCTCTTCCATCAATGGAGTCCCTTACTGAAATAATTAAGAACCTTGTGTCCCGTGGGATAATTCGTCCAGTCCGCAGCACCTTCAATAATCTGGTGCTGGGGATTTTGAAACCAAACTGCCAGTGGAGACTCTGTGCTGACCTAAGGGAGCTCAAAAAACGGGTCCATGCTTCCCGATGGCCTCTTTCCTACATTGACAATTGCTGGCCCAGATCCAGAGGTCAGAGGTATTTACTGCCATTGACCTGACCAATGGGTACTGGACTGTACCTGTCAGTAGGGAGGACTAGTACAAGCTAGTCTTTACCTTCAGGGGGCAGCGGTACACGTGGACCCAGACTCCTTTCAGATACATCAACTCCGGCAATGAATTTAACATCTTTCTACATAAGGCCATGCCCGACCTGGGTGAGAAAGTTCATTGAGGACTACACTGAGATCACAAGACCCCTGATCCATCTTTTGAAGGGGGCTCAAGTGGGAGTGGGGTCCAGAACAAGCCGAGGCAGTAAGACAACTCAAAGAAGCCTCTCAGAAGTCCCTTGCCTAGCTTACCCTATCAATAACAAGGAGTTCTTCTTGGAGACAGGGTTTTCAAATACATGCTTGACTGCAGTATTATATCAAAAGCATGACAAGGTCAATAAAGTAATCTCCTATGCGAGTAAGGCTTTATCCTCTGTGGAGGAAAAATTCAACGATTGTGAGAAGGCACTCCTGGCAATGGTGTGGGCATTGAAGAATTACTGCCCGTTTATCCAGGGTAACACATCATAGTGGAGACTCCACAACAACCTTTTCAATATCTTCAAAGTGACAGAATCTGGGCCGGAGATGTGAGTAATTCCCAAATTACTTCCTGGATTCTGTCAATGCAAGGCTTTCCTGTGGAGGTCCGATATGGCCAAAACAAGAAGAGGCCCCACGCGCAAGGCTGGCTGACTTGCATGATTGTGCCAGAGAAAACTGTCTGTAGGAGGAAAGTCTTAAAATCAAGGAAAACATGGAGGCATACCTTAATTCCCCACACAAAGTCTATGAAGAAGACCAATGTGAGGGACTGCCCACTGTCTATGTGGATGGGTGCTCTTAGCATGTTGACAACAACAGGGAAAAAGAACTTGTGTCCGGCGTAGGGAATGCATGGGTGAATGATGCCCCAGAACCCACCGCTGGGTACAAAATCAGTCTCCGAAGTAGTCAAGTGGCAGAGTTGATGGCTGTGCATCAAGCCATCCTCACTGCTGTCCAACACCAACTCCACGAACTGGTCATAATCACAGATTCAGATTATGTACGGAACGGGTTCGTGGAGCACCTGGTTAACCGGAAAACCAGAGGCATGCTATGTGCTAATGACAAACCATTGAAACATGGCAAATTAATACAAAACATTGATGATCTGGTCACCTCAAATGGGATGACCATCTACTGGAAAAAGATCAAGGGTCATTCTAAGGTAGAGAGACCAGACAAAACTGGAAATGATTTAGCTGATCAGCTGGCCAAAACCCAGAGCCATCCAAGGGGATCTACTTGAGATCGAGTCCCTGTTGGGGGAAATCCAGGTCACTGCTATCACTAGGTCCCAGACAAATGCTCACAATGAACTCTCAACTGCACAATGGAGTAAGGAGATCCCAGATGCTGATTTGATTACGGTTCAAAAAAGGGATCCAATAATTGGTAAGTTTTATCAACACATTGAAGACCCTGAGAACTTTCCTCTGACGGATACCGATTACATAGGGAAAGAGGACCTCAGAGTGTTGATGAAATATCCAAAAATTTTCCGAATCCAAGATGGTTTGTTGGTGAGGAGATCCATAGCTGGCCATTACCAGTGGGTGGTCCCTACCTCATTCTGAAGCCTGATGCTAATTCACACCCATGACGCGGCCACAGCCGGTCATCGGGAGTTTCATACGACATTAGAAATCTTGCGAGAGGTTGCATACTGGCCACACATGGGGCAGGACCTCGACCAATACTTGAAGGGGTGTCTTGTGTGTGCACAATTTCAGCCAACATCACTCGCACACCGTGCTCCCCTCCAAAATTGGGGGATGTCACTGCCTTGGTCAGATTTTACAAGTCCATTTTATCAGGCCCGTGATTCGCTCCTCTAGGGGGCACAAGTACATGTTGACCATAACATGCTTGTTCACTAAATGGGCGGAATGTCTCCAAGCCCCAAATTTTATTGTATTGTATTTATTAGGTTTATATAGCGCTTTACACCAAAGCGCTGCACATTTAACAGGATACATTTAACATAACAGTAACAATAGAAGTAAATAACAATTTTGAATCAGTCAACAAAACAGTATGTAGAGCAATTAGTCAGAGGGAAGGGGGGAGAGAAATTGACTAGAGCTAGGAGGAAGAGGAAGGAAGGGTAGGAGAAGGAGGAGGGAAAGGAAGGGGTGAGGATGGGATGGGGGAAATGGAGGGAGAGGCTTAAGGGGGGAAGAGGGAAAGGGTGGGAGTGGGGGAAGCTAGAAGAGGAAGGGGGTATCATGCGGGGAATGGAGAAGGAGAGATTTAAGGGACGTGCGGAACGAGGAAAAGGTAGGAATAGAGCAGATTGAGAGAGGTAACGAGTTCCTGTGGAGGGGGGCCAGGAGTTGGAAGGAGCAGAAACATGAGGAGGCACACGGGGAGGGAGGAACAGTGAGGAGGAAGTGGTTAGCGGAACAAAGGGAGCGAGAGGGAGTGTAGGGAGAAGGGAAGAGAGATACGGTGGAGCAAGATCATGGAGAGATTTGAAGACTAGGCAGAGAATTAAATTTAAGTTGTGAGTGAAAGGGAAGCCAGCCAATGGAGGATAGAGAAGCAGAGATGGAGTCTCAGGGGGAGAGGAGACAGAGGATATGGATGGCAGAGTGGTAGATAGATTTGAGGGGGGTGAGATGTGAAGTAGGTAGACCAAAGAGTAAGGAGGAGCAGTAAAAGAGGCGAGAGAAGATAAGGGAGGAGATTACAAGTTTAGTGGCATGGAAAGTAAGGGAGGGGCAGACTTTTAGAATATTATAGAGGTGGTAGCGACAGGACAGGCACGAGAGGAGTGAGATATGGTGGGAAAAGGTGACAGAAGAGTCGAAGTGAAAGCCTAAGTTGTGAGCGTGGGGGGAGAAAGTAAGATTAGAGAGAGGAAAATGAATGAAAGGAGGAGGAGAGGGAGGGGCAAGGGAATTGGAAGGGAAGAAAACTACTTCAGTTTTGTCAGAGTTAAGGGAAAGACATCCAGTTTTTAATAGCCGTAAGACAGGAGTTAAGTTTAAGGTTTAGATCAGGAGAGAAGGAAGAGAAGGAAAGAAAGAGCTACGTGTCGTCGGCATAGAAATGGTGAGAAATGCCAAATGAGGCGGTAACAGAGGCAAGAATGGAGGTGTAGAGTGAGAATAGGAAAGCACCGAGCCTTGGGGTACTCCGTATTCGAGAGGGAGGTTGGGAGAGGAGCGTCCTCCCCAGGTAACAGTAAGAGAGCGGGAGGAGAGGTAAGAGGATAGCCAGTTGAGTACAGAACCTTTGAAACCAAAGGAGAAGAGAGTGTTGAGAAGAAGGGGGTGATCAACAGTTTCAACGGCAGCAGAGAGATCAATAAGAATAAGGACAGGATTGCGTAGAGTGTCGGGCAGAGAGGAGGGACTTAAGGATGTAAGTGAGGGCTGTTTCAGGAGAGTGTCTGGAGCAAAAGCCAGATTGAGAAGGGGGAAGGAGAGAGAGATTACTGACAAAGGTTGAGAGCTGCGAGTAGGCGTGTTGCTCAAGAAGTTTACAGAGGAATGGGAGAAGTGAGATAGGATGGAAGTTAGAGGTGAGCAGGGGATCAGCAGAAGGTTTCTTCAGAATCTGAATGATAGTGGCATGCTTGAAAGCAGAGGGGAAGGTGGCCGAGGAAAGGCAGGTGTTCAAGAAGGAGGTTAGGTAGGGGATAAGAAGAGAGTAGATCTTAGTGAGGGGACAGGGTCAGATGGAGCAGGCGAGGGGTGGGCTTTTGAGAGGAGGATAGAAACGTCAGAAAGGGAGACTGGGGACAATAGTCATGCACGTAGAGGGTGAGGAGGGAGAAGGGAGAGGGGGGAGAATGAAGAGGAATCAATTTTTTGCCGAAGGGCAAGAATCTTGGAGGAGAAGAAGTTTGCAAAGTCAGAGGGAGAAAGGGTGGAGGAGGTTGAGAGATCAGGGGTTGGGGGAGGGAGAAGATGAGTTTGGAAGATGCGGCGGGGTGGGAGGCTTGGGAATGAACTAGGTTGGAGTAGTAGGAGCGTTTTGCCAAGGAGAGGTAGGAGACATAGAGTGAGTGATGAAAGAAGTAGGAGGGTTAGCTGGAAAGTGAAGGAGATTTGAGCCAGAGTGTCTCAAGACACAGCATGGAGAGGAGTTGAGGGGAGAGTCAAGGTTGAGAGGGTTTCCGGGTTGGATGGAAGAAGGAAAGGGGGTTGAGTAGATCAAGAGTGGAGATAGAAGAGGAGAGAGTAGAAAGTGCATCATTGGCCGATAGTGAAGAGAAGTCATAGAGAGAGGGGAAGAGAAGAGCAAGATTCAAGAAAGAGGGAGGGATCAAAGTTACAAAGGCCACAACGCGAGAAAATAGAAGGGGAAGGCTTAGGAGAAGAAGGAAGGGGAAGGGGGTAAGGGAGAAGGAGAGTAAAGCATGATCAGAGATATAGAGAGGAAGTGTATAGACAGTAGAAGAGGGGTAGGAAGAGTTCAATATGAGGTCAAGAGTGGAGCCAGTGGAGTGAGTAGGAGAGGAAGGAAGATCTGGTAGGAGTCGGGGATGGATGAAAGGGGAGTAGAGTGAGGGGGAGAATGGAAGTGAAGGTTAAAGTCCCTGAGAACAGTAAGAGGAGAGGGAGAGATGAGAGAAAGGAGGTGATAGAGGGCATCATAGAAGGTAGAGAGAGGGCCAGGTGGATGATGTATGATTAGAAAGGAGATGGGATGGAGTGAGGAGAGGAGAAGGATTTGTAAAGAAACTCGAAAGAGGGGAAAGAAGGAATGGATGGAGAGGAGGGAGATGAAAGGTATTTGGGGTTGAAGAGTCCAATACCTCCGCCACGACCAGTAGCACGAGAGATATAAGAGAAGGAGGATGAAGAGGTGGCTAGGGAAGCAGGGACTGTAGTGTTGTGAGGAGGAATCCAGGTTTCAGTAAGGCTGAGGAAATGAAGGTTGAGACGGAGGAACATGTCAAGAACTGCTGCGGTCTTATTGCAGAGGGATCTAGTGTTCCAGAGAGCAATGTTGATGAGAGAGGAGGGTTGGACAGTGGGGGGGGGTAGAGAAGGTTAGGGCGGTGAGAGAGGGTAGGCGTAGTAAAGGAAGAGTGGGGGGATTAAAGAGGGGAATCGACATGGAGGAGGGAGAAGTAGAGTAGGAGAGGACAGAGGAGGTGGAGGTGGAGAGGGCGAGGAGGGTGGAGGGAAGGGGAAAGAGGACCGTGGGGAGGAGATATGGCCAAATGCATAACCGAGGGGGGGGCGAGAGGAAGGAGAGGGATAAAGAGGTGGTTAGGAGAGCAGGTAGCAGTGGAGGGAAGGTAGCTAGAGGGTGCACGGAATTGGAAGGTGGGAAGGACAGCAAGGACCAGAGAGCTGATAGGTAAGCGGTCTGGAGGCCGCACTGGGAGGTAGAGTTAGGTTAGCTGAAGTGGGGCACTCCGAGGTGGCAGCAAAGGTGGGTCGCTCTGCGAAATTGCAATTGCTCTATTGATTTTGAAATGGAATGCAATCTACTGCAAGATCGATTTCAACAAGGGAGCTATTCCTAAGCATGTATTAAAGCAGCCTGACAAAAGGCCTCTAAAATGTCTTGGGAACAAACTTTGGTACCCAGATCTCACCCCAAAGAAAAGGATCAGAATGAGATAAACTTCATACCAACTTATAGTCATAAACACTAAGTTGAGGAAAGTGCTAAACAAAAATTGGCACCTCCTAAAATTGGACCCTCATCTTTCAAATCACATTGGGGACAAACCCCGGATGACATTTGGTAAAGCAAAAACAATTAAGATGGCCTTGTGTCCTTCGCTACTGCCAGAACCAAACAAGGAACCCACGAGAAACTGGTTACAAGTGAGAACATTGGGTTTTAGAAAATGTGGAACATGTACCATGTGCAGCTACGCCCACAAAGCAACAATGAGTTTCACAGATGAAAGAGAAACTCGAATGGAGATAAAAGATACTATCAACTGCTGTTCAAAATTTGTAGTATATGCCGTGATGTGTATGCAAACTAAAATATATTGGAAGTACAATATGAGAAGTGAGAACACACATTTGAGAACATTTTGCAACAGTGGGGAGCCAGGATCCAACCTTGCCATTGGCCCAGCACTGTCAATTGGAACATCAGATGGATGATAAGAAGAAATTGAAATTCATCGGTCTACAGAAGGTGAAATTGGACAGAAGAGGACACCTGGAGAAGAAATTGAGACAGATGGGAGCAAGAACTATTATTATTATTATAATTATTATTATTATTATTATTATTATTATTATTATTATTAACTATTTGTAAATTCAGATCAATTGAATTTGGTTTGAATCAGGACAATGAGATGATTCATTTTCTCTGAAAGTGGGCATAATGTGAATTAGTTGGTCATCTTGCTAAAACAAAGTTCTATACTAACAATTGTGGGATCACAAATAAAGCAAATCATATTATTGTACATGTACATAATGTGTGGAATCTATATTCTGTACGTGTAATGTGTCAATGTATAGGTGGAGCAAACAAAGAAGACGAAGAATCATAGCAAATCCACAGGAAGTCAACTGAGTGAGTGGTAATGTGATTTTTCAGTAATCATCCTTATCTTTGTTTCATGATTCACTGTTTCAATAAACAGTTCGTGCTATATTTATAGATCAGTCCGAGTATGCATCATCTAGTACAAAATCTACTAACTTATAATTTACGGCATTATTCATGACCTGGTAATATATGCGACAACAAGGTTGTATTTCCCAAAAGCAATTAGGAATACACTTGTTTAAAATAAGTAAACAGCTGTGATATTCGATGGTTTATATTAATGCCGAATAAATCAACAAATGTACAGGAAATTTACAACATCATTAATTACTGTTAGTGACATACAGGGATATTGATGTGGCAATTTACACTGCACTTGCACCACTTCTATCCGCTCCAACATGGCGGCCAGAGTGGACATCAATGAGGGACAACCTGCGTTGTCATAGTAACAGATATACAGCACAGGGTGCGCACCTAGTGCCTTTCACTACACTGATGCTGACACGAGTAATCAGGTTCGCAGCGCTTAAACAGGTAAGAGGGCAGGGGTGCGTACCTTTCCGTCTGCATGCCTTCCTGTGATAACGCGCTTTGACAACTATTGTCTGAAGCAATACTGAGACTCGCGAGGGTCCTTCACGAATCTTGTGTTCGTGCAACCGTGTTTCCGTAACAGACGTAGCATCTGTGTGGACACGTTTAGATTAAATTGCAAAACTCATATCCATTTAACATTGTGTGGGTACTCCGCAAAACACAAATCGATCTATTCAAACACATGCAGAGGCAATAGTTTGGACATAATCTACATGTACACAAAGAAAAAGGAATACGCATCCTTAAGTATATTGCTTTCACTTTTTACAGTGATTAACCCGCGATTCATCAGACCGCAATTCGGTAAGCAGATTTATTTTATATAACCGTTGCACAAGTAAACTCTATCAGATGTTTCTTACAAAGCGGCAATCATTCAGGATTATGGGGATCACAAACTGAACAGTGGCAATACTGGTGGACATATTTCATTTTGATCGTTTTACTCAGGAAGGAAATGCAATTAGAATTATAGGCAAATGTGTCTTAGACTAAAAGCAATACTAAACTGCGGAAAATATGAGTATACTTTAGGGAATTATGGTGGGATCATGTAAGCGCATACTAAAAAGTCTTTATTCAGTCTTTCTGTTTTCTTTCTCTTTTCTTTTTCTTCTTTTTGTTGTTTTATTCTGTTATATGTACTACTTTTATTTTGGTGAATGTACAAAAATCCTTTTTTTTACAACGTTAATGGTGAATACAATACCTGATCTTTTCTTTCCTTTTATTCCATGTTTATTTTCAAATTTTCTTACTAATCCAATTATATGCTCTAATCATATTTGTAAAATGATTGGTAGAACATGAAAATGATTTAATTTGCCCAAAAATAAGTTCTGTTTTGAGAAAGGCCCTTGAGAGGCCGAAATGCATGTAAACAACTAAAGGGGCAATGAAAAAATAAAAACTTTGCTGACTGCTTCACATTGACCAAGGGCAATTATTTTCGGAGTAGACTAGACTTTGGTGGCTCAGTTTGGGTGTATCCTACTAACATTAACTAAAAAAGAATACCAAGTAGGTGACCGGGTCTACTTGTACAATTTCCAAAGGAACCAAGCCAAACAGCGCAATTTCCTCCCAACATGGTGGGGTCCTTTTGAAATTGTAGACAGAATCTCACCAGTCGCCTACAAAATCTGCATCCCCAAGGGCAGTTTGGCAGAAGGGGAAGACAAATGGGTCCACATCAACCAGCTGAAGAGTTGCCATCCCAGGCATACTCTACGGCAAATGGAGGAGCCAACCAGAAACCCAGAGGGGGACATTCTGGATACCTAGAAGACCATTAGTAAATACAGGTGGGGAATATTGTATATTGTATTTCATTGTATGCATGTGCCCCACTACATGAGTAGTGGGGTAATTTCCATAACCCTGCTCTGTTATGTCTCATAGCATTGGAACCAGGAATTTCTAATTACTAAGGAGGACCACTCGGGGACTGGGAGGAAAGACCCAAGGAGACCGGAGTGTCGCTCTATACTCCCATCCGGAACCGGCGGGGAGAGCATGTCGATCCAGCACTGATGGGAGAAGCAGCTGAATTTCTCCACCTGGCCCAAAAAAAGAAAGAACATCCCAATCTCCTGACTTCCCCTTGACGGGCGGTCAAACTCAAATCATGAAGGGGGGCTCTGTGGGATGTTTTAACCCACTTTTTGCTCTGCTATGCTGCAGAACTGTGTTATGATGGTGCCAGCAATCGCAAAATGGCGCAAAACCCTTGTGCGCACTAACACCTCTAAAAATTGCGCTTTGCAAAGCACAAAAAGATGGTTGCCCTATCTGCCGCACATGTTGTCAGTGGTGGAACAGAAATCTCACTCCTGAAATGTCAATGGGCTCCACAACAAGTGAAAATGGAGTACAGAAGGAAAAAGCAGTGTTTTATTAATGAAACCCCAAAATCTTGCTTTAAATCCCTTTTTCTTTGTTGCTGAAACTGCAGAATGCTGGTACAAAACACCCTCAAACATCCAAAATTCTTGCTGAGTGCTACAATTCACTTAGTTTATGAAATCGTTGTGAACTTGCAATGTCCTGAAAAGCTGAAAGCATAAAGGGATTTCCACAGCAAAAGTGGCCTGACTGTGGATGCAGTGGGCTGCAGGGATGACAGCTGTCAAGTAGCTTGCCTGATTAAACGTTAAACATAAACTGAAATCAAATGTTTACCATCTAAGAGGCCTGTTTCCGAGAGTAACCTATGTTGTAATTGTTTGATCCCATGGTTTAAAATCTTGAATGGGAATTCTAGTGGCTATTTTGAAACCACAAGTTTGTTTTAAACTAAGGAAAAATGCAACCGAATTACCAATTAAATCAAGCCTGGCTAAAGCTAACCAAACTGGAATAACAGGTTTCCTCACAGAGGCCTTTTCCTCCAGCAGGAAATCACACCTAAGCGATTATAGGGTTTGGAAAGAAACTGGTCTACAGAGGCAAAAGGGAACAATGAACAGTTACTGCTCAGGAAATGTGAGGTGTGAAGACAGTCGTAAATGGCCTCTGTCAAGAGCAAACAGGGAGGAGACTGCTCCTGAACTGCAGGGAGATAGAAAGAGGCAGACCCAAACAACCATCTGTGGCTGAACCTTCACAAAGAACACTTTTTTAAAAGACTTAAAATTTGCCAGTTAAAATTGTGAAAAATGTAAAAGTAACAGATCTGTGAATCTAAATTTTGGCTGCACGTTTCAAGAGGCGGAAAAATCTTGTGACATGTTCTGGAAAGAAACGGCAGACAATGTGATTTTACACAAAATGTATTTCTGCTAGAAGTATTAAACTTTATACCCGTATGCAAATGTTAAACGTACACACTTGTAGAAATTTGTTTATAAATTGGACATTGTGTTCCTGATGAAAAGGGCAACATTCTGTGTAAAGCAGAGACAAGATTCCACATCTACGGGGTTCGGAGGGATAGCTGCTATATAAAATATGTAATCTGTATATGTGATTCTTATAGAGGTTGCACATGTGCAAATATGTATGGTGTCAAAAGTAGATCATGTGTTCAAGGGGCTAGGGGTGGATTCTCAACCTCATAAAACCACATCATAAAGGTGACACACTGTTTCTCTCCTCTTATCAAGGCAGAGAAGAGACTCTGACCCAATCGGCTGTTAAAGGGGCGAGTTTAGGCTAAACATAAATAGAGACCGCTCACCACTCAAAAAGACAGACTCACTCACTATCCTGATCCTGGCGGAGCTCCCTGTTGCAGAACTTTCCATCTTCCGTGCTCCAGACTCCAGAAACTTGGCAAAGCAGAAACCCATTGCATAGCTGAACCATTTTCAGCTAGGCCTCAGATTCCAGAACCAGAACCCCGCAAACCTAAGGGGAAGCATCAAAATACAGCCGGGCTGCGCTGTACTGCTTGCCTGCTGAAATAATTATCATCAGAACCAAGAAGAGCAGATCCAATCAATTCCTGTGCCATGCTGTGACCAGAGCCATTGCATATCCAGTCCAGTCCTGTGCTGTGACGTGACCAGAGCGCCTTGCTGATTGCAGATCCAATCCGATGTGCCAAGGTGTCTGGCCTAGAACCAGAGCCCATTTCCTGATCAGAATCTTGACGGACCAGAATTCTGACGGTTACATTTAAAAACATATCTAGTGAGTATCTATAGATAGAACTGTTTCACTAGCATATGTACCTTGCTTAGTTACTCCCTATCTTAAACCCATCCTATCTAGTATTCAGAATCTGTATTGTTAGGAGTATTTTTGAATTGTCTGAGCTCTCTATCCAATCCCTCCTATATTCCTCCTGTACTAGTATTGCTAAAACTATCTTTGTGCTGATATTTTCTCATCTGAAGAAGGCGAGTCCTGCAGGCAGTCATCCTGATCAAGTGGCTGTGTTCCTGTATGGTATTCATTTTGGTCATAGTCCTCCTCTAGTGTAAGAAATCATTTTGTCATTTTAAAAGTGCATTCCTGTTTTCCCTTCTTGCGCCTATCTCTAAAAAAGGACCACCAATAAAATGTCCACAACTCCCTTAGTTTTTGTGCTAGAAACACAATTTCAACTTCTGCTTGTAGCGAACATCCACAGCTTTAAATCACATCTAAAACCCCATCCCAAATCCATATGGTCCTCGCATTATCACAATTATCACGCAATGAAAAGTTTGCCGCAAATCTCGTATTTGGGAAATTCTGACACGTGTAAAACAGCGTTTGATTGCTCTCAACTTGAATTTTAAGATTTCAAATTGTTTCTTGATATTACATCATTGCTTGTGTTTAACTATCCAATGCAGCTCCTATAACAATTTACAGTAATTTCAGCAATTTTGACCATATTTAGTGTTTTTGCCCAGTCCATTATAAGATAGCTTTAAAAGCCATTCTGACAGCTTGACAGTCAATTCCGTTTTTTTCTTGTTTGCTGGGTGAAAGTGGGATTGATTTTTTGTTGAATTCTGCCATTCCTGAATACCTGCTCTCCTCCTATCTCTTTACATCACCTATTTGGGGTTGAGGGGTGTGCAGGGGGAACCTTTAACCACAGTGCTCTCGGATCTGAACACACAAACAAGTATGTTTTCTGTGCTGAATTGTTTTGCTATTACTCCTTGTGTATTAAAGAGATTATTCAGTGTTGCATCACCCCATTGGTTATTATTGTATACCCATTAAAACATAGTGTGATTCAATTGTAAATACATAAATATTTTAACTTTGCAAACCAGCCTGATTCCTGGTTCAGTGTGACCGGGGGCAGGAGGAGTTCCAGGAGAGGGGCGTGATATGAGTGGTATATCGTTCAGAATGAAGAACTTTGAGACAAAAATAAATAAGGATTTCAGTTGTGCATTACATGCTAGGCGTTGACTTGGATGTGTGCCAGATTGAAATCACTTACAACGATGCAATTACAAAGCATACTTTCTAAGAGAAAAGACACAAATATAGATAGCGCAAACCACTTCATTTTTTTCTGTTAAACCAGTGTTCTCAATTACGATGTGAGAAGGAAAAAAAATACAATAATTAATTTGAAACTAATGATACATTTCTGTCTATCTGACTCTCTGCACTCTCCTCACTTTACAGATACCCTAAACTGGGAAGGCTATGTGCTTTATCACTAAATGCCCCTCTCTGCTGTGGGTTATCAGCAAAGGAGTGTTGCCAACTCTGCAGTGCTTTTGCGTTCCCAAAGGTCAGCTCAAGGCCCTAGCTGCATCTAAGGCCTGGACAACTCGGCTCTCGCTATCTGCTGCTCTCTCCCTCTTCTCCGGAGAGCCAATAGCAGAAGAACCCACACCCTTTCTGCCTCCTACATTTATGCCTGACCTCTGTCACTCAAGCTAGTTCATACCCCTTTCCTGATGTTTTCTGTTACCCTATCCCTCTTCTAGAATTCTGACATCTCCCTCTCTCCACCCAGCTTCTATAAAACTTGTATCCGTTTTGCTTCCTGCTGCACACAATGCCCTTCTGAATGGAAAGAACAGCCCATTCATTTTGCATGCACGTTCAAATTTTCACCGAAAAACAAACCAAATCTTCCATCTGTTAGAAGGGAACACTTATTAATCAGGGTTCAATGTTATTTAATATGGACTTGTTAATGGATTAATCTGGGCTAGTTTTTCAATGCAAAACTACACAGATGGTGATTTCACTTATAACATGACACATTTTTTACATGTGCTCAGTGCATTTAAATCTGCTGTCTTTGCATCAATTTTTCTGATTCCATTGAAAGTCTAGTTTGCTGCCCCCCATGAACCCAATGCATTACCTTTTAATTTGCTGTCTCCACTTGCACTAAATAATTTGCTGTCTCTATCTGCCTTTATTTTTCTCCATTGAAAGTAATGCTCTGTACTATAGTACCATAGTATCCTAGAGTAGTAGGGGAAAGTGCAAGGAAGCAGCAAAAGTCATCACCACTGCTTTGTGGATTAGCCAGCAGTGAAGGTTCAAAAAGCCTTCAAGAAGTTTAGAAGTTGGTAATAAAGTTCTAGGAAATCTTATCCAGAACCCCTCGCACAACCTTGTTCCACTTAAGGTCAAACACAATCCTCTCAATTACATCTTTTCCAAATCTTCTGAATCATTCTTGAACTATTCAAAATGTGAGGTTTTTGTTAGGCAAAAAATGAATGCATAACCCTGTGGGAGACGACACCAGTCTTCTTGGTATTAGGTAGCCCACCTATTGCTATAGGTCTATACTACACAAGTTGGTAGAGTGATTGAGCAGCCAAACTTCTCAAAGGAGGTAAATGTGAGCTGCATAAATGTAGCATCGAAATCCACAAATACAAGTATCCAAATAAGACACAAGGTTTTCTAGTAAAATAATTATTTAACGGTCCGTTTTTAAATAAACATTCTTTAAAAAGGCCAATGTGCAATGTAGCTACTGAGATGCTTCATACACACTTCCTACACCCTGAGGTGACTTCACTGACCTGGACAGTATTGGCATTTATATAACACTTTAGTTCTTCTGAGGTTGGCAAAACGGAAAAGTTAAGGAATTGAAAAAAGTTAACAGGTTCTCAGAGCCTGTGGGCACTTTTAAATCTCCCAATGAAGTCTAGATAAAAACCTTTCCCACCAATATTAGTTCAAAACCAATGTATCACCTTTAAGGGACAGTAAGAATGAAAGCCAATGGATTAGAAGAGTCGACAGAGAGCCAGGGCAACCAAAGTCAATTTGGAACAAAATCTATGGAGTTTAGGCACTTCTTAGATGGCAGAAAGTCTTGCACAACGTTAGTTTGTTGTAGAAACTCACTGTTGGACTGCAAGCTGTTACACTTGTGAAAGTTAGAGTTGAGATCAACTCTACAAAGCAGCTACTGCAAGTCTCAACTGAGAAAAGCAAGCTACATACAAAGAGATAAGTACCCCTTGGTCAGAAATGTACCTTAGGTTAGAAGAAGAGGATCCAGCTAGCTTCTTTCCTGGTTGCATTGTTGCAGATCCTGTGTTCCCGGGCCTCAGTCGTGGGGACAAGAGGGCGGATGTCTGGAGGACTCCTGCACAGCATTTCGGAGGTCAGCGTCGGGTACGGGCTCTTTTCAATTCAACGGCACTTCGCGGTTTCAGCGCGCGGTACACAGCACCTCTGCGGATCTTGGACACCGGTTGGGCTTCCATCACTCATTGAATCCAGCACTCTGGTGAGGTGACTCGAGCTTGGGTTGTCCTGCTTTGGTAGGGTTCTCAGACTCCTGCAGCTTTTGGCCGGCTTACAGACGTTGGACTAGACTATGGATTTCTCGATCCCTGGCACTCTGTTCCAGCAGCAGCAAAGAAGTACAGCCAGTTGGGGAAGGTCATCCAGCAAAGTTCGTCTCGGGGTTAGTTGGTCCCACTAACTCAAGTGAAGAAGTCCTTTCCGGGGCTTCTCTGGTCGATTAGGATTCGGAGCATCAGCATAGCAGAGGTGCTTCACCGAGCATTTCAACGGTCGAGGAGGATGCAGCAAGCTTCTCTTCATGATTCCTTTGGATGTTTCTTCCAGTGGTCGACTCTGTCTTCAGTCCAAGAAGCCTTGCCTTATATGCAGGTTTCTCCCATTCATGCACAATTTAGCTGTCACTCACACAGCAGTGTGGCTGTCCTGCAAGGACGGCCAGCCAGCCAATCAGGACTGGGTGCATTCAGGTTGCCCTGGAGACTAAGGACATGGAGTTTGGGGCACCTCCCTCACTTCCTGCCCTGCCAGACACACTGGAGCCAGAGGCAGGTTTCAGTACTGAAGCCCGCCAAAGGCAAACCTAACAAAAGGCTTAAACCTGGTTTGGCACACAGAGTAAAACCCAAGAAAGACCTTGCAAACAAGAAATAGAGAAAAAAGAAGACCGGGCCCATTTCGACACAATGGTCACCCATGGTACTGCAGCTGAGGATTCAGTCTGCAGTGGAAATGCACAATGGTAGGAAAATTTAAACCACTGCCACCAGCCATTTAAAGTAGTGAGGGTAACATAAAAAATTGTTACATGAGTAAGTAGGAAAAGGGGCTAATAAGTAACGCCTCAGCATTCCACATACGAAGGGGTATGCTGGACCTACATAGGAAAATGCTAAGTAAAGTCAATTTCACAAAAAGTGGATGCCTATTGAGTTTGTCGTACTCCAAAACAAAGGAAAAGCAGAATCCAAATCAGATCAAAATACGAGTGTGAGAAAAAGGTCTCACTCACTCAGGATCAAAATGAAAAGTCTCTTAAAGTCCATCAAAAGAGCTGGGGGTCTCCAAGGTTGAAGGGGAATTGGCACAGAAATGAGAATTCAACCCAACATGCCACCAGCGCCATCTATCCATAAAGCCACTGCTCGACAGTTGAGTATATGTCGTAAGTACGCATCCAGACATTACAGCTCCAACCTGCACCTATGCCATGCAGCCATAACCTCACCATTTTCCTCGGAGGCCAGTACAAATGGTAGAACAATGTTGTGAGTGGACCTACTGCAAGTTCAGTCTGGTATGGAAAATGTATTTGAATAGTTATTCTGAGCGCCTCAGGGAATTGCTATTTACAGTTTTGATTTCCGGTTTATCCTGTTCCCGTTTGGCATTGGTTCATCCTCTCAACACTTTGTGCCTTGCCAGTGATGGCACCATTTCTGAGAACACTGGCAAGCACTGTCAGTCCCTACAATATTTGGCAGAGATATTGCCTCTAGCTTCTGCCGGAGGTCATATAGTTATTTTGTAGTTTTTATTGTGTTAGGGATTCTCTGTGAAATCTCACTACAGAAAAAATGTAAATTCAACATACATATAGAAAAACGTAAAAACATACAAAGAAGAAAAGTTAATTCATTGTTACATCAGCAAAAATAACATCAGTGTTAAAAAAAAAAGATTGCATCAATTTACAACGTGCTAAGAAAGCAATTCAATTATATAGAATTTTTCCAAAACTTTTGTTATAAAACACACAGAAGCAATATTCAGTTAAATATAGTACTAAGTGTCTGATTTAGCCAAGCAGTGCCCTGTTTGCACCCTACATTTTACTTGGAATGTTAGCTTTGCTGTTTGGGTCACTACTAAATCCCATTCATACCCATCTTCAGAGCATAGCCTTCCCATGGCCCACATTTCCTCAAAAGGCAAAGTAGGTAGATCTCTTCACTGTGCCCGTTTCACCTTTATGGTTGTGTTGGCTCTTGGTTTTGAGCACTGCGAGGGATGAGTGGGCATTTTAGCTTCTATGCATCCTTGTACTTCTGAAGTGCATAATCCTATTCCTCACACTGTCCAGTGCATCTACCAGCAGGTTAAACATGCAGTGGCCAAGTGCCCCAATACACTGTGCCACCCGTTCCTGCCTTGAGAACTCGGTGCTGATGAGCAAACATTGTTTGGGACATAGGCAGGGTGCAGCTTGGAAGTCCGTCTGACAACAGGCACTGCTTTCTGATGTCATGTTGTATTGAGCTGGACCCACTACTTGTACTGCAGGGCAGTGAGGCCGCCAGGCATCACAGCAAATTGTGATACCCTGTTAATGTTTGATGTTTTGACAAAAAGCTAGTTGTACAGCGACATGTGGATGGAGATCAATTATGGCATCTTTTAATTGCAAATCCGCGAGTCACTATACAAATAGCGATAGTTCAATTTCTTGACATTGTGCTACCAATGAATGCACTCGGGAACAGTTAAGAACTGGCCATCTCACTCTAAAAATGCCTGATAGTTTATCACTTTTATGCAGTAATATATCGTGTTATATCGCTACCCATAGGTTGGACGTAATGTACTCGTTTTACTTAAGTGTATACTTTTTAGGAATGCACCAGATCACATCAAGGATATTGGTGATCTTTTTATTTATGTGCTGAGAAAATTTCTTTGTGTATTATTTTGAATTTTCTTTTCTTATCTCTTACAGCTTTATGTCAGTGTGTGTCCCTTGGTTTCTTTTGATGTAAGGTTGTATATTGTTATCTTGTGCATCATGTTTGTTTTTTGTATAAAGGGAAAAAAAAGAAATAATTTGAAAAGTTGTATATTCAACTAAAATAATTAATAAAAAAATAAAAAAGATACCCTGTTAATATTGCTTTTACTTCTTGGAGTTCTTTCCAAGTAGGCAATTTGGAGCAACGGAAAAGTATATAAACCTCTGTCCAGCAAGTGCCATCATGAGTGCAAAATGAAGCTGTTCACTACCTAAGAGATGGAGCAGTAGCTATGGTCGAAAAAGTAAAATATTGTGGCTTGGCAAGGGGGACAGCCAATTAGGAGTGTAGGACTGATTATTTAGAATTGAAGTGCCTTCGAATAAACCTATGACCAGGTATATTTCAACGTGCAGGGTAGTGCACAACTGTTACAGAAGATTGAGAACAAGAATTACTTGCTAACAACGCACTGGATACTGAGTAGACCAATAAGGGCAGAACTACATCAAAAGGCCAGTATTAAACCAAAACCTAAACCCGAAATTGTAGTACCAAGATCAACTTTCAAAACTAATCTGACTGAATATTACTCCAAATAAATAAATATTGTGGAATAGGAGGTCGGGTGCAAAGAAGATATGATTGTTTATTTATATAGCGCCTATACACAGTGTTTCAAAGCGCTTCAAGGAGGGAGGGAACATAGGAAAATACAGTACATTCAGTTAAAGCAATTTGAAGCAATACAGAATGTGAAAAATAGCTATCGTAATAGGCCTGTCAACATTTCTGATAGTGCAAGTGCAAGAAAAAGAGGTAATGGAAAAGAGGGATAAACCAAGCAAGCAGTAACATTACTATGTCTGACGACAATTGATGTAGTGCAGGAGGTATAAAAGGAGGGCTGGGAGGGGGGGCACGGTGGGATATGAGGTGGAGAGGAGAAGAACAGGGCACGCTGCTGAGCAAATTTGTCAGAGATGAATTTAAAAAGCAGGGGAGGGTGGATGGAGAACAAGGGGGGAGAGGGACAAGCTACTATCAAGTCAAGGAACAGATGATAGGAGTAAGTGCTAGGAGGGAAAGGCCTCGAGAGAGTGTCCAGGTCCCCAGAGGAGTGGGAGATGCAGGCAAGTGAGAGTAGGAAGTAAGTAGAGTGGGTAGAAGTAGAGGGTGGGTTTGTGGTACCCAGCACAGAGAACAAAGGAGGCAAGCACCCCAAGAAAGCGTGAGTAGAGTCTACACGGAACAGAGGGCGGATGGTCACGTGTGGTGGGGTGGCAGGTGCATGCCGTAGACATATGTTTGGCATTGCCAGGCAGTAGCGTGGACCAAGTCTCGGCAATGGCGGACAGCTGACACACTTACATGGGTGAAATGAGAAGGGGTGGCAAGACGACCAGCGGGGAGTGGGAGTAAGGCAAAAGATGGGCAGTGGGGGGGATAAGATGCAGATGGATCAGAAGAAGTCTACATGGCACGAGTTATAGCTGACAAATGTCACACACAAGTAGCAGTTCACGGTAAGTCAAAACAGTGAATGCAAATGGTGGAATCATGCATAGATAATGGACAAAACCTTTGCAGTGCGTCTGATTAGAGGAACGGGTGAAACATGCATGAAATATGTGTAATTCCCACCAATGTCATGAAGGGCAGATGTGCGGCATAGAATAATAAAAAGTGCTTAAACAACTTCCTACAGTATTTAACAGTGTTGAGTTCCAAGATTCCGCCGAAGTGGAATTAGAGACTGTTGATGATAGGTTCAAAGAAGGTTGAAAGGCGTGCAAAAACATGTGCCAATATCGAGAATGTTTGTTGGGGCACTGAGGGTCGGGTCCATTGGCAGGAGGAGAGGATTCGGTAGCAAAGAGTCAAGAGGTGGAGGGCGGTGAAAGAGTCACGTTGGTGCAGCACAAGTGATGCTGCATAGTCAAATTCACTTTGGTGCTGGGTTTTTCGGAATGATACAAGTGGTAGATGGAGGAGGGGGAGATAGACCAGAGGGGATATTATAGAGATGTAGACATGGAACAAGGAGGGGAAAGGGTAGGTTCGTGCACATTTTACCTCTGCGCAGTGAGCCTTCGTTTAGGTGTTGCAATGAGTGCTGGATGACCAGGAGGGTAGGCTGCAGGCAAGTCCATGGAAAGGACAGGAAGAGACAGGACGAAGCCCTTAAGCGCTGCCCTTAAATGTGCAGACCTGGCTTCGCCTCACGGGTTGGCCGGGTCTCTGCATTTGATGAGGGCAGGGGCCAATCAGAAGGCAGGGAATGAGGAAGTGCCTCCAAGCACCGAGGATGGTGCACAACAAAGAAGGAAAGCTCGGCGGCCATCTTGGCATGGCCTCGTCGGCTGCTGCTGTGGATGTTCAACACAGCATTCAGGGTCCCACGTTGGACGAAGGGGACATCCTTCTTGGTGGAGGTCCTCAGAAAAAGACGAAAAGATTCTTGCAGTGGATGGCAGACTGAGAAAGATGGACAAGCCAGTAGCCAATGTGTTTCAATGACTTCCTATCACGAACTGCAACTTTTTAAATGTTTTTTTATTTACTTGTTAATAATCATAAAAAAGATTTTTACAAGGTTTTTCATTTGTGCAAAATCCGATAAATTCGACCGTACCTATGTCGTCTTGTGGAAAGAAAAAAAATAAAAAGAAGAAAATGATGGAGGTCGTGACTATTTAGGTGGAAGTATGTTCGACCCATTAAATCTAGATCCTTTGATCACTCATTTGCGTAGCTGTAGTCATTTTCATTGCAGCTGTCGACTGCTGCTATTGCCCATATTGATTTTTCTCCTGCTATTAAGCGGCCCCACCACATCTCCTCATCCCTGAGTGTGGCTTCTCCAAAAAGCGGGAGTAAAAAGGCTTCACGGAGATGGACAGTTTTTTGACAGTTCAGCAGCAGGTGTCTCACTGATTCCACCATTGAGTCGTCGTCACATAATCTGCAGATGTTCGAAGTTGCCAAGGATCAGATCGCACAGATTTCTTGTGTTGGTATCAGGTTTAACCGGGTTCTCATAAAGAATTTTTGAGATTCCTTACTTGGGAATTTTAAGCAATTGAAGTCAGTGGAAGCTTCAATTTATTCGTTGTTGGAGGTAAATGCCCCAGTAATCTGTTTGCTGTTGCAATTTCACAAGTTTTAATCCAGTCTTGAAGGCCAATTTTTGTTTTTACTCTTTCAGGATTATAGACCAAATCATCTTTGGTACAAGCCAGTTCTTTCAGGTTCATCTTCAGGTTCAGTTCCCAGATATTGAGTGCTTTGCATCGGCCTTGCTGGAGTTCCGAGTGAATTATCTTGTATATAGGAAGACTCTCTGGCATTATGATTTTCCTGAGCAACTGCATTTGGCTTTGCTCGACTGATGCAGCCAAGGATAAAAGGCCTAATTCACACCTTATGGCTGCTATAGAAGTTGATTTAGGGAGCCCCAGGACGGATTTCCAAAAATAGCTCTCAAGCTTTGGCCAAATAATTGCTTGGATGTTTAATGCTGCGTTCATTCCATAAGTCAAAGAAGACACGACTTTCGATTTATAGAATTGAATTGCTGGTGAAAGAGAGAATTTTCCATATTCCTTATCGACTAGCCTAGTTTGAGTAGTCAATGTTTTTATTTTGTTCCACAGTGCCTGTTGCGTCGACTTCTCTGTTCGTGTCGCGTCCACCATTATTCCCAGATACTTGATAGTAGGCACTACCTCAATCTTTTTTATGAAGGGACCCAATGGTATTTTTCCAGGGCTTTAGTATGATTTTTTTCCACAATCGAAATTTTTGATGTGTTGATCTCAAGATCGTTGTCTCTTGTATAGTTGGCCAAGTCGGCTAATTGGCGCTGGAGGCCAATTTGCGTTTGATCCATAAGGATCAGCTCATCAGCGTAGAGGATTCTTGATATTGGTTTGTTACCAATTTACGGTGGGAATGATCTGACTAATGATTCAGTATGTTGGAAGTCTCCCAAGAAGGAGATAAAGAGCTGGGGCAAGTGGGCAGCCTTGTTTCACTCCACGTTCCGATTTGATCTGTTTATAATCGGCCCTGCTGGCTCAGTCGGACCCGAATTTTGGTATCAGTGTGAAGTGCAATCACCGGCTCAAGAATTTCCATTGGGCACTTCCAATCGATTAGCTTGTTCCATAATTTTTGTTGGCTAATTTTGTCAAACGCTTGTGACAAATCTACAAACGCCAGAAATACTCTCGGCGCACCCATCTTGATATCTTTTAAAATGTTCAAAATCGTGATGTTTACACTGGTGCTGGCGTTCTTCAAAAAGCCCGTTTGCAGTGTATCTGAACAGGGTGATGTTTTTGCCCATTTTTGAAATCTCTCCGAAAGGAGAGTGGCAAAAATTTTGCCCATGATGTCTATTAAAGCGATTGGGCGATAATTAGCCGGACCGTATGCGTTTCCTTTTTTAAAAATTGGGACCACTACTGCTTTGGTCCATGTTTTTCGAATTTGTTTTGTAGTTTGACATTGCTCGAAGATTTTAATCATAAGGATGGACCATTCCGTCGGATGCTGTTTAAGATCTATATTGGTTAACCCATCTGGGCCAGGGGCTCTAGATGATTTGAGTTTGGTAATCATTGATAGGATGTCCTCAGTGTATGTTAGGTCCACCCAGGTTGTGTCTTCGGGAAGTATAAACCTGTTTGTTGAGAATACCAAAGGAGCAAATTGTTTCAAATTTTTTTTTTGTCCACTCAGTTTCTGGTACCGAGTTTATCAACTGGTTGTCCGTATGCAATTCTTTTTTCTTTATTAGAGCCCAAAAGTCTCAAACTTTTTGTAGTTAGTACTTTTAGCATTTGTTCTACATCGTTTTGATACGTTATTTCTTTATGCTGCTTTATCCAAGATTTGTATCTCCTTATTGCCTCCAAGATATTTTTTTGATTTTCCGGGTCAGAGAATCTGCAAGTTCGCCTAAGTTTTCTTAATTCACTTCTTTTTTGTACTAGCATTTTGTTGTACTGGTGGGTTCTGTTCTTTGTTTTTTGCTTTCCCATGTTTTGTTCTATAAATTAGAAGGAGAGGCAAATAATTCGGTATGACTGAAGTGTTAGTATTGATCCGTGAATCTTGATTGTATTTGTTTGTTAGATCTCTTATGTCGGCCACGGTTAGTTTTAGGAGGGACTGATTTGTAGTAGACTCTATATTTGCTTTATAGAGTTCTTTTTGGACGGTAAGAGTTTTCCATGACATAGCTAAAAGATTATGATCGCTTTCTTTAGTTCTGTGGACTTCAAATAGTCGATGTATGGTAGTAAAGCGTGAGCCACGAAAATATATCTAAAGTTGCTGTTGAATCTGCACGTTCCCAAGTTGGAATGGATGGCTGGTGTCCTCGAAATACTGCGATGTCATGGAAGTTTCTTACGTCCATAAGGTTCTTTCAACGGCCGCTGTGATTGTGGTATTTCTTACAGATTTTTCACACTTAGCATTTAAATCACCACAGATGAGAAAGTGGTTGGTCCCTAGTTCAGTTATGAACTTGTCGATTATGTCAGTTACTATATCACAGAAGTCAGAGTTGTTCACTCTTTGGGGATTCCAATATAGGTTTATGATTGCTAAGTTCGTTTCTGTCCCACACGTAAGATTCATTTTTGGATGACGCCAAGTAGTTAAGAGTGCTAAGATTCCATAGGCCTCGACCACCTTCTTTTTAATGGTAATTCCTAATCCAGCGCAGACTGCTTTTCCCAGCTGGTGATATTTTTGTTTCATAGCCATCCAGGCTATGAAACCGTTTTCCTTTGCTTTGGTGCTGATGGAATTTCCAAGACTGTGTCTAGAATTTGGGCATCTGAGAGTTCGGCATCAGTTTCCAATTTTCTTTTCATTTGTTTAGTGAAAGTCTTTTAAGGCGTGCAACATTAAAGGATTTTGAAAGGGCGTTTTTCCTAAGTCTGTCTTTTTGGTTAAGGCACAATGTTTTCTTTGCTGAGTTCCAGTATTAGTTGTCTCTGATGCCTCTCTTCCTTTTCTTTTGGACAGGGATTTGTTTTTGAAAATTGTGATTGTTTTTACTCTTTTTGTGCGTATAGCTCATTACTTGGAAATTTTATCAGGTGAGCAGATGTTGCCGTCTCTGGGGCCTTGCTTGTTTGGACTCCCTCTTTGTCAGGTAGAGTAAGGCCAGGTAAGGGTTTATTCATGTTATTTTCTGGTGGAGTCGTTGGATGAGGCATGACATCCGCCTCTATTACTTCCTCGGCAAAGTCTAGAGCAATCGCGTTCAGGTTTTTGTGTACCTCAGCATGCGTTGTTATCGTTGGGGTATCCTGCTTTCTGATTTTGCTCAAGGATGGAGTCTAAGTCCTCAAGCAAGATATGTGTCTGTTATTATTTCTTCTGTTGGACCTTCTGTTATATTTTGTGGGTCAAGACCACCAATCTCGGCGGAGTTTCGGAGAGTAGTTTTTGACTCGGCCGGCAAACTGAAGTCAGAGCGGCGGCAACCTCCAACACCATTGATCATTTCCCCACTCGCCACGGTGGAGGCTTGCCAGCCGGTCAGAGTAGTCTCTGTTTGTCCTTCTGCCACCGTAGGAGTTCCGGTGGCCATGGCGTGCTGTCCGGCCGGAACATTTTTCTCTGTTAACCCTGAAGGTAAGAGCATGGGGTGGGGTGGCACTGTGGGGGCTGGGCTGTCGTGCGAGAACACCTCGTTTGCGTCACCACATACCTCTAAGTCCTGGTGTGAGGTCAGGATCGGCCCCACTTTGTCACCTGTAGCCCCGGATGCAGAATAAGAGGGCTGGTAGCTCGAAGAGGCCAAAAGAGGATCTGACACTTCTTCCCTTCGTGTCCACGGGCTTTACCTTGCCCGTTAGTGTGTCCGTCTACTCGTGCGTGCTGGTTTCTCAGAATCCGGCCCGATGGACTCTTGGGCTGGTCTGTAGGTGCTGGCTTTTCAGCAAGTTTGTCTTTTTTTTTTTTTTTTTTTTTTAAGGGCAAGGACGCGCCTAAGTCTTCCATCAGATCCATGCCTCCCATGGCTTCCGTTGACTGCCGTAGACTGCAAGTAACTCTGCGGACCAACTCTGCGTACCACTTTGCGATTTGCTAGAGGCTTTTAACAGCTCCTCCTAGCAACAGGTACTGTAGACAGACTGGGAAAAACAGTAGCGACTGCCGTAGACTGCAAGCAACTCTGCGGACCAACTTTTTTCTTAAAATCATGGACAGTGTTAGGGAGAATTCTCTCTTTAGGCTGAATTTCCTAACCTAGTGAGTCCCCCAGCAACTTTGCTGGTTTTCTGGAGTTTGGTTTTTTTCTCCTGCCAAGAGTGAGACTCTTTTTCTCCCTTCGATATGATTTATGGTGTTCCTTTGACTGTTAGTGTGTTTTATGGGCTATGGGGTCCTTTACTCCATAGGGTCTCATGTGTTTTTACTATGTGTGTTGCACAGCACCCTCTGTGTAGTGACACAGGGGTGTCATAGTGACACCCCACCATAGACTCCATACCCTGGGACTGACTACTGTCTCCCAGGGCATGTAAAGTCACCATTGGCTTCACTAGTCCCAAATTATTAACAGAAACCGGTACAAACCATCATATTGTGGACGTACTGGTCGGGGCAATTCGATTGCCCCGGGGTCTGTTAGTCGAGGGGGCATGTCTCCGTCCCCCCTGATCGAGTTTTGGCTGGTGGCAGTGGATACTACTTTTTATATTCGACCGCGAATATATCCCTATGGGATTTTTCCATTGTTCGAGGCTACCAACTTTAATTATTTAATTCTAATAGCCTCGAACATACCGCCGGTTTATTTAATTAATATTAATTCGCCGGTTGGTATTTTTTGCCAGGACTCGATTCTAAAATGGTGTTTGTGTTCGCTTCTGTGACTCCAACCCAAGTCGAGCCCTTTGTTCCACTTTTTGGCAGGCTTCTCCACAGAAGCCTCCAAAAGTGGTGCCACTCTGTCTGGGTACCACAGGGGGTGTGGGAGGGGGTTTAGGCACCCTGGACTGAGTTACCTTGGTAACTCAAGTCGCACTCTTGTGTGATTGGCCCAAGTGGTGAGCCGGCCAGCTCACCACTTAGCATGTTTGATTGACAGCTAGGCTGAGTGAATGGGGGTGTGCTGCATAAAAGCAGGGCTTTGGGGACTGGAACTTCAGAAGTCGCCACAGGACCTGAGAATCCGACAAGGGAGAAGCTGAGCCGACCTACCACGACAACACCACCGGTGGAGCCCTGCGGAACCGACTCACCACTTCCCGACGACAGAGAAGATCTCCCGGCTGGAGAGGCTTCTTCCCCTGACTGGTGGGCACAACCAGTTTACCACCTTTTCCTCGCATCCCAGGACGTCTTGTGGTCGAATTGCCCGTGCCAAGCACCCCGGCAACCGGATAGCCACTTACCTCTGGACCGCGAGTAAAAGGACCGCTCCTTTTACCTGAGAACTCCGCGGCTGATTTCTTCCCTGGCAGTGCAACGGACTCCTGTCTTCCTCCCCGACGAGATCCTCTCTTCCCCCGGACGAAGCATCGACTTGCATCCGCTGCCAGGAACAACTTCCCCCGCTGGAGTATTCTCACCACTTTAAGGTACCGTGTCCGCCAGGTCTCCCTTTCTAAAGATTGCTACAAGGTAATAATAATCCCTCAACCTTCTGGACTGGACTGGCCGCCTTGACCATCTAACTGGTCCCTTTCTTTGGTCCAACTCTTTTTTTTGAACCCTTTCAAGACTTTTGTGCACTGCAACCGTGTGACCTTGGACACATTTCGTTCTGATCCTCTTAAAGTGGATCCGGCCTTCTGAACTCTAACTTCACAGTTTTACTTTGCCTTCCTCTCTTGTTGTGTTCTTGTGAAAGTGTTGGGATCTGTTTCAAATTATACTCTGCTTTTCCCTCCCTTTTTAAAACGAATTATTAGAGTGCCATCTGCGTTAAGCGTTCAACGCTGTCTGAAAATAAGTGGGGCTTTACTTAATAATTGTCTATTCTTTTAAGGGAGAGTATATCTTTTAGTGACCGTGTTTTTGAACTGCTTAACATTAGTCCCTGTGTGTTTTACTAGATGTGGTTTTAAGTAAATAATTATATCTCTTTTACACCAAGCCCTGGTCAGTGTTTACTTGTTCTACTGTGCTCTTTTGACCTATTGTGAATACTCTGTATACTGCCTAACTCTTCTTGAGGGAAGTCTGACTGCTCAGCCACAGCTACCAAGTGAATCTGTGTGGTACAGACTGCTACCAAGTGGGTTTACTGTCAAACACCTGTAGTCTTAAATCTTTTGCAGTGGTCCCAGAGGGAACTGCACAGGTTTCTGCCTAACACACAGTTGCCACAGGCCAATTTCAAAAATACATTGACCAAAACAACTTACCACATATCCAACAGTCCGGCTTTAGAGAAGCCCATGGAACAGAATCGGCCCGATTAGACCTGCAGACCAAAATGCTGGGCATAATGGTCAAAGGTAAAACGGGAGTGCTGATCTTACTGGACCTCTTGGCAGCTTTCGATTTGTTAGATCATGGCAAGCTCCGACTGTTCACAGGAAGCCATTGAGTGGAGCTCCTCCTTTCTTGGAAACAGGAGCTCCAGGAGCCAATGGGGTGACCATTCATCGCCTCCCCCCACCCCCAGCTGGTGGTCTGTGGTGTGCCTAAGGGAGCCAGTTTCTCACCCCTCTTATTTAACATTTATATGCGCTGTCTCTGCACCCTCCTTTCCAACATGGGAATATTCTTCACAGCTGGTGATGGAACTGACTGGCTGCCACATCACAGACAATGATCAGCTTGATTCCATCTACAACTCCATTGAGGCATGGATGAAGACCAACTGGATGTGCCTCAGTGGAGGGAAAACCAAGCTCATGGTCTTTGGCTCTCCACAAGCAAGAGCCAAACTTATCTCAAACAAACTTGCCAGTACCGCCTGAAACTGTTAAGACTAATCACACCCCACCTAAGCCTGCAAAATAGTTCTACCATTGGCAGAGCCATAATACTATTCAGGTTAGTTTACGGGAATTCCCAAATGCTAGGGGCCACTAATAAATGTATAAAAGGGTGCCAAATCGTCGAAAACAACGCCATAAGGACAATCACTGGCAAAACTAAAAGAGAACATATCACCAAGGAAAGAATAGCCCTCCATTGGCTGTCCATTGAAGATTGAATTACATTCAAGTCAATTTCTTTGATCCACCACTGTCTATACGGAACCTCCCCGGAATACATCAAAAAGCATATCAGCCCTTATGTACCCAGTCGGACGTTAAGGTCTGAAAACCAAGGGCTAGTTCGAGCTGGACACACTTGTAGAGCTACTGCTAACTGGAACAAACTCCCACCAAACCTCCGACATGAACCGAACTACATCAAGTTTAGGAAAACCTTGACAACTGCACTGTTCAAATGAGTTAAACAACTCCCAGACCCTTCCCACAGATTGAACCGCCTACTCTTTTTTTTTTTTCCTGTCCCTCACGTTGTTGTGCTCATCTCTTTGTCAGCGCCCTGATGCCTGCGGCGCACTACAAATACATAAATAAATAAATGAACATTTTGCAGGTGAGCTGTTTTTAACATGACTGTACCAGAAAAGCTTAAGCCCTAGTAGCTCCTCGTATTTGCATCTCAATCACTGAAGGAGAAACTCCAGGAGATTAATGTTATAATTTTGTTATCCAATTACATGCATAACTGTTTTCACAAGACAATTGTATCGGAGACAATCGACTTGCGTCGGTACAGGATGTTGTTAGAGGAGTTTTCCTGAAGCCTACCAACAGGTGAGACTTTATAAACCTATCACTTGGTATACAGGCCCCAACTCTTAGTATAGGTCTGTACTACTCAAAGGCTTGGTAGAATGGTAGAGCAGACAGGATTATCTTAGGAGGAAGATGTGAGCTGTAGGCAAGTACAATAAAATCAGTAAATACATAGGCCCAAAGAAACTCTCACACACTTATAGTAAAATAGATATTTATTTTATATACACAAGGAAAAGTTAAATTCAAGTAAGTAAGCACTATTTAAACTAATCAACACAATAGAAAACATTGGTAATACTTTAGATGAGTGAAGCAGGAGTAATGAAATGTGCAGTTCATGAACACAGTTCAATGGTAAGTAAAAATCACTTCTTATAGTCACTCGGACAATGTTCTGTTGTAGGAATAAAAATGGCTTGTAAGCACCAACAATGGCAATTCAATACTTATAATAGTTTTCAAAGGCCACAGGGCTTCATCAGTCCATCCCTAACTTGTTGAGTCAGTTTCGAGGGAATGCAGATAAGAGACAGCAGCAGATAAGGGAAAGTTATTTGATTATTAGTCAGTAGAATGCTTTTGTTGGTCAAAAAGCTATCCATGATCTTGGAAAGGACTCCTCCCTATAGGCGCAAAAGCATTAGACCTGGATGAATGGTATGGGTGAGCACCCAAACACTGGAGTTATCACTCCAGTAACACAGGAGCAACAAAATGGCTTGGGGTAAGTACTACCTTGAGCCCCACAGTACCTGAGGAAGGATGAAGGTGATGCAGCTGGTTTCTTTCACGATGCAACAGCGGTGGACTGGATTCCTGTTCCTTGGTCTTGGTTACGAAAGAAGGACTCTGGAAGGGATGTCACAGCAGCAGTCGGGGGTCGGAGCATGGGAGAGAAAGGACCCTCAGAAAGGAATATTTCATACTCCCACAGAGGTCTGCAGTTTTGGCACCTTTTTACAAGCTCCAAGGATGACAGGCTACCGCCCGGTCAATCCGCCTCGATTCTTTGGTCCTGCACTCTAGTGAGCGACTTTGAGGAGGGGGATATTGTGTCTGGTGGTCCAACTTGAGCTCACCAAGTTCTGTGAGGATTTGCTCAATTTGGTTGCATGTCGCCTGGCATTAGCGGTTTGCAGCTCAGGAAGGTCACAGCATGTCGGGAGATGGCTCGTTCTGGAGGTCATCTTATGGATAGTTGGTCCCACCAGTCAAAGGGAAGGAGTCCTCTTCGAAGGTCCTCTGTCGATTCAAAAACTGGCTCAGGAAGGCAGTGGTCTGTTTGAAGTTACTGGAAGGGGCTGCAGACGTCCCTGGTCATTTTCTTCGGATCTTCTGTTGCACTGCTGAACTTACTTTCTGCCTCAGGAACCTCACATTTTATCTGGATTTCTGTCACCCTCTGCAAACTCTCCCTTTAGTTTACAGAAACGGTGGTGGGTGTCTAATTGGGTCAGCCAACTCCCCAGTGGGAGCTGGTTTCTTTTCAGGCACACCAGAAGAGAAAGGATAGCAGAGTTTCAGGATCCTCGCAAGCTTCCGGTCCTCAGACACACAAGCCTCAGCTGGCTACACAAAGGTTTCCCGCTGAAGACAACATTCAAATCGGGACCTCCCCCTCCCAGGATGGTAGAAGGACCAAGATATAACAATTACACAAGAACTGGTGAAAAAAGAAAGGAGCCACCATGTTGGAAACCAGGTGATCGTCCTCTGCATACCCGCAGCTGTGAATACAGCTTGCGGTGGAAAATAGCATAAAAGTCGGTAGATCACGTCCACTGCTGCCAGCTATAACTATAGAGTTGTTACTGTAACATAATTGTTACAGGTGCTGAGAGAAAGGGGTACTAGGTAATATAAGGAGGGCATGGTACCAAAGTAAGACAGACGCAAGTGTTCACAGATCAAGAGTGTTTATTCAACTGCCAAATGGGTGTGATGAACGCCTGATCTAAACCTAAATCTGAGATGGGAGCAAGTACGACCATCAAATAATAATAATAATACACTCCTAGTGGAGTCTATTCAACTAAAACGGCCTATACATTGCCAATCCTCACTGCTATGCCATTAAATAGTGTGGGATAATGTTCACAAAAAAAGGAAGAAGTGTTCAAAAAATGATGAGTCAGGATGTTAGGCCGTTGGCCTCCCTTCCCCACGGTTTTAGCACAGGACAAGGTGAGTCACTCCAGCACAGCACACTCCTGGCCTTCTCTGGCACAAGGTTACAGTTCTTTTCACCAATATCGGGGCCTTTTTATGCCCAAGTCTCTTTTATGCAAAGTCTCTTGCCTCAGAGGACCCGATGTACCAAAAAAAACAAATCTTCTTTTCTCCTTATTCACAGCAGGTGATTTACTCTTCACCCTGTAGCCACCTCAGCCACGTTCCGATCCTTCTTTCCCTTTTAGCCTCCCTCAGCTGGGCGCAGACCACCTTCAACTTCTAGGCATCCCTCAATCGGGTACACATTTGCCACAACAGTCTTCTCAAATGAGTTTTACTGTTCACCCCGTATCCCCCTCTTCCGGGCTCAGATCCCCTTTTCAACCAATTAGTCCCACTCTTCCGGGCTCAGACCAAATTCAATTCTTAGCCAATAAAAGTCTTTCAAATGTGCACAGGATTTAAAGTAACCGGCTGCAGGACCACTTTGATTTCACAATTCAATATTCTTCCCTGTTCTGGGGGGGGCTTGTGGGGCACCAGACAGAGACCTTCGAGTGCGCACCTGCGTGGCACTGGACCACTCTGTATCTGGTACTTAACTGGGGTTTCTTAAAGATCAATTGCACGCAAGTTCTTTGTTCATACAATGTTGCCACTTGCAACCTTGAGCATAACACAGCCCGCCCCTCTATCAGTTTCCCCCCCGACCCACTGGCTGTGCTGAACTCATTGGTGTTGCTTTACTGTCTGAATCAAGGATAGTACCACACGACAATTGCTTCTCCCCATCTTGGCTATTAATGAGGGAGGGCCCCATGTACTTCTGACACACGTTACACTGTTCGCCAGCTGCAATCCCTCATCTTAAGTTTCTGTTCCTTGAGAATTCTTGAAAATGATGGTTCTGCGTGGAAAAGGACAAGGGCATTTCCCTCCTTGCTGTCCTCTCTGATCTCGCCACCTTTCTCCTCAGTTTAAACTGCCAGATTCTAATTGCTGCCTCCTTGTGCATTTTGTCTTGCTCAGAGTGTGCTTTCGTGCTCTGCCTTTTATCTGTGTGGGGAAGTGTGATTTATCTGTGTGAGGAAGTGTGATGGAAGTCAGGTGTGTGATTGCCTGACTCTGCCTGACCCTTGTGTTTGGAAAGGTCAGGTGTACGGCTCTGGTGTTCATCCGTTGTCGCTCACGATGGACTGTCCGTGAGAAAGTCTGCGTCCGAAAGGGGGCGGGGGTGTTAAGTTTCTAAGTATCCTACCTAGTAGGATGGGGAAAAGGTGTCATAAGGAAGGTGATACCGCGTCTCACCCTTCAATGTCCTACTTCCACTCCCCGAAGACACCCCATCCAAGTGATCCTCCTGCACTGGTCCACCCCCAGGAACTGGATCCAATAGCGATGCCCGTGTCCTGGCCACCTGGATGACAGATCCCCGGGGGTGTGTGCTGATCTCTCAAAAGGAAAAGCGAAGAAGGATAAAAACTATCCCTCCTATCCTTGAGATCAGTAGTTGTCAAGTAATATAAAAGAATATAAAAAGGAGATCCCAATGGGCTCCCAGCAATACTGCACATAGGGTGTTGTGTGCTGCAAAAGTGAAACACTGTTGCTTTTAAAAAGGTATGGAAGAAAGACACACTCCATTAAATAAAGTAAAACATACAGAACAGGGTTAAGAAAACACCAGTTTGCACTTTGACTCACCAAATGTACCTTGTCCCCAAACCTAGGAGCTGAAAGGAAGAAATTGCTTTGCAACCAGTGATGCTTACATAAAAGAAAACATTGTTTATGGGACAGGATTGTCCATGGAGATGTTTGGGAATTACATGTACCTATTGATGGCAATTATCTACTTAGTTTCTCTTAGATTAAACTAAACATCGGTATGGGCACTGATTGGAATTTACGAGCTAGAGAATCCTTGCAAATCCAATGTGTTGAGAAAATAGATTGGCCATAGTTTGACAGTCAGTAGTATATTGTGCTGAGAAGGACTGGGTAAAGGACTCCTGTCAAACAGTACTTGAATGTTTCTTCTAATCTACAGCTGTATGTATTCCAAAGCCAATCAGCAGTTTAATGTCTGGTATACCTGAATAACTAGCTCTGAAATACATGAATTTAATTTGCCAGCTGTTGAATTTAGAAAACGATTATGCTTGAATTGTGCGGAGCCCTTACAAATTGGAAAACTAAAATTAGTTGTTGCCAGAGGTGTGAAAATCAACAGACGCAAAGAAGGAAGTGTACGTTGGAAATAACATATGTTTTTAATTGGCTCACCGGACATTTATGTTATGCCTAACAGTAGATGTTTTCTCCAAGTGGCAGAGACTGCGTGTATAATTGGACTGTTTGGCTCACATTTATTGTTTTAGTCTGTTTCTGGTGCTGTCTTAAAGCTCATTTCCGGTCCATAATACTCATGATTCCCCTCATTGTAAATAGCATAGAGCATGGGTCTGCAACGGGTTTGCCCCAAAAGACTGAAAAAAAAGACTGAATGCACAATTAGTGTGCATTCGGCCTGGTTGAAAAGACAGAATCCCAAAATACTGAATGAGGGGAGCAGGGGGTGTCCCCCGAATACATTACATGCTTGGCGAGGGCCAAGTAAAAGATAGAATTACAAAATGCAAACAAGTGGGGTTCACAATTTTGTATTTGATCTTTTGGGACTCAATCTTATAACATATATCCGTCTGCAACCTGTAGCTCTCCAGATGTTGTGTACTATGACTCCCATGATACCACATGTTAGGCAGAGTTTGTATGCAGTACCCTTTGAGACCACTACACACAACTATAACTACAGGTGTAAGCAAAACCAACCTTTGGTATAAGTCTGTACTACACAGTTTTTGGTAGCGGAGCTGAGCAGCCAGGCTTATCTCAAGGGGGAATGTGAGCTGTAAGGGTGTTACACAGAGGTCTACAATCACAAGTATTCAAATAAACTCTTACACACAAGGTTTCATGGTTAAACACGTATTAATTTATTCAACAGTCAGTTATAAAACATTCACTAGTAGGAGGCACTCTATATCACACAAAAATATACTTCCTTTACACTGAATGTTTCTGAGGCATTTAAACTACTTTGGAGGAGGAGCAAAATGGCATTCAGAGTACTTTGAAGTGGGAGCACAATGGCATAGTTTAACGAAAAGAAGATAGTTACTCAGTGCAAATAGTTCGAGTTCACCAGAGGAGCTGATTCAATGCAATAGGTTAGGCCAAAGTCAATGGGCTAAAGTCTTGTATCGGATAAAGCAGTTCTGGTAGTTAAATGGAAAAAAGTATTTGCCAAAGTTCTCAGAAGTAGTTCATAAAAGTTCCAAGCACTTTTGCAGTGAGAGGTAAGTTCTCTCGGTCGGGTTTTCACAGTACCTTACAATGAAGAAAAAGATGCAGCTGAAGACTTCTGGTCCTGGCAATTCCTGCAGATCTCGCTGTTCCTGAGCCGCAGTCGTGTCGACAATAGGGAGGACATTGGGGGACTCCTGCACTGGGACTGGTCAAAGTTGGCACTTGGCAAATCTTCAATTCTGGTAGCTGTAGTCAAGCACACAAACTGGTGTCCCTCTCACTGGTTATTCGGTTTCCTTCAGCACTCTGACGAACATACAACCAGCTCTGAGAATGGTATCCAGGTGGCTTAAGAGTTGATTGGTCCCACCAACTCAAAGAGAGAAGTCGTCCTTGCAGGGCTTCTCTGTTGAGATGAACTTGGCAGTTCGGACCTGCAGCAGGGCTTCACCGGCAAACCAATGGTCCAGAAGTTGCAGCAGCCGTCCTCTTCAAGCTCGTCTTCGGTTCGCTCGTTCCAGTAGTCGACTCTGCCTTCCAAGCCAAGAGGCTCGCCTTTTAACCAGTTTCCTCCCATTCATTCCAGCCTAACTGCCACTCACCCAGCAGGGTGGCTGTCCTTGCCGGACAGTCAGCCAGCCAATCATGCCAGAGTACATTTGGGTGTACTAGGAGACTAAGCACAGGGAGTTTTGGGCACCTACCTCACTTCCTGCCCACCCCAGACACTCTGGCACCAGAGGCGGTGTTTAGTCCTGAAGCCCGCCAAAGACGATGAAACAAAGGGACCAAACCTGGTTTGTCGCGCAGAGACAAACTCTAGAAGGACCTTTCCAAAAATAAATGGTGAAAAAAGAAGACCGGGACATGTTTTAAACAAAGGGGGCTCAGATGCCATCTTGAAAAACATGGCTCCCGCTATTGAACGTTACCGGTGTTCGGGTTGGGGAAAATCATGGTAGTTCATTGTAAAACCACTGCCACCAGCTATTTCGAGAGGAAAGGGTAGCATTTGACTGCTACATGAGTTTCTAGACATAGGGGATACAAAGTAACCCCTCCAGCACTCTATTGTAAGATGTAGTGTGCTGGGTCTAGGAATTTGAAAAGACTACTAAAGTCAATTTCATTTCGTTTTCTCTGGGAAACAGTAGTTTATCCCAGAGAAGGTATTTAAACCTAGGGACAGCCTAAAAAGGTTTCCATTGTGCCACTGCGCTGAGTGTGCTGTGGGACACAAATGAAAATATAATGCCTATGGAGTAGTCTAAAACTCCATAATCAAAGAACACAAGAGTAAAATACATTCAAAATACATGAGAGAGTGGGAAAAGGCTCACGCTCTCTCCAGGTAAAAAAATAAAGTCCTCAAAATCCAGCAAAGTTGCTGGGGGTCTCTAAGGTGAAGGAAATTAGCACATTTATGAGAATCCTTCCTAACACCACACCATTGAGTATACTAGTTGGAGCTGATGGTAGTTGTGGTCCAACACATCTGGAAAGCCAAAGGTTGCAGACCCCTGACCTAGAGCTTAAATGTGTGCTCAGCAGGCAGAGACCAAAGAAATGGTGCAACAAGAGAGGAAATGCACAGATTGTTGGTAATAGAATATTGATCAATGTAAAATATGAATTTGCTGTAACAAGTCACTTTTGTGCTTTCTTCTCAAAACCTAAAAGGCGCACTAAAAAACTATTGGTGAGCTGTTTTTGAAGTAAGCTTACCATGCTGGACCTGTTGTGAGTGAAGCTTCCATAGTCTCTGCTCATGCTGTTCCTCTTTATACGCATAGGTTGCACTGACTGTGCCACCACTGTATCTTTCCTACTCATAAGGGAAGTCTGTGCTGGCCCTTCTCACATAACTGTTAGTTTGAGGGAAGCCTGCACTGTAACACGCACACAGTCCAGGCTGTACCATTATTGTAGTTGTGATATTGAGACTGAGACTCTTCCTAGGCTGAGTAGTTTGTTCTTGCGCTCACCAACTGGACAACTTTTCGTTCAGCCCGAATCATCCTAGAGTTGCAGGCCCAGGCATCTGTGGGAGTGTGTGGCACTCTTTTGCTAATCTGTATTTCTAATACATCAGCAGCATGGTCTTCCAATATTGTGATCTGTGTTGATATTGATATTTTATTTGTATCGCGCTCGTACAGAAGTGTTTCAGAGCGTGACAAGGCAAGGGAGAACAAAAACAATGATCTTACTAGGCACAGTGACATTGTGTCATGATCTCTGCTTCCAAAAGGTCAGGTTTTTCCCAACTCCCTTGGAAGCAGATCCATAACCCAGGTTCCGAGTGCCAACCAGTCCCAATTGGGACCTTTTGGACCCAGTCCTGGCGCCAGTGGCACCAGGCTCATAAATATGCCCAGTCCCAGCGCTGGAAGCGCCAGGCTCATAATGCTTGGGTGGACTTACCTGCAGCAGACCATGCTGCTTACTAGCCTGCCAGTTGAGCCTCTGATCCTCTTCTGTTTGGAACTACTTTTCCTGTTGGGTGGGGCAGGAGCCACTCCCTAGATTCAGAACACTGGAACTCTTCTGGAAAGCAGGAACTCTTTTCTTACCTAGGCGTGGCTGTGGAAGGAGACACCTAAGCACTACAGGAGGCTATTTAAACCACACCCGATGGATGAATCTTGCTTTGCGTTATTCTGCATCCTCTGCAGCAGAACGCTCATCGTGTCTTCTGCATCTGATCCTGGGCCTAAGGAAAAAGCCTTACCATCCTGAATCCAGTCTTCAGCAACACCTATAAAGACAAGAAAGAACAGGTTAGCACTACGGTCTTCAGTGACAGCTCTTCACTTATCTGGTCCATCGGCTGTCACCAACGCCTCGCGCTGCATTCCGGCATCTGAAAGACAAAGGCTTACCTACTCTTCGTGCACTCCGGAGGTCTTCACACTGCATTCCGGCATCTGAAAGACAAAAGCTTACCAACTCTTCGCACGCTCCGGAGGCCTTCGGCGCTGCATCCCGCATCTGAAAGACAAAACAAGGTGCACTTAAAGACATTGGGGAACTTTAATACTCACGTGCCATTACTCCTTTCCACATCTAACCCAGTGGGTATTCCGGCACCCTGCAGCCGCTCCGAACTTGTACCTGCAAAATAAAAAGACAGTTAGAGCGCATCGTGAAGCCGGCAACAAGCGCTTACTTACGTGCTTCCAGGCGCTTCTATTCATCACACGGGCTCCATCTTCAACTCACTTCAGCCCGTCATCCGCCATCGCCGGAACCCTGCAAAACAAGAAACATCATTACTAAAGACTTTAAAGACATTAGAATTACTCGAAACTTACCGTTCGTGCAGTAAACGACGGACAGCAGTCCTCTGAAGTCAAGAGGCCTGCTCCCCTTATCCAGTGAAGAAACTGGTTACAGCACCCTGCCCCGAGGCAGATGGAGAGCACGGCGTTCACTTACCTAAGGTGAGAGCGTTAACCTTTGGGGTTCTACAGGAGAAGAGAAAGGGAAGAAGAGAGAGACATTCAATAACCCAGTTCCTTAATCCCATATTTTCTATCTGCAGACATCTTACCCTTCAAGTCAGACATACAGTGCACAGAGGTCCAGCCCAAAGAGCCAGCCGTGTGTTACACATCACCTTTGCAGATACGGTATACGCCCAGTCAAGACCGGCGCCTCTACGGGAATCAGGTGAGCGTTACACATTGAGAACGCGCAAGTGCATGGGAGAGGGAAAGAGGAAAAGTGCATGAAAGGGGGAGAAGTGGAAAGTACAGCGCAAAGGAAAACAGATAAATAATTAAAAAAATAATAAAAGGCAACACACCGTGGTAGTGTAGCCAGCAAGTGGCAAGTGCTGGGTTTAAGTAAGTAGACAGGGTATGTCTAAGTGCAGACCCCAGTGCAAGGGATTGCCTGGAAGCAGTGCGGGTAGGTGGCAGGGTGAGAAGGTACTTGGGCCCGGAAGACCGTGTAGGCCAGGTGCACGGTGCCGAGAGAGATCTGCAGAGGAGAGGAGGGGCAAAGGCAGAAGCAAAGAGGAAGGTCTTGAGGTGCTTCCGGAACCGGAGGTGGTTCTCCTCAAGTTGCAGAGTGACAGGGAGGCTGTTCCAGAGGGAGGCCCCGGCCGAAGACCGAGATCTACCCTCAGCTCGTTTCTTTGAAAAACATCTGACCCTAAGGGAGTTTGAGGTAGAGGAATGAAGAGCTTGGGAGGGGAGGTATTTATGGAGGGATAGCTGAAGGTATTTTGGAACCAGGCCCCAGAAAGCCCTGTGGACAATGCATAGGGTTTTGAATTGAATCCTTGCCTCCACTGGGAGCCAGTGGAGAGATTTCAGGGCTGGAGAGTAGAGGCAGGCTCGGGAGACGGTGAACTCCTTGGAGAAGGAGAGGAAAGGCAGAGTTACCGCTCAGGAGGTGCAGTAGGAAGTTTGACTTTTTAGAGACATCAGAGATGTGGGCAGAGAAGGAAATCGTGGAATCAAAGATGACCCTGAGGTTCTTAGCCTCGTAGGTGGTGGTAGGAGGAGGGCCAATGGAGGCCAGCCAGAGAGTGAGGGGAAAGGAGGATGAAGGTGTGCTGATGAAGAGGATCTCTGTCTTGCTGGCATTAAGACAGATTGTTGGCGGAACACCAATCCTGAAAGGCATTCGGGCAATCTGAGATCGGAGAAGAGGAGGAGGTGGCAGAGGGAAGCCTGAAAATGAGTTACCATCAGCATAGCACTGGAAATTGGAGCAGAAAATGGCAATGCAGTGGTCGAGAGTTGCCAGGTATTGGGTGAATAGCCAGGGTGAGAGGTTAGACCCCTGGAGAACACCACATAATACAGTGGGCGAACATTGCCAGGTATTGGTTGAAAAAGTCAGGGCAAGAGGTTAGACCCCTGGGGAACACCACAGGTAGAGAGGGCGATAGATGAAAGGAAGGACCCAAGTTGGACCTGGGAGGGTCGATCAGATAGAAAAGAGGTCAGCCAGGCCAGAGCCTGATCAGTGATGCCCAGGTTGTCACAGAGATGGTTGAGCAGGATGGTATGATTGACCCTCTGGAAGGCAGAAGAGAGATTGAGAAAGATGAGGACAGAGGGAATGTTGGAGTCGAGTTTGGAGATTTATTCATGGATGTTCAGGTTGTCACAGAGATGGTTGAGCAGGATGGTATGATTGACCCTCTGGAAGGCAGAAGAGAGATTGAGAAGGATGAGGACAGAGGGAATGTTGGAGTCGAGTTTGGAGATTTCTTCATGGATGTTCAGGAGAGCATTTTCTGTGCTTCTGGCAGCTCTAAAGCCAGACTGATGGTCGTGGAGACAGCCAACAGAATCAGAATGAAGGTTAAGCTGAGAGATGGCCAGCTTTTCCAGTAGTTTGCCCAGAAATTGAGCAATGGAAAGAAGGATAAGCTGTGGGTTTTGTGAGAAGAGGATGCACAAGAGAGTGCTTCAGAGGGTAAGTCTCCTGAGGCAAAGGAGAGGTTGCAGAAGTCGGCAAGGGCCGTTGCGAGGATGTCAATGTGGTCCTTGATGGTTTTAGAGGAACAGGGATGAACCTGTTTTGATGATGCTTTTATAGATGGGACTTGTCTAGCGACCTCGTCAGGGGAGAAAAGGGGAAAGGCAGAGAAAGAGGGTGGGGGGAGGCTGAAGGAGGGTCGGCATTCACAGAATAAGCAAGAGGAGGGGAGGAGAGGGGAGTCGGGATGTTTTGTGTTTTTGAGATGAAGTGAGAGGCAAGGGCATTGCAAAGAGCCTGTGAGATGATGGGAGGGGTAGAGACTGCAACAGGGTTGGCCAGCTCCTTACAGATTTTAAAGAGTTTGGCCGAGTTGTTAGATGCGCAGAGACACAGACTTGGATGTGGGCTCTCTTAGTGTGGACAGAGAGTCGGTATTGCCTTTGGAGCTGGCGACAGACTAGTTTGTCAGAGGATGAACAAGAAGCCCTCCATTTCCTCTCAGCCACCCTACACTTAAGTTTAGTGTAGCTAGGTCAGAGTCATACCTAGAATTGCACTTGGCTTTGGACTTCAAACGGATCCTCATGACAGGGGCAAGAGCATCAAGAGTTTCAGAAATAGAATAGAATAGAAGAGTAGAGCAGAGACAGAGCTGTGTCAGGATGCGAGTCAGCCAGAGGTGGAGGGGGCAGAGTGAAGGTGGCCGTGAAAGCCTCCAATGACACACGCTTCATGGGCCGGATATCCGAGACATGCACTTCATGGGCCGGATATCCGAGAAGGTAGGTGGTAGTGTTGGGGTAGGCTTGGCCTGGGGGGAAGAGAGGGAGAGATGAGAGGAAAGAGTTATCGCTCCAGGAGAGAGGAGTGGTCAGAGGGATAGAGATGGGGGGTCAGAGGAGATCAAGACATTGTGTGTGCCCTGCAGAATGAGTCGGACCAGAGGGGAGGATAGAAAGAGAGAGGGAGTCAGAGGTGTCACGGAAGAGTACAAAGGATGAACAAGGAGAGTCTAGATGGATATTGAGGTCCCCAAGGAGGAGGAGTTTGAGTGGTTAAGGCCAGGAGGGAGGAGGAGAGATCAGGTGGTTTGACCAGGAGGCAGGTATATGGTAGCCAAAGTAAGAGAATGGCTATGAGAGAGAGCTCATGCAGATAAGGCCTTCAAAAGAGGAGTAAGTCTGAGTGGGAATGATAGAGGCAGGAATCCACTCAGGAAAGATCAGGGCTACACCCCGTCCGGACAGAGAGGATCTAGATGCGGAGAGGATCTTGTAATAGAGCTTAACGTTCTAGAGACACTTTGCAGGCTAACTAATGCTTTTAAAGCCCAAACAAAAAAGTCAGTGTTGGAGTGGATTCAAAGTCTTAAGAAGTAGCAGAACAGCACAAGTACCTCAGGATACTTTCAGTGTCTAGGATAAGATTCCTTGACAATCTAGCACAACAAGACGGACCCAGCAAATTGACTACCTAGCGGGACACAAGCTGGCAAGCTTGGGTCAGAGGTAGAGTAAACACCCTGGACACTTCTAGCACTCCAGTTACTCTGGAGCAACTTCTTTATTCAAGGTAAATTATACCTTTCACCCCAACGGACCTTCGGTTAGAAGAAATAATTGCAGCTGGATTCTCCTCTGTGCAGCAGCATTGGACCCGGTCTCCAGATTCCTCAATCTGGTGACAAAAGTAAGGACTATGAACGGGATGTCTCGGCAGCAGTCTTGAGCGGACCCTTGGCGTGGATTTCTTCACTCCTTGGTCAGTCTGCGGTTTTGTTGCTTTTTATCTCAGCACCAACAAAGGACGGTATTCGCTAGTCCATCTTCTTTGCTTCTGAAGTCCTTCAAATGGGTTAGAGGTCTCCTGGTATTTGGGGTCTGCCGCTCTGGAGAGGCACAGCACCTCAGTACATGTCTCCATTTGTCGTCATCTCAGGGCTGATTGGTCCTACCAGCTGAAGGGAAGGAGTCGTCCGTTTCGGAGCTCCTCCGTCGAATAGAAAATGGGGTCAGGACAGGTGTGGTCGCATCAGTGATGGGAAGGGTTTGCATGCATCTCTGGTCGTCTTCAGCTTTGGTACTTCGTTTCCAATGGTCTACTTGCCTTTCACCTCAGGAACCTCACCTTTTATTCAGTGTTCCCACATACTCCTCTGCAAACTCTCAGCATTTTACAGAAAGGGGTGGGTGGCTGTCCAATCAGGACAGCTAGCCACTCAGTGGGCTCTGGTTCCATTCAGGCACTCGGGCAGACAAAGGCAAGGGGAGTGAAAAACTCCACCCCCTCTGCCCCCTTCCTGCCTGCCCAGACATACTAGACTCTAGGCGGGGACACCCAAAGGTTCCCGCCAAAGGCAAAACACACACACAGACCTCCCCCTCCCAAAATGGTAGAAGGGCCAACAAAGAACAACCACAATAGAAATGGCAAATAAGTAAGGAACAACCATGTTAGAAATAGGTGAACCTATTGTGCACAACTGTGACTGTGAATACAGGTTGTGGTAAAAATATAGCACAATAGTTGATAAACACGTCAACTGCCTTCAGCCATAACTATATAGTTGTCAATATGACTAAAAGGTCACAAGAGCCAAGAGAAGGGGGGGTCTAGGTATCCCCTTAGCACTCCACATAAGGTGGTGTGTGTTAGTCTCTCATAGGATAACATTTTAGGAAAGATACAAAGTATCCCTCTATCCTTAAGAACCGTAGTTACTTCAGGATAATAGAATCTCAAAGGAGGACCCAAGGGGTCACCAGCAACACTGCACATAGGGTGCTGTGTTCTGCAAAAGTTAAACACAGATGCCTTCAAAGATATGTGGAAGAAATCAACTCCATATTAAAGATAAAACACAGAGAACAGTTAAAAATGTCAGAGCAAATAAGAATGAATGAGGGGAAAAAGTCTCCCCTCATTCAGGATAGAAAGAAAAAGGTTCAGAAGTCAAGCAAAAAAGTGCTGCAGGTCTCACTGGAAGAGGAGATGAAGCATAAAATTGATAAATCTACCGAATATGCGGTTCAAGGACTGACTGCTGAGGTCCAAGCGCTCAAGGCGGAAAACACTACTTTACAACTGGCTGCTTCCCAGAGGGGTCTAACCCATCATGATTCGATACAGCCGCCCTTGGGTGTAGAGGTTTTTGATCATAACCCAAAAGGACTTCAACAATTCCTTGATGCCTGTGCTATTCAATTTACATTTCGACATCAACCTATTCTACAGAATGTAGCAGGATTGGGTACATAACCAAAATGTCCTAGACTGCACCATCTTGGGCCACTCCATTGGTCAAAGCCTGCATCCCATTGCTGGATAACTACAGCGACTTCATTGCAGCACTGAAAGGAATGTTTGGAAGGCCACATTTGGCTTGTACTGCCTAAGAGGCTCTTTTGGAATGCTCCCAAGGCTCACAAGATGTCCTGGCCTACGCCACCCGATTCAAGTTGCTCGCTGCAGAGTCTGCCTGTCAGAAGTCCAGTCGTCATTGTTTCGGAGAGGCCACTATGAGGAGCTAAATGATGAGCTAGCTAGAGTACCATGACCTTTCACCTTACAAGACCTGCTTACCCTGGTTCTACAGTTAGAGTATAGGTTGATTAAGCGTTGTACTGAAGAGAGAAGGAACAGACCCAAGACACCTATGCATGTCACACCTACGGAACAAATTAAGTGTTCTGCTGCAGCAGTAGAACCAATGCTGATTGGAGCCGCACATGGCCCTTAAACTGAGATGGAATGACCAAGATGCTGCCAAAAGGGGGCTTTGTATGTACTGTGCCAAACAACATCATGTAGTATGCAATTGCCCCATTGCACTTCCACAGAGATCGTGAAACACCAATACCTGTTCCTAGTAGGGATAGGGAACAGGTTTTTTCAATGGTTCCTGTTTATCCTACCCTGGCACAGACTGATAATCCCAATAACATCACTTTCCACCCCACATGGTTCCGCTAGATGGTGGCGGTACCTGCGTACCTGCCTTGTTGACTCTGGAGCAGCCGGCATCTTTTTAGATCAAGAATGGGCATGGAACCATCATCTTTCTGTGGTAAGAAAGCAGCTGACACGTGGAAATAGTGAATGGACGGCCTCTGCTATCTGGCCCTGTAACCCACCACTCTGAAGCTTTGCTTATGAAAGTAGCAGCTCATTTTGAAACGTTGTCCTTCGTTTTGATTACCACAGTCCATGCCCCCTTCATACTCTGATTATCCTGGATCAAGTACCATAACCCATATGTCAACTGGGTAGCAGAAACGCTTTCTTTGGGCTCCAAAAGGCACATGTAAGATTGTACTTTATCCCATGAACCATCCAGTATGGCTTGGAACATTAAAGATGATGATTCAGCTACAACAATGTGTTGGGGTTTCTATGGTTCCTTCCAAATATAAATCCTTGAGGATTTTTGAGGGTGAAACAACCAGAATTCTTCTGCCTCATTGAGACGAGGACTGTTGCATCGAGTTAATCCAGGAATCTCGGATGTCTTTCGGTTGCATGTATGCATTGTCAGAACATGAATAAGAAGCCCTGACATCGGTCTTTGCTAAGAATATCCAGGATGGTCTTATGGAGTCTAAATCCCCAGGGGGTGCTTCTTTATTTTTTTATCCAAAAAATGAAACGAGAAAATTGCGCCTGTGTCTGAACTTCAGCAGCCTCTACAAGATCACTGTGAAAGATACAGATCCCTTTCTACTCTGCCCTCTCTGAAAAGTAATGTTTCCTTATCGAAAGGGTTACGGCAATTTCCCTCCTTGCGATCCCCTTGGTTTTGTCGTCTTTCCCCTCTTGCTCAGAGGCTGTCTCCTTGTGTGCTTTGCCTCGCTCAGAGCATGCTCTTGTGCTCTCCCTTTTATTGGTGTTGGGAAGTATAATGGAAGTCAAGTGTGAGTGATTGTCGATAGTTGCCTAACCTCGCCTGACAATTGTATTGGGACAAATTGCCTAACCTCACCTGACCATAGTATTGGAACATGCCAGGTGTACACGGCTCGGGTGTTAGTCTGTTTTCCCTTATACAGAGCTGTCCACGAGAAAGTGCTCATGTTGTAAAAAGAGGGCTTGGGGGCAGGCTTCCTAGATAACCTGCCGGGTAGGATGGGGTAAAGGTGTTAGAGGGAAGGGGATGCCATGTCTCACCATCAGGTGTCCAACCCCCCGAAGACTCCTCACCCAGGCGATTCTTCCCCACTGGTCCACCCACAGGAACTGGATCCACAAGCGATGGCCGTGTCCTGGCCATCTGGATGGCAGATCCCTGGGGACTAGTGGGTGAGACACCTTCTGGTTTCTCACAAATCCAAACAACATTGCTCAGTTTCCGAAAAGGAGATTTTACCTTAAAGTGCACATGTAAAGAATGGTGCCAATTCCTACTCTGAGCCAGGCATTCATGCTCTGACCTCAAACGGTAGAAATGTGCATGTTCTTCAACAATTGAAGTGCTACAATAGTAGACCGGCCTGTTGGTTCTTTGGGTAATCTGATTTCTACATCATCTACATTCCTTGGACATCTAATCTTGTTGATGATTCCTTGTCTCGATGCAGCACGGGTGCTTCTTTGTTGACCTTCCATGACAAGTTACTCAACAAGTTTGTTATGCAGGTTTCTCAGTTTCTAGATCAAGTCAAGCGGGAGCAAGCTCGTTTTGGTTCTGCACACCAACAACGTCCCCTACTGCTCTTTCAAGGGCTTCTGTTCCACTAATACCTGCTAATCATTTGCAAAAACAAGCACTTAAACTAAGTCGGCTGTGGGTCACAAGGGCATTTGTGGAACATGTGAAATCCTTCAGCGATATTTTTGGTGACCTACATGGTGTTCCGACATTGAGCTTTCAGTTTTTAGTCTTGCTTGACATATGCTCAACAAAAGATACCATAGCCACCCCCTGCACTGCCAGCCTCTTTCACTGTCATTCGACCGATGAAGTGAGTGTCGGCTGCTGCTTTTGCCTCTACCTTCATCCCCCCACCAACCCCTGCCTCGGACTATTCTGACCTTGCTTATCTGCATCTTGCCATCTCCAACACTCTCGACATCTTTTCCCCTGCCATGAGGATCTGCCTTAAACCTGACACCAAGAACAGCTCGTAGAACTCCGATCTTGCATCTCTGAAACGCTAGTGCAGAGTTGCCAAACAGAAGTGGCAGACCTTGGGCTCATCCTCAGATAAACTGGCCTGTTGCCTGCTACAAATGTAATATCGCCTCTTTAGCTGCTCCAAAAAGCAGGCCCACATTCAAGCCTGCATCACTGGAGCCTCTAACAACATCTAAAAATTGGCAAGGAACTTGCCAATCCACTTGCAATCTCCACCTATCTCCCTCCTTCCCAGGCCCTCTGCACTGCTTTAGCCTCACACTTCACTTCCAAAACTCAGGACATCCTATCCTCACTCTTCCAACCCATTTTGTCTCCCATTCCTACTCCCCTGCCTCCCTTGGCCCCTCTCCTCACACACCCTCTCTCTCCTCCATCCTACCCATATCTCCGGACGAGGTCTCTAAAGTTGTCTGCTCGATGAAGACCTCTTCCAAACAGGTGCTGCCCCTACTCCTGCAGAACCACGAAGGACAAAATCTCCTCTCTCGTCCCAGCCCTTGCAGACCTCTGTAACCACTCCTTCGCAACTGGCTTGTTCCCTCTATCCCTCAAGCACGCCCTGTGCGCCTTCTAATAATAAATCTGTCTGCTGACCCCTCTTGCCTGGCTAACTATTGCCCTATCTTGATTACCCCCTTCCTGAGTATAGCCTTGGAAAATCCTTCATGACCACCAATCTGGATTCCGGGCATCCAGAGGCACGGAAACTGCTCTCCTGAACACCCGTGAAACCATGCTTGCAAATCTCGACTCCAACTCTCTTGCTGTCCCCATTCTCCTCGATCTCTCCTCTGCCTTTGACAAAGTCAACCACTCTGTCCTCATAAAACGACTGTGACACCCTCAGCATCACTGACCAGGCACTGCACTTGCTGACTTCTTTCCTTACTAACTATCCTTCCCAGCTGCAATTTGGCCCTTTCTCCTCCTCCTCCACCAGCCTCTCTACCTGTGGTATCCCCCAGGGCTCTATGCTGTTGCCATGGCTTTTCAATATCTACTTCACCCCTCTTGCTCATCTGATCTCCTTCTTCTAGCTTAATTTCCAGTCCTACCCTTTGACCACTCTCCTTGAGCCCTCCCTCCTGTGAGGCCAATAACCTCGGGTTCATCTTCGACTCCGCTCTTTCCTTCACCCCTCACATCATGGACCTTACCAAAAAGTTCCACTTCTAACTCAACCTCCTCAGAGGCATTCTTCCTTTTCTCACCTTCCCCTAGAAGCTCAATGTCTCCAGAGCCCTGGTCCTCTCCAGGCTGGACTATTTATTGCAACAGCCTCTCTCTCAACCTCCCACTCTCCTCTCTTCGCCCCTGCAGCTAACCTAGAATAAGGATTCAGGACTTATCCTTGGCCTCAAGCCCAGGGGCTGTATCTCTCCAGCTTTACAATCTCTCCACTGGCTCCTGGTGGCTGCAAGGATCAAATTCAAGACCCTCTGCTTAATCTACAAGACATTCTGGGGCCTGGGACCATGCTATCTCCAACTTTCCCCTCCCTAAATACTCCCCTGCTTGAGCCGTTTGCTCATCTAATTCCAACTCTGGCAAACGTTTCTCTAAGCAGGGAGTCAGAGGCAGATCTCTCTCAGCGGCTGGTGCCTCCCTTTCGAACAGCTTCCCTGCCCCTCTGATTTGAGCCAGACCGCCTCAAGCTCTGGAAACTGCTCAAAACTCTATTATTCTCTTCCTCTTTCTCTTCCTTGCGAATAACACCACTGCCACTGCAAACCCAAGACTTTAATGGACCAATTAACTAAACTCTGGGCCCACCACGCCAGCCCTGCCTCACTCGCTGGGTGGGGGGCTCATTACCTTCACCACACAGCTGAGGCTCTGTGGTCTCGGGCAGCTGAGCAGAACCACATCAATCTGCTGGAACTACTGTCAGTATTCAAAGCCTTCAGGCATTCGAGTTTCACCTAGCAACCCAATCTGTGCAAATCCTGACAGACGGCACTACAGCGATGTTCTACATCAACAAACCGGGGGGAACACGTTTGCACAACAAATCTAGAGATGGGCAGTCAAACGGAAGATATTCCTATCGTTACAGTATGTTCCAGGGGAACGCAACTGTCTGGCAGACTCACTGAGCAGAGATCCCCTACCAGAGGAACACGAATGTCAACTATATGCAGGGGTCATAGAGCACCTCTTCTCCCAATGGGGTAACCCCACAATAGACTTGTTCACTACAAGTGAAAACAGTCAATGCTCAGACTTTGCCTCCAGGTTCCCCCAGCCAGGCTCCCAGGGGAACGCCCTATGGATGAACTGGTTAGGGAAATTTGCAAACGCTTTTCCCCCAACACCTCTCATAAAGAAGGTGGTCAACAAGATCCACAAGGTACAGATGACGCTCATCCTAGCTGCTACTATGTGGGCAAGACAACCTTGGTATCCACATCTGCGCAAACTAGTGATGTGCGATCCCATCAAGCTCCCGTGCCCGACAAATCTACTCACTCAGCACGGGGGGCTAATAGTGCACCCTCAGCCTCACTCAATGAACTTGGCAGCATGGCTCCTGAAGTCATAGAGTTTGGACATCTGAACCTACCACAAAGGTGCATGGATATTATGAAGGTAGCAAGAAAACCTAACACTAGACACTGCTACCAGTCTAAACAAATCAACCCCATAGAATGTACTCCAACTCACATTCTAACTTATATGTTCCACTTGCTAGATTCAGGGTTAGTATTCAACTCCTTAAAGGTCTACCTGGCAGCCTTGTAAGCCTACACCACCTCCCATAATAAAGTCTCATGGTGGAAGGTGCCGGTCATCAAAGCATTCATGGAAGGGGTAAAGAGACTTTACCCTCCAATTTCTAATCCACCTCCAGAATGGGATCTCAATGCTCTACTAGCTAAGCTCATGGGACCTCCTTTCGAGCCGATGCATAAGTGTAGTCTTAAAAACATAACTTACAAAACTGCCTTCTTAGTGGCTATTACTTCCATAAGAAGAGTGAGTGAAATACAAGCATTGTCAGTGCAGGATGCCTTCTTTGTTGTACAAAAGGATAAGCTGGTTTTACGTGCACATCCTAAGTTCTCCCCTAAGTTCATCTCAGAATTTCACATAAAAGTCTATTGAGCTACCGGCTTTCTTTCAGAACCCCACCAGCTCAGCTGAGGTAAAAATCCACACATTGTATTTGAGGAGGGCGCTCCTTTACTATGTAAACAAGACCAGACCGCTAAGGAAAACAGACCAACTGTTTGTCTCAATAGCTACAGGCAGAGAAGGAGACCGCATTTCCAAAAATGCCATCTCCAGATGGATAGTTGGATGTATACAATTGGGCTATTCATTATCAGACAAGACACTGCCTTGCCTTTCACGCATAGAGCTCACTCCACAAGGAGCACAGGAGCCACTCTGGCTTTCATTGCAAATGTCCCTCTAGACAGCATTTGCAAAGCAGCTACATGGAGCTCAATACACACTTTCACTCAGCATTACTGCATTGACACTCATTCCAAGACAGATACACAGATGAGACAAGCGGTTCCAAGACATCTGTTCACCCATGAACCTTCTCACATCCTACCACCTTCTCCTATCACTGCTCACTAATATATGCACAGCATGTGATCTAAGCAGATTCCACAAGCCTCAGAAGGGATATATTTTTCACTGTAATCGTATTTCTGATGCTAGTATCTGCTTAGATTCACATGCGCCCACCGTTCCTCCCCTCAGAGAGAAGGCACATGGATGCTTATGAGCTTGTCTGATATGTATCTGCTTGGATACAACTCTACTCACGCTACACTATGTCAGAAAAATAACAATCTGAGGGAACTCGACGCGTGAAAGACCTTGTGGATGTCACACTGGGGATAGTATTACTGGCACGCCCTGTCGAAGTCCCTTTTTGAGTTTCGAAAACAACAACTGTAATACTACACAGCTTCCACTAGATGTCGGCCTATGCACACCATGTGATCTAAGGAGATACAAGAATCAGAAATACGATTACGGTGAGTAATGTATCCCATATATGTGTATATATATATTCAATGAAAAAAAATTGTTAAAGGGACGTTATGGTTACAAGTAAAACTGAAAAACCTCAGAAATTTACCAGTTATGGTAAGCTAAGCAACCATACCTCGCGCCACCACTGTGCACTGCTAAGACTAACACCCAGGATATCAAAGATGACATCACAAATATCACTGATCACATGTGAAATTAATTTTGATGAAAAGTCCCTACAAGGGGTTGAGTTTAGAATGTTGGTAACAAGGTGTCAAGGGTGATCGGGAGACCTATCATGAACTACTTAATGTATTAAAGAATGTACTCATCTAAATAACATTGTAGTGGAGTGTTGTTAATACAGGAACTGAAACATATATAAACATAGGCAATGGCTGAAGCATGCAACTTAACCATAACGTCCCTTTAACAAAGTTTTTTCAGTGAATTTCATGGGTTTTTACCAGTGCATGCTATTTTCCTACAATTTACTAATATCGTACCTACCCAATTTATCAACATTTGTGTGCAAGTTACAAAGTTTCACCTTAAAACTGAATGTACGTGTCCCCAGAAACGCACCCCCCTTAGTGAGAGGCAATAATGGACACACCCCAGAAGGGGAATGAGGCCGGGACCAAGTGCGGGTAAGATCAAAAGAGCTTTATATAATTCAATGTAGGGAATGCAAAGGACTCTGCAAACTCCGAGAGCGCTCTGTCTGACAATAGCAAAGACAGTTAGTTATATTACAAATACACGTCATGCATGAGGTAATCTATAGGGGCCACAGAGTCTCAGGGATTGGGTGGTGATGGCTAGGTGGTATACATTGTATACGGGTGCTTCTCCAGGATTGGCGGATGTTGGTGCTGTGCCACGTGGGGAGGGAGGTCAGCTGGGCTCATCGGGATGTAGTGCTGGGCCGGACATGCCTTGTAACAACGATTGATAGCTAAACTAACATTTGCCCTTTTGGCCACACATTCCCACCCATTCATCACACTTCATGTGTCCTGTTGAGTTGCAACTCTTGTAAGCGCTGACCTTAGATCAATACATGGCCCGGAACATTGATATGCGATCTGGAGTGTCTTAATACATTGGTTTGGGAGGAGCCTTAGGTTCAAACAATCAGGTCCCATGGGCGTAGTCAGGGGCATTGGCAGGGGTGCTTGACTAACCATCCTTGGCAATTTCGGTGAGGGATGGTATTATGATCTGTTGGTACACGTGTGTGCGCCCCCCTTTCTAGGGTCATTAACTCGTGGTCGACGGAGGTACTACTGACCGGTGGGGGGCATGTGACCGGTGCCTGAAAGGCGGCGGGATTTAGGACCAGGTAGCTCGTAAGTCACAGAGTCAGGCTGTGGCAGCCTCTGACACGGGGAAGGGTGGCAGATGCTTGAAACGGGTCCAGCAGGGTCGGGAGGGAAGGCAAGGCTTTGCTGTTTGAACACAGTCTATCTTGAGAGAGCCTGGGCAGGGGGAGGGGGAAATGGCCTTGCAGCTCCGTGCGTGGCATCTTGCACGAGGCGGTTTTACTGTCGTATGGGTGAGGGGCGACTAACAACACATGGGGTTCCTAGAAGCACTCATATGTATTTGTATGTGCATGGGATACTAGCTGATGATCATACTTTTTTACATAGCATTTCACATTTACAGTTGACATACGAACATGAGGTAGTGTCAAGCAGGTGTGTGTAAAGAGTGTATTAAGAGAGCAACACAAGTTATTGTTCACAGTTATCAGCTGTCCAGTCTTTGTATATCTCTTCATTACATGTAATATTGGTTGCACAACTTTCTCTTTACCCATTCTCCTTTATATTAGCAGCAAACGTTAGTCAACAAGGCACATATTTCATAAATGGTTTCTGCACGTTGCAAGGGCTTTCGGGGTGGGTATGGGTGCAAGGCGCCACACCGTCTATAGCTGGGGGGCTTGGTACAGGGGTCAGGGCCTGCAGGGTTTGGGCTGATCTCAGTTACATCCTAGTATTCTCGTTCATAGCTGGGGCAATGATGTACTGCGGAAGGTCAACATCTACAGTGTTTTTTTATCGTGAGAACGAGTCTTCAGCAGATCTGCCATGCAGTGGGAGGTGGGGGAAGTGTGGGCCTCTGTGAGCGCGGTCAAGTGGGGGTCAATCTGCAGCGTTTAGTGTTTCTGCCTTGGGTTAGATATGCACATTTCTAGCAAGATGGAGATGGCTTAATACAAGATGCCGTCTATTCTCTGCCACATAACGTGATGGTGCAGCCCCACGTGTCGGCCGGCAGCCGCCCCGCCGCCTGGGCCCGGGAGGCCGGGGGGCTGCCGACGAGTCATGGGTCTCAACCAGGGATGGACATGTAGTGGGAGGGGGGTCCTATTGGCCTACCGTTCCCTACAAAACACTGCCATTTCTCACCTTCTACCGTCATTTTTAAAACTTCTATACACCTTTTGCAACTTTTTCAACAGATTTTGCGTCCGTAGACATCCACGAACATCTCACTTCATCGTGGACATTCTGGACTGTGCCACGTGACCATATGCTGGCGCGCGGCATGATGATGTGTCCGAGAACGTATCTACACTTCTGAACAGTCCGCGAAGCACGGATCTGATCACGAACTGCATTTTCTACTGATCTAGGAACTTTCAACTTAAAAATTTCCCTTGCACAGCTCCTACACCTATTCTTACTCATTATCCATTAACAATCTAGTACACAGTACACATTTGGAAGAATTTTAGCAAAACTGCTAGTTATCTTAAAAATGGCATCACCTATTGCCATCTCTCCTTCCCAGGAGTCACCACCACCAGCTGGAGGACCTTCACAAATAAAAAAGCGCAGTACTTCCAAAGACAATGAAGAGAACCAAGAAGATGAGGTAGAGGATGTACCTACCAATAGCACCCAGAGAGAATCATGGGTGTGGCAGTTCTTTACCACTGTTGGGAATGTACCAAAGGCAAAAGCTGCCAAAGTGAAATGCACTGAGTGCAGTTGTAGACTCCCCAGACAATACTCCTAAGGGACCACCTCCATGTGCTGCTACGCCAAATCCAATTACTGCAATGCTCTCAGAAAGGTTGTTCCTTTCTTAGCAAGTAGGAGGCTGTCTTCCTCCACCTCATCTTCTTCAACCTATACTGTAACCACACAGCCTACTTCTGTGGGACACACAATTTCAACATTTCCATTAGCATGGTGTTATGCTAATGGGAATATTGTGGCGTTCATCCCCCGTTCCAGGGACTGAAACAGTGGCTACCAGCCGGGCCGCCCAAGCTATCAGCCCAAGCGAAGCGAGGGTGCATAACGAGTTCTCCGGACCATTCCCCCCCCATTACAGCCCCTGCAATGGGGGATGAAGACCATTAGCACCCCAGGTTCCCAAAGCAGGAACCCCGGGGTGCTAAAAAAATGGATTTTTCTTCCTACAATGGGATGCCTGTGGCGTCCCGGTGTAGGAAGTAAAATCCTTTTCCAAGATGGCCACCATGGAAAGGGAAGGCGGGGTTCCATACTGGAACCCTCTTTGCTTTTCATGGCAGCCTGCAGAAGGCAAAGAGAGAACCCTATGACCATATTACCACAAGCACATTTTTCTTCCCTTTCAAAGCTATCCCACATTTGAATAACTTTACCACAAAGACGGTCTAGGTAGACATGTGTTGTCCCTCGTGGTCATGACCACTAGCCAGATTGTGCGGATCATGACCTTATTCCATGAACCAGACAATGTGGCCACTGCCCAAGGCCACAGGCTACACCTCAGTCACCAAAGGTCTATCACTATATTTTGTACCTACATTATGTCTCGGGAGGATAGCTCAGCGGCAACGTGCTTGCCTTGGAAGCAAGGAAACACGGAGCAAACCAGGTTCAATCCCCAGGTCCACGCTTAGATAAGTGGCAAAGTGCTAGGTTTGTCAGATAGTGGGCCTCATTACGACCCGGGCGGTAAGTGATTACCGGTACCGGTAAGGGCACTGGTGCCGGTAATCCCTTACCGCCCAATTCCGAGGTCCCTTTGCGGGTCTCCACCTTAACGGCTGGTTTTACCAGCCGTTAAGGATGGAACCCGCAAAGGGAACTTGGAGGTAATTACGGTACCGCAATTTGCGGTACCGTAACTACTGCCTTCCCCATTTCCATTGAGCCCTATGGAGGAAAAAATGGGAATGGGGAAGGACCAATGGTGAATGGGGAATTACCGCCCTGCCAACCTTGGAATAGGGCGGTAATTCCGCCATTCACCATGGCGGAATCGGTAAAATATCGGCGGCAACCATGGCGCTACTAGCGCCATGGTTACCGCACGGGTCATAATGAGGCCCAGTGTGTCTCTGATAAGTGCAGAAGAAGAGTGGGTGGGTGACTGTATGGGTACAGATACAGGCCCCAGTGCAAGGGGTGGCCAAGAGGCAGTGCAGGAGGGTAGCAGGGTGAGCAGGTACCTGGGCCCGAAGGACAGTGGGTGACCAGGTGCACAGTGCGGAGAGAGAAAGCAGATCAGCAGTGGAATAGAGGGGCAAAGGCAGAAGCAAAGATGAAGATCTTGAGAAGCTTCCAGAACCGTAAATGGTTCTCCTCAAGTTTCAAAGTGGCAGGGAGGCAGTTCCAAAGGGATGCCCCAGCTGAAGACAGAGATCTACCCCCAGCTCATTTCTTTGAAAAATGACTGACCCTGAGGGAGTTTAGAGGTAGAAGAGCGAAGGGCTCGAGAGGGGAGTTATTCACGTAGGGATAGTTCACGGTATTTTGGACCCAGGCCCCAGAAAGTTCTACATGGGAGGGTCGATCAGAGAGGAAAGAGTGCAGCCAGGCCAGAGCCTCATCGGTGATACCCAGGTTGTCAGAGACGATGGAGCAGGGTGTTATGGTTGACCGTGTCAAAAGCAGAGAAGAGATAAAGTAGAATGAGGACAGAGGAAATGCTGGAGTCAAGGCTGGAGAGCAGGTCTTCACGGATGTTCAGGAGAGCAGTTTCCGTGCTTCTGGCAGCTCTGAAGCTAGATTGGTGGTCATGGAGAGAGCCAACAGAGTCAGAATGAAGATTAAGATGAGAGATGGCAAGCTTTTCCAGGAGCTCACCCAAAAAAAGAGTCATGGAAATTGGGCAATAGTTAGCCGGACAGGAAGGATCAGCTGTGGGTTTCTTGAGAGGATGCACAAGGGGGTGCGTCAGAGGGGAGGGGAAAGAGAGGTTGCAGAAACCGTCAAGGGTCGGAGCGAGGGTATTTATGTGGTTCTTAATGGTTTTAGAGGGACAGGGATGGACCTGTTTTGATGAAGCTTTCATAGGTCGCACTTGTCTAGCGACCTCATCGGGGGAGAAAAGAGGAAAGGAGTAGAAAGAGGGAGGGGGTAGCTGAAGGTGGGTCAGAAAGCAGAGGACGGGGAGTGGAGGAGAGTGTGCACAGGATGTCCTGGGTTTTAGAGATAAAGTTTGAGGCACGGGCATTGCAAAGAGCCTGGGAGGCGAGAGGAGGGGTGAAGACTGCAGCAGGGTTGGCCAACTCCTTGCAGATTTTAAAGAGTTTGGCCGAGTTTTTAGATGCCGCAGAAACACAGGCTTGAATGTGGACTCTCTTCTTGGTGAGGACAGAGAGTCGGTATTGCCTTTATAGCAGGCGGCAGGCCAGTTTGTCAGAGGAGGAGCAAGAGGCCCTCCATGTCCTCTCGGCCGCCCTACACTTACGTTTAAGTGTAGCTAGGTCAGAGTCATACCAAGAACGGCACTTGACTTTGGACTTCAAACGGATCCTCGTGACAGGGGCAAGAGCATCAAGAGTAGCAGAAATAGCGGAGTATACTAGAGACAGGGCTGTGTCAGGGTGCGAGTCAGCCTGGGGTGGAAGAGGGGGGGAGAAGGTGGCAGCAAAAGCCTCGACTGACACACGCTTCATGGGCCGGATATACAAGAAGGTGGGTGGCAATCTTGGGGTAGGCTTGGCTTGAGGGGAGGAGATGGAAAGATGAGGAGAGGAGGCAGTGAGCACTTGAGGAGAGAGGAGTGGTGAGGGGAGTAGATGGGAGGAGGGGCAGAGGAGATCAAGTCATCAAGTGTATGACCAGCAGAGTGAGTTGGGCCGGAAGGGAGGATAGAGAGGGAGAGTAAATCGCAGAGGTCACGAAAGAGCGCAGATAAGGAACATGGAGAATCAAGATGGATGTTGAAGTCACCAAGGAGGAGGAGTTGAGTGGTAGAGGCCAGGAGGGAGGAGGAGAGGTCTGCCCACTCTGAGAGAAAAGAGGTGATTTGACCAGGGGGCCAGTAAGAGAGTGGCTAGGAGAAAAAGAGAGTTTACAGACAAGGCATTCGAAAGAGGAGTAAGTCTGAGTGGGGATGATAGAGGCAGGAATCCACTCCGGGAAGATCAGGGCTACACCCCCATACATATAATCATATAACTTAGCCCCCACTCAACAAAATCCATTCAGACTTTACAACATTTTTGCAAACTTTTGTGAAGATTTGTCAAATTGCACCACATTTATAAGCCTTTACAGTTTTTGGTAGCCCCCCTCTAATTTTGCCCCCTCTTGACAGAATCCCTCCAAACTGTGCAAACCCATTCGGAGTTAGGTAAAGAATATAATTGCAAAATTTCATGCAGTTTAATTAAGTGGCGGCAACGTTATAAGCCATCCAAGAACTGCTTTTCACCAACCTTGTAATGCAGATGTGTCCGTGAACTTCACAGGACTGTTCGCGAACATCTGGACTTTTACGGTGAAAAACACATGTTTTTTTTGTTTCTTGCAGCCATAGCCCATCCCATCCTCATCACCCCTCAAATCCCCAGGCACTATTTGATAGGTTTGACAAGTGTAATGTTGAGTTTTTTAATATGTTTTTACCGCGATGTCCGCGGACACCGGCAGCTGTCCTTGAATCCAAGATGGCAGGCATTTCCAAAAATCTCACACACTTCATGCTTTTCACGATCCAATCAGTGTGCGCGTCCAATGTCCGCAGACACCACGTTTCCTTTTTTTTAAAATCATATTTGATTTTATTGGTTTTTTGAGTAATACATACACCCAGCATCGTAATGCGGGTAAGCAGAAGAACGTCTTGTACAACAACATCAAATGAAGTATTTGGTTATTTCTGGAATGTAATTTTCAACTTAACTAAAGAACATTGTTTTCCCCTTCCCTCCCCGAACCCCCCTAATACAGTGATTTCGATGATACGGTCATATTCTTTGATCTGCCTCTGCAATAAAATTAGGCATTGTTAAACAGATTTGTGTCCATCGAGTGAGTTAATGGGCAGTAACAACAGAGTGTTCAAGGTGTTTGTCATAGGGGTCTCACTGGCTCGATATTTTGTGTTTGGGCGTGTTCATTTAGAAGCTGTTGTCGTTTCATTACCTGTGCCTTAGCGCTTTAGTTCATTGTTCGGTGCCGCTTTGTGGTCTAGTAACTGGGTATGTGTTGGTCTACAAAATCCTGCCATAGGGTGTCACACTGAGTAGATTTCGCATGTAGACCTGCTGTAATCTTTTCCATCGCATAGATGCTAGTTGCAACATTCACACATTCTCTCTTAGTTGGGGTTACCTCAGCGTTCCATTTGATGACGAGACACGCCCTGGCTACTAACAACAAGGGGGTGATCAAACCAGTTACTCTCACATACTCATCTTTATTCAGCTCTAATCCGAACAGTATCAAAAGGGGTGTACATTCGCAATGTATCCCTTCAATATCCTTAATCCACCCCAGGACCTCATCCCAGAACACCTTTATTTTGGGGCATTCCCACCACATGTGCCAATAGGTTGCAATTTGGCTGCACTGGTGCCAGCACACAGGGTTCACAGTCTGGTACATTTTGGATAGTGTGTGGGGGTCATATTGCCACCTGTGGAGGAGTTTTACAGCGTGTAGCTTATACTGGGAGGCTTTTGATATCTTCGGGGTTCCTGTGCATATCTCGGACCATAATTCAGGGGAAATCGCTATTTTCGTATCGGTTTCCCACTTTTTCCTGAGCTTATCTGTGGAACCTCTCCCTGCTTCTATCAGAGTTTTGTAGTTGGCTGAGATTAAATCTTTAGTGTTTGAAAGGGTGTCGGAAAGCTTTTCAAAGGGGGTAGGGTCCCTTTGGATCTTTTCCTTCCATGGTCCTCTTAACATTATTCCCTTTAACTGTAGGAATTGAAAGACTGAGAGTTTCCCAATATTTAGGGCATTTTCGAGATCAGTGATTGAGATAAATGTCCCTTCTTTCCAGAGTTGACTTACCCTCTCTAAGCCAGCTTCGAACCATGTTTGGAACCGTGCATGATCTGGGATTTCCTCTCTTATTCCCGGTGCCCAAATGTGGGTCATTGGGGATGGCCAAGTCGTGATGTGTCGCATTTCCGAGTATCCTTCCAGATTTCCCAAATAGTTCCTATTATTGGGCGTTCCTGTAGTCTGCGTGTCAGTTTCCCCTTTGGGACCCAGAGCCATTCTGAGAGAGTGGCTGGCGCGAAGTGGTAATTATCGAGGGCTAGCCATTGTAAGTGTGTGTGGTTTCTGAGATGTGGAATCAGTACTCTAAGTTGTGTTGCCATATAGTATTTCTCGAGATCAGGTAAACCCACTCCTCCTTTTTCTTTGGTTAGTACGTTATATGCGATTCTTGGTTTTTTCCCTTGCCATAGGAAGTGCAGGGTGGCCTTTTTGACTTATTTGAAGTATGATTCGGGGATTCTGATGGGTATCATTTGGAAGGGGCATAGAAATTGTGGAAACATACCATTTTAATTGCGTTGACTCTCCCTATCCATGAGACCGTTAGGTTTCGCCACTTCTGCAAGTCAGCACGAAACCGTTCAAGCAATTGTGGAAAGTTAGCATCATAAAGGGTACACAAGTGATTAACCAGATTGATCCCCAAGTATTTCAATGTGGGCCCGCCAATGGTTAGTCCCAGGCTCGAATAGTTTGCTTTATCATTCTGGGTGGGTTCATGAAGGGGGAACAGGATGGTTTTGCTCTTGTTAATTCTGAGGCCGGAGAGAAGGCCGTATTGTTCAATCAGTTGTATTGCTCTGGGAATGGATTGTAAAGGGTTTGTAATATATAATAAGAGGTCATCAGCGTATAATACTGGTTTATAATCCTGTTCATTGACTGAGATCCCCTTGACCGATCGATCTGCTCTTATTTTTTGTGCCAGTGGTTCAAGTGATAGGGCAAAGAGGATGGCATATAGGGGGCAGCCTTGTCTCGTTCCTCTCTTTAGGGGGAACCATCTAGAGCAATCTGAGTTGACGGACACCGAGGCTTTGGGGGATGTATAAATTGCCTTCACTCCTCTTCTGAATCCCTCGCCGAGACTCACCTTCTGTAAGACTGCTTCCAAGAACCCCCATTCTACCCTATCGAATGCTTTCTCTGTGTCGATGGAGAGGAGGACTGATTCCCCCCCTCTCTATCGTGATTCATTTATTAGATGTAGGGTCTTTCGCATTGTGTCAGAACCCTGCTGACCTATTATAAATCCCACTTGGTCAGGGTGATGAGTCGAGGCATATATATTTCTAACTGAGGTAGGTTTTCCAGTCTCACTGCGCCAACACAATAATCAATCAGATACTGCTTGAGTTGCAGATTTATTGCAAGAACCAATGAACAGCCTGACACGTGTTTCGAGCAATCCTTGCTCTTCCTCTGAGGCTGGTACAAAGCATATTTGTTATGTTCAGAGTTATCCCAAATTAGTGACATTCAAGAATCAAACAAAACAAAAGAAAAGATTTTTGTGTTTAACGTTATAGATTCAACATGTTAAAACGTGGTGGTACAATGTAACACACAATTGGCATGTGTCCATTGTCACAAAGTCAGTTGATAAAGAAGTGGGGCGGGCGGTGTAACCACCCACAATAAAAAGATGGTTTCGATTTGTTTTAGACCAACACAATTATGGGTTACCAAACCCACATTTAGCAATTTTTCATGTGATTCAACCTAAGACAATTTTTTCAACATAAGACAATTTTTCAGTAGGGTACAATTAATCATTTTCTGTCTAGATAAAAGGATCTGCTCTTCTCTTCCCTTTGTAGCTGTTCGGGCCTCCCAGTCTAGATCTGCTATCTCTCCTCTGTTTCTTTTTCTATCGGGGATCTTTCTCTTTTTTTGTTCGCACCTTCCCATATCAATACTTGCCACCAGGTCGCTTTTCCTGCATCCCAGACAGTTTTGATGGGTACTACTCCATTGTCGTTCACCTTAATGTATTTCTCTATTTCAGTCATCATCACTGCATGAAAGACATAGGGCCTCATTACACGGACGGCGGTAAGGGTTAACGGTCACCGTTAATGGCAACGGTGACTGTTAACCCTTACCGCCGTACTACGAGGTCCCTTTGCGGGTTGGAGGATTTAACGCCTGCTTCTTGCAGGCGTTAAAATCCAACCCGCTAAGGGACCTCGGAGCTAATTACGGCACCGCAAAATTGCGGTGCCGTAATTAGCGCCTTCCCCATTTCCATAGAGCCCTATGGGGCAGAAATGGGAATGGGGAAGGGCAATGGCGGAAAGGGGATTTACCGCCCCTCCAACCTTGGAATGGGGCGGTAAATCCCCTTTCCGCCAAGGCGGTGCCGGTATTTTACCGGCATGAGCCATGGCGCTAATAGCACCATGGCTCACTGCCTACCGTGTAATGAGGCCCATAGTCTTTCCATAATGAGTCGTTGCAGCGCCATTTCGTCCCTCTGCGTAGAAGTGCACCCAATTCCAGTTCTGTGGAGACCATGTCATGATCTGACCAAGTAATTGGTTTGATTTTCGAACGTGCCGTTACTGCCATAAGATTTTACGCAATATAAATATAATCATTTTGTGTGTATGTACCATGAGGTGCGGAATAGAAAGTGTATCCCTTAGTGTCTGGGTGTAGGGCACGCAAGGTATCTCATAGTCTATAGGTCTGTATCATTCTCATTACCTCCTTTCTACCAGCATCAGCTGGTACTGATGGGCAAGGGACTGCCGATTGTCTGTCTTTTTTAGCGTCGGCCCATAAGTTGAAGTCTCCTCCAACAATGACATGACCTTCGGCCTCTGGCATTATTTTGGATAGTGTGCGTTGTAGGAATCTGACTTGGCCAACGTTTGGGGCATAAAGTGTTGCTAACGTGATCTTAAGGCCTCTCATGGTACCCACCAGCACCATGGCTCTCCCCTCCACGTCTTTCCAGATCTTTGAGACTTTTAAGTCAATACTCTTTCTGATTAGTATTCCCACCCCTGCTCTCTTCAGAGTTCCAGAGCCTCAGTGTTCCGAACCCAGTCTGGACGGTATCACCTTTCGCTCGTCTCCTCTGGCGTACTTCGTCTCCTGCATGTAAAGTAGATCTATCCATGACCTCCTAAATTCTCTTAACATGGATGTTTTTGTGGGAGAATTAAGCCCTTTGACATTGAACGAGCAGATTCTCATGTGAGTACCCTCCTTCTTCATAGCAGGTACCACCATCACCCTTCTAGGGGTTGTCGTGCACCTATTTGGGATTTTATCAAATATGTGTTAACTGTGTAGTTGCAGAAAGAGGCTCTCATGTGAACGTGGATCACTGTATAGCCTCCTTTTGAACCCCAGCCCCTATCTCTCCCCCCCCTTTCCCCACATCCACCCTGAGCAGCGTCCGATCCCTCTGGGTTATTCACACCCTGTCAGCCTCGGACCATCAGTAAGGACCATACCCCGTTGGTCCAATCGTTTATCACCTCCTAATAAACAATGAGCCTCCGCCAACCCCCCGCCTCCCCCCTTCTTATCCGAATTCAGAGCATTCAATCTCACCAGATACTCTTGCAGTGCAGCATTATTTTCAACTTTGCTGGTTGTCAAATTGTTCGAAGCTTCATGTGGGAGAACAATACTTCCAGGGATAGTCACCAGGTGCCCAAATTGTTCACAACCGCTTTGACGACTTTGGTGTTTATTGGGGAGTTTAATGTTCCATGTCGGAAGAGGCATTTCCCCACCTAAATTTTTGGGATCCTGGGATTTTCTGTCGTCTTGGGCCTTTGATCTTCCATTCTCTGTCTCTGTTTCAATTGCCCTTGGAACTCGAGTAGCCCTCCTGTTTGCCAAGTATTTCAGATATGCAGCTGTTAATCTCTTTCAAATTTCAGTTTAATTGTGGTTCCTTCCATCTCGAAGGTCAGCGAGAAAGGGTAGCCCCATCGATATCGGATTGCTTTGTCTTTCAAGAATCTAGTCAATGGAAGGCATTTTCTTCTCATAGCCAGGGTGAGGGAGGAGAGTTCCTGATAGATGGTAACCCTGGCTGTGCCCATGGAGATCTGGGTGGTATTCCTCACTTTTTCCAAGATTCAAGCCCTGTCTGCATAATTATGAAATCGGGCTAGTATCGTCCTGGGTCCTCCTGCACGATAAATACAGTCAAGCTTGGGTTCATCAACAGAGTCGTCAACAAACATTAGCTTCAGGATTGTGTGTAGGGTCTCTTTAAATCTTGTTCTGTTTCACCTTCTTTTTCTGGCATGCCAAAAACGCGAATGTTATTGCATCGTTTGCGATTTTCCAGGTCATTGACCTTCAGCTGGAATATTTCCTCCCTCATCTCGATGTCGGTGAGTCTTATATCCATTTGTGTTTTGAGTGTAGATAGTGAGGTTTAATTATGTCCTACTTCCTCAAGTCTTTCCTCCATTTTGTCAATTCTTTGCATTATTTTGTCAATCCTCCTGCTTATGTCCCCCCGCATGCTCTTCGTTTCAGAAAGGAGGTCTGCAGCGTCACATTTGGTAGCTGCAGCTTCAGGTCCGGAGTTCACCATTTCACTACTGGGAGGAGGAATGTTCGGGACGCGTAGTGGTGTAAATCTGTAAGATTCAAGTCTTTCTTTGGTGGTCATAAGCTAGGGTACGGGGTGAGTGAGGTTGCAGTGTTTCGTATGGCGTGTAGAGGTGTTGCTGTGTGTGGAACAACGTAGCGTTTGCTTATGTGGGAATAGTTGTTTCACTCGTTATTTTCTTTGTCAAGGTGAAATCTCACAATGCCCCTCGATTGTCTGTGTCTTCTTCACCCAGTCTCCTTTACTCCAGACGAAATACGTGTGGTTCAGTTGACCCCAGAGTGATTCCAGGAGTTGGGGGTTTTTCTTTTATTACTACTTCCTTATGCCAAAAAAAATATAGAGAAATTTCCACTTTCTCCTTGTCCGTACCTGCACCTTCTTTTTGCCCCCAATTGTCTTATGCTCTCGTGGAGTCTCTTATGTGAATCAGGGTGGGTCATGTTCTGAAGTCCCACTCACCTCCTGGGTCGCTTTTCTGGAGTGGGCTCAGAGTATCTACAATGATCTAGTAGGCAAATAAAGGATACCGGTATTGCATCCACGTGATTTCCAGGTCAGTACATGTGGAGGACCTGTCTTTTGTCAGGTGTAGGATTTGGCCTAGGTATATACCTCTGGGGCTTACTAGACTTTCTGCCTGAGGATAATTCCTCTCATGGAGAGGCCAAGTAGAGGGCCCCCTTGGGTTGCTATTTCCTTTCGTGTGTTTCGCTCTCACTGTGATAGCGGATGTCGTTTGCTGCTTCTCTCCTTTGGTCCTCGATTCAGGGGAGCGTGTTGTACAGGCAGGGGAGAGTGTCTGCTCCTGGAGTGCTCCTGGGTATGTGTTTGTGGAGCCATTAAACGCTCCGTGTTCCTGCTCCTCAAGTGAACGGCACAACGCAGATTCTGTTCCAGTGTCAGGTGAAAGATCTTTTTCCTGGCTGCCTGTCTGTCTTTGTTCATGCCCAGTGCAGCGGGGCGCCGGAGAGCTGCACTGCGGGACCCTCCGTCATACGTGCGCCCGCTGGATACATTGTCTGGTGCAGGTGTCACGCTGTGGAGATCCTCAGGGCTCCGTAGGGGTATGCCAGTGGGGTGAGCCCCAGGGACTTGACCTCTATTGGGGGGAAGGGCAGGGGACTACTCGCTGCCCCAAGCGTCCTGGGGCCAGACCTCACCTCTCTACCCAACGGGGTCGATCAGCTGCTCTGCACATCTCTGATGTCCTGATGTTGCCGGGGGTCTGCTGGTTCCTGCTGGGCCCCTGGTGTTCGAGGGGTTTCAGGACCTACTCCTCTGCTTTCGCTGAATTCAGCACCTCTCTGGTTCCAACAGCCTCTCTCCAGGCCGTGTACTGCCGACGTGTGTCTCCAATGTGGCGCAGCTGTTCGCCACACTCAGCGATGACGTTTTGCAGTGATGGAAGCTCCAATTTTTGTCTGATTTCTTTCCCAGATGGTGGTGGGGACTCTTTAGTCTTAGTATCACTGACTTTCAATGGTGGGGTGGGGCCATTAGCGGGGGCCCAGACCGCTATCAGGACCTTGGGAGCGGAGCTCACGTGGAGGCAGACCTCATGCATGTGCCCCCTGGTGGCCAGTTCACCACATTGCCTTCTAAGCCAATCATAGCCCTGTCCGCAGACCGAACCGGGAAATGGGTCCGCAGACTGAACCCAGATATCACTAATTGTTTTGGACCTACTTTCTCCACCAAATTTACAAAAGCACGCTTTCGGGACCAAGCTGCGGCTCCTGCTGCAAATTTGGTGAAAATGCGTCCAGCGGTTTGGGTTGTAGGCGTGAGCAAAGTATTTTTCCATTCAGTCTATGGAAAAAAGCAAAATTTTGAGACCTACCTGATATCTTTGCCCCTCCTTGACGAAACCTCACCAAACTTTGCAAAATTATTCAGAGCGGGCCATATACATTTTGCAAGGTTTGGTGAGGATTCGTCCAGGGGGAATGAAGTTATAAGCCACCCAAAAAGAGGTCTTCCTATGGATTCAGCACCTTAACCACCTTAAACTTAACCGGCGTTGGATTCTGCACCCGCCTTACATTGGAAGCGCGGCACGGTGTACATTTCTTTTTCACTATTGTGTCACCGTGCAGGGCGCTCCGGCTTTTTCCAGACCACACGGTGTCGAGCAGCAACAGATGGGTGCAGGGTGAGACATTGCACAGCGCGAGTGTCCATTCCTGTCACCATCACGTTTTCAACTTTGAAGCTACACGACATTTGGAAAATCCGTTCTAGGCATCTGCATGCGCCTGTGAGACTTACTGACTGCAGCAGCAAGAACAGAAACTTTTTTCTAGGTGAGGCATACACCACAGCCAGACTACCCTTACAAGTTACTGAAAATGACGTCACAGATGGATAAGGAAACTGCCAGGAAGGAACAGGCAGCTTTCCTGTTTTGCGAGAAACAAGTGACTACCAGTGCGGGGAAACTGAAGGGACCGCAGGCGGAGGTACCGCCCAACATCGAGGTGAAACTATTGAGAGAACTGGAGAAACTACAGCGACGGGAAATCTCAAAGTGGTGGGAGGAGTTCTCATTGCAAAATTATGTAGACGTAGGGCGAGTCCCCAGAGGTCTACGCATCCTCACCACACCTACCTTTGAAGAACAAGATCCCGAAATGCTGCAAGAGTGGGGAGAGGCAAGTGGCTTATGCTCTGTGACCTTCCTGAAGATTCTCATCAAATATGCAGGAATGGACAGAAAGAAGATCCTGTCAAGAATAGAGGAAGTGGAGGATCAGCTGAAATCTATTGATCCTAGTGCAGAGGGTAAAGCCATAAGAATCAACATGGAAAAGGGTTACAAAGCATTTGAGGATGACATCAAGTTGCGTAAACAACGCAAATTTATACGAGACAAAGACGACTACGAAAAAGGGAGAGTATTCACTTTCGCCAAACGCTTCGACACCCTGAGACTGAAACTACCCACTGGCCCACAACCCACAGTGACGGAGCCATTGGCCGCCTGCTCATCATCCGAAGTGGACACCACAGAAAGTGAAAGTGAACAACCTATACGTAAACTGAATTTTTTAGAAGAGATGCAGCTGTTGGGGATGGACGTGCGCAACAGCAACAAAAAACCAAGAGGCAAAGGCCGGGGAAAATCTATGGCACAAAGAGGAGGAAGAAAACGAGGAGGGGCAACAGGTCTAGAATCCGGAGACAAGGAACAGTTAGCACGGAAGACCCGCTCTGGAACCAAGAACTTATCAAAACCAATATGGAGCAACAAGATATGTCCATAATTAACCTCTCCTCGCATACACTCTCCACAGACCATCAAAAAATACTACGATTAGGCCTTAACTTTTGCCCCACAAGCTATTATAACTATGCCGAGACGCGCATAGACTTTGACAAATACATGCGCAAAGTGCGGCTGAAAAAGTTTTTTGCCATGAATCCGTCCAAACAATCAGCTCAAGAAACACCAGGAGGGTACACTCCTGAGGATATGGCAACATTTGGCAATCTTATAAGCCTGGGATCTGATTGCATATTATCTGAGGACAATAGTGACATTGACTGGGATTCCATGAATATACATACAGATTGGCCAGTCACCAGTCTATTAAGGTGCAAATCTAGATTTAATCCAATGTTTAATCCAGGAGGACACATTGAGGCATTCCAGGACCTAGTAATAAAGGACCTGAAAAGGATCAGGAAGACCAAATGGAACCACAAAGGAAACCTTACTTATCATGAACAGAATGTTTTGAAAGATCTGAGTACCCTATCTGATTGTATTATCAAACCTTCAGATAAGGGTACAAACATTGTAGTGATGAACCGTGTTGATTACATCAAGGAGGCCTCAAGACAATTGAATGACCGTTCCTGCTATGCAAAATTGGACAAAGATCCCACTGCAGGTATGACCACGAAACTTTTTGATTTGTTAAACACATATAGGGAGAAGGGGCTACTGGAGGACGATATGTGTAAATTTCTACATCCTAGATTCCCAGTCATGCCTACAATCTATTTCCTGCCCAAAGTACACAAGAACATGAGCAAACCCCCAGGACGTCCTATTGTGACACTCTGTGGGGCACTGTACGAGAACACCTCCAAATTTGTGGACGAGACTCTGGTGTCCTTTGTTACTACACTGCCATCGTACTTGAGAGACACTAAAGACTTTCTGAACAAAATAGATGGCATTACCTGGGAACCCACATATCTTCTCACTACTCTAGATGTAGTATCCCTATATACCTCCATCAAACATGCAGATGGTCTACGAGCGTGTGAATACTTTCTCCATACTAGGTCAATGAATTTTTTGTCACACAGTCGCATGATATTGGATATGATTCATCTCTGCTTGACAAACAACTGTTTCTTATTCAACAGTGAATTCTATGTGCAACTTCAAGGAACAGCCATGGGGACTACATTTGCTCCCTCCTATGCCAATTTGTTCATGGGATGGTGGGAAAAGTTTGTTGTTTGGGGTACAGAGAACAATGTACACAGCCAAAATAATACTCTGGTTACGATACATAGATGATCTATTCATCATTTGGGATGGTACCAGCTCAGAGTGGTTAGAATTTGTCCAAAGGTTGAATATTAATGAACTAAATCTCCAGTTTACGGAAAGCCACCACAAGACTGCTATCGTATATCTCGATATTCTTGTAAAGGTGGCTCAGGAAGAACTTACTACAGAACTCTATCGTAAACCAACAAGTTCAAACATACCGCTACATGCGAAAAGTAATCACCCTACCTCTCTCAAATGGTCTATACCATATGGCGAATTTATTCGCATTAGGAGGAATTGTTCAAAACTGGAGACGTTTGATGTAGAATGTGCACACATGGCTCTTAAATTCAAACAACGGGGATATCCCAAACGCATACTTGAAAGAGCCTATCATAAAGCTAGGGACCAAGACCGTTCCTCACTGTTAACAACTACAGTGCAGTCACCTTTAAATGATCAAACAAGTGACACTCGACTTATACTCACTTATGGCACTAATTCCCAATATATACGACGGATTATGCGTAAACACTGGCATATCCTACAATTGGATGAACATTTAGGAACAATCTTGGGTGACAAGATGAACATTACATTTCGACGCTCTGTCTCCCTTAAGGATAACCTTGTCTCCAGCTTTATGAGCCCATCTATTCCATCTACAGGCTCTACTTGGCTTCATACACCAATTGCAGGCTTCTACAAGTGCAGGAAATGCAAGGCCTGCAAGTATGCAACAGATGTCCGTAACTATGAACATCCCATCTTGGCCAAGAACATTTCCATCAGGACACGTATCACCTGCGACACAGAGTACGTGGTCTATGTGCTCATGTGTCCCTGTGACAAGTGGTACGTTGGTAGTACTATAGGTAAACTCAAGTTACGCATGTTACAGCACATTAGGGCCATCAAGAATGTGGACGTTACTTACCCCATGGCAGTGCACTTTAAAGAAGTACATAATAGCAAATTGGATGGTTTTACATTCTTTGGCATTCATACTATAGCCAAACATCCTAGAGGTGGCAATAGAGAACTGGCACTGAGACAATTGGAAACCAAATGCATTTTGGACCTAGAAACCAAAAAACCAAGAGGTCACAATTTGGATGAAGAACTTTATACTTTTTTAGGAACTTAATTATGAATTTCATAGATGTTCTTCCTTTTTTTACATGATCTTATTTTGTTGATGCATTCTTGTTACGCTACTGTAAGAATTACTTGATTAGCAAATTAATTTTCTCTTGTCCCTCCTATATTGATGGATTTTTTGATTGGTTTTTTTGATTGATTTTTTGCAGTATGTATTTTTCAGGATGTTTATTTTTGTACCATTATGAACGCATAAGTTGACCACTAGCTGGACACGTTAATTTTGGCTTTAGTGTTTGTTGAAGAGTTTTGGAAACTATGAAGTAGGGTCACCTTAGCAGTTTGTACATTCAATTTACTCTTTTCACTTTCTCCCTCCCTACCCCATTTGTTTCCTTCGGGTTGAGCCATGTGTCTCTTAGTCATGGACCTCTGAGGTTCCTTGCAACTGGAGGGTACGATAGTCATCGCACTGTTTATGTATTGAGCAACCTTTTTTGATACACACTTTCGGTTGCTGTACTATGTCACTGGTTCATGACATACTTTTTGTCATCTCGTTTACATAACAGAGGAAATTACAAAGCTAAGGTTTTTATTATATGGGCATACGCTAGTATGTCCCATTTTGAACATTTATTTAATTTTTCTGTTCTTTGGATTAGTGTATAAAGGCTCATAATTTTTAGGCAAATACCCTTCCCCTCCCCCTATTTTTCTTTTGGGGTTTTTCTTCTCTCCCTTGTTTTTCCAAAACTACTTAACTATCTTTCTTTTTAGATTCCACTATATTTATAGGCCCCCTCTTTTTTGCCTATATCCATGTTTAACTTTGTGGGACCCTGTAATATTGCTGTCTATGCTGCCTTACGTTTAGGTTGCTTTAAGTAGAATTTGGGTACAATGGAAACATTTGGCATCATATATCTTTTTGCGATTTTGCACAGGCCAATTGTAAGATGCTAATTAGATGTTTACAATGCACAATGCACTTTATTATGTACATGCACTATGCACTTTATTACAACTAATTTTAGCATTATATCCATGACAATGTTGCTTTGCATATTTGCACAGTCATGCTGGTAGATACCATCATCCAGCTATGCACATGGCACTTTATTTACTGACTACAGCGATAGATGCCTTTCCATTGGTTACCCTCTTGTCTACTACTATTTGGTAATGGCAAGTGACATCTTAGTTAGCATACACTTTGGGGCCATCACGGCCGCCATGGCTCCTATATTCTACTTGTTGTCATTTTTGCTTAGCTTCACGTGTTGTTCGTTGCTAGTGGTATTTTATCACATTGCTTAAGAGCAGCATTCTTGAGCATTAGCTTCAAGAGTTTCACTGCCGTACAATTCTGGGCATTTCTTTTAAAATACATGTCAGCATGATCACACATAAGACAAGTACAGATTTTTAATGTTTGATATATATTCTGTAATTTATGAATATGGCAGAATTGTTCTGTATCTTGCATTCACATTTTTACAATGAAGTAGGTTACATTGGTTTTGCAACCAGTCTAATGCAACAGTAACTGCAATGCAAACATGCATAATGTTAAGAATGAGTCCGACAGTATTTATCATGGGAATCACGTAGCATTTTGCAAGTGTCAAGATGTCTGCCGTTTTGGAATCGAGGGAGCACTTAATCATTCTGGAGACATTCCATACTGAGAACTGGGGATAGAGATGTATTAGCCTATACAAAGCCACCTTGTCTATGTTTACACTTTTCTACGTGATCAAGCGGTCTGTGTGCCGTGAAACGCGTTGTTCTGTGCTTTTTTCTTATCCATGCTGACTTTATAATAAAGGCATGTCAGTCTGGACCAACTTGGGTGTTTTTTTGCCTCAGTATAGAGAGCCATTGGGGCTTCCTCTATTTGTTTTTGGGAGTGCATTCCGTCAACTTCATCCCGCCTCCATCACGGACCGGGAAATGAGTTCTTTTTAAATATATATATATATATAGTGAAAAAACATTGTTAGTGACGTTATGGTTAAGTAAAATCTTTACTGAAAAAACTACATTAACGGAACATTACAGTTAAGGTGCCCTACAAAAAACCTAGGAAATTCAGTGAAAAAATGTTGTTAAAGGTATGTTATGGTTCAGTTGCCCTAAGAAAAACCTACCAAATTTTGTGTAAAAACTTTGCTAAAGGGACGTTACAGTTACTTTGCACTAACAACAACCTATCAATGTTATGCTTACATGTAAAACCGAAAAAACCCAGAAATTCGCAACTTATGGTAAACTAAGCAACCATAACTCGCGCCACCACTATGTAATTAGTTGTAGGAGTGCACATTTGTACGTGGCCCAACTCCATTCTTGCGTATCTCTTGCTCTGTGTTCTGGTAACACTGCCCCAGTGTAACGTAAGCAAAGAAACGTGTGATTAACTTATAGAAGTTGGAGGCAGCCAACCACGTCCTGCGGGTACCTGAACACCCCATCTGTTGTACCCTACAAACACCCAGCTTGTTGAAAAATGTTTGGTGCACTTCAATCCCGACGTGACTGTGGAAACCGCACCCACACTACGCGTGGGATCTTAATTGCCGGACACAATCAGGGCCCCTGTACATTGAGAAAGTACTGTTTTCTGCAATTTATGCAGTGTTACTATGAAAGGGCACCCTTACTGAGGTCCTACACTCGACCCTTGTACATTGAACTATTTTTGGGAAACATATATGGCCACGTTCTGGTTGCAAGTGCTCCACAGCAGCCCTATAAAAGGGCACACCCCACAGCTGCTCTGCATTCTGTGTTTGGCTTTCCAAAATAGAGCAGCGGTGCACATTGCTTCATGCTGAAATTGCTTTGTGATCAATTTTGTTCTGCTGTATTACCTTTCCAACTAATGCCAACCATGGCTGCTGCTTCTGCCTGTACTTCAGCAGCACCCCCACCCCCACCCCCCCCCCCCACCACCAACAGCCAAAGGGCCTGGAGAAGGTAACAGGCTTGGTAATGTAGATGGAGGTCAAGAGAAGGAGGATGAAGTAGAGGAAATCCCCATTGCCTGCACCCAGTGTGAGTCGTGGGTGTGGAAACGATTTACCACTGTAGGAGGCGTGCCCAAATCTCGTGTGAACCAGGTGAAATGCACAGAGTGCAACATAGTACTCAGTCGCGGAAAACCTGGCTTGTACAGCTATGGCACCACCTCCATGCGGCGGCACCTGAAATCAAACCACGAAGCAGCAGTTCGGAGGGTTGTCCCCTTCGAACAAGGCAGTAGGTTAACTTCCTCTGCAGCATCCTCCACATCTGTTCCTGCACCTGGACACTCCAGTGGGGCAGTGGCTCCCTAATCCAGCATTGCAGGCAATACGCACCGCAGCAGACCCATACCTTTCCAGGGTCACTGTATTGTGCATGTTCTGTGATGCGGTACTCGCAGGGGAGAGCAACTTCAAATTGCTTTCGAGGCTTCGGTCTGGGAGCATGACAAGCAGTGCCCCCTACCTAAGTAAGGGCCAACCAACATCTTCCTCTCTCCACTTGCCCTTCCTTATCGCTGTGGTTGGTGCTCTTTGCCTAACTTCCCTTCCTTTCCTTCTGTGTGTCGTTTGTTAGAAGATTTGTAGAAATGCAAAACAACCAGAAAGGGGAATAAAAAAAGTCTCTTTTCAGAGCCACCTTTTACAGTTCAAAAATAGAATTTCAATGAATGGATGCAGGCCGCCGGCAGCTTATAAGCGCAGCAGACAGCATGGTAAAAAATGCGAGGTGTGGCCCCATCTCAAACTTTGCACGCATTCCCAAAAGGAAGTGGTGGCTCTGAAAAGAGCCTTTTGGTGCTGTTTGTGTTTGAAAGGGTTGAAGTGGTGAACACCCACTGGGGAAATGCTTGCAAGAAGCGCTGTGTTGCACTGCATTCTGGATTTTAGAATGAAAGCAGAAACAGCTCATTGCCAGCATGATTGAGATGGATGCCATCTGTACGAAAAATGTTGCTTCTACGAAACGTAATGTTTTCATTGTGGAAGGAGAACATGCTAACATCTCGCAAAAAGGCGCAAATGGCCTTGTTCACAGTGGAGCGCGCTTTCTCCATTTGTGGCCCAAATGAGGAAGAACGCAGCCACTTTGGTCTCTGGGAATTGCAAGAAAAAATTATGCGCAACTATGGAAACATTTCCATGACTTGCAGAAGTGTTTCCTTCATCGCAAACTGCAGTAAGATGCCGGTAACATGTCCTGAACTGTCCCCTCCACAATGAATAATAATAATCTCGGGATGATCGAGTGTCACCAAAGTGGCACAAAGAGGACTGACAGGCTGCCACTTCATCCCACGTACTCCGTACCAGTGGACATCCACATTATGGAACCCAAGGTGTGCAGCCACTCCACAGCATTCTGTGTACACTTTCAGCCAATGTATCCAGGAGTTGCTCAAAAGCCATACACTCTGCCTCCTGAACGCCGGCACAGCCATTACCGTAGCCATGTGCACTCCTATTTGCAAACACACCTTCTGGTACAATCTGTCCTTACACACCACACCCACAAAACCTGATTGACCAATCCCCATGCCTGCACAGTCCCATTTCCATGGCAGCTACCCTCAAAAGACCTGCAAGTGGCACGTGCGCACCTTCAAATGCTCAGTGTCCACAGACATGTTCTCCTTGTTGTGCGGGTGCGGAAACACATTTCAAGCAGGGTAGAGGATCTCCTCTTTATTGGTAGTTGTGAAAAGTATATATTTTTTTGTAAAGCTGCTTGTAAACAAACACCTTTTTTTGTATTTGTTGGTGATTGTTCTCTTCTTCTCCTCCTTACATTATTCCACAAGCTTCTCCAAAATGTCTTAGATTCTGGAACACAAGAGCATTTTCAATGGGGGTGACAAAAAAGAAATCTGCTCTACTGAAGAACCTCACATTGGAAGCACTAAGGTTCTCATGGGCGCAGAAGAACATCCCAGCATCGAACAGAAAAGCAGACATGCCGCCGTTTACAGGACACCTTTCCTTCTCTACCTCTGAAGAAAGTACACCGGGATTGTTCCACACTAGTCATTGTGGTATGCATGAAAAAATCACTGTTGCAGTGGGAAAAATGTGCCTCACTGCTTTCAGCACCTCCTTCAGTTCACCGAGCAAACTTGCAGCAGTGCAAAAAGCCACATGCAGTGCTCCACAATGCAGAACTAGTATGTCAATAGTACTCCAAGTGGTGACATCTCTGCACTCTGCAATGAAACTTGCAAACTCGGTAGAGCCACACTGCGCCACAAAGCGGGCCCTCCTTCCACACCAAAATCTTCATCAACACTGCTACCCTGGGCATATGTGTGCAGGTCACCCACAAACGAATCACTGACTATGAGAACTCACTCGATGCATCTGTGCCATCGTCACGGTACATAGCAATTGAAAAAAGTATTAGCATCCCTTCCTGGTAAGGACACCTTCAACACCTGATTGGATAATGCGCAGTCCCATTTCCATGCCAAGCATAGTGAGAAGTACAGCATGTAGCGCGTGTGCTTCCCCAACTACCGCGAGGGATGCACCCCAGTAAAGCAGGGCAGTCCTTCCCTTTCCAAAACTCTTTTTGAAGCACTCTCTCATTGGCTACTGTTAAACAGTAACACACACATCCACCAATCACATCCAAGACCTCTACATCTAATACTGTCATCTCTGTTGAACACTCCATACTAACCGTTAAACACTCAGAGAGTGCAAGTGCCCTGTGAAGCAAAAGTACCTCCACTGGAAAGTACTGTAAAACTATCAAAGATTTCTACATCCAGATCTATCCACATCGCCACCCATCACCATAACCTGCAGGTATCAATACGTTTTGTACAGTACATTTGCAACTATGTTATAAGTGCCTCGCAACAGGGTACCTGATAGAGAAACGCCAGAACGTACTGAAAAAGCATACTTTCATTTCTCCCATCACCTACCATCAAATGCCACGTACCGTGGTGAGTGCTTGCAAAGGTGGAACTTACCCACAGCAGCCATTGTAATATCCAAACGGTTACTCTCTTCTTTCTTTCAGTCAATTTTATTATCTTTTCCACCCATTAATGCACCTTCTATAATATTCATAAATGTTGCACACAAATGAATGTACCTACCAAACTAATCCAGGTGCATACATTGCATGCATAACAACAGGTTGCCAGCCACTTACCATGCACACTTCATAGAATTCAACATTACGTAAAAAGAAAATGTATGTGTGCATTCACAACAATAACATGCATAAAGTGCATAAATAAATGAAAAAACAGAAACAATCGCTCCATTCATGCGGCAAGCATATATATGCAGAAAAGTAAATGTAATTGCACACACAAAAATATTCTCCTTTGCAATCTGTGCATCTTTCTGAACCTTTTTCTTACCCTTCTACAATGAGAAGTAATCTATTTTCAAAATAAATAGTCCTACACCAATACACACACTTGCCAAAGAGGATGTCATACAACACACTTCCAAATAACCCACTTACCAAACATGCTGATGTTGCCAAGTCCCCATTCATATACTAAGACATCCATTTGTACACACACACACACTAACTCTTCCTGCCAAGACATCCCCTTACATTTTAAAAGAATGTATTCTCCAAATGCAATCACTATGCCATTAGCAAACATATTTTCTTACAATCTTCTTATACAGTTGCAGTACCTACCCCTGTCCTGAAAGCCACTGGCGTGTAAACTTGGAAATCCAACCTACAACAAACCTACTCTCATCTACAAACAGAGTAAGTACAATACCATCATAGTGTTTTATGTGTTACTAAGAGACTGTAGTGTTCTTGTAGTGTAAGATACAGAATTGTGTCAGCCCACTGGTATGTGCTTCATTCTTACTCATGAAACTTCTACAGTTCCTCACATTACATTATCATCTCGCCACCATTATACTAACCCCCAGATAGTAATATACTGTTCCCAACCGAAAGTTAGAGCCCATTACACAGTGACACACTTCCGTTTGTATGCCTACCCTTATATTCAACCACTCATGCACATTGCACACATATACATTTCAAAATCTACAAACCTACACTTTCCTTTTTTCTCCAACAGCTACTACAAAATGCCTGCCAAACAGCAACTCTGTAGAAAACAAAGCATAAATAGATCAGCGCAACCTAAATGTGCATAGAAAGTAGCCATCCACTCCTAGCACAATTTGTACAGAAAGTACAAAGAGAAGTCATTAATACAGTCATTAACGAAAAGGGAAGCACCTACCAGTAAGGACACTGTCAAAATGTAGAAATGAAAAGAAAAGTAGTAAAAAGAATGCAACTTGTACTAATGCTAACAGAGCATGTACAAATGGTAATGTAACCACAAGGAAGCATTCCAAAAAATTAATTTTACAAAAAATGTTCCACAACAGAGTCCTTCAAAACCTTATCAATACAGGGGAGAAATCACGCTCAACCCTTAAAACCTAACGCAGAAAAGTAATCCTGGAAGCTCTTGTAGACAGTACTATGGTCCTGAAACGGAAATTGTTTATATTAATTTTAAACAGAATGAAACCACTAACAAAATTAATTGGTAAACTGCACCCACTACTTTGAAACGCAATGTCAACTTGGAGACCTTTGGCAACATCTGTACAGGTGAGTGGAGTCACAACACCACCACCGAGCCATACTTCAATGAAGAATCATACAAACAAGAGAAAACAAACCAAATTGCCATACATAGCAGCAGACAAAGGTATCAAAAAGTACACAATACCATAATGGAAAAAGAAACACTGCTTCCACAAATATCAGCATCAAACTTAGATGCCACTCTCCATTCAACCGAACCAATACACCTCGCCTACAAATTTCCTTGCACATCAATGTGTATAACGTTTGCCAATATTCTATCAAATCTTTACAGCAGTTCCTCAATCACTATGTGCAATGACAATAGAAAAATGAAAATACTTCAAACTATGGACTCCTGGCCAGTGCACAAATGCACAGGACTACGAGGACATTCCTTAGCCTGTATTTCTGGACATACTTGCAACCGCACCTTCCACCATATCAAAGTGTTAGCAACACACCATCCTACTGTAAGAAATCTTGTTTACGAACTGTACTATGAAAGAAGTCCTGCTTTAGCACTCCAACATTTAAATGATATTCTCCTACATGGTAGAGCCAAACAACTGCTCGAAGAAATAGAGCACATACAAAGGAAATACTTTGGAAATGAGGAGCACTTACAAACTCCAGCACTTTCAGACAACAGTAGTGACAACTTTGCAGATTTCAACTTTCTATGTCACACATACAAAAAAGAAATACAAAAGTTCAAAAGCACAGCTGCTGAAGTGCCAAACCAAGAATGTGTGTGTTGTTGCAGAACATTCTATAGAAAGAGCACCAGAACTATAGATATAATGCACAAAATAGAAGACAATGAGGAATCCCAATGCTTTTAATTAGCTCTGTGCCTTATAGCTGAAAACAAATACGAAATTACTAACAACTCCATACTGTGCACATACTGTACTGCAAAACTTGACATTAATGAAATGCCTTCATGGACTATAAGTAATAATTTGGACGTTTTTCCGCTGCCAGACGCACTCCAGCAGCTTAATTTGTATGAGAGCATTATAATCCAAACAGTACACCCATTTCAAGCAATAATACGACATCAAGCCAAAACTGCAAAATTGCCTCCCAACGAATTACTAGGAGGAATTCGTGGGAAAGTAGTTTATTTACCATTAGAGCTCAAAGAAAATGTAGACACTCTACGAGTGCAAAGGCCAATAGAACAATCTTTGATTATCCTGGTAATTGGTGTACCTACAAAAGCCAAAAAGAATTGGCAACAACTAGTGGACTTAAACAAAGTTAGGAAAGCCTTGCAATACCTAAAAGAGAACCATGAATACTACAAAGAAATGAACATTAAAGAAAACCTGAGAGAAACCACAAATAATTCAGGACTCCTCAACAACTGCCCAATTTCAACTTCTCAATCCTACTGCAGCCTCCAATATTTTAGATCACTATACAATTCACTGACTGCCCTCCAAAGACACCATAGACGATGCACTGGAAACATATCAAACCCGGCAAGCCAAAGAAGCGCCAATCAGTATATGCGAAAAAAGTGTAGAAGCACAAGCCTTTCCTCTACTCTTACTGACTGGAAAAGGTGGAAGATACGATGAAAGATGCACACAAGTAACAGCATCAGAATACCGCTCTTTAGTAATGTATTCTGAAGACCGTAGATTTAGACAAAATGTGGAATACATATTCCACCTCCTCTTTGAAAGTGAACTAGCACAGCTATGTGGAGTTGCACACACATTGAAAACCGGTTCCCATTTTCAAAACATGTCTACTACACAGCTACTTCAAAAGGTGCAAGACAAGGACCAAGTTTTACAGTCAAGTATTACAAATCTCTTGGCAAACATGCGTGGTATGAAAGAGTACTGGTTCTGATGGCAATCAGATATTTGGTGTATGCTACGCAACCTAGGGCCACCCATATGATTTGTCACTTTAAGTTGTTCAGGGTATGCATGGGAAGACTTGCACATTTTCCCACGCATAGAAAACAAAAACAAAACGAGTGTAGACATGAAAACACCAGGAGAACTTAGCTCTCTCGATCCTGTAAATGTTTCAAGGTACTTCCATCATCTCTTCTTTGCCATGCTGCTCTTCATTTGCAATAAAGCACTCCCTCCCCTCAGAGAAGTGGAACACTTCTTTTGGAGAAAAGAATATCAAGCCAGAGGGGCACCACACATCCCATGCTGTTGTGGATTAGAAATGCACCTAAATTTGGTTTCATTCTCAAATATGTCACTTGCGAAATCCCTTCAGAAAGTATACATAGTAACCTACATGCACAAATTTAGCAGTTACAAAGACACAAGTGTGGCAAGTATTGTCGGCGCAAATATATGAACAAAGGCAAATATTACACCAAATGCAGCTTTGGTTTCCCTAGACCAGTTTCAGCAACAGGGCAAGTAAACAATTTCATGTCTTCGGGTCGACACAGTGTATTAGGGAAATCTCCAAAGAACACATACTGCATAAAAAGCACCAAAGCATCGAAGTACATCAATGACTACAATGCTATAATTGCCCTCCTATGGAAGGCAAATGTAGTAGATGTACAGTACATTGCAGACAATTACACTGCAGTTGCATGATATGTCACAGCCTACTTAACCAAAGCAGAGAAAACGGAGCTCAAAGAACTCCTGGGATGACATACCATCTGACAAATCACTCTCACAAAAATGGTACTGCATTGGCATAAAAATGCTGTCCAATAGAGAATGTGGCCGCTATGAAGCCGCAGACCGTTTAACCGGCACCGCCTTCTATGGGAAATCTGAAAACAAAGTGTGGCTAAGCCTTGGTCCTGCTGCATCCAGAAAGAGTTCTAAAATTGTACAAAGACATAGAAACAATAGCCAAAAACGGCCAGGACATTCTGAAAAACAACTTATTGGACACATACTACCCAAACAGGAGTATTACTTTAGAAACCATGTGCCTGTACCAGATAGCCTAAAACCTTGCATACAAAATTAACATTAAACCAGATTAGAAAACTGTAGATACAGAGTGGAAAGTTGTGACGGCAGCCTGGTGAAACTTGCCAAACACAGCCTGATTAATCATATGGAACTGTCATTAAAAACTCCTCAACACAAATAACTGTACTACTTGGCTCTACTGCAACTTTTCAAACCATGGAGAAAAGAAGATTTATTAGCCACCCACACCTCCTATCAAGATGCTTTCACTACAAGTAAAAGTACCATAACAGATACAAACCTTAAACAGTAGAAAACAATATTGGACAATGAATGCCAACAAGAAGAAGAACTGCAAGCACAAATAAATGTAGACACTCTGGAGAGCAGTGAACCTTCTGTGACAGGATGCCAAGAACCATTAGGACAGCCACTTGTAGCAAATGAGGCAGAAATAGCCATGACGGAAGTAACGACCACCATGTGTCAGTATGAGCAATCTGCATAATAGTTGGCTGTACTAAAATCCCAATTAAACAATGAGCAGCGTACCATTTTTCTAGAAGTAAGTAAAGAAATTATACATGGTATACAGCACGAAAGTAAAACTTGTACCTGTGAAAGCTACAAACCTGTAATGCTGTATGCAAGTGGTGAAGCTGGTACAGGGAAAACATTCTTAATAAAAATGATCAGTAAATTCCTCGAACAATTAACAAATGACAACCTTTCAGCTGTTGTAACCACCCCCACAGGTTTAGCTGCCTACATCATAGGTGGGGTCAATTTACACCGATTGCTACTCCTTCCAGTAGAACATCAAAACAAATTAGAGTACTACAAACTTTCAGCAGAAGCTTCTATGGACCTATGCAGAGTTTTGAAACAAATGAAACTGCTCCTAATAGATGAGGTGAGCATGGTTTCCAACCTAATGTTAGCTTTGATTCACCTCAGATTGCAAGTGGTCCTCAAAACAGACTACAAACAACTCTTTGGAGGAAAACATGGCATTGTTTTTAGAGATCTCTTTCAATTAATACCAGTGAAAGGTGAACCTATCTTTAAAACCTTAGGACACAATCTGTGCCATAAAAGTCTTGGAAGCATCAGGAATGTAAATCTGTGGCAACATTTCCAATACAGAGAACTAACTCAAAACATGCATCAGTCTGCAGCCCTCACCTACGCCAACATTTAAAAAAAACATGTGGATTGGTGTACTATTAAAGGAAGCGCAGTGTACCCTAAATACCAGATGCATCCATGAGCTATACGGGCACAACACATGTGCTACTGATGTCACGGAAAAATTGGCTCACAAAAATGTCAACTGTATGTCCTTGATGCCAACTCTAGCAAGCTGTGCACAATACAATGCAACAATGCTGAAAAAAGAAATGCAACCGCTAGTTGAAATTCACTCCACAGACAAACTGGACTTACACTGTATGACAATACCTATTTGTCAGCAAGCCATAGCATGACTAAATACCTTAGAAAACTCTATCTCCAACACAGCTGGTTTGGAGAAAATGTTAACATTATGTATTAACTGTAGAGTAATTCTAAAGCGTAACCTTGACGTAGAGCAAGGTTTAGTTAATGGAGCACTTGGTACAGTTATTGACTTCCAGACATACCCACGGGACAGCAGCATTCAGTTTGTCAACATCCAGTTTGACAAACTTTCAGAAGTTGAAAGAATAGGACGTACAACAGCTCAATTCCTTCTTTTGAAAGACCTGTAGGTATGCAGAGAACAGTTTTCTCTGTCACTAGCTTATGCAATGACTATTCATAAATCGCTAAGTCTAACCTTAGATCAAGCATTAATTGATATTGGCAGCACAGTTTTTAAAGAAGGCATGAGTTATGTAGCACTGTCACACCTACGTACACTCGAATTACTATATCTAATCAATTTTGATGCAAGTGCAGTCAGCGCTGACATTCCTTGCATATTTGAGTACAATATACTACGTGTAGTCTACACACCCCATCTCAAAATGTACCCTGTTCCTCCAAAATGCAATCACATAGTCAATATGTAATATTAATGCTTTTACGATACAATGCAGATGGAACAAAAAATAACTGCAAAGTTACTACCTTCACATATGGACAGGTATCACTTGGCAAGAAAACCTTCACAACAGTAGACACAACCACTGCAGGCCACTATACAGCATACATTAGAAAGCAATGTTCATGGTGGGAATGTATTGATACTTCCATTATTCCAAAGCAGAGATTACCTGCAAATCTTGTTAATGCCTACTCGATATTCTTGAAGCCAAAATGTACTATTTGATGTACAAAATTGAAATACCCTACTCCCCAGCATCCACCAGTACCTATGTAATTGCACAAAAAAAGAATTGCCTTCTACACTGTGGAACTGGAACAATTTAGCATACAGTAAGTATCCAACAAATTCATGAAGATGTCTGTTCAACAATTTTTTCCCGAATGAGTACACTCAGAGAAACAATAATTGTACAAAAATGGCACTAACATTGTTTCCTACCTGATATGTACAAGAAAAAGCACTAAGTATGAAGGCTCAAAACTATCATCAATAACCTCTGAAACCACCAACTACGCAAATGAGTCACCACCTGTTTAACAATGGGCATACAAATTCAACGCATATGCAATTATCAGTACGTAAACCCACAATGGTGCACCGACACTTCAGATTGTGGAAAGATATGAAACTACCAACAGGAATGCACAAGCTTCTAAACTTACCTTATAGAAATGGGACACTGGAAACAGTTAGAATAAGCCACCTGATATCTAACTGCAACCAGAATACTGCAATGTTACTTGCAGCATTGAAACAGCCCAACCCAACCTTCAGCAACCACTGCGCTACAAACATATCCGCAAACACTTTGCAAGTTTAAACAGTTACAGTACGCCAACAGGTACGTAACTGACCTCACAATTCTGGAGTAGCGCAGGGCAATAGCACAATACTTGGAAAACATCAGCAGCAACCAAACGCATAAAGAAACAGTGCTAAAAAAGGAAGCAAGTAAACAGTTAGAAATTGATGACAATAGCTGTGGTAGAACGTTTAAAGACGTGCGGAATGGTGATATAAACAAAACTAAGGTTTATGCAAATTTAATATCGAAAGAGCTGCATGCCCTTGTCATATACGCGGCTCGCAAACTGTCTCAAGGAAAGGGAGGAACTCTCATACATTCGGGAAATACGTTTTCACCAGAAAGTGCAACCTTGGGCACTTTTTTCAGAACCGGTTCCTAATAATAAGGAATTCCACTTGGCGCATTTTATCTGCATTACCCGAACAAATGCGGTCACTGTTGAAACAGACAGGTCATCCCCGATAGAGGACTGTCAGCGGCACGCATACAGAGGAAGACGGATGTCTACCAAGCTCATTTCTATGACACACTGTAAAATTCCCCTGAAGAATTTCCCGCATAGAATGGTTGTGATTAGCATATGGCAATGAAACATGTTGGGATCGTTCTCACTGTGATAATAATTATGACAGCAGTATTCAATGACTGGTAACTTTGTACTTGATGCCAAGAAATTCTCAATTGAGTCTACCAAAATCGAGTACGCTAGACACAAGTACTGATTGAACATGACTAAGTGCTAGTTTGAAATGTTATGTGTCATTTTTTAGATGGTCATCCCTTTGATGGGCATTGTTTTATGGGTTTTCATAAATTGCACCTTGTTATGATTCTTATTTGTGGTATTTATTTTCTGTAGCTTTATGGTGAGGGCTCCAACACATTTAATTTGATGTTTGTGATTGTAAAGCTCATAGTGGTGTTTATTTACCTTTCTAAATACACAGGAGGTTTTGTGTATATGTAGGTGTTTCACACTTTTTTTCTTACTATGTGTTTAATAATTATAAAATGAAATTTCTTCTATATTTATAAGAGTCTATATTTTTAAAATTGACTCTGAGTGAGGTAATTTCCACACGTAGTGGTAGAGTGTCTCTCTGGTTGCGTGGTATTGACAGTCCCTGTAGTGGGCTGGTCTCTAAAATAGGGGCCCAAGACCTTATAGGCGATAGAAAAAAGAGCTGTCAAGACGTTTTGGAAACATAGTTTGTTTATTCAAGGGACGTAGTCTTGTCCTCTGTTAAAAATAATCCCCAGGTCCTTTTTTTAGTTGACTAAAACAGTTAGAATACACCAACTTCTATATAACTGCATCCATACTACCAACACATACAGCACAGAAATCGTACACCATTGCAATTGCTCATACTGAAATAGTACACCTTAAACATTGCTATATGCGCTCATTGGACAGTACACTTGTTTGAAGTATAGCACTTATGAAGTACTAATTATGACGGTCGACAAAGTGTGAAAATAACTGCACAGTAACGAAATACCTGCTCTAACATGTTAATTTCTCTTTTTCCACAGATAATGAAGCAATGCTTACTACAACATTACACAACCCTTAAACAAAAACCAGCACAGACCCTGCACAATACAAACAGTAAGTTTGAAATTATTGGTATCATGCTTCTGTATAATCTGCAAAGTGTAATGTGTACACATATTTCTGCAATTCACCAACCAATGCCACAATTTTCAATGTACAGCTACATTACACTGTGCTGTTTCTGCCCACGGCCTACACACTTCACTACACACCGTACAGTGTACAGGCTCCAGCCATTCACTCAAAATTGTACACCCTGGCCACAAATACCGCAGCACAATACAACCATGCATACCAACATCTATCCACTTACCACAAACCACTTCAGTTCACATTGTATGACATTACTTCCACACAATGGACAACCTCTTTGCTGAATACCCTCTTCACCTAAGCTTGCAATAATTGTACACATTCGGTGCTCTACAGTACAGTAACCTACCCAATAATCTGCACACACACAACAACCCAAACAGAAAAATGCATCCATATGTCTTACGTAACTGTGCTATGTGCTGTAAGATTTGCCTCCTTGCATGCCACTGCCATCGTTTAGGGCATCAAGTCATCTTTGTTGTTATGTACACTATTTGAGTGGAAGGTATATAACACAGAATAGAGTGGAGCACATGGTGCACAACTCAGCATCCATATTTGAAAGTCTGTGTTACTGCTTAAAATTTAAAACATCTGCTTCTCTTTTTTAATGTGTAATGGAGACACAATTTAAAACCTTACCCCCCTTAGAATGAACAAGAGCCCCAAATATCTTCGTGCTGCAAGATACCAAACTGCGTAAAATGGCCCTGCCACCCACGTATGCGGAGCAATCGCACACAGTCTGCCATCGTACATCGTTTCTTCATAAGAGAGTGCACATAAAAATATTCCATTGGTGCTCTAAATTTACATTTCATGTATGTTGTCATCTGTGCATTTAGTGCAGCTTTTGAATGGTGCCATCATCTCTCCTTGTACATCATACTAACTTCAACGTAATGACACTACTGACATTTGGAAATGTGTGGTGAAATCAAGACACATTGCCAGCTGAATTTCTTTTTTTGTAGCCGCATGGTTGCTGGAAAGCAAAACCTAACATACCTCCCTTTCAACAGGACAAATCCGCATTGTAAAACACTAGTACAGGTATGACTTGTTCACCACGCTCTTCCCTTGAAAATGGAGTATGCTGGTGATTCAAACATGATATTTATATGTAAAACCATTCAAAAGTCTGTCAGCACAGTTCTTTATTGTAACACAATATCAGCCGACACGTGTTTCAACTTGATCGTCATTATCAAGGCAGACAATATGGTTCAAAATGATAGTACAATACATGAGAGTATATCCAATATCATGTGAAGGTGATAATGCCAAAACCATGATTCATTGTTTCAGATATTCAAATAATCACAAATTGATTCACATACCCATGTAGTAATCAAAATGCAGGGAGGTCAAACAGAAAAGGAAGGGAGAAACAGAAAATCTCAGTCAATTGTCGGTAAGAATGGTGCCTATAGTAACACACATTGGCGGCTACTGAAATGTAGTCTTATTCCTATTTCTTCTCAGATGCCTTGCACCTTACTGCCTGTGTCACCCCTTCCACACCCCACAGACGGGTGTTGGAGCAATCACTGCAAAATTATCATAAGTGGTATGTTTTCCCTCATTGTTATATGGGACGATCGCTATGGGCCTGTATGTCCATTTGCATTTCCGGCAATACGAAGCAACCTGCAAACCTTTATGATGTAAGGCATCAGAGGGACAACAGCTACTACCTTTCCTAACTTGCAAACAAAGTGTGTTCTTCCACATGGACCACCAAGGACCACAATTTAATCCTTTTGCTATGTTGGTAGATGAGAAAAGAAGTACAGAAAAGCACAAATGGCATTCTACACTGGAATTTTTCTGCAAAAGGAAAAAAGCGGTGGTTGCAGGCACCTTACACTTTCTTGTGAACATTGTATGAAAAATAAAACCACTTGCAACAGTACAAAGTGTTGTTGGTAAATTTTTCAAATGTTCTCTGACCATAGGCCCTGTGTGCGCATGTCTGCTTTAGCATCTGTTTATGGTGCTGGTTTCCGGACCTAGTCCCTCACATGAGAGGGTGGGCTATGACGGACACGCACGGTATGAAAATACCTGGAGTGCACGGCTTCATCAACTACTGTCAACAAGTAATGTCAGCTATGGAGGTAAGTGTTGTGATGTTGCGTCACGCCCACACGTAAAGTTAGTGCAAGTGATGGACACATAACAATAGCACACAATAGCAACGGCGACCGCGTTCTTTCTGCATCTCAAAAAGTACACACAAAAAAAACGAATAGTGACATGGCCACCCGTCCAGTATTTTGTGGGACTTCACCGCATAGATGGTTTTGTCTGGTGATTTGCTGGCATTCTCGGCAGACCTCTAAACATGCCGATTTTGCCTGCCCCCCATGCCTGTGTAAAAGCTTTTGTGCCCTGAGCTCACACTTCTGTGTGAAAATGGAATGCTACAGCAGAAAGGCTGTAGTTAGGCTCTCCCATGATGTGCGCCATTGCAAGATGTTGCTCTGTGTAAACAGAGCACTTCAGTAGCAGCAGCAAACATCAATATAGGCCAGAGGGGAATATTAGCAAGGACTGTTCTTCCTTAAGAAAATGTGCACTCGGAGTGAATAGAAACAGCACTGGAGCATGTTGTCTGTCAACTAAGAGTGTAATTTTCAGTGTGAAGTGTAACATTTCTCTTCCACAGTAGTCTGTGTAATACTGCTGTACCTTCCATGCTGAATGGGGGAAGATAAGAATAACAGGATACTTCTTTTGCTGAACATACTTCTATCAGCAATTATGTAGCGCAAGGTTATGTCACGGTGAAGAGCTGCTTTTCTTGTAATGGCATATGTTTTCTTTCAAAGCATCTCTGTAAGGCAACCATTTTGTACACATATATTTGAAGTGCACCTAGAAATATATGTTGATCGCTGTGTACATTATCCATATTATAAATGTGTGATGCTCTGGAACTCATGTCATGTTACAATATCTTACTTCACTGCTAAAGCAAAGGGTGTGATCCGGGGCAAACCATACCAAACGCAAATGGTGGCATGTCACTGTGTAAAGGGCAACAAGTCTAATGAAGTACACCATATGCAAGTCCACACACTGCAGGTCATCTCTGGTGCTCTACCAAGTCTAAAATGTCCTGCACAACCATTTTGTAATGGTGACCACCCATAGGAGAGATGCATATTTCAAAGGGTGTACAATGGAGGAACATATGGGTGAACAAATGAACAAAGGGAAAAACAAAGCACCCCATAAACATATTTCTGGAATCCATATACCAGGATCACAGTGTTGGCATGAATGGCTGCATTACGTTGGGGTGGGTGTGGGCAAGGCCTAGCCTCTTGGGTGCATGCAGAGGCCTACAGCCTCCGGCCATGCACCCAAGGGGCTAGGCCTTGGCCACAACCACTGCAACGCAATGTAGCCATGCATGGGAACATGTGCCCACTTACTACACCTCACAAATGTACCATAGCCACCTGAACCCCTACCCAACTGCACAATACAGTGGGAACCCACAAAAGTAACAAAACCACTGGCTACCCTACTCAACCCCACAACACAATGGGAATATCTTGATATCATCTACAATGCACTCTCCATCCCCAATTGAGGCTCTGTGTAGTCACCGCAGAAGCTAGTCGCCTGATGAGGTATCTGCAAATTGCTGCAGTACTCGTGTACACCGCTCACACACCACCGTTTTCTTCCACCTAAACAAATATATCATATAAACCACTTTTCACTCCCCCCACACTTTCCATCCCCTCTTCCATCAACCAGGTGCTGCAAACCATGTTTTCCAGCCACTTTCGGCACTGCACTATCCTCTGATACAACATGGCGGTGTCTCCTAAAATTGTGACGCACATCACGCTTCCCTCCAGACAACCAGCGGGTGCATCCAATGTTCGCCGACATCACGGCACACTCCAGGCCAATGAGACTTTTGAACGCGGAGCGAACAGGGAAATGGTACAGCGTAGCGGAGCCAGATATCACAAATTTTTTGAGATGCACATTTTCGTTGTTTATTTAAAAAGAACTGGATGGATTTACACCAAATTTACAAAAGCACGCTTTTGGAACTAAGCCCCTGCTCCTATCACAAATTCGGTTAAAATTCATCCAGCGGTTTAGCCTGTAGACGTGTGCAAAGTTTTTGCCCATTCGGTCTATGGAAAAATATAATTTTGGGACCCCCCTATAACTTTGCCCCCCCTCCACGAAACCTCTCCCAACTTCTCAAGTCAACTTCTTGGCCCATATACTTTTTTTGCAAAGTTGTATGCAAATTCCTCCATGGGGAGCTAAATTATAAGCCGGCCAAAAAGTAGTCTTCCTATGAGATGAGCAATTTAACCATAACTACACACCCTCTACAGCGGGCCGTGTAATATATGAAGTGAAAAACAATGTACCGAAGTACAGGGAAACGGATAGCACTCCAAAGAGCAGCTGCCTTTCCAAAATGAACAGGCTGCAAGAAAGGAACACCGCGAGGTCACTCCAATCAAAAATAAACTTTATTAATGGTGCAGTGGAAAAATAGAGAGTGCAGGCAATGACGCATTTCACGGCTGTTCAGACGCTTGATCACAACATAAAGAACGTCTATAAGGGAGTAACATGTGTAAGTAAAAAACAAAGTTGGACATCTTTGAGTGTTCAGCATTCAAACAAGTGTATCAGAACACTCTGGGTTTGGCCATGTACTGCATATGTGTGATGTATAAGCAGTAATGCTAGGAGCATAGCTGAATACAAAGTAAGACATTTCCATATGTATTGCTGCACTAATAGCAAAATGTAACGCAACTAAATAAACATACTATAAGCCATATTCCACACAGTAGCCGATCCCACAAGTGAAACTGAACATTCTGATCAACAAAGGAAATACGATGCTTGACTGCAACTCTAAAATCGCCTTGACATGACCACTCTATCACATAATACAATCTTTTACATGCAGAATGAATAGATGTAATTAAGTACAAGAGTGCAAATAAACTGCTAAGTGCCAATTCATCCCACAGTACCAATGATATAAATGCTCATAATCACAAGAGCAATTAAGATGCAGATGACAAATGCAGCAAAAATAGCAGCAAAAATCAGCAAACTCTATACACCGTATCTGTGCGGGAACATGACAAAGAGTCAAAATCCATAAAAATCATAGTGCTAATCTGGTAATTGTTATGTTCTAGCAGCAATAATTAGATAGGTGTCAAAAAACTGGTTTGCATAAACTAGCACACAAAATAGAGCTGGCAAGTATAAAATAAGTCATATTTGTTAACAATATCTGTATCTAATAAAACCTTTTTTTATTAAAAAACATGGGGGAGGGCTTGGGAACAAAAGTGCAAAAATGCAAGTAAACAACAGTACACAAGAGTACAGGTGCAATACAGTACACACAAATAAAGTGCGAAGTGCTTTGCAGTAATAATAGACAAAGGGAATGGGCTAGTTAAAACACTATGGCTATAATACAATACACCCTAAAAGATGTTAAAAACCATTGTCGTGAAGCAAAGGCAATAATAACCTCAAGCCAGAGATGGACACACTGAAAACATCCTCAACCAGAACATGCTCATGAAAAAAAGGTAAGAAGAAAAATAGAAAAAAGAAAAGAAAAAAGAGAGAAGAACATTCACCCGATATAAGCCATAAATAAGAAAAAAAAATGACAAAGAAAAAGTAAAAGTTGCAACCTCAAATGAGGAAGAGAACCGGAAAAAGGAACATGTTATCAGAAAATAATTGTACATTCTAAGAAACTGATAGCTGGTGTCACATTTGTTGGAAAAATCTGAGAAGATCTTAAAAAGAAAGAAAAGAACCGATTAAAGAATAAACCGGAGAACAAGCAAATAAAATCATAATTATCTTAAGTTCCCAAGAAAGTATAGAGCTCTTCATCCAGATTGTGGCCTCTAGGTTTTTGTCTCAAAATCCAGACTGCATTTAGTCTCAAATTGTCTTAAAGAAAGTTCTAGAATGGACTGTATCCCAAAAAATATAAAGCTGTCCAGCTTGCTGCCATGAACAGTTTTAAAGTGAATAGCCATGCTATAGGTGGGGTCAACATTCTTGATGGCCCGGATATGTTGTAAAATCCTCAATTTTAGCATAAAATCCTCAATTTTAGCTTGCCTATGGTGCTGCCACATTACCATTTCTTACGTGAGCAGGTAACAATGTAAATCACACAGGCTGTGTCACAGGTAATGCTGGACATAATTTGTATGTCAGTAGCTAAGATGGGATGGCAAAAACTGTTCATGTTAAGTAGAATATTGACATACACTTGTAAAATTCAAGGGTACAAGTATTTAACCAACATTGAGCCTGAAAACAAGCCATTGGCCTCATGTAACATGACACAAGATTATATCTGATTGAGGTGTATTTCTGAACGATAATGTTCGCTCTCTCGCCTAATGTGCCATTCAAATGCTCGTCTAGTTTGAGCACATGCCAGTGTTTGCTAATAATACGTAGTATTGCATTGGAGCCATTTCTGTGGATTAGAACAAGGTGTGAATCTTTCTTAACCATACCAATTTGTGGAACAGGATTGGATATCAAAAGTGACATTCTGTCCTTCTCACAGGCTTTGATGTAGGCCCTTTCCAAGATTTTCTTGGGATATCCACGATTATGAAATTTTTTACCCATACTTGCACATTCTGTTTCGAAGCACTCAATTATGGAGCAATTTCTCTGTATACGGATGAATTCGCCATAAGGTAGGCTCCACTTAAGGGCTGCAGGATGGTGGCTTTTAGCATGAAGAGGTGCGTTGGAACTGGCGGGTTTTCTATACAGTTCAGTGACCAGCTCCTCTTGCACCACTGTAACAAGAATAACAAGAAACACAATTGCAGTCTTGCTGTGGCTTTCAGTAAAACTTCAGCTGGTTCACATTCAAGATATTCACAAACTCTTGCCATTCTGTGATGCTTCAATCCCAAATGACAAACAAATCGTCAATATATCGTAGCAAGAGAGCAATCTTATGATATGATATGGCATTTATAACCCGCCTATACACAAGTGTTGCAAGGCGCAATGAGGCAAGGGAGGGGGAGCAGAGGGAACACACAGACAACGATCCTACTAGGCCAGGTGTCATTCAGATCGGGCAAGTGCAATATCAGTATATTTGTTATTTTTAAGATGCCACACCTCAACTTTCTCCCACCAACCCATGGTGAGGTTGGCGTACAAGGGGGAAAAAGGGGAACCCATAGCAGTCCCCTGGAGCTGAATAAAAAACTCTGTATTAAACAGGAAAGTATTGTGATTAAGACATAGGGCCTCATTACACGGATGGCGCTAAGGGATTACAGGCACAGGTAAGGGCACCGGTGCCGGTAATCCCTTAGCGCCATACTACGAGGTCCCTCAGTGGGTCCCGTCCTTAACGTGTGGCCAGACCACACGTTAAGGAAGGGACCCGCTGAGGGACTTCAGGGCAAATAACGGTACCGCTAACAGCGGTACCATTATTTGCTCCTTCCCCATTCCCATTGAGCCCTATGGGGGCTCAAATGGGAATGGGGAAGGGCCTTGGTGACCTTGGTGACCAAGGTGGCCTTCCCCACACCTTGGAATAGGGTGGTAATTCCGCCATTCACCAAGGCGGACTCGGTAAAATACCAGCGGCAACCATGGCGCTAGTAGCGCCATGGTTACCGCCGTCCGTGTAATGAGGCCCATAGACTTATCATTTCCAGGATCATTTGGCTGTTCCAAATAGTTCATAGATTTAGTGTGTAAGAAATATGCACAGGCTCACAAACCATCTATATGTTTGATAGACATATAGAGAGAAACCACATCCAGTGTAGCAAGTAAAAAAGCCGTCTCCCAAGGAATGCCATCAATTTTGTTTTAAAAATCTTTGGTGTCTCTCAAATATGAAGGCAGAGTAGTGACAAAAGACAATAGAGGTTAATTCACAAATTTTTAAGTATTTTCTAGGAGACCTCCACATAGGTTGACAATTGGTCTGCCTGGAGGTCTCGTCATATTTTTATGCAGTTTAGGCAGAAAATAAATGGTTGGCACTACCAGAAATCTAGGATGTAAAAATGTACACATATCCTCATCGAGTAAGCCTTTGTCATACATTTTTTGAGTAACTCTGCACGTTTGTTCATATATTCGGTTGGATCTTCTGCTAATTTGGCATAGCAGGCTTGATCATTAAGTTGTATTTCGCCCTCTTTGATGTAGTCATGCTGGTCCATAATCACAATATTCTTACCTTTATTAGAGGGCTTGATAATTAAATCCAAGAGTGTACACAAATAGGCTAGAGTTTTTCTGTTCGTGAGGATTAAGATTATGCTTAAGATTCTTTTCTTTCTTGTCTTCTTCAGATTGTCGATTACCAAGTCAAGAAAGGCCTCATTGTGGCCACCAGGATTAAAAGTGGGATTAAACCTGGATTTGAGTTTAAATTGGCTTTTACCTGGCCAATTGGTTTGAATGTCTGATAGATCACACTCATATATGTATATATATACACAAACAAAACTTGAGTGGTGGCAGGGGCTCTACCCTGGGTCCCAGCTGCAGTAAGCTCAAACAGTCCAAAGATGTTCTCCTCCTAGCGTGCTTTCATGCCTCAGCAATCTTTAGGGAGGCTGATTGGATGCAGGTGCGCAGGGCTGAATCCCTCTCATATGCCCAGTCTTAAGGCTTATGAGCCTACGGGGAGTGTCTTCCCTGGTCCTTTTCTTCCACAAGATTGTTTTGCTTGCCGCTGAAGGTTTACACAGGAACTCCAAACGTAACTCAGTGTGTGCCAACCTTTTTGACCTTCATTGTGACCCTGAAAGTGACTCCGCATGATATAGAGAAGGACTCCAAAAGACTAGACTCTGTGAAAATAGTGCTACAATAACTTACCTTGTGTTGGGATGGTTTCTATCATAAAGATCTGAAACTAAGTATACTAAAGTTATTACTAAACTTTGAATTGTTACACTATGCTAGAAAGTAACTATTAAGTTCTTACGTACCTTAAAGTGCATAAGGCCCTCCAGAAAGGTATCCACAAGTTATTACTTGCATTTGAATAGTTTCACTATTCTAGAAAGTATCTGGAAAGTTATTACTAGCTTTAGACTTACTTACAATGTTCTGAAAAGTAATTATAAACTCTGAAGTGTGCTTACCTGCGTATGTGAGACCTGCAACTCAAGTTACCTCACTTTGAATGAAACGAGGCCATTGCTGTGTTCTTACTAACTTGTGAATAGTTGAGACCATTCTAAAAAGTAACCATGAGCTCCGTAATGTGCTCACTTGCTCATGCAGGAATGTAACTTCATTTTATTCCTGAAACAGAATATGCTTATGTGAATTAGTGAATGGTTTTCTATTGTGTTTGCTGGTTATTATAGTACTTACCTTATCTGAAGATAAATCTTCAGATAAGGTAACTCCCAACTTTTCGAATTTACACTCCAGCAGCACAAGAGTGAAACAACCACTCAAAGTAAGTATTACAAAGGTAGAGAAAGATGAAGCTGCCGGACGTCTTCACAGCACAGCACCTGCAGGACCCGGTCACTGAATTCTTTGTCTGGAGAGTGAAGAAGGGACACTGGATTTCTCTGCAGCAGTCAGGAGGAAAGGCTCACAGCAGAGGATTGTGGCCCTGTGCATTTTGGGTCCTTTTCCAGGATACCAAGTACAAACGATCACCACTGATCGGATTCCTCTCGCTAGCACTGTCCTAAACTTTGGGGAGGGGACACTGAGTAGTGGATTCCTGCCCACGAGTGTGGCACCGAAGTATCAGAGAGATTCAATTGCGGGAAGAAGATGCACTGCAAATAAGTCAAATTTCACCTGGAATTGGCGTTCTGCAGTCAAGGAAAGACACAGCAAGTTGGGGGATGGCTTGTGTTGCATTTGAGGCTTATTAGTCCCACTAGCCCCAAGGAAGGAGTCCTCTTTGTATCTCCCCATATGCTTTGAAGAAGGAGTCGGACACCAGCGGTTACACAAAGGGCTTCTCCGGTCATCTGGAAATTGCTTCAGTCATCCTCTTCTTTTGTGTCGTTTCTTCAGTACTAGGAGTCGGCTTGTCTTCAGCAGCCTCTATCTAGGCCAGATATTCAGCACCCCACACACAACCTCTGCAAACTACCCTCACAGTTTACATAAAGGGGCGGGTGGCTGTCCAATCAACACAGACAACCCCACAGTGGGGACTGGAATACATCGGGCATGCCAACAAACAAAGGAGAGTGGAGTTTTAGACTCCTCTCTCACTTCCTGCCTTCTCATACATGCTGGATCCTCAGAGGCCCACACAAAGGGTTCCCACGAAGACAAAAGAACAACCAAGACCTCCCTCCAACCAGCAGGGCAGAAGAAGGACAAAGAAAGGGCAAGGACACTAAAAAAGGAAAAAAAAAGAAATGGTAATCCTTCTGTGCTTTACTGCTGGTGAAATGACAACCTGTGTGTCAAACGTGCACAAAAGTAAGTAGGATATTGTGGGATGTTTTTACCCATGCATCCGAGCCCTACCTCAAAAACTGTGCAGTACTGACATGGAAAACATCATGATGGCCAGAGCTTCCCAGAAAATGCACAGGGAAATGCATGAAGAATAGGCTGCCACTCATTTTTGCCGATGTTATGGGCACAGAAGGGCACTGCCTAAAACCACCATTGGACTACCCACACAGTAGTCTGAAACCATTGGGAATGGCAATGCTGATTGCCAAAAGCAACCTAGAATTGTGGGGAATTCACTTTCTTAAATCCCAAAAATGGGTGCATTACCAGTACTCACCACTATCAGAAAGCCGGCGTTTTAAAACAACACCATTTTGTAAAAATGGTTAGTTTTATTTGAATGCAGAAAACTGGGTAACTAAAAGTGACATTAGCTGGGGCCTGGCTTAAGGAACTGAATTCTGCCCACCAGCTACCCCCGACAGGAGATGAGACTTGCACAACAGCTGTGTTCCCAGGCCTAGCTGCCTTTTGCTGCTCCCACCAAAAGGGATATGACACTTCTCTGATTGAATTACCTGGGCTCTGCAGGAAATTGAACAAAGCCCTGTCCTGACTCAGGCAAATGTTTTATTATGGGGGCCGTAAAAGTGGCTTCCTCCTGGAAGGAAAGGGGAGGAGCACTGCCTGTTAGAGCAAGCTGGCTTGGCAGAACTGGAAAAAACAGAAATTCAACCTTGTGCTGGGGGGAAACCACACCCCTGTAGCCAGAATATGGTTTTAGAAAAAGATGAATAACTCATAGTACGGACTTGTGAAAATTATTTAAATGATACCATAATTCTTGTGATTTTTCTGCCCACATTTTAAGAGGTTTTTAGAACCGGTGGCATGATCTGGGGGCAAACTAGCAGTTAAGAGGGTATTACTTAAAATGTATGCATGTTAAAAATCTGACACTTCATCAATTAATGTCCATACTCCTTGCGCACATGTGTATAAATTTGGGGTAATGTCCGATATTACGAAACCAGTTAAAAAGTGCAAATGTTGCCATTTCTGAATGCAAGCTCCCAGGAAGAGCAGATTTGAACAGGGTATATCTCATGTGATATGCATGATGGGTGCATGTAATTTCAAACCACTGTGTAGCTATGAAATATGTCTTTTTGATCAAATATAGATTGTGTGTAAAGTTGACAGGGGTGGGTTCTCTGTATCATAAACAGACCTCATCATGATGACACTTCATTTCATTCCCCCAATCAAGGGGAAGAGGAGGAAGTGGCCAATGACAAGTGGAGAGGGGTAGGGCCTAGGAAGCTAGCCTCTCCACCCATTTTCAAAACACATAAAAGCAGACAGTCAGGACAGATAGGGACATTCAATTCCATCTGCTGCGGGACGCTCTGCCGGGAAAATCCATACCTTACCTCCATCAACCTCCAGAGAGCCAACATAGAGACTTCAATCTATCCACCTTCAGAGACCAAGACTTTACTTCAGAATTTGTAGCAGAGAGGTCAACTACAAGCTAAATCCCTCTTTAGCAGGCCTCAAATCATTGCCATTATCACAGCCAGGCGGGCTGTTTGAATTCTTTGCAAGAACTCTTGCCATTTGCCAGAGAGCAGTGTTGTATCCAGAGAGAGACCAGCTGAACCGGAGACCGCTGTATCCGGACCCACAGACCTGATCAGAACCAGAGACCCAGACCAGACCGCTGTTCACAGAACTAGAGAGCTGACCCAGACGCTGTGCGCAGAGACCGTCCGTGGCGAGTGACGAAAACCTGACCAGATCCGTGGCGAGGCCCATTCTATTTCTAAATATATTGTGAGTACCTAGCAGAACTGTGCAGAACCAATCTCTTAGTTAAAATAATATAATTCAATCTATTTAATCTAAGTAGAACTGCCTCCTAACTGTCACCTGTCATTTGCAAAGCTGTCACCTGTCATTTTCTAGTTGCAAGCTGTACTTGTCACTTTGAATTTTTAAAATTTCAAATCTGAAAAACGACCTTTACCATATCGCTCATATCTCCGTGGCCTTTTGACTTAGAGACTTGCAGTAACTTTCCTCTGAAAGCTGGGAATCTTGGCTTTTCAACGAATCTAGAACCGCATTCCTACTCCCGACACTGTTGCCGCAATCGCGAAAAACGCACTCGTGAATTTACCGCGATTTGCAAATTTCTCCACGTGTGGAAACAGCAGCTTCCTTGCTTTCCTTGCTAAAAATTCGTTTGCCTCTTAAGAACCATCACTGAATCATTGCTAGAGTGTGCCTGGACTAATATTAACTAGATACCACTCACCCTGAACCTCTAGAGGGAATTAAAAGCATTTTAGCATATTTTTCACTTCATTGCCAGCACATATAAAAGCATTTTGGGCCTGTGTTTCAAACTTCTGTAGTCTAAGCTTGCTGGGGTGAACTGAATTACATTTGATTGCATTTCTGAGAACTGTGTGCTTTCCTTCCATTTCCTTGCATTGCATAAAAGGGAGGGGATTGCCAGAGAAAAGTGATTACATTGTTTTGTTGAAATCATATTGAGTATTTTCTGTATTGCATTTTCATTCAACATTACATCCATCTGAATTTATATAAAGCATTCTCTACCACCTTATTCTTCTGTTCCTATTCACAAGTGTGCTAGTGCCAGACTATCCATTATTGATTACTGCTCAGATTCAGTGTGATATTCAATTATTAATTTATTATAAAGCGTGATATATATATATATTGTTTAAATTATCAAATAAACCTTTAAACTTGCAAAACAGAACTACTTCTTGGCTCAGTGGGGTCAGGGGGATTCCAAGAGAGGGGTGTTATATAGGGGTAGTCATCCAGAACGCATGAACTGGACATAAAGATATATCAATAAGGGTTTCCATTCAGTATCCCAGACTAGGCATTGACTTAGCTGTAGTGTTGAATTGAATCCTCTTACAATATGTCCACTGAGAACAGCCATAATAGTGAGCTTGGCACTGTAACAGAAAATTCACAGCTGCGGAGAAGGTGGGGTGTGCTGGTCTCACTAGATAAAATGTAATGGGGATGGAAATCCCTCTTCACCTTTTGAGAGCCGTAGTTCTACAAGGTAACTAAATGGAAAATAAAAAGGGAAGCCCTGGGGGGCATCCCAGCAACACTGCACTGACGAGGCTGTGCGCTGCAAAAGGAATTTACAGATGCCATGAACACTTGGAGGAAACATTCTCCAAGGGAAAGAGTATAAAAGTAATACAAAAAGGTTCCCAAAAAAGGAATGAGTGGGGAAAAGATTCAAACTCACTCAAGAGACTGACTAAAAATCTGGAAGTCCAGCATAAAGTGCTGGGGGTCTCACAGGTGAAGGGAATTTGGCATGATAATATAATTATTCTTTTATAACACGCTTTATACCGGATTTGGTTTCTAAGCGTGAGCCCAGGATTCGAACCGATGTTGCTTTGCGTTGTCTTGCTTTCAAGAAAAACACTCTGCCCCTGACCTATCCTCTCAATCCTTGGTAAAGAAATGATGTGAAAAATCTCCCTAACATCAACCAGCCCACCTGTTGCAGGACAGAGGAGGTAACACTTATTGCTGCGACTGTTAGGGCTCTCGGCTTGGTGCTTCCGTGACGAGGGAGCGCTGTGCCACAAGCGCAGCAGGTCTCTCAGCGTGGCACTCGATCTCATCACGAGAGCGCCGTGCTCAGTGCCCTGCTGCCAGTGTAGCTCCTCACCTTGCCCAGTTGAGACCTGATAGATGTGGCTCAGGCACTCTGAATCCCCTGCCCTCTCCTTACCTTTACCTTACTTGAATACAATCTTTTCCAGTCCGCACCTGGCAGACATAGCCTTCCAACCCTGACCTTCACTCACTTGCCCTGCCGGACCACACTGACAGACATCCCGACTGGGATTTAAGCCCTGCCCCTCCCTCCTCATTACATTGTACATCGTTGGTGGGAACTCGCTATTTTCCAGCAACTACTCCAGATAGGTTACTGTTTTCTTTTTTACTCCCTTCATTCCAAACAGATAATAGCTGTATAGATCACACTCCTGGGCCGTAGCAGATGTTAAGGGCCCCGAAGACCTTGTTAAAAGCGTTTGGGCCTTTAACTTTGGCTTAAGGCCTATAACTCCCAGTACGGCCCTTCAGCTAGGTCTATAAAGCTTAATTATATCCTGGGAGAGTGACGTGGCACTCCCTCGTTGGCCAATTTCTGGGCTATACAAGCTGGTATGGAAAATCCATGTAGCCTGGAAATTAGCCAATTAGGGAAAGCTTTGCCATTCCCCCGGGCTTCCTGGTGGCATTGCTGTCAGTGCAGCGGCCCCCTCATCATAGGAGTGCCATGCTACTGCAGCATGGCTGTCAGGAAGGCTCTCTCATATCATGGAATGTCACAATGAGAGCAGTCATGCAGCACTCCTCTGAAGAGAGGGAGCACGCAATGATGGCCATCCTGCATGGCTGTCAGCGTGGCAGGCTGTCATCACGAAATGGCGCAATGGGAGCCACCATTTCTCTCAGCGCGGTGCTCCTCCTGTAACGAGTGGGAGCACCGCGCTGAGAGCCATGCTGCCATGACTCTCAGCATGGCACTCAATCTCTGACAGGAGCGTTGTGCTGATAGCCGTAATGCCAATGCAGCTCTCCTCCATGCCTGGGTGTTAGGTTTCCCAGCTGTCCCCATATAGGATTGCCATGGCCAGGAATGGAGATTACCAAGGCTTTGAGGACTGCATGCCCTACCATCCTCAGTGAGGTATGCCTACATGCGCAGGTCACACACGCCATCTCCGAGGACGGAAGCCAATGGTGAGAGGATGTCTGCCCGCTGAGGACAGCGAACTGCTCTCAACAAACTACCCAGTGAGTTGTGCTTGCCTCTTTCCATTTGTCCCAGTGATTCTTGCTTCCCCATCTTGTACTTTCCGCTATTCCTGCAGCAAACTGCTTTTGCCTACTTAAGCTGTGCTTCCCAACCAGTCCTGGTAATTCCCTATATCATTATTTGCTGGATTTGGACGGACACAGGCTTTTGACCCAGCCTGTCTCTTGACCTGTCTTGGATTTGTACGTTGTTTTGATTGGCTGTTCTGGAATATAACTGGCTTGACCCTGCCTGCCTTCTGACCTGCCTTTTGAATATCCCTAATGTCTTGTCTGCCTGCTTTGACTGGATCCTGCCTTTCCCCACAACTACCTACAGACCTGCAATATGCGTTTCCCTTGCATCAGCATAAATCCTTGTGCCGCCCGGGAGGACCCTTGACTCTTTTTCTTCTCGGCCGTGATCCAAGCAGTAGCTGTCCCGAAGGTGGAGCTATCCACCGCACATGCCCATAGCCATGCACGGCTGGGCGGCATCCAAACTACAGGACATCCATTGCTGTAGGACTGCGAAAGATTTGCATCCGGGACTGTACCCACAGTGACCACCATGCTGTTTCCTCTAGCCTCGCCCAAGAGGCTCACTGGTGATCCCCACACATACTGGACCTTTCTGAAACTGAAAATTGCGATTACTTCGCTGGCCAATGGGCTTCCTGGACTCTACCTTCATAGCGACTTTTGTTCTGTCTTAATTAGGTGGTGGGGCAGCCACATGGGCCAACTCTTTGTTAAAACAGAACCGTCCACTCCTGTATGACTTAGATGCTCTGATCCAAGAGGTGATTTCTGTTTTCGATAGCAGACATACCAATTTAGAACTTGTTGCAAGGATTTGCTCTGGTGCATTTCCAATTTTAACCAGTTGGCAGCAGAGACACATTGGACAGAAGAAACGGAAGTGGGTTAGCAGCAGAGACACATTGGACAGAAGAAAAGAAAGTGGCTGTGTTCTACCGAGGCGTACGGGAAGGCTTTAAGGGTGCCCTGTTGGTTATACCAGTGTTGCCTACCTCATATCCAGCCTTAATGGATCTAGTGTTACAAATAGATGCATGTGAAGCAAAAAGAAAAGGAGAAAGATGGATTAACTTTCCTAAACCCATAAACCGTTTAGAGACTGCATCAGGAGCAATACCTAGCCTTTCTCCTGTATCTACCGAGGAGCACGTGCAAATCGGTGGCATGAGAGGACCACTAAGCCAAGCAGAAAAGGATATTTGCTGACTGGTCAACTTTTGCATATACTGTGGCCAACTCGCTCATATATTACTAAACTGTCCAAATCGGCCTGTCAAAATGATGTTTGCAGGGCTGACAGTGCCAAAATTAGTACAAACCCCATAGGCCTCCTCAGAGGTACACATAAGGACACCCATAGGCACACCCACTGACCAACACAGACACCCCTGGATGCACTCACAGGCCAGCGTCGACGGAACCCACCATGGGCACCATTAGGTCCACCCACTGGCCTGCTCCTGCACCCCAGGAGCATGGGGGGCAATGGGACTTGGACACACATGGGCCGCTGCTGCAGGTGGTCCGTTCGGCCATCCGAGGAAGGTCCGAGGGCTGAATTCTCACAAGACGTCTTCCTGTGAGACATCACGAGAAAAGCAACTCAAAGTGGCCATTTTAGATCAAACTCTATTTGATGTCTGACCCTCCCTTGCCATGTGCTTCCAATCAAAACCGCTGCACCACCCAGCACTTACCTGAACCTACACCACCTGTAGCAACATTCTGCACATACCTGGACCTGCACCAGTGGATTGTCTGGTGCTTACCTGGATCTGCAACAATGGATCTTCATATAAATTACAGTGGCTCAGGCCTTGCTCGCCTGCAGCAGCCAAGCACCAGAGCGTGCTCCCTTGATAGTTGGCCCAAGGACACATCCTGTACCGCGTTTGCTGGGCCCCATAAAAGTAAAAATAGACATTGTATGATGCCTGCTGATCTACGTTGTTAGCCTTAGCAAACTAACTGGGTCAACACTCCCAAACTACCCAAGACTCCAAGAAACATTTACACACGCGGGATTCAAGGTCCGTGATAGGGCGGTGGGGAAAGCGTTGATCACAGCTATAACTGCATGCACCCCTGCAGGTTACACAACCCCCTGAGACAATTTTTGGCACAATGTGGGAGAAAACTGGCTAAATCACCCAATCCCTCCTAATTGGACGTCTTTCGAGCTCATTATAAGCACATCGGCTTCCAGTGGTGAGGAGATCCATGGTGACCCTGCAAGATCTACACACTGGTGAGTGTCACAGAATGCTAAGCCCATGATATCTTTTCTGGGTGCCATGGATACCTTGGAAGTAGATGCACTGGTAGGGCTGTAGTGGACCTCCAGGCTGAGGTCCATGTGGCCAGATCAGAGACAAATTCCCTAAAATGGGAGTTTGTGGTTAACCGGAAAGAACTAATTATTTGGCCAAACGACTAAACGAGTTCCAGGCGGAGAAACGTACCTTCACCGCAAGAACGTGGTAGCTCTGTCCCGCAAGGTAGCGATTTGGTTACTTGCAGCTCCTCACACCAGTTCCATATGGGGGTGTGTGACCCACCTGGATAGATTCTCTGGAGATCCCCATTGCACTGCAAATTGGTCAGTTCCATTGGTGAACAAGGATGATCCCATACTACAGGATTTCCGGGGTTTTCTAGATGAGTTGGAGAAGCTGTTAGACTGAAAAACCCGCACAGAAACCTTGGATAATTCTTGCCCGTCAGGCAGGGGTCCCAAGATCTCCTGGCATACATGGACTTCTTCCCTCGTTTCATAGCTGAAACAAACTGGCGCGCGAAAGAGGACTTCTCTATTTCATCGGGGGTTGCGGGAGAACTTTAGGACATGTTGGCCCAAGTAGTCAACTGCCCAGTGCACACTGTCCAGAGTTTATCGACCTTGTGGTACAATTGGATCACAGACTGACATAGAGAAAAGAGCTAACCGCGGACAAAAGACATTGGCCCTCATTACGACCCTGGCGGAAAGTAACTGACCCGACCGCCATAGCGTAAATAGCGTTTCCGCCATTGCACGATGGAGTAAAGTGCGGCCAATTATGACCCATCGGGCACGAGCATTACGCCATGGCGGAAGTGCAAAGTCCGCAAAGGCGGAAATGTCCCCAAAACGCCCCTCTCCGCCGTCGTACGGCGCCCTTGGTGCAATTCCGCCACCCATCATAGCGGTCACCGTAATGAGCGCCAATCGCAAAATACGGTGACCGTAAATATACGGAAACGGAAGTAAAAACCTGGGGCCGGAGCGGGAAACAGCACGCCGTACACCTATAAAATCAGAATCCCAACACAACCATTAAAAATCCGACCCTGAGACACATCCCAACCCGACAGCCACCCTAGTTATAACAAACAAAATGGGAAAAGTAGCAAAAAAAGCGTGCGACCGCAAGCGGCAGGTCCACTTCTCCCATGAGGAACTCACCGTGCTCACAGAGACCCTCCAGGAGAATGCTGCCGTCGTCTTCTCGACGCAAATGACCAGGACGGCACTTGCGAACAAGAAGGCCATATGGGCCCTGGTGGCACAGCGGGTAAGTGCGGTGGGGACCGCACCCCGCAACCCACAGCAATGCAGAAAGCGATGGGACGACTTGCGGATACGCGTACGGAGCATACTATCAGCCAACCGTAACATTGCCACAGCTACCGGGGGAGGATCGGAATCACCCATCAAGTTGACCCCCTGGGAAGAAATCTGTGCCTCCACCATTGGAATGGAGAGCATAGAGGGAGTCGGAGGGATGGAGAAAGGAGTGCAGACATCCGAAGAATCAGGTAGGTGGGCCAAATAAAACAATGCTAAATCCACAATGTCCAATCATGTGAAGTACCATGTGGCCACATAGTGCAACAGAAACACATGTCCAGGAGAACGGCCACATACATTGGCCTGATAGCGCACTTTAAAAGTCACATTAAATACATAAATAATTAAAAATCCTAAAAACACCCTCTACACGTGCAGCATGCACACCCTAACTGCAGGCTGCAAAACAACTGCATCCTCAATCCACACAGAAATGAAACCACCTCCAAGGCCCTGACCCAAATCACCCTCAGGTACCACCCCAATGCATGTGATACATTGCCATTCCAATTTCCACAGACCCATAAATAACGCTCGCCCTCCTTTACTCCACCACAGGGTCCGAGTCAAACGACGAGCTGCAGGACACCCCTACCAGCACACCTGCAAAGAGGGCCAAGACCAACGGCCAAAGACCCTCCACCTCAGCTGCACGGATCAAGACACGGCAGCAGCACAAATCAAGTGGCAGCACACAGGAGGGGACTTCAACAGGCACCCCAGCAGCCAGCATGCCCACAACAGCAGCACCACAGGTCCCCCCAATGGATGCCACAGAAGGCACTGCTTCTGATGGCAGCAGCACCATAGGTGACACTGCATTAATGCCAGCATGCTCCGACACAGACAACGGTGCTGTCGATGTAGGACCCATCCATGACCTGTCTCAATCCCCCTGTTTGTTTCATCCCCTACACCATGAGGATACCACGCAGGGGCACCCACACGACGATGACTGGCCATCCCCCACAAGCCCTGTGGCAAGGCAACATGAGTTGATCAGCCCCTCTGTGACACCACCGCAAATGGCCATGGCCCAGCAGAGGCAACAGTCCCTCGACCAGGTGATCGTGCAACAGCAGCAACTGGCCACGCTCCTCAAGGAGCATGCTGATGAATGTGGGGCTTCTAAGGCAGCCATAGAAACATCTACTGAGACACTTAGGGCACAAATGGAGCGAAGTACAGAGACACTTAGGGCACAAATGGAGCGAAGTACAGAGACACTAAGGGTACAAATGGAGAGAAGCACCGAGAGCCTGAGGGGGGAACTGCATGCGACGTCCAAAGACGTATGTGGTGAACTTGCCGCTGTGCGCCGTGTGCTCACTGAGCTCTCACAAACTCTTAGGGACATGCATGGACGTGAGCAGGCAGAGACATCATCCGTTGCAAGTTCCGTCCAGGGCAGCCCCCAACGTAGATCTGGGAGGAACCTGCGCTCCACAGGCAGGGGTGCCCCTGATACCCGGAGAGGGGGCTTGCAATAGCGTCAGCCCACTGTCAATGAGCATCTTTGGACACTGGTGTTCGGGGGGGAGGTAGGAGGGTGGAGGGGGGGTGTTGGGCTTACTTGGGTGGCGGGTCGATGGGGTGTGTAACATAACTTCACATATGCTACGAACATTACATAATCATCCAATGAGATGTGTGGACATTGTTCCTTGTGTATGAGTCCTTTATAGGCGTACAGTCCACATTGTGCATGTTCCCGACACACACAGTGCCACAAGTGCCGTGTCCATGCATCAGCCAACAGGCGTGAGTGCTAGAAGCATGAATCTATGATACTCTGACGAATTTCACGGGCCTCCTGTGCCTCGCGGACTCCCTGAGGTGCTGCCACATCCCCAGCCTCATCATGACCATCTTCAGGTGCTTGCAGTTCTGCGTCAGGGGGCATGGGCACATTTCTACGTACGCACATGTTGTGTAGCATGACACATGCCATGACTATCTTTGCAACCTTCTCATGGCGGTACAGGAGTGCCAGACCTGCTGAGGCAGCAGAAATGAGCCTTCAGTAGGCCGAATGCCTGTTCTATGACTACACGGGTACGTGAGTGGGCATGGTTGTAGTCCTCCTCATGCTGGTCCTGTGGGTTCCGGAGTGGTGTAAGGAGCCATCTCTTCAGTGGATACCCGGCATCACCTGTATGTGGACAAGATAGGATGTTTGTGGGATGACATTGCTACGTACGCATCCCCCCCCCTTCCTGCCAGGTCATTGCCGCATCACATACCCCACATTATCATGCATGGATTGAGACTCACCGAGTAGCCAGGATCTGTTCCCTGCGTGTCGCTCCATGTAGCGTGGTATTGTAGAGTTCCTCAAGACCATAGAATCATGGGTTGATCCAGGAAATCGGGCACAACAATGTGTAAAGATCCTGTTGGAGTCACACACCATTTGTACATTAAGCGAATGATATTGTTTCCGGTTGCGCTACTGGACCTCCATGGCATGTGGGACAACCAATTCCACATGGGTGCAGTCGATGACACCAATGCAACCCGGTATGCCGGCAAGTGCATGGAATCCCACTTTTGTGTTTGTAATCTCCAGTTCCGAGCGTGGTAATGAGATGTAGTCGTCTGCGTGCTTCAGGAGGGCATCGAGCACTTGCAATAGTGTCCGTGACAACAGTGGCTGTGAAATGCCATGCAACTGTCCGACTGTGTGCTGGTAGGTGCCTGTGGCCAGGAAGTGGAGTACAGACACCACCTTCAGTAGGGGTGGGATGGCGGTTGGGCTATCTATCATGCTGACAAGGTCAGCGTGTGTCATGTCCACAATGGAGATTATGGTGTCCCGGTCCAAACGGTAGAGGGTGTGGATCTGCTCAGCAGTGAGGTTGAACGGATGAGCTCGGAGGCGTGGGATTGCGGGCTGCCTGCGTGGTGGTAGTGGCTGTGCTGGTGGGCCTTGCTGGCCCTGCCTTGCCCTCCTCCTCCTCCTGCTTCTCCTCTGTGCGGCCGGTTGTAGTAGTAGTTGGTGTTCGTCTTCTTCTTGAAGTTGGAGTACTTGCAGTGCTATCAGGTCCCCCAGGGCCAACATCGCTAGTCCTGCCGGTAGCATTTTGGAGTGGGTGTGGTTGTGGGAGGGGGTTGGGTGTGCAATTTATGTGTTTTCAGGCTGTATAGCCTCCACCTGTGGTGATTCATTCCACCTGTGCCAGCTGCAATCCCCTTTGGGTGAGCACTGTACCGAGGTTCACCGACGGGCGGGGCGTCCCATTTGTGAGTGAAGCCAGTTGCCATTTTCACACACTGCCGCACTACATGGATGATTTTGTGATTTCAAGCGGTCACTGATGCCTTTTCGACGTGATGTTGCAAATGAGGAATTCGAAGGACAGCGCTTTCGGTTTTCAGCTAGCGGCGAGGGGACGCCCACAGGTCTGACTGCAAATATAACGTTCTATTGTTTAATGTCCTTGGGACAGGGGCCATGGCGAGAATGCAATGATTGATATGAATAGTATGGGATGCGCAATAGCGTAATGGACGAATAGGCAGGACGTTCCCACATACATGTTACTTCACATCACTAGAATTCCGGGCTGGAGCACAGTGGATTTTGCAGACTGCATTACGCACAGACTCATTGGAGATTTCAAATGTTATGTGAGTAAATAATCAGGCGTTTTGATACCGGGATGAGGGAATGATGTATGGATGCATGGACAGATGATTTAATTGAGAGTTTGCCATGTACATGGCTTTTTGGTATCTATCCCCTTCCCCTGCGCTATGTGATGCAGAGCTGCCATAGTGGGACCATCGTCTATCTGCCCTTGTTGAACCCTCCCTGTCTCGACGCGCCTTCCAACAGTTGTGTCTATGCACGTTACTAATCCCATCTAATGGATTCTGTTTTAACAGACGCATGCACACGAACACTCGTTTGTAATAGTGTTTTCACCTCGATTTATATTGTTATGATTGGCAAGTGATTCATGGGTGGAAATAATCCTTTTGAGTGGGCTAGCATGCATATGGCTGTAGATTTGGTGTGATCATTGAAGTGAGTGATTCAAATGAAGTTCTGATGGCCATACTATTCTTTTTCATTTCATTTGGGTGACAGGTATCTCCTCCCCTTTTGCCGCTGCCATCTGTATGCCACTCCTGCAGATGGCTTTTACTCCCGACACCTGCTGCTTCGAGTTAATCAGTGGAGCACCATTACGATCTTATGGGACGATCGCCAATGGGCCACATGCCCTTACGCAGTACTAGTGGCTAGGAGCAACATATCTACCTTTCAGCTGGACTAGTGCCTACCTAATGGGACGGGCCTGCGGTTCTAGGCGCTTCCATGTTGCCTTTCTGAACGTGAATGTAGCCCCTGTGTACCATGAAGGAACAGGGCGTCACACAAGGAGTAGCTGGTCATTTATTGCGGATGCAGCCCACAGTAATGTAGTTATTTCGGGGTTTATGACCTAATAGCTGTATGGGCTTGGTGAATTTGATGTGCATTAAAATTTTAGTCTGATGTTAACCGTGTAGCGTTATTCTTTGCAAGTAATGTAGCATATTCCTATTTGTGGAGCAATGTATTGTGAGTAGATCTGCATTGGGTTCCGGCTTCTGAGTATAGTTGCGTGGTACTGTACTGGCCGCGTTTGCCTACGAAGCCCAGTAAGGTCAGGGATAGGGGCTGCCATCATGACTGTTTTAATGATGTCATGCTTAGGGGCGGGGGATTAGCTTTTGTGTAACTGATGCCGGTCAGCCAGGTGGATTGGTGGAATGATGTGATTATCAGGAAATGGCTGGTCACAGGTGCCTGTGTTTGCGTGTGTTTCTTGGAGGGAGACTGAGGTCATGTCCATTGGAATAGCTTCTGTATTCGTGCCATCTGTGCCCTGCAGCTCCCATTGGCCCCTCTTGAGATGAGCCTGGCTGCTCAGTCACTCTGCCAACTTGTGTGGTACATGCTTATGCTGATGGTTGGTTTGTTTACTGGCATGTGTACAGGGCTGGTGCAGTCTCCCTCAGGATACTGCTTTGAATGTTGCCTTGCACTGGTGTCAGGCGATGGGGGCCTGTTGTTGTTTTGTCTCATCTTTCAGTTCATTTTGCTGTACTTGAACCTTCACATGCCTGTGCTGCATCAGTACGGCAATGGTGACATGCCAAATATGGATGGCCACTCACAAGGCACTTGGAGCCCCTACATTCATTTGTTCGTTGGCATGCGTGGGTGACTTGTGCATTTCACTGGTTGCATTGTGTGACTTCATTGCACCTACGAGGAGTTGTGCAATGTGGCCAGGGTGTGGTGTACAGGCACTCAGTAGGGCCATTTACGGTTGGTTCACAATGCCGTATTTCTCGCCATGGCGGAATGGTACTTTTTGCCATGCTTGATGGCGTTATGTAAATGTCCGCTAGGGTCAGAATTCGCGTACCGTTGCGCCATGGTGGTAATTACGGTTTTGCATGGCGCGCGTGCGCGTACTTGGTGCAGTTAGCGTTGGCGTTCACTACGGTGTCGCTAATGGCATCGTACTTTACGGTGACGGGTCATAGTCACAACGAGCGGTATTCGATGGCGGTATTGCATTTCCGCCATCGTTTTTCGATTTCCGCCAGGGTCGTAATGAGGGCCATTGTCATCCAGTTTATGTTCGACCACGTGGGACTTTGAGGACTGCTCTCGAAGGAAGAAAGAAACAGGCAACAATAACAGCAGTTGTGCCTCTGTTGTGGAAAAAACAGGTCACTACCTTAGAGAGTGGCCGTCAAAGCCAAAGATGCCTACTAAAAAGACTGTCTGATGGATGGGACACCGTAACACAGGCGAGACGCAGGAAAATGAAGGTTGGTCTGTCGAGTTCAAGCCAACCACTGGCCTCACATTTTCATTCCAGTCACAATGGCCTTCCAGACCAGAAGGATATTTGGATTAGAGGCCTACCTTGATTGCGACACCATAGGAAATTGCATGAATAGTGCCCTGGCAAACCAGTGTCAGGTGCCAGTATGTTCAAAGACGACCCCACGACAACGTACAAGCAGTGGATGGCTCATGCCTCTTCTGGTTTGGTCACCTCCTGTACCCAAGAAGTGACCCTGTTAAATCAAACAGTATTTGCTCTCTATGACGGTCTTGGCATAATGCCCTGCAGTCCTGACTCATCCTGGGAATGCCATGGCTAGTAAAGCATCAAAACCCCAAAATCAACTGGGAGTTAACTCTATGGTTTAGCTCACCACAGTGTCTAAGTGTCTGTTACTTTGACAGGGATGCATGAGGAAAACGAGCGATATGTGCTCTTGCACGACATATCGCAATCTCAACGTTGGGAGCAATAGGGGACCTACCCCAAGAATAGCATGACTATGATGAGGTCTTCCAGAAGAAATAAGCGAATACCTTACCCCATATTGCCCCTATAACTGCCGGACTGATTTGATACTAGGGGCTCAGGTACCCTACAGTCAGATCTATGTCTTAACAGCACCTGAAAATGAGCACTTGAAGCTCTACATAGATCAATACTCGGCAAACGGTTTTGTACAGCCCTCAAAATCACTGGCGGCTTCTCCCTTATTGTTTGTTCCAAAAAAGGAGGAAGACATCAGGACCTGCATCGATTACTGGGCTCTAAACTGCATCACCCTCAAGAACCGGTACCCCGTTCCGCTCTTTCCAGTTCTCCTGGATCAGGTGAAGGATGCAGTAGTCTATTCCAAGCTGGACCTGCGAGGAGCATAACACCTGGTGCGTGTCAAAGAAGGCAATGAGTGGAAAATGGCATTCTGCACAAAATTCAACCGTTCAAATACCAAGTCATGCCGTTGGGCTGTGCAATGCACCAGCAGCATTCCAGTATTTTATGAACAATGTGTTGTGTCAAAACTTGAAGGGAAGGGTATCGATTCCCACTCTCTAACCACAGAAGCCGAATGAGTTTGACCCTCACACCGTGGTTGGCACAGGTTCCTGATGTTAGCAATTACATGGGACCATGTGGCAGCCAATAGGGAAGGAGGGATTAGGGGGTGGTTGTGTATAGGAAGGGTTGAAAGTAGGGAAACCGGAAAGAGGATTAGCGTGACAATGGGTAGAGGGGGATTTAGGGGAAAACACACCGTGATACACTTGCATATCTACCTAGTAACCTGCCCTCTCCGAGAAATGACCTAACCTGCCTGATGATGCCTACCACCTCCTTACGTTACTACTAACATGCTTTCCGGAGGACCTCCTTGGACTAAAACATTAATGACATAGAACATGACACACCCTCACAGTATGAACATGGAAACATATGGAACAAACAACATGGGTCTCCCCTTATGATTGACAAAACTCATGGCCTGTTAGGTAAGATGTACACAAAATCAAACATGAAGTAAGAAATAAGCAACAGAAAGAAATGTTCCTCAGTGCAACTACACTGGCTAATCAGCGTGTTCTCCTCACAAGCCCGCACCAAGACCAAGCTCCTACAGTTTTAGAGCCCTCACAATACTGTTCTTCCACTTAGTAATGTGGAAAATGCGTAGCATACAAGTCGTTTTCAATTGCAGAAAATATATATACTCCCAACATGGAACCACATTAGAAAACACACATGGTCGAACACGGCATACACTTAACTGAAGACAAGTTGCCCTGAGAGGACACCCGGACGCTATAGAAGATGCTGTAAAACACTGGGGCCTCACACCGTCACCGCCACATAGCCCCGGTGCTTTGCACGGCTCTCCTGTCTCCTGTCATCGTTACAACGGTGTAGTGCTCCTCTCGCTGTGTCTGCCCGAACTGACAATCATCAAACTGCCCCTGGCACAGGCAGAGAGGCAGTTTTATGCTGGCAATGCCTGCGTGACGTGCATAGGCCACGCACCCCCATGAATTCTGGGAAATGTAGTTTGCGGCTAGCCGTGCAACATTTCTACTGCTGCTTGTCCCTCCCAACCTTTTTCCTGACATCATGGGACTTATGGGACGTTTGCATCATCGTCTAAATAGACAATCATCTTGGTCTATTCAACATCTATCACTGAGCAAGTTAAACACAAACAAGCTGTACTGGAAAGACTTCAACAACATTGCCATTTGCAAAGCTGGAGAAATGTTCTTTTCATGTGTAGAATTCCTGGGATTTATTCTGACCCTACAAGGGATTGTGATGGATAACAGGAAGGTGAAAGCCATTCTGCAATGGCCTTCTCCAACATCGATCCAGAGCTTCCTTGCCCTTGCGAATTTCTGCAGACACTTCATCCCTGGCTTCTCGCAGATTGTGCATCTGATTACTACACTGCCCATGAAGAACAAGCCGTTCAATTGGAGTCCCGAAGCCAAGCTCTCCTTCGAAAACCCCAAGTACCATTTCATGACTGCCCGTGTTACAACACCTAAACCCCGAACTACCCTTTATGGTAGAAAACGATGCTCCTTGTGTAGCAATGGGAGCCGTCCTGTCAATGCAGTAACCTGATAGTGGAGCGCTACATCCTGTGGCCTTCTGGCCAAAAAGGTTTTCACCCTGTCAATTACGGTGGATACCTTTTCTCTGACTGCATTATAACCTACCAGCCAGGTATCTGGAGCGGCAAAGCAGATGCTTTTATTAAGAATGGGGTTGAACCAGGAGGAAGAGCAGGATTCCTGGCCCTCCACCCACTATCCCAGCAGAGATATGATTGGTTACCTATAACACGCTAAATACCCAGAGGATTGTAAGCAGGGACCCGGGGATCGAACCTGTGTTGCTCCGTGTCGTCTTGTGGTAGGAGGAGTTGGTTGGAGCACTAGAAACGCGGGACTCTCGCAATTGATTTGGTGGTTATGTTCTCTAGCGTCCTCTGGGTCATACTGCCCCCATCCAATGAGTCCTCTCCCTAAGCCCTGTCTCTGTGAGCCATCTTCAGATTTTTACCGCATGCTTCATTGTTGGGAGTCCTCAAGTGTCTCTACAAGCTATTTGTATGGTTTTCCAAGTTTTTTCGCTGAAAAGTTAGACTTTTCTTTTTTTCACCGGAGCCCGTGTGCTCTTTCCTCATTGGCAGGCAATGGGGACCCATGGTCAGTGAAGTTTTGCGCCCCTCAAGAGGGGCAAAGATTAGTTGAAGTTTCTGTAAGCCCGTCTTGGGCCTACTTAGCACCCTCTGACCATGGCAAGAAGAAAAAGGAGGGAAGGAACTTTTTCAGGCCCTGCACCAAATGCGGGCTACGAAACGTCTTCATAGAGGACAAGCATCTACAGTGTCTTTACTGCCTGCTCCCGGACCACATGGAGGTAGAGTGCGAGATTTGTCTGGGCTTCTCAAAGAAGACAGCAAAGGACAGGCATAACAGGCTGGCGGCATGGCTCAATTCAAACGAGCCCCCTCCCCTGTCCTTCGATCAGGGTCGTGCATTGCCCAGGACCAGCCAGACCGAAGAGCGGTCTCCCTCTGGGAAGAGATCTACGTCCACTGAGGTTGCCCCATCCATGAGGGTCCAAGATAAGGCCAAGAACCGCAAATCTGATTCCACCGGGTTCAGCGCTGATGCGTGTCCCAGGCTGTATAGGCCGCAATCAATATCATCTTCAACCTCCGTAGCCAGCCGGCCATCAGGCTCCTCCTCAAAGAGGAAGTTGTCCACCCACGCCAAGTTATGGGAGAAATCAGATAAACCTAGGCCGGAGGAACAGAAGAAAGCCACACTACCCAAGCATGTTCAACCTGCGCAGCCAAAGTCCCAGTCGACCACTTGTCGACACCTACTGTGACGACCACGGTGGCGGTAGGTGCCAATCCTATAAGGGTGGCCCCTACGGCCCAAAGGGTATCCCTGACTTCAAGGAGTGACGCGGCCGCTGAGGCAACAGCGAAGATTGCAGGCACCTCTGGTGGGGTGGGGGGCACCCGGTTTAAAACCCTCAGGGAGGAAAATGGGGGGGCGAGGAGGACCCAAAAAAGCCCTCAAGGGTTGAAGTTCAACCAATGGACATCTCATCCACAGACTACCACGACCAAGAGTCTAGACATACGGTCTACAAGGATGACGGTGGTGCAGGACCTAGCGATCTATTTTTCCCTTCGCAACCAAGGGACATATCCATGGCCATCCTGTCGACTCTTTGTTAGGCAAAGTCTGAATGCAGTACCCTCTGGGAACACTACAAACAACCATGACTACAGCTATAGGCAACCCAACATTTGGTACTAGCTTGTACTACACAGTTTTGGTAGTGTGTTGAGCAGCTAGGCTTATCTCAAGTGGGAAAATGTGAGCTGTAGTGGAGTTACACAAAGATTCACAGTTACAGGTATGAAAATAAACTCTTACACTCAAGGTTTCTTGCATAAACAATTAGTAATGTATTTATCAGTCAGTTATAAAACATTCATCAGAAGGACGCAATCATATAGTAGCACACAAATATACTTCAATACTGTACACTCTAAGTTTCTGAATCATACAAGACCCTTTTGGGATGGCCCACAGGTGACTTTAGTAACAAGGGTGCTTGGGGCATTAATATCTTACTGTTGGCATTCGGAATACGTTTCAAGAGGATTAAAAGGCAAAGGTTATCAGAACATGTAAGACTACAATTATTCTTAGAGAGTGTAAATGCTTTGAGTTCACCGGAAGAGTCAATTCAATTCAATAGGCTAGGCCAAAGTCAATGGGCTGAAGTCTTGGATAGGATAAAGCGGTTCTGGTAAGTAAACGAAAGTCTCTGCACAAGTTCAAGTAGTTTGCAAAAAGAAGAATCATATGTTGGTTCACAAGCTAATTAGGCCTATGAGTTGCAAAAGTTTCAAGCACTTTCACCGTGAGAGGTAAGTTCTCTCAGTCTTGGTTTACAGTACCTTACAATGAAGAAAAGGATGCAGCTGATGACTTCTGTTCCTGACAGTTCCTGCTGATCTCACTGTTCCTCGGCCTCAGTCGTGGGGACAAGAGGGAGGACGTCGGGGGACCTCTGCACTGGGACGGTCAAAAGCTTGCAACTGGCAAACTTCAATTTCAGTGGCTGTTTCACGTTTCAGATACCGCACTGGTATCAAAGCTTGTCCTGGCTGTCAAGACGGACAGCCCTTGCTTCTGAGGTCCCGCACTCAGCTGAGGGGGGTCAGGCTCAGTCGGTCCAACATTGTGGGAGTCCAGAGGATCTTCCAAACGCTTTCGGCCACCTTACAAGCAACACACACAATCTGGTGTTCCTCTCCCTGGCACTATGGTTTCCTGCAGCACTCTGAGGAATTGCAACCAGCTTCGAGATGGGTGTCCTTGTGGCTTACTTGGAAGTTGATTGGTGCTACCAACTCAAAGGTCCTTTGCAGGACTTCTCTGTCGATGCGAACTTGACAATTCGGACCTGCAGCAGGGCTTAACCAAAGGAAACAGAAAGGTAAAACACATATCAAAATACATGATAGAGTCGGAAAAAGGGCCACACTCTCTCCAGGTAAAAAACAATCAAGTCCTCAAAATCCAGCAAAGTTGCTGGGGGTCTCTAAGGTAGAGGGAATTAGCACATTTTTGAGAATTCTCCCTAACACTCTTCACAACCTGATGACGGATATCCAGGATAGTTTGCCCCCAGCACTGACACCGGTGTTGCCGCAGGCTCCTCTCCAGCCTCTGCGGAAGAGGAGAAAGCATCATCTGACGCCTCCATCTCAGCCTCCTCAACCACCGGGCTACAGCAGCGGACCCGGATACGGACACAAGAACCAATGAAGATGAGGACTTATCACGACAGATGAAGAATCACTGCTCCTGGACGCCCCTCCTAGAGTCTCTCCACCAGACAAGGTAGGATCTTTCCACTCTGATTTCCAGGACCTCTGAGCTGTTTCAGCTGGTGCCCGAGGGAACCAGGAAAGAGGGCTTCTTTTATCAGCAACGAGAGTCCAAGAGGAAGACAATCATGGCAGTGCACTTTCTGGACGAAATTTGGGAGGAAGGCCTAACCCTCATGAAGAACCCATGCACAGCTCCAACCAAGCGAGACTGGTTGGAGAAGAAATATAGGGTGCCGGACTCCTCGCCCAACTGCTTGAGGTCGCAACAATCACCAGACTCTGTAGTGTCGGCTGCCGCAAAGCAACGCTTGGCTAACCCGGTTTCGTCATCATCAGTCCCCCCGGACAGTGAGGGGAAGAAGAGAGACGCCATGGGAAAGAGAGTGATTTACACGGCGGCATCCACGATCAAGTCAGCTAATGGCAAAGGTGCTGGACATGCACTTCAATGTGGGAAATCTGTTCTGGAAGGCGGTCGATGAATCCCTTCAAGCCATAAAGGTGGATACAGAGACGGCAGGTTCCCTTGGCACTTTTCAACAGCATCGCTCACCTTCTTTTCACTCCTCCAGGGGTAAATCCAGAAGATCTTCCAAGGGATTCTCCGCATACAGACAGCCTCCCCGATCCTCAACTCAGGAAGCCTACAGAGGCTGCTCCCAGGCTTACGGTAGTGGAGGTCAGCGTTGCTGTCACCAGCACAGAAGGGCACTGGCACCCAAACAGGCCTGAACCGGCCATGTCGGGCCCCCACTCATGCACTCTGGTAGGAGGCTGGCTGACTAGCTCAGTCGATCAGTGGATGAAGATCACCGACAGATGGGTGTTGGACGCTTTCACCCAGGGACACACCTTGGAGTTCCCACGCAGGTGCCATCGTATCCTACTGGTTTCCCGTTAGGAGCTCCAAATCCCACAGTTCCTGGAAGAAGTATGAGCCATGTTACGGAAAGGGGAAATAGAGCTTGTTCCCCCAACGACTCCGGGACTCTGGAGTCTATTCCAGATATTTTCTGGTAAGAAAGAAGACCAGGGGTTGGAGGCCCATCTTGGACCTGCACCGTCTGAACAGTACCTGAAGTCCCAGAAATTCAGGATAGTCACGTTGCAGCACGTACTTGGCAAACTGGAGGAAGGGGACTTCTTGACATCGATGGACCTAGAGGACACGTACTTCCATGTCCCCATCCACAGGAAACATCAAAAGTTCCTACATTTCATGGTGTAAGGCCAGCACTACCAGTTCAAGGCCCTACCATTCGGCTTGAAATCAGCCCCAAGAGTGTTAATGAAATGCCGGGCCCCGGCGTCTGCAAGGCATATATCTATACCTGTACCTGGACGATTGGCTGATATGCCCCAGCTCGCGGGAGCTGGCCGAGGAGCACACGAAAGAGACCGTCCCACTACTGAAAGAGCTGGGATTCTCTGTAAACTATCCAAAGTCCTGCTTGACCCCATCGCAGAACACGCTATTCCTCGGCACCAGACTCTACTCAGTGACTTGTCTGGCTTCGTCCTCGGAGGAGAGGCTAGCAGCCATTCAGGGTAAGGTGCAACAGCTGCCGCTGGCAAAGACTGCCACAGTGCGTACCATCAAGTCATTGCTGGGCATTAAGTAGTCATGCATCCGTCTCTGCAGGTTGCAGATGCAACCCCTTCAGAAATTCTTGGATGCACATTGGATACAAGTGTTCAGGAGTTTTGCGGACAAGATAACTCTCAACGAGGAGTTCGGGCGGGTGATATAATGGTGGGGGGTGTGCTCCCATAACGCCCAGGGAATGGGATTTCATACCCTGCCGTACCAGGAGATGGTCTCCACGGACACCTCTCTATAAGGTTGGGGGGCTCACATCAGCCGTCTTCATGCAGAGGTCTGCGGCTCCTGACAGAGAGGAATCTGCACATCAACATCCTGGAGCTACGGTCAATGTTCTGGGCCCTCAAGTCTTTCCTGCCATCTCCGATGGGCAAGGTGGTGAGGATTCTCACAGACAACACCATCACCATGTTTTACATCAGGAAACAAGGGTGAACTCGTTCGCCAGCGCTATCTAGGGAAGCTCAGGATCTGTGGCACTCCTCCCTCTAAACCTGGCAGGCATCAAGAACACCATCGCAGACTTCCTCGGCAGGGAACTGAGCTCCTGCCATGAGTGGGAACTTCATCAGGAACAGGTGAACCGCCTGTTCTTCAAATGGCGCAGACCCCCGATCAATCTTTTTGCCGCAGTGGCAGCCTCGACATGGCAGAAGTTTGTCAGCAGATTCCGCCAACCGAGGAGCATTGGGAAAGCGTTCTCCTTCCTGTGGGAAGGTCTGTTTCTGTACACCTTTACTCCCGTTTCTTTCTCCTTCTATGGAAAAAACGCGGATAGTGTTGATGTTAAATGTTAAAGGTATCTGTACCGCGCACCGTCACCAACGGAATTGGTCCCCAGGCGCTCAGGCGGATCTGTAAACGATAAAGGTGGGATGGGTTAGTAAGGTGAAGAAGGGAGTAGGATAGTGAGAGGAGTGGTGTTCTGTTGGCAGCATCAACTCGGTATACACCGGGTGCTGAGCTTTGGTGCGGGTATCGGATCGGAGTCAGTCCGCGTGTGCTGTTGTTCCGGCTTATGTGTTATGATATGATATGATATGGCATTTGTAACGCGCCTATACACAAGTGTTTCAAGGCACGACGAGGCAGGGAGGGGGGAAAACAAGGGGAAGACGGACAACAATCCTAATAGGCCAGGTGTCATTCAGATCGCGCAAGTGCAGGGGTAGGAGGAAGGGAAAAGTGCAAGGGGAAGGGGAGGGGGGAAGTGCAGTACAAGTAAGTAGAATAAAATAAAATAAATAGGGCCAGCTGGTGGCAAGTGCAAAGTAAGTGCAGTGTTGTGAAGTGCATGCGGCTTGTTGTGCGAGAGATGGTTGTGTGAGTTTTTTGAGTGAGATAAGTATGCAGAGTTTGAGCTTATATTGGTTAGTGGGTTACCTGACCTTTACCATGCTAACATTCACAGCTCTGACCGAGTGCAGCACTTGTCGGCCTCCACATTCCCATCCAGACGCGGCGCATGCCAACGCCCAGGGCTCCATCCAGGCGTGGCCGTGCCAGCACTCACACTCCCACCCAGACGCGGCACAGGCCATTGTCCAGAGACCCGTCCAGTTGTGGGCATGCCAATATTCACAACTCCATCTGAGCGCAGGCCAACGCCCCGGACTCCATCCAGGCGTGGTCATGCCAACACTCACACTCCCACCCAGATGCGGCGCAGGTCAGTGTCCAGAGACCCGTCCAGTTGTGGGCATGATAACATTCACAACTCCATCCGAGCGCCACACAGGCCGCCATTCACAACTCTAGGTGTGGCACATGTTAGCATTCATGTTTCTTCTAAGTGCGGGCATGTTATCCTTCAATCGATCCTATCCAGACGCGACGCAGGCCAATGCAAGAAGATACTCAGCCCCGATGTGGCAGAGGCAGATTTGGTATCTGGGATCTACTCAGCCTGTCAGCGTCACCTCCAGTCAAATTGCCAGTAATTCCGGATCTGCTCACCAGAGAGGGAGGCACAATCCTTCATCATGACCCAGGATAGCTGAACCTGAAGGCGTGGCTCCTGCAACCTTAGAGTTTGGAGATTATGAGTTGCAAGCAGACTGCAGGGAAGTCCTCAACAGAGCCAGGGCGTCATCGACTCTAAATTGCTGCGGCCAGAAGTGGAAGTGTTTTACTACATCACAGAAGGTTACCCCTCTGAGGCTCAAGGCTCCACGAAAGCTGTATTGGCTCACGCATCCATCAAGGTACACTTGGCGGCCATCTTACAATACACCAGATCCCTAAGAAGATCCTCACTGTGGTCCCATAGATTTGTCACAAAGCTCCTCAAGGGGCTTTTCCTTTTCTTTCCCATCAGTGAAGTCTTCTGCCCCGGCATGGGAACTCAAAGTGGTTCTGACAAGGCTCTTGGGGGTAGCCTTCGAACCATTGCATTAAGTCCCACTCAAGTTTCTCTCGTGGAAAACACCTTTCTTCATGGTCATCACCTCTGCCAGATGTGTGGGTGAGATCCAGGCCCTGTCCTGAAAGTAGGCGTATCTGACTTGCTACGAATAGCGGGTGGTGCTGCGGATGCACCCCTCGTTCATGCCGAATGCTCTGTCGGAATTCCACCTCAGCGAGCCTTTGGTGTTACCTGTTTTCTTCCCGAAACCTTCGTCTCCGATGGAGAGAACCTTGTATTCGCTTGATGTTTCTTGTGCCTTGAAGTTTTACGTAGCACACATGAAGAGTTTTCGGAGGACTTCTCAATTGTTTGTGAACTTTGGACCTGTGAATAATGGGAAGGCCTTGTTCAAGGCTTCCATCTCAAAATGGCTCTCTGGCTGCATTATTCACTGTCATTGGCTGGCTAACCGGCCTTTGTCGGCCGCCCAAGTGCCCACTCATCTAGACCGATTGCTGCAATGATGACATTGATGACATTGATTGTTGTGTATTCATGAGCATGTGAATCCATGCCCAACCCCATGCTGGAGAAGGAACAAGTTACTTACCTGTAACTATTGTTCTTCAGCATGAGTCTGGCATGGATTCACATGCAAACCCTTCTTCCGGCCCCTCTGCGACAGATCTTGGTCATACTGCCACTTTACGTGCTTACCAGATCTGAAGATGGCTGCCAGAGGCAGGGTTTAGGGTGTAAAAGCATGAAATATCGAGGCTGAGTGCCACAAAAGGAAATATCCCAAACACGGGCTATAAAGATTCACAGATCTTTAATACTGCACAGTTACAAAGAAAAACAGATCTGATACAGATAGCTATCTGGCTCTCGACACCCCGCAATGAGTACCAGCCCGTCAGAGTGAGGAGGGAGAGTGCTGGACATCTAAAAATTAGCATTTTTATACATTTCCTACAATATTGTCCAGCCCCTCTACAGGTTAATAATCTGCGGTCTAGAGTTTGTGCTGAGTTCACATATAGCTCATACAATAATATGCACATGGATTACATAGGTGTGTGTTTCCAACAAGTTACAATAGCGAAGTGTATTCCTGGATTTGGTAGTGAGCCTTGGTACATATCCCTTCAAAATGTAGTTCTGCCAGTGTCCACGCTCAACATTTACATAACATTGTACTCAATGTGTGTTCGTGGATGAAGCTTATTAATGCAGACAATCCTAGGACAACAAGTCATGTTTGGTGCAAGGTCTCATTGCCTAGTCTAAACATTCAGCCCTCGGACAGTCTAACCATTAACAGAAATCAAAGGTCAGAAAGGCTTGGTTGCAAGTTAGAAACACAGTCCACCATTTTAGAACATAAAATCACATACGAACAGAAATCAAAATGGCAGATGATTCTAAAATGGCGGCGAAGTCGATCTAAAATCGAAAGTTTGCAACGCGGTTTTCTTCACAGAGCGACTAGGCTTAGGCCAATATAAATCAGAAGGAGGCACGATATGATTTCCCGTTTAACAAATCCTCCTTTTTGCCTAAGCCAAGCGCTAAACTACAACTAGTCACTTTACGAGTAACTCCACGTCTCAATGTCCATACAACCTGAATCACAATCATCAGAGATATTAATCGCCATAAGGTCTGTAACAGAAATTTCCTTCAACGCAAATTCGTTGGTCATTCTTTCCGGTTCGCGTACCCTTTGTCCTAACGTTCCCATAGTTTGTGCACAACATCCCCCTAACATTGAACATATGGCAGGAAGACATTGTATACAGCAACAGCAGAACAACAGAACACCCAGAACAATCAATAAGACTGAAAGTAGCTTCCATCCCCAAGATCGTAAGAAGTCCCAGAACCAAGTGCTAAGATCCCAATTTCCCTCGGGAACGTGTAATTCAGAACTAAGAACGTGCAGATTTTGTATAGCCTTAAAGACGGTTGAGGAGGAATCTGGACGAATACGCAACAAGCGGACCCCACTAATTTGCATACTCCACCACGCTCAGCCAGGTTGATGTCTAACGCCATCCGGTTCTGCAGTGCCACTAACCTTATTGCTTTCTGTTCTAGAGTCATGTTATAGAGTATGTCAGTGGTCCGGTTGATGGTTCTCTCCAGTACTCTCGCTAGTCTCCTGATATCCTCAGAGTTTAGTATTTGCCCCCAGAAAGGTGCTAAGGATTTCGCTACGTCTCCCAGAACTTGTGACGAAGTATGGCCATTCTCGTCCCACCTTGGACGAGCCCTCGATATTTCTGTGGTACTAGCTATAAATACCCCAGGCAACAGAATTCCTAAATAACAGGTTCCCTACCAATCCCTAGGTAGCCATGGGAAAGCTACATTACCGCAAATGAAGTAAACAGGTTCGCATACATACAAAGGTCTGTCCTCACTGGTCAAGTTCACAACATTGGTGCAAGCCTTGAAATCACCCATTGACTGAGTACCATTCCTCTGTATGCAGAAAGAAACTGAGTCGGGGCTATGGTTAACAGTGTAGGAAGGTGGCATGGCATCCCTATTGCCTAGAGGAGCCATATTGAAAGAGATCAGAGATTGAAAATGTCGAGACAGTTTATCAGAAAGCCTAATGGAAGCAACATTAAGCTTGCTTCTATTTGTGAAAAGTGAGCATCCCAGGGGCGTTAGTACTCGTCTTTCAAACTCATTCAAATTTGTTCCATCAAAGTTCCCCGAGATGCTATCATTCCATCGGCCAAAGAATAGGGCCCTTAGAGAAGCATAACATGCAATAGTTGAAGGCAAAGGATGAATATACCAGCCCAACCCTGTGTCTCCATGTTGCGGTAAATGGGAGCATACCCAACAATTAGACTTGTTCAAAATGGCATGTGTTGCATTAATTATAAGCAATAGTGTGTTATCGTGGTAACTCTGTCTGTGTTGAGAGTCTCTAGGAGATAGAGTGTGCAGAAGCACAAAAGGTGTAGGTACAGTAGGTACATTTTTAGTGGGCAAAGTGTTTCGAGCGGACGTATTTCTTCCATGTACCAAAATCCCAAAGCAATTACTATTGGGAAACCGGTTAACATGATTACAAGAAAACAATATGTTTTAAAATACCATATATTTGATCGACCATTGTCTTTGCTGGCCTCACAGTCACTTATTTGTTCCGTACGGGTAGAGGCGATAACAGGCATTGTTCCTTTGAAACGAAAACACTGTAGTTCATTTGCTGGTGATCTCCAGATCACGCGTTTTCTTAGTCTTTCCCTATCCCCAGCCAACAACTTTCCTTTGTATGCAAAAGGCAGGGCAAAGGACAAGCCCTATGATGATGTTCCTGTTGGCACAGCCGAACCGTGCAGTAAGTTTAGCTCAGTGGACACAGATTGTACCTTGTGACCCCTGGTACAGTGTGATCTGCGAACAGCGTGTCGTTGCTTCCTGATGGAAGTGATGAATTTGCAACAGAACCTAGCAACTGTGAAAAAGGATCTGCAGGAGAGTGTGGAGATGAAGCAGCTGTTTCCCCAGGCTCCACGGGCTCAGCGAGTGTCTCCGAAACACTCTCATTACTGCTCAATGCTGAGTGATCGTTGGGAGCAGAGCTAGTAAGTTTCTCCGTATCCTCTTTATCGTGTGGCAAAGGGAAGGGTATCCTCTTGACATGTGATGCATGTATCCAGTGCCTCTTGCCCTCCACCCGAATCGCCGTCTGTGTGGCCAGGAGGACCTGGTGTGGCCCTCTCCACCACAGTGCGAGACAGGATGCTCTTTCGAATGCCTTAACGAGCATCCACTGCCCAGGTCAGATACTATGACCTGGCCCCTCGTACTTTACTGGGAGGGCTTCTCGCACCTGTTGGTAAATCAAATACAGATTTTTAGTTAACCGATCACAATAATCAGAAAGAAGTACATGCTCAATGTCCCTCAGAGCCCTGGGTTTTAGGAGGTTCCAAATGTTAACTGGCCTACCCATTACCACCTCATATGGGGAGAGCCAAGTCTTAGTCTGTGGGGTGGTGCACATTGACAGTAACACTATCGGTAAGGCGTCCGGCCATTTCAATTTGGTGCCAGCACACATCTTAGCGAGCTTGTTCTTCAAAATTCCATTATGTCTCTCTACCAATCCAGCACTCTGAGCATGTCTAGCCGAATGGAACCGTTTATCGATCTGTAATCCCACGCATATATGCAGAATTACAGCAGCGATAAAATGTGGGGCATTGTTCGACCAAATGACACTTGGCAAACCAAACATAGGAAAATATTCCTTAAGCATGGTTTCTGCTGTATTCATTGCTGTGGCATCTTTTACAGGAAAGGCTTCAACCCATTTACTAAAGATGCAAATAACAACCAAAACGAATTTGAAATTATTACAAACTTCCATTTCAATAAAGTCAAAGTGGATCACTTCAAAGGGGACAGAAGGTGGACCAAAACTACCCCTTGGTGTCGATGTGCCCTTCCCCATATTGTGCTGTAGACAGGTCATGCAACTTTGGACAAAACGCTCAGCTGTTTTCGAGATGTTATTGTTCACCCAGACAGTTTCTAACATTTTGCAAATCTTCCTTGCGCAAATGTGGGTGGACCTATGAGCCATTGCGACCATCATAGTAATGCACGCATCTGGCAGCATCCATTTTCCCTCTAACTTATCCACCCAACACCCATCATCATCCAACCTCGCCAAACCCTAAGCCCATTGCTTAGTTTCTTTTACAGTGGCATCGGCTTGGATATTCTTTACAGATTCAATTCCTTCATCTATGGTACAAACATTTGTGGCTTCCCTTGTAGTGTACATATCTGAATAGAGATCAGTAGCAGTTTGTTTGGCTATCTGGTCAGCGAAAGCGTTCCCTTTTCCTACATCATTTATGATTTTCTGATGCGCTGTGCATTTCATGATCGCTAACTGAGTGGGAAATGCAAGCGCTGAAAGTAACCGCACTATCAAGGAGCCATATTGAATCTTCGTTCCATGTGAGGTCAAGAAACCTCGTTCTGCCTTAAGTCTACCGAAGTTGTGAACTACCCCAAAAGCATACTGACTATCAGTATATATGTTTACTCAAAGCCCTTCAGAAAGTTCACAAGCTCGAGTCAATGCAATAATCTCTGCGGCCTGCGCAGAGTTATGCGAAATTCTTTTGGTTTTCACAATCATTCTTAGTGTGGTGATGGCATAAGCAGCCATGGATGTACCATCCGGACGTTTGAAACAAGAGCCATCGCAAAACAGCTCCCCTTGTGGGTCGTTCAAAGGTGTATCTTTCAGATCAATCCTGCCTTTAGTCTCTTGTTCTGTGGTGTGAAGGCAGTCATGTGACATTTTGTCACTGGAAGCAGTACCTTGCGGGAAAGGTAATAGTTCAGCCGGATTCAATACACAACACCTCTTGATTTGTATATGCGGTGCAAACAAGATCAATTCATATCTCGTTAATCGTGCGGAGGTGAGGTGTTGTGTTTGTGTTCTATTTAATAGAAAATCTACAGAGTGAGGTACCAACAAGGTTAAAGCATGGCCTAGGACCATACCCTCGCTCTGTTTTACAGACTCAGCAGCAGCAGCGACAGCTCTCAGACATGTCGGCAAAGCGCATGCAACAGGATCAAGGGTGGAAGAAAAGTAACCGCACGGCCTATTCTTCCCTCCATGTTCCTGCGTCATTATAGACAAAGCACATCCATCACGTTCATGCACATACAACTCAAAGGCCTTTTCATAATTTGGTGTGCCTAAAACTGGTTTTGAACACAGTGCAGTCTTGAGCAGATCAAAAGCTTTCCGGTGTTCCAAGTTCCATGGCAATGGCAAAGAAATGCCCTTCTTTGTCAAAGCCAACATTGGTTTAATCACTAGTGATAAATTGGGGATACACTGCCTACAGTAAGAAGCCATTCCTATCAAGGCTCTGACTTTCTTATGTGTATTTGGGACAGACATGCTAGAAATAATTTTAATCCGTTCAGGCGTCAACCTTCTTCCCTCCGTTGACAGGAGATAGCCTAAATAGGCGACCTCCTGTCGACAATATTGACATTTTGTCAGTGAAGCTTTATGTCCATGTTTTGCTAGGTGAATAAGTAACAACACAGTGCCCTCCTTACAGGCACTTTCCGAATCAGCAGCTAAAAGAAGATCATCTACGTACTGAAGCAGTATACAAGTGGTGGACAATTCGAGTGTGTCAAGCTGCTCTTTCAAAGCCCAACTACAAATGCTCTGGCTTTCCGTGCATACTTGTGGCGCACGGGTGAATGTAAACGAGCGTCCCTTTAGGGTGAACGTAAACAGGTATCTGCTATCCTTGTGTATAGGAATGCTAAAGAAAGCATTTTTAAGATCTACGACACTAACATGAGTTGCGGAAGCTGGGATCATAGTTAATATCGTCGTTACATCAGGCACAATAGGAAATTGTGGAGCAACAATCTTATTGATAGCATGTAACTCAATGATAAAACGAAAAGGATTTGCATTATCTCCTTTCTTATACACAGGCATAATCAGACTATTGCACAAACTACCTGCAATTTCTTCAATTACCCCACAGTGTGCAAAATCGGAAACTATACACTTCAAAGCTTGCTCACCATCAACCAAAATCTTATACTGTGGAAAACGTGGCAACTTTACTCCTTGTTTCAAAATGATTTTAACAGGCTCAATCTATAGAACACCAACATCGTTGTCATCAATCGCCCATAAACACTCTGGAACATCACTAAATTCTGGCGGCAAAGGTCTAGTCAGGAAGTGTGAGGCAGAAAGTTGCTGTGGTGAAATTGTCAAAAGAACAATGAATTACCGCATTTAATTCCTTCAACAGATTCAACCCCAACATATGCTCTCCACAGTTGGTTGTCAGAAGAAATGGACAGTGATCCGTAAATGGACCCAGTGTAATCAGTACCGGCAAGGGAACCAGACTAACCACTGGTGTACCAGAAAACCCTACAGAAACATTAGTTTGCCCTGACAGTGGAATGTTTGTAACCCGTGAATGGTCAATGGAACACTTCTGCACTCCTGTATCTATCAAGAATAGATGTTTCCTATTTCCCACTATCATTTCAACGTAGGGACCTTTCTGATTAACTGGAATAGGCATTGGTTCCAAACCCTGCTTCGGGCAATCCTAGCGAAACAATATATCATCAAAAGGAAGATCTTCAGAGAGATATGCAGTAGAAGGATGATCAAAAATGTTTATATTATCCACACTCGGTGACTGATTCTCTTGTGAAAAAGGCTGTGAATTCTGAGAAAACTGGCTTCTACCAGGACCCCCTACCCCAGGGCAGCTTCTGGATCGTCTACCCATGATACAAATGTATTATTTGACCTCTGCTGGAGGATCGGGCATTGTGCTCGCCAATGAGCCTCTTGTCTGCAATAAGCACATTGGTTCCCGTGTAGCCAACGGCCCAGTACCCTGTGGAACATACTGTCCCCTAAACTGTGTACTACCTCCTCAAGGGCCTCTAATAATCTGTTGCAATAAAACTTTAGTTTTCAAGTCTCCTTTTTTCTTTTCAATCTTTTCTTTCTCATTATTGACTCGGTTCTCGCAATACTGAGCCATATGCAACACTTTAGCTTGCCAAGCGCTCTCGGAAGCCATAATTTGCGACTGAATGTCAAGTAACAATCCACGCACAAATTTGTCTACAAATAGTCGTTTTCCAGACTCTGTGCTCAAATCTTGTCCACTGAAATCTGAAAACACTTCTTCAAAATGATTAAAGAATTCGATGGCACCCTCAGACTTTCCTTGGACACAAGCAGTAAGTTTGTCCCAGACAATCCTTCTCTCAGGAATTAAGGCTTTTAGTTTTGTCACTATTCTATCAGGCAAAGTCAGTATTACTTGTGGCGGTCTCTCGCCAGCTGGTCTATCTCTATCTTGTCTAGCCATATTATCCCATGTGTCCCCTAACCCTGGTACATCATCTACCATCCTAATCTGTTTCCACAAATCAATGGGTAGGAGCACGGGAAATAACAAATCTATATCACTCAGAGTAAATACTGATGACTGCAAGACAGATTATATCTCTTTATAGAAACCTCTCCGATTCTTTCTAATATCTGGGATGGATTGTCTAATGGTGTTCACTTCCTGTCTTGAGAACGGGATGTGAACAAACTGTGATACATAATGTGCAGGAATGTCATAAGCAGCGGTACCTGCTGCGGCATTAGCTGGGATCTCAACTTTGTGGACAAATGTTGGAGGAACCTCTCTCATAGGCAACGGAGAGATAGGAAACTCCGAACACTTGCTGAGCAACACAGCTAAATCGAGCGCTAAAGCAGCTGAAGGAGTGTCAGATGAAAAAGCTCTCTTATAGATATTCAATAATTCTGCGGGACAACAAATCTTTCTTTTTATACATTCATCCTGCAGGTATTCTACCATAACCTCTATCACTTTCCTCTGCATTTCTGGTGTATACTGACTATACGTGTCATATACTTCTACGGGAGATATCGACATATCTGAAATCCATCTAATTGCATACTTTGTGCAAATTCGCGTTTCCTCACTCATCGATTTATAAAGAGGAAGGAACTGTTTCTGTACAAAAGTAGCGCTCAAACTATCACCGTCAATTTCTTCATTCTTCAACCTTTCTAACTCCCTTCTATACTCAAAAACCCTCTTGAAGTGCTCATATACCTTCTCCGCAGTATCTCTTGAATATGCTGAAGCATTCAAATCCCTCAATCCTTGTGGGAGATCTACATCATTCAATCTGTTCCATATTACAGATAAGTGAATTCCCAGTCCCTTGATAAAAACATTTTTCTCAGGAAAACTTTCTAGATTAGAGAGTGTGGCAAAAACATCAGATTGTTCACCCTTCTCCATGCACTGTCTAGCCCATGCAGTCAAATCGCGCTTTCTGTCTTTAGACACAGTATTGCGAGTTACGATCTTTGATTCCGCTCCCTTATCAACTACAAGCGGAACAGAGCCACTTGGAAGAGGAAGAGTAGAAGAATCTTGTACAATCGGTAACAAAGGTACTATCACTGGTGCAGAAGACAAATCTGCCAGACCCGTAACAGTAGGCAAAGGCGGAGGTACAGGTGGAGGAACAATAACTGGAGGAAGAGGAGCAGTAGGAGGAACAATAAGAGGAGCAGGAATTACTACGGGAGGAGGAACGACAGCAGGAAGAGATAAAGCAACAGGAATAGGTACATACGGAGGTGGCACAGTGGCACCAGGCCTTCGTTTATTTAGAAGCTTATCAATTAATTCATCAGACACATGAAAATCTTTAGACGGATATATTTTCTGAATACCAAGTTGAAAAGCCCTCTCCATATTTCTAACTGACTCTGACTGTTTACTTTGATCATAGATTAACGCTTTCTCAGCGTCGGACATATGTGGGCGCTCATGTTTCTCTCTACTTTTAAGTCGCTGTATAGCTTCTTTCTTCCAATTTTTCAATACATCAAATGCTGCAGGTTTAGCTTTTTTCTTTAACAATATAGACTCTAAATATTCTATATGAGGAATCTCAAAGTTACCATTGGTTGGCCACTGAAGTTCGGAAGCATGTCTAGTTTGTCTGTGCCAAATATCATTAAACACTATGCTACCAATGCCGTGCTTACAGTACATAGTACACGCCGGCGACCCCTCCTGTGGCACCGGACGGCTAAATTCCAAAGATTGTCTGTCTCTGCGGAATAATGCCCTGAAACAGGCAGACAATTTCTCAGGCATATCAGATTCCTGGTGTTTCCTGGTCAATAATTGTTCTTGCGAGGACAATATGCCAAAATCAAATGATCAGGATACTAAAGAATCGGGTCACGACTCACCTGATCAAAGAACTAAAGGAGGTCCGATCGGATTAGAAAGGACAACTAAGGACCCTCGTGGTTGGTGATTCGGCAAAACTGCCCGCCTCGATATATGGACCCTCGTCAAGATGCCGTCTCGGACCGCAGGCTCACCATCCAGGGATCGGGTCATGCAGTACTGTTGAGGTATCGCATCTCACCCAAGAAGGGGCCCTCTTTCTCATCGTCCGATCCTGGTCCGATAGCCGCGTCAACACTTCAATGAGATGGCATCAATCTTGAGGGTCGGGCGCCCTCTGTAAAAGCATGGAAGTATTGAGGCTGAGTGCCACAAAAGTAAATACACCAAACACGGGCTATAAAGATTCACAGATCTTTAATACTGCGCAGTTACAAAGAAACACAGATCTGATACAGATAGCTATCTGGCTCTCGACACCCCGCAATGAGTACCAGCCCATCAGAGTGAGGAGGGAGAGTGCTGGACATCTAAACATTTGCATTTTTATACATTTCCTACAATATTGTCCAGCCCCTCTACAGGTTAATAATCTGCGGTCTAGAGTTTGTGTCGAGTTCACATATAGCTCATACAATAATATGCACATGGATTACATAGGTGTGTGTTTCGAACAAGTTACAATGGCAAAGTGTATTCTTGGATTTAACAGTGAGTATTAGTACATAGCCCTTCACAATGTAGTTCTGCCAGTGTCCACGCTCGACATTTACATAACATTGTCCTCGATGTGTGTTCGTGGATGAGGCTTATTAGTGCAGACAATCCTAGGACAACAAGTCATGTTTGGTGCAAGGTCTCATTGCCTAGTCTAAACAGTAGGCCCTCGAACAGTCTAACCATTAACAGAACTCAAAGGTCAGGAAGGCTTGGTTGCAAGTTAGAAACACAGTCTACCATTTTAGAACAGAGAATCACATACAAACAGAAATCAAAATGGCAGATGATTCTAAAATGGCGGCGAAGTCGATCTAAAATCGGAACTTTGCAACGCGGTTTTCTTCACAGAGCGACTAGGCTTAGGCCAATATAAATCAGAAGGAGGCACAATATGATTTCCCATTTAACAAGGGAGAGGACTGACATTGGATGGGAGCAGTGTGATCCAGAAGACAGTGATTGGTTTAGAGGAGAAATACAGTTTTAGAGTGAAAGTGAAACTGTTTTTTCTTTTACTGAAGATTTCCAGCCTGACGGGGAATATTCATGAACATGTGAATCCAGGCCAGACCCAACCTGGAGAACAACCGTTATAGGTAAGTAACTTGGTCTTTATACCCTGCTACGTGTGGTGGGGTTTAATTTACACATTGACCCTGTGTCCTTGGATAGAAAGTTGTAATTGGGGTTTGAACCCTTCGCCCTCAGACCAGTTATTAAAATGAAGATTACAAAGGGTGCACCAAGTGTTTTAATTGTGTAGCCGACACGTGTTTTGACCCTTGGAGGTCATTTTCAAGGCAATGTAGGTTGATTGCGGCTGGGCTGGTAGCCCTATGCTGGGCCGGGCAAGTAACCCAATAATTCAACATGTGGGTATTCCACAGAAATTGTTGATGCTGGAGTAGCTTGATGGGTCTGTCGGGCGCGATCAGAAGCCATGCGGCTGCACTGGAGATACCTACCTTGCCTTGAAAAATGACCGCTGAGGGTCCAAACATGTGACGGCTACACAATTTAAAAACCTGCACCTTTAAACCAACACCTTCCTATTTACTATTAGAGTGAACATGCTCTCATCCTCATTGTAATACCTGGCGCTAGTCTAAAGGCTTCAAATCCCATTGCAACTTGGTGTTCTGGAAGGCTGTGGCATATAGGATACCATCAGGCGTGCCATGCCATCTGACAAGCTCATGCGTGGGTGGATGAAGGGCCGGAACACAGACAAAAAGACAGTTTACCCTACCACAATCAAGGGCCATACATTAGTACCAATGAGCTGCGTGAATAGACTTGCGAACCAGCTCAACACCCTCTTAGCTGGGCACCAAAGAATCTAGAAGACCATCCACAAAACTCAACAAGGGTATTGGTGTCTCGAGAGGATAGCTCAAGGCCAACGTGCTTGCCTTGGAAGCAGGACGACACGGAGGAACACAGGTCCGATTCCCAGGTCTGCACTTAGAAACCTCTGGGTATTAAGCGTGTTATAAATAACCAATCATATCATATCATATTGGTGGCCCACCTTGGTACAAGACACCACACGTTATGTTTCTACCTGCACTATCTGTACCAAAAACAAAAGTCATCACCAGAAACAGCAAGGGTTACTACTGCCATTGCCAGTACCGCCTACCACTTGGTACACATTGTCCATGGACTTTGACTTACCACCCAGCCACGGTTTCACCACAATTCTGTTTGTTATGGACCTTCTCATGGGGCAGATGAATATGTAGGACCCAACTCTGATAAATATGCAAGTACCAATTCCTGCCCTGACCCTTCCCCAGGACCGTTGTTATGCACCAGCCATGGAAGTTATGGTATAGGTGGAGATACACCTAGCATGGTTGCCTTTTATGTCTAATTAACGGTCTAGCCTCCCACCAAGATGGCGGCCGAAGTGTATATACGAATCACGCACAGTAACAACGGTGCGTTGTATCATCGTTGTATTCTAACTTTGTTCATTGCCCCTTGCTCGTACTACTCTGTTTTACAGAAAGACCTTACCTCCTTATCCTTGCCTTAGCCTTTTTTCATCCCTTCTGCTTTCACTCGCGGTGTTACTCCTCTCAGGTGTATACTCCACAGCGGTTTACTCTGGTAAGTTCACAGGAGTTTCTTTTCTCTTTTTCTTCGGTTGTCTGTTCCTACCTTCACTTATTCTGCTCCTTTCTCGCCTTTCTGATACTTTGTCTGCTTCCAGTTCTTTTTTTTCCGCTGCACTCTTTCACCGCTATAATTATAGTTCTGTGCCGAAGTCCCGGTTACCGCAGCCTCCACGGAGCCGCTGGTCCTACGCATCTTCTACCTTCTACGGTGCCGTTAGGATCTTGCGGTTTTCCCAGACAACGTCTGCCTTCTACGGCGTCTTCTGGATATCAGTACTCTTCAAAAGGTTGCCTGTCTCCTGTGGTGCCTGCTGGAACTTGTAGTTTCTCCATACTACATATCTGTTTTTGTCCTTTGATTGCCTCAAAGTCTTCAGAATATATCCACCTTTAAAGACCTTTTTCACCACAGCGGAATTCACAATTAATAGATCGGATACTCCTTTCTGACAGTAGAGAAGACCTGCTACACAGGGTTTTTTGCCAAACGGCTTTTTCCCTGAAGTTTTGGGACTGGCTCCTGGGGGATCACCGGACTTGGTTCCCATCCGGTCAGGGTGGCCTCCGAGGAGCCACGTCCTTATTTACGTCAAAAGAAAACCAAGAAGAAGACGGAATCTAAAAGGTATCGAAGAAGACAGGATTGGTCGACTTCTACGGGATCCACTGGAGATTCAGGTGAGGAGGAGTTGGGCACAAAGAAAGGGGAAGTTGTTAGTTTTGACAGTATACAACGCCAAGAAAGTACCCAGATGGCTACTCCAGAACAGATACAGGAGATGTGTAATGCCATCCAAAACCTACGAGTCGATATGCAAGCACTCCAGGCTGAGAACCAAACATTGCGTAACCAAGCCGCAATCAGGGATGAAGGAAGAGGTGAATTACCGGCAATGCCTTTTTCCATGCCCAAGTACGACGGAAACCCAAAGGGTATAAAGGATTTCCTGGATTCTTGTTCTGTGTACTTTTCTTTTAGAAGAAGAACCTTCGAGTCCGGAAGAACCCGGGTAGGGTTCTTGATTTCCAACCTGACAGGCAATGCCTTAAGATGGGCAACACCTTTGGTGACGGCTGACGATCCGTCAGTGAACGACTATGCCTTATTTGTTCGCAATTTACAGACACGTTTTGAGAGACCAGAAGTCCAGTACTCAACGTATGAGGCACTGTTGGATGTTAGACAAGGGAATCAAGATGTACAATCCTACGTATCTCAATTCCAAGGGTTGGCTACCTTGGCTGGATGGCCGGAAACGGCTCAGCAGACAATATTCCGTAGTGGTCTCCAAGATGAGATAAAGGATGAATTAGCCCGAGTAGCCAGACCAGACACTTTTGCGGAACTAGTAACCTTGGTTCTACGGATCGAATACAGAATTAATGAGAGACGCCATGAGAGGAAGAGAGCACGAGGAGGCCAGCTGAACTATAACCCTCCTTCAATTTCAAGGGAAAGATCCTCCACCGAGGAACCAATGCAGATAGGTGCTACTCGTGGACCTTTGACATCAGACGAAAGAAGACGCAGGCGAGAACTGAACTTATGTATGTACTGTGGTTCTCCCAAACATCAATTGAAGGATTGTACCGAGACTCCTTCCCGACGTTCAGGAAACGCTCAGCCTCGTCCCTCTGCAAGGGAGGTAACGGGGAGAGTAGCACAAGTCCTTGCAACCCCACAGGATCTGGGAAAGGAGTAGAGAACAACAGTCTAATGATTTTCCAAGTATCACTAACCACAACAACTGGAAGTTGTATTTCGGTTCTAGCCATGTTGGACTGCGGAGCAGCAGGCAACTTTATTGACATTACCTGGGCTAAGAACAATATGATCATCCTCCAACCCAAGAAGAAGGCAATACCAGTAGAGGGAGTAGACGGCTGTCCTTTATCCTTTGGACCTATCACCATGGAAACACTACCCATGCGAGTATCCATGGGTAACCATCACGAAGAGATTATTTTCGATGTGATTAGAGCAGCACACTTTCCTCTCATACTGGGAATACCTTGGTTGAGACTTCACAACCCGTGCATCAACTGGAGTACCAACCGACTGAGTTTCGATTCCGAATTCTGCAGCAAAGACTGTATCAAGGTTCCGTACCCAGAGGTACAATCCGCCAACCTGGTAGTTCAACCTCAGTTGACGATATCAGCTATTCCAATGCAATACAAGGAATACGAGGATGTATTTGAAGACGTCCTGTCTAAACTCCTCCCACCTCATCGCCCTGAGGACTGCAGCATCAAACTTAAGGAAGACGTACCCTTGCCCTTTGGAAGAATGTATCCATTGTCCCAACTGGAACGGACTGCACTTAAGGAATATCTCAAATCCAACCTCAGCAACGGACTGATAAGACGGTCAAAGTCATCAGGCGGTGCATCTTTGTTTTTTGTAGCTAAGAAAGGTACCAAAGAGCTACGTCCCTGTATCGATTATCGTGGATTGAACAGTATTACTGTTCGGGACAGATACCCTATGCCCCTCATCAGGGATATCCTAGAGGCTGTTAAAGACTCACAAATCTTCACTAAGATGTACTTACGAGGAGCCTATCATTTGCTAAGGATACGTCATGGCGATGAATGGAAGACCGCCTTTCGAACACCGTTGGGGTTGTTCGAGTATTGCGTAATGCCTTTTGGTCTTGTTAATGCCCCAGCGGTGTTCCAGAGATTCATGGATCGGGTATTTTCAGACTTGCTGAACATATCTGTTGTAGTTTATCTGGATGATATCCTGGTATTCTCCAGCTCACTACATGAACACCGTACCCAGGTTAAAGAGGTTCTTCGCAGGCTAAGAGAGAACGATCTGTTCGCCAAACCTGAGAAGTGTTCATTTGAGGTTACAGAGATACCTTAACTTGGATTCATAATCTCATCTACAGGTATACGGATGGATCCAGATAAGGTTAAGGCCATTCTCAGATGGCCTGATCTATCATCTGTCAAGGAGGTTCAACGCTTTCTCGGTCTGGCGAATTTCTATCGCCGCTTTATACCACATTTCTCTGAGATAGTGTTACCCCTTACCTCACTCCTTAAGAAGGGTGTTCTTTTTTCCTGGAATCCAGTGGTCCAGAAGGCATTTGCCAAACTAAAGGAACTGTTTACCACAGCACCTGTTCTAATACAACCCGACCAGTCGAAGCCTTTCATAGTTGAGACTGATGCCTCCAGTGGCGCTCTGGGAGCGGTACTCTTACAGGAAGACAAGGAAGGACAGGAACACCCTATCGCCTACTATTCACGAACGCTTACCATCAGTGAGCAAAATTATTCTGCGCTCGAGCGAGAGTTGTTGGCCATGAGAATGGCTTGTGAAGAGTGGAGACACCTCTTACAAGGAGCAACCAATCCATTCCTCATACGTACCGACCATAGAAATCTAAAGGTCCTTCAGCAAATGGAATGTCATAACTCTCGTCATGCTCGCTGGGCCTATTACTTTTCGACTTTTGATTTCCAGATTACTTACATACCAGGTACATTGAACGGAGTGGCTGATGCTCTTTCCAGAAGCTGGCCTGAATCCGGACAGGAAAGGACGGCGTTGGTCAATGTAGAGAAGTTGTTACCCAAACAACGATTCATAGCCATGATCAATCTTTATCTCCAAAAGGTACAGGAAGGTTATAAAACATGCACTAAACAGACACCTACTTCCAAGGATCTACAAGAGATAAAAGGGTTATGGTTCTACAAGTCAGCTCTTTTTCTACCCTCTCCAGAGCTTCAACAACAAGCACTCAGTTTATGTCATGATCTTCCTCTGGCTGGACATAGAGGACAAAAAGCCACACATGAGCTACTTACTCGAAGTTTTTGGTGGCCTTCGGTGAATTCTGACGTGAAGTCATATGTCCGGTCTTGTTCAGTTTGTGCCAGTGCAAAGGTATCTAGGCAGAAACCCATCGGTTTACTACAACAACCTAAGCTTCCCACTCGCCCCTGGGAAAACATCTCTATGGATTTTATTGTGGACCTACCTTCTTCTCAGGGAAGAACAGCAATAATGGTAACGATTGATTCGTTTTCCAAACAAGCCCATTTTTCTTCTCTGAAAGGAGTACCCTCGGCAGCAGAAACTGCCTCGGTGTTTCTTAGAGACATAGTAAGACTACATGGACTACCTCGAGTGATCATTTCCGATAGGGGCGTACAGTTCACTTCTAAGTTTTGGTCCATACTTTGTAAGGAGCTAGGAATTCATAGAGCTATGTCGTCGGGTTATCACCCGCAGTCAAATGGACAGACGGAGAGACTCAACGCCACTCTTGAAGAGTACCTCCGTTGTTTCTGTAATAAGGAACAGGACGATTGGAATTCCTTGATCCCCATGGCAGAATTTGTTTACAACAATACTTATCACACCTCTATCGGTATGAGTCCGTTTTTGTGTACTTACGGCTATCACCCTCACTCCTTCCCCAAGATCGGATTTATCGATACCAAGGCACCGTCTGTGGATTAAGCCTTGGCTGAGATCCAACAATTACATACATCTGCTCTACATACCTTGGAAGAGAGCAGAAAAAACTCCAAGAAGTACACGGACATGAAAAGAAGACCAGTCCCTCAATGGGGTCCAGGGTCGTTAGTCTGGCTATCCACCAGGTACTTACCCAGGTGGGCGAGGCTAGGCAAATTCACCCCAAGATATATAGGTCCTTTTCGGATAGAGACTAAGATCAATCCGGTGGCATACAAACTAAAGCTACCTGCTCGTTTCAGTAGAATACACCCAGTATTCCACACTTCCTTGTTGAAGGAACATATTGAGGATCCTTTTCACAGAAGAACTAGGAAGAAGGACATCAAGACGTCTCTGATTCCTGAAGAGTATGAGGTAGCCAGATTGATGGATTCACGTTACAACCGGGGAACATTGCAATATCTGGTCCATTGGAAGGGTTACCCAAATTCCGAAAGAACTTGGGAACCTAGATCGCATCTACATGCCCCAGAACTAATCAAGAAGTTCCACAGATTGTTTCCCGGTAAACCGGGAGGGTTCCGGCATAAAAGGGGGCATACTGTTATGCACCAGCCATGGAAGTTATGGTATAGGTGGAGCTACACCTAGCATGGTTGCCTTTTATGTCTAATTAACGGTCTAGCCTCCCACCAAGATGGCGGCCGGAGCGTATATACGAATCACGCACAGTAACAACGGTGCGTTGTATCATCGTTGTATTCTAACTTTGTTCATTGCCCTTTGCTCGTACTACTCTGTTTTACAGAAAGACCTTACCTCCTTATCCTTGCCTTAGCCTTTTTTCATCCCTTCTGCTTTCACTCGCGGTGTTACTCCTCTCAGGTGTATACTCCACAGCGGTTTACTCTGGTAAGTTCACAGGAGTTTCTTTTCTCTTTTTCTTCGGTTGTCTGTTCCTACCTTCACTTATTCTGCTCCTTTCTCGCCTTTCCGATACTTTGTCTGCTTCCAGTTCTTTTTTTTCCGCTGCACTCTTTCACCGCTATAATTATAGTTCTGTGCCGAAGTCCCGGTTACCGCAGCCTCCACGGAGCCGCTGGTCCTACGCATCTTCTACCTTCTACGGTGCCGTTAGGATCTTGCGGTTTTCCCAGACAACGTCTGCCTTCTACGGCGTCTTCTGGATATCAGTACTCTTCAAAAGGTTGCCTGTCTCCTGTGGTGCCTGCTGGAACTTGTAATTTCTCCATACTACATATCTGTTTTTGTCCTTTGATTGCCTCAAAGTCTTCAGAATATATCCACCTTTAAAGACCTTTTTCACCACAGCGGAATTCACAATTAATAGATCGGATACTCCTTTCTGACAGTAGAGAAGACCTGCTACACAGGGTTTTTTGCCAAACGGCTTTTTCCCTGAAGTTTTGGGACTGGCTCCTGGGGGATCACCGGACTTGGTTCCCATCCGGTCAGGGTGGCCTCCGAGGAGCCACGTCCTTATTTACGTCAAAAGAAAACCAAGAAGAAGACGGAATCTAAAAGGTATCGAAGAAGACAGGATTGGTCGACTTCTACGGGATCCACTGGAGATTCAGGTGAGGAGGAGTTGGGCACAAATAAAGGGGAAGTTGTTAGTTTTGACAACCGTACAGTTTAGAAACGATATCAGCTGAGGTAGCCTTACTGCTCCATGAGTCTAGGGATGAGAGATGAGACAAACAAAGACCTGTTCTACTAGGACAGGGTCTAAGAAACAATATTTTAAATAAGTCACCGTAAACACCTCTGCCATAAAGAATTAGTTGGGCTTTGTGACACTAGTAGGGATTATAGCTAAATAGTAGAAATCACAAGTGACTTGCTGTATATAACATGGAACGGAGGAGGATTTCAGGATATCAAGAGAGGGACTCTCAATATACTGATAGGACAGGTGGAGTAATAGGCTGGGGTAGATGCAGCTTATATATGGACAGAGAAAGCAACGTGTGGCAGAATTTACCGTGAGCAAACACGGATATATGTCGCCAAAATGGATGCAAAAGTGCAGCAGTACAGCCATTTTCTTAGCACAGAGGCTGCAGCAGGCCTAGGAGTTAGAAGTTAGAAAGGCCACAGACAAGATGCTGAATTCATAAAAAATCATATATTTTAGAAGTTGTAAAGCTGCACATACAGTAGTTTGTAGAATGCTTCAAGGTCAGACGCACAAAAAGGAGTAGTGGATGTGCAGAACGCAGAACCGAGATAATAGTTCCCAGAACAAGAAGCAGCAAACTCCCAAGCTAATTAAGATTTATAAAGAAACAACCAGCCATTGATACCCAGGTGCATGAGATCAGAATGCCAAAAGACTTTGTGGCCACTGGGGGACACACTTCATCTATCCGTGACAAAGAGCACAACATGCATGTTAAAATTAGCAAAAACCCCAGTATGTAAGAAGAAATTCATTCTCCAACACAGTCCCCTAACACGTGATTGAGACATGAACACTAGCTATTCATTAGAAGCCAACTACAGATAAGACACCTGCTGAAATTCCTAGCACGCATACAGACACAAGACTATGCACAATGCCAAATACAAAGGAATCGATGGGACACATGGCCCAGAGTACATTTATTTGGAATTAATGCAGACAATTTACTTCTCCCCCCACCGAATGTGTCTTTCATATTTTGACATTTCGTCAAAACATTGGGCCTTATCACGAATCCGGCCGTAGCGCTAATACCGCCAGATTTAAGCGTCCACCAAATCAGGACTTCGGCGGATTTCGCCCCATCTCATAGCTGGGGGGAAATCCGCAGAAAATTCACGCTATTACCGCCACGTGAAATCCGCCTGCGATTGCTCAAGCATTTCCATCGTGAACACCACAAAAAGGCTGGACCAGGGAAATGCACTGGGGGGGGGGTCCTGGAGGGAGAGGAAGAGAGAGAGGACAGGATGTCCTGAGTTTTAGAGATGAAATGAGAAGACAGAGCCATGCAGAGGGCCTGGGAAGTTACAGGAGAGGTAGAGCCTGCAGCAGGATTGGCCAGTTCCTTGCAGATTTTAAAGAGTTCGGCCGAGTTGTTAGATGATGCAGAGATGCAGGCTTGGATGTGAGCTCTCTTCTTGGAGCGGATAGGGAGCCGGTAATGCCTTTGGAGTAAGGCAGCAGGCCAGTTTATCGGGGGATGTACCAGAAGCATGCCATTTCTGCACAGCCACCCTGCACTTGCGTTTGAGGGTGACAAGGTCTGAGTCCACAGCCATCGCTTTTTGCTCACTGTACCTTTCACAAAGGAGGAAACCATTTGCATATCAGTCTTTGTCCCGCTCACAAGGGCAGTCCAGTACCGAAATGCCTGGCAAACCTCCTTTGAACAAGATTGCCAACAGCAACCCCAGACACATGCTTCAGCCTTGTTAGGCCTCAACAGTGAGGTGGAGCTGTGCCTCTCTGAGCACAGTGAGCAAGGGGGCCACGAATGAATAGCCATTTGAGTGTGAAGGATGGCTAAGTGCATATGGGAAATAAATATATAGAAACAAAAGTCGATTTAAACAAGAAAGAATATTATGCATATAAGCAAAACCGAGGGAGAGAAAATGGATATGGCACTTGCCAGGTTAAAAAACAAGGACAGTGATTTACCCGTATAGTAAAAACAAAAATCAGGGACGTGTAATGAAAGGGTCATAGATCAGAAAGGAATGAATGAAACATGTATGAGCTATTATGATCAGCTAACGAAGGTAAAATTCGAACGAACGTTCAGATAGGAGAAAACTATTTGACTACAAGATCAGCAAATCAACATAAGGCATCAAGAGTGTTATGGTTGGAATGAATGAAGGCAAAGCAATGTGATTGATTCACTTGGCATGCCATTGCTCAGTGTGTGTGAAGAGCTCTGTATCTTCTCGTTATTGTAATTTCTTTCATAGTGTGACAAAATGGATCCTGCTCTGCAGGTGTACAAGGATGATTAAGGGCAAATGTTCTCACTCAGCCCTGACACTTGTACAAAGCAAGAGCCAAAGCAATTTGAAATGTAAAACGGGCCCCGCTAAGTGATATACCTTCATCGTCTATTGTGCTAATGTGTGCCAAGAGCAGGCTGTGCTCTTGAAAGGTGTGTGAATGTGATTCAGTAGTGATCCAAACCACACAGTATTACAGTACGAAATAAAGGGAATCTCCAATCAACGTTCTATAAAAATATATATACTTTAATCAAACACACCACCAAAATTATACATATATGGATGAAAAAAGGTGCAAAAGAGACCTAACCAGTCTCTAGGTCCCAAATCAATCAATGTGGTAGTTATTGGATTGACAGTGCCTTGTTTCAGGTCTTTAGCAGGTTGAAAGTGTCAAACACAATTCAAACAGTGATGCGAGCGGCTCAAGCTCAGTTCGGGCACTGTGGAGTGTGTGGACCCAAGCAGCAAGCGGGCATCAAGCAGGTTCAAAGGCGATATAGGGGGAGGCTTTTGGCGAAGCAGGTCTGGGCGTTCAAGTCGAGTCAGGTTGAAACCACCAGGAAAGAGAGATGTGTGATGCTCCAGCAGTTGAAGTCAATGGGTGACTGTGTTTGAAATGGTGATCCTGTTGCTCTTAGGTGCGGTTTGGGGAAACAGCAATTTCGAGTAGTGGGCCGAATTATGGTGTAACCCCTGGTTCAAGTTGGCAAGTGAATCTCCAGCGGTCCGAGCGGCCGATTCGAATTTAGCATGTGGCGGGCTCCTCAAAGACATGAAGCAGCATTGATTGGGCACAACGAGCAAGCAATTGTTTGAAGGTTTGGAGGAGTGTCAGAAAGTAGTACCATCGGGATGCCTCAGCGTCAGTGGTGTTGAATATGTTTTGATGGCCGTCCGACCAGTTTTGAGATGGAGGAATAGGGTGCTGTAGCATATCTGGTCCTCTAGGTGCTGTGCGACCCAACTCATGGGCTCAAGAACAGGGTGAGTCCTTTCAGGGTCTGCTCTCCCAACCCTGGGAGATTCTGGTGAAGAAGGGCAGGTCCTGATCTACAGCAAGTTTTACCCACAGTGTGCCCTGAGAGTGGGTAGGGAGCAGAACTCTCCTCTGACTTTGACTGCTCCTTTTTCACCTCAGTGGTTGAGGGCTTTGAAAAGTACAACTCTCCCAAAAGAGGTCCACTGAATCCTTCTTAGCTGTTGTTCCAGAGTGAATCAAAGTGGAGGGTGGAGACCCCATTTTTTTAAAGGTAAAAGTCCTTTACCTTTGGACTGAAGCTATCCTGCCATACTGGTCATATCCTTGTTCTTGAAAGAAATTGACATTTCCCTTCTGACAACACACTCAAAGTGCTTTGCTGTAGAGGAAGTGGACCGAACAGGAAGGAGAAGGTGGCAAAGGAAAACAAAATGGTGGAAGTCTCCTTCCACTGTACAGAGTCCTCCTGACTACTTGAATGCCACCCCTACCCATCTAGCTAGGATCAAAGGCCTTTCAAAATGTGTCATCTTGGAGCCAAGCTACTCCCTTTGAATGGGTGTGCTCTTTTGATGCATGGACCCAGTGCACCTGCTGTTAGGTGGCTGTCTCTGGCGGAGGACATTATCTACTCTCCAGAGGTCTAGACATTCAGGTTCCTGTCCTGCCATTTGGCAGGCTCGTCCCATCTGGCTGGTATACACATCACCTTCCACAGCTGAGCTGACTCACAGGAGCTGACACATGTTAGATATCAAATTGAATGTGGCTGACATGATCATGTACCATACCTAAACAAAGGCATAACTTTATTTTATCATCATGGGCCACTTATGATTATTAGGGTTTTGCTGCAGGGAACATATCTTAAGTGAAGCCCCTGTGTTGCCGAAAATGTGGCTGACAACGCATATGTCAAATGGGCAACTATGGCTCTGTGCCACTGGTAGAGCAGGCACTGCAAATCATGATACTGATGCAGCAGAACACAGATACACAGTATGCTTTTGACATGGACATGGAGTTTAAGAAAGGGCAATCTGATCAGTAGATTACCCTTTCAGACATGGAGTTATTACCTGCATCATTTTATTAATTAATACAAATCAAAAAGGCAGGGCTTTCTACCCTTGCCAGATGGCAATCCGTCACACATAGAATTTTGGATTGGGTTTATGTAGATGAATTAAAACCCAGGGGCCAGGCCAGTTCCTGTCCATTAACAATTCCCATCTGACTGAAAGGCACCATCCAGTGTGTGTGTTGTTTGTTGACTTTGGGCACTCCATTGAAAGTTGTTAGGTACAGTTGTGTTAATGTCCTGCAAAAGTCTGCTTATCTCTGGCCTTTTGTCTCTTTGACATGAAAAGGTGTGGGGTATTTCTGTTAGCAGCTATGGCACAGGTACTACTGGAAGGCACCAATGTATACTCCCTTGGAGTACCAATCGTCCATTATATTCAGAGAACTGTACTGTAGGACCTAGCACTGAGCCAGGTGTGAATGGCTAGGTGAGGGAAGGGGAGCGAGGTGATGGCAGCTTCAACCAGTGTGCCAATGCTGAGTTTGATAGTCCTGATGGCTGGCATGTTGTGCCATGCAGTGGTACTAAGTCTGCCAACTGGCCTGACCAATGTCATCTTGTCTTGTCACTGTCTGCTTGAGGGCAGTGGTTGCACTAATTATAGTTATTATCTTTTAAAGTTGTACTGGAAATAATGTTGGGACACCCACTCATAAAAAATACTGGGCATCATTATAAGCTGGGTGGTGCAGTAATAAATGCGGCAGTAATAGCATTACTGTCGCATTACCGCAACACCCAACTATGAGTTTGGGGGGTAAAGTGGAGGAAAAACCTCCAGCAAGAAGCTCTAGGTAATTTTGCCACTTTACCCACCAAAATGGGCCAATTCGACAAGATTACCACTGGTGGAATTAGTGCTGGTGGTAATACGGTTAAAATCCCCCATGGAGTCCACTAATGGGGACTAACACCATCTACCACCACTTGTAATCTGGTAGCAATACAGCCAGCCCAAGTGGCACAGTTTGGTGGTATTTCAGCAGATTTACAGCGGAGATACCACCAAACCTATGGGTCCCACTGTATTCTCTGTTTTCTTGACAGAAGTGGCCTACTGCTTTGGATGCACCTCCAACACTGACATTAGCTGTCAAACATCCATAAAGAAGGAGATTGGCTACCAGAATGTCTTTGGGGGCAGGGGTAGAAGTTTGGTAACAACTATTTTCATAGAATACTAAAGTGATGCTGGCATCCCAGGGGAGGGTACATTCTATGGTGTCTGTGCCCATAAATCGCACAATGCATTGCCCAATAATCATGAATTAAGCACCTGTTAAAGAACCATTACTTAAGTCAATTTTGCGGAGGATGGATTAAAGTCTTAAGTGAATGACCGAGTTTGCTTAAGAGTAGTGAAAGGGGAGAGAATTAAAATGTGAGGTGCATGGGTGTGAGAGGATTAAGCCAGGATAGCGACAGTAAAAATAATTGATGCTGCTCACTCAGTCACGTGCAAAAATGTACCACATTCATATGATGGAGTAGTCTGTTTTCTCAGAACTCTGCAGGCGTTTTGGACTACCACTACCATCAGCTCTACACAGAAAATTCAGTGGGGCGGGATGGTAGGAGTGGAAGTTGCATGATATCATAAACCACAAAATAGCAATTCCTGCTTCTTTGCCATGCATACAGTGGGGAATAAATGAAAACACTAAATGATAAACATAATCAGGGCGTACACCAAACAAATGATAAATCATATACACAGGTGTAAAGTCTTCCATTTACTAAATTCTTTCAAACGATGGCGAAGCAGATTGCATCTTGAAACCCAGTTGATTAAGGGGTTGGCGAGTTAAAGAGATGTTCGCCCAGATTGTGAGGCACACACCTGTTTCAAACCATGGTCCCTACCTGTTACAGGAACACCAGGTAGGTGTTCAAGCCCACATCCACTGCTTCCACAGAGAATGGCAGATGCATCCATGGCTATTTACTTGAAAGGACGCCTAGGTCCTCTCACCTAAAAGTGCATGTGGTCAGGAACAACAAATGAAGGTCCTCTGTATTGTGAACGCCTCCCAGGCTACAGCCCAGCTTCTAACCAAAATGCAGCACCGTGACAGCAGCCATCCAAGTGATGGACTATGCACTGCGAATCAGTGACACAGAGGACTTGTCCACATTCAGAACTGCATGTTTTACTTACAAAGCAGTCGCAAACTATACACCAACATGCTTGGCGGCTAAACTCAATACTTCTGCTGAAAGTCTCTCCTGCCTCACACAGCAGAAATGTCAAGCGGTTGCAGTCTAATCTAACCTGGAAAGAGAAGATTCACAAGCAGTCCTTCCCCTGCCATGCCAGGGGTATCTGGAAATCGATCCCAGTACAGATTCGAAATTCCCTCACCGTCCTCCAGTTCTGTAAGCACTAAAACATGGCTCTTTCAACAATACCTACCAGGTGAATATAAATTCCTCCACTGACAGTATTGTGCTACTGTTTAAAATGTCAAGCCCAATTCGGGCACCCTCCTGTTCTAAAGCTCTCTGCTGCTCTTGAGCTAAGTTCACACTATAAGCAATAACATACATGTCTGTGTGCCCCATCTCCATTCAATTGCAAGGAGCCCCCTAGAGGTGACTCAAAAGGATGTGTTTGGAGTGCATCAAAGGTAAATTGGGACCAAATGAGTGTTGGCAGATGTGGGTGGAGATGTCGAATTGGCCTTTAAAAAAGCAATGTGCATAAATGTCATTCTAAGATACTCTATGTAATAAACATAGAGCAAATCCTCCCTGAAAGTGATAGTGTCAATAATAATACAGACAATAATAATGAAAACACTTTCCTTCCAATTTCATCTATGACTGTTATTACTTAATGTTTTGTTTTAAAAGTATTTTCTTGGCAGCGTCACATGGCTAAGAGAACACACTACTACTGACACCAGAGTAAAGTTAAAGGGTTTTGTTAAGCAAGAGTAAAAGATAAGACTATTGCAGGGAAATTGTTTCAGGATGGCTGTAATAAATGTACTTGGAAACATAGTCCTGCTAAGCATGATTATATATGATGGACGGCAAATGAAAAGGCATACAGAAATCTCCAGACAAGAAAGTCCCCTGCTCAGAAATGTCTAGGGCTCAGTCCTTTCTCCTAAGGACCACAGGCCCTCTCCACCTCTGTTAGGATTTTAGAGATTGATCCCTTTAACACATGTCCCAAAGTCCTCCCTTCGTGGGGCTCTCCTTCTCTCTGTTACTTACTTCCCTCTTCTGGAGCCAAAGGGCTCTCACCCTCTGTTACACACTCCACTGCTGGGGATCACTTTCTCTTTCTACTACTCACCTCATCCCCCCTTCTCTTGGGTCAGGCATCTATTTCTTCTGGCCTTACAAGGCGTTCCTCTCTGACACTGGAGCATACCCCTTATGGCCCAAGGGGCTCTTTTCCCCCTCACCGGAGTACACCCCACGTCTGGGTGCCCAGGGTCTTGCCTCTTACTCACAGGAACACAACTTTCTTCTGGTGTTGAAGGGCCTCTTCTCCGCCTCACTGGAACACACCCTTCTTCTGGGGTCCAATGGATCATCTTTGACTCACAGGAGAACACCCCTCTTCTGGGGCTCAATGGGCGTTTTTGTGGGGTTCAATGTGCTCTTCTCCCCCTTACTAGAGCACACCCTTCATCTAGGGTCACAGAGCACCCCTCCGCTGGTGCTCTCTAGCTTTTCCAACTCCTCTCCTCACCTCCACTGACACTGTGGATTATTGCCTCCCATTGGCTGAGGAAAATTGTTGCACTGATTGGCTAATTAGCTTTTTTTCCTAGGTTGGCTGGGCTTTAAAGGGCTTGAAGCCATTTTGGATTTAATTCAGTTTGTTTCCCATGCTGGAGCTGTGGTTGCCTGCTGCTTTTCTTTTGCCTTGCCTCCTTGCTTTCCCCCTGCACGGATAATTCCTTTTGGGAGTTTTCGGTGCCAAAAGGCCATCACGAGGGACAGTTAAACATCTCGTAACTCACCATCTGTGCAAAATTATTTTTCCTTAAGGGATGGGGAAGAGGGAGAAACTATTCTCCTTCACATTCACTGCTTCTATGAATAGTGTGGTGACTAAGTTTGTTTCTTTCCTTCAAGGATTTGCACCTGTTGACTAAGGGGTCCTTCTGGTTGTGCTACTGTTTGTCCATAGCATATCCTTTTCTGAATCCTTGACATATCAGAATCAACTGCTGTCATGAAAATACTTTTTCTTTGGACCTGAAAGTTCCGAACTAGTTGTCATCTCAGAGGGTTAGGAAATCGTTCAGGGCTTGTCCTGTCAGCCTACCCTCAGACGGACCAAGGGCTGGATGTGATGTTGCCATGTGACTTTGCCACAGAAATCAGACCTTGTCTAGCATGCCACTGAAAGAAACGTGTTGCAAAAAATGTACCACATTCATATGATGGAGTAGGATATTGCATTAGTGATTTGTGCAAGCGGATGTCCATCTCTCATAGGGCTTCATGGAAACAGGAATCACATATCAGTGTCCTCATTGAATATAGGCCTCGTTGTGAGTCTGCCTTCTAGTCATGATTAATGAGGGTGAGGGTGCTTGCAAATCATGCTTCTAGGAAATTAAATTTTAAGATGCCTCTATGAGCTATTAACATGTCAAAATAATTAAGCAATCAATGTGGTTCATTATGATATAAATGTTGCTGACACACTATAATCACTTATAGTTCACATCACTGTTTGCTTTGATCTTACATGAATTCTATCAATTATCAAATGTTTCCTTTTTTCTTTTGTGGCACCAAGATGAAAGGATATTGCTGCATGTTTACACAAAATGATTTGCAAAAGACTGATTGGCTTGGCAACAATATTCCTCAGAGAATCCATGTGTGCTAACTCCCAGGGTGTGTGCACCTCACCCCAGCTGCAATAGAGAGTGAAATCTATTGCTCCTCTCCCCTCCACCTTTTTCTATCTCCCAGCCATTTTGTCCTGTGAAACAGAGGTGGGCGGGGAGAGAGGTGTGCAGTCACTCTGGTCTTCAACATCTCTGCTCTGCCACTGTGCAATGAATGCACATTTGATGGCACAACCTTTCAATGCCATAAGTACCCTGGTTGTTTGGTAACATAACAAGGAATTGGTGTAGGTGTGTGTACATTTGATGGTAAAACATGAAACCGGTGACATTTCCTGGATATTTGATTTCAAACCCTAGCACTGAGAATTCCCAGTTCGTACAAATGGTACAACCCATACCTAGACCTGGACAACCTCCCCATTGTCTGGGTACTACAACACATAATATATTCAAAGAAAAGCAGTATATCTCATGATGTCCTCTCCAATACATTTAAAAATTGGTCCTGAAAAAATGGACATATGCTGTTCTGCACAAATATTTATAAAACAATACATATCAACACTTAAACAGTATGTTACAGATATCATCTTAAAGATGTTTTTGACTTGAGGTGCATGGTATGCATGGGTGTTTGATTGGTCCTCCTTATGTGGTTTATTTTGCAGATGGGACGTTAGTGGCTGGATATTGAAGAGTGGGTCAGACTGTCAATGACAGAAATATTGATTTTTGGTGATGAGGAGCTATCATGAATTACTTGTCAGGTACCCACCATCAATATGTGGAATGATACAGGATGCTGTGCATCATCTTGGATTAGAATGGTGGCATTGGGTTACCATTCTAGACTAAACATTTGTCCTTCTCCTTCTCTTTTAGGCGATGAACACAGTAGGATGTTTTAAGGTTCAACATTATAGGAAGAATATCCTTATGAAAATCCATTGAAGAGGATTAATATAATTATGTGAATAGGATTATTGAATCACGTGCCACATATTACTTCATGCTCCTGAGGAACATCCAGCATTTATCATCAGTAGGGACAGAAACATGTTGATCCATTTATATGGAACTGTTTATATTTACATATCTGTATGCATTTACCTGTGATGAAATACTAATTGTGACAACCTTGCACAATAATTGGGGCATGATTGGTTTTGAGAAAAGCACGTTTTGATGTTTGTACATTTGCACATCCTACGTTTATTACTGTGTATGTCTTATTGTTTTTAAATATACATTTGTGCAACTCATCTCACAGCGTATGTCTATTTTTTCAGGACCAATTTATCTGTGTAATGGAGAGGACACATATTGTGGACCGAGCATTTCATGGTGTTAAGGATTTCAATCATGCAACACACATCTTGGTCTCGGCCTAGTATCTAGTGCACAACTGAGATGCTTTTCTCCTGATTTTATGCAGATTCAGTTTGAGATGGTACACAACTCGTATCACACCCCCTTTTCAAATACCCTCGGTCACAATGGACCATGAACCAGGCTGGTTGGTAAAATGCAATATTTATTTATTTATTTTAAAATTCAAAAGAAATCAAACAATTTTTTATATGGGGCAGGAATCACCAATGGGGTTATAATTACAATGAGAATTTGAGCAATGCACTGTGTTTAACCTTCTAGTGGAACATATACACAGCATAGCAAAATAGGAGCTCTTTTTGGTTTAGGAAAGATAGCAGCCAAGTTAGAATTTCCCCCTGCAATGTTTCCTCAACCCACAAATAATCAATTGGATTGACAGAAGCAGCAGGTAATCAGGAATAAGAAACAGGAAACGGAATCCAAATCTGACCTTCCCTCCCCAAATAAGAGAGAAACACAGATTTTAAACCCCTTGTAATGTTATGAAATGACACTAGGAAATGGACCAATAAATAATGAATGTGTGTTAAAAACCTTGAAAGCAAATATAATTCCTCACTAAAGCAACAATGCAAAGACACTAACAATCACAAAGAATGGATTACCAAAAGCATACAGTTCGAAAATGTGTGGAACGCTTAAAACAGACTGCAGCAAAATGACATGTGTAAAAGTTGCATTTTTCAATTCCCACCTTAAATGACCCAAACGGTTTTTAATAAAAACAGGTGAAATACACTCATTTTGGGATGAGGGATAGAGGTATATCAGAGGGATACTCTATAAGTGAAAGTTGTGACAAGAACAGTTTTACTTTACACTGCAGTATTCAGGCTAGGTCACCAAAGATGGACACAGTAAGAGCCAGGGTTGATTAGCGATTTCAACCCTGTCACCCCAACACCCAACCCTGGCGGAAACCAGTCAGATCAATCTAAATATGACTAATGGTTTAGGATTACACAAGACAAAACTACTAAAGAGATATGGCGCTAGCACTAGAAATCAAGGGCAGGGTTGCAAGAATGAGTCTGACAGTTTCAACAACTTATCAGGATAAGGATAGGAGGACTTAGTGCAATAAGGAAAAAGGCAAGACAAGATATACTATAGATTTCTATGGGGTGGTGATTTATACTCACAGTCCACTTTTGGTTTGGGGATTTTTGGACCATCAACAGGTTCTGGTCATTACACGGCAGTGCGCCTGGAAAACAGCTGGGCAGTTCTGGTCACCGGATGGCAAGGACTGGAATGTCAATTCTGGTCACTGGATACTAAATGTCAGCTGGATGGCAGGATGGCAGCGGGCATGCAGTTAGTGGGCAGCAAGCCAGGCTGGTTCAGAATGCTTCCCAAATAATACCACATCTTTCCCTTTATTAATGGGAGATTAGTGGGTTTTTCAGAATTGAGGCCTTGCTGGGAATAGGATCAGCACTGCGTGGGTTTTGCAGTGGGCCCTGGAGTAGGTTCAGCAATGCTTTGGCCTTGTGGTTCAAATGTGGAATCTGTATGGGTGGAACAGGAACGCAGCGCAGGAACGTTCGGAAGAGTGTGTGTCTAGAGTCTTGTCAGGGACTCTTATTTATAATGCATAGTGACATCATCAAAGTATATGGATGGGGCAGGCTTAACTAAACATGCCTCTAACAACTGGATTGGACAAGGGTGATAGTCTCTGCCTCACTCTCAGCTGGTTGGATTCCCAGAAAATGATGTCAGATTTATAATGTGAGTTTTACAATGTCCATACCTCCCACAATTACTTTACTTAAAATCCATTTTTTCCCTAAATGGCACCTTCATACAGTGGAAACATTTAAACACTTACATAAGCAGCGTATACATTTTATGCAGCACATAGCAGTCCAATCTTCCAGTTTGTGAGACCTTGTTTTGCCCTCTTACCAGTTTATCATGCTTTTCAATGGGATTTACATTACTCAAAATTCTATAACTTTACACATGGGTGTGGATGATCATAAAGGATGTATGTACAAAACTTTGCATTTGCAACATGGATGCTTTCTTGTAATCCACAAAACTTTGCCATTTCTATTCCCAAGGTGTCAATGAATTCCACCATGTCTTCAATGAAAGCCCATAAAATCATATTTAAACTATAACATTTTCACATTTTTACAAAGTCTTGCTGCAGAGATAAAAGTCTTTAAAGTTTATTTATGAAATGGTCTCTGGAAGCAAATGGCAATCCTTTTTTACTGGACCATTTTTTTTCTCTTCCGTAGCCACCAACTGTCACTTCCTCCAGAGCAAGGTGGGGGATTACAGCTTGATTGAAAGTTTATTGCCCCCTTCCCCTCTTCACACTTCCTGGCCCTGGGAGTGTTCCATTGTCAGTGGGTTCAGCCCAGCCTAAATTCTTTTCAACTTAGTAATTATCAGTGGGGTGTTAGTCTCTGCTGAGAGATTATGGTGTGGCTACCTTCCTAGTGGGAATCTTTAACTCTGCCATCCGGAATAACCCTTTTTCTGACAGCTTGCAAATCCAGCCAATGCAGTTTAAAACCTTTATTTTCTGATATTTTGTCTTCAATTAAAACAAACCTGTCGAATAAAATAGCCCATGTGTGTATTATCACCAGCAACAAAACCCCTCACATTGCTAGATAAGGCAGGCTTTCATTTAACAGTTTACATTTTAAACAGGCATTTTTCTCCTTTAGTTTTGTAAAGTGCATTTTTACACATGTGGTGAAAACTGCTAGAATTTCCTTTCGAATTCGACTTTGCCATCTGACTTCCCAATATTGCCTTGCAGCCATGGTTATTTTCCTGAGTGCAGGGGTTTTGTCTGAAGCACAGATGCATTGAAACTGTCATACCTCAGATAGCTGCAGTCTCTTTTGAACTACTGAGCTTTGATACATTTGTAAAGAAATTAATGTATTTTCCCGTGCGGGAAAAGTGAAGCTCCTTGTTGATTTTTCTCAAAGTTGATTTGACAGGGCCTGTCAACCACATCCAGAAATCATGCCTGGTTTTGCTGAAGCCCAACGAGATATCCTGGGCATGACAGGGCTTTATTGATCACAGTGGTTTAAAAACAAACAGATGGAATTAGCGTCAAAGCAGCATTTTTAAAGGTAAAAAAGTTCCCTTTTCAATGGAGATTTTGGGGTTTTCAGGAAAGCAGTGCTGCCTTTTCACTTTCTTCATTTTGTATATGTCAGACAACACTGGCACGCTCTTTCAGTGTGTGCCCTTGTTCCATCCTGCTCAATGTATGCTTGGCAAGAAGGTGCAGTCATCTTTTTGTTGCTGCAAAATTCAGTTTTGAGGCCATGGTGCTCACAGGAGCCAGCGCAGCCATTTTGCTGTTTCTGTGCAAATGCGGCTTGGTGATGTGGGGAAATACTGTGGAGTGGGTCAATATATCCCACATATCCCCCCCAACTTCTTCTGCGATTCCAAGTTGACGAAGAATTGGGCAAGTGGGATTCCTCAATGGGGCAAAGAAGGATCAGTCAGGTATGAGTCCTTCTTCCATCAGAGAGCGGTGCGTCACGCTCCTCTCCGTGTCTCTGGTTGGAACGTGGAACAACACCCCCAGCTTTTTCTTGGATATTCCTTTATAGTGTTGAGTGACATACCCAGACTTTTCTACTTTGCAGGTCCCCGAGGAGGTCCTACTTGGTATTGAAGGTGCAATCAGTACAAATCTATGAAAGAGAACACAAACAGGTTACTCCCATTTCCCACTAACTTCCCTCCAATCGGGTTGACAGCAGTGGGATACGCAGGCATTCAATGATGGCAATTGATAATGAAGAAACATACTCCCTGTTACATAATTATACTGAAAACTCTGTTTCCTTCTGGTTCTTCTTTTTCTTATTCTCATGTTTCAGATGTATCTTCTATTTGATTTTCTGTGGGCTCCTCAGTTTGTTGCAAAGTGTGCCTAGGGTAACGACTCTGTAGGCGACAGGTGAAATATTATCTAAAATTTCAAAAGGACCGCGCCAACTGGGCAAAAATGTGCGCTCTTTGGTCTGGTTCCTTTGGAAATTGTACAAGTAGACCCTGTCCACTACTTGATATTCCTTTTTGGTTGTTTTTAAATCGTATCCAGTCTTCATCCCATCTGCAGATCTTTCTAGATTCCGCTGAGCGTATACAAAAGCATGTTGAAGGTGTTTCCTTAGATTCTCAACATACTGATGAGTTGTGGAGGCGTTTATCAGTGTCTGCTCCTGAGTTCTATAGAGCAAATGCTGAGGTAGCACCATCCTTCGTCCAGTTACCAGCTCAAATGGAGACATCTTAGTTGCAGAAGAAGGTGTAGATATGATGGCCATCAGGACAAGCAGTAATCAGATGTCCCAACTTGGCACAGAGTCTGTCAAAAACTTTTAAGGAATGCTTACAATGGTTTTATTGTACCTCTCAACGCCACCACTAGAGGACCGCTGGTATGCAATATGAAGTTTCCTTTTCACCCCAAGTATCTCCCACATCTTTGTCATAACTTAGCTGGTGAAGTGACTACCTCGGTCTGACTAAATCCTTTGGGGTAGACCAAAACACGAGAAGATGTGATTGATCTTCAGGGCAGCTGCTGTTTCTGCCTTGCAATTTGGGGCTGGGAGACATTTCAACCATTTGGTAAACAAACATGTTATGGTTAACATGTACTTGTTCCCCCTAGAGGATCAATCACAGGCCTGATGAAATCTACTTGTAAATCTGACCAAGGCAGTGTCATCCCCCTCTTTTGGAGGGAGCTTGGTGTGTGAGTGATGTTGGCTGAAATTGTGCACACAGAAGATACCCCTTCAAGTATTGGCAAAGGTCCTGCCCCATGTGTGGCCATTATGCAACCTCTCGCAAGATTTATAAAGTAGTGTGAAACCCCCAATGACCGGCTGTGGCAGTGTCATGGGCGTGACTTAGCATCAGGCTTCGGAATGAGGTAGGGACCACCCACTGGTCACAGTCAGATATGTATCTCCTTACCAACAAACTGTCTTGGATTCAGAACATTTTTGGACATTTCATAAACACTCTGAGGTCCTCCTTCCCAATGCAATCGGTATCCGTCAGGGGAAAGTTCTTAGGGTTTTCAATGTGTTGATAAAGTTTACCAATAATCGGATTCCATTTTTGTGTCGTAATTAAATCAGCATCTGGGGTCTCCTTATTCCATTGGGCAGTTTAGAGTTCATGGTGAGCATTTATCTGGGACCTAGTGATAGCAGTGACCTGGATGTCCCCCGACAGGGACTCGATCTCAAGGAGCTCCAACTGGATGGCTCTGGTTTGGACCAGATCATCAATATTTTGGATAAGCTTGCCATGTTTAAGCGGTTTGTTGTTAGCACATAGCATGCCACTGGATTTCCAATTAACCAGGTGCTCCACTAACCCGTTACGGACATAATCTGAGTCAGTGATTATGACCAGTTCGTGGAGTTCGTGTTGGATGGCAGTGATGATGGCCTGATGAACTGCCATCAACTCGGCCACCTGACTACTGCAGGGACTGATTTTGTGCCAAGCAGAGGGTTCTGGGGCATCATTTACCCAGGCATTCCCAACGCCAGCCACCAGTTCCTTTTCCCTGTTGTTGTCAACATGGTAGGAGCACCCGTCGACATAAACTGTGGGCATTTCCTCACACTTGTCTTCTTCATAGACTTTGTGCAGGGAATTCAGATACACCTCCATGTTGTCCTGGGTTTTAAGACTTTTGTCCTCAAGACAGTTTTCTCTGGCACAATCATGCAAGTCAGCCAGACCTTGCGTGAGGGGACTCTTCTTGCTTTGGCCATATCTGACCTCCACAGGAAAGCCTTGCATTGAGTAAGTAATTTGGGAATGAATCACATTTCCGGGCCGCATTCTCTCACTTTGGAGATATTGTAAAGGCTGGTGTGGAGTCTCCACTATGATGTGTTCCCCCTGCATGAACGGGTGGTAATTTTTCAATGCCCACACAATTGCTAGGAGTGCCTTCTCACAATCGTTGAATTTTTCATCCACAGAGGATAAAATCTTGCTTGCATAGGGGATGACTTTATTGACCTCGTCATGCTTTTGATATAACACTGCTGTCAAGCATGCATTCGAGAACCCTGTCTCCAAGAAGAACTCCTTGTTTCTGACAGGGTAAGTGAGACAAGGCACTTGTGAGAATCTTCTTTTGAGTTGCTTTACTGCCTTGGCTTGTTCTGGACCCCACAAAACCCCCCCTTTAACAGATGGATCAGGGGTCTTGTGATCTAAGCGTAATCCTCAATGAACTTCCTACTGTAATTAGTCAGTCCACGGAGGCTTCTTAGCTCATGCAGAGTCGTGGGGTCTTTAGGTTTTAGGAGTGTTTCCACTTTCTTCTCCTGGGGACAGAGACCCTCAGGAGTTATTTCATGCCCCAAAAAGTTGACATGGGTTCTGCACCACTGCACCTCTTGAAAGGACAGTGTTGCTCCGGCAACCCTCAACTGTGTCAGAACATAACGGATTTCCACTATGTGTTCCTCCACAGTTGGGCTTTTTATCAGGACATCATCCACATAGGCCAGGTTACCCTTTTCACCCAAGTTGGGCATGGCCTTATGTAGGAAGATGTTGAATTTGTTGCCGTAGTTGATGTATCTGAAGGGAGTCCGGGTCCTGGTGTACTGCTGCCCCCGAAGGTATAGGCCAGCTTGTATTGATCCTCCCTACTGTCAGGAACAGTCCAGTACCCATTGGTCAGGTCAATGGCAGTATATACCTTTGACCCCTGGATCTTGGCCAGCCCCTGGTCAATGTAGGGGAGAGGCCATCGGGACATGTGGACTTGTTTATTTAGCTCCCTAAGGTCGGCACAGAATCTCCACTGGCCATTTGGTTTTAAAATCCCCAGCACCGGATTATTAAAAAAGCTGTGGGCTGGATGAATTATCCCACGGGACTCAAGGTTTTTGATGATTTCCGTGAGCGACTCCATGGATGCGAGAGGCAAGCGGTATTGCGTCACAAACACTGGAGTCATTCCAGGGTCAGTGGGAATTGTTGTTGTATGGATTTTGGTGCAACCACAGTCATACAAGTCCACCGCAAAGAGATCTTGAAAATCTAAGAAAAGCTGTTTCAACTTTTGCTTTTGCTCCGGAGTCTCAACCATTTGCCTGCAGCCTGGAAAAACTTCCGGTTTTGCTATCTCAGCGGCCTCCTCCAGCTGGGTGGAGAGGTCTCTGGTTAGGGTATTGATCTGGACAGAGGGTTTCAGGTAGGAGAGACAGTCCTTGTGGACCTGGAAGATCACCTCATCCTGTCTGATGTCGCAGGTCACCTCTTCCTCAATGTAGGGGTAGGAAAAGTACACCAGGAAATTCCCCCCTTGCCGGGTGAAAATCCTGTCTGGTGGTAAGTCACTATCACTGTTAAAACGATCATTGGGGATTGGTCCTACCAGTTCATTACCTAGATCCATGGAAAAATGTTGGTCATCAACCGCCATTCCAATAATGGTGCCTGCGCCCAGAGTGATACCCCTAAGGTCGCTGTTATCCTTCAATATAGGAATGGTGTTGTGTTCTACATTGACTAATGGTGTTGGGGTTAGTCCCGATCACTGCTGTTGGAGATCGGCATTGAGGTTTAAATATGCATCAGGATTTTGCAGTTTCTGTCCTCTTTTAATTTTGTATTCAAGTGGGAATAGTTGTGTCCATCCTGGGATGGTGACCTCCTCTCCAATTTGAACTTCAACTGCATACGGCAGCAGTTCGGCTGACCGAAATGCTTTTTCTGAATCCTCAAAGTCCATGGGATTACCCCCTAGTCGGGACCAGGCTTTGTAATTTATCAGATCCAAATTAATGGCAAAACGATTGAGAATGTCACTGCCTAAATAGAATTCAGCAGGTACATCTCGCACGACCCAACAATTTTGTACTATGCTTTTGTTTCCTATAGAGATTTTGAGCATACACCTGCTAGGCAGGATATGTTTGGAATTGGGAGTTACCAGGCCCATTTCCCACTTATCGACCAATTTAAATGTGGGAATGGCTGGATCTTTTGGTAGCTTTTGGAACTTGGCTTCGCTGATGAAGCTCTTACGGTTGTTCACGCACACTTGGGCAATAACAGATTCCTTCCCCTCATTTAACTGAATAGGGATGAACAACTGTTCTCTAATTTTCTGAATGTCAGCTAAACTCTGAGCTGGTTTCTTATCACTTTTGGCTAAGGAATTGGGATTTTTAGATTGTGAATTAGTATAAAATTTAAAAGTATTTCCTTCCAGCGTGGAATACCACTTGAGACTGGAAGGAAGGTTGATTTTCAGGAATGGAGAGGAGCGCTCATCACCTGTTTGTTGTCCTACAGCAATTACTGTCACGTCAGGTATTTGATTGTTCTGGAAATTAAACTCAATATGATCAGGTTTTTGTTCAACCATGTGGCATGTGCCATTTAAACTAACATGGTTGACACTCTGTTTCAATTTTAATGGCCTGGTAGTCTGAGTCGAGAGGACCTTGTTCACACAGTCTATTAGGGGGGACAACCTACGCAGGATGTCATTCCCCAGCAGACATGGCTTGCCCTCTGGAGTCACGACTATGACAGGGTGTTTCACCTTATGTTGCCTAATTTTTATTTCCAAATCCGCAGTCCCGTCGACAGGAATTTCCTTCCCATCGAAGTTTTGGAGTTGTCCAGGAAGAGGGGTGAGAGGGATCTGGTATCTTTCCCCCTTCCTGAATTTAGCTGATCAAAGGCCTTTCTTGACAGAAGAGTGGCTTTGGATCCATTGTCCACCAGTGCTGGAAATGTACATTGCCCTTGCACCTGGACCGGGGCATAACATCTACCCTCTTTTTCCAACAATGGGCAAAGGTAATGTGCATTTTGGGCAAGATGTGTGGTCAATTTCCTTATTTTTGACTCCGACAGTGGGGTAGTTTGGGCATAATTCTGTGTGGGAGTTTGGGGATCGGAAAGAAAAATTTGACATTCAGATATTTGGGGAGTTTTGGGCTCCCCTTTTTCTGATTCTGGGCTGACCCCCTCCCTTTTTGGAAGCAGTCAATAGAATTGGTTTGTGAGGTTTTGGGATCACTCTGTTACTATTGGGTTTCCTGGATGCTCATTCTGGGGTTCAAGGATGGGCTATTCTGACTTAGTCATATCCACCCAGTCTTCATTTTAATCCCTTGGGACCCATTTTTCTTTGGGAGGAGTCCCCCAGTCCCTGAAGGAGAAGATCTTTTTCCCAGAATACTCTAAGCATTCTTCCCCTTTAAATTAGAGGACACTAACTTCCTTCACAAAATGGGCCTTTTTGAGTTATTTATTTCTCCTATCTACCCTCTGTTCCTTGGGCTGCAGATTTTTAGGGGGCAGGAGATTTTTGTTTCCGTTCCTAGTTGTCCAGGGGCTTTTCACGAGTAAGGAAGGAAGCTTCCTGTAGGGCTTTACACCCACCTTCCCCCTGTGCCTCTTCCCCTAGAACTGGTGAGTTGTCAGGGTTCTCTCCCAGTCATTGTTCTGGGGTGCCAGACCCTTGGTTTGTGGGGTTCTGAGCCGCCATATTCATTTGAGGGTTCTGTTGAGCCCTCAACATGCGACCGAGATCCTGGGTTAGGTTTTGGACCTGGCGCTCCAGTTGGGACTCCCGTTCCAGCTGGTACGGGGGTCTCTGGTCAACTCAAGGGGGAATCACGGGAAGGGTAACTATCCCTTCTCCCGTAGTACCCTGGATATGGTGAATTTTGGTAACCCTCCACCCTGGGCCTCCCCTCTCCTGGATTGGGTTGTCTGGGTTCCTGAAATCACGGAATGAAAGGAGGGTTGTCCTGCAGGTTGGGGTTTTGTGAGTATTGGGGGAAGAAAGTTAACCCAGCATTTGGGGAATTACTGCCCTCCTGGGGGAAGTTAGGAGGGAAGTTTCTCGGGGTGGTTCTTACCTGATTGGATCCCCCCCTTGGGCTGGGGGAGTCCATACATTCCCCAGGATTGGTCGGTTGCCCTTGTATCGGGGGCTGATATAATATGGGGAGATAGGGGTCACATTTGTGGGATTACCTCCCTGACTGCCACCTGTTTGTGATTGGCCTGAACGCCTTCTGGGTCTTTGATTGTGCTGATTTTGTGCAGGTATATTTTTAGTCCCCCCCATCTCTAGGTCTAAAATGGGGGCAACCTTCACCTCTGCCACCTTAGCAGCAGCAGGGGTGTTGGCTGGATTTGGGTTTTTGGAAAGATTTTTATTTTCTGCAGGTTTTTCGACCTCATAAATGCAGGTCGCCTGCTCTATGACCCAGTCCAGAGATCTTTTGTCATGGAAATCCCTCACCAGCTGGGTCATGATATACTTGGAGAGTGCATGAAAGAAGATGGTTATGAACTCCCTGCTATCCATGCACACCCTACTAGTGGTTTGTGCAAAGGTGCATTTGAGCTTCTGCACAAATTCTCGTGGGGCCTGATCCACCCCGCACTGCAGATTGTAGGCCGCTTTGCGAGCCTCTTGGGGGTTTCTGTGGGCGGAAAACTGTTTCAAGATGGCCGCGCGGTAGGTGGACCATCTTGAATGGCTCTGGTCCTCCAGTCCAGCAAAGAAGCTGGAGTACTCAGGGGAGAAGGTCCATTTAACATACTCTATGCAGTTCTGGTTGTTTTGCAGATGAAAAGTGTCCATCATCTGCTCATAGAGTTCCAAGTGTTCCCAAACAGAATATTTTGTGTTTTTATGGTATGGGGTTATGAAACTCCTAATAGCCTTAATCTGCCTAATTGGGTCTTTTGTCATAACTCTCTTGAGTTTGTTTGCTTTCTTTGGCTTAGTCCACTCGCCCTCTGACTCAGACTTTACTGCTTGAGGTCCCCCCATGATCATCTAGGCACTCCCTGATTCTGGCAGCTTGGGAGGGGCTGGCAGAATGGAGGGGGCTAGTTTCTCTATTCCTGTGGTGCTCAGGAGAGTGGTATTCTGACTCTCCCCTGCTCCCAGGGTTGGCAGAGTATCTCCCCCACTGCCCTAATTGGGTAGAGGTCTTCAGGATGCTCTTTTTGGGCCTCATTTCATTTGGTTCTTCATCAAATTAAACCAACTGGTCCCTTGGAAAGTAGTATTTCTGTGGATCTAATTCCCTGGCTCTCCTCTCATAGGAGACTTCCTTGTCAGAGACATCCGCCTTAATGTTTGGTTATCTATATAGGGACGCCCGTCCATCACCTTCTGGGGGGCGCTGACCTGTCAGTTCCATCATGCTTGGCCTATTAAATTCAGATGGCCTCATGGCTTCCGGCTCATGTGACCCGGAAGCCATGAAGTCAGCAGTGTTCAAAGTGTTAAATGAGTTTGAGACCCTTAGTACAGAGGTCCTTATGCTATGATCAGGGGTTGCCTTGTCCCTCTCTACCTGTCCAGGGTCCCTCCAGTTAGGATTAAATTTAGCACCTTCTTTCTCCAACCTTGCTAGTGTCTCCTTCTCAGGTCCTACTTCTTTATAGTAAGCAAAGATCTTAGCCTTTTGCTCAGATATCAAGGCTTTACTGGCCTCTATGACCCGCTCTTGTGCTGCCACTTATTTGTGGAGCCCATCATTCTTTTCACAGAGGGCCTCATTCTCTCTCTGCGCTTCTTGTTTTGTTTGGGAATAGTGAGACAATTTCTGTTGCAGGAGACTCACCTCCTGAGATTGTGCATCTTTGGTGTGGGTGCTCTCTTCTAGAGCACCTTCTACCTGCCTGGCACGCTCCAGTAGATTCCCATACTCTGTTTTGAGTTCATTCCATTTCTGGAGGGATAATTCACTTCCCTTTAACTCTTATTTTTTATTTTTATTTTTTTACATTTATAAAGCGCTGACACAGCCCGCAGGCATCGAGGCGCTGTTACAGGAATTGTTTGTTTTTGTAATTGTGTGTTTTTTTTTTGTCTTAGTTGCGTATTTATAACGCGCTTAAACACCCAGAGGTTTCTAAGCGCGGACCCGGGGATCGAACCTGTTGTTGCTTCGTGTCGTCTATGCTTCCAAGACGCGCACGCTGCCACTGAGCTATCCTCCCGGGACATACTCTATTTTTAATTTGCTTACTTCCTGGCATGGGGTGTCTTTCTCCTGATTTAGGGTGCCTCTCTGTTCAGCCAGGTCTTCCTTTGCTTGATGGTATTACATTTCTGGCGCTCTTGATCGAATTCTGCTTCAGAGTGGTGGTGTCTCAATTAATTTATTACTTTCCTCTTTCAACCTTTCGACCTGATCTTGCAACATCGTTATTTGTCCTGAACAGACCCTGTTATAGGTTAATTGTTGAGTTAGCCTCTGTTGACTCTCTTCCAGTGAGTCAACCTTTTCCTGACAATCTAGTCTTACTGCGTCTAATTGGGCCTCTTGGTCTGGATTATTCTGTTGTTGGAGGACAAAGTCCTCTTTTAATTTTTTTATGTAATTTCCGGATTGTACCTCCAACTCTTGGCTCTTGTCCTGCTACTTTTAGTTCAGCCTGAATTTGATTTAATTTATTTGAAGTAGGCCATGATTCTGTCCATTTTAATTTGCTCCTCTTACATTTTTGAGGTCATATATAATTCACTCGAAGCTTGGTGTAATAGGCCACCGTCCTGCGATGTATCCAGGTTCGTGGCGGTGACCTGTTGTATTATTTCTTGTAGCCAGACTTTTTGTCTATTTTGGGGTTGATTTAGCTTTAACTTTTAGACACAGGCCTGATACCTAGAGTATTTGTTTTTGGGGGCACTTTGGACAGTGTAACCCAATATTACAACCACACAAAGGAGCACTACCTTGCAGGTTAGTCTACTGTGTTAGACTGCACGGGTGGTAACCAAACCCAATCCAGACTCAGTTAAGGATTTCAATCAGGCGACACACACCTTGGTCTCAGCCTAGTATGTAGTGCACAACTGAGATGCTTTTCTCCTTATTTTATGCAGATTCAGTTTGAGATGGTACACAACTCGTATCACACCCCTTTTCAAATACCCCTAGTCACAATGGACCATGAACCAGGCTGGTTGGTAAAATGCAATATTTATTTATTTATTTTAAAATTCCAAAGTAATCAAACAACTTTTAATATGGGGCAACAATCACCAATGGGGTGATAATTCCAATGGGAATGTGAGCAATGCACTGGGTTTAACCTTCTAGTGCAACAAATCCACAGCACAGCGGAATAGGAGCACTTTTTGGTTTAGGAAAGATAGCACCCAAATTAGAATTTTGCTCTGCAATGTTCCCTCAACCCACAAATAATCAGTTCTGAGTGGATAAACAGAGTAGCAGGTAATCAGGAATAATAAACAGGAAACGGAATCCAAATCTGACCTTCCTTACCCAAATAAGAGAGAAAAATAGATTTTAAACCCCTTGTAATGTTATGAAATGACACGCGGAAATGGACCAATAAATAATTAATGTGTGTTAAAAACTTAGAAGCAAATATAATTTCTCATTAAACAATAATGCAAAGTCTCAAAAATGAGTGGAACGTTTAAAATAGATTGCAGCAAAATGACACGTGTAAAAGTTGCATTTTTCAATTCCCGCCTTAAATTACCCAAACGGTTTTTGGGCTGAGGGATAGAGGTATATAACAGGGATACTTTGGAAGTGAAAGTAAGTCTCTAGCAGGTAAATTGGATGAGTTATACAAGATATAAAAAAGGTGTGCTTTTGAGTAAAATGAAGCTGTGAAATAAGAAAGGAAATTAGTTGTGACAAGAACAGTTTTACTTTACTCTAGAGTATTCAGGCTAGGCCACCAAAGATGAACACAGTTAGATCCAGGGTTGATCCGCGATTTCAACCCTATCACCCCAGCACCCAACCCTGGAGGAAACCAGTCTGATCACTCGAAATAGGACTAATGGGTTAGGATTACACAAGACAAAATTACTAAAGAGATGTGGCGCTAGCACTAGAAATCAAGGGCAGGGTAGCAAGAATGAGTCTGAAAGTTTCAACAAGTTATCAGGATAACGATATGAGGACTTAGAGAGTGCAATAAGGATAAAGGCAAGACAAGATAAACTATGGATTTCTATGAGATGGTGATTTATACCCACAGTCTACTTTTGGTTTTTGGATTTTTGTACCGTCAAGAGGTTCTGGTCACTACACGGCAGCGCACCTGGCAAACAGCTTGGCAGTTCTTGTCACCGGATGGGAAGGACTGGAATGGCGATTCTGGTCACTGGATACTAAAGGTCAGCTGGATGGCAGGATGGCAGCGGGCATGCAGTTAGTGGGCAGCAAGCCAGGCTGGTTCAGGATGCTTCCCAAATAATACCAAATCTTTCCCTTTTTTAATGGGAGATTAGTGGGTTTTTCAGAATTGAGGCCTTGCTGGGAATAGGATCAGAACTGCTTGGGTTTTGCAGTGGGCCCTGGAGTAGGTTCAGCAATGCTTTGGCCTTGTGGCTTGGATGTGGAATCTGTATGGATGGAACAGGAACGCAGTCCAGGAACGTCAGGAAGAGTGTGTGTCTAGAGTCTTGTCAGGTACTCTTATTTATAATGCATAGTGACATCAACAACGTATATGACTGGGGCAGGCTTAACTAATCAAGCCTCTTACAACTGGATTGGACAAGGGTGATAGTCTCTGCCTCGCTCTCAGCTGGTTGGATTTCTAGAAAATGATGTCAGATTTATGATGTAAGTTTTACAATGTCCAAAACCTCCTACAATTACTTTACTTAAAATCAATGTTTGCCCTGAATGGCACCTTCATACAGGGGAAACGTCTAAACACTTACATAAGCAATTTACATATTTTATGCAGCACATAGCAATCCATTCCTCCATTTTGCGAGACCTTTTTTCGCGCTTCTACCAGTTTGTCATGCTTTTCAATGGGATTTACATTACTCAAAACTCTATAACCTTACACATGGGTGTGGATGACAATAAGGGATGTATGTACAAAACTTTGCATTTGCAACATGGTTGCTTTTCTTGTAATCCACAAAAGTTTGCCATTTCTATTCCCAAGGTGTCAATGAATTCTACTATGTCTTCAATGGAAGCCCATAAAATCATATTTAAAATATAACATTTTCACATTTTTACAAAGTCTTACTGCAGAGATAAAGGTCTTTAAAGTTTATTTATGAAATGGTTTCTGGAAGCAAATGACAATCCTTTCTCACTGGACCATTTATTTTCTCTTTCATAGCCCCCAACTGTCACTTCCTCCAGAGCAAGGTGGGGGGGTTACAGCTTGATTGAAGTTTTATTGCCCCCTTCCCCTCTTCAAACTTCCTGGCCCTGGGAGTTCCATTGTCAGTGGGTTCAGCCCAGCCTGAATTCTTTCCAACCTAGTAATTATCAGTGCAGTGTTAGTCTCTGCTGAGAGTTTATGGTGTGGCTCCCTTCCCAGGGGAAATCTTTAACTCTGCCAAACGGAATAACCTGTTTTTGACAGCTTCCAAATCCAGCCAAGGCAGTTTAAAACCTTTATTTTCTGATATTTGGTCCTGAATTTAAAAAAGGCCGTGGAATAAAATAGCCCATTTGTGTATTATCACCAGCAACAGAACCTCTTCACATTGCTAGATAAGTCAGGCTTTCATTCAACAGTTTACTTTTTAAACGGGCATTTTTCTCCTTCAGTTTTGCAAAACCCATTTTTACACATGTGGTGAAAACTGCTAGCATTTCCTTTCACATTCGACTTTATCTTCTGACTTCCCAATATTACCTTGCAGCCATGGTTATTTTCCTGAGTGCAGAGGTTTTGTCTGAAGCACAGAGACATTGAAACTTACATGGCTCAGATAGCTGGAGTCTCTTTTGAACTACTGAGCTTTGATACATTTGTAAAGAAATTAACGCGTTTTCCAGTGCGGGGGGAAAAGTGAAGCTCCTTGTTGATTTTTCTCAAAGTTAATTTGACAGGGCCTGTCATCCAGAAATCATGCCTGATTTATCTGAAGCCCAATGAGATATCCTGGGCATGGCAGGGCCTTATTGATCACAGTGGTTTAAGAAAGAACAGATGGAATTAGCATCAAAGCAACATTTTTAAAGGTGAAAAAGTTCCCTTTACAATGAGGATTTTGGGGTTTTCAGGAAAGCAGTGCTGCCTTTTCACTTTCTTCCTTTTGTATATGTCAGAACACAATGGCACACTCTTTCAGAGTGTCCCCTTGTTCCATCCTGCCCAATGTATGCTTGGCAAGAAGGTTCAGTCATCTTTTTGCTGCTGCTAAACACAGTTTTGAGGCCATGGCGCTCACAGGAGCCAGCACAGCCATTTTGCTGTTTCTGCACACATGCAGCTTGGTGATGTGGGGAAATACTGTGGAGTGGGTCAATGTATCCCACAATGGCAACATTTCATGGCAATATTTGGTAATGGTGTAAGTACATATGTAGTACATATGTAGTAGTGTGTACATGGGCCTTTGCTACACATACATAACAATGAGTGAGTCTCTGTACATAGACCAGGCAGCTGGCTTTCTTCACTACATTTATGAAAGCACATGTTTTTAGGTAATAATGTTTTTCATCTTGGCCGTTTCTTAGAAAACATAGTCCAACACAACTCTGCATGTTTATTTTTATTCTGGGCTAAAAGATGTGGCAAATTACGGTTTCCAATTTATCCTGTACCTGTTCAGTAATTTATTCTTGAGTTCCTAGTGCCAAACACGTGTCTTTAGCCACTGTAGCGAATTATTTCCAAAATTCAATTGTATCGTTCCCTGACAAAGTACCTGTGCAATCAGATCCATACAAGATGTGAAATGCAGGTAATGTAGACACTTTCGCAGAGCCTAGTTAAAGGAATACCATGTTTTGAAGAAGGCATGGAGTAAGATTCAGGAGGGGGGTTGGGTACTTTCTTAAAGAAAGAATGAAAACATCTGTGTCCTGCATAAATATTTAGAGTTTTGTAGCTCCTCTCTCTGTGTTATTGATGACATGAGAAATGATCTTTGTGTCTGCCTCCTCTTGTGTACTATAAAGACAGCCCAAAGAATACATCAGATGGGCACTTCCATTCTTCATGCATTACAAAGGCTTTTTAGCCACTTGTGCATTCTGAAGCATTGTGAAGCATTTTTAAGCAAGTTGTAAGCAGTTAATTCCTCTTCTGTATTTATGTGTAAAAGTAGCTTCTTCATATTAACACTGTGCTCGATGGACCCCAGCCGGCCCATAGGACTGGGGGTTTCCAAAAGCACTTTAAGATGAGCAGCAGCACCCTTGATATGGATGGCGATACAGATTTTTACTCTTGCACCGAATCAATAATGACAACTCAATGGTTTGGCAAAGGTAGTCTGTTTAATGACAAGTACAAAAAACAGGGATTTTAATGAATATCAGTAATCGCTCAATCTTCCATCTCGCTTCAACTCCAATTAATTTCAGAAAAAACATAACATTTATACAAAAAATCCATCATCACTGATGTGTAACTCTTTCAAACTTAGCATGCAACTTGATTGGTTCTAGGAAGGTAACTTTAATATAGGCACTATATACGGGGAGAGCGGATTGGATAGACAATGCCAGGTGGGGCATCCAAACCCTTCCTTCAAAATGGCTACTGTAAACGTCACTAAAAGTACGATGTCTCATTCGACTAACTTTAGGATCCTAGATTACATGGTCCACTATGATTGGGTTGGCATCAACCCCACACATACTTTTCCACTTGCGCTTAGCAGCGTGCAAAACAGCCGGCCAGGTGCAGGGAGTTTGTCTACACCCCAGCTTTCCTCCAATTATTGTTACAATCAATCATCACCTCAGTGGTCATGTGTCAATTATTTCCTTGTGGTTGGCCTCAAGTCTGCTTTTGTGAAATATTTGTAAGGAACTTGGGGTTGGTCATCCTAAGTTACCTGGGGGCAACCAGACATGGTCTCCCTGCTCACTGTGCTCAGGGAGGCATAGCTTCACCTCAGTGATGAGGCCCAACAAGGCTGAAACGCGTGCATGGGGTTGCTGTCGGTACTCTTGTTCAGAGAGGAATTTCCATAGCATTTCGGTGCTGGACTACCCATGTGGGTGGGACAAAGACTGATATGCAAATGGATATTTCCCATCTGTGAAAGTGCAGTGAGCAAAAAGCATGTGCTGCAAACTCTCACCTCAGAACACGTTATCATGCCATGTTCTCTCTGGAGAGGAGTGCCTGCTACCTTTTGTGAAATATTTGTAAGGAACTTGGGGTTGGTCATCCTAAGTTACCTGGGGGCAACCAGACGTGGTCTCCCTGCTCACTGTGCTCAGAGAGGCACAGCTTCACCTCACTGATGAGGCCCAACAAGGCTGAAACACGTGTATGAGTTTGCTGTCGGTACTCTTGTTCAGAGAGGAATTGCCATAGCATTTCGGTACTGGACTGCCCATGTGGGTGGGACAAAGACTGATATGCAAATGGGAAATATTTCCCATTTGTGAAAGGTGCAGTGAGCAAAAAGCATGTGCTGCAAACTCTCACCTCAGAACAGGTTATCATGCCATGTTCTCTCTGGAGAGGAGCGCCTGCTACCTTTTGTGAAAAGTCTGCTTCTAGGTCTGCGAAAGTTAAAACGTCTGGGCATGGCAAAGGTCCATGTGTAGGTGTGAAAGTTTCATCCCTTCCTGCTGGTCTGGTCACATGATTTTGACACCGTGAAATCGGTCTTTCCTTCATGAAATTTTGTGTAATTGATTTAATTCTGTTAATCGTCTGCCATCTGTGGCTTATCTTGAACTTTCTGATCAGGATGCTCTGTTCTTCTTCTCATTAATTGTATCAACTGTTGGTCTATTTCAGCCCATATGACCTTGGCTTTTTGTCTTGGTTACCTTCGTCTGAGTTTCTCTCTGTCTTTAATTCTCGATTTGTTTGCTGTGAAACTCTCCTCTTGAGACCTTTAGTGACTTTTGTTTGATTCTGCTCTTGTGCGTAGTGGACGTATACTTATATAAAGTGCTCTTTTTGAGGTAGATATGTATAGGAGGCGCTTGCCGCAATCTCTCTTACTACTAAGCATAAGCAAGCCTCACAATTTCTGTGCTTCTTGTGGTTACTTTACATATGTACACGTTTAAACTAACTGAATATCTTCATCGTGCTTATGGCATAGGTTTCTGACATCTTGACATCAATTTTTTCACTTTTGGTTTCGGATGTCACTTATCCATGGTGTTGCATCTCGTTTGTCATCAGTCTCAGGTCGTTATATCTTCTATATGTGAGTCAGTCCGGTTCTTATGATGTCATCATTCATCTTCCTTCAGTATCTTCTTAGTTTCTTTCGGGTATTACATTCTGACAATCGTCATTCTGTCTCACTTGTCAATATGGTTTTTTCAATGGGTACCTTACTGTCCAGGTTTTCTTAGGTGTTGATACTTCAAAAGGTGCTGTTATTCTGATAGGTACTGGACAGAGCCCAACTGCGGCTCTCTGCTGGTTTATTTGCACATCATACATCACATATTTCAGCGTGAACGTTCCTGGTACTGAAATGGATGGTAGGAGTGTGAATTGTGCTTAGCACCCCCTCGACACTCGCCCCTCTGGGCGACTCATCGACCAGTTTCACTTCTTCTTTTGTATCCACCTTTATTTCTTCGTCTGGATCCACACATAGAGGTCTGAAGAAATATCTCTTTGGGGTTCACATTTTTATGACTCCCTTCAAACTTCCTCCTGTTCTCACATGCCCATCTTTGTTCGAGGTCATTTGTTGACATTGTCCACTTGGACTGCAATAGATCCATCTTCTCACATAATGTTTATGTTACCTTGGATATTGAAACTTTGTTCCTTCTGGTGCATAAATGCTGCCTTTCACAAATGCTCTTATTTCTTCATCAGTCAAGTCTTTGGGCTTCAATCCTGACTCGACATCAATCATGATCTTCATCCCTATGGCCTTTTTTGCAGTTTTCTGGCAATGAGATATTATTCTCTTGATAACACAGCATCCAAGCAATATCATCACTAGCAGGGCTCCTAGGAATTTGAATGCATCTGCCATCCATTGTGTGGAACCCATGAAAATAGTGATCCAAACTAGCTGTCATCATCAACTTCGTCACCTTCATCTATCATCTGATTCTGTAGTTTTGTCAGCATTCCTATGGCTGCAGTTAAAGTCAAATATTCGTCATCGTGAAAAGGTATGGATGTGCAACATGATTCTCCAATTTTTGCTCAAACACCTCCATCCATAGCTGTGATCATGTCAAGGACATATCTGTTCTGGAGAGTCATTAGTCAAATTGCCCTTAACTCTTCCTTGATTCCATTGAATCCTTTTATGGTTTTGTTGATGGTCTGCAGTAACTCACATCTGGTTATCTGCAACCATTTAGTATTTGCTCCAACCTGAACTCTTGGCATCAAGGTAAATACTGAAGAAGTCTAACTGAACAGTCTATGTTCATATGGGGTAGCACTGAAAGCTTCTACGGATTTTGCAGAGAAATAACTTTCCCTCTTCGTTCTCTTCATAAGCTCCATAGATCTCTTCTTCATTAAGTGAGCATCTGCTTTGGAAAAGTGTCATTATTCAAATCACTCTTTGGAATCACCAACGCTGGAACATGGACATTCACCAATGTGCATATACCTCCCCAATTCTACAGCAGTCTGATATATGCTTTGGATCCACATGCCCAATAATGATCCATGATCACTGCAGTACCATGCATCATTCCTGGAGCATCAAAGACTCTGCCACAATTGTGATTCTCTTCCATTTTTCTTGTGCCATTATTTCTGAAACAGAATTTTGGGCTCTCCAATGGTCCTATCTGCAAGGGTCCTCCTCTGTCTTCGACCCATGTCAATAGTTTAGCAAGCTTTGGCTATAATGGTTTGTATCCATTTTGTACTATGTCAATAATAGCCTGGTAACACCCAATCACTACCCAAGCTCTGCAGATCACTACTCCTTTCTCCCATCCATCCACTGTTCACTAAATGTGCATTTGACCTCTGTTCTTCCAATTTTGAGCTTCTTCTGGAGTTTTTCCTTGAATGTTCAGTCTTTGGTTTGTCTCTCTTCTGATCGCTGCTCCTTTAGCGCCAGGCTTCTCATATCTAATCACAATGTTCTTTGTTTTTCCATTGTTTCTTGTCTTTATATCCTGGACATAATCGTCTTCTTTTGGATCAGTTGCTTCAGTTGCCCATTTGAGTGAAGCATCACTGCCCATGAACTGGCCTCTGGTCTTGCACATTGCTATATGTGATAGACAGTGTGCTGTTCGCACATCTATTTCAGCAGCTACAAAGATTTTCGACTGTCCCATGCTGTATGGTAAGAGTGCACAAACAAAACATTCTTCCTCTGAAGGTTGTCTTCCAACCTCTTTCATATGTTGATACCATATGTTTTTTCACAAGTGTGCTGTGCTGTCCAGGTAGTCATTTAGTTCATTATTATCTTCTGGTGTGCTTCTCCTGATTCTTAGGGTTTTTCTGTAGTTTGCTATCATCACATCCTTAATCGCATCCATATAGCTTCTTCTTGCTGGAGGATTCTCAGGTATCTCCATTTGGGCTCCTTGCATAGTAGAAAGCTCTGTCATTCCTTCCTTATCTCTTTGACTTTTCCTGGCCTTGGCTATGAATGGCCATATTGATTCTGCTATCATCTCTGCATGTGATAGTTTTGCAGGACTTGTACTTGTCCCTTTCATTGCTGGATTGGGGGTGCTTGTCACTGCTGTCTCTGGTTGTTTATTCTCCAACTCCTTTTGTCTCTTTAAGAGTTAAGCTTTATCCATTTGTCTTTTGACTTCACTTGGCGTTGAACTTTTCATCGTAGGTTGTCCAAACTTCTCCCATTCTTTGGACTGTGGTTCTGCAGTTATTGACACTAGACCAGGTGTATGTGCACTCATCGTTTGCGTGTGTGTGTTTCTCATTAATCCCCTCTCATGCTTGCTCTGCCGAACCTGTCTCCGGCGGTTCAGTTTGTTTGCTACCACAAGTGTGTGTGTATTATTGCTCATAACATCCATCTCAAGTTCACTCATTCCTCTATCAGACCTTCTAGGGACTGGAATGACTATGTAAGGTCTGGGCACCTTTGTGGGTTTCATGTGTACATCATTAGGTGGGTGCACTGGAATCGGAACGCTTTGTGCACCAATAAAAAATGCAGTTTGAATCGTCAGTGACAGTAAGACAATACTATGCATAGGAATATGATTCCTCTGTAGGTCAATTTACAGCACTTATTTCTGGACCAATACGAGCATCTCTCCTCCTGAGGGAGGACAAGATTACTATTTTGGTTGCCCATCTCGATCATGTAAAGGAAAAAACTAACTCTTTAATACATTCTAGGTAATGTTATATATGGGTTCTGTTGGTTCTGCTTGTAGGTTGCAGATACTGGAACGATTGTTCTCTTTGCCTGAATAATAGATTGTCTTTTGTCTCTGGAAACAATTCTCTTTTCCGTATACGAAAATGTCAAATAAGGTAATAAGTTCAGCAAGTCTTTTAATTCGCGTGTTCAAAATAAACAAGCTCCCAGTCAATGCCTCTTATCTGTTTCACTCCAGACGACATGTCATTTCATTGTCCACAGCCCCCCCCCACCTGGTGCCTTCCTGCTTGCCGCTCTTTTCCCCACTTAAGGAGTCCTCAAGCCTCTTTACCTTTGCAGCTGGGGAGCAGGTGTAAGTGGATCTAGGTCACCTGGTCTAAGCCCCGCCCACCTGGTGCCTTCCTGCTTGCCGCTCTTTTTCACCACATAGCAAGCCCCGCCCACCTGGTGCCTTCCTGCTTGCCGCTCTTTTCCCTACAAAAGGAGTCCTCCAGCCTCTTTTCCTTTGCAGCTGGGAGCAGGTGTAAGTGGATCTAGGTCACCTGGCCTAAGCCCCGCCCACCTGGTGCCTTCCTGCTTGCCACTCTTTTTCACCACTTAGTAAGCTCCGCCCACCTGGTGCCTTTCTGCTTGCTGCTCTTTTCCCTACTTAAGGAGTCCTCCAGCCTCTTTTCTTTTGCAGCTGGGCAGCAGGTGTAAGTGGATCTAGGTCACCTGGCCTAAGCACCACCCACCTTCTTAGCCCTGCCTCTTCCTTCCTGCTCTTAACTCTTAGATAAAGGGCGTCTCTCGCCCGGGCATCCAAAGTGAAGGGCAGCCAAAGAACAGGGCAATTCCTGTTTGGACCTGTTCGGACCAGGAGGATCCAAGGTCAGACTCCCTGCTAAGAAAGTAGGTAAGCATGCACCAACATGTGTTTACAACCTCTGTCCCCACAGGCCATCCCCACCCTCTCTGGTCTCCCTGTGTTGTTCCCCTTTGTGCCCCCCCTTCCCGCACAAGGAGTCTGTCCTGATACATTCTGGTTTCACCATCAGTGTCTTGTGGCCAATGCTGGATTTTACTTTTATGGACTTCATTGATTCACGGTGCGTCACCCTTTCTCAACTCTCATGCTGGACTTCCTTTGTGTCACGAAGTCCAGAACCCAAGGCGTAGGAGCGACGTAGTACCAACCACCCCCACTTTGGTCGTGGAGCCCGCAAGTCAGAGCTTACACGGGCTTCCTGGACCAGAGCAGGGAAGGAGGGTTAGGGTCTTGATGGTTGGATAGGTAGGGGGGAATTAGGTAAACCGGATTGAGGGTGAGGTAGAGGTTATGGGTGGGAATGGGGTACTTTGCAGGGAAAGATTGGTTGCTGCGCACTTTTGTTCTGGTGTCCTCAGCCCTTACTAACTGCTTGTACATAAGCACCAATTTGCACATAAGAACATCTAACACTGCCTATCCCTAAGTCATCAGATCAGTACAGGAGTTAGCATGCAACTTAGCTCTGGTCTTCTGTGTCTTGTCCATGAAGAGCAGTCACGTCCTTGGCACGTCTGGAGGGTTGTTCTCAAAAGGTCCAAGCTAAAAGAAATTAACAAGCATTAAAACATGCCCTCTGTCATAGTCTGCATTCACCTCATGCAGCCTCACTCACACAGACACACTCTGAAATGCCCCTGCAGACCCCTGCAAATGTGACAAAATGCACAAACGGTCTTCCTGCAGACCCTCGTGAACAATATGTGCTTTAAACTGTGGTAGGATCTCCGGTGCTGTGTTTTCGCCTCACGGGTCTGCTAAGGTCTCCAAGAGGCGGAAACACTCCAAATGACAAATCACCCGTGCACAGGTTAATTTATTCCCTAAGAATGCCGCCGGCGGATCGAGCGCCGAAGTTAAGCCACTTAGTATTTCGTAGCGGTGCTGGGGCTCTGGGGTGGCAAGCTGACGCCCCTGCACCTCCCCCTCGATCCCCTTGGGCCCTTAGCAAGAGGAATACTTATCTCGTGTGGGCGAGGGGCCGGGCTGCTGCTCGGGTGGGGCTGGGCTCCTCGCGTGTTGTTTTGCTGGAGCTCCGGTCCAGACGTCTTGTCGGCATGGAGTCTCAAGCGCAAGCCCCGTGCTCGGGGCTCTGCGCATGCGCGATGGGGCGGCCGCGCCTTCCTGGTCCCTGATTGGCCCAAAACGTCGCTGGGCATGCTGGGGATTGTAGTCCTTCGGCGCCGGCTGCTGGGAAACGCAGTCTTTAATCCCTTTCTCCTGCACATGGGGCAAAGCAGCCTTTTGTATGGTTGCATCTTTGTTTGTCTCTCCCCACCAGTGCCCACAACAGTACCCACAACACCCCTGCGCCTAGCCTGTCCTTGTCTCTGCCTACCTGAGTCCCTGACAGTACTCCCCCTCCCACAGAAGGCAGTTGTTCCGGGTTTACTAGGATAATTCCTGTGAAAAGCACGCAGCAACCTGGGGGCATGTACATGCTGGGAGGGTTCCCAAGTGCGTTCCTCAGGGCCATACCCCACCCAGTCAATGAGGTAAAACACTTGGCCCTGTTTATCTTGTTTAGAGTTCAATATTGCTCGAACCTCGTACTCAGGTTCCCCTTGCACCATAACGGGAGGTGGTTTTCTAGCAATTGTCCCATGTGGAGCGGGTTTCAGGAGGGAAGTGTGGAAAGTGGGATGTACCTTCATTTGGGGAGGTAAGGTCAATTTTGCTGCAACAGGGTTCACGATTTTAACTATTGGGAATGGACCCAAATATCGGGGTTGTAATTTCCTGGGCCCTTCCATGCGAAGGTTGCGAGTGGATAACCACACTCTATCTCCCACACTGTAAAGTGGGCTGGGTCGACGACGCTTATCTGCATAGCGCTTATATGCGTCCTTGGCCTTTGTGAGATTCTCCTGCACCTCCTTCCAAACCTGCTCTATGCCCAACCGTTGTCCAGCCAACGTAGGCAATTCAAATCCTGAAGCTGGAATGGCCACTGGGAGGATCCGTGGGTGTCGCCCATAAAGGCAGTAGAACGGAGTCTTTTTGGTGGATGCATGTGTGGCGTTATTATATGCCAATTCTGCCAACCAAGTATGCTGGACCCAGGTTGTCTCCCTACTTGTGGCAAAACACCGTAAATACTGCTCCAGGCATTGATTCACGCGTTCTGTCTGGCCATCTGTCTCGGGATGGTATCCGGACGACAAGCGGACTTCCATTCCCAGAATCTTGCAAAACTCACGCCAGAAGCGAGAGGTGAACTGTGGACCCCTATCTGTGACCACACAATAGGGAAGGCCATGGAGGCGGACTATGTTTTGCAGAACTAATTCGGCAATTGCACCAGCAGTCGGGACTCCCTTACATGGGATGAAGTGGGCCATTTTCGAAAAGGTATCCACTATTACCAATACAGAAGTGTATTCCTGAACCTCGGGAAGATCCACAATAAGGTCCATGGTGATCGTATGCCATGGTATCGAAGGGGTCGGTAGAGGATGAAGGAGCCCAGCAGGTTTTTGGTGACTAGCTTTATTTCGAGCACACACCTCGCATTTAGACACATACTGCAGAACGTCGTGCCGCCACTTGGGCCACCAGAAATGTCTAGCCACCAACTCCTGAGTTTTTGACTTTCCCGGGTGTCCCGCCAATGACGAATCGTGGCACCATGATAAGGCCTTTTCCCGTAGTTGCTTGGTGGGCAAGTACAAGGCTGACCCATGGTAGGGGAGTCCCTCAACGAATATATTCTGAGGATCTTGTTTGCACCACTGATGGATGTCCTGCATAGTGAGGTCTTTTAGTACGGCCTCAAAGAAATCAGAAGTAGCTCCAACGATACGTGTTGGAGAAATAATAGGTTGTGGTGTAATGCCTGCCTCTCGCTCTGCTGACTCGGGATATCGTGACAATATGTCTGCCTTTCGATTGTTGGCTCCGGGTCTATATGTTATGATGAAATCAAACTCGGCAAAGTATTGAGCCCATCGCAACTGGCGCGGGCTCAACGTCTTGGCGGTTCTTATAAACTGGAGGTTACGATGGTCCGTTATGATCGTGGTGGTATGACGTGCCCCCATCAGGTAGTGTCGCCACTCACCAAGAGCTGCCTTAATTGCCAACAATTCCCGATCGGCAATGATATAGTTCTGTTCAGCTGGGAGTAGTTTCCTTGAGAAGTAGGCCACGGGATGTAGCTGGCCTGTCTGAGGGTCCCGCTGGGACAGGATAGCTCCTAGAGCGTAGCTAGAGGCGTTCGTTTCCACTACAAATGATCTGGACAAATCCGGGTGTTTCAGTACCGGGGCGTCGGTGAAGGCCTTTTTGAGCTGTTGAAACCCCTGGTCGGCCGATGTGTCCCATACAAAAGGGCAGCCTTTACGGAGAAGCTTCGTGATTGGAGTGACCAATGCAGAAAAGTTCTTTACGAAGCGTCTGTAGAAGTTCGCAAACCCCAGGAATGACTGAATCTCTTTCACACTGGTAGGGGGAGCCCAATCCAAGATTGCCTGCGCCTTTTTCTTGTCCATTTGTACGCCGGTTGGGGTCAGGAAGTAGCCTAGAAATTCCACGGTGGTACAATGGAACTCGCACTTCTCCAGTTTTGCATAAAGGTGGTATTCTCGCAGCTTTTGCAAAACTGCGCGTACATGTCGGACATGTTCCTGGAGGTTTTGAGAATATATTAGGATGTCATCTATGTACACTACCGCACATACGTCTAAATATTCTCTAAGGACCTCATCCAGGAAATGTTGGAAGGCAGCGGGGGCGTTACAGAGACCGAATGGCATAACCTGATATTCGTACAATCCGAACTTGGTCCGGAAGGCGGTTTTCCATTCGTCTCCCTCGCGCACCCGCACAAGATGGTAAGCGCCTCGAAGGTCCAACTTGGTGTAGATTGTCGCGTCCCTAACTTGAGCCAAAAGAACTGGGATGAGAGGAAGCGGATAACGGTTCTTAATGGTTATCTGGTTCACTCTGCGGTAATCTATGCAAGTCCGGAGCTCTCCAGACTTCTTCGGTACGAAGAACAAAGGGGAGGACACTGGAGAATTAGAGTGGCGAATAAATCCATTCTTTAAATTCGCGGCTATGTACTCTTGGAGGTGATTGTTTTCTGCCTCCGTTAGGGCATATATACGACTACACGGTAGAGTAGCCCCAGGCTCCAGATCAATTCTGCAGTCAAATGGCCGATGTGGGCGTAATGATTCTGCAGCTTGTTTGTTAAACACGTCCATGAAATCTGCGTATTCTTGGGGTATACTTTCGGGACGCATTTCCTGCTTAACCGAGACGTTGAGAGCACACACTGAAGTTGTACTTTCTTGCCGGCAATGTTCAAGACAATGCGGTGAGTCCAGACTGATTGACCCTGTGGTCCAATGAATTTGGGGGTTATGCTTTTTTAGCCACGGTAATCCCAAAATCAGCCCAAATTGCGGGGCGGCAATGATATCAAAGGCAATGCTTTCCCTATGCCAAGCTCCGCATTGTAAAGTCACCAAACAAGTGTTATGTGTTATGGGCCCTGAGCTGAGAGGAGTGCCGTCTACAGCACGTACAGGTTCCGGGTCTGCCTTTTGCTGTACTGGGATACCTAAGGTAACCACGTACTGGACATCAATAAAATTACCTGTCGCTCCCGAGTCCACAAACATAGTGACCTGTTTCTTCTGTGTTTGGAACTCCAAACAACCCGTCAAGGTGACATGCGTAGCATAGTTCGAAATGCCTGCCATTGGGGCCCTGCTACTCAACAGGCTCGATCGGGTGACCCCCACTACCGACGAGCCGAAGCGTTTCCCTGGGTCTTGGGCTTGCTTGGGCATTCACGAACAAAGTGCCCAGCCTTGCCACAGTACATACAGAGGCCGTCCTTCCTCCTTTGTTCCTTTTCCTCTTTAGTGAGGGGACCTCGAACAGAACCTATCTGCATTGGTTCTTCCCCCTCAGATCTGGCCGCCACCCCCCGGGATCCCCTATACAGATCCAACCGAGGCATAGGTTGTGAATCTCCCTTTCGTCTATCGCCCCGCCTTTCTGCCATTCGATGGTCAAGCCGTAAGGCCAGATCAATCATCTCTGAACATTCCCTTGGCTGTGGATCAACCTGGGCAATAAGGTCTTTGATGTCATCCCTCAAACCTTGATAAAAGAGGGACATCCGTTTATCACGGGGCCAGTCGGCTTCGGCTACCAGCAGATTGAAATGAGTGACGTATGTTACTAGTTCCTTAGACCCCTGTTTGAGGCTTAACAGTTCCCGATCCTTGCAAAGGGTGGCAGCTCGCCGGTTAAATATTTTCTCAAACTCCGCCAGGAAGTCATCCCAGTCATAAAGAATGGCATGGTCCTTTTGGACTAATGGATTTGCCCATGCCGCAGCGTCCCCCGTGAGATACGATATTACAAACGCCGTTCGGTACTGAACGGACCGAAAGGCTGCAGTTTTAGTCAGGAAATGGAGACGGCACTGAGTAATAAAAGTGGTAAACATTTGTGGGTCTCCAGCGTAGCGCTCAGGGGGTGCCAATGGAACTATTGCCTCCGGGCTCACGTGTACCTGCACCGGAGTAGGTTGTTGGCCAGATAAGGGCGCTGTCTGAGCTGCTAAACTGCGCACCTGTGCGGACAGTGTGGCATAGTCCTGTCTAGACGCTGCCAGTTCACCTTGTAAGTCTTGCAGGGCTTTGGCTATTTCTTCCATGGTTTCAATGGGGGCTGGCCACGTCACTCGGGCGCCTGAATACTACGTGGGCTTGCGCTTCTGTCACGAAGTCCAGAACCCAAGGCGCAGGAGCGACGTAGTACCAACCACCCCCACTTTGGTCGTGGAGCCCGCAAGTCAGAGCTTACACGGGCTTCCTGGACCAGAGCAGGGAAGGAGGGTTAGGGTCTCGATGGTTGGATAGGTAGGGGGGAATTAGGTAAACCGGATTGAGGGTGAGGTAGAGGTTATGGGTGGGAATGGGGTACTTTGCAGGGAAAGATTGGTTGCTGCGCACTTTTGTTCTGGTGTCCTCAGCCCTTACTAACTGCTTGTACATAACCACCAATTTGCACATAAGAACATCTAACACTGCCTATCCCTAAGTCATCAGATCAGTACAGGAGTTAGCATGCAACTTAGCTCTGGTCTTCTGTGTCTTGTCCATGAAGAGCAGTCACGTCCTTGGCACGTCTGGAGGGTTGTTCTCAAAAGGTCCAAGCTAAAAGAAATTAACAAGCATTAAAACATGCCCTCTGTCATAGTCTGCATTCACCTCATGCAGCCTCACTCACACAGACACACTCTGAAATGCCCCTGCAGACCCCTGCAAATGTGACAAAATGCACAAACGGTCTTCCTGCAGACCCTTGTGAACAATATGTGCTTTAAACTGTGGTAGGATCTCCGGTGCTGTGTTTTCGCCTCACGGGTCTGCTAAGGTCTCCAAGAGGTGGAAACACTCCAAATGACAAATCACCCGTGCACAGGTTAATTTATTCCCTAAGAATGCCGCCGGCGGATCGAGCGCCGAAGTTAAGCCACTTCGTATTTCGTAGCGGTGCTGGGGCTCTGGGGTGGCAAGCTGACGCCCCCTGCACCTCTTCCTCGATCCCCTTGGGCCCTTAGCAAGAGGAATACTTATCTCGTGTGGGCGAGGGGTCGGGCTGCTGCTCGGGTGGGGCTGGGCCCCTCCCGTGTTGTTTTGCTGGAGCTCCGGTCCAGACGTCTTGTCGGCATGGAGTCTCAAGCGCAAGCCCCGTGCTCGGGGCTCTGCGCATGCGCGATGGGGCGGCCGTGCCCTTCCTGGTCCCTGATTGGCCCAAAACGTCCCTGGGCATGCTGGGGATTGTAGTCCTTCGGCGCCGGCTGCTGGGAAACGCAGTCTTTAATCCCTTTCTCCTGCACATGGGGCAAAGCAGCCTTTTGTATGGTTGCATCTTTGTTTGTCTCTCCCCACCAGTGCCCACAACAGTACCCACAACACCCCTGCGCCTAGCCTGTCCTTGTCTCTGCCTACCTGAGTCCCTGACACTTTGCATCCTCTACTCATGGTGGCCCTGAATCATGCAGTTCCCATCTTCATCTTGTATCCTGGCTTGCAACATTATGTGTTACTACTGACTTCTGCAATTGTATTCGCACTCCCCTCTTGCTTCTCCACTCTTTTTGACTGCTTACTCTCTGTTCTCTCCTCCCATCCCCTCTCACTTTTCCTATCTCCTCCCCTTACTTTCTTCTATGCACTTACTCTATCAGAATTGTCCCTGGACCTAGTATGATAGCAACCTCGTCTGTCGCTCCTCCTTCCCCTTACTGTTCCCCCCTCCCTCCAGAACTATCTGAAACGTTGTCAGGCCTAGTATGATAGTCGCTTGTTTTGTTCCTCCACTCCCTTTCTGCACCCCTCTCCCTCACCTTTTGTTTTTCTCCAGCTCTACCAGAAATGTCGTCAGGCCTAGTATAGTATTCGCCTGTCTGTTTCCATTTCCTTCCCACTCTCGCTTCCTTATCTATGTCTTAGCTCTTGCACTATCTGAAATGTCATCGGGCCAAGTATGATAGTTAATTTCACATCCTTTCTGCTCATGGCCTGTAAGAATGTTGTTGTATTTTCCCTTGTTCCCTCCCTTGCCTTGAAGTGCTTTGAAACACCTTTTGTATAGGCGCTATATAAATAAACTATATTATCATATCATATCATTGTTATTATAGTGATTTTGATGAGCTTGAAGAGCAACCTGAATTATGATTCCGTTCAGGATTATACCCAAACGCTCTGTGTTTGCCAGATCTCGAAGAAAAATGTCAAGATATCGGTGTGCCTCTCAACAAGATCTGGACAGTCTTCAATTAAGAGAAAGAATAGCACGCTGACAAGCCTATTCGCTGCTTCTCTGCTTGGGACAGTTGTCTTGTCCTCGCCGTACTCCAGAAGCAAAAAGGAACTGCTCAGCAATCACGATGAGCAGCCTCCTTATTGTCTTTTCGTTTTCAGGGTCTTGAAGAAATTCGGTGTTGTTGGTGAGCCTTCCCACTAATGACGGTTATGACCTCAGTACTAACTTGAAATAAATCAAAATGTCCTCAGTGATGTCACTATTGCGTGACACCATAGGTGAGTCCAAATAAAGCTTCTGTGTTAAAAGAGTCTGGCTACTGTATTTTCTTCCAATTTATGTGTCCTCGATCAAAATTTGGCATATCTTTTATTATCAAGACTTCAGTGTGCCTGAGTCCAAAGTTCAAAGTCAACAGACTGTGTTGTGGCTTATACGTGTCATTTTCGTCTTCACCCTGCAACTAGGATGCACAGAGTGTCCGTGTTTATGTCTTTATCCCCTTATTTTGCTCAGAGGAAATGTCCAAAATTAAGCCAACATTTTGCACAAAAATTATTTGCCTTTGCTTTGCTTGTCATGTGTCGTTCTTCCTTATCATAGATCTCGTCTGCATGTGCTGTGGTTCTTCCCCATTGTCTGTAATCTCTATGCTTTGGGGTGAGGGCAGAGGGTCTTCTCCGATGTATGGCTTGATGTCACCCAAGAAGATCCACACTCTTCTTCCCTGTAACTTGACTGCAGAGGGAGTGCCGTCCTCCACTCTGAAGGGACCGTTGAACCTTGGCTCATCACACTTTTTTTTCGAGTGGTTTCTCACCAGGACCATGTCCCCAGGCAACAGTTGTGGTACACTTAAACTCTGAACTTGGTCTCTTGTAGTATCTCCTTATGTGTTCTGAGCTACCCTGTGCCATTTTTGTCATTACTACAGCTGTCCTGAAATTATAGTAAGACAAGATCTCATGCAATTCAAGTAATTTTGCATTTCTGATCCTAACGCTTCCCCTGTTGGCTGAGCATCACATCTAGCTCTATCTCGAGGAGTTAGTGGCGTGTGCATCCTTCTGCCTGTCACGATTTCATGCGGCGTAAGATGGTGGTCAGAACCTGGCTGGTTTCTTAGCGCATAGAGTGCCAGTGGAAGGCAGTGTAGCCATCCCTTCTTTAGAGTAAGCTTCAACTTGGCTATCCTTTCCTTTAACAAGCCATTGAGCTTCTCGCATATCCCATTTCCTTGAGGATGATATGCTGAGGAAAACTTGTGCTGTATACCAAGCAACAAGCTAATCTGTTCAAATACTGCATTAACAAAGTGAGGTCCATTGTCTGACCTCATGACCTCACATATTCCCCATCTGGGAAATACCTCCCTCACCAGAAATTTTATGGCACAGGTAGAGTCTGGGTGTGTACATGGACCTGCTTCTATCCATCTAGAGAATGGACACACCACAACAATTAGGTACCTGTACCCGTTACATATTTGAATTATATCGATATAATCGACATGAAACGGTCCATTGGGCCTTGGGATGACTCCTCTAATTACACGTAGTGTATGCCCAGCCGTGAACTGTTGGCAGATTATACAGTTCACCATAAAAAATGCAACATGCTCTGCCAAGTTCGTTATGAACCAGTCTTCGGCATTGCTGCTAGATTCTCTTTTGTCATGTGCACTGGATAGTGTAACTGTTCCAGTGCTATTTTCAATAAGGGTATAGGCATTACCAGTTTACCAGTGCTGTCTTGTCGCCACAAGCTCTCAGAGGGTTTTAAAGAACACCCTTGCTGCTTCCAGAGGTTTTTTTGTTCCTGTGGTGCCTCTGCTTGGAGCTTCATTAATTGGGTTTTTTCCATATTACTGTAACCTTCAGGTTCACTTCGTGCAACAATCATTCTCTCATGTGCTTCAGTTATTTCCACATTTATTATTATTTCGTCTTTGGTCACCATATGCTTGGCTTCCGTGTCTGCTGCTTGATTTCCTCGTGAGGTAAAATCTGTCCCTTTCATGTGAGCGGCACATTTCACGACCGCTATGACCACTGGGAGTTGTAGTGCCTTAATGAGCCTATCCAATAAGGCTGCGTGTTGCACTGGCGTGCCATCCGCTCGGAGGTAGCCCCTCCTTTTCCAGCATGCTAGGCCTGCATGCACTGTTGATGTCACATAGGCAGAGTCACTGTACACCATCACTTCCTGGTCTGCGTGATTTGCAAGTGTGAGTATCAACGCAAATAATTTTGCAGCTTGTGCTGAATAATAGCATGCTAATCGTGCATGAATGAGTTCTCGAAATTCTATTCTCCATTTGCTGTGTGCTTCATCACAACGGTACCTGTATATTTCTGCCCATCATTTTGATCGATTCTCGAAGAACCGTCAACGAAGATGATTTCTCCTTCTGCCAATGCATTTTCTTTCACTCTGGGAGTCGCACCATAAAATTCTTCATAGTTCACGCAGTCATGGATCGGCTCTCCGTTAGTGACTGGCTCTGCTATAAACATAGCTGGTTTCACTATCTTACATCAAATTATTTTAATCGATGGAATGGAAATGATCACTTCATAAGCAGAAGCTCTCTGAGATGTCAATGCGCCTTTTGGTTTCTCTAGAATGGCAAATAGTGCATGCTCGACGAACAACGTCATTTAGCATCCCATCACAATGGTTGTAGCCTTCTCTATGGCAAACGCTGCAGCTGCTAAACTTTGTTTGCACGGAAAGTGACCTCTCATCACTGGGTCCAAATTCCTACTGTAGAATGCCAGGGGCTTGTACCCCAACATTCTTTGTGTGAGTACTGCCATCGTAACACTGCCATTCGTGTGTGAAAACAGGTAGAATTCTTTTGCATAATTGGGAATCCCTAAAACTGGTGCCGTGCAAATAGCCTTTTTTAGTTCAACAAACCCTTCTTCCATGGCTTCAGTCGACTCAATTTTTTCCTTCGTCACCTGTGCTTTCTTTAGGGCTTGTAACAATGGCTTGGTATAAGAGCTGTAGTCAAAGACCCATGCCCTGACATAATTGCATAATCCTAGAAAACTCTGCATTTGTTTTATCGTGTGTGGCTTGGTTGTGTTTAATATGGCCTCAGACCTTTCAGGGGTAACCCTTTCCCCTCATGTGAGATTAGCTGGCCTATGTACAACACTTCTTGTTGACAATACTGTAACTTCTCTCTGTCAACTTTATATCCTTTCTCAGCCCATATACTCAATAGCTGAATAGAATCGTGTCTGCATGTTTCCTCTGTCGTGCTGCAAATTAAGATGTCATCCACATATTGTAAGACAACACTCTCTAATGCAGCTGTATTCAAACTGTGGGGTGCGGCCCCGTGGGGGGCCACTGCCGCATCCCTGGGGGGCCGTGAGAGGCCAGCATGAAATGTAAAAAAAAAAAAAACATTTTTTTTTTAGATTGGAAGAAATGGGCAGGGGCGCTTCACATAATCCGGCTGAAGCATGACACTGGGCCTCACTACAATATGGCGGTAAGGTATCAATGGTGCTGATAGCACCGCCGGCACCATTGCTACCGTACTGCCAGACTATGAGCTGTGCTCGCGGGTGCCTCTCAGCATGCCAGGTCTGACCTGGCGGGCAGAGCGGCACCCGCGAGCACAGCATGCCTGTAGCACCGGCACCATTGTAAATGGTGCCGGTGCTACAGGCATCCCCATTCCCATTGAGCCCTATGGGGCTCAAATGCGAATGGGAAATAATTTTTTCTGGCACCCTTGGATGGGCAAGTACCGGGTCCACCAGGGTTGTAATACCCCGGTAATTGCCCATTCAAGGGCACCAGAAAAAAAAGACTACGGCGGCAGCCATGCCTGTATTACAGGCACGGCTACTGCCATGGTCGTAATGAGGCCCACTGTCTCAGGCACCAATCAAAAAGTGGCCCGCAGTTATAAATGGATATTCATTCACAGACTGTTTGAATAGTACCAAAGGGGGTGCTTTTTGGTAAAATGTAAGTACATTGTGATATTTATTCAGCAACAATGGTCAATATTACTAACTGCATCGTGAAGTAACTGTCCACATTGGCCAAAAAGGTGGCCCATTTTGACTGGCCCACACTAGCATTTTGTATTTTTGGTACAGGCATTGACCTATAGGCCAGTCCGAACCTGGCTGCTCATCCGTAATGGCGAGGGGGAGCCCACCCAGTGGCACCCTCACCCATTATGCCTGAACTGGCCAGGGGAAACCCTATTTCCCTTTGGCAGTTCAGTTCATTCCCCAGTCGCACATGCTCACTGAGCCATGCACGGTTGGGGCGTTTTACTTCGCCAGCATTGCATAGCTCATTGGAAATGCTGGCTGGGGCACTGCATGTCTGTATGTGCGAGGGGGAGCTCCTGCGCCTCCTCGCACATACTGACAGAGCAGCCTGGAACAGGGCGTTTCAGCACCTACATACAGGCCAATGCAGAAGGTATGTTTATGTTAATTTATTTTATTGAAACATGTGTATGGATGCGTGAATGCTTGTGTTGTGTGCGTGTATGGTGATGGATGCTCATGTGAATGATAGAGTGAATGATGTGTGAATGTGTGTGTGTGTTCGTTTGTTTTGGTACGTTGAGCTGATTTTGGCAAGTGGTGGGTAGAGGGGGGAAGGAGGGTTATACAACAAAGGCATTTTAAAAATGCCTTTGTTGCACAATCCCCCTACCCACCTGCCAAAATCAGCTCTCCTTCTGAGGTGCTGTGGAGCCCAGGGGACAGGGATGGTATTTTTTTACTGGATGTCTATCATAGATGTCCAGTCAAAAATACCATGCTTTCCCCCTTGGCACCCCAGCGCCTTGCATACACACATAACCATGTTGATTGTGTTAGGCCTAGTGGAGCCCAGGGGACAGGGATGGTATATTTTTCTGGACATCTGTCATGGATGTCCAGTAAAACATGTCGTTCCTACCCCCTGGTGCCCCCCAGCAGCAATTACAAACTGTTTGGATATTACCCCTTTTTTTTAAAAGAATGCTCTACAATGCAACATTTTAACCCATCATTTTATTTAAAAAATTCATGGGGGAACCATCCGAACCCGTCTTGATTGATTCGGACTCCCTCACTGCGCTTGGTCGCTATGGCAATTTTGGGGGAAATATTTATGCCCCTCCACTTAAAAAATTCACCAGCCGTCACTGGCTCTCGGACTGTGTTGGGAACGGGATGAGGGGGCACATGGAGTGTGGTGGGAGCAGGATGGGCGGGAACCATGGGATAGTGGTGGGGAGAGCCCAGGGTGTGTGATGGTGAGGGGAGAGCCCAAGGAATGGGTAGGAGTGGGATGGGGGAGCCCAGCCACTGTGATAGGAGCAGCCTGGGGGGGGCCCAGCGACTATACTGGAAGTAGGGTGCAGTGACGGTGCGCAATACATACTGTCCATTTGGCATTTTTTTGGGGGCTCGGCCTGCCCAAATTTTGCTCAGGGGTGGCCCAGGCCAGAAAATGTTGAAGACCACTGGCCTAGTGGATTTACAATGTTGGGCAACTTCTTTGATTGGCATGCTTGTCAGAGTCTCATGTACAAAACAATGCAGTGTGCTCGTGCATGGACATAACACATTTCGCAGCTGTCGCTATAAAATAAAATAACACCAACACAGAGGGGCAGGGCAGGGGGGTCACAAACGATTTATTGTTTGCACAGGGAGGCCTTGGCATAAAAAGTTTGAAGACCACTGCTCTAATGCAATATTGCTTAAGTCCATTTGCAGGACTCTGTTAAAAACTGAAGGAGATTCGCAGTACCCCTGAGGTAACCTTGTACTTTTCAGGCGCATTTACCTGAACGTGAATGATGTCAAATCTTGCGAGTCTTTGTGCAATGGGATTGAAAAAAATGCATTTTTCAGGTCAATCACCGTGAAATATTTTGCCTCAACGGGTATATTACATAGGATTGTGGACGGGTTAGGGACTAGAGGGAACTCAGCCTCTACAATATCATTTATCAGCCTTTTTTGATAGGGTAAACTGCGGTGTTGCATGATGACTCTGACATCACTAAAATACCCTGCTCCATCATAGCGGATATTGGGCCTCATTACACGGAATGCGGTAAGGGTTTACCGGTACCGGTAAGGGCACAGGTACCGGTAAACCCTTACCGCCTTACTACGAGGTCCCTTTGCGGGACCCGACCTTAACGACTGGTTTTACAGTATTAACTGTAGTCACACCAGAGTAGCTTGCACGTGTCCACACATTGTCAGCTCTATCACCAAGTATGGCGATTAAATGACCCTTAATATCCCCGATAGCTAACGTGTTCCCTCCCGTCATTTTTTCTAACTCATGTATCCATTTTTGTAGCTCCCGACATTAGAAGCTTATTTTTCAGATTTTCTCAATACATGTGTGGCCAGGGTATATACTGTGGCCTCATGCCTCCCTTTTCGAGTAACAGGAATTGTAACACATGGCACTCCTTTTCCTCTCTCATCATTTTTCTATCCACTGCAGCGGTAATATTCCTGCATCGCCGTCTACCTGGCAATGTCCTTAGTCTGCTCACATAGGGTGGTGGAGACAACCCCCTCTGACCGTAACATACTCCTTTGTGGCAGTCTGATTGTGTGGCTGACTCCAATGCCTTAGGTGCAGACCCACTTGAATCTGACAATCTTATTCCCTTTCCTCTACAGAAGCGTTTTTCGTGTTTCCTCTCATCTTCTCTTTCCTCACATACTTCTCTTTCTGTGTCTGATATTGTCTGTGCCCAACTTGTGCAACTTCTCTCATCCTCCTCATTCCTGTTTAGTGTCAACCTATCTAGGGACAGCTCCCTATTTCTGCTACTTCGAGAGGCGTCCTCAGTGTTGTGCAACTGAGTGCTCTCCAGACGCTCGTCCTCTCCTCTCCCTTGGGATATCTGTTTGAGCCCCATTTCATCATATATTCTATCGATCGTCTCTCTGATGCTTCTGGTGTCAAAGTCATCTTCCACATTTGCCCTAGATGTGCCTGGCACTCAATCATACTCAGGAAATAATTCTTCTATGTGTTCCCAGTCTACTACTGGATCGGGTTTTTTAACCTCTCTTTCCAGATATTCAAGATCCTGTGCTCTCTGTCTTCGCTTACGTTCTATGTTGTCATCGAATTCTCTGCGCTTCCTCTCTGGCCCTATCTTCTTCTTGTTTCCTCGCATCTCTTTGCTCATTTGCCCTTCGTATTTCCTCATTCCTTTGTCTTTTTATTCTCTTCTCCCATATTGTTTATTCTTCTTCTTATATTCTCCGTTGTTCCTGCCTGTCCTGATCATTAGCTCTCCTTGGCTTATGATCACGTTTCCTTTCTTGCTCTTCGCGATACAACTGCTCTCGTCTCTGTCTATCTTTTTTTCTGATTCCTTCATCTCTTAATCCTTTTTCCTTTTCCTTCTCTTTCCTCTTTGAATCGTCTAGCTCCCCCTTTTGTCTCACGTCCTCAATGCCTTTACCATAGAGTTTTAATAAAATCTGACCTCCCATCCATTTGTTCTGTGTGAATGGCATCTCATCAGTTCTGTCCTAATCTCCTTTCCATCTCTTTCTCTCTCTTCCTGTATCTAGAGATGTACTTGCTTGTGCTTGGTCCCCTTTTTCTTTCTCGCGTCTCTCCTTGTCCCTCGGGACTTTGGAGGTAATATCTCGGTCTCTGTTCTTGCCTGGGCTTTCGTCACTACTTTATGCAGGTGACTCCTATGATGGGTTGCTATCTCACATGGCTGCTTTAAGCTCCCTCAACGGGTATAATCCTTCGTCTTTACTGACTTTGCTTTTTGTTTCGGATGGGGCAGGTGGCGCATAAGGCGTTTCACCCCTCTCTGTGCATATGTTTAGTATCCAATCTAATGGCAGCTCCTCCTCTTTTTCCTCTTGATACATCTTCCAAAGCTCAAAACTAGCTAGGTGTTTGACAGGCCTTGAAGACCCTCACGCATGGAAACAAGGCATAATCACCATACACTAACTGATACGCCAGACACGAGGTTCAATTCCCAAAATCTAGGGTTCATTGCAAAGCAAATAGTCTCAGTCGGCTGACTGGATCTCACGTCTCTCAACGTGTGTCACCCAGACCTCGTGAGACGCAAGAGAGTGAGCATTCTACAACAGTGACATATATACAAAAAGACCATCATACTATCAGCTTGTGACACACCAAAACCGCCCATAATGTATCTTCCTGAGCAAGGGTTCGGTGATTGACAATTATGACGTGTATGACACCTTCTAAGACATTGATTTAGCAACAGTTGCAATCTGTGTTCATAGGGGAGACACGCTATCTTCTAGTTTCTATTCGTGAGCTAGAGGTCAGCTTGAACTAAAGGGGCCCAGCAAGGGGGGCCGTGAAAGAAAGTATAATTCATGCCTCTAATGGTCTATTTCTACAGTTTCTGCAGTTTCAGCGAGACCAGCTGGCACCTGTCTTGATGATTAAATACCTCTCTGCTCACCTTCAAGGACTCGTGAGGGAGGAAAACAATGTATTTCTGTCTGGGCTTGTCTCTCACATGTAACTTGTGGCCTCACTCTGTGCAGGAGCAAAAAAAAATTAAATTCATTTTTGCAAAGCGTTTGAATAGAAAAAGCAAGAGGAAGCAAAATGCCGGATTCTGTTGGTACAAAATGGATGCTCTATGGTTATGCAGACGATTCTGTACTGGCGATGCTGGGCATATGATGCGGTTGGTTTTCGGCCAACATAATATACAGTCTATGCTATGGTAGGGTATTTTCTAGACTAACACGTTTACCTAACTTTTTTCCATTATACGTGGCGTGCAAATATGTTGTCATGTGCTGCAGAACCGTTTTAGATAGCTATCCGCCTTGGGGCCATGGCATAACCATTTTGTGGGCGGTTCCTTTAACCCATTCTGCACTGTACTTCTTCAGCTTAGGTGCATGTTTTGGCAACTGGTTGCACAAGTGTACTAACGGGGTAACGTCTTCCATACTTAAGTGTGTTTATCCTCTCCTTTTTTTCTTTTTTGTAGGCAGAGACAAACAGCAAACACATGCATCAGAGCAAACAATACATTCAATGTGCACATGAATTAATAAAGTAACTGCAAGAGCAATAGTACAACAGGTGGGGGAGCGATAAATCATGATGCACCACAACATATAAGCACTTTCATTGTGAGACCAGAGAAGAGCCACTCTCAGATGTGCTCTCCTCTTGGCTGTTAAGGTAGCTGTTGAATGCAGTCCATATGTTCTTGGGGCGTGAGTGAGTAGGAAGCATATCAAGGTACTCTTCTTTGCAATTTTGAGACCAAGTAAGTGCATGTAACCACCTCTGAAATGTAGGGGGAGAAGGACTCTCCCAGCTTTGAAGTACGCATTTCTTGGCCACTATGCAGCTTATATTTAAAAATGTGGCCATACGCTTAGCATCATCGGCTTTCCACACCCAAAACAGGACACCCAGTGGGTCAGGGTCAATTACAGTGTCAATGAGCTCAGATAATGTCCCAAGGATTCTCTCCCAGAATTCCCCCAGTTTATGTCATGTCCAGAACATATGCAGATGGTCCGCATTCTCCGCCTTACAGCGGGGACAGGAGTGCGAGACTGTGCGGGAAAATTTAGAGATCCTGAGAGGGGTGTAGTACAGCCTGTTCAGCAATTTATATTGCATGGCACGGTAGCGGAAATTGAGGGAGACTCTATTGGTGTGCGAGCACATTTCTTCCCATAAGTGGTCAGAGACCTTGAGGCCCAGTTCATCTGCCCACTCACTACGTGCCCTTGAAGGTTGAGTCGGGACGCTCGTCAGTAACATCTTGTATAATGAGGAAACAACGCCACGGGCACCCCTGAATTGGCAATGTATGCAATCCCTGGAGTATCAGAGGACTTGTTGGAGAAATCGGGGCATGCAGTGCGGAAGGCAGCACAGAGCCTATAATATTGCAGGAATTCTAGCGCCGACCCAGAATAGCCCGGCCTCCATGTCTGTGGGTTTATGAACCGCCCATCGGGATAGAAGTCTGTTAGTGCCTGGTAGCCCACGGTGCCCCAGTGCCGCGCCAGAGCCGTGTCGTGTGTAGGCTCCAGCCCGGGGAACCCCCACACTGCGAGCTACTTGTAATAGGGGTGCTGTTCTGCTGTTGCACTGAACAATCGGCCCCAGGCATTCACGGTGGTTCCGACTGCTGATGTAATATGAGTGCCATTATATTAACACCGGCTGCCGCCAGGATCTCCAGCTTGACATGTAGGCGGGAAGGGGAGCCAGGATACCAATGAGAGGCGTATTGGGCCTGTGCCGCCATCCAATATAACATCAGGTCTGGGGAGGTAAATCCCCCTCTTTCATATGGGAGCGTCATATCTGTCCATTTCTTGCGCACTGCTCTGGAGTGCCAGAGGAACATGTTTATCCTCTCCTTATATATAACACTTTGTTATGCTTTATGTTTCATAAACAAGATCAAAAATATGAGCGAGCACCAATCGTCGCAAGCTCCAATCCAGTTTTTTCACAAAAAATCTACTTTTACTTTTTCAAACAACAACCATCAATTCATGTCATACAACATTTTGTTGTAACGTCAGAATAAAGAAAAAAAACACAAGACAGACACAACAGACTAGACAGACTCTGGCCGGCTACTTAAATCTCATGCCATCTGCTTCCTCAGATGCATTTCTGCCCCTATTTATTATTCCGACATGGAATGTAATCCCATTTCTTTCAGATCGCCTTTTAATCGATTCTGGTCTCCTATATTGCCCTATTCATTCACTACTTTAAATGCAGGCTTCTTTCAGTGCTATATTAAAACCTAGGTATATGGGTGTATACTCCTGTCTCTTCTCTCAGGTATCCTCCTGGTATCTCTCTCTGGCTTGCGTATCCTCTCAGTATCTCTCTATTGCGCGGGTATCCTACCAGTATCTCTCTATTGCTAAGCCACCCTCGAGTCAATATTTTCCCCATATATATATATATATATTATACTCTTACTCTGTCGCTATTTTTTGTCCCACCTCCCTCTGTTACCTTCCCTTACTTGTTCTAAGCCATGCAACTTTTTGCAAACGTATTCAGTCTTTTTTCACTCACCGTTCGCATTTTCTTCCTCTCTGGACGCTCGGGATCACCGACTTCATTAACGCCTCTCCTTGCCGCCTGTCTGATTAGCTGTTCGTAGAAGAGGGAAGGGGTTTATGGGGGAAAGAAAAGGTTCCTTCAGACCTAACCTGCAGGGTTTTTACTTAGACTAACCACTTTCTATGGGGAGCCTCTTGTTCTACTCAGCCAGATGCCAAAGGACTTGTGATATTGCAGAGGACCCAGAGTTACTTATGTCAATGGCCAATGGATGTCTTATATAATCTATTCTAATTGATAACCATCAATCTCTGCTACCAAGTGTGCTCAATGGACCTCAGCCAGCCCATAGGACTGGGGGTTTCCAAACAGCACTTTAAGAGGAGCAGCAGCACCCTTGAGATGGATGGGGATGCAGATTTTTACTTTGCACCAAATCAATAATGACAACTGAATGGTTTGGTAAAGGGAGTCTGTTTAGTGACAATTACAAAAAACAGGGAGTTTAATAAATATTAGCAATCGCTCGATCTTCCTTCTCACTTAAACTCCACTTAATTTCTGAAAAGAACATAGCATTTATACAAAAAATGTGTCATCACTGATGTGTTACTCTTTAAAATTTAGCATGCAACTTGATTGGTTCTAGGAAGGTAACTTTAATATAGGCACTATATCTGTATATGGTAACGGGGAGAGGGGATTGGATAGACAATGTCAGGTGGGGCATCTAAGCCCTTCCTTCAAAATGGCTACTGTAAACGTTATTAAAAATACGACTTCTCATTGGTTCTACTAACTATAGGACCCTAGATTACATGGTCCACTATGATTGGGTTGGTATCAACCTCACTCATACTTTTCCACTTGCGCTTAGCAGCGTGCAGAATAGCCAGCCAGGTACAGGGAGTTTGTCTGCAACCCAGCTTTCCTCCAATTATTGTTACAATCAATCATCACCTCAGTGGTCATGTGTCAATTATTTCGTTGTGGTTTGCCTCGAGTCTGCTTCTAGGTCTGGGAAAGTTAAGGCGTCTGGGCATGGCAAAGGTCCATGAGTCGGTGTGAAAGTTTCATCCCTTCCTGCTGGTCTGGTCACGTGATTTTGACATCGTGAAATCGGCCTTTCCTTCATGCAATTTTGTGTATTTTATTTAATTCTGCGAGTCATCTGCCATCTGTGGCTTATCTTGAGCTTTCTGAACAGGATACTCTGTTCTTCTTCTCATTAATTGTATCCACTGTTGGTCTATTTCAGCCGATACGACCTTGGCTTCTTGGCATGGTTACCTTCATCTGAGTTTATCTCTGTCTTTAATTCTCGATTTGTTTGCTGCAAAACTCTCCTCTTGAGACCTTAAGTAACCTTTAGTTGATTCTGCTCTTGTGCGTAGTGGAAGTATACTTATGTAAAGTGCTCTTTTTAAGGTAGATATGTATAGGTGGCGCTTGCCGCAATCTCTCTTACTACTAAGCATAAGTAAACTCCACGATTTCTGTGCTTCTTGTGGTTACTTTGCATATGTACACGTTTAAACTAACTGAATATCTTCATCGTGCTTATGGCATAAGTTTCTGACATCGTGTCATCAATTGTTTCACTTTAGGTTTAGGATGTCACTTATCCATGGTGTTTCGTCTTGTTTGTCATCATTCTCAGGTCATTATATCTTCTATATGTGGATCAGTCCAGGTTCTTATGACATCATCATTCGTCTTCTTCAGTATCTTCTTAGTTTCTTCGGGTATTGCAATCTGACAATCGTCATTCTGTCTCATTTGTCGATATGGTATTCTTAATGGGTACCTTACTGTCCAGGTTTTCTTAGGTGTCGGTACTTCAATAGGTGCTGTTATTCTGATAGGTACAGGACAGAGCCCAACTGCAGCTCTATGCTGCTTTATTTTCTCAACATATGTCACATATTTCGGCATGAACGTTCCTGGTACTTCAAAATGGGAGGTGGGAGTGTGAATCGTGCTTGATACCTCCTCTTAAACACTATCTATGCTTGTGCTGTCGATGATTTTGTAGTGGTTGGTCACAATTGCCCAGAGCCTCTTTTGTCATACTCTTGGTTGAGTTTTCTTTGTATGTACCAACATTAAGTGTGTTTCATGCTACTGCCAGTACTTCTTCGCATGCCTTTTGATTATCAAAGCTTATACCTCTGCTTTTCCATCAACAATTGCAACAGATATAATCCCTTCATGTGGAGTATTGGTATTATTTTTGTTGTTGGGATGTTTTCCTTGTTGTATGGACTACTGCCTTCCATGGGTGTGGTGGGATCAACTTCAAGGTTGTTCAATTTCAATTTTTGATGGAAAAGAGGCACCGTTGCATCATCAGTAACTAGTATCATGGTACAGTAGAAAATTCATAGAACCTTAAGTTTCATGTAAATGTTCTTGTAGATGTCATGATGCCTACCTCCAAGGAGCCAGGTCCGACCCAGCAACCCCAGAGGCAGGCATCATTCCCCCCAGGGAAGTGCCAGCGGGCCCAAGCTGGGGCCCTTTGGACACAGTCCTGGCGCCTCAGGCGCCAGGCTCATGTTGGACCCCTGTCCTGGCGCCTTAGGCGCCTGGCTCATAAAGCTAGACATGTGTTCAAGTGTTTTAATGTGCACTTACCTGGTGCAGACCATGCTGCTACATCCAGACCCTCTTGAGGCCTGAATGGAACTACTTTACCTGTGGGACTACTTTCCACCTGGGTGTGGTCGGGAAAGGATACATACCTGATCGGTGGAAGGATACAAGCCTGGAACTTCTTCCAAAGCTATTTAAACCACGCCCGATCAGCAACTCACGCTTCGCGTTGTTCTGCTCCTCGCAGCTGGACGCTCACTGTGTCAGCTCCTGCATCTGGACTTCAGCCACGCCTGTCAGCATCCTGGGTCGCCTGCAAAGGGAGATAAGAGAGAATTGGAGAGAAAGAAGACCTTACCTGCTAAAGCTGCATCACGGAGACATCACACCGACGATCCTGAAAGGGAAGACATCATTTTAAAAGCATTTCACTTCGATCGCTGCAGCGCTGCATTTCACTCACCTTTCCTGGGCGGCTCCATCTTCAGCAGCGATCATCCGGATCCGCACCCACTTCCCAGAGCCTAGAGAGAAAAGACAAGAAAACAAGGTGAGAGAAGGAAGGGAAATAGGAAAAGCTCAGTTTCCTTCTAAGACTTACCTGTTGGGTCATTCCCATTTCATTTCGGGTCCTGCCGCTTCCTGGCATTCCGGACCCCGGCCCCAATGGGGAAAAAAGACAAAGACATTGAATGAGCGAATGCAAAGACATTACCTGAACACTCATCCAGAACTTACACTTCGGGTCGGCGCCATTTCTCCGGCATTCCGAACCCCGGCCCCTAAGGGGAAAAAGACATAAGCATTAGCGCTTGCTGCAATAAGACAATGAACATTATTATTAAGCTTGAACTTTTGAACTTGCAACAGAACTCTTACAGCGCCTCACCTGAATAGTCAAGCTTATTTTGAACTCCCATCAAACCTCAATCCAGTGAAGTAACTGGGTTTCAACGCGCCCCTGCATCAGAAGCAGGATGGAGAGCTCATCCTTCCAGACCCTAAGGTGAGACTTCACGTGGAACCGTGGAAGGGTATCGAGGAGGGTTGGAAGGGAGTGGGAGGCTTGAGCATTATTCCGTCAGTAGGTAATACCCCCTTTTCACGCACAGGGGAATATTCCTGTGAGCCAGAAAAGCCAGAGTAGAGGGGCCCTTCCTGTCCATCACCATTGAAGAAGCATCAGCACTCGAAGCCAGACCTGCGCCTCCGTGGGAATCAGGTGAGCTTGACAGAACGCGAAGCCAACCCACAATTTCCCACCCGGGCGCTATGGAGACTTCCGAGACAGATCAGCTGGCACAGATTTTGGGGTGGGGGAATTACGGGCAGAAGTGCACTCAGCCCGCCAGGAGACTAACGCTCTCAAAAGAGAACTGACCCTATCCAAGGAAAGAACTGATGACCGTAGATTTGATCTGCATGCAATGTATGTCAGGAACATAGTGATGTGTCTCCTCTTAACTTTGTAACAGTACCAGTCAATTTTATTTTATTTTTATTGTAGGTGCTTGAGCACAGCTTTGGTAGGTTCTGCTTGATAATTTGACATACGTTCATTGTTCTAGTTTAATAGATGAGTCTCTTTTTTAACTCATCATAAAATCTGTCCAACACCTTTTGTAATATTCTCACTAAAGACTGCCTTGGTTGCAATGTTGAGAATTTGAGGTTGCACATATAAAAATTGGTTTCCAATCCATTAAGCAAAGTTCTTTGATACTGCTTGCACTGGTGTCCCTGCCATGTCTGTTCAGATAAACATTCAAGTACTCATGCAGGTAAAACATAGGTGTAAAAGTGCCGTAGGGTAATTTGTCATGCCTACTAAACATTGAATAACATTGAAAACTACTTGTTCAAGCACATCGCCTGCTCGAAAGGTTTACATTGGAACAGCCATTTTTCTCACAACCCAGTTTTCTTTTTCAAACGATTTGCCTTTTGTAAGATCAAAACACTAATTTTCGCAACATAGTATGCCATCATCTAATAGTTTAATGCAAAGCAAAACCCAAATTATTGCTTCAATTGATAACATTTATTAATTCCATTCGCCACATCTGCAACAAAGATTTCACCAGTGCCATGTAACACTGCATAATTTTAAATGCTGGATAAGATTGTCCTTGAACATTGTCAAACTCCTTCATCTTTTCAGACATATTGCATTTTTCATGGTAGCTGGCAGTTCATGAATATCGCATCACTTGTTAATTTCGCATTTTCCTACCTTATTGAGAATTTCTGTATGTGGATACTTTCTGAAGAACGATTCTAGGTAGCAGGGACACAGTGCAACACGTATGCACTGATGTGCTTCTTCAGCACACTAAATATGTTTTCTGATGATGATTTGTTGTACAGTCCTCTCACTGTACCAGGAATCCCACATGTCAAAAATACCAGATCCATCAATAAAATAGACAATAGAAGAAAGTAAGGCAATGCATATGTACATTTCATCCAGACATAAGTCAAATTGATCAGAATGGCACTGTTTAGATATTATTAGTTGCTTCACAGGATGGTATGACCCCAAATCTAAAGTACAGTGCATTTAAAATCTGTTCCACCAATGTTTTATTACATTTTCCAGATTTGTTAAGAAAGTCCACCGAATTAAAGGGTCTGTTGTGGGAGATGGTAAGATTGGCAGAACACATATCAGTTATTTGCTTCAACACTTCACAGTCAAGGATGAAACACACTCAGGATAAGGACTTATTTTCGGAAGTATTCATTAAACAAGTTTTTTGCGCAAGAATGCAGACGAGATGTGAAGTTCTGGAGGCAATACATATTTTCTAGAATTCGTAAATGTTTGATTTGTGGCACAAGAACATTCACCTAAAGACACACCGCAGTGATATTAAATGACATCCTTCACGCAGGAAAAAGCAGGGGTTTGAAAAAGAAATTTGAGTGTGTCTTTAGAATTGAATGTGCTGGCAAGACGAATAAAACACTGGGCCTTCCAACATAACATGTATGCCTTCTGAGTTTGCAAGACAAGTGTCTGCGTAAGCATGCAGGGGAGGTGGTAAGCTCCAGAGGCCATACGCATTATCTTGAGGAGGTTGGTTTTTGATTTGTGCTGACACAGCATTCAATCCTATAGACCGATGGCAGCATTATGAAATAGCAGCCTTCCGGTAGGAACCACATAAATATTGGTGATGCTTCATAGGAAAGTTCCTTGTAATATGTTCTTGTTAACTTGTGGATGGGTGCAGATAGTGTTTAAAGACTAAAAAAGAAAGGGTGACCATTTCTTTAACACTACTTTAGGAATTAGATTAAGTTATCAGGGTGTCTATACTGGCAAAATAGATACCAATAGAGATTTGAAATGGTATATGCTTTATTTACAATCAATTTTTTTTTCTTCCAATCCAGTGAAGATACTTAGAAATGTTCCTCTAAAATGTGATAGTAGGAATTTAACTTGGCTTGTGTATGCTGACAATATATTACCCTTAGATCCTCACCCTCACGCACAAATGCCTCTACTTATCAGCACCCTCATAGCTTGTACAAACCTTGTCCAAACCCGCCCACTCCAAACCCACCAGGACACACTATACCAATCTCCTACAAACTCCCCACATCGACAAAGCCAAAGGGGGAGGACTAGTATTTCCCTACATAGCCCCTAAACTCTGGAACACCATCCCCACAGACATCAGATCAGAAAAATCACTACTCATCTTCTGCAAAAAACTCAAGACCCTCCTCTTCATCTGACCCTTGTATGCTCCTTACTTGTTTGTATATATGACTGTAATTGTTTTCCCTCACTTCTGTAACTAAGTAAGCTGTCTGTAACCAGCGCCACAATGACTCTGGACTGCTGCGCACTTAACAAAAACAAATAAATAAATAAATACATAAATCAGACACCTATTAGCCTACATAGAAACTTAGCTGTTATATGAAATCATGCAATGGCAAATACCTTGGAACTAAATGTTAAAAAGAAATCTAATATTATGAGGTTTACTGGAGCAGTCACCAAATTTAAAATGCAACTTCAGTACATGGATGACGCTAAATTAAAAGAAAAATCTGAGTTGATTTATTTGGATTTTTCAACAAGTAATAAAACCTTGGATCAAAAATTGCATGAAAGAATAAATTCCAACATGTGGCTGATGGTAACTAATTTTAAACTATGTTTAGCAAGAAAGGAGGCTTTTTTGATGCAACTGTTACTACCATGATATAAACAGTAAATGATTAATATAATATGATATGATATGGCATTTATAACACTATGACAAGGAGTGACACGCAAAACGCGCTCTTCCTTTGTTTAAAGGGAAAATTCTAATTGTTGCTGTTAAATATGAGAATGAGGAAAGTGGCCAAATGTTGGTGAGCACCTATTGTTTATTGAAGATATCGCAGAGTGTCAGCCGACACGCGTTTCGACAAAGAAAGTCATTCTCAAGGCTGACATAAAGATCAAAATAAACAATATAATACAATGAAACCAAGAAAGTGTTCCTATACACAGAGAATAAAAACAAAATTGTAAATTACATACCCGAGTTATAATGGAGTGTGTTGTGGACACAGGGGCGGGCCAGAAAAGAACAGAAAAGGGAGCTTAATATACAAAGCTTGTAATGTATCTTGAAGCACCATTGGCAAAAGCAATCAGCATATATCTCAGGCATTGGGTGTACTTGGACAGAGACACAAGATGACACCATACATTCCCAAAGCCGAGCTAAGTGTTAAGTGCACTGTTATGTGTTGATTGACGACCAAGAAGCTGTAAGCCAAGCAAAATCATGGGTATGCTAGTCAGCAATAGATAATAAATGAGAAATAAGTTAAGATCCAATCATGTAGTGTATGGCAATAGCCAATAGAGTGGCAAGAGAATTTGGTCATGAAAGGAAACCCAGTGCGCATGGTGGTTCACATACCAAAAAAGTGAATTTATATTGAGTTTATAATCTATCTCACCTATCTTCTTGGGAGTCAATGTTTGCTAGACTGATTTAAGAAACCAATTCCTCTGAAAATACCACATAATGGATATGCCTTTATAGAGGAGTCTGCTGCAAATCAGACGAAATGAAACAACTGTTTATAAATGGCCGCTGCATGACAGTGAAATGCCATAGTTTAACATTCAAGAAGTACGTACGGTTCAAAATATCAGCGGATAATGTAAGAGCAACGCTCACCCTCTGGTGTGGTAATATACTGATATTTTCAACTTGTGTATTACTCAAGATCCAAGTATTCAGTCTCCCGATGGACGAATAATTCGAATGAACTGCCTGTTAATATATGAGACCTGAAATCAGTAATTAAGGGATACATTGTTAAACAAGCACTACAATCAGCTTGGGGATTTCTCAATTACTTATACATCTGGGCTCGATCCCTCTGATTCCTGAAGGTGCTTTCGCAGATGCGGGCGCTGTCCGTACTGTGTTAAATCGCGACCGCTCACAGCGTCGCGGTTCCCCATTGGTGCATGATCGATGGCTATTGCGCATTTAGATACTGTGTAATTGTAGTGGACTCTGCTGTGAATATGATTGGAAACCATGTGCGACAAAGAAATGTCATAGAGTAAATATGCACTCTGAGATGATCAATTCACCAATCTGAAATAGATTATAGAATGTAATTGTATGGTAGTTGTCACATGGTTCACTGCACAAACACCCCAATGCCTGATGTGTCGGTGAATATGTGCCACAAAGACAATGTTATTGCATGTACACATATGGTGAATACTTGAAGGACAATGTATAAATGAAAAGATCCATGGTAGTAACAAGGGCACATATGTCTCATAGTCCATTTTTATCTTTAGACAATTCGAACTACACAGATAATAAGTACTAAAATAACAATGTTTAAGTTTGAAATCAGTTATTACAAGAACACATACATCTCACTGTCTGTATTGAGACCGTCCTGTGTACATCGAAATTGACAAATACATTTAGCCTCCAATTGCCTAAGTTTAAGTACAATATCACCACCTCTCTTCCCCAATTTGACTTTCATCAAACTTGCAAAGGGGATATCTTCTTTATTATCAGTTTGGTGCAAGGTTTGCCAATGAATTGCGAGTGGCAATTTAGGGTCTTCACTGCTCAAGCTTGTCAAATGTTCTCGTATCCTGATACAGAGTTGTCTAATGGCGGATCCAATATAGATTTTAGCACAAATACATCATAATGCATATACAACATGTGTAGCGCGACAATTAATAAAGTCTCAAATCTGAATTTCATGGCCATTGGCATCTGTGTATTTAGTGATATTGTTATCTGCATATTTACACATGGAGCAGTTGCCACTTTTGTGAAAACCTTTGGCTGGAGACAACCATGTGCCCCTCTCACTCGGTGAATCATTCTGGATTTGAGAAAAAGGACTGACTTTGTCTCAAATCGTTTCTGATCTGGTGTATATGAATCTTGGTTTGTTTGGCACACACTACATGATTGGATCTTAACTTATTTCTCATTTATTATCTATTGCTGACTAACATACCCACGATTTTGCTTGGCTTACAGCTTCTTGGTCGTCAATCAACACATAACAGTGCACTTAACACTTAGCTCGACTTTGGGAATGTATGGTGTCATCTTGAGTCTCTGTCCATGTACACCCAATGCCTGAGATATATGCTGATTGCTTTAGCCAATGGTGCTTCAAGATACATTACAAGCTTTGTATATTAAGTTCCCTTTTCTGTTCTTTTCTGGCCCGCCCCTGTGTCCACAACACACTCTATTACAACTCGGATATGTAATTTACAATTTAGTTTTTACTCTCTTTGTGTACATGAACTTTTTCTTGGTTTCATTGTATTATACTGTTTATTTTTATCTTTATGTCAGCCTTGAGAATTACTTTCTTTGTCGAAACACGTGTCGCCTTACACTCTGTGATATCTTCAATAAACAATTAGTGCTGACCAACATTTGGACACTTTCCTCATTTTCATATTTAACAGCAACAATTAGAATGTTCTCATTAAACAAGGGAAGAGCGCATTTTGCGTGTCACTCCTTGTCATAGATTTTCTATTTTACCAGGCATTAGTGGGTATGCCTGGCCCTGACGTCTGCAACACAGCTCAATCCCAATATTAATGTGAGGTGTGCAGAGTGCATACACAGGCCCCTTACCTACTCCATTTGTATTTGTGGCATTTATAACACGCCTATATACAAGTGTTTCAAGGCGCACCGAGGCAAGGGAGGGGGAAAAGAGGGAAGGCAGACACCGATCCTACTAGGCCAGGTGTCATTCAGATCGCGCAAGTGCATGGGAAGGGGGAAAGTGCGTGGGGGCAAGGCAGAAGGGACAGTGCAGTACATGAGATAATAGAATAAGTAACAATAAGTAAAAGTAAGGCCAGCAGGTGGCAAGGTTAAGTGCAGGCATCAGGAGTCAAGTGCTGGTAATGGGACTGTAGTGATACAGAAAACAGTTCCCAATGCAGGGGTTGCCAGGAAGGCAGTGCAAGTGTGTGACTGGTGGGGCAGGGGACCTGGGCCGGAGGTCAGGGGGTGGCCAGGTAACCAGTGCAGTTTCAGTTTCAGCCAGGAGGTCAGCAGGGGAGAGGAAGAGAAAAGGCAGAATCAAAGAGAAAGGTTTCGAGGTGCTTCCGGAACCAGAGATGGTCCTCCTCAGGTTTCAGGAAGGCAGGGAGGCTGTTCCAGAGGGAGGCCCTAGCTGAAGACAGAGATCTACCACCAACTCATTGCTTGGAGAAGTGACTGACCCTGAGGGAGTTGGAGGCAGATGAGCGAAGAGCTCGAGAAGGAAGGTATTTAGGATGAGAGAGTTGAAGGTATTGAGGCTCCAAACCCCAGAAGCCTTGTGTACAATGTAGAGGGTGTTGTACTTAATCATTGCAGCCACTGGGAGCCAGTGCAGAGATTTGAGTCCTGGAGAGATACGATCCCCGGGCTTGAGCCCAAGGACAAGTCTCGCAGTCCTGTTCTGGATGAGTTGCAGAGGGCGGAGAGTAGCAGCAGGTAGATTTAGAAAGAGGCTGTTGCAATAGTCCAGCCTAGAGAGAACCATAGCTCTGGCGACAGTGAGCTTCTGGGTGAAGGAGAGGAAAGGAAAAATATCTCTGAGGAGGTGCAACTGGCAGTGTGATTTCTTAGAGTCATCGGAGATCTGAGTGGAGAAGGAGAGTGTGGAGTCGAAGATACACCAAGGTTTTTAGCCTCACAGGTGGGAGCAGGAAGAGGGCCAAAAGAGGCCGGCCAGAGAGTGACAGGAAAGGAGGGTGTGGGTGTGAGATGAGGAGAATCTTGGTCTTACTGGCATTATGGCAGATATCATTGGCGGCACACCACTCCTGGGTGGCGGACAGACAATCAGAGATGGGAGAGGGAGAAGAGGTGGCTGAAGGTAGCCTCAAAATGAGCTGAGTGTCATCCGCATAGCACTGGAAGCTGAGCACAGCGTGGCAATGCGGTGGGCAAGAAGTGCCAGTTATTGGTTGAACAGCCAGGGAGAGAGGTTAGACCCCCTGGGGAACACCCCGGTAGATATAGAGCTATAGGAGAGGAAGAACCCAAGTTGAACATGGGAGGGTCGATCAGAGAGGAAAGAGGTCAGCCATGCTAGGACCTAACCGGTGATCCCTAGGTTATCATGGAGACAGTTGAGCAGGATGGCATGGTTGACAGTGTCAAAGGCAGAAGAGAGATCAAGTAAGATGAGGACAGACGGGGTGTTGGAATCAAGGTTGGAGAGCAGGTCTTCACGGATATTCAGGAGATCAGTTTCCATGTTTCTGGCAACTCTGAAGCCAGACTGATGATCATGGAGACAACGAACAGATTCAGTGTGAAGATTGAGCTGGGAGATGGCCAGCTTTTCTAAGAGTTTGCCTAGGAAAGGAGTGATGGAGTTGGGCGATAGTTAGCCAGGCAGGAAGGGTTGGCAGAGGGTTTCTTAAGAAGGGGGTGCACAAGGGAGTGCTTCAGGGAGGAAGGAAATACTCCAGTGGCAAAGGAGTGGTTGCAGAAGTCGGCCAGAGCAGGAGCCAGGGAGTCAATGTGGTCCTTGATGGTTTTGAAGGAACAGGGATGAACCTGTTTTGACAAGACTTTCATAGATTGAACTTCTCTTGAAACCTCGTCTGGGGAGAACAGGGAAAGACAGAGAAGGAGGTGGCCGAGGAAGGGCCAGAGGAACAGCAGGGAGTAGAGGGAGGAAAGGCAAAGAAGGAGAGAGAGGACAGGATATCATTGGTTTTAGAGATGAAATGAGAAGCCAGTGCCGTGCAGAGGGCCAGGGAGGGGGCAGGAGAGGTAGAGACCGCAGCAGGATTGGCACATTTTAAAGAGTTCAGCCAAGTTGTTAGATGCTGCAGAGACGCTGGCTTGGATGTGAGCTCTCTTCTTGGTGAGGACATAGAGCCGGTATTGCCCTTGGAGCAGGCGGCAGGCCAGTTTGTCAGAGGATGTACATGAAGCATGCCATTTCCTCTCAGCCACCCTGCACCTGCGTTTAAGGGTGACAAGGTTTGAATCGTACCAGGATTTGCACTTGGCTTTGGGCTTCAGGCGGAACCTCAAGACGGGGACAAGAACATCGAGAGTATCAGATATAGCAGAGTGGAGCATAGAGAGGGCTGTGTCAGGATGCGAGTCAGCCAAAGAGGGCGGGGTGAGAAAGTGGCGGCGAAAGCATCAACTGACACCCGCTTCATGGGGCGAGTGACTGAGAAGGTGGGTGGCAATGATGTAGTTGGCTTGGCCTGGGGGGAAGAGAGGGTGAGCTGGGAAGAGAGGAGAAAGTGATCACTCCAGGAGAGAGGAGTGGTGAGAGGGACAGAAAGGGGAAGGTACATACTTCAAGGTATTGAAGTATGGTCCAAAATAAATGAAATGTGGTTAGACTTAAAGGTTGTATATGGGTGTACCTGTTAACTCTACCATTTTCTGTCCCAACTCAGGTCATAGGACAAAACTAGGTTTGACATTTTTATATGCCACAATAAAGGTAGAGTGGTGTATGTTTTATTTAATCTTGTTCACTCAAATTAAATCACAGGAGTGTTGTCCTAACTTTGCAAACTATTCAGATCTTAGGACAGAATTTAACTATTATGTCTCATAATAAACACACAGCAATAAAGACAGTTATCCATTAAGATGTCTCTATTGTCATGTTGGTATTTGTGGAAGGATTCTTCAGACCCCCAGGGGAAAGGGAACCTATCAGCTTCCAACTGCTATTGCCTCTCCACCACACCGATCCAAAACCTCTCCCGATATAGGGATCCATGGATATGCGGGCCAGTCTAAGATGGAAAGGTCCTGGGAGGCCTTTGGGAAAGTTTAGTTGAAAACCACCAGCGATAAAAGAATTGTTCTTGACTGATTTCAGAGCAGGATCACATGTGAAACAATCTTACAACTTGGGGGAATTAAAAAAAAGTCTCTTATTGGGATTGGCAAATCAACTACTAACATCTACAACAAAAAACAACTATTATTCCTTGAATATGTGAGACACTTTCCTAAATGTAATTGATTTCAGGCTTAATTGAAGACGTCTCCTGATAGATCAGTTGTTAGGCTGTTATGTTCCCCTAATGGGGTAGCAAGGTCTCAGTATTTTCGTCGCTATTGCAGAAATGCTACAAACACTAAAACATCTCTATATTGAATGCATTTATCTGCAGGACAGTAGTACAAAAGTTTTTAATCTTATAGCAAGAAGACAGATCTCTTTGATTTTAGCAACTTGTTTTTATTACAGGTCTATGCTTGACATATTGCACAGGTTATAGATCATTTTATAGAACTTTGCTTTTAAAGAACGTGCATTTGAACTATGTTATTCATTTTTTTGGATGAATATCTTATGATTGGGTTGCTTGTTTTATTTTAGTTCAGGTATTAGAATTATGCAAGATGTGTTTGTTTTCGATAACATTGAAGTGTATATGTGCACGCTTTTGATGTAAATTTAATCTAAAAAAAATCAAAACATTTTGAACAGAAAATCCAGATTAATTTCCAAACACGTTGTCCATGATGCTGAAGTAAAAACTATTTTCTGAGACTATCATATGTTTGGGATACAACTTGTCACTTTTAACAAAAGTTATTTAAAAATGAGCTACCAAGGACTTAGCTCATTCCTATTAGGTGCCTGCCATAGGTTGCCAGTACAATTTGATAAGCACCCAATAGAATTATTCTACCCATACTACTGAACAGCTTCTTGAGTTATGTGTTTTTTTAAAACTGAAGTATTTAATTTCAGGCATGCACAGATATATAGGAAGATCCTACTTTTGTGTATAATATTCATGTACCTTATATTATATAGATGTACCTGGGAATGTGGCATGATCGTGCTAAATAAGTTGGATATTGTAGTGTGATGCAAACATAAGTGAGACTACAGTAGCAGGGTATATTTCTTTTTTTGTAAACCAGCTGCAGTAATCTAATTTCTTAATTTATTTGAAATAAAATAGAATTTTTAGATAATATCGCAAATGTTGGCGCGTCATTGCCAGGTTTGGGGATATTAGATCAGGGATATTTCCCTATAAAATGAATCAAATATTAAAAGATAAATACATTCCAGAGATAGAAGTCTCTACATTGGGCCTCATTACGAGGTTGGCAGTAACCCGCTTCTGCTACCAGCGCGTGGCCACCAACCCGTAACACTGATTCCACCGCCTGAAGTGGTGGCTGAACGGTAAATCTCCATTCCCATGGAGTAACATAGGACTCAGTGGAAATGGGGACACTGAAGCACTGGCACTATTGCTAACAGTGCGAGATATGTCGGTAGGGGCCTAATTTCCCAGCAGGTCAGGCCTGGCAGGGGAACTGTGCCCCCACTGGCATTCTCGTAGTACGGGGGTCCGGAAAGTGTGCACGTATGTTGCTACCGGCACCCTTATTTCCAGTCTGCTGTACTTGGAAGGAGGCCCCAATGTCTTCACCTTGCTGACGGGAAGGAACCATGTGAGGCTTGCTTTTGTGTTAGGCCCTGTGGCAGGCTAGAAAAAGGAGGTGGACACTTGAAGAACATTATTACAGGTTTATTAAAATAACAAAGAGAATCTTTCCCTATTGCTAGAGGGGTTTCCATGCCTATATAAATAATTCAAGGTGCTCGTCAGACATCAGGAAGTCCCAAAATGTATATGTCCACAGTCCAAAACTAGTACTCACTGACTACAACTATTTTAACGAACTTAAATTACACTAGGAAAATGTCTCCCCTCCCCTAGTTATCTCTTATCTCTATAGTCCATAGTTCTCTCCAGTAAGATGTCTCTTGCCACCTTCTGGGCAAGATCTTGTAACTCTTTTACAATATACTTGTGTTTTGTCTCACTGTTAGGGACAGTTGTTCCACAGCCCTTTGTATCACTCTTTCTTGTACTTTGATCCAGGCATATAAGCCTTTCTGACTCTAGTAACCTAGGCCTTCTTAGGTTGGTTATCTTTGTAATGACTTGACCTTCTCCCTCTCCTTGGGTTGCTCAGTGTGATTATTTCTTCTCTTATCTGCTTCACTTAATTTCACTTCCTATTAATAATGATTAACTTCTCTATCTGGTTTCCTCCACTCATCATTTCTTAAGCAATGGGGTACTTCCCCCTCTTCTCAGGGTGTTTGGGCACAGTTCTGAAAACGTTCTCCTTCAGACTTGTTTGTTATTCTCTTGATTATATTAATAAAGTTCCTCTTTTATGGCCTTATATTTAGTCTTAAACCATTGGGGTACTTTCCACTCATACCATGGTGTTTGTGCCCGGCTCTCACGTTCCACAGATAATTCCCCTTCACTCTCACGTAAGGAAGAAGTTGAGGTAGATTGGTCAGATTGTCCTGAAACAGCTTCTGCTGGGTGTCTCTTGGAAGTACTCTTCTTCTCGAAGAGATTGGTTCTGTTCTTGGAGTTCGCCACAATTTCCTGAGTAGTAGTTACATAAGTAAAGAATGCCGTGTCCTCTGGAATCAGCCCGTTCACGGGGGAAAATCCAGCAGGCATAAACAAAACCTGGGTTGTGTTGGTAATGGAAATCCAAAGCGGCAGCAGGCTCGGAAGAGAGGAGGAATTTGAGTGGAAGTCAGTAGCAGCAGTCAAATCTTGAACCAAAGTAGGCAACAGGGCAGGAAGGAAGAGACAGGTGGAATGAGCAGGGAGGGCAGGAGGAAAGCAGGGAAGGCAGCGCAGCATAGGGAGGGGAGAGGGAGAGTGCGAAGGAAAGTAAACAAACTAGAATCAGAATGGAAGCAGTGTGAAGGGTTACAACGCAAAGAAGGGGAGGAGCCAGGATAGTTTCGAAAGTGGGAGCGCGTCAGGTAGCGGAAAAGCTAGAAAGCTAAGCGCGCAGTGAAAGCAGCGAGTGGCACAGTTCAATGGCAGAATCTCTGCGTATCCTAAAGCTTCCATGAGGGCGAGATCATGACACTGGCTATTAATACCTTCTCTTTCAGGGGTATATGTTATTATTTTAATCACATGAACACAGTTCCACTTTAATGGCTTTATATTTAGTATATCATCAATTTCACTGTGATGAGTGTCTCCTGCTCCATAACGATGCCCCGGCAGCCTCCCGGTGCTCCTGGGTGCGCCATTACCTCTGTATCTGCAGGGGAACGCTGTCAGTCTCAGCACTCAGTAGGGGTTTCTTCCTCTGCTTCAGATCTCGTGTTTCTCCTTGTTGACGGTGTCCCGCTCTCGGTCCAGTCTCTCGTTGCGACCGGGTCTTGATGCGGGCCATAGGGCACCTCATTAAGTCCCCCACTGTTTATTTTTGGCACTCTTCAACGGGCACACTGCCCACCACAAAGTCGTTCTGGTCACGTCAACACTGGGAAAAGGATTTCTTTTTCCCCGGTTCCTCTTGGTTCGGAAATGCCAAGCCTCCCGCATTTCCTTTTGATGCTCAGGACTCCCCTGAAAGTCAACTGCCCCGCAGCTGTACTCAGTTCCGCCTCCTCTAGGCATCACCTCGAAAGGAGGCTTGCCCTGCTTATGCTCTTCTCTCTGTCTCTTCTTTGCCTCTCCTCGGCATGCTCTCCTTCTTCCCATGGGTGCCTGCTTTTCCAGCCTACTTGTCTCAGTTAAATGTGCGTCTCTCCTAAGGCAAACAGAGCCTCCTACTTGTGCATAATGGGCTATTTTAGTTTTATCTTCAGCCAAGTTCCTGGATCTTACAGTGTTCTTCACACCTGATAGTTCCATATATGGTACTATAGTGGATGGTCTAGGGAGTTTGTAACAGGAATGGGAGTCCTTGTTCCCTAGAGGTGGAGTCTCTCCCAGTTAGGTCCATTTGCCCAGACCCCTAGTAAGGTCTTTGTGGAGCAGCCTCACCTATCTAGCCTCAAAGGGGGGAAAGGGGAAGCTGCCGCTTGGGGTGAAGGGATGAATACTCCCAATTCATCACATCCCTCAGTGTATGAAAAAGCAGCAGTGTTCTGATTCAAAAGGAAAGCTTTCAACCATTCTTCTCCCACATACACACTTTTTGAAAGAACAATAACACTTCTGGGTAGTATTGCTTTTGTAACATTTACTGGGTGATTGCACCTGTGAATTTCCACTTCTCTGCTGCTAGGGTGTTTTTCCATAGTATTTTAGCAGCCTGATATAGAGACTATAGATGTGAATTTATGTTGGAACTTGCATATTGGCAGAACAGCATTGTTAAATGATTTCAGAAATATGCTGCGATTGATGCTTGAAGACAGGATTGCTGAATATTATTTGTCCATGTAAATAAAGTTATTTTCAATGGGTGTTTCCAGAGATTTTCTAGATATCAGTCTTACTCTTTCTCAATTTTAGAGTAAAATATTTCCTTGAATTATCACTTAGTATCAGCCACTGTGACAAATGTGCCACCCAAACGGCCTCTAGTAAACTGTCAATGTATTCTACCTGACTTGCACTTTCGGACATATTGGGTGCCATTTCTAGAGGTATTTCTTCATGTGAAATGACATTGTGTACATTTTTCATACAGCATACCATGTAACATTCTATGTCGTGCTCATGGGCAGCTTTTGCATTGATTCACCACGTAGCTTCAGCTTACCTAGGCCATTTTCACTCAACTGAACAGTATCATACATTTTCTGTGTGGATGTCACGTAGCTTTGGATCTATCACAGAAAAAGCAGATATTTTGTTGTAATTGTGTACTTGTACTTTGGGTTCTTGAACAGGGATGCTCCTTCTTGCTCACTGATCTCTCACCAGAATCTTGATGTTTTGCCACTTGTTTTTTATATCTGGCCTGTTGTCTTTCAATATACCTTTTTGTGTGTACTTCTTGTAACAGAACAGAAACAACATTGCATTACAATTGTCTATTTCTTCTGTAGTTGTATTTGTGAAGTGTTCTAAAAGGTGTTTTTAATCAAGGTCTATACACACAATTATAGATCTTACCATATCAAGTAGATTTTGAGTTTCCAATGAAAGATTCCTTGACATTGATTCAAACAAATGAATGTGGCGAAGTGTGGCTGTCAAGTGTGTACAGCAGACTGCAGTCTACAGTTCTTGAAAAGGGAAGAGGAAGCCCTGGTCTGCGCCTTGCATGGAAAACAGAAAAAGAAAAACTGAAGATGGGTTTAATAGACAGTGTGACTGTGAGTGAGAAGGCTAATCTCCCTGCCCCTTGGACACAAGTGCCTTACTTTTCCTCCCTTGTACAGCTGATAGCCTACCTCCGTCCGACTTGAGCTTTATTAAACCCCCACCAATGAAAGGCACCCAGAAAAGGTACAACTTCATTAGTGAGTGAACATCCTCCCTGGCCCATGCTGGAAACCCAAGTGGGTCCAGGTGGGTCCCCACTGATAGGAAAGCCATCAGCATTGGACAAATTAAAAATCTCTGGCTTTGTTCCCATAAGACAAACTAAATATCTCATTGAAATCAGCCAGAGAAGTACTCTGTACGTGGGGTGAGTACCGAGAGGCAGAATTTACACAGACCATCCTGGTTTCAGGACCGGTCTTCGGGGAAAGAGACCATAGATGTATTTCCCCAGCTGAAGGAGGAATACGTCTGGAAAAATAGCTTACAGCCTCCACTCAACAGCTAGAGAGATTAAACACTTTGCCACAGATTTTCAAGACCCAAACACAGTTGTGTCCTTCAGAGGCGAGTTTGGATGACGAAGAGGAGGATTACGAGACAGAAGATATTTGGAACATTCCGCAGTGCCATCCACCACTGATCTCTCGGCGGATATCGGGAACAGTGAAGCAGACTACAGTCGTCTGCTGGCACTAAACACTGTGTTACAGTCATTCATGAGACTGTATGACACAGTCATCTACGAAGTCAGGGGTAACACCAGCATCCTGAATGAAATCCAAACCATACTGGCAGAATGGAATGAGTTCTAGTTGGACGCACACACAACCAAGGGGCGAGAAACACATTTACACAACACTGGCCTCATAACAGAATGGAACAAGGCTATGATTAACACAAATACAGGGAGCATGCCTCTGCCCCAAGGTGTGATGAGAGATTAAGAAAACCTATGCGGAGGTCATGGGCAGTTGAAGAGGGGGATCTGATGATAACCCAATGCCCCAGAGGAAGAGAAATAGGGGCTCATGCAAATTCCTAAGAAATATGATTTGGGCTACAAGTAAGCTGAGGAGAACGGAGACAAAAACTTAAATAAGCAAAACAAGTGTCCCAAACACACACACAAACATATCCACTGGCCTGGACGACCAGAAGAATTTGCCAAAGTCAATTAACAACACAAGGCTAAATTAGGAAAAAAATTACTTCCAGTGATGGCAAATGGCAGGTGATGGAGAGGAAGAAATCAAAGAAAAAGCGAAGAGACAGTATCACCACCCCTCAAAAACAAAAATACAATGGGAAGCGGTGATAGCCTTGAATCAGGCTGAGCAAATTAGAAAAGAAAGGGGGAATGAGATCAACCCGAATTAAGTGGCGTGCACTTCAATCAGAGAGAGGGGTGAATCAGGAAAATGGAGAGCCCATGTCCCAAGGGGGATGGTGCATGCACATTTCAAAACTTGACCCCTTTTATGAACCCCCTGACATTTGAATCTGTTTTTGAGGAAGAACGAAATACCCTGCTAAACCGATCCAAAATACTGTCTGCTGTCTTCAATACCAGACCTCTCATCAATTTCATCACACGATCTGAAATGTGCACACATCACTGACCGATCACGCCCAGGCAGCTGAACTGTGCATTTCTCATCAAAACTGATTGAAGACCGGGTTTACATGCATCAAGAGGACATCCTGCTACAGGATGTTGAGTGCTATCATGCTGATGTTGCCAAAAAGCACCATACCCTCCCGGAACACATTATTACGGTGACATGTCACTATGACTATGATTGACGTTGGCCTATCAATCGATCCTATCCAGATGCAGGATGGAGATGGCTGGCAGAATCCTTGCCCCCCAATCCCAGCCCTCTGACCAGGATTCTAGCCTGTATGTATTATGCTTGAACACACGTGGCTTTAATTCCTTTCTACAAACACCTTATGATGTTCTTACCTTCCGAGAGGAATGGTTGCTGGAGAACCCAATGATTGATGGGTGGATGACTAACCATAAACATGCCATCAAAGGGCTAAGAGTCCGTCCAACGGGCGACCACGCTTGGCTCAGCCTCAGCATTAGAGGGGGGATGACAGGTGGCATGAACAGGTTAGGATGGACTCATTTGATAATTACTATCAATAACAGAGTCCAGAAAAAAGGGAGGGTCGACAAAGCCAACAGAAGACCAGTGGAATGAACAGAGCCATCCTGTACAATTTAGCAATATTTTAGCCAAATTTGGTTCCCCAGGGGAGGATACAGGAGCACACACGATGGTCCCGTTTGTGCAAAATCATGCTTGTATGTATGATCTAAGCATAAATTGTAAGAAAAAGGAGCAAAGGAAGAAACTGAAAAAATTCAAATCCACCACCAGAAAAGGGGAACATCTTTTAGGAGAAGTGAAACTCCAAAAAAAGAGAATACAGTTCATGGCTAAAGATTCACAGGCTCAAACTATACATTGCCAAAAATCAAACCCTATTCAAAAAGTTGGTCAGTAAAAATACCCGAGCCATTTGGCGGACGCTGAATGGTACCCGAGAGCTGCAGTCAAGAGGCTCAGTGGTGTGAATACTATAATAAGAAATTCAACACAGAGGGTCCAAATCCATCACAAGCAGAAATACACAACCCTAAAACCGAGATATGGCAATAAAAACCCTGAATAACTCAAGAGCAAGTGGTCCAGATTGGGTGTCGAATCAATTTTATAAGGAACATCCTGATCTTTGGTCCGACATCCTATTCAGACTCTTTCGCTGTTTTGCAAGGGGCACAGACTATCCGGCCTCCTGGCGCTATGCAACTGTAGTTCCAATCTTTAAAGGGGGTGATAGATCGAGCCCAGCCAATATCTGACCAATAGCACTGATAGACTCAGCAGCTAAAATCTTTGCCAAATTAGTGCTAGGGGATCTATGGGACAGATAAGGAGAGAATCCTTCACCCTGGCTTTAGGAAGGGTGTGGGGACCCTGACGAGTGCTTTGGCTCTGTCCGCTTGAACCAGAGACATTGGAGGAAATTCCGGTAAAACACTCTATGTAGCTGTTCTAGATCTGAGTGCCGCCTTTGATAATGTCAATACTCAAATACTATGGAGAAAATGTAGGTGCTGGGGAATTGAAGAGGTCCTTTTAAGTATGATACAACAGCTTTACAGGGATAACTCAGTAAGAATCCTAGTAAATAGTCAGGGAGACATATCCAATTCCATCCCTATAACTAAAGAGGTGAGGTAAGGCTGTGTAGTAGCGCCAAACATCTTTATATCTAGCCGATTTATGGAAGGAAAGCCTGGCATGGGGAGGATTCTCGCCTAGATGGCAAGATCTAAAGGTGAATATTATCACCTATGCCAACAAACTAATATTTATGGGCTACACCGTGGCAGGCCTTCAAAGGCTTCTCAATTGTGTCCAAGCTTTCTTGGAGTCAAACCACATCAAAGTTAACCCACTTAAATCTTATGCCATGACATTTACTACCAAACGCACAGGCAGGAGATATGCAAGTAAATTGTGCTGCAATTAAACAAGTCACTAGCATAAATTATTATTTGGATTCCAGATATCGATAAAGGAACGCCTCAGTATTCAAAAGGGGAAGATGGGGGGGGAACTTAACACATCGATTTCCCTGATGAAATTCATAAACAACAAGCTATGCGCATATTACATAGTGCCTTTAATTGAGCTGTATAAACTCAAAATAATGGCAACAATATTGTATGGGTGTGAACTTACATTATTTGCAGATCGAGCCTTCCTAGATCACTTAAAAAGCAAAATATGGAAGTCAGTTCTAAACCAAAGTCCACCCCGATCAGTATAATTAGGCTAGAATTAGGTCTGACATCATGGTAGGCACAATATATAAAAAGATCCCTGTGCCTACTGTCTAAAACAATGGAAGGTGAAGAACATTCTTTGAACTTTTACATACAAAATTGTACTTGCACGGACTCCGGACATGAATCCTTCCTGAACAAATTCTATAAAAAGTGTAAGATCTACGCAGCTATGATGCAAGTGGAGATCGAAGATAGCGCGTATACAGTTAAGAAAAAAATTAAGAGATGGGACAGAAAAAACAGGCTGCAATTATATAGAAACAACAAGCATCTATGGTTCCGGCAAATATGCCAAAATCTTATGTACAAATATTTCACTCTAAAAAGCATATTTTCCCGACGATGGAAGCTATGGAACCGAAACTCCATTTCTGTAAAGAAATGTGAGGGTGCCGCGCATGTGGCGGAGCTCCAAATGAAGCCCTGTATCATCTGGTCTTGGAGTGCCTGGCATTCCGAGACCAAAGAATCGGTCCACTGGGAAATGTTACACATTCGATCCATTGGGTACTGTCAGACAATTTTTGGGTGAGATTGATGACGATCACAAATGAGACTAATAGCCCTCACTACTCTGCTCGCATATATTTTCGATGAATTACAAAATAAAATGTTGCAGGGTGAAGCAGATTGTCCCGGGCTTCCACGGTTACCAGGGATTATGATCATGTGATACATGAATGATCGTCAGATCATTTAGAACGGACACAACTTAGGTTGAAAAGGAATATTGAGTCTGTGTGGAAACAGTTAATTGGGTGATAGCAAAATTGATTTGATGAGACTAGCAAATGGAAACATGATTCGATGAAGTGTCTTTACCATGCTTTCTATGAACGTGCTTCAACACTTGCGCTGGTTTATTTTGTATTGTAGTGTACCTTTTATTGTACGGAAGTGTTACAGTTTAATATGTGTTGAAGTTTAAAAGTTTATGTATCAACTAATCACACTGGTTCTTAAATTTAAAAACAACAACAACAACAACAAAAAAAACAAATGAGTGTCTATACCACTCAAGCACTTATATTTGAACAATGGTGGTTGATCTATCTGCTTTATACCTTCCATAACTTCAGTCAAGAGACTGTATGTGAAACAGAATATACAAATTAATCATCGAAAAGAATAACTAAACATATAAAACTAGTGCTGTAATTGCATATCTGTACTGTAGATATGGAAACATTTGAGAAACCATTTACTTCAGAGTAATTGTTGTCAGTGCCACTTTTTTAGTCCTGAAAATATATTTAAATTTTTGAATTAAAATGTTTCCATAAATAAAAGAGATATTGAAGGTTATAAGTACTTTGTGTGAAACCATCTTGCTGATGTCATCAGAACTACAGGCCATATTGTGACATATTGCCATTTGGCAAGAGTGTAGAAGCTATGGCTTTTTAGATGTGTATTAATTTGTTAAAATGACTCCCCTTTGATTAGCAGCATCCCAAAAGCGCAGTGTGCACCTGTGCAAGGCAGAATCAGTAGCCCTGCATTGGCACAGAGCAGGTTCAGGTCACAGGTGCACACTTGGAAGCTGAGCTTACTGCCAAAGCCACTGCGGCACAGGGGTAGCATTTCAAATTTGCACCCCCTGTTCCAAAATATCATGATTATGAGTGGCCCCTGCTGGTGGCACAGTACACTCTATATTAAAGCTATGCCTGAGATAGGGCATGGTGCATGGCACTACTCATAATCATTTCATCTACATCAATTTGATATCATACATGTCAGCCCTGTAAACCCAGTTCAGCTGTGAAAGGTTTATGTGTATTCTCCTCAGACAAGCTGTTCCTCTGTAGGAGCAGGTAATAATACCCTTTCCCAGGGACAGTATGACGATTCGCAAGGTGGCATCACTTCTCCCCAAGGAGGCGCCCTTGCCCATGAGGCTAGTGATGTGTGACTGTCTTGGGAGGATAGCTCAGGGGCAACAAACTCGCCTTGGAAGCGAGACAACATGGAACAACACAAGTTTGAACCTCGGGTCTGTGCATAGACACCTCTGGGTATCAAGGGCGTTATAAATAACCACTTTCAATTACAATTACAAAAGTCCCCTTGGGGGTGGTATAATGTGGGAGGACCTCATGGGGAGGGGCTTCCCTTCTGGGGACATGGTCGATCACCTAGGGTAAACCCATTGAGCAATGTCGCTCCCCAACATTCCATAGCCCCCTCCCCCACTCTGAGCCATTTCACTGGGGATAAACCCATGTGTTTATGTATTGCATGGGATTTAGACAGAACAGAACATACCGAGATGAGGAAGAACACAAAAAGAATGAAGAATAACCAAATCTTAAGTACTGCCACGAGATGGCTCACCAGATGCATGAGGAATGCCAAAGAGACATTGCCTACAAGTGTGGACACTGCCCCGGGGCGGAGTCCCACGTATAAAATGGAACGGGAAGATGGACTAAAGTGTGTCCAATTGCGGGTAAGCCCGGAGCCTGCTATAGTCCGGGAGTTTTGAACTCTGAGTGAGGTCCGGACAAAAGGCTGTGCAGAAGACGTGGGTGGCAGGCTGCAAAAGTCCATCGTGGGTCTGACAGGAGCAGGCCCAACTGCGAGGCCGATTGGAAGAAGCAGTGGCATGATTGCAACAAGGTGGACTGTCAAATGAGTTGAGAAGAGCAGAGTAATCCGCTGTATTGGAACCCCATCCCAGGAAGAGCCAGTTGCATGATGCATACTATGAAAAGGTAAAGGGAGGCACAGGAGAACAGGTAGGGTTGGTGGAGAGGGGGACCCAACATAATGTTCCTCACCTCAGTGGCAGCTATAGGGCTATTGAGGAACAGAACTGTATAGAGTGCATAAGGAAGGATCTCCCTCATCCAAGTGGAAACAATGTAGATACTGGACACTGGAAGAGTGAAAACTGCATAAGGGAGGATCTCCCTAGTTCCAGTAGTAACAAAGTGGCTGCTGGATACTGGAAGAGTGAAAAGTGGATCGGGGAGTATCTCCCTCATACCAGAAGTAACATGAAAATGACTGGATGGCATGAGACCACTGACCACCAGAGGCAGGTCAGGGACCCTAACAATTGCAAACCACGCATCCGAGGAGAGCTTCCTCGTTGCAGTGGCAAATATATGCTAACTGACTAGCAGAGACTGGTCAGGGACCCTAACAATTGCAAACTAAGCATCCGAGGAGAGCTTCCTCATCACAGTGCCAACAACAAGCCCCCTGATCAGCAGAGACGGGCCGTAGACCCTAACAATAGTGAAACAAGTATCCGAGGAGAACTTCCTTGTCGCAGTGGCAGCAATAAGACCACTGACCACCAGAGAAGGGTCTGGGACCCCAACAAAAAGTAGCATAAAAATCAATTTTTAATTAATTCATTATTCAAAAACAACGCATATCACATAAACATGTTAAAAAACATTATACAAAATACAGGAATATTCGATATCGTATAATGATTCAACCTCACAACAGTAAAAGTCATTAATCACTTATTTCCACAAACAATGGTGGCAACTTAATTCATCTTATTGTAGTGTACCTTTTCAGGGGTTACCTCACCTAAGTGTGAGGTAACCCCTGAATGAGAGTACCCCAACGAAAAGGAAATTAGTAGTGGAGGTGAACTTCCACATTGCAGTGGCAGCAATAGGCCCAGTGACCACCGGAGAAGGGTGTACGACCCCAAAATAAGTGTATTGGACATCCGAGGAGGCCTTCCTCATCAGAGTAGAAAAGATAAATCCCTTGATCACCAGAGATGGGTTTGGGACTTTGGTAATACCGAGAGAGATTGGCAAAATATACATCAAGTGGAAAGACATGATAAAAAGTTTTTCAGACACAAGGAGAAGGGAGTCATTCTCCTAGAGAAAAAACTAAAGCCCTTGGAATACACTCAAGAGTCGCCAGGGGACGGGAGTCATTCCCTCTGCTCTTACTGTGACCTCTACAGATCAATACCAGGAGAAGGGAGTCATTCTCCCAGTCTAGAACATTGAGTTGTGCCAAGATTGTGTGAATCATTCTCCCTGGCACCCTTTGTGCAAGAGAACATTTCTTTGAACACTACAGAACTTTCTGTTGGAGTATTCTTTAGTTGTAGTGTAAGGGATAGAATTAAGTTGTGACACAAGATGGTGACGTTTCATTTTTACTGACATTCTGATGGATTCTTTCATATTAGTTTGAGGCAGGGAAATCCCTCTTGGAAGATAGGAATAGTGAGTTTTATTCTCCATAATAAATATTTATAACCACCACAATGGCACGTTTGTTTCAGCTTCCTTCTTTGACACCCTTGCACAACAGCCACTCTGCAGGAAGGTGGCCTACGAACTGGAATCAAAGGGCACACCCAATCAACAAAAGCCTTGGCCTCACACCGTGGTGCTGCACATCGAAAGGCCTTTGATCCAAATGAGAAAGTAAAGGGCGTGTTTAGTGTAGACAGAGAGTGCACTATAGAGTTAAGCAAGGTTTCAGAATATCCTGTTTCTCTCTGCCTCTCCTTCCTGTCCCCTTTACTTCCTATAGCACAAAGCACTTCAGGTGTAATGTCAGAAGTATAAAATCCACCTCTTTCATGAGCAGAAATTGGACCCTAAAGCAGGATAGATTTAGTCTGGTCACTTGTCCCTGTGGGTGTTTACCTTTAAAAGAAGGGGTCTCACACCACTTCTTTGAACATTCATTTGGACTTCAACCTTTCAAGAAGATGTCATTGGATGTGTGTTGAGATGTTGAGAAAGATGATCTCTCCAAATTCCTCCACCAGTGAGGTGAAGACTGAGTGTCTTAGGCAGAGGAGAACACTATCCCAGTTGCAATCAAAGCTTCTGAGGAGACCATTGGGGGTGACCTGCTGCTGGCACAAGATCAGTCTTTCTGCCAGCAACAATGGTATCCAAGACCTTACTGTGTTTTAGGACACATGTAGTTGTGGACCGGCCTCCCTGGTCCTTGGGAGAATGACAACATGGTCCAAACCTTATCCTTGAGACCCTCAATTGGAACACACAGCAGCCACAGGACTGAGCCTCTCAAGAATCATGTGCTCTCTGGTCGAACTACTTAGAATTGTGATTTGAGCCCGATTCGAACCTACAAAATGCTCCAGAGCTCCCTTTAGCTCTCTACCACCTTGAACCGCTTTGCTGCTTGTTTGAATACATTTGCCGCTGTACTACACTAGCTGAGAACATTGCTTGAATCCGAAGATCTTCATTGCAGCCACAGGCTTCAAACCGCCAGCACCTTTGTTGCTGATCTTCATCAAAAGTCAACAAGGTCCGCAAGGACTCTAGAACAGCTATCTTCGAATGCCACCTCAAACCTCTCAAAACTATCAGCGCATCCAGTCAGCAGCATCTTCACTACCACCTGGACAGTAGAAGACACACTGGTGGCCCTCACGATCCACACCTCTTCAAGCGCTGTTCTGAAACTCAAAGTACTTCTGCCTCGACCCGACTCGACACCTGTTCGATGCCTGGAACCATGTAGCTGGTGCCCTCGAACTCTTTGACCCAATGTGATTGCACAGATCGAACCACCACAACACTGCCTCAAACTTCACTGAGCCCATCACCTGCCCGGCACAAATTCCTTGCCAGCTCTTGACTCAAACTGCTGGGACATCACTCGCTGACTTCCTCCTGGCTGTCACCAACCGATTCAAATTCTCCTCAACCTTGAACTGATAGCTTGCTGAACCACGTACTGGAAAATATAGGTCAGCTTTTCAAACAGCTACTTGACACAAACTGATGGAGTGTCACTCATCGATCTTAACCAGCAGATACACCCGTCTCAAGCCGTTTAGAACTCAAACTGACCTTGGTACACGTTCTGACTTGCATCGATCCAGAGCCACCTACTCGTGAGCTCCTGTATTTGACAATACTCAAGGACCACTGTATGCTTAGAGCAACTGCAGTGCACAGTCCTTGAATTGCTTTCGGACCGCTTTGACGCTGTCGAACCACCAAGAACCGCAAGTATGTACTATTGACAGTTAACTGCCCACATTTGTCCCTAGAGACTGGTTAGGTAATGAATCCCTTTTTGCATTCATCAAACATATCCTTTTTAAAGAACATTGTGGTTTTTACTTGCCTTACACCCCTGATTCAATCCACAGAGTGCTGCATTGTGCTATCATTACTTATTCTCTGGTCTTTCATCGGCAGTGGGTTTTGTGTAGTGTTTTTCTTTTAGTGATTTTGCAGATGGTGTGTTTTATTAAAGTATATCCTTTTTTGTAGAACTCTGATTGGACATTAACTTTATTTTGGACTGGTATACTTAGTTGTTTGGGTCATTACTGAAGTACATTCACACCACTCTTAAGAGCATAGCCTTCCCTCAGCCCACTATACCAGAAAAGGCAAAGGAGGTATTTCTCTTAACTGTGCCTGTTTTACCTTTCTAGTGTGTTGGCTCTCGGTTTGTAGCAGTGTGAGGGCTGAATGAAAATGTATTTTATTAGTGTGATTTGGTAAACCATTACACAAATATTTTAAATAAAAAATAAAAAATGATCAAATATTAAAATACAAAATTAATCTCACAACAATAAAAGAATATGTGATCATACATGTAAAAACATACCATACATGTAACACACCATCTACCTTATTGTAACAGGTACTATTATTGTTCAGACGTATTAATTGCACAATTTCTTTCCATGATTTCCAAACCACAGGTACGAATGAAAGGATTACCCAGAAATGATGTATTCCCTGTGTTCTTCCGTAGCCAGAGTCAGCATGCTAATAATGTAATCAGGATAGTGTCTAATGTATACGTTTTCCCAAGTTGCCACAGTGCAGTAAAAGATGGCGAGTCGTCATGAATGGCATAATCTGCATGTACGCCCTTCCGGGGGAAGTCTCAATCTAGGGCCCAACACCATCACAAGGAAGGCAAACTCATTATGCACCTCCTCAGCTTTGCATCACTAACCTTAATAAGGTGCGATGCAGGAGTTAGACAGTTCCTTCACAGCAGAGAGTATTTCCCATAAAGAGTTGTTGCCATGCAAATGACATTCGCACTCCAGTGCCAACAAAATGACCTTTGTACAGAGTTGGGTTTTAAGTTGAGTCAGGGGCAATGATGGATCCACTTGAAAATGGATTACCTCATGGAATCTCTTGCACGACTCGACAAAAGCATTAAGGCTGCGCATTTTGAGCATCCTTACAGAATAAGCTCTTCAAATATGAATAAATCGTATTATTTTCTGCAATCAGCTTTTTAAAATACAGCACGCTCCGTTTAATATTTGGCATAGTAAGTAAACAAGTCAGCCGTAGCTCCAACCTAATAGTTTGAATGGGGAAGCCACTGTGAAGACCAAGGGCTTCCCCCTAAATGTAGTCCAAGATAATTAGCGAAGAAAGCTGCTTATCATGAAATACCTCGAGTCCATATAAGATTCCCTGTTCTATGCCAATTTTGTATATATTTAAGAGACCTTGAATGGTAGACGCACACGCAGCATGGCTAAACCTTTATATTAATAAGAATTTCTGCACAGACTTAGTGGTAACATTCTTTTAATCGCAGACTCGTTTTTGTGCAGGATAATACTGCTCCAAGATAGTTTATTTGTACAACTCTTTGTGGGCATTTTACTCTCTACTCATCATCGTACTTCTGTAGAGAAAAATACAGTTCTTCACATATTCACCAAAGAAATTAATCCTTTATAGATAGTTTCTGATGACTAAACCAGTCCCACCTCTTCATATGCTACTGTACTAATACCGTGTAGTGTATTTATTTATTTGTGTTTAGTTCAAAGAACATTTACAAAATCAATCAAACAATAAATACAGTAAAACATCACGATACCGTGTAGCATATAGAACAATACACAAGAGGTAACTAGAAGCAACGAATATACCAGGGTAAGGAATACAGAATTAAAACAGGAATTAAGTTAAGTTAAAACACCCTACTTTTAAGTGATTAAAATAACTAAATGTTAAAACCCTGGCCACATTACAATCATTCAACAATGTACCTATTGTGTGAAATGCTAAAATCTCAGTGAGAGATAAAAAAAGTAATTAACAATTCGATATAGGCAACCTAATCACGGGCAACTCCACTTTACATTCGAGAGGGCTTTGTCAATTATACAACATAGTCGAAAAGGGGCTATAGGCACTCGTGGTAACTCAGAGTTTAAACAGAAATTCCAGAAGGCCTCATCTTTTATATAATCGTAGTTTATGCACAAAACTACCCATTATTGTCATATAGGCCGTACCCAAAGATTTACATGCAGTGAACAGGTGTTTAGCAGTTTCGAGCTCGTCAGGAGATTTACATATTCGAAAGGTCCTGTTTTCAACCAGTATCTTAAGTTGTGCCCCCACTAAAAATGAGTAGTGGTACTTGATTTATCCTAAGTCTCAGGATGAGGGCCCGCAGAGCAGGGCTACGACACTCTCAAATATCGTTGTGGCTGAAGGTTTCGATGGGTGGAACTTGCTACATAAGTTTAAGTAGGCAATGAGGAGAGGTACACCTAATTGTTTGTCCAGTCCCAAGAATTCACTTTCCTCTTAGTGATTTCAGAATCTCATGACTGGTACCACGGTGAAAGTCTGGGGACCATCCAATATTCTTGTACATTTTACAGGCTAATCTATTGAAATTCTCACCTCGATCGTTATTGTGTTTAATTAGCGGAGACCCCAATACTGCGAGTAATTGGCACTTAGGGCTGGAATTGCTTTTAAGGTGCAGCGACCCCTGCCGAATCATCATTTGACCCTTTAGAGAAACCATCCCAAGTTCCAGTCTAAGATATTCAACCAATGTAGAGAGTCGCAGCTTCAGGATCCGCTTCCAGAAGTAACCCTCAATATTATCCAGCCAGTTCTGGTTCCCCATGGCTAGGGCCTCTAGACCGTATAATACCATGGGGCACAAGCACTGGCTGTAGAGGGTGATTATTCTGTCCAAAGAATACCTAGCCGTATGTTTAGCAAACTTTTCAATCATGTGAGTCATGCGTAGTGCCTCGATAGTCTTAGCCTCCTTAATATTGGTTTACCATCTATTGGCAATCATCTTTAGCCCCAGGTACGGGTATGCTGTCACCAACTCTATCTCCCCCAGACTGGTAATAAAGTCAGAGCACTTGACCTTCTCAGGCCCTACCACCATAATCTTTGTTTTATCCATGTTAATATGTAAATTATTATTGAGGGCAAATTTTATTAGTGTGTCAAACATTGCCCTTACTCCACTGAAAGTGTGCTTGAACATGACCAAATCTTCAGCATATAACATACAAGGAATTTGACAAGCCCCAATTCTAAGACTACATCCAACGCTCTGTAGAAAGTGAGAGGGGAGGTCTGACATAGAGATGTTATACAGTAGGGGCGCAAGGTTACAGCCCTGCTTTACCTCCCATTGATGTCCACCAAAGCCGTCATGCCTCCCTGTTCATCCAGCCGCACATGCACCAGCATATTTTTATGTAGCCCCTTAAGTACACTCAGGAGCCATTTAGGGCAGCCCCAATTTTCTATTTTTGACCAAAGTTTATCTCGTTTAACCCTGTCAAAGGCCACCCGGAGGTCCACAAAAATAGTGTATGGGTGGAACCCCGTGTGCCGTAGCTCCTCTAAACAGGTAATCCATAGCCCTTAAATTATGGGAAGTACAGCACCCCGGGTGAAACCTCGTCTGTGTAAACTCTAACAAGTCAGCCTCCTCCACCCATTTCTGAATATCTCCTAGGATAAAGGTAGAGAAGATTGTTCCCATAACATCCAGGAATGACAGCATTATTTAGTTCTCTGGTAAGGTCTGGTCCCCTTTCTTATAGACCGGAACAAGCACAGACTGCTGCCACGATGTAGGGATTTCATGGGAAATACAGACCTTGTCAAACAGAATATTAAGCATTTTGCCCCACCTTACAGGATTCTGCTTCAAGACAATGGGCCTCATTACAAGTCAGCCGGTCCGGAAACAACGGTGGCGGTAAATACGCCGCTGTTGTTTCCGGTCCAGCTGATTCCGAATCCTGCAGGCGGGAGGTGTAAGACCACCCGCCTGCAGGCGGACATGGAAAAACCGGCTCTGTCATAGATGGAATTGGTGTTTCCATGGTCCCCATCCCCATGGGGGATCCTATGGGATTCCATGGGAATGGGGATTTGCAGTATTCCGCCTCCAGCATTACTGGGTCACTGGGGTTGTGACAGTTTTTCCGGCACGGTTACCGCCGGACTCATAATGAGGCCCAATATTTGTGTAACCATTTGGGCCAGGGGCCGAGGAGTTTTTAATGTTCTTTATTGTTGCCTCAATCTCGTCTTCACTGAATTCCACCGGGGGTTCCCTTCCCACTTATGAAGGTAATCCATTCTGATTCCTGAATAGGGTTTATGATATTTTGCCTCCTGTCCCCTTTAGCTCTAGTTAGCGTAGTCCAAATGGTCCTTGTGTTGCCACTTCGAAGAACCATAATCATATTTTGCCTGTGAGTGTTTAAAATAGAGCTCTTCCGTAGTTTGATCCAGCACGTGTAGTTGTTCTTAAAACATCTCACGCGCTGGGTCCTCTCACCCACCATCCCCGTGGTACCTCTCACTTCTCTTATATCCCTGCGCATGGCTCTTTTGACGTCATAGATAGATCAATCAAATTGGTTGCCAGTTTTATTACAGGATAACAGGTAACTAGATGGGCAGGAACCTAACTTATTAGCCAGATATTTAAACTATGCATCAACCTGGTTAATGTTAAGAGTACCCAAAGGCTTAAAGTCGTCACTAGTCAGCTTAGACACCCCATTCCATATTTTGAATATGTCTATATGACCACAGGATAGGATTACCCCCATAGTTAGGCTGTAGGCCAGTGCATCCACATGGGTTTGACACCAAAGGCTGCAAATTAATGGAAAGGGACAAAATGTCATGGTCACTATAGGCATTGGGTATCACCCTATGGTCCAATGTCGCCTTAGCACATGCGTTGTTCCAAGGGAATTGGCCAGGGATGTCCCCCTTTGTTCTACCATTCAACATGAAAAGGTCCCAGTGACTTAAAAAGGAAACCCATTGTTTTCCCTTACTGTTACTCATCCCCTGCTGCATCACACACTGGTTAACCAATTTGCAGTACTCAGGACCATGCCGCTCATCCAAACACCTAGTATTGAAGTCTCCTCCCAGCAGAATAATGTGATTCCCGTAAGACCCCTCACAAGTACACAATATTTCTTCCAGGAGGGATTGAACTTCCTCCATGCATTTCATGTGGGGGGGTGGGATATATGCATTCATAACCAGCATCTTCCAGCAGTCAATCCCAGAGTTAGATCTTAGTTCGACCGTCTAGACATCTCCCCCCACCAGCGGTAGCAAGACTTGTCTTGAGTTAATATCCTGTCTCACTCCAATGATAAGACCCCCATATGGTCTCCCCAAGAAACCTTTGTCCTCCATAGTTTGGTATAAGTGACATCCCTCAACATGTAAGGCACAGTCAAGCCAAGTAGGAAAATGTTGTATCTAGCCAAGATGCATTGATCCCACGTCAGACAGTAGATGACCATGGCCCCTGGTGCTCCAACTTAGAATCCTAAAAGATCAATTCCCCTTGGGCCAGTCAGTTGGTTTCCCAGTATTTTGATTTGGGGGTGCCCAATAATTGCATCGAGGGCCCGATTGCCGTGGGCCAAGGTGGGTGGAATAAACCTGGGCCGACTGAGGCTGCCCTTCTGCCGATCAGCAAGGGGTTGCTCGACCATCATGGTATATATCCCAGGATTGTGTTGAGCAGTGGTCATGCAACTAATTTGCAGTTCACGATAGACAATTAACTTAAGGCCTAAGGTGAAGAGGACATCCACACCAACACACAGGAGAGATACCACAATTGGAGAGGCAAAACATATTAGTACCCAGTTATTACTACATTTGGGTAGCACAAGTTGCAGCATGTCAGCAGAGGAAATAGATGAAAGCCAGGGGACCGTAGCCCATAGCCAGAGGAGAGTGGATCTATTTAGGAACGGCTCTGATCAGTAGCGTGGATATCCTACATTTTAACTGAAGATACAGGCTTCATAGGGCCAATTACCTTTTTACCTGTTGCGGAACTGAAGGGCCCACAGGCCCTAGGCAGCTTGGGAATAGTAGGCTGTATGTCCCCTTGGGTTATTTAATCGGGCAACAATCGACGTGGTAATTGGCCCTTAGAATTATCTCAGGGGAAGGGGGTCGAACCCTCTTCCTGCAGTGTGTGCAATTGGCCCCTCCTTAGGGCTCTGAGGTCATCATTCCCAGTTACTTTTCATTTTACCTTCCCAGGCTCAACCCCCTCATTAGGCTTAGGTATGGCAACTCTCTGCTTAGGCACTGTCAATATTTCCAATTGGCTCTGCAAAGTCACAGTGCGCCTAGTTCCATCCGCCAATACTTTAGTAACTCTTTTAGAGGTAATCGGGGCACCTCCACCCACACTCCCCTTGGGCTTAGCCTGTGCACTAAGCAAAGGGGGCTAGGGGGGCTAGGGAATGGTGGTTTTTTGGTGGCATGAACCGTCAGCTCCCCTCCCTTGGTATTAGGCCTGGGTGTCCTGCTCATGCAACTCTTGAGACAGTTCCTGGTCAGAGGTTAATTCCACTGGGGCTTCCAATTCGGCTGCCAGCGCCTCCAGGTTGGGGCTGCTAGACAAGTTAGTTGTCAGTAGGTGAACACTTTGAGGTAGACCTGAGCCTCGAGAGTTACTTTGCATGGTTCACCATAGAGTTAGCAAAGAGCAATTATTGTCCAAGGACTGGGTTGAGCATGACAGATGCGAATTCGTATTGCCCAACATACAGTCTTGTTTGTTTTTATACTTCAAGTGTTCCAACGTGGGGTCATGTTGTATAGCAAGGGGATCCGGGTTTAATAACCGAAGGCGACGGGCAGTGTTCCCAGTCAATAGAGTAGAGGCAGTTGTAATCCCAGAGAAAAAAAATGAGATCCTTGGTTGGGTATTGGTCAAATCACCACTGTGATTCCCACGCTCTTTTTTCCCCCCTTTTTTGTTGCATCTGTCTGGGTCTTACGGGAGTGCGTAGGACTCCGTACATGGTTCCCCCTCTATGCGGCGTCACTACGCAGCCCCATTCTCCGTGAGGTCTTGCTCTTGGGATATCAGTAGTGGAGCCCTCTACAAATGATGCGTGGGAATATTAATGGGATGGGTCAAGTAAATTACCCACACCAACCACTTACTTTAACATCATCATGCCCACGGCGCATCACCGCGCCGACTGCGCATTGCCCATAGATTATATCCCCATCCTATTCCAGGAAGCAGCTTTTAGGTTTAGACCAATAGGTTGAATAATAGCTCTCTCCGCTTTGCCAACGGGGAAATGGTGAGGCAAAACAAGTAAGACGCCAATAATGTATAAAGCAGGACAGCGACAACAGAACTCTTCCACAGCGCTCCACCCCTGTGTGCGTGGTGAGGGGTAGGGTGTGGAGGTGCCTAAAATGTTTCCAATGGTTTTCGGATGACCAGAATATCCAAGTCCTTAAATCAAGATAGATGAAACAGATGGCGTGTGACAGTGATGCATGCAAGAGTAAAAGCAAACCTATTTTCCTTTTTTGTAACTATGAGAAGTGCAGGAGAATGTGACTGTGACTTATCTGTTGCTCCTCGTAGCCCCTCATGAGACCACCAAGTGTAATGCCCTGGCCTGCGGTCATGCAGGCCAGGTGAACCAAGGCTGGGGGCACCCAGCCGACATGCTGGGGCACCCAGCAGACATACCTTGGCAGGGGGCACCCTGCCAGCCCATGAGCACACAGGCTCTTCCATGGCCTGGGGGCATCCAGGCCAACACGACAGATAGTGCCAGCGTTTCCCCTGCAGGGGCACCAGTGTCTACAGAGTTGCCCAGCACAGGCTCTTCTGGGGAACACTAGTAGAGTTGCCCGGCATGGGGCTCTTCCAGCATGAGTGACAGCCATCGTGGACAGCGTTGCCTCAGCCAGCTACACAACGCCAGCATGGTACTGGCAATGAGGACACAGCACACGGTGGTCCATTGGTTCCAAGACTGATGAGCAGGAAGCTGCTCATTTGTCATGGGTATCAGGCAGGTAGTTGGGGCAAGCTGGGTGGAGGCTTTGCAGGCCTGGCATAGGCACACAAAGAACCCATAACACATCCTTCCTTTCATTCCTTCCTAGTGTTTGTAGTAACTTCCTGTTGCCAAACAGGAAGTGCATGATAACTCCTGAGCTCTCTAGTTTTTGGGTGTGGCTGGCTATATTAGCCACACCCAAGATTCTTCCAGTGCTTCGTATTGCTTACTGTGAGCTGTATCAGCAACACACTTGCCGTGCTCGGGATCAGCCAGCATCTGCTTACCTGCTCTGGATCATCTTGTTTCTGCTTACCTGCTCCGGATCATCCTGCTTCTGCTTACCTGCTCCGGATCATCCTGCTTCTGCTTACCGGCTCCGGATCATCCTACTTCTGCTTACCCACTCTGGATCATTCAGCTTCAGCTTACCTGGCTCTTACTCCACGCCGCAGCTATCTCCAGTCAAGAGAGGACTTCTACACCGGCACTTGTAAGAACAAAGAAGAACAGCGTTAACACACGCACATCAGTAACGCTGCGCATACTCACCAAATCTTCCTGTGGCGCTGGAATCCAGGTTAGTTGCACGAGTGCACAAACGCCTGTAAGAAAGAAGAGACATTATTCATTGCGCTCGCTCCAATAACACAGACACTTATTTCATTGCGCTCTCTCTCTCTCCACGTGGTGCATATTTATCAAAAGCCTCTGTGCAAACTTACCTAACCACCAAGTCTCCAGTAGCGCTGAACCCGGACTCGAGGCGCTAATACCACATAATTTCTCCTGCAAGGGAAAGGGAGAGACATTACCAGGCACGCTCAAATTGATGGCGCTGCGCAAACCTACCAGCAGCTAGCTTCTACACGCAGAGCTACTCACCCACAAAAATACTGGCAAACAAAGACAATACGGACAACTTTGGACACTCAACATTACCGCGTGCAACGTTCACTTTTTGGAAGGACTTTCCAGCCAGTGAAGAAACTGGGGCCTTGAACTCTCTGCCTCGCTGTGAAGGCATAAAACAGCGTTTGGCATCTGAACTCAGCCTACAAACATGGGCACCAATCACATAAGTGAATCAGGCCCCTGTAAATGCAGGATGGAGTGCACACCCTACTAAAGATCAAGGTAAGCCCATAGGAGGACATCACAGCACACAGTAAAGAGAAAGGAAGGCCCAGGGGAATCCGGTGAATTCAAGTCAGAGTGTACACCTTGTATTTGACAGATATTCCTCCAGGTGAAACAGGGGAAGTGAAGACTCGGGGTCAAGGGAGGCTCGTCCATCGCTCCTGCAGAGACACAGGTGAGTGTGACAGAACACGAATCCATCCTCAATACCTCTGCCCGAGCAATGTAAACCTCCGAGGTAGACCAGCTTTCCCTATTGTTGGGTGAACTATGGGCCGAGGTACATGCAGCCCGCTCAGAGACAAATGCCTCACGGCGTGAACTGTTAGTCAATAGGGACAAAACAGATGATTTGGCAAGACAGCTCCTACAGACCCAAGCTGGTCTAGCAACCCTGCCAGGTGGAGTTGCACAGGGACAGCCTACCGTGGCACCTGTAGCCACACCCGTTCAGGTATTGCTTCCAGGCAACATCCCTTTAGCACCCCCAGAACGGTTCTCTGGGGATCCCAAGGAGCGTTCATGAATCAATGCCCGCTACATTTCATATGCAAACCAGACACCTTTCTGAACGACCAAGCTGAAGTAGCTTTTGTCCTCTCCTATTTAGGAGGGCACGTGGCAGACTGGTCTGTCCCGTTAGTGCTTAGGGACGCCCCTTTACTGAGAAATTACCCAGGTTTTCAGCGTGAACTGGAAAAGCTATTTGCCCATCGCACTCGAGGTCAGGCCCTGGATGATGAGCTACTCTCTCTGCGACAGGGTGGTCAGGATCTAATCTCATATGTCGCCACATTCAATCGCTTAGTAGCCGAATCGGGTTGGCCAGAGGAGAATCAAATAATGTTATTTTATCAAGGATTGAGAGGAGAATTAAAAGACGTCTTGGCACAAGTAGTTAATCCTCCCAAAGATTGCAGTGAATACATCGACCTAACTATGCAACTAGACCACCGGTTACAGGATCGCAAGGCCGACCGAACCAGATCAGAGCATAGACCAGTGTATGCCCGACCAAAGGAAGCGTCCCATCGACAGGCCTCAGAGCCCATGCAATTGGGTGTTCTCAGGGGACCACTCACCAAGGCGGAGAGAGAACGGAGGCATCAGGAAAAACTTTACTTATATTGCAGCCAATCTGGTCACTTCCTCTGGAACTGCAGGATTAAACCCCCACGGAAGACAATGGGGGTACTAGATAACATAGGGGAAGACACAGATGCGGTAGCAGAAAACTCCAACACCTGGCAGATGTAGAGGTCGGTCTGTCGAGCCAGGAACGGAGCTCTCAGATCTCACATTTCAGTATTCTTGTGGTTTTGGTAGACCCTTCACAGCCCACCCGAATGCATGCCCTCAAGGCTTTCACAGACAGTGGGACTATTGGGAACTACCTGGACATGAACACTGCAAAGACTTTGGGATTCCACCGTAAGGACACCACAGAAAGCATGACAGCTGTGGATGGCACACAACTCCTTTCGGGACCAGTAACACAGTGTACTTCCACCATCACCTTAATCTGCCAAGATGGCCATAGAGAAAGTATTAGATTCAACCTTATCGCTGCACCCCAATTCCAGCTGATTCTTGGGATACCGTGGCTAGAGACGCACAACCCAAAGATAGATTGGCAAGCTCGAACCTTACACTTTTCCACGGAATGCGCCTCTTGTTACGACATCGAAGGGATTAAAGGAACCCCATTATTAGCTTCACAGGAAAAGATAGCAGGTTTAGGCTTTGTGGGCCCTTTACCAGAGGAATACCAGGAGTTCCAGGATGTGTTCGCGAAGGAGCAAGCTAATACACTACCACCACATCGAGTTTACGACTGCCAGATCGACCGGCAACCAGGGGCACAAGTACAGTGCAGCCGCATTTATGCATTAACCGAGGAAGAAAACACTCATCTGCGGACCTACTTGGATCAATACCTGGCAAATGGCTTCATTAGACCATCTAAGTCACCAGCTGCCTCCCCACTCTTCTTCGTACTGAAAAAAGAGGGGGACTTAGGAACGTGTATTGATTACCGGGCCCTAAATCAAGTCACCATAAAAAATAAGTACCCATTACCTCTGATACCAGTACTCATAGACCAGGTGAGACAAGCAAAGATTTTTACCAAGCTAGACTTTCGCGGCGCATATCACCTGGTACGCATGAAGAAAGGGGATGAGTGGAAGACTGCATTCCGTACCCGCTATGGCTTGTACGAATACCAGGCCAGGTCATGCCTTTGGGCTTTGCAATGCCCCGGCTGCGTTCCAGCATTTTATGAATGATGTGTTACGGGAACTCCTCGATGTCTGCGCAGTCGTCTACATCGATGACATTCTGATCTACACCACCACTCCCCAAGAGCACATAACCCACGTGCGAGCTGTACTCCGCAAACTGTGTGAAAACCAACTGTATGCAAAGCTAGAAAAATGCTCCTTCCACGTCACTGAGGTGGAGTTTCTGGGATATGTACTGACACCGCAGGGGATCAAGATGGACAATAGAAAAGTGGAGGCAATCCTCACTTGGTCCTCACCAACGTCTGTAAAGGGAGTACAGAGTTTCCTAGGGTTTGCTAACTTTTATCGACGCTTCATACCAGGATTCTCACATATTGTACATCCAATAATGTCCTTGCTGCACAAAAACTGAAAGTTTGAATAGACTCCAGCGGCGGAAGAAGCTTTCTGAGCTCTCAATGAAAAATTTACCTCAGCCCCAATTCTGCAACACCCACAGCTCGATTTACCGTACATCGTGGAAACGGACGCTTCAAGCATTGCCATGGGGTCCGTATTGTCTCAACAAAATCCTGAAACCGGATACCTTCACCCCATTGCCTTTTGGTCAAGGAAATTCTCCCCAGCAGAATTAAACTGTGCAATTTCTGAGAAAGAACTCCTAGCAATGGAAAGCGCACTGTGTGAATGGCGACATTACTTACTAGGAGCAAAACACACCATCACAATAATAACAGATCATCGTAACTTGAAATACTTACGCTCAGCAAAAGCTCAGTCTTCTAGGCAGCTCCGTTGGGCCCTATCCTTAATGGAATACGACTTTGTAATCACCTACCGCCCCGGAGTTAAGAACGGGAAAGCGGATGCGTTATCCCGCATTGGCACAGGACAGGAAGTCTACAATGCCCCTAACCCGGTGGAGATCATACCCAGCCATAAAATTCTTGCCCTCTGCATTGGCCCATCTCCGTTAAATACTCTGCAGGAAACAATAAAAGAAAATATGTCTGAAGAAGACTTACTGGCTTGGGACACAAAGGTAGATCAGTTAACTATTCAAGACAAACTACCATACTACCAAAAACACCTCTACATTCCAAATACGGATCTGCAACAAGCAATCATATCAGACTACCACGACTCACTGTTAGAAGCCCATCCGGGTATAGCCAAAACCATGAAGAAAGTAAGCAAATCTTATTGGTGGCCAACTTGGCGAGAAGATATTTCCACCTACATAGGTACCTGTGAGGTGTGTGCACAATACAAAACATTCAGGCAAAAACCAGCCGGTGTACTTCAGCCAATCACCATTCTGCCAGCACCCTGGCACACAGTATCAATGAACTTCGTCACTGATCTACCTCCTAACTCAGGTTATAATACCATCCTCGTAGCAGTGGACCTCTTCTCCAAAATGGCCCATTTCATAGCTCTAAAGGGTATTCCCTCAGCTCAGACCCTGGCGCAGGTTTTTCTAGACCGAATGGTCAAGTTATATGGATTCCCTACCATAATCGTTTCTGACAGAGGCAGCCAATTTGTATCTCGTTTTTGTAAAAAATGTTGTGTACTGGCAAGAGTATAAGTACGTCTGTCTTCTAGGTACCACACTCAAATGGACGGCCAAACCGAGTGCGCAAACCAGACTATGGAACAGTATTTGCGCTGTCTATTACACCAAACAAGCCAAAGCTGGACAGAAATTCTATGGATGGCAGAGTATGCCTACAATAAATCAACACATTCATCATCCCAAGCAACACCGTTCTTTACTATATATGGTCGAAACCCCAGAACGTTGGTCTACGATCTGCCATAAAAAATTTAAATGCCTGCAGTAAAGAATCTACATGCCAGCATCATGAAAGCAGCCAGAGAAGCCAGCAGGAACCTGCAGCAAGCCAAAGAAACACAGAAAAGAAACGCTGATCGCCATCGACGAAAAGCCACAGATTATCAAGTGGGAGACTTAGGGGTCGATTCATGGAATTAATGTGCGCCGAAAATTCCCGCGCAGAGGTGCCAAAACGTGCGAATCGCAGGAAAAGTGTGAAAATCGCAGTGCAAGTGCGAAAATCGCAGGAAAACCAGCGCACAGCGATTCATGGAAGTCCGTGCGCGAGAAAAACATTGGATGTGCGCTAAAAATGTGCGCCGCGCACGCCGGCGCACAGGTCATCCAACAGCGTGCGCCACGGCCACTGCGAAATCGCACATAGCGCGGCGCACATCACAAAAGTAGGCGGAACACGGGGCGTAACACTCGGAATGGGGAACAACGCGTGAAAATATGGGGTCACGGTGGAAGTACAAGAGGCAAGTGCACGGAACGCCCATACGCTGGCCTACAACCCGTATTCATGGAATCGAATAGGGCAAACCAGCGCATGGTCAAAGACGCGCACAGGGCCAAACAAGTACGCCACAAGAAAGCAGGCGGTAGCGCCCCTGCGACTGAAAAAAATGTGCGCCAAAATGTGCGGTAACAAAAAGCACCCATATACAGCCATGATGAATGGCCCATACAGTGGCCCTCTAGGACAAATGAGGTGCAAAGGGGCACCGCCAAACACGGACACCCGCTGTGTGAAAAATAGCGTGTGCGCGTGTTCCTGGGTGCGCGGGAAGTTCCACACGCGATTAGCCTGGGTACGTGTACTTCGGGGTGTGCGGGAAGTTCCACACGCGATTGGCCTGGGTACGTGTACTACGGGGTGCGCAGGAAGTTCCACACGCGATTGACCTGGCTACGTGGGGGTGCGCGGGAAGTTCCACACGCGATTGGCCTGGGTACGTGTATTCCGATGTGCGCGGAAGATTCACACGCGATTTCTGCAGGGTACGTGTATGTCAGTGGTGCCGGGGAATGCTACACGTGATTTGGCCATGTGGATCCCCCCAGGTGTTCCCTCTACACCCTCCACGGCCCCTGCAGGCAGCCCACACCACAGGGTACTACCCTGCACCCCTGCTCATGTCCCACAGGCAACCCAACCACCATGGCCATGCCCACCAGCCAACCCACATGTCACCTTGCACTACTGATCACCAACACATGTCTCCCACCACCCCACCCCCCAGCCACCAGGGGAAGCCTCCACCAGGCCCCCACTCATGTCCCCTATTGCCCCCACCCCCCAGCAGTGCAGGGGCAGCCTCCACCAGGCCCTCACGCATGTCTCCCACCACCCCCACCCCCAGCCACCAGGGGCAGCCTCCACCAGGCCCCCACTCATGTCTCCCACCACCCCCACCCCCCAGCAGTGCAGGGGCAGCCTCCACCAGGCCCCCACTCATGTCTAACACCACCCCCACCCCCCAGCAGTGCAGGGGCACCCTCCACCAGGCCCCCACTGATGTCTCCCACCACCCCCACCCCCCAGCCACCAGGGGCACCCTCCACCAGGCCCCCACTCATGTCCAACTCATGTCTCCCACCACCCTCACCCCCCAGCCACCAGGGGCAGCCTCCACCAGGCCCCCACTCATGTCTCCCACCACCCCCAACCCCCAGCCACCAGGGGCAGCCTCCACCAGGCCCCCACTCATGTCCCCTATTACCCCCACCCCCCAGCAGTGCAGGGGCAGCCTCCACCAGGCCCCAACTCATGTCTTCCACCACCCCCACCCCCCAGCCACCAGGGGCAGCCTCCACCAGGCCCCCACTCATGTCTCCCACCACCCCCACCCCCCAGCAGAGCAGGGGCAGCCTCCACCAGGCCCCCACTCATGTCTACCACCACCCCCACCCCCAGCCACCAGGGGCACCCTCCACCAGGCCCCCACTCATGCCCAACTCATGTCTCCCACCACCCTCACCCCCCAGCCACCAGGGGCAGCCTCCACCAGGCCTCTACTCATGTCTCCCACCACCCCCACCCCCCAGCCACTAGGGGCAGCCTCCACCAGGCCCCCACTCATGTCCCCTATTACCCCCACGCCCCAGCAGTGCAGGGGCAGCCTCCACCAGGCCCCCACTCATGTCTCCCACCACCCCCACCCCCCAGCCGTGCGATTTGCCTGGGTACGTGTACTTCGGGGTGCGCGGGAAGTTCCACACGCGATTGGCCTGGGTACGTGTACCTTGGGGTGCGCGTGAACTTCCACACGCGATTTGCCTGGGTACGTGTACTACGGGGTGCGTGGGAAGTTCCACACGCGATTGGCCTGGGTACGTGTACTTCGGGGTGCGCGTGAACTTCCACACGCGATTAGCCTAGGTACGTGTACTTCGGGGTGCGCGGGAAGTCCCACACGCGATTAGCCTGGGTACGTGTACTACGGGGTGCGCGTGAACTTCCACACGCGATTGGGCCTGTGAGAGTGGGGTACATGTATTCCAGGGGTGGGCGGGAATATTTACCCGCGACTGTGCCTGTGAGAGCGTGCTACATGTATTCCTGGGGTGGGCGGGAAGATTCACAAGTTTGCCTATGACGTGCTGAAAAATGGTCCAATCTGAGACACGTACGCCAGCATGAAGCAGGCGTACGTCGACCAGCGCAGCATAAAAGTGCGCGCAAACAACAAACAAGCTCATACGCCAGGATGAATATACCATTCCTAGCAGCAGTGGCCGTGGGTTACCAAAGGAGGAGGAGGAGGATAGTGAGGGCCCGAATTTTCACTCCCAGAACCAGCCTTTTTGGGATGCCTGATGACCAGGTGTATAGGAGGTAGAGGTTTCCCCCACACATAATACTGGACCTGGTCAGTGAGTGGGAGGATGACCTCACATCACCCACCCTGTGCTCCCAAGCACTCAGCCCCCTGGAGAAGGTCCTCAATGTACTGCACTTCTTGGCCACAGGATCATTTCAGCGGACAAGTGCCATAGTGGGTGGGGTGTCACAGGCCACGCAGTCACGCTGCCTACACCAGGTCTTGAACATCATCACTGCACGCCCATCAGTCTGTAGGCACATATACCTGCCCAGGACACCTGCAGAAAGGCAGGCTGCCACCCTCGATTTCTACGGTGTGGCACAATTCCCAAAAGTGCTAGGTGCCATTGACTGCACCCATGTGGCACTACGTCCCCCCAGGGCATCTGAGCACATCTATAGGAACCGCAAGCACTGGCATTCCATCAACGTGCAGGTAGTATGTAATGCTAAGGGAATCATCACCTCAGTATATGCCAACTATCCAGGGTCCACCCACGACAGCTTCATTTACCGAATGTCTACCCTAAGCCGGGACCTAGAAGCTGGGCGGCATGGCGATACATGGCTGCTTGGTGAGTATGAATGCCACTGCACATGCATGCATGTCAGATGCAGAGTTATGTCACTACCCCACTAATGATACCCATCACCTCCTCACCAGGGGACAGTGCCTACCCTCTGAGCACCCACATGATGACGCCAATTCGGAACCCCATCAAGCCTCCAGAGGTAAGATACAACACAGCCCATATTGCAACCCGGGGCATAGTGGAGCGCACATTCGGAGTGCTCAAGTCACGCTTTCGCTCCCTTGACCGTTCTGGCGGGCAGCTGTTATATGCGCCCCCAGTAGTGTGCAAGATCATAGTGGCAGCAAGTGTACAAAACAACAACAATATGCACTATGAATGTATACACAGTATTGACTACAGACTGCCCACACAGCTCATGGGAGTCCAATGTCACCATGTACGCCAATGTCACTTGGGCACACCCTTTGCAAGCACATGGAAACAGGAAGCAGGTGGGGTGTGTGTGACAAAAACCCAAGCATCTGAACCAAATCCATGACAAGCCTGCATGTGCCCAGCCACAATGCAGCGTATGCCCACGGGAGCCACACAAGGCAACACACTGTCCCCAAAAAAAAAAATAAAAAAAAAAATAAAAAAAATCAAAAATGGCCATTAATGGGCCCGGGGCGGGTTGGGGAGGCCACCCAGGAGGTCCGAGGACAGGGTGCACACCAAAACCCACCTGTGTGGATCTTGCAAAAAAAACCACCTCCATGGGCTCATGGCCTACACGGCTACCCTATTGTGGGAGTATCACTGCTGTCGCTATCCTCACCCTCTGCAGCTGCATCCGGAGGTGGTGGCACTATGGGAGGCAGCCCACGCAAAGCCCTAGTCTGTTCCTTCATGGCTGCAAGCATGCGGGTGTGGTAGGTCTCGTTCTGGAGGATAAGTGTGCGGAGGTCCCCATGCAACAACTCACGGGATGCCCAGACCTCTGCCCTAGTTGCCTGCATCTCAGCTGAGAGTGTACGGGTGAGACGCTCCAGCTGCTGTTCTGTCCTTCGGTTTGTTGAAGCCTGAAGCTCAACAAGAGTCGTCCTGAGGTGAAGGAGTTCCAGCCTCAAGGCTTCCCTGTGGCCCTGGGACTCTATGGAGATGGCTTCCTGCAGAGTCGCCAGTGCCGCCCGCCTGTCCCTGTCGGACGCCAACATGTCCTCCCTGTGTGACTGGCAGATAGAGTCGGTTGCCTGCTGTAGTCGCTCCATCAGCCTTTCGGGGGGGACAATGGAAGTGGCCACCCTATCCATGGCCTGAACCATCATCTCTGATGATGCTGCCTGTTGGGTTGCCATACCGTAAATGGATTGCTCCCATGCAGTATTGCCAGGTGGCGTACGGCCACCACGTCGGCGGGCACCACACCTGTCTGGGGCAAGGCGAACTGCGCCTTGCTGTGCCGGCACTGCCTGAGGCTGCAGGACTGCATTCCCCCTCTGATCTGCTGGCCCAGGAACAGGATCAGATGTCGCGGAGTGTGACCCTGCATCCGTAACCACCAAAGGCGTACCTGCCAACACTGACATCCCCATTGAGGGTTCTAACCCTGGTGCAGGTGGGTCGGACAGAACAGAATCCCTCCCAGGAACACTCACCTGCGACGGCACGTAGGTCTCATCATCCGAATCAACACCTGAGTACAGCTCGGGGGAGGTGCAGCCAGAGACACCCCTTGAGAGCACGACCTGCAGCAGTTGTGGGTTCTCACCCACCACCACACCACGTCCCTCACTGGTGGTCGGTCGACCCTCAGAGCCCTCCTGGGTCTGCACCATCTCCACAACCCCAGCAGTATCAAGTGCGTCTTCCCCTGCAAAGACATAAAAGAAAACAAAATGAAACAGGCATTAGCACTATGGCACACAATTAGGGCTGAGAGGCTACAGAAACAGTACTTGATTGACACATGTCCCACATGACTAAAACACTCCCATGCATGCACCCTCACTGCGTGTGATGGGGAGGCAGATGGCACACATTGATGACACCAAGATGGAAGATGAACACATTTGCTGCATGCTGCCTAGCAGTGGCATCACACATTGGCCAGTGATTGGCAGGTCAAATACACATGCCATCACACAGATGGCATGTACCCTAGCCATGAAGTGAAGAGGGAGAGGAGGTCACCAATTGTTCATTCAGTCCAGTTTGTTCATATAATTGATTATTTTCATTGTAATGGTTCAAATGTTTAACCTGCAGCTGCCAGTCAAAAATGGTCCTATAGCACAGGGACATGTCCAAACTAATCATGTCCACGAAACTGAGCCAGTCCACTGTACCATAGCCATGTCAGACATGTGACAATGGGACTGAGACATCCTGAGTAAAAGTGGTGGTATGCAAACAATCTGCCTGAATAAACAGAGGTAAATAAGCAACAGTGTTGTGGCAAGATGACACTCCAAGGGCAACTGGCGTGGTGTTGGGCTGGATGTCTAATGTTGGCCGAAGGGATGCTGCTATACCCAAATGCTGTTGCCAAGAATGTATAGGAAGAGGCACAGGGGTGAGCTGAACCACTCAGGCACACACACCCTCCCCTGGCACCCAAACAGAAGCCCTCCCACACACACCATGCACATGGATGACACACACATGCATGTGCACTCACCGGACAATGCCTCGTAATCTGCCACTTCTCCCACGCCTTGGATCTGTTCCTCCGTGATGTAGGTCCCAGCAACCTGCTCATGTGGAGTGAGTTCTATGTCGTCTGCTGGAGACCCACCTCCAGTCACTAGAGTTGCGGCATGACTTGAGGCCAGCTTATTCTTTGCCCTGCGCTTCAGGTCATTCCAGCGCTTGTAGCATTCATTAGCTGTGCGCCTCACGATTCCAAGGGCACTTATGATGTCCGCAATGGTCTGCCAGTGTGCCTGACGTTGTGCAGGTGTGGTCTTGGATCCTTCAACAATCACCATTTCGCAGTCATGTGCGGACACATACTCTACAAGTGCATTCAGTTCGGCCTCATTGAAGCTGGGCTTCCTTGACGGGCCGGACTGTGTAGCCGTGTCTGGGGCATCAGCCTCTACTGGACGAGCACTCTTCCTCTTCCGCTTGGAAGGTGGTGGGGATCCGGAGTGTCCTGCGCCGCTCTGGACACTAGGGGCAGGAGCGTGGGATTGCACACTCAGCATGGGAGTTGGTGCAGGCATTATCTCAAGTGTGATGGTGTCAGGGGGAATGTCAGCATGATGGACTTTGACCGACACTGTCCTGGATGGGTGTGTGAGAGGTGGGGTGGATGGAGCCGCAGCTGCCCCTGCAGCCTCCCCAGCCTGCCTACGCGGGGCAGCAGATGACCTAGCTGCCCCTGATCCACGTGGCCTGATGACACCAATGTTCACCGGCGCACGTGGCCTAGACCTGCTGACCTGGAAGTCAGCCATGGAGTCACCCTGTGCCAGGTCTGGTTCCACAGTGGGCTTGTCCAACAAGGGCTGAGCATGGATGGTGTCAGCCACGGTAACCTCAACCAGGGGGGGGGCATGGGTGTCCCTGACTGCTCCTCCACACATGGGGGGCTAGGGGCACCCTGCAAGTCACGGCCACGTCCCCTACCGGTCCACCACGGCCACCACTTGGGGCTTGGCCACCTTTGCCACCCTTACGGCTTGTTCGCCTCCCAGCCATGGCACTGATGTTATTGTGCGTATGGGAGTCGATGTGAACTATTGTCCTGGGCAATTGGGGGTCAGAGGGGTTGGGTACCAGATGTTTATCGTACCCTAGTGCTCTAGCAAGGCTGTATGTCACCCCTGGGGAAAGATGACGGGCCACGCAAAGCACAGGCACCCCAAAAAAGCGAAGTAAGGTGCACGCAACCCTTCCTAGACCACGTGTGTGGAAAAATAAACCTGCACTACGCTGTGGCACCCAGAAACACAATAATGAACGTATGCGTGTCACACGCAGCCTAGAATGACCTCTGAAGGGGTACGCGACACACGGGGCAAGCACAGATGTTAAATACGTGCGCGACTCACCGTCCGCCAGGAACAAAAGCGTGAAAAATATGCGTGTGTGCGCGTTGGCAACACCCCCGCCAAAAGAAGAATTGTACGCTGTCTGAGGAGACAGGACAACAGTAGTAAGGAACGCTGTTTGAGGAAACAGGCCCAGGAAAAAGAGGAAAAGAGAAAAAGCTGTCAGAGGTAACAGGGAGTACGAACTGGAAACGCTGTGAAGTAAATCGCGTGTGAACCGACCAGAAGTACAGATTTCACCCACTCGCTCTCCACGAAAAGCACGTACAAGGAAATGGCGTTCTACACGTACATTTTATACACACGTCACAGACGCGCATACGCAATGAGGCCATTTCTACCAATTACGCGCTTTGATCCTTGGACGTGTATCTCTTAATATTTACACGCGCCATTCGCTACGGCCATGCGCGTGACGTCACAGCTGCGCATGGTGGCCTTTGGGCCAATGAAATCGCATATGCGAGCACACGTGGTAAAACTGCACGTCCGAGTGTCATCGCGTGTAATCGGAGGGAAGTGAGCTTACACGCGATTGGCCTGGGTACGTGTATTTCTGGGGTGCGCAGGAAGTTTCACACGCGATTGGTGGAAATCCACGTGTGCTCTGTCATCACATGTAATGAGGGAAACACCCGCGCACCTCATGTCACAGACGCGCTCACGCGCTAAGGGCCTTTAGTCCAATGAAATCGCATATGCGTGCTGACGTGCATATGCGCTAAGGGCCTTTCCTCGATTTACACGCAGACGTGCAGGATTTTCACGTGCCAAATCACTCCGTATCAAGCTGGCCACGCGTAAGCACACGGAAGACCACTCTCCTGCCCAAAAGGCTGAATTACTGCCCCCCAGAGCCCCGAGCAGCCTCCCACGAGCCATCTGCTGCTGCCTGCCTGCCTGCCTGCTGCCACCGTGCCCTGCCATTTGGTGCCTGCACATCAGCCATCAGCAGGGGTCCATTTGCTGTGTCCCTGCTGGAACAGAAGACTCCCGACTGGGATACCATCGCTCCACAGCCCAGCCCCAGGAAACAGTTGCCCACCCACTCCTGCCTTTGGGGTTGCCATGTAGGGGACTGCAACATCTGGCACCACTGGCAACCCCCGGCCAGAGAGGCAGAGGGGCACCAGCTTCACTGCCACCGAAGTTGGTGTCCTGGTGGAGCAAGTCCTGGGGCAGTATGATGCCCTCTTCGGAAGTAAGCGCGCCAACAAGGAAGGACGGACTCGGATCTGCACTGCTGGGGGGTGGGCGTAATAGGGGACATGAGTGGGGGCCTGGTGGAGGGTACCCCTGACTGCTGGGGGGTGGGGGTGCTGGGAGACATGCATTGTTGATCAGTAGTGCAAGGTGACATGTGGGTTGGCTGGGGGGCATGCCCATGGTGGATGGGCTGCCTGCGGGACATGAGCAGGGGTGCACGGTAGTCTCCCGTGGTGTGGGCTGCCTGCAGGGGCCGTGGAGGTTGTAGAGCGAACACCTGGGAGGACCCACGCTGCCAATTCACGTGTAGTACTCCCCAGAACCCCTGAAATACATGTACCCTGCTGAAATCGCGTGTGGAACTTCCCGCGCACCCCTGAAATACACGTACCCTGCTGAAATCGCGTGTGGAACTTCCCGCGCACCCCTGTAATACACGTACCCTACTGGAATCGCATGTGATACTTCCCGCGCACCCCTGAAATACACGTACCCTGCTGAAATCGCGTGTGGAACTTCCCGCGCACCCCTGAAATACACGTACCCTGCTGAAATCACATGTGGAACTTCCCGCGCACCCCTGAAATACACGTACCCTGTTGAAATCGCATGTGGAACTTCCCGCGCACCCCTGAAATACACGTACCCTGCTGAAATCGCGTGTGGAACTTCCCGCGCACCCCTGTAATACACGTACCCTGCTGGAATCGCGTGTGATACTTCCCGAGCACCCCTGAAATACACGTACCCTGCTGAAATCGCGTGTGGAACTTCACGCGCACCCCTGTAATATACGTACCCTGCTGGAATCGCGTGTGATACTTCCCGCGCACCCCTGAAATACACGTACCCTGCTGGAATCGCGTGTGATACTTCCCGCGCACCCCTGAAATACACGTACCCTGCTGATTTTGCATGTGATACTTCCCGCGCACCCCTGATGCACACATACACAGGACAATCGCGTGTGGAACTTCCCGCGAACCACTGAAATACACGTTCCCCGCTTGGCGTTTGCTGTTTGCCAGCCCTGTGAACTGGTCTAGGGTTAGCGCAGCCCTTTGCGATTATTTGGGGATTTTGAAGGCTTTTCCTTGCACGAGGGCGTTCTTGGGGGCATAACTGGCGCTGCTGCAGGGTCGCTGCGCCACGCTGCGCCAGGGCTGGTTTTGGATGCGAAAATCCATGAATACGCTGTGCGCGGAAATCGATTTTAGCGCACGCGGCTGGCGCAGTCATTCGCACGGGCACGCTGTGCGCCAGTCGCGTGCGCCACTTTTGTGCGAATTTCTATGAATTACCCTGTTAGTCTAGCTGGCAACTAGACACATTGCTTTAAAGTGTCCCAAGAAAATTCAGCCTAGATACATCGGCCCGTATACAATAGAAAAATTAATTAATCCAGCAGCCATGAGACTGGCGTTACCTCAACATATGCGTATACATCCCGTATTTCACGTGTTACTATTAAAACCAGCACACCCAGAAACCCGAACTGCCACCCTCCCGCACCAATACAAGTGGGTGAAGAAGCACCAGAATATGAAGTAAAGAACATATTAGATTCCAAACAAGTACGAAAGACCCTGGCCCTCATTACAAGTCAGGCGGTGGACCATGGTGCTATTAGCACCATGGTCCATGCCGGATTCCGCCATGGTGGATGGTGGAATTACCGCCCCATTCCAAGGTGAGTGGGGCGGTAATTCCCCATTCACCATTTGCCCTTCCCCATTCCCATTTTTGCCCCATAGGGCATAATGGGGATGGGGAAGGCGCTAATTACGGCACCGTAATTAGCACCAAGATCGCTTAGCGCCTTGGACTTTAACGCCTGCAAAAAGCAGGTGTTAAAGTGTGAATAAGGCGTTAAGGGTTAACGGCGCTGACAGCGCCGTTAAACCCTTAATGCCTGACTTGTAATGAGGGCCCCTGTATTATTTGATTGACTGGATGGGGTACAGACTCCAGGAAAGATCATGGGAACCCAGCATGCATGTGCATGCCCCCCGATTGGTGCGGAAATTCCATCGGGACTATCCTGAGAAACCAAAGCCCTCATACACACCATTGGGAGGGTTCTTGAGGGGGAAGACTGTCATGGGTATCAGGCAGGTAGTTGGGGCAAGCTGGGTGGAGGCTTGGCAGGCCTGGCATAGGCACACAAAGAACCCATAACAAATCCCTCCTTTCATTCCTTCCTAGTGTTTGTAGTAACCTCCTGGTTACCACTTCCTGTTGCCAAACAGGAAGTGCATGATAACTCATGAGTTCTCTAGTGTTTGGGTGTGGCTGGGTATATAAGCCACACCCAAGATTCTTCCAGTGCTTCGTATTTCTTACTGTGAGCTGTATCAGCAACACACTTGCCGTGCTCTGGATCAGCCAGCATCTGCTTACCTGCTCCGGATCATCTTGTTTCTGCTTACCTGCTCCGGATCATCCTGCTTCTGCTTATCTGCTCCTGATCATCTTGCTTCTGCTCTCCTGCTCCGGATCATCCTACTTCTACTTACCCGCTCTGGTTCATTCAGCTTCAGCTTACCTGGTTCTTACTCCATGCCGCAGCTATCTCCAGTCAAGAAGGGACTTTTACACTGGCACCTGTAAGAACAAAGAAGAACAGCATTAACACGCGCACATCAGTAACGCTGCGCATACTCACCAAATCTTCCTGCGATGCTGGAATCCAGGTTAGTTGCACGAGCGCACACACCCCTGTAAGAAAGAAGAGACATTATTCATTGCGCTCGCTCCTTTAACTCAGACACTTATTTCACTGCGCTCTACCTCTCTATGCGGTGCACACTTACCAAAATCCTCCGTGCAAACTTACCTAACCACCAAGTCTCCAGTAGTGCTGAACCCGGACTCAAGGTGTTAATACCACATAATTTCTCCTGCAAGGGAAAGGGAGAGACATTACCAGGTGCGCTCGAATTGAAGGCGCTGCGCAAACCTACCAGCAGCTAGCTTCTACATGCAGTGTTACTCACCCACAAAAATACCGGAAAACAAAGACAACATGGACAATTTTGTACACTCAACATTCTCCGTGGAACGTTCACTTGTGGAAAGGACTTTCTCGCCAGTGTTTGGCATCTGAACTCAGCCTACAGACATTGGCACCATGAATGAATCGCACCCTTGCAAATGCAGGATGGAGTGCACACCCTACTAAAGATCAAGTTAAGCCCATATGGGGACATCACAGCACACAGTAAAGAGAAGGGAAGGGCCCAGGGGAATCGGGTGAATTCAGGTCTGAGTGTACACCTTTTATTTGACAGGTATTCCTCCGGGTGAAACAGGGGAAGTGAAGACTCAGGGTCAAGGGAGGCTCGTCCATCGCTCCTGCAGAGGCACAGGTCAGTGTGACATCATTACTTTTATTGTTTTCCAAGGTCACGTGGTCAATAGCACGAGACCTGGGAGCTACCATGCTCCCAGGAGGGGTGACCCACCGCACTCCTCCTTTTCCATAAGAAACAAACAAATGACAAGCATCAGAGGACATTAAAACAAATTAAATCACTAACAACAACAGGTGTGATTTCACTGCATTATCTAAGGACCCTTTATTAACCTGGGTGAGTGAAACCTCAAGCCACTGAAAGACACCAATGGCAGCTTCTGGCACCATATAAAGCATGTCCACAGTACAGATGTTCACAGCTTCACAAGCCCATTGACTGGGCCATTTTAAGCAAATCCAGGGTCTGCAGGCTCCCAGCCTCAATGGGGATATCTACTGAGTCCACCTTACGCACGTGTGGAGTTGCGGGAACCCAGTTCATACATTCACCAGTATCGGTTCAGGGCAGTGAAACATCACAGTTCAGGGGCCGGCAAAGCCACACCTGGGGGCACCAGGGGCCACATCATCCTAGTCCATATACAGTGAGGGCAACCAGTGGCAGGGCACTAGTGGCAAGATGATAGGACACTCCTTACACTCCGCCTTTACGTAGGGGCGGCTAGCAGGGAGATACGGTGGCAGGGTGTCTGGGCCACAGGTCCAGGAGGGCGCACAAGCACTCATGAGAGTTGCAACCCTTCCTTGTTGTTCCCCTTCCCTTTCCATTCTTCCTCTTTTTTTTTTTTCTTGACAGTCCCCGTCGCTGACGGGGCCCACTTCGGTATAGAGAGTGCGGGTGGCCACACACTTTCTTGCATGTGCATACATTGTTCTGTCCTAGAACATGCAGCCATTAACCCTTTTCTTTTACCTCTGGAGCACTCCGACTCCTGAGCATGAAAGAAACATCCCTACCAATGGTCCTCAGTCTTCAGCAGGCACTTAGTATTTACTTTCCCTTGTGCCTACACAGAGGTCTTCTTGGGGGGAGGGGCAGTGGTGTGGAGGGGGCGATTCCCTTTTCCCTCTCAGCTCCGTCATGGACCATTGAGGCGAGGTGCCGGCCTGAACCAATTATTTTTTTTTTTCTTCCGTGTGCTCTGACCCGAGCACACACACGTTCACCGCCGGCTGGCCCAGAGCTCGGGCCTCTCTTTTCCAAAGCTCTGGTATGGAGCATGTCCCTCTCGGGGGATAGGTGCACACACACCGACCTCACCTGGGGGCCAGCGCGTGCAAACAGACTCCTCACTGCTCCTATTCACTAGCCGCTTCTCCCTCCTCGCCACTGTCCCTCCTTACCTCCTCGGGGGGTGGGGGAGACAAGAGAATCATGCAACCCCCTCGCAGGGCCCAGCAAACAGGCGCCAGACAGCCACGGGGGTCGGGCGGGCTTCTCCTTCTTTGGTGACCCACCACACATAGGTCCACTTTCACACCACTTATCCGCCTAATGCTTTGTGATGCTTTTCTACATCAATAAAAGTACATACGAATCATATGTGTATTCTTTGAGGTCATCAGTGGAAGGCATATATCTTTCTGCCATGGTGGTGACACGGGATTATTATTAATGGTGTCATGTAAAGAGGTACCCCTGGCCCAAAGTATGAACGCCCATACTCACAACCCTGCTATTCCTGATGCCATATGTTCTTTAACCATGCCTAAGTAGGCAGGGCATTTCGATCACCCCAGCAGCAATCTATCTATAACCTTCTGCATAATTGACAGTAGAGGGCACGTGTAACTGCAGCCTCTCTGGGATGCATTTAGAAGTTTCAGGTGCAGTGTCATTAGCCCTAATCTCCAATCAGGGCCAGAGCGCCTTGTATCAGACCTGAGTAAATGCGGGATAGCTGCCAAGGAATACACAAATCGATATCGCTCCTTTGGCTCTCACTGCACCCGCCGATACACAGGAAATACACACCTCAATGAAAGCTTTGCACCTGCTTCCATAACAATTTGTGATATCAGATTTAGTACTTATTTAAAGGATGTTCAAAGTCGTTTTTATTATTCAGAAGCATTATAAAAAAGCTACGCAGCTAGTGTCTTTTTTAGAATGAGATTTTGGCATCTATGTCGCGTTTAATTTGGCAGCCAAATATAGGAAATAATCATTGAAGAAATGATTTAACATTATTGTTTCTTAGTGAAATATCAGTATAGATGCTAAGGGTTGATCTATGAGATTTCAGAAGTAAACCTCGCTGAAAGCTGATAGCTGCATGTCTTTCATCAGAGAATGGCTTCGCCAACTGGAAGACAAGCAAAACAAAGAACTGGTAAAGCCAATATGGGTGTCTTTTTCAAAGTGAAAGCTTATGTGTAGGGAATGGAAGGGCATTCTTTGTACGGATACGGCCACATATTATTATTCTCGCCAGAAAAGGTAAGGAAGGAATGGGCATACGGCCTGAACCCCCCCATTACTCTCCTGAGCAAGTGACAATGCTCACGATGGAAAGCTGCTCTCACTTTTCAGCACAGCCGCTATAGTCCAGATCACTACAGCATATTACTAGGAATGATGAGCACAGCTGCTGCATGTCTAAAAGGGACAGCCGCTATATGTGTAAATAGCCTGTGTCATTATAACTATAGCACAGTACTTTCCCTTGTGTTAGATCCCAACAGAGACCTTATACCAAATGGGCATGGAATTTGAACTCTTCTTGTTTCTCTTCTGATAGTGCTGTGCACACTTGTATGGTGTTTGCACTGCACTTTGCATGGCATCGTACATCCATCAGACCTACCATCTTCTGGGAAATATTTATGGAGGGGTTCAGCCAATTTGGCTGATGAGAAGCTGATGAGAAGCTGAACATCCTGCGTGCCAGCGCATAGACCTAAAACGAATCATATCACACAATATATTATTAAAAATCTATGAACAAGACATTTAACCAAACACGGAAATAGATATAAGAAACAGGAAAGAGAATTAAAAAAGAAACAGGCCTTCTTAAGTGTTGTGACAACGTGGCCAGCCCACCTTAAGGGGAGAGCCACCTTAAGGGAAGAGGAGGGAAGCCAGAGGACATGGGGAGGAAGGGGGAAGAGAAGGGGCTAGTAGAGCCCGGGAGCCAGAAACCAGTAGAGGGAACAAAGAGAGGTTATAAATTCCCTTGTCTCCGTGTGTTATGTACATAGTGTGCGAGGCCTGGAAGATTGGGACTCCACAGAGAGAGGCAAACCCAGTCACAACTAGCGACGAAGCGTCACGTCCCACGCTGTGCGGAATCTCGGGACCGCCTGACAGGGCTAACCTGCAGCAGTGATGCGCACCAGAGAGGGGACCGCTGCCGTATCCACAAATAGAGCTGGACGGGAGAGAGAGCCGCCAAGGAGCACCGGCAGCCCAGATCTGCGTGCGAGGAAGGACACGCACACTGAAGAAGAACAGAGGAGTAGACTGACCTGGCGAAAGGGAGGCCTGCCCGTGACGAGCGCGAGCTGGGGTGCCAACACCACACCAGTGCACCAAAGTATGAGAGGGAAGCTCGCTCACCAAGCAGCTACAAGTTACGGACCAGAGGGAGAAGACCGCGTACGCTGCCAGTGGTAGGCACACACTGTATGCAGTAGGGAAAAAGCGAGCAAGGTGGGGAAGAAAGGACAAGACACCCACCAGGCAAGCCATGTGTGCGCCACATTACAAGGGAGAAAGCAGCACCCACCACGACCATCCCAAGACACAGTCCACCTGCTACTCCACCAGGGATTACCCTCACCCAGGCCCACCCAACAAACCAACGGCGACTCCACACGTGTAACAATTGCACCCACACAGGCGCGCATCAGCAGAAGGCACTGCGTATGCCATGGGAAGGCCGCGAGGACACATAACCATGAAATAGTTTGTACCAGTCAAGGTAACAAACCCAGGACAAACCATCCACCAAATCATCAAGGAAGCACCCCACGGAGCAACAGAGGGACAATTACCCCACCAGACCATCCCAGCAAACCAACACAGCACTCACACGCACTGTGCGCACTACAGACAAAGAGGTCATGGGCCCATCAGACGACACCAAGGGAAGACACCTGAGGTGAGGACAGCAGGGAACGCAAATGATAGACTGCGGAGGAGTGCGCACACAGCATGAAGCAAACCACAAACAACACAAGGATCAAGACATAAAATGGCCTTCTAAGGACACCAAGAGTATGATGCATGGGGAGCACATGAGGATAGAAGAAGTTAATGTACAGGGCAACATGGCGGGAGGCAGTCGGATTGAAAGTGAAATCAGTAGACGACAGAGAGCAGGAAACGTGATCTGCACATGAAGGGGGAAATCCTGACGACCCCGAGATAATAAGGGCGCTGGAGTAAGTGAACGGAACTGCCACAGGAGGGACTGCCCAAGGAGGGAGCCACAGGAGAGATTGCCCAAGGAGGGGGTCACCAAAGAAATTTCCCAAGGAGGTGGCCACAGGAGAGATCACCCAAGGAGGGAGCCAGGGAAGAATATTCCCAAGGAGAGGGCTGGATGAGGTACCGTACATAGGAGAAGGCAGTCCCAGGACTGCTGGAAGCAAGTGTATCTAAGCGTGAGGAGGACCCACAGGATGCCCTAGAAGGGAAGGAGAGACCTGGTGAAGGAGGAGACTGATCCGAGCTGGAGAAGCAGATAGAGGCCGCTGGGAAGACGTGCCAGGGTGAGAAAGACCCAACACGGTGTAGCAGCTGACACAGAAGAGGCAGGACCCAGTGCTAACTGGAAAGCAAAGGAGGGTTTACGAACTAAGTGAGTCACCACCAAGGAACCAGAGCACAGGCCAGGAATGAAAGTTTGCCGGACACAACCATGCATGCCCAGCAAGGCGAACGGAGACGAAGCATGAGGCGGCCACCCACAGAGACCCCCACAATCAAGCCATCAAGACCAACAAGACAAGGGCTTTGAAAGAAGCTCATCCACACCAACAAAGCAGCACAAGCAAGAGCACCCATAAACACAACAACCCAGAGACAGCACAGACAATGGCGCCACGCGGAAGAAGAGAGAGTGGGGGCAAGACTCTGCACAGGCACACTCAATACAATGAATGACCAGCTACGAATCAGACATGCCCAGTCGAGTGAGCGGACAAAGGAGGCACCATACCCAAACCCATGACTGCCACCGCCTTGTGAAGTATCATCATAACTGAGCGACGTTGAAAAGACAAGGCCCAAGACAAGAACAGAAGCCCATCAGAATAAACACGAGAGTCAAGTGAGGAGCATCATCAGACACTGCAGCACACCCAAACCGATTGGGGAAGGAGGGCTGAACAACAAGTGTCGCCCAGACACCTTCGGGAAGAGGATGGACTGCAGAAGCGGGACTCCTAAAGTTGACTGTGACCAAGACTACTCCTTCCGAGTGCAAAAAACAATGCTGTCTGGGGAACGTCACAACGAGACCACTACCTGGAAGAACAGAGCACCCCACACAGTAGCGGAACACATCAAGACTGCAGTTTCTAAACAGGTGCCTCGACAGGGGTAACACCCTACTCACTGAGGACAAGCAACCACAACAGAACAAGGTAGGGACATGGAGGCAGCATGCTTCAACGCTGGAGGCTCCTCAAGGACGGCAAGGGTAGAGGAGAGGGTACTCTCTACTTGAAACAACGAACAAAATACTGACAGTAGATTGCAAACACTTTGTCCTCCCAGCCGGAACTTGGACCACAGCATCCTCCGTAGCCAGCACAACCACTGCCGCTGATCAGCAGCTCCCCGAGCAGGAGCAAGAGGCAAGGACGGGCCACAGCTACCAAGAAGGACAAGGGCAGCACAAGCAGGTGCATCAACAACATCACCGGTCCCAAAAAGGTGCTAGCAGATCTACCAGGCTAGTGTCATCAACAGCCACCACGACGATAATGGGCTGTCAGGGGCTTCGACGGGACATCCAGCCAAGCAGCAAGCCAGTACAAGTACCACAGAGACCCTGGCCACCACTACAGCAGCCAGAACACGTCCTACTATGCAGGCAGCCTGCACTCCAACCGTGATGATCCCAGGTGATGAAAAGGCAGCCCTGACACCTCAATCTACGATGAACCCTTGGATTGGACCATACGACAACATCAACTGTCCATACTACTACAACTCACTGACTGCACAGTACGTGCGCTGGGGTGGGGTGGGAAACAAACCTTCCTCAGTCTTCAACAAAATTGCCCACAACAACGGAACCCAAATGGCACGGCCGCCAGCACAAAGGACAAGGAAACGGAAAGGAGAAACACAAGAGTAGGGCTGCTCAACAGGAACTCAAAGAGATGGAGCACAGGGACAATCCTGTCATTGGACAGAAAGAAGATCCAAAGAACAGCCTCCAGGCACAGCCTGCCAAGGACAGAGAGGGAAGGGGATCGGCAACAGCAAATACCAACGTCGTCTGGGTCGAAGGGAAGGGCGCTCAGACTGAAAGCCAGATAATGATGCCAGAGAGGACAAGGCCAATAGGGAAAAAGGATGTGGAACAGGACCAACTGACAGAGGGTGAGGAAGATGTCATTGCTGCCGAGGTAAATGAGGCCTGCACCAAAGAGACCCAACAGTATGGACACCGAGATCGAACGATGTGGGAGGAACATCTCATCCCAGGCAGCTGTGCTAGGACATCACACAGGTCCCGATGTGATTGCATAGAAGATGAACAGGAAAAGGGAACAAGATGAAGGTGCATACCTCAACAGCCACTAGAAAACATGAGAAGAAAAAACAACCCCTACAAAATGATAAGCAAGGGGCGGGTGTTGTGACAATAAACGTGGCCAGCCCACCTTAAGGGCAGAGCCACCTTAAGGGAAGAGGAGGGAAGCCAGAGGACATGGGGATGAAGGGGAAAGAGGAGGGCTAGTAGAGTCCAGTAGGCAGAAACCTGTAGAGGGAATAAAGAGATTGGTCGCACCGGACCGTGAGGTAGCAGGGCGCATGAGACAAGGAGATTTACAGCTTGGTTACAGAAGTTTACAAGTTACAGAACATGGAAAATACAAGAATTTATTGACTCTACAAGGTGAGACAAGTACAAGTGCAGACAATGCGCAGCCAAGCAGTCAACATATGACTGACGTTTACATAATAGCAAGTCAGTCTGTATCAGGTGCAAAACATGTGGCGGTACATGGGTAGAGTGCCGGTTATATACCATTCTCGGTGAGCCATTTTATTGTGTTCTTTCTGAAATTGTTGAACATTTGGTCAGATCTAAGTGCATGAGGTAGGGTGTTCCACAATTGAGCTGCCTTGACTGGTAAGCTGGATCCTCCAATAGTGGTTAGTTTAAATCTGGGCACTAGAAGGCAGTTAGGGCTGACTGTTCTTGAGAGTCTAGTAGGATTTTTTCTAATAAATCGTTCTGTTAGATAGCGGGAGGCTTTGTTATTTAAGCATTTATGAATGATTGAGGCAGATTTAAGGTTGATTTTTTCTTGGGTGGAAAGCCATTTGTGTTTACGTCTTATATCAGAAATATGTGCTCTTCTAGGGATACTTAGGGCCGCTCTAAGTGCATTATTTTGGAGCACTTGTATTCTGTTGATAATTTGTTTGGTTGTCCCTATGTAGAGTCTTTTTCACCACTTAGCAAGCCCCGCCCACCTGGTGCCTTCCTGCTTGCCGCTCTGTTTCCCTACTTAAGGAGCCCTCCAGCCTCTTTTTCTTTGCAGATGGGGAGCAGGTGCATGTGGATCTAGGTCACCTGACCTAAACCCTGCCCACCTGGTGCCTTCCTGCCTGCCGCTCTTTTTCACCACCTAGCAAGCCCTGCCCACCTGGTGCCTCCCTGCTTGCCGCTCTTTTTCACCACTTAGCAAGCCCCGCCCACCTGGTGCCTTCCTACTTGCCGCTCTTTTTCACCACTTAGCAAGCCCCGCCCACCTGGTGCCTTCCTGCTTGCCGCTCTGTTTCTCTACTTAAGGAGCCCTCCAGCCTCTTTTCCTTTGCAGATGGGGAGCAGGTGCAGGTGGATCTAGGTCACCTGGCCTAAACTCTGCCCACCTGGTGCCTTCCTGCCTGCCGCTCTTTTTCACCACTTCACAAGGCCCGCCCACCTGGTGCCTTCCTGCTTGGTGCTCTTTTTCACCACTTAGCAAGCCCCGCCCACCTGGTGCCTCCCTGCTTGCCGCTCTTTTTCACCACTTAGCAAGCCCCGCCCACCTGGTGCCTTCCTGCTTGCCACTCTTTTTCACCACTTAGCAAGCCCCGCCCACCTGGTGCCTTCCTGCTTGCTGCTCTGTTTCTCTACTTAAGGAGCCCTCCAGCCTCTTTTCCTTTGCAGATGGGGAGCAGGTGCAGGTGGATCTAGGTCACCTGGCCTAAACTCTGCCCACCTGGTGCCTTCCTGCCTGCCGCTCTTTTTCACCACTTCACAAGGCCCGCCCACCTGGTGCCTTCCTGCTTGGTGCTCTTTTTCACCACTTAGCAAGCCCCGCCCACCTGGTGCCTCCCTGCTTGCCGCTCTTTTTCACCACTTAGCAAGCCCCGCCCACCTGGTGCCTTCCTGCTTGCCACTCTTTTTCACCACTTAGCAAGCCCCGCCCACCTGGTGCCTTCCTGCTTGCTGCTCTGTTTCTCTACTTAAGGAGCCCTCCAGCCTCTTTTCCTTTGCAGATGGGGAGCAGGTGCAAGTGGATCTAGGTCGCCTGGCCTAAGCCCTGCCCACCTGGTGCCTTTTTGCTTGCCGCTCTTTTTCACCACTAGGCAAGCCCCGCCCACCTGGTGCCTTCCTGCTTGCCGCTCTGGTTCTCTACTTAAGGAGCCCTCCAGCCTCTTTTCCTTTGCAGATGGGGAGCAGGTGCAGGTGGATCTAGGTCACCTGGCCTAAACCTTGCCCACCTGGTGCCTTCCTGCCTGCCGCTCTTTTTCACCACTTAGCAAGCCCCGCCCACCTGGTGCCTTCCTGCTTGGCGCTCTTTTTCACCACTTAGCAAGCCCCGCCCACCTGGTGCCTCCCTGCTTGCCGCTCTTTTTCACCACTTAGAAAGCCCCGCCCACCTGGTGCCTTCCTGCTTTCCGCTCTTTTTCACCACTTAGCAAGCCCCGCCCACCTGGTGCCTTCCTGCTTGCCGCTCTGGTTCTCTACTTAAGGAGCCCTCCAGCCTCTTTTCCTTTGCAGATGGGGAGCAGGTGCAGGTGGATCTAGGTCACCTGGCCTAAACCTTGCCCACCTGGTGCCTTCCTGCCTGCCGCTCTTTTTCACCACTTAGCAAGCCCCGCCCACCTGGTGCCTTCCTGCTTGGCGCTCTTTTTCACCACTTAGCAAGCCCCGCCCACCTGGTGCCTCCCTGCTTGCCGCTCTTTTTCACCACTTAGAAAGCCCCGCCCACCTGGTGCCTTCCTGCTTGCCGCTCTTTTTCACCACTTAGCAAGCCCCGCCCACCTGGTGCCTTCCTGCTTGCCACTCTGTTTCCCTACTTAAGGAGCCCTCCAGCCTCTTTTCCTTTGCAGATGGGGAGCAGGTGCAGGTGGATCTAGGTCACCTGGCCTAAGCACCACCCACCTTCTTAGCCCGGCCTCTTCCTTCCTGCTCTTAATTGTTAGATCAAGGGCGTCTCTCGCCCGGGCGTCTGCAGTGAAGGGCAGATGAAGAAAAGGGCAAATCCTGTTTGGACCTGTTCGGACCAGCAGGACCCAGGGCCCGACCCCCTTCTCAGACAGCAGGTAAGCATGCACCAACATCTGTTACTCCCTCTGTCCCCACAGGCCTTACCTACCCCCTCTACTCCCCCTGTGATGTTCCCTTGTGCCCCCCCTTCTCGCACACAGGTGTTGCCTGTTATCCTTGATTCTTCTACCCTGCTCCCCCTCAACCTCCTACAACCTACTTCTGCAGGAGTCTGTCCTGATACATTCTGGTTTCAACATCACCGACTTGTGGCCAATGCTGGATTTGACTTTTATGGATTTCATGGTGCGTCACTCTTTCTCAACTCTCATGCTGGACTTCCTTTGCATCTTGTACTCATGGTGGCCCTGAATCATGCTGTTCCCATCTTCATCTTGTATCCTGCCTTTCAACATTTTGTGTTACTACTGACTTCTGCAATTGTATTCGCTCTCCACTCTTGCTTCTCCACTCTTTTTGACGGCTTACTCTCTGTTCTCTCCTCCTTTCCCTTCTCCATTTTCCTATCTCCTCCCCTTACTTTCTTCTATGCACTTACTCTATCAAATTTGTCCCTGGACCTAATATGATAGCAACCTTGTCTGTTTCCTCCACCCTCCCATTACTGTTTTTTCCCTCCCCACGCCCCCTCCAGCACTATCTGAAATGTCATCAGGCCTAGTGTCATAGTCGCTTGTTTTGTTCCTCCCCTCCCTTTCTGCACCCCTCTCCCTCACCTTTTGTTTTTCTCCAGCTCTACCAGAAATGTCGTCAGGCCTAGTACGGTAGTCGCCTGTCTGTTTCCATTTCCTTCCCACTCTCCCCCTCCCTTCCTTATCCATGTCTTAGCTCTTGCACTATCTGAAATGTCGTCAGGCCGAGTATGATAGTTAATTTCACATTCTTACTGTTCATGGCCTGTAAGAATGTCATTGTATTTTCCCTTGTTCCCTCCCTTGCCTTGAAGCGCTTTGAAACACATTGGGCCTCATTAGGACCCAGGCGGTAAGGGGTTTACGGCGGCGTAAACAGCGCCGACCCTTACCGCCTGATTCCGAGGTCCCTTAGCGCCATCGAGGTTTTAACACCTGCTTTTAGCAGGTGTTAAAATCAATGGCGCTAAGGGACCTTGTTGTTAATTACGCCACCGTAATTTACGGTGGCGTAATTAACGCCTTCCCCACTCCCATTATGCCCTATGGGGCAAAAATGGGAATGGGGAAGGGTAAATGGGTTAATGGGGACTTACCGCCCCACTCACCTCGGAATGGGGCGGTAAGTCCGCCAACCACCATGGCGTAAACGTAGTTTACGCCATGGTGGTAAAGGTACGACCCAGGCGGTAACTTACCGCCTGGGTCGTAATGAGGCCCATTGTGTATAGGCGCTATATAAATAAACTATCATATCAAACTATCATATCATATCATATCATATCAGAGTGAATTACAATAGTCTAATTTTGATAAGATGAGGGCTCTGGCTAGGATAAGACAACTGTCATCTGATAAGAATTGTTTCCCGGCTCGTATTAATTTGCATGTGTAGGCCGTGGATGAGGCCAGTGAATTCACCTGTTTGGTAGGGGATCGTGTCGAGTCAAGGTAAAAACCTAGGGTTTTTACTTCTCTGGCGACCTTGATAGTGTTCCCATCAATGATAAATGCTGAGTGGCATCGGTTGAGTTTAGAAATGCGAGCTGCAGTGCCCAAGATGATGAGCTCTGTTTTGTCATCGTTCAAGCATAGGCCGTGTTTGGCCATCCATGCTTGAACGATGCTATAGACTCTGTTCACCAAAGCCAGATCTTCCTCATAATCCCCGGTAAGTGGTAGGAGAATCTGGGTATCGTCTGCATAGTTGGTTTAGGTGATACCCAGATTGTCAAGATCGTCAAAGAGTGGCTTGGTGAAGATATTGTAGAGTGTTGGCGAGACGCAAGATCCCTGGGGCACTCCACAGGTGATGAGTATCGGGTCTGCTGCCGCTGAGGGGGCGAACACCCTCATGGTCCTGTCACTAAGGAATGAATGTATCCAGACTATAGCCTCCCCTGAGAAGTGGGCTGCAGAATCCAAGTGGTTACATATGACTCTGTGGTCTACCAGGTCAAAGGCGGCTGAGAGGTCTAGAAGGAGGAGGAGAGCTAATTTACCCTCGTCTCTGAGTGAGTCTATTTGGGCCTTTAAGTCAATAAGGGCAGTCTCTGTGCCATGCTGAGGTCGGAAACCGGATTGGTTGAAACCAAGGAAATGGTTCAACTCAAGGAAGTACTGAATTTGGGTGTAAGCTACCTTGTCTAGAATTTTTAGTAAGAAAGGCACTGTGGTGATGGGTCTGTAGTTAGTGGGAATGTTGGGGTCCAGTGTTTGTTTTTTCAGAAGGGGGAGTACCCAGGATTCCTTTAGGTTACGTGGAATGGTACCCGTAGTGAAGGAGGCATTGATTAGTTTTGTGATGAAGGGGGCTAGATCTCTAGCCGCGTCCTTGATCAGTTGTGCAGGGCATTGGTCACCTTTGCAATTAGATGGTTTAAGAGCCAGAATAGTTTTCTCTACCTTGATCACTGAGACCTTGGAGAAACGGAATTGGGTAGATTCTTTGGGTTTAAGTATAGGGGTTTTGTCCAAGGGAGTTTGGGTTTGGGCTGGTAATGGGGTTTTCGTACTTGTGTATAAGGCACTCTGCCTCATACACAAGTACTGGGATGAGGTGGAGGCCCATGGAGGTAATGCCTGATTTAGATACCTGTAATCTTCATTACTCCTAGTCCCACTCTTCCTCATCCAGTACTTACCTATGAGGCAAGGAGCCTCAACCGTAAGCTCTGGGGCAAGGAAGAGGGACGTGGAGGTAATTCTGGGCCAAGGAGCTGATTTTGGAGGTTGGGGTGGGAGGGAGAGGGGATTTGTGGGGGGGGCAGTATTGTACAACAAATCATAATGGCTGTCCATGTCCAGGCTAAGCAGGCATGATATGTGGTATTAGTGGCTAGAGAGGCCAGTCTAGTCATTCCTCAGTTTGGTAAGTCATTTATAACGAGCCTGCACACAAGTATTTCTAGGCGCGACAAGAGAAGGGCAGGAAGATAGAGGGAGGACAAGACAAGTGATCTTACTAGGCCTTGTGTCATTCAGATCGTGCAAGTGCAAGAACGAGAAGTGGAAGGGGAAATGGAGGGGGAAGTGCAAGGGAGAGGGGAGGGAAAAACAGGGCAGCAATGCTCTGAGTAAGTGCAGCCAGGGCACCGCGGCTCTGGATAGAGCAACGAGAACAAGGGACTGTCGGGTTACAGTTACAGCTCCTTAGTGCATGGTAGGGCCAGAGGCAGTGCAGGGGTGACTGATCAAGAAAGAGGCTGGACTCAGTGAGACTCTGATTAGGGTAGCCAAGCAACCAGTTGGTACAGAAGGTAGGTCAGGTAGGCCAGCAGGGGAGGGGGAGAGAGAAAGCAGAGGAGAAGAGGAAAGTTTTGAGCTGCTTCCGGAACTTCAGGTGGTACCGCTCAAGTTTGAGAGGGGCAGGGAGGCTATTCCAGAGGGAGGCCCCTGCAGAAGAGAGAGATCTACCCCCCACTCTCTGTCTGGAGAAGCGTCTAACCCTTAGAGAGTTGTAGGTAGCTGAGCGAAGGGCTTGAGAAGGAAGATATTTTGGAAGAGAGCGTTGGATGTAGTGCGGGCCCCGGGCCCAGAAAGCCTTGTGGACAATGCAAAGGGTCTTCAACTTGATACTTGCAGCAACTGGGAGCCGGTGGAAAGATTTCAGGGCTGAAGAGATACGATCTCTGGGCTTGAGGCCAAGGATAAGTCTTGCAGTCCTGTTCTGGATTAGTTGTAAAGGCTGGAGAGTAGAGGAAGGCAGATTGAGACAGAGGCTGTTGTAGTAGTTTTGCCTAGAAAGAACCATGGCTCTGGAGACAGTGAGCTTCTCGGGGAAAGTGAGAAAGGGAAGAGTCCCTTTGAGGAGGAGCAGCTGGTAGTGAGTCTTCTTGGCGACGTCCAAGATGTGAGGAGAGAAAGAGAGAGTGGAGTCAAAGATGACACCAGGGTTGTTTGCCTCACAGGAAGGCAAAGGAAGAGGGCCCAAGGCGGGCGGCCAGAGTGAGAGAGGGAAAGCAGGGGCAGGAGTCCAAATGAGAAGGATGTCCATCTTACTGACATTAAGGCAGAGATCGTTGGGGGCACACCAATCCTGAATCGTGGATAGACAGTCAGAAATGAGCGAGAGAGGAGAGGAGTCTGAGGGGAGCCTGAAGGAAAGCGGACTGTCATCTGCATAACACTTAAAGTTATAGGAGAATGCAGAGATCAGGTGGGCCAAAGGGGCTATGTAGAGGTTGAAAAACCAGGGTGAGAGGATGGAGCGGAGCGAAAGGGACCAAGTTGGACCTTGGAGAGTCAGTCCAAGAGGAAGGAGGTCAGCCACTCAAGGGCCTGATCCGTGATGCCCAGGTTCTCATGGAGTCGATTGATCAGGATTGATCAGGATGGCATGGGTGACCGTGTCGAAATCAGAGGAAAGATCAAGGAGGATGAGGACAGAAGGAATGCTGGAATCAAGGTTAGAGAGCAGATCTTCATAGGTGTTCAGGGCAGCAGTTTCCGTGCCTCTGGCAGCTCTGAAGCCAGACTGATGGTCATGGAGACAACCAACAGATTTTGTGTGGAGAGTAAGCTGGGAGATGGCCAGCTTTTCCAACAGTTTGCCCAGGAAAGGGGTGATGGAGATTGGGCAATAGTTTGCCAGGCAGGCAGGATCAGCAGACGGCTTCTTGAGGAGTAGGTGCATAAGGAAGGGAGTGCTTAACGGGAGAGGGGAACATTCCAGTGGTGAAAGAGTGATTACAGAAATCGGTCAAGGCTGGAACGAGGGTGTCAATATGGTTCTTGATGGTTCTGGTGGAGCAGGAGAGCACCTGTTTGGATGACACTTTCATAGATCGGACTTGTCTAGAAACCTTGTCAGGTGTTGTCAGAGAGAAAGAGGAGAAAGGAGGAAGAGGGGTAGAGATGCCCAAAGGGGATGCTGAGAGAGGGAGAGGGAGAGGAAGAGGAGATGGAGGACAGGATGTCCTGAGTTTTAGCAGAGAAGTGAGATGACAGAGCCATACAGAGGGCCTGGGAGGGAACAGGAGAGGTAAAGACCACAACAGGATTGACCAGTTCTTTTCAGATTTTAAAGAGTTTGGTCGTGTTGTTAGAGGCCACAGAGACACAGGCTTGAATGTGTGTTCTCTTCTTGATTAGTGTTATTGCTTGGACGGGCATTTTGGTGCAACCAGTCTAGATATGTCTAAATGTGGCCTGGCAAGCTTTACTATATTGTTATTACTTGTCTACATTGGTCTACATTGTGCAGCCAGTTGGACATGTTTTCATTGTAGCATGGCATTTTTAATAGCAAAGCATTAATGTTCCTGTGCACTGTTGGTGACTTGCATCTATTGGATTGGTGTTACCCTACAAAACAATTGCAAACCCTCTGGCTTTTCAGCCAATTTTTATCAGAAAGTGTGCTGTATATTACATTAAACACATATTTATATCTTTCTCCTCGTGCAGTGTGCGGCATATCCCTTCAGCAGCATGTTCGTGCGTATTGCGCAAGTGTGATAATCTAGGCCGGCCCAGAGGATGGCACGACCCTTGATGTGTTGCTGAGAAGGGGGGGGGGCCCACATTTTGCGTTACGCCACTGAATTGACAAGGGGGGTCCTGGGAGTCTCTCTACCAGACATTAGTCCTGGTTATGAGAGACTTACCCAGAGTCTTTAGCTCACTATCTTTCACAGAGAAGAAATATCCCAAACATATCAGTCTTTGTCCTGCCCTGGGTCAGTCCAGCACCGAAATGCTAGGCAATTCTCCTCTGAACAAGAGTACCAACAGCATCCCCAAACAGGTGTTTCGGTCTGGTTGGACCTCATCAGTAGGGAGGAGCTGTGCCTCTCTAAGAATAGTGGGCAAGGGGTCCACGTCTGGATTCCCCTAGTAACTTAGGGTGAGACCCAAAGTTACTTAAATATGCAAATTGACAAGGGGGGTCCTGGGAGTCTCTCTGCAGACATTAGTCCTGGTTATGAGAGACTTACCCAGAGTCTTTAGCTCACTATCTTTCACAGAGAAGAAATATCCCAAACATATCAGTCTTTGTCCTGCCCTGGGGCAGTCCACCATCGAAATGCTAGGCAATTCTCCGCTGAACAAAAGTACAGGTGTACGTTATGCTTGTGGCATGGAGCTTATTAAAGGGAAATCTGATCAGCAATTACCCTTCCTGAAATGCAATTACCTGCATCATTTTATTAACTTAGAAAAATAAAAAAAAAGACAGGGCTTCTCCACCCTTGACAGATGGCAATTCTTCACAATGGGATACCTCTGGCATTCAGCTTTCAGTAGGTATGATGGGGCGGGTCCTGAAGGGTCGAGTCAATGTCCAAGATGGCAAAACAATATCTTCCAACGGTTCGAGTAGCAGTCAGATCAGCAGTAAGTCAATTTCCAATGGGTTAAATCGGCGTTCGCAACACTGAGTTCAAGTCTTCCAACAGGTAAATTCGATCCTCAAAATGGTTTCTACATCGAAGGTGAAAACTGCGGTTTGAATGGTTCAAGGCGGTCCACATCAATGGGTTGAACCTGTGCCTGTGTGGCTCAAGATGCAGTAAGCAGTTCAAAGTTGTCTTTTAGTGCCAAAAGCATCTCTGAGAGTCTTTTAGCGGGTCAAGGGTGTAGCTTGTGGTCAAATCGGCTTGAAGATGGCTCAAAGAGGACTCAAAACAACAAAACACATCTCCAGCAATTGAGCTTTCTGGGTGCTGTTAGTCCCAATCCATGGCTCTAGGATAAGAGGAGTCCTTCTGATGCCCTCCCTGTTAAACTGTAATTATATAGTGCCTCCTTATATTTAATATTGTCCTAAACCCAATCGCTTTACACGGAAAACCTCGTTGCAAAGTTCCGATTTTTGGGTTTAACTTCACCGCCATTTTAAGATTTGTCCGACATTTGATTTTCACTTATGTTCCATATTCTAAAATGGTGGTCTGTGTTTTCGTCTTGCAGACAAGCTGACCGCCCTTTGAGTTCTGTTAATGTTTAGGTCATCTGCAAGCTGACTGTTTAAGCAAAGCAAAGAAACCTTGTGCTTCATAGGAACTGCTATTCGAATGTTGTCTGCGCTCACAAGCCTCATCCTTGTATAAACACCAAAACAATGAAGAGTAAACGACAATCATATGCTTTAGCTGAACTACATTGTGAAAGATTCTTGACATAAGGCTTACCACAGATCCGAGAACCTATACCACCATTGTATTTTCATGGAAATGTAAATTCATTTAATCCTTTGTATAATATTGAAAAAACTGTTATGTGAACTAGGCACGAACTATAGACATGAATTATTAACATGAAGAGAGGCTGGACATATTATAGGAAATGTATAAAAATGCCCGTATTTAGATTTCCAGTACCTCACTCTCCTCACTGTGTCGTGTGGTATACACTGCGAGGTGTTGGGGCCAGATAGCTATCTGTTTTGCTTTGGAAACTGTACAGTAATAAAAGATACTTATATCTTTTCAGCCCGTGATTGGTGTATTTCCTTTGTGGTACTTAGCCTCGATATTTCTTTTGTTCTTTCAGATGGCGCCCGAATAGGGACCCTCAAGATTGATGCCACCTCGCTGAAGGAAAGACGCGGCTATCGGACCGGGATCGGACGGTGAGAAAAAGGGGGCCCCTTTTGGATGAGATGCGATACCTCAGCGTACTGCACAATCTGATCCCTGGACGGTGAGCATGCGGCTTAAGACGGCATCTTGACGCGGGTCCATATATCGAGGGGGGGGCAGTTTTGCCGAAATCACCAAATACGAGGGTCCTTTGACCTTTGTAATCCGATCGGACCTCCTTAGTCCTTTGAATCAGGTGAGTCGTGCCCCGATTCCTAAGTATTCTGATATTTGGTTGCAGGTTTGGACTCGCGAACACAAACAACGCCAGGTAACATAAGTAATCTGATATTCCTGGGAAATTGTATGCCTGTTTCAGGGAGTTATTCCGCAGAGACAGACAATCTTTGGAATTTGGCCGACCGGCACCACTGGAGGGGTCACCGGCGTGTACTATGTACTGTAAGTACGGCATTGGTAGTATAGTATTCAACGATATTTGCCACAGACAAACTAGACATACTTCTGAATTTCAGTGGCCAGCCAATGGTAGTTTTGAGATTGCCCGAATAGAATATTTAGAAATTATATTACTAAAGAAAAAAGCTAGACCTGCAGCATTTGATGTAATTCAGAATTTGAAAAGAGAAGCTATGCAGCAACTTAAGAGTAAAGAGAAGCATGCACGTTGTCATATGTCAAATTCAGACAAAGCATTATTATATGATCACCAAGAACAGTCAGTCTGTTAGAAACATGGATAGGGCTTTTCAACTTGGTATACAGAAAATATATCCGTCTAAAGATTTTCATGTTTCAGATGAACTAATTAATAAACTCTTAAATGAACGTAGGTCTGGTGCCACTGCACCACCTCCTTATGTACCTATTCCTGCTGTCTTACCTCTTCCCGCTATCGCACCTCCTCCTGTAGTAATTCCTGTTCTTCCCGTTGCTCCTCCGCCGCCAGTTATTGCTCCTCTTCCTATTGTTGTTCCTCTGCCTGTACCTCCACCTTTACCGATTGTTACTGTTCCAGTAATTCCGTGTGTGTTACCAGCGGTAGTATCTCCACTACCTGTTGTCTACTCTCTCTTTTCCAAGCAGTTCTGCTCTGCTTGTAGCTGATGAAGGGCGAGTGCTGAATCATAAGTGGTGATTCGAAGTACAATTTCTAAATATAAGAAGAGAGAATTGTATGCATGGGCTAAGCAATGTATAGAGAAAGGTGAAAAATCAACTGTCTTAGCTACACTTCTTAATCTAGCAAGTATTCCTGAACAGAATGTCTTTATTGAGGTGATGGGAATACATTTGGCTGTAATGTGGAATAATTTGACAGATATAGATGTCCCACAAGGGTTGAGGGATTTGAATGTTTTAGCTTACTCAAGGGATTCAGCGGAGAAAGTAAAAGAGCATGTCGAGAGGGTTTTTGAGTTTAGAAGGGAGTTAGAATGGTTACAGGACGATGAAATAGATGATGATAGTTTGGACGCTTATGTGCAGAAACAGTTCCTTCCTCCATGTAAGTTAACGAGTGAAGAAACGTGAATTTGCACAAGGGATGCGCTTAGATGGATTTCGGATGTGTCGATATCTCCCATAGAATTGTACGATACGTCTAGTCAGTATACTCCAGAATGCAGAGGAAAGTATTACAGGTAATGGTAGAATACCTGCAGGATGAGTGTATAAAGAAAAAGATTTGTTGTCCCGCCTAATTGATGATTATTTATAAGAGAGCCTTTGCACCCGATACTGTTTCTACCACTTTAGCGCTTGATCTGGCTTTATTGCTCAACAAAAGTTCGGAGTCGCCTACTACTCAGTTGCCTATGAGAGAGGCTCCTCCGACATTTGTTCCTAAAGTCGAGTTTCCAGCTAATGTCGCAACAGGTGCAGCAGCCATCAATATGGAAGCTCACTATGTATCGCAATTTGTTCCCGTCCCGTTCTCTAGACAGGAAGTGAACACTATTAGACAGTCAATTCCAGACATTAGGAACAATCCAACAGGGTTTTACAAATAAATAGAACCTGTCTTGCATTCGTCAGTTTTCACTCTGGATGATATAGACTTATTGTTTCCTGTGATCCTACCTGCTGATTTATGGAAACAAATTAGGACTGTAGATGATCAAGCAGGATTGGGTGACACATGGGTGAACTTGGTGAGGATAGATGGAGAAAGGAGAGCTGGTGAGAGACCACCACAAGTGATACTGACTTTACCAGACAGAATAGTAGTGAAATGAAAAACTTCTTCTTGCCCGAGAGAAGGATCGTTTGGGACAAACTCACTGCTTGTACCCAAGGAAAATCTGAAGGTGCTACCGAATTCTTTAATCGGTTCGAACAAGTATTCTCAGATTTTAGCGGACAGGATTTAAGCACCATGTCAGGGAAAAGATTGTTTGTAGATAAGTTTGTGCATGGATTGTTGCCTGATATTCAGTTCCAAATCATGACTTCTGAGAGTGCTTGGCAAGCGAAATCACAGTCCGAAGTATTACATATGGCTCAATTTTACGAAAATCGGGACAATAATGGAAAAGAGAGGATTGAAAGGAAAAAGGGAGACCTGAAAACCAAAGTATTATTGCAACAGATAGTTAGAGGGACTAGAGGTGGGAAAACACAGTTTCAAGGTCAGTTTGTTCCACGAAGTAATGCGCAGTTGGGACCTGTACACGTGAACCAATGTGTTTATTGCAGACAAGAGGGTCATTGGAGAGCACACTGCCGGAGGCCACCCTGGGGCCGGGGGTCCTGGTAGAAGCCAGTTCACTCAAAATCCACAATCATTCTCGCAAGATAATCAGCAACCTAGTATAGATAGCAGAAATATTTTTGATACTCCTTCAACTGCCAGTGTTTCTGAAGATCTTGTCTTCGATGATATATTGTGTCATTAGGACAGCCCGAAGCAGGGTCTAGAACCGACACCTATTCCCGTCAATCAGAAAGGTCCCTACGTTGAGATGAAGGTGGGGAATAGGAAGCATCTATTTTTTATAGATACAGGAGCACAGAAGTGTTCCATTGATCATTCACAGGCTCCAGACATTCCACTGTCAGGGCAGAATAACGTTTCTGTAGGGTTTTCTGGCACACCAGTGGTTAGTCCGGTTTCCCTGGCGGTACCGATTTCACTGGGGAAATTTGCGGATTACTGTCCGTTTCTTTTGACAACGAACTGTGGAGAGAATTTGATGGGGTTGAATCTGTTGAAGGAATTAAGGGGGTAATTCATAGAAATTGGTGCACAAGTGGCGCACGCGACTGGTGCACAGTGTGCGCATGCAGCATCCTGCACCAGCTGCATGCGCCAAAACCCATTTCAGCGCACAACGTATTCATGGATTTCAACATCCATAACTAGCCGTGGCACAAAGTGGAGCGGCGACCCTGTAGCAGCGCCAGTAACGCCCCCAATCCCACCCCGTGCGCCAAAAAACATTGCCTAATTCTCCTACATGGGGCAAAGGCCAGGGGACCAGTATACAGTCCCCCCAAAGCACAAAAACGTGTTTAAAAGTCCACATGAACCCCTCGGAATACACGTACCACTCTCGCACTATCGAAAACGCGTGCAAACCTCCCTGCGCACACCTCGGAATACACGTACCCCGCTCACGCTATCAAAAACGCATGTAAATGTCCACACACATCCCTCGGAATACACGTACCCCTCTCGTGCTATTGAAAACTCATGGAAAACTCCCCGCGCACCCCTCGGAATACACGTACCCCACTTGCGCTATCAAAAATGCGTGTAAAAGTCCACGTGCACACCTCGGAATACACGTACCCCGCTCACGTATTCGAAAACGCGTGGAAAACTCCCTACGCACCCCTCGGAATACACGTACCGCATCCCATGAAGAGCACGTACAGAGCTATGGAAACCCACGTGGGATCTTCAAACCGTGGCGAGGGAAATGCCCGCGCGTGTTACGTCACAGATGCGCTTACGCTCTAAGGACCTTTCCTCTAATTACATGCTGACGTGCTTTTTTTTCACATGCCAAATCACTCCGTATCAAGCTGGCACCGCAACAACACACGGAAGACCACGCTCCAGCCCAGAAGGCCGAATTACTGCCCCCCAGAGCCCCGAGCAGCCTCCCACGAGCCATCTGCTGCTGCCCGCCTGCCTGCTGCCACTGTGCCCTGCCATTTGGTACCTGCACATCTGCCATCTGCAGGGGTCCAGTTGCAGTGACCACCCCTGCTGGAACAGAAGGCTCCCGACTGAAGTACCATCACTCCACAGCCCAGCCCCAGTACCCAGTTGCGCACCCACACCTGCCTCGGGGGTTGCCATGTCTGACACAACATCTTCCGGCACCAGTGGCAACCCCCAGCCAGAGAGGCAGAGGGTTCCCAGCTTCAGTGAAAAGGAAGTCGGTATCCTGGTGGAGAAAGTTCTGGGCCATTATGATGCCCTCGTCACACCATCGCTCGCCGACAAGGAAGGACGGAAGAGGATCTGGAAGGACATAGTGGGTGCCATCAACATGGAGGGGGTGGCACCCTGCGACATCAAACACGTCCAGAAGCGCTGGGAGGACTACAAGTCCAGGACCCTCAAGAAGGCCTGGCGCCTCTTGGAAGCAGAGGATGCAGTGGGGTGCCGGAGCCAGCTTACCAACCAGCAGATGAGGGTCCTGGAGCGCATTCGCCCAGTGCTTCACCACCAGATCCTCAGGATGCAGGCCCGTCTGGAGTCGAACGGTAAGTAGCCATGCACTTATGTTCAAAAAAGGGCATGTTGCAGTGTGCTGGTAGTTAGCTACGTGGCTGCATGTGTGAAATGGGTCTTGTTTGGATGTGTGTGTGCAGGGACATGATGGTGCCACATGTGAGTCCAGTCAGGCGTGACCCACATGGATGGTGTATGTGTAACAATGCATCATGTGGAGCAGCATGCGGAACGCACACATGTATGTCTGTAATTTGACATGTTTGGGGTGTGAGAGATGTGTGCTGTTGCCATGGACATGCATGATGTACATGTCTGTGTGTTTGAGTAGTGTGTGTGCCATGGATGCATTACACATGTTGGTGACGATGTGTTGATTCACTGATACAGCCTAGTCATCCCTGTATCCACTGTGTCCGGGGGTATACGGGGCCAAATGCATGACCCTCTAGTGACACGTGTGCATGTGACCAGCATGTCCCATGGTGCATGTGCGAACCAGCCCACCATTGGATGCAACTATGTTGCCTTGGACATGGATGCCAATGTATGTTGCATGTGCCATGCTTGTTCCTGCATGTGTGTTGCCTGCACTGACCCATGTGTTGTGGAGGAACATGATGGAAGTGACGTTTGACAGTGCCACTCATGTGCCATTGCTTTGTGTCTAGGGGACTATAGTTCAGTACCCTTAACCTGATGCTTGTGCTCAATGTCTCCCTTTACACAGCGGCGAGTGAAGAAGAGGGTGGAGACGGCGCTGTGGAGGAAAGCAACAGGGATGCCTCCACCGGTCGGTGACGCAAGGCCCAGTCACCCTCCGAGGAAATACCATCATCAAGGAGCAAGGGGACTGGTGCCACGTCTGCCACTACGGCTGCAGAGGAAGGGGCGGTTGAGCCCCCACAGGGGCCTGCAACAGCGGAAGATGGTGCAGAGCCATCCAGGTTGGTGGTGGGCATAGAGGAGGAGGAGGCTGCTACAGAGCCACATATGGGGCCTGGTGGGGGTGGTACTACTGGTGCAAGTGGCGCAGTCAAGGGGCAGGGGCAGGAGACAGCACAGGTTGCCGCAGAGGTGCCTGTGCATGTCTCTGTCCCTCACACTGTGACTGCATCACCATGCACCAGCAAGGATGCCCTGTCCCATGCCCGTCCACAGGTAGGGGGGAGGTCCATGTCATCTGGCACTCCCCTACCTGTGGACGAGGGGACCCGTGACCGGATGGAGTCCGTCCTGATTGGTGTCGCGTTGCGCACACGTGACATTCGTGATGACGTGTGTGGTTCCCGGGGGGACCAAGCACGTCATCACGAAGAGCTGTGTGCCAACGTGGCCCAGTTGGGAGCGTCCATGGTCGGGGGTTTCCTCCATGTGTCGGCCACACTTGCAGCCCTCTCCTCCTCTCTGCACACCATACGCCAGTCGTTCTCCATGCCGTCTTCTGGCCCAGATGCCACCAGGGTGGATCTGCCCCAACCAACACAGCCAGCCTGGTGGCGATCCCATCCCTGCCACAGTCAGGAGTCGGAGGTCCAGCAGGGGTGGACACCCCACCAACTGGACCCCAGAGGATGGAGGATGTGCTGGCATCATCAGGCAGGGCACGTGCATGACGACGCTGGTGGATTCCATCATCCTGGATGCCGTCGTGCTGGCAGTGGCAGTTGCGTCGGAAGCAGCGGCAGGCTCAGCGTGGGAGGCATCATGGCTCGGGGCCATCAACATCAGAGGGGCAGGCATCAGCCGGAGGGCAGGAGGGCCAGCGGATAGATGCGGAGCGACGGCGGGCGGAGGAGGCACGGCTCACTATGGTTAGGGGGAGAACTCCATGCACAGGGCATTGAGGCGGGCTGTGTGCCTCGAGGCAACTCGCAGGAAGTTGGATTAGGCCATGACTGCATCCCTGTGAGACCTCGAGGCCAGGGAAGAGGCCCGCCTCCGGGACATCGACGTGGAGTTCGATGATGCCCTGGCCCCAAACATCAACCAGTGCGCCATTCGACTTGCCCACTGCCATTGTACATAGTTCATTAGTGTTAGGTTTCCTTTGTTTTTACTCTTATTTTGGAGTTTATGGACATTTCTCCACTTTGTGTATATAGTTCATTCTTCATAGGACTTTTTGTAGGTTTCCTTTTGTTTGTGGATCATGGACCATTTGTATATAGTTACAGACTTGTACATACTTTCTTTTTAAATGTTCCCATGGATCAATGGTTTCCTTTAATTTGGATTATGCTTTTCTAATAGACATTGGCAATGGACCACTTTTTCATCCAACATGACATATTTTATTTTTTCTTCATTGGATCAACATTTTCTTTTTTCCATTTCTCTCATTGGACATTGGTTTTCAAGTTTAATTTCTTCAATGTCAGTTCATAAGGTTGTAATACATTTTAGCTAACTTCAAGATGTTGTATTCTATCATTGGTTTTGTGCATGTTTCAATGAACATTGCCTCAGTCATGTGTTGCCACTGTGTGCCTCCGTTGTGCATTCCTGCATGGGCATGGTGGTCCATTTAAGACTATCATGGCATGGGTAATTTGGGAGTGGGTTCTGTGGCTGGTTGCATGCTGGTACTGGGGGGCAAAGGGAAGTAGGGTTGGCCTTAGGGACATGGGTCTGTTTTGTCAGGACATGTTGTTTGGTGGGCCATGAGTCGGGGCCTGCTGGCAGGTGCCCGTCACTGCTGGGTGGGTGGGGGTGCAGAGGGACATGAGTCGGGCCTGCTGGCAGGTGCCCGTCAATGGTGAGTGGGTGGGGGTGCAGGGGGACATGAGTCGGGACCTGCTGGCAGGTGCCCATCACTGCTGGGTGGGTGCGGGTGCAGGGGGACATGAGTCAGGGCCTGCTGGCAGGTGCCTGTCACTGCTGGGTGGGTGCGGGTGCAGGCGGACATGAGTCTGGGCCTGCTGGCAGGTGCCCGTCACTCCTGTGTGGGTGGGGTTGCTGAGGGCCATGAGTCGGGCCCTGCTGGCAGGTGCCCATCAAGGGTGGGTGGATTGGTGGGTGGGGGACATGAGTCAGGGCCTGCTGGGAGGTGCCCGTCAAGGGTGGGTGGGTGGGGGACATGTGTTGGGGCTCTCAAGTGCATGGTGCCATGTGGGTTTCCTGCGGGGCATGGTCAGGGGTGTAGGGTAGTCCCCTGTGGTGTGGGCTGCCTGCAGGGCATGGGGAGGGGGGAAAGGGCACACCCGAGGGCCCACCCTGGCAATGCGCATGTAAAAGTCCCCGCGCACCCCTCGGAATACACGTACCCCGCTTGCATCAGGTAAAATGCATGTAGAAATCCACGTGCACACCTCGGAATACACGCAGGCAGCCCATCCTCCCTCCCCATGCCCCACAGGCAGCCCATCCTCCCTTTCCATGCCCCACAGGCAGCCCATCCACCCTCCCCATGCCCCACAGGCAGCCCAAACCACAGGGTGGACTTTTTCTAAGCATTTTACCTAATGCGAGTGGGGTACGCGTATTCCGAGGTGTGCGCAGGGATTTTACACAGGTTTTGCTAGCGCGGGTGGACTAGGCGTATTCCGAGGGGTGCGCGGGGACTTTTACACGCGTTTTTGCTAGCGCGGGTGGAGTAGGTGTATTCCGAGGGGTGCGCAGGGAGTTCTATACACGTTTTTGCTAGCACGGGTGGGGTAGGCGTATTCTCAGGGGTGCGCGGGGTCCAAAAAAGAAAAAAAAAATGAATTCTGTAACCAATAAAATCCAAAGTAAAATGGCTCCAATGAGTCCATCCATCAAACAAAAATCAGAGTTCACAAAAAGAAAAGTATTCCACCATGGGTCCAAGAAAATGAAATCCAGGTCCAAAACTATTTACAAATGAACATCCGAGGGTCCATGAGCCCAACAATCCAAAGGAAACCTAACCTAAATCCTACCTAACAAATAACTATATACAAAAAGGCAGGGCATAGTCCATGCACCCCAAAGGAAAAAAAAATAGAAAGGAAACTTACATCTACGGAACTATTTACAAAGGCGATGGGCAAGTCCAACGGCTCACTTTTTGATGTTCCGGGCCAGGGCATCATCAAACTCCTGTTCAACGTCCCAGAGGCGGGCCTGTTCCCTGGCCCGAGGTCTCGCAGGGATGCAGCCATGGCCTCCTCCAACTCCCTGCGAGTTGCCTCGAGGCACTCAGCCCACCACAATGCCCTGCGCATGGCGTTCTCCGCCCTGACCATAGTGAGCCGTGCCTCTTTTGCCCGCCGCCGCTCCGCATCTATTTGCCGGCCCAACCACTGCCACACGGAAGACACTCCCAATCCAGGGTCCTCCTGCCCTCCGGCCGATGCGTGCCCTTTTGATGTTGATGGCCCCGAGCCATCATGGCTCCCACCTTGAGCCTGCTGCTGCCATGCATGTGCCCTGCCTGTTGATACTTGCACGTTCTCCTCCTGCTGGGGTCCAGTTGTTGTGGTGGCCACCCCTGCTGGACCTCCGACTATGTGTCCTCCACCAGCCTGGCCACTGGGTCAGGGGCAGCTCCATAGGGTGCTGAGTTGTTATTTGGGCAGGAAGATGGCACGGAGCACGACTGGCGCATATGGGGTTCAGTTGAGGAGGGGGTCGGTAGAAGGTCCAGCACACAGAGGAACCCAGTACTGGTGAGCCGTCCTAGTTGGTTGACGCGGTCAACAAGGCATCCAGAATTACGTGCAGTGTCCTCATCAGAACCCTGCACGTCCACCCGAATGTCACATTGACGCAACGCCACCCCAGCCAGGACAGGCTCAACACGGTTCCGGATTGCCATATTCGCAGGGAGAGGAAGGCCAGTTGTTGTGTGCGCTTCCCCTCCCTGAAAACGGGTCTGGATGAAGGCTTCCCTGCTGGTGCCGGATGATGCAGTCACAGGATTGGGAACAGGATTACACACAGGCACCTCCGCGGCCGTCTGTGTTGCCTCCTGTCCCTGCCCCTGGACTGCACCACTAGCACCAGTGGAATCTCCTCCTCCAGACCCCATGCGCGGGCCTTCCACGGCCTCCTCCTCAACCAAAACCCCCACCAACCTGGATGACTCTGTGCTATCTTCCTCCATAGGCCCCTGTGGGTTCTCAGCTGCCCCTTCTGCTGCCGAGGAGTCCACCTCTGACCTCTGCCTCTTGGACCTACCCTCGGCAGCTGCGGCCGTGGATGCGGCACCAGACTCCTCACTCCCCGACGAGATGACAACATGGGAGTGGAGCTGGGCCTTGCGTCTCTGGCTGGCGGTGAGATCCCTGCCGCTGTGCTCCACAGCACCGTCTCCTGCCCTCTTCATCAGTTGACGCTGCAGACCGGGAGAGACAGAACACAGGCATCAGGGCACTGTACAATGGTCTGATACACACATGACAGTTGCACATGAGTGGCAGTGTCATACTTCACACATGGCATCACACTCCCCAACACACATTTCATTTGAACCCACATACATGCAACAATTAATAGGAATGTTGCAACAGGCAGTTCCATCCATACACATACAACAGCATGAGCATCCGAAGCTTAGTCTGACGTCAAATGCAACACGGGGAGTGCCGAACACATGCACACACGCCAGGAGACATACATGCATCTGTACATCTCCACCAACTGCCGCAGTCAAATCATCGGCATCCAAGTCACATCTGCCAATCAGCCTCCTACATGTCGGTGTCACATGCATCCATGGTGTATCACAGTGGCACACATGTCAAATACACACATACACACATGTACATTGTGCCCATACATGAAGGTGGAACCAGCATCCATGTGTCACACTACAAGCATGCCACAGTACATACACAGCAATCTAAACATGTGTGCACCCACACATATATTTGAACACATACACCATTGATGTGCCTCGCACATGACTGGACTCACATGCGCCAGGCTCATGTCCCTGTACATACACATCCATACATGGGCCTTCCAAGACAAATGTCCAACCTGCACACTCCTGCCACACCTCAACATGCACAGCGTCCAATCAGTACGCATGGTCACTTACCGCTCGACTCCGGACGGGTCTGCCTCTGAAGGATCTGGAGGTGGAGCACTGGGTCTATGCGTTCCAGGACCTTGTTGAGGGTCCTGGACCTGAAGTTCTCCCAGCGCTTCCGGAAGTGTTGCATGTTGCAGGCTGCCACTCCCTCCACGTTGATGGCAGTCACAATATCCTTCCAGATCCTCTTCCGTCCTTCATTGTCGGCGTGTGAACTTCCAAAGAGGGCATCATAATGCCCCAGGACTTGCTCTACCAGGATGCCAACTTAATTGGCAGTGAAGCTGGCAGCCCTCTGCCACTGGTACCAGATGGTGTTGTGTCAGACATGGCAACCCCCGAGGCAGGTGTGGGTGGGCAACTGGGTCCTGGGGCTGGGCTGTGGAGCGATAGAATACCAGTCGGGAGCCTTCTGTTCCAGCAGGGGTGGTCACAGCAACTTGACCCCTGCAGATGGCTGACGTGCAGGCACCAAATAGCAGGGCACATTGCCAGCAGGCAGGCAGGCTGCAGCAGATGGCAGATGGGAGCGTGCTCGAGGATCTAGGGGGCAGGAAAATGGCCTTTCTGGGCAGGAGCGTGGTCTTCCGTGTGTTGTCGCGTGGCCAACTTGATACTGAGTGATTTGGCATGTGAAAAAACTGCACGTCAGCGTGTAATTCGAGGAAAGGCCCTTAGCGCGTAAGCGCATCTGTGAAATAACATGCACGGGCGTTTCCCTCCACATGGGTGCATGTTGATTGTACACATGCAAAAACTGCACGTCCGGGTGTCACTGCGTGTAATTCAAGGAAAGACCCTTAGCGCGTAAGTAAAGTGATGCGCGCTGGCATTTCCCTCAGCACGGGTTAAAGGTGAGCGGGGCCTTCAGTTCGCTGTACGTGCCTTTTGTGGAGACTGATATGTGTGTTGCTACTTCGTGTTGTGTCACGCACCATCACAACTTCACAGTGGATCAAGGACGTTTCTCTTCTTTTGGCGGGGGTATTGGCTACGCGTGTTTTTCATTATCACGCTAGTTTGACGGTGAGTCGCGCACGCTATTTTTCCCCGCTGTGGGTGCCCCTGTGTATTGAGTAACTGTTTTCGAGGTCATAGTAGCCTGCGTATCCCACGCGTACGTGTTTTGTGTGTCCCTGGGTGCCGCCCCGTACTGTGGGAGGTTAATTCGACACATGTGGGCTACCGGGGGTTACATGCACGGTTTTACTGCAGTTTTGGGGTGCCTGAGCGTTGCGTGACCCGTCACTTTATCACCGGGGTCACATACAGCCTTGCAGGTGCAGGAGTGCTGTTATCATCTTGTATCCCACCCCCTTCACCCCAATTGCCCAGGACAATTGTCGTGTACACCTCCCATTGGCACTACTACATTTGTGCCGGCACTACTACATCTGTGCCATGGCTGGGAGGCCACGAAAGGTGAGGGGTGCCTCAGCTGGGCATACTCCACGTGGTGGGTGTGCTCAGAAACGTGGACGGGGTGACCAGGGAGTAGGGGGACCCCACGGTGTCGATGATGGCTGCAGAGGGGGAAGAGGCAGGGGTGCGCCAGTTCGGCATGATGTTGTGCCACGTGTTGGTGCAGTCATGCCACCACCCCCTGCGGCTCCGGGAGATGCAGTTCTTGCATCTGACACTGGCACCCATGTGACCTGACAGTCTGTTTCATCGACTGACATGGGCCCAAGGGTAGTGGTATCTGCAGGTGCAGTTGTGGACACCACCACCCAGGCTCACGGTACGCCAGCGCAGGCTGCGTTGGCACCTGAAGAGTCCCAGGAAGATTTGCAGGAGGTCAGGAGGCACACCGTAAGTGCATGCAGGGCTGCTGTTAGGCAGAATCCTGTGCAGTTCCCTTGGGGAACACTGCAAAAAGATTAAAACTACAGGAGTAAGCAGTAAACCCAATTGGTAGCAGTCCGTACCACCCAGATTTACCTGGTAGCTGTGGCTGAGCAGTCAGACCTCTCTCAAGAAGAGTTAGGCAGTATACAGAGGATACACAATAGGGCTAAAACACAGTAGAGAAAGCAAACCCTGACCAGAGCGTGTTATCAAAAGTATATCATTATTTATTTAACACACACTTTAGAAAATACACTAGCACTATTAATCAAAGCAAGTTCAAAACACAATCAGGAAAGTATACACACCTCCCTTAGCAATTACTAGACAAGTCTAAGTCAAAACACCACTCTTTGTAACTTAGATGGCACTCCAATAATTAGGTTAAAGGGAGAGAAAAAGGCAGGTCATAAAAATAAAACAGTTCCCAACACTTTTATGGAACCAAAACAAGTTAGAGAAGGCAGAGTCTACTGTAGAGCCAAGGTTCATAGGCCAGGCCCACTTTAAATGGTGCAAGGTGAAATGTGCCCCAGATCACACAGTTGAGAAATGCATTCAAGTCTTTGTAGAAATGTTCAAAAGAGGTTGGGTTGATTCAAAACGTAAAGTTAGAAGGTCTGGGGGCCAACCCAGTTGGAAAGCCAAGGATTTAAGGGTCACCTTTAGCAATCCGTAGAAAGGGAGGCCAGGTGGAACACAGTACCTTTAAAGTTGAGGAAGCTTCAGCGGTGGCAGTTGTTCCTGGCAGCGGGTGCAGTTCGTGGTTTCGACCAGGGGAAGAGAGGATCTCGTCGAGGAGGAAATTTGGAGTCGTTGCACTGCCCAGGGAAGAAATCAGACGCGGAGTTCGTCGGTTAAAAGGTGCGTTCCTGGTATTCGCTTCACAGTGGTGAAGCTTGGCTATCCAGCCGCCAGGCTGCTTGGCACGGGTGATTCGACCAAGAGACATCCTGGAAGGCGTAATGGCGAACTGGTTGATCCCACCAGCTCAGAGGAAGAAGACTCATTCAGCAGAAGATCTTCTCTTGTCGTCGGGAAAGTGGTGAGGTCGTTGCAGCAGGGCTCCACCGGTGGTGTCGTCATTGCAGATGGCTCAGCTTCTCCCCTCTTTGGATTTCTTAGGTCCTGTGGTGACATCTGAAGTTCCAGTCCCAAAAGCCCCGCTTTTATGCAGAAAAACCCCCATTCAACAGCCTAGCTGTCACTCATACATGCTAAGTGGTGAGCCCCGCGGCTCATCACTGGGCCAATCAGAACAGAGTGCGACTTGAGTTGCGAAGGCAAATCAGTCCAGGGTGCCAATTCCCCCACCCACACATCCTGTGGAACCCAGACAGAGCGGCACCAGTTGGAGAACTTCTGTGGAGAAGCCCACCAAAAAGTCGAACAAAGGGCCCGACCTTGGTTGGAGTTACAGAGATGGACACGAATGCCATTGTAGAAAAGAGTTCTGGCAAAAAGACCCAACCGGTGATTTAATATTAAATAAATAAACCGGCGGTATTGTTTGGTGCTGTGGGCTTAGAAAATTCAAGATGGCGGAAAACCCACATGTGCGCCGAAATCCAGGAAAGCTGCGCAGTTTGTGCGCACACCAAAATGGTTGCCTCACTTGCCACCCACCAGTGCGAGAATGAAAGGCCGGGTTGCCATGAGGGAAATGGGTTGCCAAAGGAAAAACAGTAGCGCCGGTTAGCTTCAAAGCGCTTTAAAACCACCATTGGACTACCCGCACAGTAGTCTGAAACCATTGGGAATGGAAATGCTGATTGCCAAATGCAACCTAGAATTGTGGGGAATTCATTTCTTAAATCCCAAAAATGGGTGCAGTACCAGTACTCACCACTATCCAAAAGCCGGCGTTTTAAAACCACTCTGTTTCCCTGAAGGCAAGTCAAAATGCCTATTTTCAAACATTGCAATATGTGCAAAATATTTACTGAACACCAGCAGACATTTGGCAGAATGGAGTTTTGTGTGCCTACAAAATCTGGGAAATGAAGAGCCCAGAACAATGCTTATAACAAAACTGGCTGAGCTATGGAGTCAGCAGTTTAAGTTGCACTGGATTTAAAGACACTAAAATCGAAAATGTTTAGATTAAATAAGTGACCTATGTTTGGTGTCACATGCCTTTGTAACTGTTGAAATGTCATAGTTTTGCACTTAGAATCAGCCTTCTAGCTGCATCTGTGAAAATGTTGAGTTTTATTTGAAGGCAGAAACTGGGGAACAAAAAAATGACATTTTATCTGAAAGTCTGGCTTAAGGAACTTGATTCTGCCTGGCAACTACCCCCATCAGGAGTGAAACTTGAGTCACCACTGTGTTCCCAGGCCAACCTTCCTTTTGCTGCCCACACTAAGGATATGCCATCTATCTGATAATTGAATTACCTGTGCTCTGCAGGAGAGTGAACAAAGCCCTCTTCACTCAGGCAAAGGTTTTTATTACCGCAGTCGTAAAATGTAGCTTCCTCTTGGCAGGAGCTGGGAGGGGCACTGCCTGTGAGAGCAAGCTGGCTTGGCAGAACTGGAAAAAAACAGAAATTCAACCTTGTGCTGAGGGTAAACCACACCCCTTTGGAGCCAGAACATAAATTTTATAAATGACACCATAATTCTTGTGATTTTTCTGCCCACATTTTAAGAGGTTTTTCGACCCGGTGGCGTGTTCAGGGGGGTGTCAGCGGAAAAGTGGATATAACTCTAAATGTATGCATGTTAAAAATCTGAAACTTCATCAGTTAATGTCCGTACTCCCTGCACACATGTATGTAAAGTTGGGTCAATGTCAGAAATTGCAAAATCAGTTAAAAAGTGAAATATGTGCCATTTCTGAATGCAAGCTCCCAGGAAGAGCAGAGTTTGAACAGGGGATACCTCCTGTAATGCATGATGGGTGCATATGATTTTAAAACAATATGTACCTCTGCAAATATGTATTTGTTTCAAATCTAGATTTGTGTGTAAGTTGACAGGAGGAGTGGACTTTCTGCAGGCTGTAAAATGACATCACTCTGACTCACAGTTCATTCCCCAATCAAATGATAAATGGAAGTTTGACCAATTAGAAGCTGAGAGAGAGGTAGGGTCAGTGATGCTAGAACACACCCACATTCTAAACACATAAAAGCAGACAGACAGGACAGATAGAGACCTTCAATTCCATTTGCTGCAACGCGCTCTGCCGGACAATACAACATCCAGAGATCCAGACTTTACCTCCATCAAACCTCCAGAGAGCCAAACTAGAGACTTCAATCTATCCAGAACTAAGAGACCAGACCAGAGAGAAAGCAGTGCTGTACCCAGAGAGACCCAGACCAGCAGAGAGAGCTGACCCAGATCACTGTGAAGTGCAGAGGCCAGACCAGACCAGACCAGACCAGAGTCCAGTTTAAAACCCTGACCAGATCCGTGACGAGGCCCATTTAATTCAAGAATATAGTGTGAGTACCCAGCAGAACTGTGTAGAACCAATCTCTTAGTTTAAATTCATCTAATTCAATCTATTTAACCTAAGTAGAACTGTAGCTTAGAAATTGTGTTATCCTGCCATCATTTTAAAACTGAAAAAGTGCTGCGTTTAAAATTTGCAAAACCAAAAACGACCTCTATTAAATCGGTCATAACTCTGTAACCGTTTGGGCTAGAGACTTGCAGTAACTTTCATTTTGAAGCTGAGATCCTAGGCTTTCATAGGACCCCAAAACGATAGAGATAGTCCTTGTGGTTCTCCTGTAATAGCGCTCGGCGCATCCGCGAATTTTACCGCGATTTGCAAATTTGTCCTCGTGTAAAAACTGCTGCTGCTTGCCTTCCATTTGCCAGAAATTCGTTTAACCTGCTAACTATCTCTGCATCATTGCTAGTGTGAGCCTGGACTAATATTAACTAGATACCACTCACCCTGAACCTCTGAAAAGGGAATTAAAAGCATTTTAGCATATTTTTTAATTCATTGCCAGCACATATCAAAGCAATTTGGGCCTGTATTTTCAAACTTCTGTAGTCTAAGCTTGCTGGGGTGAACTGATTCACATTTGATTGCATTTCTGAGAACTGTGTGTTTTCCTTCCATTTCCTTGCCTTGCATCAAGGGGGGGAGGGGATTGCCAGAGAAAAGTGATTACATTGTTTGGTTGAAATCATATTGAGTATTTTCTGTACTGCATTAATTGAATATTGCATCCACCTGAGCTTACATAAAGCATCCTCTACCAGCTTATACTTTTGTTCCTATTTACCAGTGTGCTAACTTATCCATTTCATGTCAACTCATTAGTGATTATAAGAAGTGTGCTAGTGCCAGATTCTCCGTTGTTGATCTTTATCATATCAGATTAAGTGTGCTATTCAATTATTAATTTATTATAAAGTGTGATATCCATATTGTTTAAAGTTTCAAATAAACCTTTTTAACTTGCAAAACAGAACTACTTCTTGGCTCAGTGGGGTCAGGGGGATTCCAAGAGAGGGGTGTTATATAGGGGTAGTCATCCAGAACGCATGAACTGGACCTAAAGATATATCAATAAGGGTTTTCATTCAGTATTATAGACTAGGCATTGACTTAGCTGTAGTGTTGAATTGGATCCTCTTACAAATTGGGGGCTCGAGCCGGACGTTTGGGTTAGAATACCACTTGTGCAGCTTAATACAGTGCGCTGACGGGATACATACATCCGGTCGGATCACCACGCTGCATTACGCTGTGAAGCATTCCTCAAAAGGGACACTCCAAGAAAAGTTCTGTTCTGCAAAAATAAAATACTAACTTCTGTAAGTCAGGACAGAGACCAATCTCTAGAATGACGACCTTAGTAGACATGAAAATAGCCAGAGAGCACCTCTTACATAAACTATTTGTGAGAGGTGAATGGACTGAACAGGGCCAGGATGCCTGGTTGCAGGCCATCACGCGACAGGTCACTGAAACAGGGTCAGACTTATGGAGAGATCAGGGTCCATTACATGTGGCCCTGAGTGAACTATATATGGCTCCTAAAGCCAAAGAGGAACACAATAAGATTGCCAGGATAGCAGCATACCTGTACCTATATATGGGAGACATGCAGGATAGATGTGCTGAAAGCCAAAATCTGGCAAATAGGCAACAGATGGTGTTAGAGAAGGTCCAATCTGACCTGGTCTCTTCTGAGCAGAGGCTGCAGAGGAGCCAGGAGTCAGAAAATGACAGCAGACTGTACATCACTAAAATGAAGGAGGATATGGATGTGCTGCAAAAGGAAAAGTCAGAACAGGATACCAGATTTCTGGCCTTGCAGAAGGAACACCAAGAAGGTTTGGACTCCCTACTGCAAAGCCAGAAAAAGCTGGAGCAACAGCTAGACTTCAATAGGGCATGTGCTGAGCAGGTAGTCACCCTGCAAAGCCACCTAGATAGAGAGAAGGCAGAGAGCAATAAACTGATTTTGAAAGACCTGGATACCCAGACAGAGTTTGACCAGGAACGCCAGAAAGCTGGTGCCTTTCAAAGGCAGAGGGACGACCTGGCGGCACAAATGCAGGCTCTTAGTCAGGAAAGAGACGCCTTAGGCCAGGAAGTCTGCCATTTAAAAAGAAAAATGGAAGAAAATCACCTGGCCCGCCAGGGACTGGGTGACCTCCAAAAAGAACACCAGAACTTGGTAGAGCACACCAGAAGGGTGGAAGATGCTCTAGCAAGAAAGGAGCAGGCCAATAGGGACACAGCTCAGGAGGTAACCCTCCTGCAGCAAAGACTGGCCCAGTTCTCCAGGACCACCCAGGAAGCACAGAGGGAAAATGAGGCCCTCTGTCAACACAATGATAGGCTCCAACAACAGGTAGCGATGCAGGAGAGACTGATAGAGTCGAGTAAGGCCTTAACAGAGGAACTGAAAGCACAAATGCAGGCTCTCGCATTGCAACAGGGAGCAGGGGCGGATAGAGATGAGGTCCGCTGGGAAAGAGAGACTCCTGACCATAACCGCAGGAGCCCTAACACCAGGGGCCTTCATCTTCCCCAGTCCCTGGACTCTACCACCCCCATGTCCCCTGGCGCACATGAGCACAGGGCCACAGGGATGGCAGATTACTATCCAGCTAAGAGTATGGGGCTCATAGGCCAGAACCACTCAGGAATGGAGGGGTGGGCATCCGGGTATGGGCACCCAAGTACGGTACAGTTCAATGGGGAACCCCAGGAGAGTAGGCCCATTAAGGGCATCCTGAAAACCTCTGCCCAGTTAGGTCAGTGGAGGGGGTACCCATCAAATCCTGGCAGCAAGGAGGAATCTGAAGACTCCTCTGAACTGCGCAGGACACAGGAGACCAGGTCCCCACATTCTGCCAGCCATTCCCAGGCTCGCAGAATCCGGGAAAACCTGGAAGAACAGACGGGAACCTCTGGGAGCAGTGCCTCCGAGTCCGAGGACGATTGGACCAGGGTTACCCGGACCAAAAGGGCCAATAAGACAAAAAGGGCCTTGCTTAAGGACCCTTTAAAGCAGATTAAGGCGATCAGGAGCGTCATCACGCCTTACCATAAGAACGCTAAGTATTCTGTTTGGGAGCACTTAGAGTTGTTTGAACAAATGATGGAGACTTTCCATTTGAAGGACAGCCAAAGCTGTATTCAATATGCAAAGTGGACCTTCTCCCCGGAATACTCCAGTTTCTTTGCGGGGCTGGAGGACCAAAATCATTTAAGATGGTCCACCTATAAGGCGGCCATCTTGAAACATTTTTCTGTTCACAGAAATCCTCAAGAGGCTCGCAAGGCAGCCTACAATTTGCAATGTGGGGAGGATCAGGCCCCACAAGAATTTGTGCAAGAACTGAAACGTGCTTTTGCGCAAACCACCAGAAGGGTGCGCACAGATAGTAGAGAGTTTATTAATACGTTTTTCCATGCCTTGCCCAAATATATCATGACCCAGCTCGTGAGGGATTTTCACGAGAAAAGATCTTTAGACTGGGTCATTGAACAGGCTACCCGGATCTATGAGGTGCAGAAACCGGTAGATAGCAAAAGTAATGCCCAGAAAAACCCCAAAGCCAACACCACCCCTGCTGCTGCCAAGGTGGCAGAGGTAAAGGTCACCCCCGTTTTAGATTTGGAGATAGGGGGGCCTAAAAACCTACCTGCACCTAATAATGCTAGGCCCAGAAGGTCCTCGGGCCAGTCACAGACAGGGAGCCAAGGAGGCAGCCCCACAAATGGGGTCCCTCGCTCTCCTGATTATGTAAGTCCCCGTTACAAGGGAAATCGACCCATCCTGGGTTATGTATGGACTCCTCCAGCCCAAGGGGGGGGATCCAGCCAAGCACCTAACCCAGGGAACTTCCCTCCAAACTTCCCACAGGAGGGCAGAAATTTACCAAACCCTGGGCAGAACTTTTTCCCCAGATATCCACCCGACTTTCAGCCCCAAAACCATCCATCCTTCTTTCCCCAATTCCCTGAGCCCAGACCTCTGAATCCGGGAGAGGGGAGGCCAAGGGTGGAGGGGTACCCAAATCTTCCCAACCCGGGGTATTACCAGAGGAGGGACAGCTACCCTTCCCGGGATCAGCCCAGGGGAGAAAACAGGGCCCCGTATCAGCCTGAGCGGGTTTCCCAGTTAGAGCGCCAGGTTCAAAACATGGCGCGGGATCTGGGTCACATACTGAGGGCTCAGCAGAACCCTCAGATGGGCGTGCCGGCGCAGAACGCACCCAACTCTGGACCTGGTGCTCCAGAACAATGACGGGGGCAGCACCCCGATAACTCACCGGTTCCCAGGGAGGAGGCACAAAGGGAAGGGGGGTGTAAAGCCTTGGAGGAAGCTTCCTTCCTCACTTGTAAACAGCCCCTGGAAACCCAGGAACCGGAAACAAAATCTCTTGCCCCTGAAAGTCTGCCTCCTAAGGAGCAGAGGGGGGGTAGGAGAAACAAAAGACCCAAACAGACTCAGTTTGAGGAGGAGGTACAGATCTTCCAATTTGAGGGAGAGGGATCCTCAGAGGATCCTGAGAAAAGGATCTTCTCCTTCAGAGAGGGGGGAACTCCTCCCAAAGAAAAATGGGTCCCTAGGGATGCAAATCCAGACTGGGGAGATGTGGAGACTGAGCTACCGCCGCCCACCATCTCATCCCAGAACCAACAGCAAGAAAATCCCCTGGTTCAAACCCATCCTGGTGACTGCCTCCAAAAAGGGGGGGGCGGCCCAGAACTGGAACCAGGGGAACCCACAATGGCTCTGATCTCCAGTTGCCAAATTTTTCTTTCAGATTCCCAAGACTCTCCACAGAATTCTGCCCAAATCTCTTCGCTAGCAATGTCCAAAACCAGAAAGTTAGCCCACCAGTTGTCCAAAAATGTACACTATCTGTGCCCCCTTGAGGAGAAGGAGGGAAGATATTATGCCCCGGTACAAGTACAGGGGCAGGGTACAATCTCGGCACTGGTGGACACTGGATCTCAAGCTACCCTTCTGTCCAGAAGGGCCTTTGACGAACTGAATGCAGGAAGGGGAGAGAATTACCAAATTCCTCTCACCTCTCTTCCGGGACAACTACAGAACTTTGACGGGAAGGAAATTCCCGTTGAGGGGACTGCAGACTTGGACATTAAAATTGGGCGACATAAGTTGAAACACCCGGTCATAGTTGTGACCCCGGAGGGCACCCCTTGTTTACTAGGGAATGACCTCCTGAGAAGGTTGTCACCCCTAATAGATTGTGTAAACAAGGTCCTCTGGACCCAGACTAGCCGACCAATAAAATTAAAACAGAGTGTCAACCATGTTAGTTTAAACGGCACATGCCACATGGTTGAACAAAAATCTGACCAAGTAGAATTTCACTTCCAGAACAACCAGATTCCAGACGTGACAGTAATAGCAGTAGGACAACAGACTAGTGATGGGGGGTCCTCTCTATTTCTGAAAATCAACCTTCCTTCCAGTTTAAGGTGGTATTCCACGCTGGAAGGAAACACTCTGAAATTCTATACCAATCCACAATCTGAAACTCCCACTCCTATAGTCCAGAAAGATGTGAAATCAGCTCAGAGCCTGGCTGATATTCAGCAAATTGGAGAGCAGTTGTTCATCCCTGTTCAGTTAAATGATGGGAAGGACTCTGTTCTCGCTCGAGTGTGTGTGAACAACGGTAAGAGCTTCATCAGCGAAGCCTTGTTTCGCCAACTCCCAAAAGATCCAGCCATTCCCACCTTCAAACTGATAGACAAATGGGAAATGGATCTAGAAGCACCTAATTCCAAACATCTCCTGCCAAGCAGGTGTATGCTCAAAATCTCCATTGGCAACAAGAGCATAGTCCACAATTGTTGGGTCGTGCGAGACGTCCCTGCCGCCTTTTACTTAGGCTGTGACATTCTCAATCGCTTTGCCATTAGTTTGGACCTAATAAACTTCAAAGCTTGGTCCCGATTAGCGGATAATCCCATGGGCTTTGATGATCCAGAAAAAGCATTTAGGTCAGCTCAATTGCTACCTTATGCAGTTGAAATTCAGATCAAAGAGGAAGTCACCATCCCAGAAAGGACCCGACAATTCTCCCTGGAAGTGAAAGTTAAAAGAGGACAATATTTGCAAAACCCTGATGCTTACATACATCTAAATGCTTCTCTCCAACTGCAAGGGTTAGGGGTAAACCCAACTCCATTAGTCAACATAGAACATGACACCATTCTAATAGAGGTGGATAACAGCGACTTAAAGAGTATTACTCTAGCCGCAGGCACCATTATTGGAATGGCGGTTGATGACCGACATTTTTCCATCGACTTAGTAAATGAACTGTTAGGACCAATCCCCAAGGACTGTTTTGACAGTGACAGTGATGACAATACAACACCAGACAGGATTTTTACCCGGTATGGGGGGAACTTCCTGGTGTACACTTCCTGCCCCTATGGTAAGGAAGATGTGACTTGTGACTTCAGGAGGGAGGAGGTGATTTTCCAAGTCCATGAGGGCTGCCTTTTCCACCTGAAGCCTCCAGTCCAAATCAGCACTCTGACCAGGGACTTTTCCACCCAGCTGGAGGAGGCCGCTGAGATAGCCAAACCAGAAGTCTTTCCAGGCTTCAGGCAGATGGTGGAAGAGAGAGTCAACCTAGCTGATGCCTGTGTGACTCTGGAACAAAAGCAAAAGTTGAAACAAGTTTTCTTGGATTTCCAAGATCTCTTTGCGGTAGACTCATATGACTGTGGTCGCACTGACATCCACACAACAACAATCCCCACGGACCCTGGCATGACTCCAGTGTTTGTGAAGCAATATCGCTTGCCTCTCGCATCCATGGAGTCCCTTACTGAAATAATTAAGAACCTTGAGTCCAGGGGAATAATCCGTCCAGTCCACAGCACCTTCAATAATCCGGTGCTGGGAATATTGAAGCCAAACGGCCAGTGGAGACTCTGCGCCGACCTTAGGGAGCTCAACAAACGGGTCCATACTTCCCGATGGCCTCTGCCCTACATTGACCAAGGGCTGGCCCAGATTCAGGGGTCACAGGTATTCACTGCAATAGACCTGACCAATGGATACTGGACCGTGCCTGTCAGCAGGGAGGACCAATACAAACTGGCTTTTACCTTTGGGGGCCAGCAGTACACATGGACCCGGACTCCCTTCGGATACCTCAACTCCGGCAATGAGTTCAATATTTTCCTACATAAGGCCATGCCCGACCTGGGCGCGAGGGGTAACCTGGCTTATGTAGATGATGTCCTCATCAAAAGTTCATCTGTGGAGGAACACATAGCGGAGATCCGTTATGTTCTGACGCAGTTGAGGGCCGCCGGAGCAAAACTTTCCTTTCAGAAAGCACAGTGGTGTAGAACCCGTGTTAATTTCTTGGGGCATGAGATTACTCCTCAGGGTCTCTGTCCCCAGGAAAAGAAAGTGGAAGCACTTCAGAAACTGAAAGATCCCACAACTCTGCGGGAACTAAGGAGCCTCCTTGGACTGACTAATTACAGCAGAAAGTTCATTGAGGGCTACGCAGAGATCACCAGACCCCTGATTCATCTCCTGAAGGGGGGGGTCAAGTGGGAATGGGGTCCAGAACAAGCCGAGGCAGTAAAACAACTCAAAAGAAGCCTCTCACAAGCGCCTTGCCTAGCTTACCCGGTCAGAAACAAGGAGTTCTTCCTGGAGACAGGGTTCTCTAATACGTGCTTGACGGCCGTATTATACCAAAAGCATGACAAGGTCAATAAAGTAATCTCCTATGCGAGCAAAACTTTATCCTCTGTGGAGGAAAAATTCAACGATTGTGAGAAGGCACTCCTGGCGACGGTGTGGGCATTGAAGAATTACCGCCCGTTTATCCAGGGGGAACACATCATAGTGGAGACTCCACACCAGCCTCTGCAATATCTCCAAAGTGACAGAATCCGGGCCGGAAATGTGAGTAATTCCCGAATTACTTCCTGGATTCTGTCAATGCAAGGCTTTCCTGTGGAGGTCAGATATGGCCAAAACAAGAAGAGTCCCCTCGCGCAAGGTCTGGCTGACTTGCATGATTGTGCCAGAGAAAACTGTCTCGAGGACGAAAGTCTGAAAATCAAGGACAACATGGAGGCATACCTTAATTCCCCACACAAAGTCTTTGAAGAGGACAAGTGTGAGGGAATGCCCACTGTCTATGTGGATGGATGCTCTTACCATGTTGACAACAACGGGGAGAAAGAACTGGTGGCTGGCGTAGGGAATGCATGGGTGAATGAGTCCCCAGAACCCTCCGCTGGATACAAAATTGGTCCCCGAAGTAGTCAGGTGGCAGAATTGATGGCTGTGCATCAGGCCATCCTCACTGCTGTCCAGCATCAACTCCACGAACTGGTCATAATCACAGATTCGGATTATGTACGGAACGGGTTCGTGGAGCACCTGGTTAATTGGAAAACCAGAGGCATGTTATGTGCTAACAACAAACCCTTGAAACATGGGAAGTTGATCCAAAACATTGATGATCTGGTCACCTCGAATGGGATGACCATCTATTGGAAAAAGATCAAGGGTCATTCCAAGGTAGAGGGACCAGACAAAACTGGAAATGACTTAGCTGATCAGCTGGCCAAAACCGGAGCCATCCAAGGGGATCTAATTGAGATTGAGTCCCTGTTGGGGGAAATCCAGGTCACTGCCATCACTAGGTCCCAGACAAATGCTCACAACGACCTTTCAATTGCACAATGGAGTAAGGAGACCCCTGATGATGATTTGATTACTGCTCAGAAGGGGGATCCAATTATTGGTAAATTTTACCAGCACCTTGAGGACCCTGAGAACTTTCCCCTGACGGATACCGATTACATTGGGAAAGAGGACCTAAGAGTGTTGATGAAATGTCCAAAAATGTTCCGGATTCAAGACGGTTTGCTGGTAAGGAAATCCAAAGCTGGCCACGATCAGTGGGTGGTTCCTACCTCATTCCGAAGCCTGATGTTAAGTCACGCCCATGATGCGGCCACCGCCGGTCATAGGGGGTTTCACACAACATTGGAAATCTTAAGAGAGGTTGCATACTGGCCACACATGGGGCAGGACCTCGACCAATACTTGAAGGGGTGTCTTGTGTGTGCACAATTTCAGCCATCATCCCTCACGCACCGTGCGCCTCTCCAAAAGAGGGGGATGACACTGCCATGGTCAGATTTACAAATCGACTTTGTAGGCCCTGTGATTCGCTCGGCTAGGGGGAATAAGTACATGTTGACTGTGACATGCTTGTTTACCAAGTGGGTGGAATGTCTCCCAGCCCCAAATTGCAAGGCAGAAACTGCAGCTGCCTTGATGATTAACCACATCTTTTCCCGTTTTGGTCTACCTCAAAGGATTGAGTCAGACAGAGGTAGCCACTTCACCAGTGAAGTAATGACAAAGATGTGGGAGATACTGGGGGTCAAGAGAAAGCTGCATATTGCTTATAGACCAGCTTCTTCTGGGGCAGTAGAGAGATATAGCCGGACAATTGTGAGCATATTAAAGAAGTTTGTGGCAGATTCTGGGCCAAGTTGGGATATCCGATTACCTCTGGTCCTAATGGCTATCAGATCTACCCCTTCATCTGCAACCAAAATGTCACCATTTGAGTTGATGACTGGGCGCAAGATGGTGCTTCCTCAGCATTTGCTCTACAGGACCCAAGAGCAGACACTGATAAATGCCTCCACTACTCATGAGTATGTGGAGAATTTAAGGAGACACCTTCAACATGCTTTTGCTTATGCTCAGCGGAATCTAGAAAGATCAGCGGATAGCATGAAGACCCATTATGACCTGAAAACTTCCAGGAAGGAATATCAGGTGGGGGACCGGGTCTATCTATACAACTTCCAAAGGAACCAGGCCAAGCAGCGCAAATTTTTGCCTACATGGAAGGGACCCTTTGAGATCGTCGATAAGATCTCCCCTGTGGCCTACAAGATCCGCATCCCCAAAGGCGGTTCGGCAGAGGGGGAAGACAAGTGGGTACACATAAACCAGTTGAAGTGTTGCCATCCCAGGCACACTCTGCAACAACTGGAGGAATCCTCTGGAATCCTAGCGGGTACTGTATCAGACTAATTCAGTTCCAATCATAAAACGTACCACATCTAGTCTCTAACATACTGTGATTTGTATGAAACTGTCTCTTAGTCATACTGTTTTTCAAAATAAGAATGTAATGTTTCGTCATGATGAAATGCATATGCTGTCCCACCATCTCAACAGTGGTGGAAAAACGTCTATGAGTAGGTATTGCCGCTCTTCCTTTGTCGTCCTAGGAGAAAGAAAACCTGAAGACGGGCCAAGGAGGACGATCCGGAGACCGGGAACGAAGATTCAATGGGCCCAGTGGACCGCCCAATATTCCCATCAGGACCGGCGAGGAGAACCATCGATCAGTACCGGATGGAGAAGAAGATGCTGAACTGTGCCATCTACAGAAGAGGAAGAAGATTATGCGGACAGACCGGTGCATGGGTCAAAACCCTTGTGCACGCGACTCCCTATCGACTCAAATTCAAGGGGCAGTCACGTGGGGGGGGGCTTGTTGGGTGTCCTGACCCACGTTTAAGCTATCATGCCACAACATTTGGTGCTGTGGGCTTAGAAAATTCAAGATGGCGGAAAACCCACATGTGCGCCGAAATCCAGGAAAGCTGCGCAGTTTGTGCGCACACCAAAATGGTTGCCTCACTTGCCACCCACCAGTGCGAGAATGAAAGGCCGGGTTGCCATGAGGGAAATGGGTTGCCAAAGGAAAAACAGTAGCGCCGGTTAGCTTCAAAGCGCTTTAAAACCACCATTGGACTACCCGCACAGTAGTCTGAAACCATTGGGAATGGAAATGCTGATTGCCAAATGCAACCTAGAATTGTGGGGAATTCATTTCTTAAATCCCAAAAATGGGTGCAGTACCAGTACTCACCACTATCCAAAAGCCGGCGTTTTAAAACCACTCTGTTTCCCTGAAGGCAAGTCAAAATGCCTATTTTCAAACATTGCAATATGTGCAAAATATTTACTGAACACCAGCAGACATTTGGCAGAATGGAGTTTTGTGTGCCTACAAAATCTGGGAAATGAAGAGCCCAGAACAATGCTTATAACAAAACTGGCTGAGCTATGGAGTCAGCAGTTTAAGTTGCACTGGATTTAAAGACACTAAAATCGAAAATGTTTAGATTAAATAAGTGACCTATGTTTGGTGTCACATGCCTTTGTAACTGTTGAAATGTCATAGTTTTGCACTTAGAATCAGCCTTCTAGCTGCATCTGTGAAAATGTTGAGTTTTATTTGAAGGCAGAAACTGGGGAACAAAAAGTGACATTTTATCTGAAAGTCTGGCTTAAGGAACTTGATTCTGCCTGGCAACTACCCCCATCAGGAGTGAAACTTGAGTCACCACTGTGTTCCCAGGCCAACCTTCCTTTTGCTGCCCACACTAAGGATATTCCATCTATCTGATAATTGAATTACCTGTGCTCTGCAGGAGAGTGAACAAAGCCCTCTTCACTCAGGCAAAGGTTTTTATTACCGCAGTCGTAAAATGTAGCTTCCTCTTGGCAGGAGCTGGGAGGGGCACTGCCTGTGAGAGCAAGCTGGCTTGGCAGAACTGGAAAAAAACAGAAATTCAACCTTGTGCTGAGGGTAAACCACACCCCTTTGGAGCCAGAACATAACTTTAAAAAGATGAATAACTCATAGAGCGGACATGTGAAAATTTTATAAATGACACCATAATTCTTGTGATTTTTCTGCCCACATTTTAAGAGGTTTTTCGACCCGGTGGCGTGTTCAGGGGGGTGTCAGCGGAAAAGTGAATATAACTCTAAATGTATGCATGTTAAAAATCTGAAACTTCATCAGTTAATGTCCGTACTCCCTGCACACATGTATGTAAAGTTGGGTCAATGTCAGAAATTGCAAAATCAGTTAAAAAGTGAAATATGTGCCATTTCTGAATGCAAGCTCCCAGGAAGAGCAGAGTTTGAACAGGGGATACCTCCTGTAATGCATGATGGGTGCATATGATTTTAAAACAATATGTACCTCTGCAAATATGTATTTGTTTCAAATCTAGATTTGTGTGTAAGTTGACAGGAGGAGTGGACTTTCTGCAGGCTGTAAAATGACATCACTCTGACTCACAGTTCATTCCCCAATCAAATGATAAATGGAAGTTTGACCAATTAGAAGCTGAGAGAGAGGTAGGGTCAGTGATGCTAGAACACACCCACATTCTAAACACATAAAAGCAGACAGACAGGACAGATAGAGACCTTCAATTCCATTTGCTGCAACGCGCTCTGCCGGACCATACAACATCCAGAGATCCAGACTTTACCTCCATCAAACCTCCAGAGAGCCAAACTAGAGACTTCAATCTATCCAGAACTAAGAGACCAGACCAGAGAGAAAGCAGTGCTGTACCCAGAGAGACCCAGACCAGCAGAGAGAGCTGACCCAGATCACTGTGAAGTGCAGAGGCCAGACCAGACCAGACCAGACCAGAGTCCAGTTTAAAACCCTGACCAGATCCGTGACGAGGCCCATTTAATTCAAGAATATAGTGTGAGTACCCAGCAGAACTGTGTAGAACCAATCTCTTAGTTTAAATTCATCTAATTCAATCTATTTAACCTAAGTAGAACTGTAGCTTAGAAATTGTGTTATCCTGCCATCATTTTAAAACTGAAAAAGTGCTGCGTTTAAAATTTGCAAAACCAAAAACGACCTCTATTAAATCGGTCATAACTCTGTAACCGTTTGGGCTAGAGACTTGCAGTAACTTTCATTTTGAAGCTGAGATCCTAGGCTTTCATAGGACCCCAAAACGATAGAGATAGTCCTTGTGGTTCTCCTGTAATAGCGCTCGGTGCATCCGCGAATTTTACCGCGATTTGCAAATTTGTCCTCGTGTAAAAACTGCTGCTGCTTGCCTTCCATTTGCCAGAAATTCGTTTAACCTGCTAACTATCCCTGCATCATTGCTAGTGTGAGCCTGGACTAATATTAACTAGATACCACTCACCCTGAACCTCTGAAAAGGGAATTAAAAGCATTTTAGCATATTTTTTAATTCATTGCCAGCACATATCAAAGCAATTTGGGCCTGTATTTTCAAACTTCTGTAGTCTAAGCTTGCTGGGGTGAACTGATTCACATTTGATTGCATTTCTGAGAACTGTGTGTTTTCCTTCCATTTCCTTGCCTTGCATCAAGGGGGGGAGGGGATTGCCAGAGAAAAGTGATTACATTGTTTGGTTGAAATCATATTGAGTATTTTCTGTACTGCATTCATTGAATATTGCATCCACCTGAGCTTACATAAAGCATCCTCTACCACCTTATACTTTTGTTCCTATTTACCAGTGTGCTACCTTATCCATTTCATGTCAACTCATTAGTGATTATAAGAAGTGTGCTAGTGCCAGATTCTCCGTTATTGATCTTTATCATATCAGATTAAGTGTGCTATTCAATTATTAATTTATTATAAAGTGTGATATCCATATTGTTTAAAGTTTCAAATAAACCTTTTTAACTTGCAAAACAGAACTACTTCTTGGCTCAGTGGGGTCAGGGGGATTCCAAGAGAGGGGTGTTATATAGGGGTAGTCATCCAGAACGCATGAACTGGACCTAAAGATATATCAATAAGGGTTTTCATTCAGTATTATAGACTAGGCGTTGACTTAGCTGTAGTGTTGAATTGGATCCTCTTACAGTATCTTTAATATTGCACCAAAAAGTGGTGCGTTTAAAATCAATGGGAAAATCCCATACGTGGTAACCACTGCCACCAGCCAGAAACTCGACAAGGGGGGACTGGACAGTGCCCCCTCGGAAACAGACCCAGGGGCAATTGAATTAACCCCTTCCAGTACTTCCACAATATGATGGTTTGTACTGGTTCTGTTCACAATTATGGACTCAATGGTGCCTTTACATGCCCTGAGAGACAGTAGTCAGTACCAGGGTATGGAGTCTATGTTTGGGGGTCACTATGACACCCCTGTGTTACTGCACTGAGGGTGCTGTGTAACACATACATTAAAACAGATGATACCCTATGGAGTAAAAGACCTCATAGCCCATAAGCACACACAAAGTCAAAGACATACCTCAAACCATGCCTAAGAGTGGGAGAAAAAGAGTCTCACTCTTAGCAGGAGAAAAGAACAAACCCCAAAAAATCCAACAAAGCTGCTGGGGGCTCACTAGGTTTGAGAAATTAGCCTTATAAGAGAATTCTCCCTAATAGCTGCCCTGACCGAGGCACATGTCCCTGGGGCAGTAATGTCATCTGCTGCCCCGACCAGCCAGGTGTTGGCAAGTGCATGGGCAGATGCAGCCGACACCACCCCGGTTGTGAGTCTACCATCCAGGACAGTCCCGGTCAATGACCCTGGCACAGCGGATGTTGCTGCGCAGGGTCCATTCCAGGGCCCCCAGCAGCCACTGACGCAAGTCAGGGCTTCCGTCCTTGTTCCACCTGCCACTCCCTCGGTTCAATCCACCAGCGCCACTACCCATACTTATCAGGGTGGCATTTGCCAGCCAGGGTCTGGACCACTGTCCGAAAGGAGGAAGGTTGCACCTGCAGTAGAGACTGGGACGCTAGACACAGCTCCGGCCTCCGGCACGTCGAGGAAGAAGCCTTTTTGCCTTCAGGAACTGGACTTCCTTGTGGACTACGGGCGGGACCACAACCGTGATATGCTAGTGGGGCCAAATTGTCAAACTATGTCCCACTGGAAGCAAGTTGCGGATTGTGTGAGTGCATTCGGCCATGAGGTGCGCACAGCTCAAGAGTGCAAAAAGCGTTGGGATGACATCAAACGCAGTACTAAGGCGAAGCATGCCACTAATTACAACATGACTCTGGTGACGGGCAGTGGGCCACCACCTGAGGAGGAAGACCTCACTTCGCACGAGTCAGTCGTTGTGGGGATCATACTGGCAGGAATGGTCGAAGGATTGGGAGAGATGCTGGACTTTGATGCCCCGTCCAGTGAGTGTTGTTGCGTGTTTGTCGAGGCCATGTGTGGTTTGCTTGTGTGATGTGTTGTGATTGACTGCCACTACATGTCATGTGTACATGGTTCTCATTTGCAAGTCATGCAATGCTTCACTGATGCGTGCATGCTGTGCAGGATGCTGGACATGTAGAGCAGACGGGGACTGTCCTCATCGCCATACTTGCACCCTACTGACATGCTACTCACCCGGCTGCCCCTCCGGTCCATGTCACAGCTCACTGACCCTTCTACATGTAGCCTGGGGTGTCTGTCCTCTCAGCACTGGGACTATGTCATTGCATGACTGACGTGCATGTGTCTTCTGCCTGCATGCAGGTACTCCACGTAGGCATGCTCCCTTGCCCCTCCACCCCCCCTGCACCCCAATTTCACCATGGCACTGGTGTGCATCATGTTGGCGTACTGCAATGGCCTGTTCAAGGCTCCTGTGTACATGCAAACTTCCACCAGCCAACCTGCCAGACACATACAGTGGGGTACATCCTCTGTCCTTCATGCAGGGTGTCTCACTTGGACTGTGCAGATGGCAGATGCTCTGCTGGGACATGAGTGCCCATTCATGCTCCATGTGCATTCCATGCATGCCCCTATGTGTCCTTGACTGGATGATCATTGTAGTACGTGTCCAGGATGACCTACATTTCATGGCATTTGATCATCCATTCCTTGCCCACTCTGGCTCAGTCCAGCATCACACACAGGTTTAGGGTGTCACAGTCTGTGTGTTTCAGGCCCACTGGCTCTGTTCAACTGGTGTAGTGGCTTCTGTACACATGGGTGTAGTACTGAGAGTTCATCATGTGTCCTGCTTACTGTCCCATTATCATCAGCTGTGTTGTCAGTTGACTCAGATCATGCAATTGATGCTAGTTTACACTGTCTGCCAATACACAGGTCTCTGGTCACCCTTTCGCTGCCATGCAATGCCTCCCTGCATTTTCAGTTAGGGGGAGCGTGAGGGGTTTGCTTGTAGCCATGCAATCCATTGCATGCACATTGCACGTGATGCCTGAACTTGCCCTTGCACTGCCTTCATGTTTATTGATAGACATCATAATGTACTTGTTCATGTAGATAGTGGATAACGTACACATGTTCTGCACTGCATCAACCCACTTCTGAGCCGTGTTACACCGTTCTACATGCCTCTTCACTGATGCAATGTCAAAGTGACCTGGCATGTATGGTCAGTTTTTCATTCCTTCTCTTTCATGAATGAGATGGGCACAGGTGCATCCTGTGACACATGTACCCAGTATTGGAACTCCCTAGTAGTTGTTTAGATGAGTTGATTGGTCAATCTGCGGCCTATACCAACTGGCATAGGGCGGGGATTGAATGTGGCCTGCCAATCGGGTTGTAATGACTGTGGAGCTTCCTTCACGTGTGTATGTGTGCACTTCCACATACATCAAAGCAAGCAGCGTTGTAGGATGCTGGTCATGTTCACAATACAGGTGTTTGGGAAATGGTTGTTTTTGAACGCTTTCACATGTACATATGCAAACAGCTTCAACGTTGTGTAGTGCAACATTGCGAGTAC